>NC_090921.1:1037647062-1038897062 GCF_040938575.1 Ambystoma mexicanum
GGTCATTTTTTTAATTGGGAACTGATGTGCTTTTACTCAATTTGGGAACCTCACAAGCCAAATTTGCAGTATTTTGCACGAATTGCAAGAGATGTTTGCATGTCGACGGTTGAAGTTGAAGATCGTATTGAGCTTTCTAGAGAATGATTTGCCAAGCCTTTGATAGCTCAGTTGGTAGAGCAGAGGACTGTAGTGTTAAAACAGGCATCCTTAGGTCGCTGTTTCAAATCCGGCTTGAAGGACTTTTGCCAAATGCAAATTTTATTGAATACTTGGAAAGTAAAATACTTGGAAAGTAAAATAACAGACAATTTATAATTATATTCTATTTCAGCACTGAAAATAGATGCCTTTTGCTTTGAGGCTGTGGCCACGTTATTTTTCTGTCCGACAACAATCTTCATTGGTTTCCTGTGAGGTGTTTTGGATCCCCATCTCTTGCTATGAATTGGCAAAACAGCAGAATTTACTTGACAATCTTGATTTCTCAAGGGAAATGAGCGAACACTATACACCATCCAAGGTATTAAAATATTGTCAAGGCCCAACACTGCTGAATACTCTGAGGAGATGGCCTGTGAGGCGCAGCCTTTCAACTTTTCCCCCTTAGTATGGGGGTCAGTAACATGCGGGAGACTGCGGAGGGGGTAATTTTTTTAATTGTCAACTGATGTGCTTTTACTCAATTCGGGAACCTCACAAGCCAAATTTGTAGTATTTTGCACGAATTGCAAGAGATGTTTACAAGTCGACGTTTGAAGTGGAAGCTCGTATTGAGTTTGCTAGAGAATGATTTGCGAAGCTTTGGATGTACTGGTGAAACAGACATCCTTAGGTCGCTGGTTCAAATCTGGCTCGAAGGACTTTTGCCAAATACAAATTTTATTGAATACTTGGAAAGTAAAATACTTGAAAAGTAAAATAACAGACAATTTATAATTATATTATATTTCATCACTGAAAATAGATGCCTTTTGCTTTGAGGCTGTGGCCATGTTATTTTTCTGTCCGACACCAAACTTCGTTGGCATCCTGTGAGGTGTTTTGGATCCCCATCTCTTGCTATGAACTGACAAAACAGCAGAATCCCCTTGACAATCTTGATTTCTCAAGGGAAATGAGAGAACACTATGCACCATCCAAGATATTAAAATATTGTCAAGGCCGAACACGGCTGAATACTCTGAGGAGATGGCCTGTGAGGCGTCGCCTTTCAACTTTTCCCCCTTAGTATGGTGGTCAGTAACATGCGGGAGAGTGCGGAGGGGGTCATTTTTTAAATTGGGAACTGATGTGCTTTTACTCAATTCGGGAACCTCACAAGCCAAATTTGTAGTATTTTGCACGAATTGCAAGAAATGTTTGCATGTCGACGGTTGAAGTGGAAGATCGTATAGAGCTTGCTAGAGAATGATTTGACAAGCCTTCGATAGCTTAGTTGGTAGAACAGAGGACTGTAGTGGTAAAACAGGCATCCTTAGGTCGCTGGTTCAAATCCGGCTCAAAGGACTTTTGCCAAATGCAAATTTTATTGAATACTTGGAAAGTAAAATACTTGAAAAATAAAATAACAGACAATTTATAATTATATTATATTTCATCACTGAAAATAGATGCCTTTTGCTTTGAGGCTCTGGCCACGTTATGTTTCTGTCCAACACCAATCTTCATTGGTTTCCTGTGAGGTGTTTTGGATCCCCATCTCTTGCTATGAACTGGCAAAACAGCAGAATCTCCTTGACAATCTTGATTTCTCAAGGGAAATGAGAGAACACTATACACCATCCAAGATATTAAAATATTGTCAAGGCCCAACACTGCTGAATTCTCTGAGGAGATGGCCTGTGAGGCGCCGCCTTTCAACTTTTCCTCCTTAGTATGGTGGTCAGTAACATGCGGGAGACTGCGGAGGGGGTCATTTTTTTAATTGGGAACTGATGTGCTTTTACTCAATTCGGGAACCTCACAAGCCAACTTTGTAGTATTTTGCACGAATTGCAAGAGATGTTTGCATGTCGACGGTTGAAGTGGAAGCTCGTATTGAGCTTGCTAGAGACCAATCTGCCAAGCCTTCGATAGCTCAGTTGGTAGAGTGGAGGACTGTAGTGGTGAAACAGGCATCCTAGGACTTTCGCCAAATGCAAATTTTATTGAATACTTGGAAAGTAAAATACTTGGAAAGTAAAATAACAGACAATTTATAATTATATTCTATTTCATCACTGAAAATAGATGCCTTTTGCTTTGAGGCTGTGGCCATGTTATTTTTCTGTCCGACACCAATCTTCATTGGTTTCCTGTGTGGTATTTTGGATCCCCATCTCTTGCTATGAACTGGCAAAACAGCAGAATCCCCTTGACAATCTTGATTTCTCAACGGAAATGAGAGAACACTATACACCATCCAAGATATTAAAATATTGTCAAGGCCCAACACTGCTGAATACTCTGAGGAGATGGCCTGTGAGGCGCAGCCTTTCAACTTTTCCTCCTTAGTATGGTGGTCGGTAACATGTGGGAGACTGCGGAGGGGGTCATTTTTTTAATTGGGAACTGATGTGCTTTTACTCAATTCGGGAACCTCACAAGCTAAATTTGTAGTATTTTGCACGAATTGCAAGAGATGTTTGCATGTCGACGGTTGAAGTGGAAGCTCGTATTGAGCTTGCTGGAAAATGGTTTGCCATACCTTTGATAGCTCAGTTGGTAGAGCAGAGGACTGTAGTGTTAAAACAAGCATCCTTAGGTCGCTGTTTCAAAACTGGCTCGAAGGACTTTTGCCAAATGCAAATTTTATTGAATACTTGGAAAGTAAAATACTTGGAAAATAAAATAACAGACAATTTATAATTATATTATATTTCATCACTGAAAATAGATGCCTTTTGCTTTGAGGCTGTGGTCATGTTATTTTTCTGTCCGACACCCATCTTCGTTGGTTTCCTGTGAGGTGTTTTGGATCCCATCTCTTGCTATGAACTGACAAAACAGCAGAATCCCCTTGACAATCTTGATTTCTCAAGGGAAATGAGAGCACACAATACACCATCCAAGATATTAAAATATTGTCAAGGCCCAACACGGCTGAATACTCTGAGGAGATGGCCTGTGAGTCACCGCCTTTCAACTTTTCCCCCTTAGTATGGTGGTCAGTAACATGCAGGAGACTGCGGAGGGGGTCATATTTTTAATTGGGAACTGAGTGCTTTTACTCAATTCGGGAACCAAACAAGCCAAATTTGTATTATTTTGCACAAATTGCAAGAGATGTTTGCATGTCGACGGTTGAAGTTGAAGATCGTATTGAGCTTGCTAGAGAATCATTTGCCAAGCCTTCGATAGCTCAGTTGGTAGAGCGGAGGACGGTAGTGGTGAAACAGGCATCCTTAGGTCGCTGGTTCAAATCCAGTTCGAAAGACTTTTGCCAAATGCAAATTTTATTGAATACTTGGAAAGTAAAATACTTGGAAAATAAAATAACAGACAATTTATAATTATATTATAATTCATCACTGAAAATAGATGCCTTTTGCTTTGAGGCTGTGGCCATGTTATTTTTCTGTCCGACACCCATCTTCGTTGGTTTCCTGTGAGGTGTTTTGGATCCCCATCTCTTGCTATGAACTGGCAAAACAGCAGAATCTCCTTGACAATCTTGATTTTTCAATGGAAATGAGAGAACACTATATACCATCCAAGATATTAAAATATTGTCAAGGCCCAACACTGCTGAATACACTGAGGAGATGGCCTGTGAGGCGCCGCCTTTCAACTTTTCCTCCTTAGTATGGTGGTCAGTAACATGTGGGAGACTGCGGAGGGGGTCATTTTTTTAATTGGGAACTGATGTGCTTTTACTCAATTCGGGAACCTCACAAGCCAAATTTGTAGTATTTTGCACGAATTGCAAGAGATGTTTGCATGTCGACGGTTGAAGTGGAAGCTCGTATTGAGCTTGCTAGAAAATGATTTGCCAAACCTTCGATAGCTCAGTTGGTAGAGCAGAGGACTGTAGTGTTAAAACAGGCATCCTTAGGTCGCTGTTTCAAATCCCGCTAGAAGGACTTTTGCAAAATGCAAATTTTATTGAATACTTGGAAAGTAAAATACTTGGAAAATAAAATAACAGACAATTTATAATTATATTCTATTTCATCACTGAAAATAGATGCCTTTTGCTTTGAGGCTGTGGTCATGTTATTTTTCTGTCCGACACCCATCTTCGTTGGTTTCCTGTGAGGTGTTTTGGATCCCATCTCTTGCTATGAACTGACAAAACAGCAGAATCCCCTTGACAATCTTGATTTCTCAAGGGAAATGACAGCACACTATACACCATCCAAGATATTAAAATATTGTCAAGGCCCAACACGGCTGAATACTCTGAGGAGATGGCCTGTGAGGCGCCGCGTTTCAACTTTTCCCCCTTAGTATGGTGGTCAGTAACATGCTGGAGACTGCGGAGGGGGTCATTTTTTTAATTGGGAACTGATGTGCTTTTACTCAATTCGGGAACCTCACAAGCCAAATTTGTAGTATTTTGCACGAATTGCAAGAGATGTTTGCATGTCGACGGTTGAAGTGGAAGCTCGTATTGAGCTTGCTAGAGACCTATCTGCCAAGCCTTCGATAGCTCAGTTGGTAGAGTGGAGGACTGTAGTGGTGAAACAGGCATCCTTACATCGCTGGTTCAAATCCAGCTCGAAGGACTTTTGCCAAATGCAAATTTTATTGAATACTTGGAAAGTAAAATACTTGGAAAGTAAAATAACAGACAATTTATAATTATATTCTATTTCATCACTGAAAATAGATGCCTTTTGCTTTGAGGCTGTGGCCACGTTATTTTTCTATCCGACACCAATCTTCTTTGGTTTCCAGTCTGGTATTTTGGATCTCCATCTCTTGCTATGAACTGGCAAAACAGCAGAATCCCCTTGACAATCTTGATTTCTCAAGGGAAATGAGAGAACACTATACACCATCCAAGATATTAAAATATTGTCAAGGCCCAACATGGCTGAATACTCTGAGGAGATGGCCTGTGAGGCGCCGCCTTTCAACTTTTCCCCCTTAGTATGGTGGTCAGTAACATGTGGGAGACTGCGGAGGGGGTCATTTTTTTAATTGGGAACTGATGTGCTTTTACTCAATTCGGGAACCTCACAAGCCAAATTTGTAGTATTTTGCACGAATTGCAAGAGATGTTTGCATGTCGACGGTTGAAGTGGAAGCTCGTATTGAGCTTGCTAGAAAATGATTTGCCAAACCTTCGATAGCTCAGTTGGTAGAGCAGAGGACTGTAGTGTTAAAACAGGCATCCTTAGGTCGCTGTTTCAAATCCCGCTCGAAGGACTTTTGCCAAATGCAAATTTTATTGAATACTTGGAAAGTAAAATACTTGGAAAATAAAATAACAGACAATTTATAATTATATTATATTTCATCACTGAAAATAGATGCCTTTTGCTTTGAGGCTGTGGTCATGTTATTTTTCTGTCCGACACCCATCTTCGTTGGTTTCCTGTGAGGTGTTTTGGATCCCATCTCTTGCTATGAACTGACAAAACAGCAGAATCCCCTTGACAATCTTGATTTCTCAAGGGAAATGAGAGCACACTATACACCATCCAAGATATTAAAATATTGTCAAGGCCCAACACGGCTGAATACTCTGAGGAGATGGCCTGTGAGGAGCCGCGTTTCAACTTTTCCCCCTTAGTATGGTGGTCAGTAACATGCTGGAGACTGCCGAGGGGGTCATTTTTTTAATTGGGAACTGATGTGCTTTTACTCAATTCGGGAACCTCACAAGCCAAATTTGTAGTATTTTGCACGAATTGCAAGAGATGTTTGCATGTCGACGGTTGAAGTGGAAGCTCGTATTGAGCTTGCTAGAGACCTATCTGCCAAGCCTTCGATAGCTCAGTTGGTAGAGTGGAGGACTGTAGTGGTGAAACAGGCATCCTTACATCGCTGGTTCAAATCCAGCTCGAAGGACTTTTGCCAAATGCAAATTTTATTGAATACTTGGAAAGTAAAATACTTGGAAAGTAAAATAACAGACAATTTATAATTATATTCTATTTCATCACTGAAAATAGATGCCTTTTGCTTTGAGGCTGTGGCCACGTTATTTTTCTATCCGACACCAATCTTCTTTGGTTTCCAGTCTGGTATTTTGGATCTCCATCTCTTGCTATGAACTGGCAAAACAGCAGAATCCCCTTGACAATCTTGATTTCTCAAGGGAAATGAGAGAACACTATACACCATCCAAGATATTAAAATATTGTCAAGGCCCAACATGGCTGAATACTCTGAGGAGATGGCCTGTGAGGCGCCGCCTTTCAACTTTTCCCCCTTAGTATGGTGGTCAGTAACATGTGGGAGACTGCGGAGGGGGTCATTTTTTTAATTGGGAACTGATGTGCTTTTACTCAATTCGGGAACCTCACAAGCCAAATTTGTAGTATTTTGCACGAATTGCAAGAGATGTTTGCATGTCGACGGTTGAAGTGGAAGCTCGTATTGAGCTTGCTAGAAAATGATTTGCCAAACCTTCGATAGCTCAGTTGGTAGAGCAGAGGACTGTAGTGTTAAAACAGGCATCCTTAGGTCGCTGTTTCAAATCCCGCTCGAAGGACTTTTGCCAAATGCAAATTTTATTGAATACTTGGAAAGTAAAATACTTGGAAAATAAAATAACAGACAATTTATAATTATATTATATTTCATCACTGAAAATAGATGCCTTTTGCTTTGAGGCTGTGGTCATGTTATTTTTCTGTCCGACACCCATCTTCGTTGGTTTCCTGTGAGGTGTTTTGGATCCCATCTCTTGCTATGAACTGACAAAACAGCAGAATCCCCTTGACAATCTTGATTTCTCAAGGGAAATGAGAGCACACTATGCACCATCCAAGATATTAAAATATTGTCAAGGCCCAACACGGCTGAATACTCTGAGGAGATGGCCTGTGAGGCGCCGCGTTTCAACTTTTCCCCCTTAGTATGGTGGTCAGTAACATGCTGGAGACTGCCGAGGGGGTCATTTTTTTAATTGGGAACTGATGTGCTTTTACTCAATTCGGGAACCTCACAAGCCAAATTTGTAGTATTTTGCACGAATTGCAAGAGATGTTTGCATGTCGACGGTTGAAGTGGAAGCTCGTATTGAGCTTGCTAGAGACCGATCTGCCAAGCCTTCGATAGCTCAGTTGGTAGAGTGGAGGACTGTAGTGATGAAACAGGCATCTTTACATCACAATTTTATTGAATACTTGGAAAGTAAAATACTTGGAAAGTAAAATAACAGACAATTTATAATTATATTCTATTTCATCACTGAAAATAGATGCCTTTTGCTTTGAGGCTGTGGCCACGTTATTTTTCTATCCGACACCAATCTTCTTTGGTTTCCAGTCTGGTATTTTGGATCCCCATCTCTTGCTATGAACTGGCAAAACAGCAGAATCCCCTTGACAATCTTGATTTCTCAAGGGAAATGAGAGAACACTATACACCATCCAAGATATTAAAATATTGTCAAGGCCCAACATGGCTGAATACTCTGAGGAGATGGCCTGTGAGGCGCCGCCTTTCAACTTTTCCCCCTTAGTATGGTGGTCAGTAACATGCGGGAGACTGCGGAGGGGGTCATTTTTTAAATTGGGAACTGATGTGCTTTTACTCAATTCGGGAACCTCACAAGCCAAATTTGTAGTATTTTACACGAATTGCAAGAGATGTTTGCATGTCGACGGTTGAAGTGGAAGATCGTATTGAGCTTGCTAGAAAATGATTTGCCAAGCCTTTGATAGCTCAGTTGCTAGAGCGGAGGACTGTAGTGGTAAAACAGGCATCCTTAGGTCGTTGGTTCAAATCCGGCTCGAAGGACTTTTGCCAAATGCAAATTTTATTGAATACTTGGAAAGTAAAATACTTGAAAAGTAAAATAACAGACAATTTATAATTATATTACATTTCATCACTGAAAATAGATGCCTTTTGCTTTGAGGCTGTGGCCATGTTATTTTTCTGTCCGACACCAAACTTCGTTGGCATCCTGTGAGGTGTTTTGGATCCCCATCTCTTGCTATGAACTGACAAAACAGCAGAATCCCCTTGACAATCTTGATTTCTCAAGGGAAATGAGAGAACACTATGCACCATCCAAGATATTAAAATATTGTCAAGGCCGAACACGGCTGAATACTCTGAGGAGATGGCCTGTGAGGCGTCGCCTTTCAACTTTTCCCCCTTAGTATGGTGGTCAGTAACATGCGGGAGAGTGCGGAGGGGGTCATTTTTTTAATTGGGAACTGATGTGCTTTTACTCAATTCGGGAACCTCACAAGCCAAATTTGTAGTATTTTGCACGAATTGCAAGAAATGTTTGCATGTCAACGGTTGAAGTGGAAGATCGTATAGAGCTTGCTAGAGAATGATTTGACAAGCCTTCGATAGCTTAGTTGGTAGAACAGAGGACTGTAGTGGTAAAACAGGCATCCTTAGGTCGCTGGTTCAAATCCGGCTCAAAGGACTTTTGCCAAATGCAAATTTTTTTGAATACTTGGAAAGTAAAATACTTGAAAAATAAAATAACAGACAATTTATAATTATATTATATTTCATCACTGAAAATAGATGCCTTTTGCTTTGAGGCTCTGGCCACGTTATGTTTCTGTCCAACACCAATCTTCATTGGTTTCCTGTGAGGTGTTTTGGATCCCCATCTCTTGCTATGAACTGGCAAAACAGCAGCATCTCCTTGACAATCTTGATTTCTCAAGGGAAATGAGAGAACACTATACACCATCCAAGATATTAAAATATTGTCAAGGCCCAACGCTGCTGAATACTCTGAGGAGATGGCCTGTGAGGTGCCGCTTTTCAACTTTTCCTCCTTAGTATGGTGGTCAGTAACATGCGGGAGACTGCGGAGGGGGTCATTTTTTTATTTGGGAACTGATGTGCTTTTACTCAATTCGGGAACCTCACAAGCCAAATTTGTAGTATTTTGCACGAATTGCAAGAGATGTTTGCATTTCGACGGTTGAAGTGGAAGCTCGTATTGAGCTTGCTAGAGACCGATCTGCCAAGCCTTCGATAGCTCAGTTGGTAGAGTGGAGGACTGTAATGGTGAAACAGGCATCCTTACATCGCTGGTTCAAATCCAGCTCGAAGGACTTTCGCCAAATGCAAATTTTATTGAATACTTGGAAAGTAAAATACTTGGAAAGTAAAATAACAGACAATTTATAATTATATTCTATTTCATCACTGAAAATAGATGCCTTTTGCTTTGAGGCTGTGGCCACGTTATTTTTCTGTCCGACACCAATCTTCATTGGTTTCCTGTGTGGTATTTTGGATCCCCATCTCTTGCTATGAACTGGCAAAACAGCAGAATCCCCTTGACAATCTTGATTTCTCAACGGAAATGAGAGAACACTATACACCATCCAAGATATTAAAATATTGTCAAGGCCCAACACTGCTGAATACTCTGAGGAGATGGCCTGTGAGGCGCCGCCTTTCAACTTTTCCTCCTTAGTATGGTGGTCGGTAACATGTGGGAGACTGCGGAGGGGGTCATTTTTTTAATTGGGAACTGATGTGCTTTTACTCAATTCGGGAACCTCACAAGCTAAATTTGTAGTATTTTGCACGAATTGCAAGAGATGTTTGCATGTCGACGGTTGAAGTGGAAGCTCGTATTGAGCTTGCTGGAAAATGGTTTGCAATACCTTCGATAGCTCAGTTGGTAGAGCAGAGGACTGAAGTGTTAAAACAGGCATCCTTAGGTCGCTGTTTCAAAACTGGCTCGAAGGACTTTTGCCAAATGCAAATTTTATTGAATACTTGGAAAGTAAAATACTTGGAAAATAAAATAACAGACAATTTATAATTATATTATATTTCATCACTGAAAATAGATGCCTTTTGCTTTGAGGCTGTGGCCATGTTATTTTTCTGTCCGACACCCATCTTCATTGGTTTCCTGTGAGGTGTTTTGGATCCCATATCTTGCTATGAACTGACAAAACAGCAGAATCCCCTTGACAATCTTGATTTCTCAAGGGAAATGAGAGCACACAATACACCATCCAAGATATTAAAATATTGTCAAGGCCCAACACGGCTGAATACTCTGAGGAGATGGCCTGTGAGTCACCGCCTTTCAACTTTTCCCCCTTAGTATGGTGGTCAGTAACATGCAGGAGACTGCGGAGGGGGTCATATTTTTAATTGGGAACTGATGTGCTTTTACTCAATTCGGGAACCAAACAAGCCAAATTTGTATTATTTTGCACAAATTGCAAGAGATGTTTGCATGTCGACGGTTGAAGTGGAAGATCGTATTGAGCTTGCTAGAGAATCATTTGCCAAGCCTTCGATAGCTCAGTTGGTAGAGCGGAGGACTGTAGTGGTAAAACAGGCATCCTTAGGTCGTTGGTTCAAATCCGGCTCGAAGGACTTTTGCCAAATGCAAATTTTATTGAATACTTGGAAAGTAAAATACTTGAAAAGTAAAATAACAGACAATTTATAATTATATTATATTTCATCACTGAAAATAGATGCCTTTTGCTTTGAGGCTGTGGCCATGTTATTTTTCTGTCCGACACCAAACTTCGTTGGCATCCTGTGAGGTGTTTTGGATCCCCATCTCTTGCTATGAACTGACAAAACAGCAGAATCCCCTTGACAATCTTGATTTCTCAAGGGAAATGAGAGAACACTATGCACCATCCAAGATATTAAAATATTGTCAAGGCCGAACACGGCTGAATACTCTGAGGAGATGGCCTGTGAGGCGTCGCCTTTCAACTTTTCCCCCTTAGTATGGTGGTCAGTAACATGCGGGAGAGTGCGGAGGGGGTCATTTTTTTAATTGGGAACTGATGTGCTTTTACTCAATTCGGGAACCTCACAAGCAAAATTTGTAGTATTTTGCACGAATTGCAAGAAATGTTTGCATGTCGACGGTTGAAGTGGAAGATCGTATAGAGCTTGCTAGAGAATGATTTGACAAGCCTTCGATAGCTTAGTTGGTAGAACAGAGGACTGTAGTGGTAAAACAGGCATCCTTAGGTCGCTGGTTCAAATCCGGCTCAAAGGACTTTTGCCAAATGCAAATTTTATTGAATACTTGGAAAGTAAAATACTTGAAAAATAAAATAACAGACAATTTATAATTATATTATATTTCATCACTGAAAATAGATGCCTTTTGCTTTGAGGCTCTGGCCACGTTATGTTTCTGTCCAACACCAATCTTCATTGGTTTCCTGTGAGGTGTTTTGGATCCCCATCTCTTGCTATGAACTGGCAAAACAGCAGCATCTCCTTGACAATCTTGATTTCTCAAGGGAAATGAGAGAACACTATACACCATCCAAGATATTAAAATATTGTCAAGGCCCAACGCTGCTGAATACTCTGAGGAGATGGCCTGTGAGGTGCCGCTTTTCAACTTTTCCTCCTTAGTATGGTGGTCAGTAACATGCGGGAGACTGCGGAGGGGGTCATTTTTTTATTTGGGAACTGATGTGCTTTTACTCAATTCGGGAACCTCACAAGCCAAATTTGTAGTATTTTGCACGAATTGCAAGAGATGTATGCATTTCGACGGTTGAAGTGGAAGCTCGTATTGAGCTTGCTAGAGACCGATCTGCCAAGCCTTCGATAGCTCAGTTGGTAGAGTGGAGGACTGTAATGGTGAAACAGGCATCCTTACATCGCTGGTTCAAATCCAGCTCGAAGGACTTTCGCCAAATGCAAATTTTATTGAATACTTGGAAAGTAAAATACTTGGAAAATAAAATAACAGACAATTTATAATTATATTGTATTTCATCACTGAAAATAGATGCCTTTTGCTTTGAGGCTGTGCCCATGTTATTTTTCTGTCCGACACCCATCTTCGTTGGTTTCCTGTGAGGTGTTTTGGATCCCCATCTCTTGCTATGAAATGGCAAAACAGCAGAATCTCCTTGACAATCTTGATTTTTCAATGGAAATGAGAGAACACTATACACCATCCAAGATATTAAAATATTGTCAAGGCCCAACACTGCTGAATACTCTGAGGAGATGGCCCGTGAGGCGCCGCCTTTCAACTTTTCCTCCTTAGTATGGTGGTCAGTAACATGTGGGAGACTACGGAGGGGGTCATTGTTTTAATTGGGAACTGATGTGCTTTTACTCAATTCGGGAACCTCACAAGCCAAATTTGTAGTATTTTGCACGAATTGCAAGAGATGTTTGCATGTCGACGGTTGAAGTGGAAGATCGTATTGAGCTTGCTAGAAAATGATTTGCCAAGCCTTTGATAGCTCAGTTGGTAGAGCGGAGGACTGTAGTGGTAAAACAGGCATCCTTAGGTCGCTGGTTCAAATCCGTCTCAAAGGACTTTTGCCAAATGCAAATTTTATTGAATACTTGGAAAGTAAAATACTTGGAAAATAAAATAATAGACAATTTATAATTATATTATATTTCATCACTGAAAATATATGCCTTTTGCTTTGAGGCTCTGGCCACGTTATGTTTCTGTCCAACACCAATCTTCATTGGTTTCCTGTGAGGTGTTTTGGATCCCCATCTCTTGCTATGAACTGGCAAAACAGCAGAATCTCCTTGACAATCTTGATTTCTCAAGGGAAATGAGAGAACACTATACACCATCCAAGGTATTAAAATATTGTTAAGGCCCAACACTGCTGAATACTCTGAGGAGATGGCCTGTGAGGCGCCGCGTTTCAACTTTTCCCCCTTAGTATGGTGGTCAGTAACATGCTGGAGACTGCGGAGGGGGTCATTTTTTTAATTGGGAACTGATGTGCTTTTACTCAATTCGGGAACCTCACAAGCCAAATTTGTAGTATTTTGCACGAATTGCAAGAGATGTTTGCATGTCGACGGTTGAAGTGGAAGCTCGTATTGAGCTTGCTAGAGACCAATCTGCCAATCCTTCGATAGCTCAGTTGGTAGAGTGGAAGACTGTAGTGGTGAAACAGGCATCCTTACATCACTGATTCAAATCCAGCTCGAAAGACTTTTGCCAAATGCAAATTTTATTGAATACTTGGAAAGTAAAATACTTGGAAAGTAAAATAACAGACAATTTATAATTATATTCTATTTCATCACTGAAAATAGATGCCTTTTGCTTTGAGGCTGTGGCCACGTTATTTTTCTATCCGACACCAATCATCTTTGGTTTCCAGTCTGGTATTTTGGATCCCCATCTCTTGCTATGAACTGGCAAAACAGCAGAATCCCCTTGACAATCTTGATTTCTCAAGGGAAATGAGAGAACACTATACACCATCCAAGATATTAAAATATTGTCAAGGCCCAACATGGCTGAATACTCTGAGGAGATGGCCTGTGAGGCGCCGCCTTTCAACTTTTCCCCCTAAGTATGGTGGTCAGTAACATGTGGGAGACTGCGGAGGGGGTCATTTTTTTAATTGGGAACTGATGTGCTTTTACTCAATTCGGGAACCTCACAAGCCAAATGTGTAGTATTTTGCACGAATTGCAAGAGATGTTTGCATGTCGACGGTTGAAGTGGAAGCTCGTATTGAGCTTACTAGAAAATTATTTGCCAAACCTTCGATAGCTCAGTTGGTAGAGCAGAGGACTGTAGTGTTAAAACAGGCATCCTTAGGTCGCTGTTTCAAATCCCGCTCGGAGGACATTTGCCAAATACAAATGTTATTGAATACTTGGAAAGTAAAATACTTGAAAAGTAAAATAACAGACAATTTATAATTATATTATATTTCATCACTGAAAATAGATGCCTTTTGCTTTGAGGTTGTGGCCATGTTATTTTTCTGTCCGACACCAATCTTCGTTGGCTTCCTGTGAGGTGTTTTGGATCCCCATATCTTGCTATGAACTGACAAAACAGCAGAATCCCCTTGACAATCTTGATTTCTCAAGGGAAATGAGAGAACACTATGCACCATCCAAGATATTAAAATATTGTCAAGGCCGAACACGGCTGAATACTCTGAGGAGATGGCCTGTGAGGCGCCGCCTTTCAACTTTTCCCCCTTAGTATGGTGGTCAGTAACATGCGGGAGACTGCGGAGGGGGTCATTTTTTTAATTGGGAACTGATGTGCTTTTACTCAATTCGGGAACCTCACAAGCTAAATTTGTAGTATTTTGCACGAATTGCAAGAGATGTTTGCATTTTGACGGTTGAAGTGGAAGCTCGTATTGAGCTTGCTAGAGACTGATCTGCCAAGCCTTCGATAGCTCAGTTGGTAGAGTGGAGGACTGTAGTGGTGAAACAGGCATCTTTACATCGCTGGTTCAAATCCAGCTCGAAGGACTTTCGCCAAATGCAAATTTTATTGAATACTTGGAAAGTAAAATACTTGGAAAGTAAAATAACAGACAATTTATAATTATATTCTATTTCATCACTGAAAATAGATGCCTTTTGCTTTGAGGCTGTGGCCACGTTATTTTTCTGTCCGACACCAATCTTCATTGGTTTCCTGTGTGGTATTTTGGATCCCCATCTCTTGCTATGAACTGGCAAAACAGCAGAATCCCCTTGACAATCTTGATTTCTCAACGGAAATGAGAGAACACTATACACCATCCAAGATATTAAAATATTGTCAAGGCCGAACACGGCTGAATACTCTGAGGAGATGGCCTGTGAGGCGCCGCCTTTCAACATTTCCCCCTTAGTATGGTGGTCAGTAACATGCGGGAGACTGCGGAGGGGGTCATTTTTTTAATTGGGAACTGATGTGCTTTTACTCAATTTGTGAACCTCAAAAGCCAAATTTGTAGTATTTTGCACGAATTGCAAGAGATGTTTACATGTCGACGGTTGAAGTGGAAGCTCGTATTGAGCTTGCTAGAGAATGATTTGACAAGCCTTCGATAGCTCAGTTGGTAGAGCGGAGGACTGTAGTGGTAAAACAGGCATCCTTAGGTCGCTGGTTCAAATCCGTCTCAAAGGACTTTTGCCAAATGCAAATTTTATTGAATACTTGGAAAGTAAAATACTTGGAAAATAAAATAATAGACAATTTATAATTATATTATATTTCATCACTGAAAATATATGCCTTTTGCTTTGAGGCTCTGGCCACGTTATGTTTCTGTCCAACACCAATCTTCATTGGTTTCCTGTGAGGTGTTTTGGATCCCCATCTCTTGCTATGAACTGGCAAAACAGCAGAATCTCCTTGACAATCTTGATTTCTCAAGGGAAATGAGAGAACACTATACACCATCCAAGGTATTAAAATATTGTTAAGGCCCAACACTGCTGAATACTCTGAGGAGATGGCCTGTGAGGCGCCGCGTTTCAACTTTTCCCCCTTAGTATGGTGGTCAGTAACATGCTGGAGACTGCGGAGGGGGTCATTTTTTTAATTGGGAACTGATGTGCTTTTACTCGATTCGGGAACCTCACAAGCCAAATTTGTAGTATTTTGCACGAATTGCAAGAGATGTTTGCATGTCGACGGTTGAAGTGGAAGCTCGTATTGAGCTTGCTAGAGACCAATCTGCCAATCCTTCGATAGCTCAGTTGGTAGAGTGGAAGACTGTAGTGGTGAAACAGGCATCCTTACATCACTGATTCAAATCCAGCTCGAAAGACTTTTGCCAAATGCAAATTTTATTGAATACTTGGAAAGTAAAATACTTGGAAAGTAAAATAACAGACAATTTATAATTATATTCTATTTCATCACTGAAAATAGATGCCTTTTGCTTTGAGGCTGTGGCCACGTTATTTTTCTATCCGACACCAATCATCTTTGGTTTCCAGTCTGGTATTTTGGATCCCCATCTCTTGCTATGAACTGGCAAAACAGCAGAATCCCCTTGACAATCTTGATTTCTCAAGGGAAATGAGAGAACACTATACACCATCCAAGATATTAAAATATTGTCAAGGCCCAACATGGCTGAATACTCTGAGGAGATGGCCTGTGAGGCGCCGCCTTTCAACTTTTCCCCCTAAGTATGGTGGTCAGTAACATGTGGGAGACTGCGGAGGGGGTCATTTTTTTAATTGGGAACTGATGTGCTTTTACTCAATTCGGGAACCTCACAAGCCAAATGTGTAGTATTTTGCACGAATTGCAAGAGATGTTTGCATGTCGACGGTTGAAGTGGAAGCTCGTATTGAGCTTACTAGAAAATTATTTGCCAAACCTTCGATAGCTCAGTTGGTAGAGCAGAGGACTGTAGTGTTAAAACAGGCATCCTTAGGTCGCTGTTTCAAATCCCGCTCGGAGGACATTTGCCAAATACAAATGTTATTGAATACTTGGAAAGTAAAATACTTGAAAAGTAAAATAACAGACAATTTATAATTATATTATATTTCATCACTGAAAATAGATGCCTTTTGCTTTGAGGTTGTGGCCATGTTATTTTTCTGTCCGACACCAATCTTCGTTGGCTTCCTGTGAGGTGTTTTGGATCCCCATATCTTGCTATGAACTGACAAAACAGCAGAATCCCCTTGACAATCTTGATTTCTCAAGGGAAATGAGAGAACACTATGCACCATCCAAGATATTAAAATATTGTCAAGGCTGAACACGGCTGAATACTCTGAGGAGATGGCCTGTGAGGCGCCGCCTTTCAACTTTCCCCCCTTAGTATGGTGGTCAGTAACATGCGGGAGAGTGCGGAGGGGGTCATTTTTTTAATTGGGAACTGATGTGCTTTTACTCAATTCGGGAACCTCACAAGCCAAATTTGTAGTATTTTGCACGAATTGCAAGAAATGTTTGCATGTCGACGGTTGAAGTGGAAGATCGTATTGTGCTTGCTAGAGAATGAGTTGCCAAGCCTTCGATAGCTTAGTTGGTAGAGCAGAGGACTGTAGTGGTAAAACAGGCATCCTTAGGTCGCTGGTTCAAATCCGGCTCAAAGGACTTTTGCCAAATGCAAATTTTATTGAATACTTGGAAAGTAAAATACTTGGAAAATAAAATAACAGACAATTTATAATTATATTATATTTCATCACTGAAAATAGATGCCTTTTGCTTTGAGGCTCTGGCCACGTTATGTTTCTGTCCAACACCAATCTTCATTGGTTTCCTGTGAGGTGTTTTGGATCCCCATCTCTTGCTATGAACTGGCAAAACAGCAGAATCTCCTTGACAATCTTGATTTCTCAAGGGAAATGAGAGAACACTATACACCATCCAAGATATTAAAATATTGTCAAGGCCCAACGCTGCTGAATACTCTGAGGAGATGGCCTGTGAGGTGCCGCCTTTCAACTTTTCCTCCTTAGTATGTTGGTCAGTAACATGCGGGAGACTGCGGAGGGGGTCATTTTTTTAATTGGGAACTGATGTGCTTTTACTCAATTCGGGAACCTCACAAGCTAAATTTGTAGTATTTTGCACGAATTGCAAGAGATGTTTGCATTTTGACGGTTGAAGTGGAAGCTCGTATTGAGCTTGCTAGAGACTGATCTGCCAAGCCTTCGATAGCTCAGTTGGTAGAGTGGAGGACTGTAGTGGTGAAACAGGCATCTTTACATCGCTGGTTCAAATCCAGCTCGAAGGACTTTCGCCAAATGCAAATTTTATTGAATACTTGGAAAGTAAAATACTTGGAAAGTAAAATAACAGACAATTTATAATTATATTCTATTTCATCACTGAAAATAGATGCCTTTTGCTTTGAGGCTGTGGCCACGTTATTTTTCTGTCCGACACCAATCTTCATTGGTTTCCTGTGTGGTATTTTGGATCCCCATCTCTTGCTATGAACTGGCAAAACAGCAGAATCCCCTTGACAATCTTGATTTCTCAACGGAAATGAGAGAACACTATACACCATCCAAGATATTAAAATATTGTCAAGGCCGAACACGGCTGAATACTCTGAGGAGATGGCCTGTGAGGTGCCGCCTTTCAACTTTTCCTCCTTAGTATGGTGGTCAGTAACATGCGGGAGACTGCGGAGGGGGTCATTTTTTTAATTGGGAACTGATGTGCTTTTACTCAATTCGGGAACCAAACAAGCCAAATTTGTAGTATTTTGCACGAATTGCAAGAGATGTTTGCATGTCGACGGTTGAAGTGGAAGATCGTATTGAGCTTGCTAGAGATTGATTTGTCAAGCCTTCGATAGCTCAGCTGGTAGAGCGGAGGACTGTAGTGGTGAAACAGGCATCCTTAGGTCGCTGGTTCAAATCCAGTTCGAAGGACTTTTGCCAAATGCAAATTGTATTGAATACTTGGAAAGTAAAATACTTGGAAAATAAAATAACAGACAATTTATAATTATATTATATTTCATCACTGAAAATAGATGCCTTTTGCTTTGAGGCTGTGGCCATGTTCTTTTTCTGTCCGACACCCATCTTCGTTGGTTTCCTGTGAGGTGTTTTGGATCCCCATCTCTTGCTATGAACTGGCAAAACAGCAGAATCTCCTTGACAATCTTGATTTTTCAATGGAAATGAGAGAACACTATACACCATCCAAGATATTAAAATATTGTCAAGGCCCAACACTGCTGAATACTCTGAGGAGATGGCCTGTGAGGCGCCGCCTTTCAACTTTTCCTCCTTAGTATGGTGGTCGGTAACATGTGGGAGACTGCGGAGGGGGTCATTTTTTTAATTGGGAACTGATGTGCTTTTACTCAATTCGGGAACCTCACAAGCTAAATTTGTAGTATTTTGCACGAATTGCAAGAGATGTTTGCATGTCGACGGTTGAAGTGGAAGCTTGTATTGAGCTTGCTGGAAAATGGTTTGCCATACCTTCGATAGCTCAGTTGGTAGAGCAGAGGACTGTAGTGTTAAAACAGGCATCCTTAGGTCGCTGTTTCAAAACTGGCTCGAAGGACTTTTTTGCCAAATGCAAATTTTATTGAATACTTGGAAAGTAAAATACTTGGAAAATAAAATAACAGACAATTTATAATTATATTATATTTCATCACTGAAAATAGATGCCTTTTGCTTTGAGGCTGTGGTCATGTTATTTTTCTGTCCGACACCCATCTTCGTTGGTTTCCTGTGAGGTGTTTTGGATCCCATCTCTTGCTATGAACTGACAAAACAGCAGAATCCCCTTGAAAATCTTGATTTCTCAAGGGAAATGAGAGCACACAATACACCATCCAAGATATTAAAATATTGTCAAGGCCCAACACGGCTGAATACTCTGAGGAGATGGCCTGTGAGTCACCGCCTTTCAACTTTTCCCCCTTAGTATGGTGGTCAGTAACATGCAGGAGACTGCGGAGGGGGTCATATTTTTAATTGGGAACTGATGTGCTTTTACTCAATTCGGGAACCAAACAAGCCAAATTTGTATTATTTTGCACAAATTGCAAGAGATGTTTGCATGTCGACGGTTGAAGTGGAAGATCATATTGAGCTTGCTAAAGAATCATTTGCCAAGCCTTCGATAGCTCAGTTGGTAGAGCGGAGGACTGTAGTGGTGAAACAGGCATCCTTAGGTCGCTGGTTCAAATCCAGTTCGAAGGACTTTTGCCAAATGCAAATTTTATTGAATACTTGGAAAGTAAAATAATTGGAAAATAAAATAACAGACAATTTATAATTATATTATATTTCATCACTGAAAATAGATGCCTTTTGCTTTGATGCTGTGGCCATGTTATTTTTCTGTCCGACACCCATCTTCGTTGGTTTCCTGTGAGGTGTTTTGGATCCCCATCTCTTGCTATGAACTGGCAAAACAGCAGAATCCCCTTGACAATCTTGATTTCTCAAGGGAAATGAGAGAACACTATACACCATCCAAGATATTAAAATATTGTCAAGGCCGAACACGGCTGAATACTCTGAGGAGATGGCCTGTGAGGCGCCGCCTTTCAACTTTTCCCCCTTAGTATGGTGGTCAGTAACATGCGGGAGAGTGCGGAGGGGGTCATTTTTTTAATTGGGAACTGATGTGCTTTTACTCAATTCGGGAACCTCACAAGCCAAATTTGTAGTATTTTGCACGAATTGCAAGAAATGTTTGCATGTCGACGGTTGAAGTGGAAGATCGTATTGTGCTTACTAGAGAATGAGTTGCCAAGCCTTCGATAGCTTAGTTGGTAGAGCAGAGGACTGTAGTGGTAAAACAGGCATCCTTAGGTCGCTGGTTCAAATCCGGCTCAAAGGACTTTTGCCAAATGCAAATTTTATTGAATACTTGGAAAGTAAAATACTTGGAAAATAAAATAACAGACAATTTATAATTATATTATATTTCATCACTGAAAATAGATGCCTTTTGCTTTGAGGCTCTGGCCACGTTATGTTTCTGTCCAACACCAATCTTCATTGGTTTCCTGTGAGGTGTTTTGGATCCCCATCTCTTGCTATGAACTGGCAAAACAGCAGAATCTCCTTGACAATCTTGATTTCTCAAGGGAAATGAGAGAACACTATACACCATCCAAGATATTAAAATATTGTCAAGGCCCAACGCTGCTGAATACTCTGAGGAGATGGCCTGTGAGGTGCCGCCTTTCAACTTTTCCTCGTTAGTATGTTGGTCAGTAACATGCGGGAGACTGCGGAGGGGGTCATTTTTTTATTTGGGAACTGATGTGCTTTTACTCAATTCGGGAACCTCACAAGCCAAATTTGTAGTATTTTGCACGAATTGCAAGAGATGTTTGCATTTTGACGGTTGAAGTGGAAGCTCGTATTGAGCTTGCTAGAGACTGATCTGCCAAGCCTTAGATAGCTCAGTTGGTAGAGTGGAGGACTGTAGTGGTGAAACAGGCATCCTTACATCGTTGGTTCAAATCCAGCTCGAAGGACTTTCGCCAAATGCAAATTTTATTGAATACTTGGAAAGTAAAATACTTGGAAAGTAAAATAACAGACAATTTATAATTATATTCTATTTCATCACTGAAAATAGATGCCTTTTGCTTTGAGGCTGTGGCCACGTTATTTTTCTGTCCGACACCAATCTTCATTGGTTTCCTGTGTGGTATTTTGGATCCCCATCTCTTGCTATGAACTGGCAAAACAGCAGAATCCCCTTGACAATCTTGATTTCTCAACGGAAATGAGAGAACACTATACACCATCCAAGATATTAAAATATTGTCAAGGCCGAACACGGCTGAATACTCTGAGGAGATGGCCTGTGAGGTGCCGCCTTTCAACTTTTCCTCCTTAGTATGGTGGTCAGTAACATGCGGGAGACTGCGGAGGGGGTCATTTTTTTAATTGGGAACTGATGTGCTTTTACTCAATTCGGGGCCCAAACAAGCCAAATTTGTAGTATTTTGCACGAATTGCCAGAGATGTTTGCATGTCGACGGTTGAAGTGGAAGATCGTATTGAGCTTGCTAGAGAATGATTTGCCAAGCCTTCGATAGCTCAGCTGGTAGAGCGGAGGACTGTAGTGGTGAAACAGGCATCCTTAGGTCGCTGGTTCAAATCCAGTTCGAAGGACTTTTGCCAAATGCAAATTTTATTGAATACTTGGAAAGTAAAATACTTGGAAAATAAAATAACAGACAATTTATAATTATATTATATTTCATCACTGAAAATAGATGCCTTTTGCTTTGAGGCTGTGGCCATGTTCTTTTTCTGTCCGACACCCATCTTCGTTGGTTTCCTGTGAGGTGTTTTGGATCCCCATCTCTTGCTATGAACTGGCAAAACAGCAGAATCTCCTTGACAATCTTGATTTTTCAATGGAAATGATGAACACTATACACCATCCAAGATATTAAAATATTGTCAAGGCCCAACACTGCTGAATACTCTGAGGAGATGGCCTGTGAGGCGCCGCCTTTCAACTTTTCCTCCTTAGTATGGTGGTCAGTAACATGTGGGAGACTGCGGAGGGGGTCATTTTTTTAATTGGGAACTGATGTGCTTTTACTCAATTCGGGAACCTCACAAGCTAAATTTGTAGTATTTTGCACGAATTGCAAGAGATGTTTGCATGTCGACGGTTGAAGTGGAAGCTCGTATTGAGCTTGCTGGAAAATGGTTTGCCATACCTTCGATAGCTCAGTTGGTAGAGCAGAGGACTGTAGTGTTAAAACAGGCATCCTTAGGTCGCTGTTTCAAAACTGGCTCGAAGGACTTTTTTGCCAAATGCAAATTTTAAATTTTATTGAATACTTGGAAAGTAAAATACTTGGAAAATAAAATAACAGACAATTTATAATTATATTATATTTCATCACTGAAAATAGATGCCTTTTGCTTTGAGGCTGTGGTCATGTTATTTTTCTGTCCGACACCCATCTTCGTTGGTTTCCTGTGAGGTGTTTTGGATCCCCATCTCTTGCTATGAACTGGCAAAACAGCAGAATCTCCTTGACAATCTTGATTTTTCAATGGAAATGAGAGAACACTATATACCATCCAAGATATTAAAATATTGTCAAGGCCCAACACTGCTGAATACACTGAGGAGATGGCCTGTGAGGCGCCGCCTTTCAACTTTTCCTCCTTAGTATGGTGGTCAGTAACATGTGGGAGACTGCGGAGGGGGTCATTTTTTTAATTGGGAACTGATGTGCTTTTACTCAATTCGGGAACCTCACAAGCCAAATTTGTAGTATTTTGCACGAATTGCAAGAGATGTTTGCATGTCGACGGTTGAAGTGGAAGCTCGTATTGAGCTTGCTAGAAAAGGATTTGCCAAACCTTCGATAGCTCAGTTGGTAGAGCAGAGGACTGTAGTGTTAAAACAAGCATCCTTAGGTCGCTGTTTCAAATCCCGCTCGAAGGACTTTTGCAAAATGCAAATTTTATTGAATACTTGGAAAGTAAAATACTTGGAAAATAAAATAACAGACAATTTATAATTATATTATATTTCATCACTGAAAATAGATGCCTTTTGCTTTGAGGCTGTGGTCATGTTATTTTTCTGTCCGACACCCATCTTCGTTGGTTTCCTGTGAGGTGTTTTGGATCCCATCTCTTGCTATGAACTGACAAAACAGCAGAATCCCCTTGACAATCTTGATTTCTCAAGGGAAATGAGAGCACACTATACACCATCCAAGATATTAAAATATTGTCAAGGCCCAACACGGCTGAATACTCTGAGGAGATAGCCTGTGAGGCGCCGCGTTTCAACTTTTCCCCCTTAGTATGGTGGTCAGTAACATGCTGGAGACTGCTGAGGGGGTCATTTTTTTAATTGGGAACTGATGTGCTTTTACTCAATTCGGGAACCTCACAAGCCAAATTTGTAGTATTTTGCACGAATTGCAAGAGATGTTTGCATGTCGACGGTTGAAGTGGAAGCTCGTATTGAGCTTGCTAGAGACCGATCTGAGAAGCCTTCGATAGCTCAGTTGGTAGAGTGGAGGACTGTAGTGGTGAAACAGGCATCCTTACATCGCTGGTTCAAATCCAGCTCGAAGGACTTTTGCCAAATGCAAATTTTATTGAATACTTGGAAAGTAAAATACTTGGAAAGTAAAATAACAGACAATTTATAATTATATTCTATTTCATCACTGAAAATAGATGCCTTTTGCTTTGAGGCTGCGGCCATGTTATTTTTCTATCCGACACCAATCTTCTTTGGTTTCCAGTCTGGTATTTTGGATCCCCATCTCTTGCTATGAACTGGCAAAACAGCAGAATCCCCTTGACAATCTTGATTTCTCAAGGGAAATGAGAGAACACTATACACCATCCAAGATATTAAAATATTGTCAAGGCCCAACATGGCTGAATACTCTGAGGAGATGGCCTGTGAGGCGCCGCCTTTCAACTTTTCCCCCTTAGTATGGTGGTCAGTAACATGTGGGAGACTGCGGAGGGGGTCATTTTTTTAATTGGGAACTGATGTGCTTTTACTCAATTCGGGAACCTCACAAGCCAAATTTGTAGTATTTTGCACGAATTGCAAGAGATGTTTGCATGTCGACGGTTGAAGTGGAAGCTCGTATTGTGCTTGCTAGAAAATGATTTGCCAAACCTTCGATAGCTCAGTTGGTAGAGCAGAGGACTGTAGTGTTAAAACAGGCATCCTTAGGTCGCTGTTTCAAATCCCGCTCGAAGGACTTTTGCCAAATGCAAATTTTATTGAATACTTGGAAAGTAAAATACTTGGAAAATAAAATAACAGACAATTTATAATTATATTATATTTCATCACTGAAAATAGATGCCTTTTGCTTTGAGGCTGTGGTCATGTTATTTTTCTGTCCGACACCCATCTTCGTTGGTTTCCTGTGAGGTATTTTGGATCCCCATCTCTTGCTATGAACTGACAAAACAGCAGAATCCCCTTGACAATCTTGATTTCTCAAGGGAAATGAGAGCACACTATACACCATCCAAGATATTAAAATATTGTCAAGGCCCAACACGGCTGAATACTCTGAGGAGATGGCCTGTGAGGCGCCGCGTTTCAACTTTTCCCCCTTAGTATGGTGGTCAGTAACATGCTGGAGACTGCCGAGGGGGTCATTTTTTTAATTGGGAACTGATGTGCTTTTACTCAATTCGGGAACCTCACAAGCCAAATTTGTAGTATTTTGCACGAATTGCAAGAGATGTTTGCATGTCGACGGTTGAAGTGGAAGCTCGTATTGAGCTTGCTAGAGACCGATCTGCCAAGCCTTCGATAGCTCAGTTGGTAGAGTGGAGGACTGTAGTGGTGAAACAGGCATCTTTACATCGCAATTTTATTGAATACTTGGAAAGTAAAATACTTGGAAAGTAAAATAACAGACAATTTATAATTATATTCTATTTCATCACTGAAAATAGATGCCTTTTGCTTTGAGGCTGTGGCCACTTTATTTTTCTATCCGACACCAATCTTCTTTGGTTTCCAGTCTGGTATTTTGGATCCCCATCTCTTGCTATGAAATGGCAAAACAGCAGAATCTCCTTGACAATCTTGATTTTTCAATGGAAATGAGAGAACACTATACACCATCCAAGATATTAAAATATTGTCAAGGCCCAACACTGCTGAATACTCTGAGGAGATGGCCCGTGAGGCGCCGCCTTTCAACTTTTCCTCCTTAGTATGGTGGGCAGTAACATGTGGGAGACTACGGAGGGGTTCATTTTTTTAATTGGGAACTGATGTGCTTTTACTCAATTCGGGAACCTCACAAGCCAAATTTGTAGTATTTTGCACGAATTGCAAGAGATGTTTGCATGTCGACGGTTGAAGTGGAAGATCGTATTGAGCTTGCTAGAAAATGATTTGCCAAGCCTTTGATAGCTCAGTTGGTAGAGCGGAGGACTGTAGTGGTAAAACAGGCATCCTTAGATCGCTGGTTCAAATCCGGCTCGAAGGACTTTTGCCAAATGCAAATTTTATTGAATACTTGGAAAGTAAAATACTTGGAAAATAAAATAATAGACAATTTATAATTATATTATATTTCATCACTGAAAATATATGCCTTTTGCTTTGAGGTTCTGGCCACGTTATGTTTCTGTCCAACACCAATCTTCATTGGTTTCCTGTGAGGTGTTTTGGATCCCCATCTCTTGCTATGAACTGGCAAAACAGCAGAATCTGCTTGACAATCTTGATTTCTCAAGGGAAATGAGAGAACACTATACACCATCCAAGGTATTAAAATATTGTTAAGGCCCAACACTGCTGAATACTCTGAGGAGATGGCCTGTGAGGCGCCGCGTTTCAACTTTTCCCCCTTAGTATGGTGGTCAGTAACATGCTGGAGACTGCGGAGGGGGTCATTTTTTTAATTGGGAACTGATGTGCTTTTACTCAATTCGGGAACCTCACAAGCCAAATTTGTAGTATTTTGCACGAATTGCAAGAGATGTTTGCATGTCGACGGTTGAAGTGGAAGCTCGTATTGAGCTTGCTAGAGACCAATCTGCCAGTCCTTCGATAGCTCAGTTGGTAGAGTGGAAGACTGTAGTGGTGAAACAGGCATCCTTACATCGCTGGTTCAAATCCAGCTCGAAGGACTTTTGCCAAATGCAAATTTTATTGAATACTTGGAAAGTAAAATACTTGGAAAGTAAAATAACAGACAATTTATAATTATATTCTATTTCATCACTGAAAATAGATGCCTTTTGCTTTGAGGCTGTGGCCACGTTATTTTTCTATCCGACACCAATCTTCTTTGGTTTCCAGTCTGGTATTTTGGATCCCCATCTCTTGCTATGAACTGGCAAAACAGCAGAATCCCCTTGACAATCTTGATTTCTCAAGGGAAATGAGAGAACACTATACACCATCCAAGATATTAAAATATTGTCAAGGCCCAACATGGCTGAATACTCTGAGGAGATGGCCTGTGAGGCGCCGCCTTTCAACTTTTCCCCCTTAGTATGGTGGTCAGTAACATGCGGGAGACTGCGGAGGGGGTCATTTTTTAAATTGGGAACTGATGTGCTTTTACTCAATTCGGGAACCTCACAAGCCAAATTTGTAGTATTTTACACGAATTGCAAGAGATGTTTGCATGTCGACGGTTGAAGTGGAAGCTCGTATTGAGCTTGCTAGAGACCGATCTGCCAAGCCTTCGATAGCTCAGTTGGTAGAGTGGAGGACTCTAGTGGTGAAACAGGCATCCTTAGGTCGCTGGTTCAAATCCAGTTCGAAGGACTTTTGCCAAATGCAAATTTTATTGAATACTTGGAAAGTAAAATACTTGGAAAATAAAATAACAGACAATTTATAGTTATATTATATTTCATCACTGAAAATAGATGCCTTTTGCTTTGAGGCTGTGGTCATGTTATTTTTCTGTCCGACACCCATCTTCGTTGGTTTCCTGTGAGGTGTTTTGGATCCCATCTCTTGCTATGAACTGACAAAACAGCAGAATCCCCTTGACAATCTTGATTTCTCAAGGGAAATGAGAGCACACTATACACCATCCAAGATATTAAAATATTGTCAAGGCCCAACACGGCTGAATACTCTGAGGAGATGGCCTGTGAGGCGCCGCGTTTCAACTTTTCCCCCTTAGTATGGTGGTCAGTAACATGCTGGAGACTGCTGAGGGGGTCATTTTTTTTAATTGGGAACTGATGTGCTTTTACTCAATTCGGGAACCTCACAAGCCAAATTTGTAGTATTTTGCACGAATTGCAAGAGATGTTTGCATGTCGACGGTTGAAGTGGAAGCTCGTATTGAGCTTGCTAGAGACCGATCTGCGAAGCCTTCGATAGCTCAGTTGGTAGAGTGGAGGACTGTAGTGGTGAAACAGGCATCCTTACATCACTGGTTCAAATCCAGCTCGAAGGACTTTTGCCAAATGCAAATTTTATTGAATACTTGGAAAGTAAAATACTTGGAAAGTAAAATAACAGACAATTTATAATTATATTCTATTTCATCACTGAAAATAGATGCCTTTTGCTTTGAGGCTGCTGCCATGTTATTTTTCTATCCGACACCAATCTTCTTTGGTTTCCAGTCTGGTATTTTGGATCCCCATCTCTTGCTATGAACTGGCAAAACAGCAGAATCCCCTTGACAATCTTGATTTCTCAAGGGAAATGAGAGAACACTATACACCATCCAAGATATTAAAATATTGTCAAGGCCCAACATGGCTGAATACTCTGAGGAGATGGCCTGTGAGGCGCCGCCTTTCAACTTTTCCCCCTTAGTATGGTGGTCAGTAACATGTGGGAGACTGCGGAGGGGGTCATTTTTTTAATTGGGAACTGATGTGCTTTTACTCAATTCGGGAACCTCACAAGCCAAATTTGTAGTATTTTGCACAAATTGCAAGAGATGTTTGCATGTCGACGGTTGAAGTGGAAGCTCGTATTGAGCTTGCTAGAAAATGATTTGCCAAACCTTCGATAGCTCAGTTGGTAGAGCAGAGGACTGTAGTGTTAAAACAGGCATCCTTAGGTCGCTGTTTCAAATCCCGCTCGAAGGACTTTTGCCAAATGCAAATTTTATTGAATACTTGGAAAGTAAAATACTTGGAAAATAAAATAGCAGACAATTTATAATTATATTATATTTCATCACTGAAAATAGATGCCTTTTGCTTTGAGGCTGTGGTCATGTTATTTTTCTGTCCGACACCCATCTTCGTTGGTTTCCTGTGAGGTGTTTTGGATCCCCATCTCTTGCTATGAACTGGCAAAACAGCAGAATCTCCTTGACAATCTTGATTTTTCAATGGAAATGAGAGAACACTATATACCATCCAAGATATTAAAATATTGTCAAGGCCCAACACTGCTGAATACACTGAGGAGATGGCCTGTGAGGCGCCGCCTTTCAACTTTTCCTCCTTAGTATGGTGGTCAGTAACATGTGGGAGACTGCGGAGGGGGTCATTTTTTTAATTGGGAACTGATGTGCTTTTACTCAATTCGGGAACCTCACAAGCCAAATTTGTAGTATTTTGCACGAATTGCAAGAGATGTTTGCATGTCGACGGTTGAAGTGGAAGCTCGTATTGAGCTTGCTAGAAAAGGATTTGCCAAACCTTCGATAGCTCAGTTGGTAGAGCAGAGGACTGTAGTGTTAAAACAAGCATCCTTAGGTCGCTGTTTCAAATCCCGCTCGAAGGACTTTTGCAAAATGCAAATTTTATTGAATACTTGGAAAGTAAAATACTTGGAAAATAAAATAACAGACAATTTATAATTATATTATATTTCATCACTGAAAATAGATGCCTTTTGCTTTGAGGCTGTGGTCATGTTATTTTTCTGTCCGACACCCATCTTCGTTGGTTTCCTGTGAGGTGTTTTGGATCCCATCTCTTGCTATGAACTGACAAAACAGCAGAATCCCCTTGACAATCTTGATTTCTCAAGGGAAATGAGAGCACACTATACACAATCCAAGATATTAAAATATTGTCAAGGCCCAACACGGCTGAATACTCTGAGGAGATGGCCTGTGAGGCGCCGCGTTTCAACTTTTCCCCCTTAGTATGGTGGTCAGTAACATGCTGGAGACTGCTGAGGGGGTCATTTTTTTAATTTGGAACTGATGTGCTTTTACTCAATTCGGGAACCTCACAAGCCAAATTTGTAGTATTTTGCACGAATTGCAAGAGATGTTTGCATGTCGACGGTTGAAGTGGAAGCTCGTATTGAGCTTGCTAGAGACCGATCTGAGAAGCCTTCGATAGCTCAGTTGGTAGAGTGGAGGACTGTAGTGGTGAAACAGGCATCCTTACATCGCTGGTTCAAATCCAGCTCGAAGGACTTTTGCCAAATGCAAATTTTATTGAATACTTGGAAAGTAAAATACTTGGAAAGTAAAATAACAGACAATTTATAATTATATTCTATTTCATCACTGAAAATAGATGCCTTTTGCTTTGAGGCTGCGGCCATGTTATTTTTCTATCCGACACCAATCTTCTTTGGTTTCCAGTCTGGTATTTTGGATCCCCATCTCTTGCTATGAACTGGCAAAACAGCAGAATCCCCTTGACAATCTTGATTTCTCAAGGGAAATGAGAGAACACTATACACCATCCAAGATATTAAAATATTGTCAAGGCCCAACATGGCTGAATACTCTGAGGAGATGGCCTGTGAGGCGCCGCCTTTCAACTTTTCCCCCTTAGTATGGTGGTCAGTAACATGTGGGAGACTGCGGAGGGGGTCATTTTTTTAATTGGGAACTGATGTGCTTTTACTCAATTCGGGAACCTCACAAGCCAAATTTGTAGTATTTTGCACGAATTGCAAGAGATGTTTGCATGTCGACGGTTGAAGTGGAAGCTCGTATTGTGCTTGCTAGAAAATGATTTGCCAAACCTTCGATAGCTCAGTTGGTAGAGCAGAGGACTGTAGTGTTAAAACAGGCATCCTTAGGTCGCTGTTTCAAATCCCGCTCGAAGGACTTTTGCCAAATGCAAATTTTATTGAATACTTGGAAAGTAAAATACTTGGAAAATAAAATAACAGACAATTTATAATTATATTATATTTCATCACTGAAAATAGATGCCTTTTGCTTTGAGGCTGTGGTCATGTTATTTTTCTGTCCGACACCCATCTTCGTTGGTTTCCTGTGAGGTATTTTGGATCCCCATCTCTTGCTATGAACTGACAAAACAGCAGAATCCCCTTGACAATCTTGATTTCTCAAGGGAAATGAGAGCACACTATACACCATCCAAGATATTAAAATATTGTCAAGGCCCAACACGGCTGAATACTCTGAGGAGATGGCCTGTGAGGCGCCGCGTTTCAACTTTTCCCCCTTAGTATGGTGGTCAGTAACATGCTGGAGACTGCCGAGGGGGTCATTTTTTTAATTGGGAACTGATGTGCTTTTACTCAATTCGGGAACCTCACAAGCCAAATTTGTAGTATTTTGCACGAATTGCAAGAGATGTTTGCATGTCGACGGTTGAAGTGGAAGCTCGTATTGAGCTTGCTAGAGACTGATCTGCCAAGCCTTCGATAGCTCAGTTGGTAGAGTGGAGGACTGTAGTGGTGAAACAGGCATCTTTACATCGCAATTTTATTGAATACTTGGAAAGTAAAATACTTGGAAAGTAAAATAACAGACAATTTATAATTATATTCTATTTCATCACTGAAAATAGATGCCTTTTGCTTTGAGGCTGTGGCCACTTTATTTTTCTATCCGACACCAATCTTCTTTGGTTTCCAGTCTGGTATTTTGGATCCCCATCTCTTGCTATGAAATGGCAAAACAGCAGAATCTCCTTGACAATCTTGATTTTTCAATGGAAATGAGAGAACACTATACACCATCCAAGATATTAAAATATTGTCAAGGCCCAACACTGCTGAATACTCTGAGGAGATGGCCCGTGAGGCGCCGCCTTTCAACTTTTCCTCCTTAGTATGGTGGGCAGTAACATGTGGGAGACTACGGAGGGGTTCATTTTTTTAATTGGGAACTGATGTGCTTTTACTCAATTCGGGAACCTCACAAGCCAAATTTGTAGTATTTTGCACGAATTGCAAGAGATGTTTGCATGTCGACGGTTGAAGTGGAAGATCGTATTGAGCTTGCTAGAAAATGATTTGCCAAGCCTTTGATAGCTCAGTTGGTAGAGCGGAGGACTGTAGTGGTAAAACAGGCATCCTTAGATCGCTGGTTCAAATCCGGCTCGAAGGACTTTTGCCAAATGCAAATTTTATTGAATACTTGGAAAGTAAAATACTTGGAAAATAAAATAATAGACAATTTATAATTATATTATATTTCATCACTGAAAATATATGCCTTTTGCTTTGAGGTTCTGGCCACGTTATGTTTCTGTCCAACACCAATCTTCATTGGTTTCCTGTGAGGTGTTTTGGATCCCCATCTCTTGCTATGAACTGGCAAAACAGCAGAATCTGCTTGACAATCTTGATTTCTCAAGGGAAATGAGAGAACACTATACACCATCCAAGGTATTAAAATATTGTTAAGGCCCAACACTGCTGAATACTCTGAGGAGATGGCCTGTGAGGCGCCGCGTTTCAACTTTTCCCCCTTAGTATGGTGGTCAGTAACATGCTGGAGACTGCGGAGGGGGTCATTTTTTTAATTGGGAACTGATGTGCTTTTACTCAATTCGGGAACCTCACAAGCCAAATTTGTAGTATTTTGCACGAATTGCAAGAGATGTTTGCATGTCGACGGTTGAAGTGGAAGCTCGTATTGAGCTTGCTAGAGACCAATCTGCCAGTCCTTCGATAGCTCAGTTGGTAGAGTGGAAGACTGTAGTGGTGAAACAGGCATCCTTACATCGCTGGTTCAAATCCAGCTCGAAGGACTTTTGCCAAATGCAAATTTTATTGAATACTTGGAAAGTAAAATACTTGGAAAGTAAAATAACAGACAATTTATAATTATATTCTATTTCATCACTGAAAATAGATGCCTTTTGCTTTGAGGCTGTGGCCACGTTATTTTTCTATCCGACACCAATCTTCTTTGGTTTCCAGTCTGGTATTTTGGATCCCCATCTCTTGCTATGAACTGGCAAAACAGCAGAATCCCCTTGACAATCTTGATTTCTCAAGGGAAATGAGAGAACACTATACACCATCCAAGATATTAAAATATTGTCAAGGCCCAACATGGCTGAATACTCTGAGGAGATGGCCTGTGAGGCGCCGCCTTTCAACTTTTCCCCCTTAGTATGGTGGTCAGTAACATGCGGGAGACTGCGGAGGGGGTCATTTTTTAAATTGGGAACTGATGTGCTTTTACTCAATTCGGGAACCTCACAAGCCAAATTTGTAGTATTTTACACGAATTGCAAGAGATGTTTGCATGTCGACGGTTGAAGTGGAAGCTCGTATTGAGCTTGCTAGAGACCAATCTGCCAAGCCTTCGATAGCTCAGTTGGTAGAGTGGAGGACTCTAGTGGTGAAACAGGCATCCTTACATCGCTGGTTCAAATCCAGCTCGAAAGACTTTTGCCAAATGCAAATTTTATTGAATACTTGGAAAGTAAAATACTTGGAAAGTAAAATAACAGACAATTTATAATTATATTCTATTTCATCACTGAAAATAGATGCCTTTTGCTTTGAGGCTGTGGCCACGTTATTTTTCTGTCCGACACCAATCTTCATTGGTTTCCTGTGTGGTATTTTGGATCCCCATCTCTTGCTATGAACTGGCAAAACAGCAGAATCCCCTTGACAATCTTGATTTCTCAACGGAAATGAGAGAACACTATACACCATCCAAGATATTAAAATATTGTCAAGGCCGAACACGGCTGAATACTCTGAGGAGATGGCCTGTGAGGCGCCGCCTTTCAACTTTTCCTCCTTAGTATGGTGGTCAGTAACATGCGGGAGACTGCGGAGGGGGTCATTTTTTTAATTGGGAACTGATGTGCTTTTACTCAATTCGGGAACCAAACAAGCCAAATTTGTAGTATTTTGCACGAATTGCAAGAGATGTTTGCATGTCGACGGTTGAAGTGGAAGATCGTATTGAGCTTGCTAGAGAATGATTTGCCGAGCCTTCGATAGCTCAGCTGGTAGAGCGGAGGACTGTAGTGGTGAAACAGGCATCCTTAGGTCGCTGGTTCAAATCCAGTTCGAAGGACTTTTGCCAAATGCAAATTTTATTGAATACTTGGAAAGTAAAATACTTGGAAAATAAAATAACAGACAATTTATAATTATATTATATTTCATCACTGAAAATAGATGCCTTTTGCTTTGAGGCTGTGGCCATGTTATTTTTCTGTCCGACACCCATCTTCGTTGGTTTCCTGTGAGGTGTTTTGGATCCCCATCTCTTGCTATGAACTGGCAAAACAGCAGAATCTCCTTGACAATCTTGATTTTTCAATGGAAATGAGAGAACACTATATACCATCCAAGATATTAAAATATTGTCAAGGCCCAACACTGCTGAATACACTGAGGAGATGGCCTGTGAGGCGCCGCCTTTCAACTTTTCCTCCTTAGTATGGTGGTCAGTAACATGTGGGAGACTGCGGAGGGGGTCATTTTTTTAATTGGGAACTGATGTGCTTTTACTCAATTCGGGAACCTCACAAGCCAAATTTGTAGTATTTTGCACGAATTGCAAGAGATGTTTGCATGTCGACGGTTGAAGTGGAAGCTCGTATTGAGCTTGCTAGAAAATGATTTGCCAAACCTTCGATAGCTCAGTTGGTAGAGCAGAGGACTGTAGTGTTAAAACAAGCATCCTTAGGTCGCTGTTTCAAATCCCGCTCGAAGGACTTTTGCAAAATGCAAATTTTATTGAATACTTGGAAAGTAAAATACTTGGAAAATAAAATAACAGACAATTTATAGTTATATTATATTTCATCACTGAAAATAGATGCCTTTTGCTTTGAGGCTGTGGTCATGTTATTTTTCTGTCCGACACCCATCTTCGTTGGTTTCCTGTGAGGTGTTTTGGATCCCATCTCTTGCTATGAACTGACAAAACAGCAGAATCCCCTTGACAATCTTGATTTCTCAAGGGAAATGAGAGCACACTATACACCATCCAAGATATTAAAATATTGTCAAGGCCCAACACGGCTGAATACTCTGAGGAGATGGCCTGTGAGGCGCCGCGTTTCAACTTTTCCCCCTTAGTATGGTGGTCAGTAACATGCTGGAGACTGCTGAGGGGGTCATTTTTTTTAATTGGGAACTGATGTGCTTTTACTCAATTCGGGAACCTCACAAGCCAAATTTGTAGTATTTTGCACGAATTGCAAGAGATGTTTGCATGTCGACGGTTGAAGTGGAAGCTCGTATTGAGCTTGCTAGAGACCGATCTGCGAAGCCTTCGATAGCTCAGTTGGTAGAGTGGAGGACTGTAGTGGTGAAACAGGCATCCTTACATCACTGGTTCAAATCCAGCTCGAAGGACTTTTGCCAAATGCAAATTTTATTGAATACTTGGAAAGTAAAATACTTGGAAAGTAAAATAACAGACAATTTATAATTATATTCTATTTCATCACTGAAAATAGATGCCTTTTGCTTTGAGGCTGCTGCCATGTTATTTTTCTATCCGACACCAATCTTCTTTGGTTTCCAGTCTGGTATTTTGGATCCCCATCTCTTGCTATGAACTGGCAAAACAGCAGAATCCCCTTGACAATCTTGATTTCTCAAGGGAAATGAGAGAACACTATACACCATCCAAGATATTAAAATATTGTCAAGGCCCAACATGGCTGAATACTCTGAGGAGATGGCCTGTGAGGCGCCGCCTTTCAACTTTTCCCCCTTAGTATGGTGGTCAGTAACATGTGGGAGACTGCGGAGGGGGTCATTTTTTTAATTGGGAACTGATGTGCTTTTACTCAATTCGGGAACCTCACAAGCCAAATTTGTAGTATTTTGCACAAATTGCAAGAGATGTTTGCATGTCGACGGTTGAAGTGGAAGCTCGTATTGAGCTTGCTAGAAAATGATTTGCCAAACCTTCGATAGCTCAGTTGGTAGAGCAGAGGACTGTAGTGTTAAAACAGGCATCCTTAGGTCGCTGTTTCAAATCCCGCTCGAAGGACTTTTGCCAAATGCAAATTTTATTGAATACTTGGAAAGTAAAATACTTGGAAAATAAAATAACAGACAATTTATAATTATATTATATTTCATCACTGAAAATAGATGCCTTTTGCTTTGAGGCTGTGGTCATGTTATTTTTCTGTCCGACACCCATCTTCGTTGGTTTCCTGTGAGGTATTTTGGATCCCCATCTCTTGCTATGAACTGACAAAACAGCAGAATCCCCTTGACAATCTTGATTTCTCAAGGGAAATGAGAGCACACTATACACCATCCAAGATATTAAAATATTGTCAAGGCCCAACACGGCTGAATACTCTGAGGAGATGGCCTGTGAGGCGCCGCGTTTCAACTTTTCCCCCTTAGTATGGTGGTCAGTAACATGCTGGAGACTGCCGAGGGGGTCATTTTTTTAATTGGGAACTGATGTGCTTTTACTCAATTCGGGAACCTCACAAGCCAAATTTGTAGTATTTTGCACGAATTGCAAGAGATGTTTGCATGTCGACGGTTGAAGTGGAAGCTCGTATTGAGCTTGCTAGAGACCGATCTGCCAAGCCTTCGATAGCTCAGTTGGTAGAGTGGAGGACTGTAGTGGTGAAACAGGCATCTTTACATCGCAATTTTATTGAATACTTGGAAAGTAAAATACTTGGAAAGTAAAATAACAGACAATTTATAATTATATTCTATTTCATCACTGAAAATAGATGCCTTTTGCTTTGAGGCTGTGGCCACTTTATTTTTCTATCCGACACCAATCTTCTTTGGTTTCCAGTCTGGTATTTTGGATCCCCATCTCTTGCTATGAACTGGCAAAACAGCAGAATCCCCTTGACAATCTTGATTTCTCGAGGGAAATGAGAGAACACTACACACCATCCAAGATATTAAAATATTGTCAAGGCCCAACATGGCTGAATACTCTGAGGAGATGGCCTGTGAGGCACCGCCTTTCAACTTTTCCCCCTTAGTATGGTGGTCAGTAACATGCGGGAGACTGCGGAGGGGGTCATTTTTTAAATTGGGAACTGATGTGCTTTTACTCAATTCGGGAACCTCACAAGCCAAATTTGTAGTATTTTACACGAATTGCAAGAGATGTTTGCATGTCGACGGTTGAAGTGGAAGATCGTATTGAGCTTGCTAGAGAATGATTTGCCAAGCCTTTGATAGCTCAGTTGCTAGAGCGGAGGACTGTAGTGGTAAAACAGACATCCTTAGGTCGCTGGTTCAAATCCGGCTCGAAGGACTTTTGCCAAATGCAAATTTTATTGAATACTTGGAAAGTAAAATACTTGGAAAATAAAATAACAGACAATTTATAATTATATTGTATTTCATCACTGAAAATAGATGCCTTTTGCTTTGAGGCTGTGCCCATGTTATTTTTCTGTCCGACACCCATCTTCGTTGGTTTCCTGTGAGGTGTTTTGGATCCCCATCTCTTGCTATGAAATGGCAAAACAGCAGAATCTCCTTGACAATCTTGATTTTTCAATGGAAATGAGAGAACACTATACACCATCCAAGATATTAAAATATTGTCAAGGCCCAACACTGCTGAATACTCTGAGGAGATGGCCCGTGAGGCGCCGCCTTTCAACTTTTCCTCCTTAGTATGGTGGTCAGTAACATGTGGGAGACTACGGAGGGGTTCATTTTTTTAATTGGGAACTGATGTGCTTTTACTCAATTCGGGAACCTCACAAGCCAAATTTGTAGTATTTTGCACGAATTGCAAGAGATGTTTGCATGTCGACGGTTGAAGTGGAAGATCGTATTGAGCTTGCTAGAAAATGATTTGCCAAGCCTTTGATAGCTCAGTTGGTAGAGCGGAGGACTGTAGTGGTAAAACAGGCATCCTTAGATCGCTGGTTCAAATCCGACTCAAAGGACTTTTGCCAAATGCAAATTTTATTGAATACTTGGAAAGTAAAATACTTGGAAAATAAAATAATAGACAATTTATAATTATATTATATTTCATCACTGAAAATATATGCCTTTTGCTTTGAGGCTCTGGCCACGTTATGTTTCTGTCCAACACCAATCTTCATTGGTTTCCTGTGAGGTGTTTTGGATCCCCATCTCTTGCTATGAACTGGCAAAACAGCAGAATCTGCTTGACAATCTTGATTTCTCAAGGGAAATGAGAGAACACTATACACCATCCAAGGTATTAAAATATTGTTAAGGCCCAACACTGCTGAATACTCTGAGGAGATGGCCTGTGAGGCGCCGCGTTTCAACTTTTCCCCCTTAGTATGGTGGTCAGTAACATGCTGGAGACTGCGGAGGGGGTCATTTTTTTAATTGGGAACTGATGTGCTTTTACTCAATTCGGGAACCTCACAAGCCAAATTTGTAGTATTTTGCACGAATTGCAAGAGATGTTTGCATGTCGACAGTTGAAGTGGAAGCTCGTATTGAGCTTGCTAGAGACCAATCTGCCAGTCCTTCGATAGCTCAGTTGGTAGAGTGGAAGACTGTAGTGGTGAAACAGGCATCCTTACATCGCTGGTTCAAATCCAGCTCGAAGGACTTTTGCCAAATGCAAATTTTATTGAATACTTGGAAAGTAAAATACTTGGAAAGTAAAATAACAGACAATTTATAATTATATTCTATTTCATCACTGAAAATAGATGCCTTTTGCTTTGAGGCTGTGGCCACGTTATTTTTCTATCCGACACCAATCTTCTTTGGTTTCCAGTCTGGTATTTTGGATCCCCATCTCTTGCTATGAACTGGCAAAACAGCAGAATCCCCTTGACAATCTTGATTTCTCAAGGGAAATGAGAGAACACTATACACCATCCAAGATATTAAAATATTGTCAAGGCCCAACATGGCTGAATACTCTGAGGAGATGGCCTGTGAGGCGCCGCCTTTCAACTTTTCCCCCTTAGTATGGTGGTCAGTAACATGCGGGAGACTGCGGAGGGGGTCATTTTTTAAATTGGGAACTGATGTGCTTTTACTCAATTCGGGAACCTCACAAGCCAAATTTGTAGTATTTTACACGAATTGCAAGAGATGTTTGCATGTCGACGGTTGAAGTGGAAGATCGTATTGAGCTTGCTAGAGAATCATTTGGCAAGCCTTCGATAGCTCAGTTGGTAGAGCGGAGGACTGTAGTGGTGAAACCGGCATCCTTAGGTCGCTGGTTCAAATCCAATTCGAAGGACTTTTGCCAAATGCAAATTTTATTGAATACTTGGAAAGTAAAATACTTGGAAAATAAAATAACAGACAATTTATAATTATATTATATTTCATCACTGAAAATAGATGCCTTTTGCTTTGAGGCTGTGGCCATGTTATTTTTCTGTCCGACACCCATCTTCGTTGGTTTCCTGTGAGGTGTTTTGGATCCCCATCTCTTGCTATGAACTGGCAAAACAGCAGAATCTCCTTGACAATCTTGATTTTTCAATGGAAATGAGAGAACACTCTATACCATCCAAGATATTAAAATATTGTCAAGGCCCAACACTGCTGAATACACTGAGGAGATGGCCTGTGAGGCGCCGCCTTTCAACTTTTCCTCCTTAGTATGGTGGTCAGTAACATGTGGGAGACTGCGGAGGGGGTCATTTTTTTAATTGGGAACTGATGTGCTTTTACTCAATTCGGGAACCTCACAAGCCAAATTTGTAGTATTTTGCACGAATTGCAAGAGATGTTTGCATGTCGACGGTTGAAGTGGAAGCTCGTATTGTGCTTGCTAGAAAATGATTTTCCAAACCTTCGATAGCTCAGTTGGTAGAGCAGAGGACTGTAGTGTTAAAACAGGCATCCTTAGGTCGCTGTTTCAAATCCCGCTCGAAGGACTTTTGCAAAATGCAAATTTTATTGAATACTTGGAAAGTAAAATACTTGCAAAATAAAATAACAGACAATTTATAATTATATTATCTTTCATCACTGAAAATAGATGCCTTTTGCTTTGAGGCTGTGGTCATGTTATTTTTCTGTCCGACACCCATCTTCGTTGGTTTCCTGTGAGGTGTTTTGGATCCCATCTCTTGCTATGAACTGACAAAACAGCAGAATCCCCTTGACAATCTTTATTTCTCAAGGGAAATGAGAGCACACTATACACCATCCAAGATATTAAAATATTGTCAAGGCCCAACACGGCTGAATACTCTGAGGAGATGGCCTGTGAGGCGCCGCGTTTCAACTTTTCCCCCTTAGTATGGTGGTCAGTAACATGCTGGAGACTGCGGAGGGGGTCATTTTTTTAATTGGGAACTGATGTGCTTTTACTCAATTCGGGAACCTCACAAGCCAAATTTGTAGTATTTTGCACGAATTGCAAGAGATGTTTGCATGTCGACGGTTGAAGTGGAAGCTCGTATTGAGCTTGCTAGAGACCGATCTGCCAAGCCTTCGATAGCTCAGTTGGTAGAGTGGAGGACTGTAGTGGTGAACCAGGCATCCTTACATCGCTGGTTCAAATCCAGCTCGAAGGTCTTTTGCCAAATGCAAATTTTATTGAATACTTGGAAAGTAAAATACTTGGAAAGTAAAATAACAGACAATTTATAATTATATTCTATTTCATCACTGAAAATAGATGCCTTTTGCTTTGAGGCTGTGGCCATGTTATTTTTCTATCCGACACCAATCTTCTTTGGTTTCCAGTCTGGTATTTTGGATCCCCATCTCTTGCTATGAACTAGCAAAACAGCAGAATCCCCTTGACAATCTTGATTTCTCAAGGGAAATGAGAGAACACTATACACCATCCAAGATATTAAAATATTGTCAAGGCCCAACATGGCTGAATACTCTGAGGAGATGGCCTGTGAGGCGCCGCCTTTCAACTTTTCCCCCTTAGTATGGTGGTCAGTAACATGTGGGAGACTGCGGAGGGGGTCATTTTTTTAATTGGGAACTGATGTGCTTTTACTCAATTCGGGAACCTCACAAGCCAAATTTGTAGTATTTTGCACGAATTGCAAGAGATGTTTGCATGTCGACGGTTGAAGTGGAAGCTCGTATTGAGCTTGGTAGAAAATGATTTGCCAAACCTTCGATAGCTCAGTTGGTAGAGCAGAGGACTGTAGTGTTAAAACAGGCATCCTTAGGTCGCTGTTTCAAATCCGCTCGAAGGACTTTTGCCAAATGCAAATTTTATTGAATACTTGAAAAGTAAAATACTTGGAAAATAAAATAACAGACAATTTATAATTATATTATATTTCAGCACTGAAAATAGATGCCTTTTGCTTTGAGGCTGTGGTCATGTTATTTTTCTGTCCGACACCCATCTTCGTTGGTTTCCTGTGAGGTGTTTTGGATCCCATCTCTTGCTATGAACTGACAAAACAGCAGAATCCCCTTGACAATCTTGATTTCTCAAGGGAAATGAGAGCACACAATACACCATCCAAGATATTAAAATATTGTCAAGGCCCAACACGGCTTAATACTCTGAGGAGATGGCCTGTGAGTCACCGCCTTTCAACTTTTCCCCCTTAGTATGGTGGTCAGTAACATGCAGGAGACTGGGGAGGGGGTCATATTTTTAATTGGGAACTGATTTGCTTTTACTCAATTCGGGAACCAAACAAGTCAAATTTGTATTATTTTGCACAAATTGCAAGAGATGTTTGCATGTCGATGGTTGAAGTGGAAGATCGTATTGAGCTTGCTAGAGAATCATTTGCCAAGCCTTCGATAGCTCAGTTGGTAGAGCGGAGGACTGTAGTGGTGAAACCGGCATCCTTAGGCCGCTGGTTCAAATCCAATTCGAAGGACTTTTGCCAAATGCAAATTTTATTGAATACTTGGAAAGTAAAATACTTGGAAAATAAAATAACAGACAATTTATAATTATATTATATTTCATCACTGAAAATAGATGCCTTTTGCTTTGAGGCTGTGGCCATGTTATTTTTCTGTCCGACACCCATCTTCGTTGGTTTCCTGTGAGGTGTTTTGGATCCCCATCTCTTGCTATGAACTGGCAAAACAGCAGAATCTCCTTGACAATCTTGATTTTTCAATGGAAATGAGAGAACACTATATACCATCCAAGATATTAAAATATTGTCAAGGCCCAACACTGCTGAATACACTGAGGAGATGGCCTGTGAGGCGCCGCCTTTCAACTTTTCCTCCTTAGTATGGTGGTCAGTAACATGTGGGAGACTGCGGAGGGGGTCATTTTTTTAATTGGGAACTGATGTGCTTTTACTCAATTCGGGAACCTCACAAGCCAAATTTGTAGTATTTTGCACGAATTGCAAGAGATGTTTGCATGTCGACGGTTGAAGTGGAAGCTCGTATTGAGCTTGCTAGAAAATGATTTGCCAAACCTTCGATAGCTCAGTTGGTAGAGCAGAGGACTGTAGTGTTAAAACAGGCATCCTTAGGTCGCTGTTTCAAATCCGCTCGAAGGACTTTTGCCAAATGCAAATTTTATTGAATACTTATAAAGTAAAATACTTGGAAAATAAAATAACAGACAATTTATAATTATATTATATTTCATCACTGAAAATAGATGCCTTTTGCTTTGAGGCTGTGGTCATGTTATTTTTCTGTCCGACACCCATCTTCGTTGGTTTCCTGTGAGGTGTTTTGGATCCCATCTCTTGCTATGAACTGACAAAACAGCAGAATCCCCTTGACAATCTTGATTTCTCAGGGGAAATGAGAGCACACTATACACCATCCAAGATATTAAAATATTGTCAAGGCCCAACACGGCTGAATACTCTGAGGAGATGGCCTGTGAGGCGCCGCATTTCAACTTTTCCCCCTTAGCATGGTGGTCAGTAACATGCTGGAGACTGCCGAGGGGGTCATTTTTTCTAATTGGGAACTGATGTGCTTTTACTCAATTCGGGAACCTCACAAGCCAAATTTGTAGTATTTTGCACGAATTGCAAGAGATGTTTGCATGTCGACGGTTGAAGTGGAAGCTCGTATTGAGCTTGCTAGAGACCGATCTGCCAAGCCTTCGATAGCTCAGTTGGTAGAGTGGAGGACTGTAGTGGTGAAACAGGCATCTTTACATCGCAATTTTATTGAATACTTGGAAAGTAAAATACTTGGAAAGTAAAATAACAGACAATTTATAATTATATTCTATTTCATCACTGAAAATAGATGCCTTTTGCTTTGAGGCTGTGGCCACGTTATTTTTCTATCCGACACCAATCTTCTTTGGTTTCCAGTCTGGTATTTTGGATCCCCATCTCTTGCTATGAACTGGCAAAACAGCAGAATCCCCTTGACAATCTTGATTTCTCAAGGGAAATGAGAGAACACTATACACCATCCAAGATATTAAAATATTGTCAAGGCCCAACATGGCTGAATACTCTGAGGAGATGGCCTGTGAGGCGCCGCCTTTCAACTTTTCCCCCTTAGTATGGTGGTCAGTAACATGCGGGAGACTGCGGAGGGGGTCATTTTTTAAATTGGGAACTGATGTGCTTTTACTCAATTCGGGAACCTCACAAGCCAAATTTGTAGTATTTTACACGAATTGCAAGAGATGTTTGCATGTCGACCGTTGAAGTGAAAGATCGTATTGAGCTTGCTAGAGAATGATTTGCCAAGCCTTTGATAGCTCAGTTGCTAGAGCGGAGGACTGTAGTGGTAAAACAGGCATCCTTAGGTCGCTGGTTCATATCCGGCTCAAAGGACTTTTGCCAAATGCAAATTTTATTGAATACTTGGAAAGTAAAATACTTGGAAAATAAAATAACAGACAATTTATAATTATATTGTATTTCATCACTGAAAATAGATGCCTTTTGCTTTGAGGCTGTGCCCATGTTATTTTTCTGTCCGACACCCATCTTCGTTGGTTTCCTGTGAGGTGTTTTGGATCCCCATCTCTTGCTATGAAATGGCAAAACAGCAGAATCTCCTTGACAATCTTGATTTTTCAATGGAAATGAGAGAACACTATACACCATCCAAGATATTAAAATATTGTCAAGGCCCAACACTGCTGAATACTCTGAGGAGATGGCCCGTGAGGCGCCGCCTTTCAACTTTTCCTCCTTAGTATGGTGGTCAGAAACATGTGGGAGACTACGGAGGGGTTCATTTTTTTAATTGGGAACTGATGTGCTTTTACTCAATTCGGGAACCTCACAAGCCAAATTTGTAGTATTTTGCACGAATTGCAAGAGATGTTTGCATGTCGACGGTTGAAGTGGAAGATCGTATTGAGCTTGCTAGAAAATGATTTGCCAAGCCTTTGATAGCTCAGTTGGTAGAGCGGAGGACTGTAGTGGTAAAACAGGCATCCTTAGGTCGCTGGTTCATATCCGGCTCAAAGGACTTTTGCCAAATGCAAATTTTATTGAATACTTGGAAAGTAAAATACTTGGAAAATAAAATAATAGACAATTTATAATTATATTATATTTCATCACTGAAAATATATTCCTTTTGCTTTGAGGCTCTGGCCACGTTATGTTTCTGTCCAACACCAATCTTCATTGGTTTCCTGTGAGGTGTTTTGGATCCCCATCTCTTGCTATGAACTGGCAAAACAGCAGAATCTGCTTGACAATCTTGATTTCTCAAGGGAAATGAGAGAACACTATACACCATCCAAGGTATTAAAATATTGTTAAGGCCCAACACTGCTGAATACTCTGAGGAGATGGCCTGTGAGGCGCCGCGTTTCAACTTTTCCCCCTTAGTATGGTGGTCAGTAACATGCTGGAGACTGCGGAGGGGGTCATTTTTTTAATTGGGAACTGATGTGCTTTTACTCAATTCGGGAACCTCACAAGCCAAATTTGTAGTATTTTGCACGAATTGCAAGAGATGTTTTCATGTCGACGGTTGAAGTGGAAGCTCGTATTGAGCTTGCTAGAGACCAATCTGCCAATCCTTCGATAGCTCAGTTGGTAGAGTGGAAGACTGTAGTGGTGAAACAGGCATCCTTACATCGCTGGTTCAAATCCAGCTCGAAGGACTTTTGCCAAATGCAAATTTTATTGAATACTTGGAAAGTAAAATACTTGGAAAGTAAAATAACAGACAATTTATAATTATATTCTATTTCATCACTGAAAATAGATGCCTTTTGCTTTGAGGCTGTGGCCACGTTATTTTTCTATCCGACACCAATCTTCTTTGGTTTCCAGTCTGGTATTTTGGATCCCCATCTCTTGCTATGAACTGGCAAAACAGCAGAATCCCCTTGACAATCTTGATTTCTCAAGGGAAATGAGAGAACACTATACACCATCCAAGATATTAAAATATTGTCAAGGCCCAACATGGCTGAATACTCTGAGGAGATGGCCTGTGAGGCGCCGCCTTTCAACTTTTCCCCCTTAGTATGGTGGTCAGTAACATGTGGGAGACTGCGGAGGGGGTCATTTTTTTAATTGGGAACTGATGTGCTTTTACTCAATTCGGGAACCTCACAAGCCAAATGTGTAGTATTTTGCACGAATTGCAAGAGATGTTTGCATGTCGACGGTTGAAGTGGAAGCTCGTATTGAGCTTGCTAGAAAATTATTTGCCAAACCTTCGATAGCTCAGTTGGTAGAGCAGAGGACTGTAGTGTTAAAACAGGCATCCTTAGGTCGCTGTTTCAAATCCCGCTCGAAGGACTTTTGCCAAATACAAATTTTATTGAATACTTGGAAAGTAAAATACTTGAAAAGTAAAATAACAGACAATTTATAATTATATTATATTTCATCACTGAAAATAGATGCCTTTTGCTTTGAAGCTCTGGCCACGTTATGTTTCTGTCCAACACCAATCTTCATTGGTTTCCTGTGAGGTGTTTTGGATCCCCATCTCTTGCTATGAACTGGCAAAACAGCAGAATCTCCTTGACAATCTTGATTTCTCAAGGGAAATGAGAGAACACTATACACCATCCAAGATATTAAAATATTGTCAAGGCCCAACGCTGCTGAATACTCTGAGGAGATGGCCTGTGAGGTGCCGCCTTTCAACTTTTCCTCCTTAGTATGGTGGTCAGTAACATGCGGGAGACTGCGGAGGGGGTCATTTTTTTATTTGGGAACTGATGTGCTTTTACTCAATTCGGGAACCTCACAAGCCAAATTTGTAGTATTTTGCACGAATTGCAAGAGATGTTTGCATTTCGACGGTTGAAGTGGAAGCTCGTATTGAGCTTGCTAGAGACCGATCTGCCAAGCCTTCGATAGCTCAGTTGGTAGAGTGGAGGACTCTAGTGGTGAAACAGGCATCCTTACATCGCTGGTTCAAATCCAGCTCGAAGGACTTTTGCCAAATGCAAATTTTATTGAATACTTGGAAAGTAAAATACTTGGAAAATAAAATAACAGACAATTTATAATTATATTATATTTCATCACTGAAAATAGATGCCTTTTGCTTTGAGGCTGTGGCCATGTTATTTTTCTGTCTGACACCCATCTTCGTTGGTTTCCTGTGAGGTGTTTTGGATCCCCATCTCTTGCTATGAACTGGCAAAACAGCAGAATCTCCTTGACAATCTTGATTTTTCAATGGAAATGAGAGAACACTCTATACCATCCAAGATATTAAAATATTGTCAAGGCCCAACACTGCTGAATACACTGAGGAGATGGCCTGTGAGGCGCCGCCTTTCAACTTTTCCTCCTTAGTATGGTGGTCAGTAACATGTGGGAGACTGCGGAGGGGGTCATTTTTTTAATTGGGAACTGATGTGCTTTTACTCAATTCGGGAACCTCACAAGCCAAATTTGTAGTATTTTGCACGAATTGCAAGAGATGTTTGCATGTCGACGGTTGAAGTGGAAGCTCGTATTGTGCTTGCTAGAAAATGATTTGCCAAGCCTTCGATAGCTCAGTTGGTAGAGCAGAGGACTGTAGTGTTAAAACAGGCATCCTTAGGTCGCTGTTTCAAATCCCGCTCGAAGGACTTTTGCAAAATGCAAATTTTATTGAATACTTGGAAAGTAAAATACTTGGAAAATAAAATAACAGACAATTTATAATTATATTATATTTCATCACTGAAAATAGATGCCTTTTGCTTTGAGGCTGTGGTCATGTTATTTTTCTGTCCGACACCCATCTTCGTTGGTTTCCTGTGAGGTGTTTTGGATCCCATCTCTTGCTATGAACTGACAAAACAGCAGAATCCCCTTGACAATCTTGATTTTTCAATGGAAATGAGAGAACACTATACACCATCCAAGATATTAAAATATTGTCAAGGCCCAACACGGCTGAATACTCTGAGGAGATGGCCTGTGAGGCGCCGCGTTTCAACTTTTCCCCCTTAGTATGGTGGTCAGTAACATGCTGGAGACTGCGGAGGGGGTCATTTTTTTAATTGGGAACTGATGTGCTTTTACTCAATTCGGGAACCTCACAAGCCAAATTTGTAGTATTTTGCACGAATTGCAAGAGATGTTTGCATGTCGACGGTTGAAGTGGAAGCTCGTATTGAGCTTGCTAGAGACCGATCTGCCAAGCCTTCGATAGCTCAGTTGGTAGAGTGGAGGACTGTAGTGGTGAACCAGGCATCCTTACATCGCTGGTTCAAATCCAGCTCGAAGGTCTTTTGCCAAATGCAAATTTTATTGAATACTTGGAAAGTAAAATACTTGGAAAGTAAAATAACAGACAATTTATAATTATATTCTATTTCATCACTGAAAATAGATGCCTTTTGCTTTGAGGCTGTGGCCATGTTATTTTTCTATCCGACACCAATCTTCTTTGGTTTCCAGTCTGGTATTTTGGATCCCCATCTCTTGCTATGAACTGGCAAAACAGCAGAATCCCCTTGACAATCTTGATTTCTCAAGGGAAATGAGAGAACACTATACACCATCCAAGATATTAAAATATTGTCAAGGCCCAACATGGCTGAATACTCTGAGGAGATGGCCTGTGAGGCGCCGCCTTTCAACTTTTCCTCCTTAGTATGGTGGTCGGTAACATGTGGGAGACTGCGGAGGGGGTCATTTTTTTAATTGGAAACTGATGTGCTTTTACTCAATTCGGGAACCTCACAAGCTAAATTTGGAGTATTTTGCACGAATTGCAAGAGATGTTTGCATGTCGACGGTTGAAGTGGAAGCTCGTATTGAGCTTGCTGGAAAATGGTTTGCCATACCTTCGATAGCTCAGTTGGTAGAGCAGAGAACTGTAGTGTTAGAACAGGCATCCTTAGGTCGCTGTTTCAAAACTGGCTCGAAGGACTTTTTTGCCAAATGCAAATTTTATTGAATACTTGAAAAGTAAAATACTTGGAAAATAAAATAACAGACAATTTATAATTATATTATATTTCAGCACTGAAAATAGATGCCTTTTGCTTTGAGGCTGTGGTCATGTTATTTTTCTGTCCGACACCCATCTTCGTTGGTTTCCTGTGAGGTGTTTTGGATCCCATCTCTTGCTATGAACTGACAAAACAGCAGAATCCCCTTGACAATCTTGATTTCTCAGGGGAAATGAGAGCACACTATACACCATCCAAGATATTAAAATATTGTCAAGGCCCAACACGGCTGAATACTCTGAGGAGATGGCCTGTGAGGCGCCGCATTTCAACTTTTCCCCCTTAGTATGGTGGTCAGTAACATGCTGGAGACTGCCGAGGGGGTCATTTTTTTAATTGGGAACTGATGTGCTTTTACTCAATTCGGGAACCTCACAAGCCAAATTTGTAGTATTTTGCACGAATTGCAAGAGATGTTTGCATGTCGACGGTTGAAGTGGAAGCTCGTATTGAGCTTGCTAGAGACCGATCTGCCAAGCCTTCGATAGCTCAGTTGGTAGAGTGGAGGACTGTAGTGGTGAAACAGGCATCCTTAGGTCGCTGGTTCAAATCCGGCTCGAAGGACTTTTGCCAAATGCAAATTTTATTGAATACTTGGAAAGTAAAATACTTGGAAAATAACATAACAGACAATTTATAATTATATTATATTTCATCACTGAAAATAGATGCCTTTTGCTTTGAGGCTCTGGCCACGTTATTTTTCTATCCGACACCAATCTTCTTTGGTTTCCAGTCTGGTATTTTGGATCCCCATCTCTTGCTATGAACTGGCAAAACAGCAGAATCCCCTTGACAATCTTGATTTCTCAAGGGAAATGAGAGAACACTATACACCATCCAAGATATTAAAATATTGTCAAGGCCCAACATGGCTGAATACTCTGAGGAGATGGCCTGTGAGGCGCCGCCTTTCAACTTTTCCCCCTTAGTATGGTGGTCAGTAACATGCGGGAGACTGCGGAGGGGGTCATTTTTTAAATTGGGAACTGATGTGCTTTTACTCAATTCGGGAACCTCACAAGCCAAATTTGTAGTATTTTACACGAATTGCAAGAGATGTTTGCATGTCGACGGTTGAAGTGGAAGATCGTATTGAGCTTGCTAGAGAATGATTTGCCAAGCCTTTGATAGCTCAGTTGCTAGAGCGGAGGACTGTAGTGGTAAAACAGGCATCCTTAGGTCGCTGTTTCAAATCCCGCTCGAAGGACTTTTGCAAAATGCAAATTTTATTGAATACTTGGAAAGTAAAATACTTGCAAAATAAAATAACAGACAATTTATAATTATATTATATTTCATCACTGAAAATAGATGCCTTTTGCTTTGAGGCTGTGGTCATGTTATTTTTCTGTCCGACACCCATCTTCGTTGGTTTCCTGTGAGGTGTTTTGGATCCCATCTCTTGCTATGAACTGACAAAACAGCAGAATCCCCTTGACAATCTTGATTTCTCAAGGGAAATGAGAGCACACTATACACCATCCAAGATATTAAAATATTGTCAAGGCCCAACACGGCTGAATACTCTGAGGAGATGGCCTGTGAGGCGCCGCGTTTCAACTTTTCCCCCTTAGTATGGTGGTCAGTAACATGCTGGAGACTGCGGAGGGGGTCATTTTTTTAATTGGGAACTGATGTGCTTTTACTCAATTCGGGAACCTCACAAGCCAAATTTGTAGTATTTTGCACGAATTGCAAGAGATGTTTGCATGTCGACGGTTGAAGTGGAAGCTCGTATTGAGCTTGCTAGAGACCGATCTGCCAAGCCTTCGATAGCTCAGTTGGTAGAGTGGAGGACTGTAGTGGTGAACCAGGCATCCTTACATCGCTGGTTCAAATCCAGCTCGAAGGTCTTTTGCCAAATGCAAATTTTATTGAATACTTGGAAAGTAAAATACTTGGAAAGTAAAATAACAGACAATTTATAATTATATTCTATTTCATCACTGAAAATAGATGCCTTTTGCTTTGAGGCTGTGGCCATGTTATTTTTCTATCCGACACCAATCTTCTTTGGTTTCCAGTCTGGTATTTTGGATCCCCATCTCTTGCTATGAACTAGCAAAACAGCAGAATCCCCTTGACAATCTTGATTTCTCAAGGGAAATGAGAGAACACTATACACCATCCAAGATATTAAAATATTGTCAAGGCCCAACATGGCTGAATACTCTGAGGAGATGGCCTGTGAGGCGCCGCCTTTCAACTTTTCCCCCTTAGTATGGTGGTCAGTAACATGTGGGAGACTGCGGAGGGGGTCATTTTTTTAATTGGGAACTGATGTGCTTTTACTCAATTCGGGAACCTCACAAGCCAAATTTGTAGTATTTTGCACGAATTGCAAGACTTGTTTGCATGTCGACGGTTGAAGTGGAAGCTCGTATTGAGCTTGGTAGAAAATGATTTGCCAAACCTTCGATAGCTCAGTTGGTAGAGCAGAGGACTGTAGTGTTAAAACAGGCATCCTTAGGTCGCTGTTTCAAATCCGCTCGAAGGACTTTTGCCAAATGCAAATTTTATTGAATACTTGAAAAGTAAAATACTTGGAAAATAAAATAACAGACAATTTATAATTATATTATATTTCAGCACTGAAAATAGATGCCTTTTGCTTTGAGGCTGTGGTCATGTTATTTTTCTGTCCGACACCCATCTTCGTTGGTTTCCTGTGAGGTGTTTTGGATCCCATCTCTTGCTATGAACTGACAAAACAGCAGAATCCCCTTGACAATCTTGATTTCTCAGGGGAAATGAGAGCACACTATACACCATCCAAGATATTAAAATATTGTCAAGGCCCAACACGGCTGAATACTCTGAGGAGATGGCCTGTGAGGCGCCGCATTTCAACTTTTCCCCCTTAGTATGGTGGTCAGTAACATGCTGGAGACTGCCGAGGGGGTCATTTTTTTAATTGGGAACTGATGTGCTTTTACTCAATTCGGGAACCTCACAAGCCAAATTTGTAGTATTTTGCACGAATTGCAAGAGATGTTTGCATGTCGACGGTTGAAGTGGAAGCTCGTATTGAGCTTGCTAGAGACCGATCTGCCAAGCCTTCGATAGCTCAGTTGGTAGAGTGGAGGACTGTAGTGGTGAAACAGGCATCCTTAGGTCGCTGGTTCAAATCCGGCTCGAAGGACTTTTGCCAAATGCAAATTTTATTGAATACTTGGAAAGTAAAATACTTGGAAAATAACATAACAGACAATTTATAATTATATTATATTTCATCACTGAAAATAGATGCCTTTTGCTTTGAGGCTCTGGCCACGTTATTTTTCTATCCGACACCAATCTTCTTTGGTTTCCAGTCTGGTATTTTGGATCCCCATCTCTTGCTATGAACTGGCAAAACAGCAGAATCCCCTTGACAATCTTGATTTCTCAAGGGAAATGAGAGAACACTATACACCATCCAAGATATTAAAATATTGTCAAGGCCCAACATGGCTGAATACTCTGAGGAGATGGCCTGTGAGGCGCCGCCTTTCAACTTTTCCCCCTTAGTATGGTGGTCAGTAACATGCGGGAGACTGCGGAGGGGGTCATTTTTTAAATTGGGAACTGATGTGCTTTTACTCAATTCGGGAACCTCACAAGCCAAATTTGTAGTATTTTACACGAATTGCAAGAGATGTTTGCATGTCGACGGTTGAAGTGGAAGATCGTATTGAGCTTGCTAGAGAATGATTTGCCAAGCCTTTGATAGCTCAGTTGCTAGAGCAGAGGACTGTAGTGGTAAAACAGGCATCCTTAGGTCGCTGGTTCAAATCCGGCTCGAAGGACTTTTGCCAAATGCAAATTTTATTGAATACTTGGAAAGTAAAATACTTGGAAAATAAAATAACAGACAATTTATAATTATATTGTATTTCATCACTGAAAATAGATGCCTTTTGCTTTGAGGCTGTGCCCATGTTATTTTTCTGTCCGACACCCATCTTCGTTGGTTTCCTGTGAGGTGTTTTGGATCCCCATCTCTTGCTATGAAATGGCAAAACAGCAGAATCTCCTTGACAATCTTGATTTTTCAATGGAAATGAGAGAACACTATACACCATCCAAGATATTAAAATATTGTCAAGGCCCAACACTGCTGAATACTCTGAGGAGATGGCCCGTGAGGCGCCGCCTTTCAACTTTTCCTCCTTAGTATGGTGGTCAGTAACATGTGGGAGACTACGGAGGGGTTCATTTTTTTAATTGGGAACTGATGTGCTTTTACTCAATTCGGGAACCTCACAAGCCAAATTTGTAGTATTTTGCACGAATTGCAAGAGATGTTTGCATGTCGACGGTTGAAGTGGAAGATCGTATTGAGCTTGCTAGAAAATGATTTGCCAAGCCTTTGATAGCTCAGTTGGTAGAGCGGAGGACTGTAGTGGTAAAACAGGCATGCTTAGGTCGCTGGTTCATATCCGGCTCAAAGGACTTTTGCCAAATGCAAATTTTATTGAATACTTGGAAAGTAAAATACTTGGAAAATAAAATAATAGACAATTTATAATTATATTATATTTCATCACTGAAAATATATTCCTTTTGCTTTGAGGCTCTGGCCACGTTATGTTTCTGTCCAACACCAATCTTCATTGGTTTCCTGTGAGGTGTTTTGGATCCCCATCTCTTGCTATGAACTGGCAAAACAGCAGAATCTGCTTGACAATCTTGATTTCTCAAGGGAAATGAGAGAACACTATACACCATCCAAGGTATTAAAATATTGTTAAGGCCCAACACTGCTGAATACTCTGAGGAGATGGCCTGTGAGGCGCCGCGTTTCAACTTTTCCCCCTTAGTATGGTGGTCAGTAACATGCTGGAGACTGCGGAGGGGGTCATTTTTTTAATTGGGAACTGATGTGCTTTTACTCAATTCGGGAACCTCACAAGCCAAATTTGTAGTATTTTGCACGAATTGCAAGAGATGTTTGCATGTCGACGGTTGAAGTGGAAGCTCGTATTGAGCTTGCTAGAGACCAATCTGCCAATCCTTCGATAGCTCAGTTGGTAGAGTGGAAGACTGTAGTGGTGAAACAGGCATCCTTACATCGCTGGTTCAAATCCAGCTCGAAGGACTTTTGCCAAATGCAAATTTTATTGAATACTTGGAAAGTAAAATACTTGGAAAGTAAAATAACAGACAATTTATAATTATATTCTATTTCATCACTGAAAATAGATGCCTTTTACTTTGAGGCTGTGGCCACGTTATTTTTCTATCCGACACCAATCTTCTTTGGTTTCCAGTCTGGTATTTTGGATCCCCATCTCTTGCTATGAACTGGCAAAACAGCAGAATCCCCTTGACAATCTTGATTTCTCAAGGGAAATGAGAGAACACTATACACCATCCAAGATATTAAAATATTGTCAAGGCCCAACATGGCTGAATACTCTGAGGAGATGGCCTGTGAGGCGCCGCCTTTCAACTTTTCCCCCTTAGTATGGTGGTCAGTAACATGTGGGAGACTGCGGAGGGGGTCATTTTTTTAATTGGGAACTGATGTGCTTTTACTCAATTCGGGAACCTCACAAGCCAAATGTGTAGTATTTTGCACGAATTGCAAGAGATGTTTGCATGTCGACGGTTGAAGTGGAAGCTCGTATTGAGCTTGCTAGAAAATTATTTGCCAAACCTTCGATAGCTCAGTTGGTAGAGCAGAGGACTGTAGTGTTAAAACAGGCATCCTTAGGTCGCTGTTTCAAATCCCGCTCGAAGGACTTTTGCCAAATACAAATTTTATTGAATACTTGGAAAGTAAAATACTTGAAAAGTAAAATAACAGACAATTTATAATTATATTATATTTCATCACTGAAAATAGATGCCTTTTGCTTTGAGGTTGTGGCCATGTTATTTTTCTGTCCGACACCAATCTTCGTTGGCTTCCTGTGAGGTGTTTTGGATCCCCATATCTTGCTATGAACTGACAAAACAGCAGAATCCCCTTGACAATCTTGATTTCTCAAGGGAAATGAGAGAACACTATGCACCATCCAAGATATTAAAATATTGTCAAGGCCGAACACGGCTGAATACTCTGAGGAGATGGCCTGTGAGGCGCCGCCTTTCAACTTTTCCCCCTTAGTATGGTGGTCAGTAACATGCGGGAGAGTGCGGAGGGGGTCATTTTTTTAATTGGGAACTGATGTGCTTTTACTCAATTCGGGAACCTCACAAGCCAAATTTGTAGTATTTTGCACGAATTGCAAGAGATGTTTGCATGTCGACGGTTGAAGTGGAAGATCGTATTGAGCTTGCTAGAAAATGATTTGCCAAGCCTTTGATAGCTCAGTTGGTAGAGCGGAGGACTGTAGTGGTAAAACAGGCATCCTTAGGTCGCTGGTTCATATCCGGCTCAAAGGACTTTTGCCGAATGCAAATTTTATTGAATACTTGGAAAGTAAAATACTTGGAAAATAAAATAATAGACAATTTATAATTATATTATATTTCATCACTGAAAATATATTCCTTTTGCTTTGAGGCTCTGGCCACGTTATGTTTCTGTCCAACACCAATCTTCATTGGTTTCCTGTGAGGTGTTTTGGATCCCCATCTCTTGCTATGAACTGGCAAAACAGCAGAATCTGCTTGACAATCTTGATTTCTCAAGGGAAATGAGAGAACACTATACACCATCCAAGGTATTAAAATATTGTTAAGGCCCAACACTGCTGAATACTCTGAGGAGATGGCCTGTGAGGCGCCGCGTTTCAACTTTTCCCCCTTAGTATGGTGGTCAGTAACATGCTGGAGACTGCGGAGGGGGTCATTTTTTTAATTGGGAACTGATGTGCTTTTACTCAATTCGGGAACCTCACAAGCCAAATTTGTAGTATTTTGCACGAATTGCAAGAGATGTTTGCATGTCGACGGTTGAAGTGGAAGCTCGTATTGAGCTTGCTAGAGACCAATCTGCCAATCCTTCGATAGCTCAGTTGGTAGAGTGGAAGACTGTAGTGGTGAAACAGGCATCCTTACATCGCTGGTTCAAATCCAGCTCGAAGGACTTTTGCCAAATGCAAATTTTATTGAATACTTGGAAAGTAAAATACTTGGAAAGTAAAATAACAGACAATTTATAATTATATTCTATTTCATCACTGAAAATAGATGCCTTTTGCTTTGAGGCTGTGGCCACGTTATTTTTCTATCCGACACCAATCTTCTTTGGTTTCCAGTCTGGTATTTTGGATCCCCATCTCTTGCTATGAACTGGCAAAACAGCAGAATCCCCTTGACAATCTTGATTTCTCAAGGGAAATGAGAGAACACTATACACCATCCAAGATATTAAAATATTGTCAAGGCCCAACATGGCTGAATACTCTGAGGAGATGGCCTGTGAGGCGCCGCCTTTCAACTTTTCCCCCTTAGTATGGTGGTCAGTAACATGTGGGAGACTGCGGAGGGGGTCATTTTTTCAATTGGGAACTGATGTGCTTTTACTCAATTCGGGAACCTCACAAGCCAAATGTGTAGTATTTTGCACGAATTGCAAGAGATGTTTGCATGTCGACGGTTGAAGTGGAAGCTCGTATTGAGCTTGCTAGAAAATTATTTGCCAAACCTTCGATAGCTCAGTTGGTAGAGCAGAGGACTGTAGTGTTAAAACAGGCATCCTTAGGTCGCTGTTTCAAATCCCGCTCGAAGGACTTTTGCCAAATACAAATTTTATTGAATACTTGGAAAGTAAAATACTTGAAAAGTAAAATAACAGACAATTTATAATTATATTATATTTCATCACTGAAAATAGATGCCTTTTGCTTTGAGGTTGTGGCCATGTTATTTTTCTGTCCGACACCAATCTTCGTTGGCTTCCTGTGAGGTGTTTTGGATCCCCATATCTTGCTATGAACTGACAAAACAGCAGAATCCCCTTGACAATCTTGATTTCTCAAGGGAAATGAGAGAACACTATGCACCATCCAAGATATTAAAATATTGTCAAGGCCGAACACGGCTGAATACTCTGAGGAGATGGCCTGTGAGGCGCCGCCTTTCAACTTTTCCCCCTTAGTATGGTGGTCAGTAACATGCGGGAGAGTGCGGAGGGGGTCATTTTTTTAATTGGGAACTGATGTGCTTTTACTCAATTCGGGAACCTCACAAGCCAAATTTGTAGTATTTTGCACGAATTGCAAGAAATGTTTGCATGTCGACGGTTGAAGTGGAAGATCGTATTGTGCTTGCTAGAGAATGAGTTGCCAAGCCTTCGATAGCTTAGTTGGTAGAGCAGAGGACTGTAGTGGTAAAACAGGCATCCTTAGGTCGCTGGTTCAAATCCGGCTCAAAGGACTTTTGCCAAATGCAAATTTTATTGAATACTTGGAAAGTAAAATACTTGGAAAATAAAATAACAGACAATTTATAATTATATTATATTTCATCACTGAAAATAGATGCCTTTTGCTTTGAGGCTCTGGCCACGTTATGTTTCTGTCCAACACCAATCTTCATTGGTTTCCTGTGAGGTGTTTTGGATCCCCATCTCTTGCTATGAACTGGCAAAACAGCAGAATCTCCTTGACAATCTTGATTTCTCAAGGGAAATGAGAGAACACTATACACCATCCAAGATATTAAAATATTGTCAAGGCCCAACGCTGCTGAATACTCTGAGGAGATGGCCTGTGAGGTGCCGCCTTTCAACTTTTCCTCCTTAGTATGGTGGTCAGTAACATGCGGGAGACTGCGGAGGGGGTCATTTTTTTATTTGGGAACTGATGTGCTTTTACTCAATTCGGGAACCTCACAAGCCAAATTTGTAGTATTTTGCACGAATTGCAAGAGATGTTTGCATTTCGACGGTTGAAGTGGAAGCTCATATTGAGCTTGCTAGAGACCGATCTGCCAAGCCTTCGATAGCTCAGTTGGTAGAGTGGAGGACTGTAGTGGTGAAACAGGCATCCTTACATCGCTGGTTCAAATCCAGCTTGGAGGACTTTCGCCAAATGCAAATTTTATTGAATACTTGGAAAGTAAAATACTTGGAAAGTAAAATAACAGACAATTTATAATTATATTCTATTTCATCACTGAAAATAGATGCCTTTTGCTTTGAGGATGTGGCCACGTTATTTTTCTGTCCGACACCAATCTTCATTGGTTTCCTGTGTGGTATTTTGGATCCCCATCTCTTGCTATGAACTGGCAAAACAGCAGAATCCCCTTGACAATCTTGATTTCTCAACGGAAATGAGAGAACACTATACACCATCCAAGATATTAAAATATTGTCAAGGCCGAACACGGCTGAATACTCTGAGGAGATGGCCTGTGAGGCGCCGCCTTTCAACTTTTCCTCCTTAGTATGGTGGTCAGTAACATGCGGGAGACTGCGGAGGGGGTCATTTTTTTAATTGGGAACTGATGTGCTTTTACTCAATTCGGGAACCAAACAAGCCAAATTTGTAGTATTTTGCACGAATTGCAAGAGATGTTTGCATGTCGACGGTTGAAGTGGAAGATCGTATTGAGCTTGCTAGAGAATGATTTGCCGAGCCTTCGATAGCTCTGCTGGTAGAGCGGAGGACTGTAGTGGTGAAACAGGCATCCTTAGGTCGCTGGTTCAAATCCAGTTCGAAGGACTTTTGCCAAATGCAAATTTTATTGAATACTTGGAAAGTAAAATACTTGGAAAATAAAATAACAGACAATTTATAATTATATTATATTTCATCACTGAAAATAGATGCCTTTTGCTTTGAGGCTGTGGCCATGTTCTTTTTCTGTCCGACACCCATCTTCGTTGGTTTCCTGTGAGGTGTTTTGGATCCCCATCTCTTGCTATGAACTGGCAAAACAGCAGAATCTCCTTGACAATCTTGATTTTTCAATGGAAATGAGAGAACACTATACACCATCCAAGATATTAAAATATTGTCAAGGCCCAACACTGCTGAATACTCTGAGGAGATGGCCTGTGAGGCGCCGCCTTTCAACTTTTCCTCCTTAGTATGGTGGTCGGTAACATGTGGGAGACTGCGGAGGGGGTCATTTTTTTAATTGGGAACTGATGTGCTTTTACTCAATTCGGGAACCTCACAAGCTAAATTTGTAGTATTTTGCACGAATTGCAAGAGATGTTTGCATGTCGACGGTTGAAGTGGAAGCTCGTATTGAGCTTGCTGGAAAATGGTTTGCCATACCTTCGATAGCTCAGTTGGTAGAGCAGAGGACTGTAGTGTTAAAACAGGCATCCTTAGGTCGCTGTTTCAAAACTGGCTCGAAGGACTTTTTTGCCAAATGCACATTTTATTGAATACTTGGAAAGTAAAATACTTGGAAAATAAAATAACAGACAATTTATAATTATATTATATTTCATCACTGAAAATAGATGCCTTTTGCTTTGAGGCTGTGGTCATGTTATTTTTCTGTCCGACACCCATCTTCGTTGGTTTCCTGTGAGGTGTTTTGGATCCCATCTCTTGCTATGAACTGTCAAAACAGCAGAATCCCCTTGACAATCTTGATTTCTCAAGGGAAATGAGAGCACACAATACACCATCCAAGATATTAAAATATTGTCAAGGCCCAACACGGCTGAATACTCTGAGGAGATGGCCTGTGAGTCACCGCCTTTCAACTTTTCCCCCTTAGTATGGTGGTCAGTAACATGCAGGAGACTGCGGAGGGGGTCATATTTTTAATTGGGAACTGATGTGCTTTTACTCAATTCGGGAACCAAACAAGCCAAATTTGTATTATTTTGCACAAATTGCAAGAGATGTTTGCATGTCGACGGTTGAAGTGGAAGATCGTATTGAGCTTGCTAGAGAATCATTTGCCAAGCCTTCGATAGCTCAGCTGGTAGAGCGGAGGACTGTAGTGGTGAAACAGGCATCCTTAGGTCGCTGGTTCAAATCCAGTTCGAAGGACTTTTGCCAAATGCAAATTTTATTGAATACTTGGAAAGTAAAATACTTGGAAAATAAAATAACAGACAATTTATAATTATATTATATTTCATCACTGAAAATAGATGCCTTTTGCTTTGAGGCTGTGGCCATGTTATTTTTCTGTCCGACACCCATCTTCGTTGGTTTCCTGTGAGGTGTTTTGGATCCCCATCTCTTGCTATGAACTGGCAAAACAGCAGAATCTCCTTGACAATCTTGATTTTTCAATGGAAATGAGAGAACACTATATACCATCCAAGATATTAAAATATTGTCAAGGCCCAACACTGCTGAATACACTGAGGAGATGGCCTGTGAGGCGCCGCCTTTCAACTTTTCCTCCTTAGTATGGTGGTCAGTAACATGTGGGAGACTGCGGAGGGGGTCATTTTTTTAATTGGGAACTGATGTGCTTTTACTCAATTCGGGAACCTCACAAGCCAAATTTGTAGTATTTTGCACGAATTGCAAGAGATGTTTGCATGTCGACGGTTGAAGTGGAAGCTCGTATTGAGCTTGCTAGAGACCGATCTGCCAAGCCTTCGATAGCTCAGTTGGTAGAGCAGAGGACTGTAGTGTTAAAACAGGCATCAAATCCCGCTCGAAGGACTTTTGCAAAATGCAAATTTTATTGAATACTTGGAAAGTAAAATACTTGGAAAATAAAATAACAGACAATTTATAATTATATTATATTTCATCACTGAAAATAGATGCCTTTTGCTTTGAGGCTGTGGTCATGTTATTTTTCTGTCCGACACCCATCTTCGTTGGTTTCCTGTTAGGTGTTTTGGATCCCATCTCTTGCTATGAACTGACAAAACAGCAGAATCCCCTTGACAATCTTGATTTCTCAAGGGAAATGAGAGCACACTATACACCATCCAAGATATTAAAATATTGTCAAGGCCCAACACGGCTGAATACTCTGAGGAGATGGCCTGTGAGGCGCCGCGTTTCAACTTTTCCCCCTTAGTATGGTGGTCAGTAACATGCTGGAGACTGCGGAGGGGGTCATTTTTTTAATTGGGAACTGATGTGCTTTTACTCAATTCGGGAACCTCACAAGCCAAATTTGTAGTATTTTGCACGAATTGCAAGAGATGTTTGCATGTCGACGGTTGAAGTGGAAGCTCGTATTGAGCTTGCTAGAGACCGATCTGCCAAGCCTTCGATAGCTCAGTTGGTAGAGTGGAGGACTGTAGTGGTGAAACAGGCATCCTTACATCGCTGGTTCAAATCCAGCTCGAAGGACTTTTGCCAAATGTAAATTTTATTGAATACTTGTAAAGTAAAATACTTGGAAAGTAAAATAACAGACAATTTATAATTATATTCTATTTCATCACTGAAAATAGATGCCTTTTGCTTTGAGGCTGTGGCCACGTTATTTTTCTATCCGACACCAATCTTCTTTGGTTTCCAGTCTGGTATTTTGGATCCCCATCTCTTGCTATGAACTAGCAAAACAGCAGAATCCCCTTGACAATCTTGATTTCTCAAGGGAAATGAGAGAACACTATACACCATCCAAGATATTAAAATATTGTCAAGGCCCAACATGGCTGAATACTCTGAGGAGATGGCCTGTGAGGCGCCGCCTTTCAACTTTTCCCCCTTAGTATGGTGGTCAGTAACATGTGGGAGACTGCGGAGGGGGTCATTTTTTTAATTGGGAACTGATGTGCTTTTACTCAATTCGGGAACCTCACAAGCCAAATTTGTAGTATTTTGCACGAATTGCAAGAGATGTTTGCATGTCGACGGTTGAAGTGGAAGATCGTATTGAGCTTGCTAGAGAATGATTTGCCAAGCCTTTGATAGCTCAGTTGCTAGAGCGGAGGACTGTAGTGGTAAAACAGGCATCCTTAGGTCGCTGGTTCAAATCCGGCTCGAAGGACTTTTGCCAAATGCAAATTTTATTGAATACTTGGAAAGTAAAATACTTGGAAAATAAAATAACAGACAATTTATAATTATATTGTATTTCATCACTGAAAATAGAAGCCTTTTGCTTTGAGGCTGTGCCCATGTTATTTTTCTGTCCGACACCCATCTTCGTTGGTTTCCTGTGAGGTGTTTTGGATCCCCATCTCTTGCTATGAACTGGCAAAACAGCAGAATCTCCTTGACAATCTTGATTTTTCAATGGAAATGAGAGAACACTATATACCATCCAAGATATTAAAATATTGTCAAGGCCCAACACTGCTGAATACTCTGAGGAGATGGCCTGTGAGGCGCCGCGTTTCAACTTTTCCCCCTTAGTATGGTGGTCAGTAACATGCTGGAGACTGCGGAGGGGGTCATTTTTTTAATTGGGAACTGATGTGCTTTTACTCAATTCGGGAACCTCACAAGCCAAATTTGTAGTATTTTGCACGAATTGCAAGAGATGTTTGCATGTCGACGGTTGAAGTGGAAGCTCGTATTGAGCTTGCTAGAGACCAATCTGCCAATCCTTCGATAGCTCAGTTGGTAGAGTGGAAGACTGTAGTGGTGAAACAGGCATCCTTACATCGCTGGTTCAAATCCAGCTCGAAGGACTTTTGCCAAATGCAAATTTTATTGAATACTTGGAAAGTAAAATACTTGGAAAGTAAAATAACAGACAATTTATAATTATATTCTATTTCATCACTGAAAATAGATGCCTTTTGCTTTGAGGCTGTGGCCACGTTATTTTTCTATCCGACACCAATCTTCTTTGGTTTCCAGTCTGGTATTTTGGATCCCCATCTCTTGCTATGAACTGGCAAAACAGCAGAATCCCCTTGACAATCTTGATTTCTCAAGGGAAATGAGAGAACACTATACACCATCCAAGATATTAAAATATTGTCAAGGCCCAACATGGCTGAATACTCTGAGGAGATGGCCTGTGAGGCGCCGCCTTTCAACTTTTCCCCCTTAGTATGGTGGTCAGTAACATGTGGGAGACTGCGGAGGGGGTCATTTTTTCAATTGGGAACTGATGTGCTTTTACTCAATTCGGGAACCTCACAAGCCAAATGTGTAGTATTTTGCACGAATTGCAAGAGATGTTTGCATGTCGACGGTTGAAGTGGAAGCTCGTATTGAGCTTGCTAGAAAATTATTTGCCAAACCTTCGATAGCTCAGTTGGTAGAGCAGAGGACTGTAGTGTTAAAACAGGCATCCTTAGGTCGCTGTTTCAAATCCCGCTCGAAGGACTTTTGCCAAATACAAATTTTATTGAATACTTGGAAAGTAAAATACTTGAAAAGTAAAATAACAGACAATTTATAATTATATTATATTTCATCACTGAAAATAGATGCCTTTTGCTTTGAGGTTGTGGCCATGTTATTTTTCTGTCCGACACCAATCTTCGTTGGCTTCCTGTGAGGTGTTTTGGATCCCCATATCTTGCTATGAACTGACAAAACAGCAGAATCCCCTTGACAATCTTGATTTCTCAAGGGAAATGAGAGAACACTATGCACCATCCAAGATATTAAAATATTGTCAAGGCCGAACACGGCTGAATACTCTGAGGAGATGGCCTGTGAGGCGCCGCCTTTCAACTTTTCCCCCTTAGTATGGTGGTCAGTAACATGCGGGAGAGTGCGGAGGGGGTCATTTTTTTAATTGGGAACTGATGTGCTTTTACTCAATTCGGGAACCTCACAAGCCAAATTTGTAGTATTTTGCACGAATTGCAAGAAATGTTTGCATGTCGACGGTTGAAGTGGAAGATCGTATTGTGCTTGCTAGAGAATGAGTTGCCAAGCCTTCGATAGCTTAGTTGGTAGAGCAGAGGACTGTAGTGGTAAAACAGGCATCCTTAGGTCGCTGGTTCAAATCCGGCTCAAAGGACTTTTGCCAAATGCAAATTTTATTGAATACTTGGAAAGTAAAATACTTGGAAAATAAAATAACAGACAATTTATAATTATATTATATTTCATCACTGAAAATAGATGCCTTTTGCTTTGAGGCTCTGGCCACGTTATGTTTCTGTCCAACACCAATCTTCATTGGTTTCCTGTGAGGTGTTTTGGATCCCCATCTCTTGCTATGAACTGGCAAAACAGCAGAATCTCCTTGACAATCTTGATTTCTCAAGGGAAATGAGAGAACACTATACACCATCCAAGATATTAAAATATTGTCAAGGCCCAACGCTGCTGAATACTCTGAGGAGATGGCCTGTGAGGTGCCGCCTTTCAACTTTTCCTCCTTAGTATGGTGGTCAGTAACATGCGGGAGACTGCGGAGGGGGTCATTTTTTTATTTGGGAACTGATGTGCTTTTACTCAATTCGGGAACCTCACAAGCCAAATTTGTAGTATTTTGCACGAATTGCAAGAGATGTTTGCATTTCGACGGTTGAAGTGGAAGCTCATATTGAGCTTGCTAGAGACCGATCTGCCAAGCCTTCGATAGCTCAGTTGGTAGAGTGGAGGACTGTAGTGGTGAAACAGGCATCCTTACATCGCTGGTTCAAATCCAGCTTGGAGGACTTTCGCCAAATGCAAATTTTATTGAATACTTGGAAAGTAAAATACTTGGAAAGTAAAATAACAGACAATTTATAATTATATTCTATTTCATCACTGAAAATAGATGCCTTTTGCTTTGAGGATGTGGCCACGTTATTTTTCTGTCCGACACCAATCTTCATTGGTTTCCTGTGTGGTATTTTGGATCCCCATCTCTTGCTATGAACTGGCAAAACAGCAGAATCCCCTTGACAATCTTGATTTCTCAACGGAAATGAGAGAACACTATACACCATCCAAGATATTAAAATATTGTCAAGGCCGAACACGGCTGAATACTCTGAGGAGATGGCCTGTGAGGCGCCGCCTTTCAACTTTTCCTCCTTAGTATGGTGGTCAGTAACATGCGGGAGACTGCGGAGGGGGTCATTTTTTTAATTGGGAACTGATGTGCTTTTACTCAATTCGGGAACCAAACAAGCCAAATTTGTAGTATTTTGCACGAATTGCAAGAGATGTTTGCATGTCGACGGTTGAAGTGGAAGATCGTATTGAGCTTGCTAGAGAATGATTTGCCGAGCCTTCGATAGCTCTGCTGGTAGAGCGGAGGACTGTAGTGGTGAAACAGGCATCCTTAGGTCGCTGGTTCAAATCCAGTTCGAAGGACTTTTGCCAAATGCAAATTTTATTGAATACTTGGAAAGTAAAATACTTGGAAAATAAAATAACAGACAATTTATAATTATATTATATTTCATCACTGAAAATAGATGCCTTTTGCTTTGAGGCTGTGGCCATGTTCTTTTTCTGTCCGACACCCATCTTCGTTGGTTTCCTGTGAGGTGTTTTGGATCCCCATCTCTTGCTATGAACTGGCAAAACAGCAGAATCTCCTTGACAATCTTGATTTTTCAATGGAAATGAGAGAACACTATACACCATCCAAGATATTAAAATATTGTCAAGGCCCAACACTGCTGAATACTCTGAGGAGATGGCCTGTGAGGCGCCGCCTTTCAACTTTTCCTCCTTAGTATGGTGGTCGGTAACATGTGGGAGACTGCGGAGGGGGTCATTTTTTTAATTGGGAACTGATGTGCTTTTACTCAATTCGGGAACCTCACAAGCTAAATTTGTAGTATTTTGCACGAATTGCAAGAGATGTTTGCATGTCGACGGTTGAAGTGGAAGCTCGTATTGAGCTTGCTGGAAAATGGTTTGCCATACCTTCGATAGCTCAGTTGGTAGAGCAGAGGACTGTAGTGTTAAAACAGGCATCCTTAGGTCGCTGTTTCAAAACTGGCTCGAAGGACTTTTTTGCCAAATGCACATTTTATTGAATACTTGGAAAGTAAAATACTTGGAAAATAAAATAACAGACAATTTATAATTATATTATATTTCATCACTGAAAATAGATGCCTTTTGCTTTGAGGCTGTGGTCATGTTATTTTTCTGTCCGACACCCATCTTCGTTGGTTTCCTGTGAGGTGTTTTGGATCCCATCTCTTGCTATGAACTGTCAAAACAGCAGAATCCCCTTGACAATCTTGATTTCTCAAGGGAAATGAGAGCACACAATACACCATCCAAGATATTAAAATATTGTCAAGGCCCAACACGGCTGAATACTCTGAGGAGATGGCCTGTGAGTCACCGCCTTTCAACTTTTCCCCCTTAGTATGGTGGTCAGTAACATGCAGGAGACTGCGGAGGGGGTCATATTTTTAATTGGGAACTGATGTGCTTTTACTCAATTCGGGAACCAAACAAGCCAAATTTGTATTATTTTGCACAAATTGCAAGAGATGTTTGCATGTCGACGGTTGAAGTGGAAGATCGTATTGAGCTTGCTAGAGAATCATTTGCCAAGCCTTCGATAGCTCAGCTGGTAGAGCGGAGGACTGTAGTGGTGAAACAGGCATCCTTAGGTCGCTGGTTCAAATCCAGTTCGAAGGACTTTTGCCAAATGCAAATTTTATTGAATACTTGGAAAGTAAAATACTTGGAAAATAAAATAACAGACAATTTATAATTATATTATATTTCATCACTGAAAATAGATGCCTTTTGCTTTGAGGCTGTGGCCATGTTATTTTTCTGTCCGACACCCATCTTCGTTGGTTTCCTGTGAGGTGTTTTGGATCCCCATCTCTTGCTATGAACTGGCAAAACAGCAGAATCTCCTTGACAATCTTGATTTTTCAATGGAAATGAGAGAACACTATATACCATCCAAGATATTAAAATATTGTCAAGGCCCAACACTGCTGAATACACTGAGGAGATGGCCTGTGAGGCGCCGCCTTTCAACTTTTCCTCCTTAGTATGGTGGTCAGTAACATGTGGGAGACTGCGGAGGGGGTCATTTTTTTAATTGGGAACTGATGTGCTTTTACTCAATTCGGGAACCTCACAAGCCAAATTTGTAGTATTTTGCACGAATTGCAAGAGATGTTTGCATGTCGACGGTTGAAGTGGAAGCTCGTATTGAGCTTGCTAGAGACCGATCTGCCAAGCCTTCGATAGCTCAGTTGGTAGAGCAGAGGACTGTAGTGTTAAAACAGGCATCAAATCCCGCTCGAAGGACTTTTGCAAAATGCAAATTTTATTGAATACTTGGAAAGTAAAATACTTGGAAAATAAAATAACAGACAATTTATAATTATATTATATTTCATCACTGAAAATAGATGCCTTTTGCTTTGAGGCTGTGGTCATGTTATTTTTCTGTCCGACACCCATCTTCGTTGGTTTCCTGTTAGGTGTTTTGGATCCCATCTCTTGCTATGAACTGACAAAACAGCAGAATCCCCTTGACAATCTTGATTTCTCAAGGGAAATGAGAGCACACTATACACCATCCAAGATATTAAAATATTGTCAAGGCCCAACACGGCTGAATACTCTGAGGAGATGGCCTGTGAGGCGCCGCGTTTCAACTTTTCCCCCTTAGTATGGTGGTCAGTAACATGCTGGAGACTGCGGAGGGGGTCATTTTTTTAATTGGGAACTGATGTGCTTTTACTCAATTCGGGAACCTCACAAGCCAAATTTGTAGTATTTTGCACGAATTGCAAGAGATGTTTGCATGTCGACGGTTGAAGTGGAAGCTCGTATTGAGCTTGCTAGAGACCGATCTGCCAAGCCTTCGATAGCTCAGTTGGTAGAGTGGAGGACTGTAGTGGTGAAACAGGCATCCTTACATCGCTGGTTCAAATCCAGCTCGAAGGACTTTTGCCAAATGTAAATTTTATTGAATACTTGTAAAGTAAAATACTTGGAAAGTAAAATAACAGACAATTTATAATTATATTCTATTTCATCACTGAAAATAGATGCCTTTTGCTTTGAGGCTGTGGCCACGTTATTTTTCTATCCGACACCAATCTTCTTTGGTTTCCAGTCTGGTATTTTGGATCCCCATCTCTTGCTATGAACTAGCAAAACAGCAGAATCCCCTTGACAATCTTGATTTCTCAAGGGAAATGAGAGAACACTATACACCATCCAAGATATTAAAATATTGTCAAGGCCCAACATGGCTGAATACTCTGAGGAGATGGCCTGTGAGGCGCCGCCTTTCAACTTTTCCCCCTTAGTATGGTGGTCAGTAACATGTGGGAGACTGCGGAGGGGGTCATTTTTTTAATTGGGAACTGATGTGCTTTTACTCAATTCGGGAACCTCACAAGCCAAATTTGTAGTATTTTGCACGAATTGCAAGAGATGTTTGCATGTCGACGGTTGAAGTGGAAGATCGTATTGAGCTTGCTAGAGAATGATTTGCCAAGCCTTTGATAGCTCAGTTGCTAGAGCGGAGGACTGTAGTGGTAAAACAGGCATCCTTAGGTCGCTGGTTCAAATCCGGCTCGAAGGACTTTTGCCAAATGCAAATTTTATTGAATACTTGGAAAGTAAAATACTTGGAAAATAAAATAACAGACAATTTATAATTATATTGTATTTCATCACTGAAAATAGAAGCCTTTTGCTTTGAGGCTGTGCCCATGTTATTTTTCTGTCCGACACCCATCTTCGTTGGTTTCCTGTGAGGTGTTTTGGATCCCCATCTCTTGCTATGAACTGGCAAAACAGCAGAATCTCCTTGACAATCTTGATTTTTCAATGGAAATGAGAGAACACTATATACCATCCAAGATATTAAAATATTGTCAAGGCCCAACACTGCTGAATACACTGAGGAGATGGCCTGTGAGGCGCCGCCTTTCAACTTTTCCTCCTTAGTATGGTGGTCAGTAACATGTGGGAGACTGCGGAGGGGGTCATTTTTTTAATTGGGAACTGATGTGCTTTTACTCAATTCGGGAACCTCACAAGCCAAATTTGTAGTATTTTGCACGAATTGCAAGAGATGTTTGCATGTCGACGGTTGAAGTGGAAGCTCGTATTGAGCTTGCTAGAAAATGATTTGCCAAACCTTCGATAGCTCAGTTGGTAGAGCAGAGCCTGTAGTGTTAAAACAGGCATCCTTTGGTCGCTGTTTCAAATCCCGCTCGAAGGACTTTTGCAAAATGCAAATTTTATTGAATACTTGGAAAGTAAAATACTTGGAAAATAAAATAACAGACAATTTATAATTATATTATATTTCATCACTGAAAATAGATGCCTTTTGCTTTGAGGCTGTGGTCATGTTATTTTTCTGTCCGACACCCATCTTCGTTGGTTTCCTGTGAGGTGTTTTGGATCCCATCTCTTGCTATGAACTGACAAAACAGCAGAATCCCCTTGACAATCTTGATTTCTCAAGGGAAATGAGAGCACACTATACACCATCCAAGATATTAAAATATTGTCAAGGCCCAACACGGCTGAATACTCTGAGGAGATGGCCTGTGAGGCGCCGCATTTCAACTTTTCCCCCTTAGTATGGTGGTCAGTAACATGCTGGAGACTGCGGAGGGGGTCATTTTTTTAATTGGGAACTGATGTGCTTTTACTCAATTCGGGAACCTCACAAGCCAAATTTGTAGTATTTTGCACGAATTGCAAGAGATGTTTGCATGTCGACGGTTGAAGTGGAAGCTCGTATTGAGCTTGCTAGAGACCGATCTGCCAAGCCTTCGATAGCTCATTTGGTAGAGTGGAGGACTGTAGTGGTGAAACAGGCATCCTTACATCGCTGGTTCAAATCCAGCTCGAAGGACTTTTGCCAAATGCAAATTTTATTGAATACTTGGAAAGTAAAATACTTGGAAAGTAAAATAACAGACAATTTATAATTATATTCTATTTCATCACTGAAAATAGATGCCTTTTGCTTTGAGGCAGTGGCCACGTTATTTTTCTATCCGACACCAATCTTCTTTGGTTTCCAGTCTGGTATTTTGGATCCCCATCTCTTGCTATGAACTGGCAAAACAGCAGAATCCCCTTGACAATCTTGATTTCTCAAGGGAAATGAGAGAACACTATACACCATCCAAAATATTAAAATATTGTCAAGGCCCAACATGGCTGAATACTCTGAGGAGATGGCCTGTGAGGCGCCGCCTTTCAACTTTTCCCCCTTAGTATGGTGGTCAGTAACATGTGGGAGACTGCGGAGGGGGTCATTTTTTTAATTGGGTACTGATGTGCTTTTACTCAATTCGGGAACCTCACAAGCCAAATTTGTAGTATTTTGCACGAATTGCAAGAGATGTTTGCATGTCGACGGTTGAAGTGGAAGCTCGTATTGAGCTTGCTAGAAAATGATTTGCCAAACCTTCGATAGCTCAGTTGGTAGAGCAGAGGACTGTAGTGTTAAAACTGGCATCCTTAAAAACTGGGTTGAAGCACTTTTGCCAAATGCAAATTTTATTGAATACTTGGAAAGTAAAATACTTGGAAAATAAAATAACAGACAATTTATAATTATATTATATTTCATCACTGAAAATAGATGCCTTTTGCTTTGAGGCTGTGGTCATGTTATTTTTCTGTCCGACACCCATCTTCGTTGGTTTCCTGTGAGGTGTTTTGGATCCCCATCTCTTGCTATGAACTGGCAAAACAGCAGAATCTCCTTGACAATCTTGATTTCTCAAGGGAAATGAGAGAACACTATACACCATCCAAGATATTAAAATATTGTCAAGGCCCAACGCTGCTGAATACTCTGAGGAGAATGCCAGTGAGGTGCCGCCTTTCAACTTTTCCTCCTTAGTATGGTGGTCAGTAACATGCGGGAGACTGCGGAGCGGGTCATTTTTTTATTTGGGAACTGATGTGCTTTTACTCAATTCGGGAACCTCACAAGCCAAATTTGTAGTATTTTGCACGAATTGCAAGAGATGTTTGCATTTCGACGGTTGAAGTGGAAGCTCGTATTGAGCTTGCTAGAGACCGATCTGCCAAGCCTTCGATAGCTCAGTTGGTAGAGTGGAGGACTGTAGTGGTGAAACAGGCATCCTTACATCGCTGGTTCAAATCCAGCTCGCAGGACTTTGGCCAAATGCAAATTTTATTGAATACTTGGAAAGTAAAATAACAGACAATTTATAATTATATTCTATTTCATCACTGAAAATAGATGCCTTTTGCTTTGAGGCTGTGGCCACGTTATTTTTCTGTCCGACACCAATCTTCATTGGTTTCCTGTGTGGTATTTTGGATCCCCATCTCTTGCTATGAACTGGCAAAACAGCAGAATCCCCTTGACAATCTTGATTTCTCAACGGAAATGAGAGAACACTATACACCATCCAAGATATTAAAATATTGTCAAGGCCGAACACGGCTGAATACTCTGAGGAGATGGCCTGTGAGGCGCCGCCTTTCAACTTTTCCTCCTTAGTATGGTGGTCAGTAACATACGGGAGACTGCGGAGGGGGTCATTTTTTTAATTGGGAACTGATGTGCTTTTACTCAATTCGGGAACCAAACAAGCCAAATTTGTAGTATTTTGCACGAATTCCAAGAGATGTTTGCATGTCGACGGTTGAAGTGGAAGATCGTATTGAGCTTGCTAGAGAATGATTTGCTAAGCCTTCGATAGCTCAGCTGGTAGAGCGGAGGACTGTAGTGGTGAAACAGGCATCCTTAGGTCGCTGGTTCAAATCCAGTTCGAAGGACTTTTGCCAAATGCAAATTTTATTGAATACTTGGAAAGTAAAATACTTGGAAAATAAAATAACAGACAATTTATAATTATATTATATTTCATCACTGAAAATAGATGCCTTTTGCTTTGAGGCTGTGGCCATGTTCTTTTTCTGTCCGACACCCATCTTCGTTGGTTTCCTGTGAGGTGTTTTGGATCCCCATCTCTTGCTATGAACTGGCAAAACAGCAGAATCTCCTTGACAATCTTGATTTTTCAATGGAAATGAGAGAACACTATACACCATCCAAGATATTAAAATATTGTCAAGGCCCAACACTGCTGAATACTCTGAGGAGATGGCCTGTGAGGCGCCGCCTTTCAACTTTTCCTCCTTAGTATGGTGGTCGGTAACATGAGGGAGACTGCGGAGGGGGTCATTTTTTTAATTATGAACTGATGTGCTTTTACTCAATTCGGGAACCTCACAAGCTAAATTTGTAGTATTTTGCACGAATTGCAAGAGATGTTTGCATGTCGACGGTTGAAGTGGAAGCTCGTATTGAGCTTGCTGGAAAATGGTTTGCCATACCTTCGATAGCTCAGTTGGTAGAGCAGAGGACTGTAGTGTTAAAACAGGCATCCTTAGGTCGCTGTTTCAAAACTGGCTCGAAGGACTTTTTTGCCAAATGCAAATTTTATTGAATACTTGGAAAGTAAAATACTTGGAAAATAAAATAACAGACAATTTATAATTATATTATATTTCATCACTGAAAATAGATGCCTTTTGCTTTGAGGCTGTGGTCATGTTATTTTTCTGTCCGACACCCATCTTCGTTGGTTTCCTGTGAGGTGTTTTGGATCCCATCTCTTGCTATGAACTGTCAAAACAGCAGAATCCCCTTGACAATCTTGATTTCTCAAGGGAAATGAGAGCACACAATACACCATCCAAGATATTAAAATATTGTCAAGGCCCAACACGGCTGAATACTCTGAGGAGATGGCCTGTGAGTCACCGCCTTTCAACTTTTCCCCCTTAGTATGGTGGTCAGTAACATGCAGGAGACTGCGGAGGGGGTCATATTTTTAATTGGGAACTGATGTGCTTTTACTCAATTCGGGAACCAAACAAGCCAAATTTGTATTATTTTGCACAAATTGCAAGAGATGTTTGCATGTCGACGGTTGAAGTGGAAGATCGTATTGAGCTTGCTAGAGAATCATTTGCCAAGCCTTCGATAGCTCAGTTGGTAGAGCGGAGGACTGTAGTGGTGAAACAGGCATCCTTAGGTCGCTGGTTCAAATCCAGTTCGAAGGACTTTTGCCAAATGCAAATTTTATTGAATACTTGGAAAGTAAAATACTTGGAAAATAAAATAACAGACAATTTATAATTATATTATATTTCATCACTGAAAATAGATGCCTTTTGCTTTGAGGCTGTGGCCATGTTATTTTTCTGTCCGACACCCATCTTCGTTGGTTTCCTGTGAGGTGTTTTGGATCCCCATCTCTTGCTATGAACTGGCAAAACAGCAGAATCTCCTTGACAATCTTGATTTTTCAATGGAAATGAGAGAACACTATATACCATCCAAGATATTAAAATATTGTCAAGGCCCAACACTGCTGAATACACTGAGGAGATGGCCTGTGAGGCGCCGCCTTTCAACTTTTCCTCCTTAGTATGGTGGTCAGTAACATGTGGGAGACTGCGGAGGGGGTCATTTTTTTAATTGGGAACTGATGTGCTTTTACTCAATTCGGGAACCTCACAAGCCAAATTTGTAGTATTTTGCACGAATTGCAAGAGATGTTTGCATGTCGACGGTTGAAGTGGAAGCTCGTATTGAGCTTGCTAGAAAATGATTTGCCAAACCTTCGATAGCTCAGTTGGTAGAGCAGAGGACTGTAGTGTTAAAACAGGCATCCTTAGGTCGCTGTTTCAAATCCCGCTCGAAGGACTTTTGCAAAATGCAAATTTTATTGAATACTTGGAAAGTAAAATACTTGGAAAATAAAATAACAGACAATTTATAATTATATTATATTTCATCACTGAAAATAGATGCCTTTTGCTTTGAGGCTGTGGTCATGTTATTTTTCTGTCCGACACCCATCTTCGTTGGTTTCCTGTGAGGTGTTTTGGATCCCATCTCTTGCTATGAACTGACAAAACAGCAGAATCCCCTTGACAATCTTGATTTCTCAAGGGAAATGAGAGCACACTATACACCATCCAAGATATTAAAATATTGTCAAGGCCCAACACGGCTGAATACTCTGAGGAGATGGCCTGTGAGGCGCCGCGTTTCAACTTTTCCCCCTTAGTATGGTGGTCAGTAACATGCTGGAGACTGCGGAGGGGGTCATTTTTTTAATTGGGAACTGATGTGCTTTTACTCAATTCGGGAACCTCACAAGCCAAATTTGTAGTATTTTGCACGAATTGCAAGAGATGTTTGCATGTCGACGGTTGAAGTGGAAGCTCGTATTGAGCTTGCTAGAGACCGATCTGCCAAGCCTTCGATAGCTCAGTTGGTAGAGTGGAGGACTGTAGTGGTGAAACAGGCATCCTTACATCGCTGGTTCAAATCCAGCTCGAAGGACTTTTGCCAAATGCAAATTTTATTGAATACTTGGAAAGTAAAATACTTGGAAAGTAAAATAACAGACAATTTATAATTATATTCTATTTCATCACTGAAAATAGATGCCTTTTGCTTTGAGGCCGTGGCCACGTTATTTTTCTATCCGACACCAATCTTCTTTGGTTTCCAGTCTGGTATTTTGGATCCCCATCTCTTGCTATGAACTGGCAAAACAGCAGAATCCCCTTGACAATCTTGATTTCTCAAGGGAAATGAGAGAACACTATACACCATCCAAAATATTAAAATATTGTCAAGGCCCAACATGGCTGAATACTCTGAGGAGATGGCCTGTGAGGCGCCGCCTTTCAACTTTTCCCCCTTAGTATGGTGGTCAGTAACATGTGGGAGACTGCGGAGGGGGTCATTTTTTTAATTGGGAACTGATGTGCTTTTACTCAATTCGGGAACCTCACAAGTCAAATTTGTAGTATTTTGCACGAATTGCAAGAGATGTTTGCATGTCGACGGTTGAAGTGGAAGCTCGTATTGAGCTTGCTAGAAAATGATTTGCCAAACCTTTGATAGCTCAGTTGGTAGAGCAGAGGACTGTAGTGTTAAAACAGGCATCCTTAGGTCGCTGTTTCAAAACTGGGTCGAAGGACTTTTGCCAAATGCAAATTTTATTGAATACTTGGAAAGTAAAATACTTGGAAAATAAAATAACAGACAATTTATAATTATATTATATTTCATCACTGAAAATAGATGCCTTTTGCTTTGAGGCTGTGGTCATGTTATTTTTCTGTCCGACACCCATCTTCGTTGGTTTCCTGTGAGGTGTTTTGGATCCCATCTCTTGCTATGAACTGACAAAACAGCAGAATCCCCTTGACAATCTTGATTTCTCAAGGGAAATGAGAGCACACTATACACCATCCAAGATATTAAAATATTGTCAAGGCCCAACACGGCTGAATACTCTGAGGAGATGGCCTGTGAGGCGCCGCGTTTCAACTTTTCCCCCTTAGTATGGTGGTCAGTAACATGCTGGAGACTGCCGAGGGGGTCATTTTTTTAATTGGGAACTGATTTGCTTTTACTCAATTCGGGAACCTCACAAGCCAAATTTGTAGTATTTTGCACGAATTGCAAGAGATGTTTGCATGTCGACGGTTGAAGTGGAAGCTCGTATTGAGCTTGCTAGAGACCGATCTGCCAAGCCTTCGATAGCTCAGTTGGTAGAGTGGAGGACTGTAGTGGTGAAACAGGCATCTTTACATCGCAATTTTATTGAATACTTGGAAAGTAAAATACTTGGAAAGTAAAATAACAGACAATTTATAATTATATTCTATTTCATCACTGAAAATAGATGCCTTTTGCTTTGAGGCTGTGGCCACGTTATTTTTCTATCCGACACCAATCTTCTTTGGTTTCCAGTCTGGTATTTTGGATCCCCATCTCTTGCTATGAACTGGCAAAACAGCAGAATCCCCTTGACAATCTTGATTTCTCAAGGGAAATGAGAGAACACTATACACCATCCAAGATATTAAAATATTGTCAAGGCCCAACATGGCTGAATACTCTGAGGAGATGGCCTGTGAGGCGCCGCCTTTCAACTTTTCCCCCTTAGTATGGTGGTCAGTAACATGCGGGAGACTGCAGAGGGGGTCATTTTTTAAATTGGGAACTGATGTGCTTTTACTCAATTCGGGAACCTCACAAGCCAAATGTGTGGTATTTTGCACGAATTGCAAGAGATGTTTGCATGTCGACGGTTGAAGTGGAAGCTCGTATTGAGCTTGCTAGAAAATTATTTGCCAAACCTTCGATAGCTCAGTTGGTAGAGCAGAGGACTGTAGTGTTAAAACAGGCATCCTTAGGTCGCTGTTTCAAATCCCGCTCGAAGGACTTTTGCCAAATACAAATTTTATTGAATACTTGGAAAGTAAAATACTTGAAAAGTAAAATAACAGACAATTTATAATTATATTATATTTCATCACTGAAAATAGATGCCTTTTGCTTTGAGGTTGGGGCCATGTTATTTTTCTGTCCGACACCAATCTTCGTTGGCTTCCTGTGAGGTGTTTTGGATCCCCATATCTTGCTATGAACTGACAAAACAGCAGAATCCCCTTGACAATCTTGATTTCTCAAGGGAAATGAGAGAACACTATGCACCATCCAAGATATTAAAATATTGTCAAGGCCGAACACGGCTGAATACTCTGAGGAGATGGCCTGTGAGGCGCCGCCTTTCAACTTTTCCCCCTTAGTATGGTGGTCAGTAACATGCGGGAGAGTGCGGAGGGGGTCATTTTTTTAATTGGGAACTGATGTGCTTTTACTCAATTCGGGAACCTCACAAGCCAAATTTGTAGTATTTTGCACGAATTGCAAGAAATGTTTGCATGTCGACGGTTGAAGTGGAAGATCGTATTGTGCTTGCTAGAGAATGAGTTGCCAAGCCTTCGATAGCTTAGTTGGTAGAGCAGAGGACTGTAGTGGTAAAACAGGCATCCTTAGGTCGCTCGTTCAAATCCGGCTCAAAGGACTTTTGCCAAATGCAAATTTTATTGAATACTTGGAAAGTAAAATACTTGGAAAATAAAATAACAGACAATTTATAATTATATTATATTTCATCACTGAAAATAGATGCCTTTTGCTTTGAGGCTCTGGCCACGTTATGTTTCTGTCCAACACCAATCTTCATTGGTTTCCTGTGAGGTGTTTTGGATCCCCATCTCTTGCTATGAACTGGCAAAACAGCAGAATCTCCTTGACAATCTTGATTTCTCAAGGGAAATGAGAGAACACTATACACCATCCAAGATATTAAAATATTGTCAAGGCCCAACGCTGCTGAATACTCTGAGGAGATGGCCTGTGAGGTGCCGCCTTTCAACTTTTCCTCCTTAGTATGGTGGTCAGTAACATGCGGGAGACTGCGGAGGGGGTCATTTTTTTATTTGGGAACTGATGTGCTTTTACTCAATTCGGGAACCTCACAAGCCAAATTTGTAGTATTTTGCACGAATTGCAAGAGATGTTTGCATTTCGACGGTTGAAGTGGAAGCTCATATTGAGCTTGCTAGAGACCGATCTGCCAAGCCTTCGATAGCTCAGTTGGTAGAGTGGAGGACTGTAGTGGTGAAACAGGCATCCTTACATCGCTGGTTCAAATCCAGCTCGAAGGACTTTCGCCAAATGCAAATTTTATTGAATACTTGGAAAGTAAAATACTTGGAAAGTAAAATAACAGACAATTTATAATTATATTCTATTTCATCACTGAAAATAGATGCCTTTTGCTTTGAGGCTGTGGCCACGTTATTTTTCTGTCCGACACCAATCTTCATTGGTTTCCTGTGTGGTATTTTGGATCCCCATCTCTTGCTATGAACTGGCAAAACAGCAGAATCCCCTTGACAATCTTGATTTCTCAACGGAAATGAGAGAACACTATACACCATCCAAGATATTAAAATATTGTCAAGGCCCAACACTGCTGAATACTCTGAGGAGATGGCCCGTGAGGCGCCGCCTTTCAACTTTTCCTCCTTAGTATGGTGGTCAGTAACATGTGGGAGACTACGGAGGGGGTCATTTTTTTAATTGGGAACTGATGTGCTTTTACTCAATTCGGGAACCTCACAAGCCAAATTTGTAGTATTTTGCACGAATTGCAAGAGATGTTTGCATGTCAACGGTTGAAGTGGAAGATCGTATTGAGCTTGCTAGAAAATGATTTTGCCAAGCCTTTGATAGCTCAGTTGGTAGAGCGGAGGACTGTAGTGGTAAAACAGGCATCCTTAGGTCGCTGGTTCAAATCCGGCTCAAAGGACTTTTGCCAAATGCAAATTTTATTGAATACTTGGAAAGTAAAATACTTGGAAAATAAAATAACAGACAATTTATAATTATATTATATTTCATCACTGAAAATAGATGCCTTTTGCTTTGAGGCTCTGGCCACGTTATGTTTCTGTCCAACACCAATCTTCATTGGTTTCCTGTGAGGTGTTTTGGATCCCCATCTCTTGCTATGAACTGGCAAAACAGCAGAATCTCCTTGACAATCTTGATTTCTCAAGGGAAATGAGAGAACACTATACACCATCCAAGATATTAAAATATTGTCAAGGCCCAACGCTGCTGAATACTCTGAGGAGAATGCCTGTGAAGTGCCGCCTTTCAACTTTTCCTCCTTAGTATGGTGGTCAGTAACATGCGGGAGACTGCGGAGGGGGTCATTTTTTTATTTGGGAACTGATGTGCTTTTACTCAATTCGGGAACCTCACAAGCCAAATTTGTAGTATTTTGCACGAATTGCAAGAGATGTTTGCATTTCGACGGTTGAAGTGGAAGCTCGTATTGAGCTTGCTAGAGACCGATCTGCCAAGCCTTCGATAGCTCAGTTGGTAGAGTGGAGGACTGTCGTGGTGAAACAGGCATCCTTACATCGCTGGTTCAAACCCAGCTCGAAGGACTTTCGCCAAATGCAAATTTTATTGAATACTTGGAAAGTAAAATACTTGGAAAGTAAAATAACAGACAATTTATAATTATATTCTATTTCATCACTGAAAATAGATGCCTTTTGCTTTGAGGCTGTGGCCACGTTATTTTTCTGTCCGACACCAATCTTCATTGGTTTCCTGTGTGGTATTTTGGATCCCCATCTCTTGCTATGAACTGGCAAAACAGCAGAATCCCCTTGACAATCTTGATTTCTCAACGGAAATGAGAGAACACTATACACCATCCAAGATATTAAAATATTGTCAAGGCCGAACACGGCTGAATACTCTGAGGAGATGGCCTGTGAGGCGCCGCCTTTCAACTTTTCCTCCTTAGTATGGTGGTCAGTAACATACGGGAGACTGCGGAGGGGGTCATTTTTTTAATTGGGAACTGATGTGCTTTTACTCAATTCGGGAACCAAACAAGCCAAATTTGTAGTATTTTGCACGAATTGCAAGAGATGTTTGCATGTCGACGGTTGAAGTGGAAGATCGTATTGAGCTTGCTGGAAAATGGTTTGCCATACCTTCGATAGCTCAGTTGGTAGAGCAGAGGACTGTAGTGTTAAAACAGGCATCCTTAGGTCGCTGTTTCAAAACTGGCTCGAAGGACTTTTTTGCCAAATGCAAATTTTATTGAATACTTGGAAAGTAAAATACTTGGAAAATAAAATAACAGACAATTTATAATTATATTATATTTCATCACTGAAAATAGATGCCTTTTGCTTTGAGGCTGTGGTCATGTTATTTTTCTGTCCGACACCCATCTTCGTTGGTTTCCTGTGAGGTGTTTTGGATCCCATCTCTTGCTATGAACTGTCAAAACAGCAGAATCCCCTTGACAATCTTGATTTCTCAAGGGAAATGAGAGCACACAATACACCATCCAAGATATTAAAATATTGTCAAGGCCCAACACGGCTGAATACTCTGAGGAGATGGCCTGTGAGTCACCGCCTTTCAACTTTTCCCCCTTAGTATGGTGGTCAGTAACATGCAGGAGACTGCGGAGGGGGTCATATTTTTAATTGGGAACTGATGTGCTTTTACTCAATTCGGGAACCAAACAAGCCAAATTTGTATTATTTTGCACAAATTGCAAGAGATGTTTGCATGTCGACGGTTGAAGTGGAAGATCGTATTGAGCTTGCTAGAGAATCATTTGCCAAGCCTTCGATAGCTCAGTTGGTAGAGCGGAGGACTGTAGTGGTAAAACAGGCATCCTTAGGTCGCTGGTTCAAATCCAGTTCGAAGGACTTTTGCCAAATGCAAATTTTATTGAATACTTGGAAAGTAAAATACTTGGAAAATAAAATAACAGACAATTTATAATTATATTATATTTCATCACTGAAAATAGATGCTTTTTGCTTTGAGGCTGTGGCCATGTTATTTTTCTGTCCGACACCCATCTTCGTTGGTTTCCTGTGAGGTGTTTTGGATCCCATCTCTTGCTATGAACTGACAAAACAGCAGAATCCCCTTGACAATCTTGATTTCTCAAGGGAAATGAGAGCACACTATACACCATCCAAGATATTAAAATATTGTCAAGGCCCAACACGGCTGAATACTCTGAGGAGATGGCCTGTGAGGCGCCGCGTTTCAACTTTTCCCCCTTAGTATGGTGGTCAGTAACATGCTGGAGACTGCGGAGGGGGTCATTTTTTTAATTGGGAACTGATGTGCTTTTACTCAATTCGGGAACCTCACAAGCCAAATTTGTAGTATTTTGCACGAATTGCAACAGATGTTTGCATGTCGACGGTTGAAGTGGAAGCTCGTATTGAGCTTGCAAGAGACCGATCTGCCAAGCCTTCGATAGCTCAGTTGGTAGAGCAGAGGACTGTAGTGTTAAAACAGGCATCCTTAGGTCGCTGTTTCAAAACTGGGTTGAAGGAATTTTGCCAAATGCAAATTTTATTGAATACTTGGAAAGTAAAATACTTGGAAAATAAAATAACAGACAATTTATAATTATATTATATTTCATCACTGAAAATAGATGCCTTTTGCTTTGAGGCTGTGGTCATGTTATTTTTCTGTCCGACACCCATCTTCGTTGGTTTCCTGTGAGGTGTTTTGGATCCCATCTCTTGCTATGAACTGACAAAACAGCAGAATCCCCTTGACAATCTTGATTTCTCAAGGGAAATGAGAGCACACTATACACCATCCAAGATATTAAAATATTGTCAAGGCCCAACACGGCTGAATACTCTGAGGAGATGGCCTGTGAGGCGCCGCGTTTCAACTTTTCCCCCTTAGTATGGTGGTCAGTAACATGCTGGAGACTGCCGAGGGGGTCATTTTTTTAATTGGGAACTGATGTGCTTTTACTCAATTCGGGAACCTCACAAGCCAAATTTGTAGTATTTTGCACGAATTGCAAGAGATGTTTGCATGTCGACGGTTGAAGTGGAAGCTCGTATTGAGCTTGCTAGAGACCGATCTGCCAAGCCTTCGATAGCTCAGTTGGTAGAGTGGAGGACTGTAGTGGTGAAACAGGCATCTTTACATCGCAATTTTATTGAATACTTGGAAAGTAAAATACTTGGAAAGTAAAATAACAGACAATTTATAATTATATTCTATTTCATCACTGAAAATAGATGCCTTTTGCTTTGAGGCTGTGGCCACGTTATTTTTCTATCCGACACCAATCTTCTTTGGTTTCCAGTCTGGTATTTTGGATCCCCATCTCTTGCTATGAACTGGCAAAACAGCAGAATCCCCTTGACAATCTTGATTTCTCAAGGGAAATGAGAGAACACTATACACCATCCAAGATATTAAAATATTGTCAAGGCCCAACATGGCTGAATACTCTGAGGAGATGGCCTGTGAGGCGCCGCCTTTCAACTTTTCCCCCTTAGTATGGTGGTCAGTAACATGCGGGAGACTGCAGAGGGGGTCATTTTTTAAATTGGGAACTGATGTGCTTTTACTCAATTCGGGAACCTCACAAGCCAAATGTGTAGTATTTTGCACGAATTGCAAGAGATGTTTGCATGTCGACGGTTGAAGTGGAAGCTCGTATTGAGCTTGCTAGAAAATTATTTGCCAAACCTTCGATAGCTCAGTTGGTAGAACAGAGGACTGTAGTGTTAAAACAGGCATCCTTAGGTCGCTGTTTCAAATCCCTCTCGAAGGACTTTTGCCAAATACAAATTTTATTGAATACTTGGAAAGTAAAATACTTGAAAAGTAAAATAACAGACAATTTATAATTATATTATATTTCATCACTGAAAATAGATGCCTTTTGCTTTGAGGTTGGGGCCATGTTATTTTTCTGTCCGACACCAATCTTCGTTGGCTTCCTGTGAGGTGTTTTGGATCCCCATATCTTGCTATGAACTGACAAAACAGCAGAATCCCCTTGACAATCTTGATTTCTCAAGGGAAATGAGAGAACACTATGCACCATCCAAGATATTAAAATATTGTCAAGGCCGAACACGGCTGAATACTCTGAGGAGATGGCCTGTGAGGCGCCGCCTTTCAACTTTTCCCCCTTAGTATGGTGGTCAGTAACATGCGGGAGAGTGCGGAGGGGGTCATTTTTTTAATTGGGAACTGATGTGCTTTTACTCAATTCGGGAACCTCACAAGCCAAATTTGTAGTATTTTGCACGAATTGCAAGAAATGTTTGCATGTCGACGGTTGAAGTGGAAGATCGTATTGTGCTTGCTAGAGAATGAGTTGCCAAGCCTTCGATAGCTTAGTTGGTAGAGCAGAGGACTGTAGTGGTAAAACAGGCATCCTTAGGTCGCTCGTTCAAATCCGGCTCAAAGGACTTTTGCCAAATGCAAATTTTATTGAATACTTGGAAAGTAAAATACTTGGAAAATAAAATAACAGACAATTTATAATTATATTATATTTCATCACTGAAAATAGATGCCTTTTGCTTTGAGGCTCTGGCCACGTTATGTTTCTGTCCAACACCAATCTTCATTGGTTTCCTGTGAGGTGTTTTGGATCCCCATCTCTTGCTATGAACTGGCAAAACAGCAGAATCTCCTTGACAATCTTGATTTCTCAAGGGAAATGAGAGAACACTATACACCATCCAAGATATTAAAATATTGTCAAGGCCCAACGCTGCTGAATACTCTGAGGAGATGGCCTGTGAGGTGCCGCCTTTCAACTTTTCCTCCTTAGTATGGTGGTCAGTAACATGCGGGAGACTGCGGAGGGGGTCATTTTTTTATTTGGGAACTGATGTGCTTTTACTCAATTCGGGAACCTCACAAGCCAAATTTGTAGTATTTTGCACAAATTGCAAGAGATGTTTGCATTTCGACGGTTGAAGTGGAAGCTCATATTGAGCTTGCTAGAGACCGATCTGCCAAGCCTTCGATAGCTCAGTTGGTAGAGTGGAGGACTGTAGTGGTGAAACAGGCATCCTTACAGGACTTTCGCCAAATGCAAATTTTATTGAATACTTGGAAAGTTAAATACTTGGAAAGTAAAATAACAGACAATTTATAATTATATTCTATTTCATCACTGAAAATAGATGCCTTTTGCTTTGAGGCTGTGGCCACGTTATTTTTCTGTCCGACACCAATCTTCATTGGTTTCCTGTGTGGTATTTTGGATCCCCATCTCTTGCTATGAACTGGCAAAACAGCAGAATCCCCTTGACAATCTTGATTTCTCAACGGAAATGAGAGAACACTATACACCATCCAAGATATTAAAATATTGTCAAGGCCGAACACGGCTGAATACTCTGAGGAGATGGCCTGTGAGGCGCCGCCTTTCAACTTTTCCTCCTTAGTATGGTGGTCAGTAACATGCGGGAGACTGCGGAGGGGGTCATTTTTTTAATTGGGAACTGATGTGCTTTTACTCAATTCGGGAACCAAACAAGCCAAATTTGTAGTATTTTGCACGAATTGCAAGAGATGTTTGCATGTCGACGGTTGAAGTGGAAGATCGTATTGAGCTTGCTAGAGAATGATTTGCCGAGCCTTCGATAGCTCAGCTGGTAGAGCGGAGGACTGTAGTGGTGAAACAGGCATCCTTAGGTCGCTGGTTCAAATCCAGTTCGAAGGACTTTTGCCAAATGCAAATTTTATTGAATACTTGGAAAGTGAAATACTTGGAAAATAAAATAACAGACAATTTATAATTATATTATATTTCATCACTGAAAATAGATGCCTTTTGCTTTGAGGCTGTGGCCATGTTCTTTTTCTGTCCGACACCCATCTTCGTTGGTTTCCTGTGAGGTGTTTTGGATCCCCATCTCTTGCTATGAACTGGCAAAACAGCAGAATCTCCTTGACAATCTTGATTTTTCAATGGAAATGAGAGAACACTATACACCATCCAAGATATTAAAATATTGTCAAGGCCCAACACTGCTGAATACTCTGAGGAGATGGCCTGTGAGGCGCCGCCTTTCAACTTTTCCTCCTTAGTATGGTGGTCGGTAACATGTGGGAGACTGCGGAGGGGGTCATTTTTTTAATTGGGAACTGATGTGCTTTTACTCAATTCGGGAACCTCACAAGCTAAATTTGTAGTATTTTGCACGAATTGCAAGAGATGTTTGCATGTCGACGGTTGAAGTGGAAGCTCGTATTGAGCTTGCTGGAAAATGGTTTGCCATACCTTCGATAGCTCAGTTGGTAGAGCAGAGGACTGTAGTGTTAAAACAGGCATCCTTAGGTCGCTGTTTCAAAACTGGCTCGAAGGACTTTTTTGCCAAATGCAAATTTTATTGAATACTTGGAAAGTAAAATACTTGGAAAATAAAATAACAGACAATTTATAATTATATTATATTTCATCACTGAAAATAGATGCCTTTTGCTTTGAGGCTGTGGTCATGTTATTTTTCTGTCCGACACCCATCTTCGTTGGTTTCCTGTGAGGTGTTTTGGATCCCATCTCTTGCTATGAACTGTCAAAACAGCAGAATCCCCTTGACAATCTTGATTTCTCAAGGGAAATGAGAGCACACAATACACCATCCAAGATATTAAAATATTGTCAAGGCCCAACACGGCTGAATACTCTGAGGAGATGGCCTGTGAGTCACCGCCTTTCAACTTTTCCCCCTTAGTATGGTGGTCAGTAACATGCAGGAGACTGCGGAGGGGGTCATATTTTTAATTGGGAACTGATGTGCTTTTACTCAATTCGGGAACCAAACAAGCCAAATTTGTATTATTTTGCACAAATTGCAAGAGATGTTTGCATGTCGACGGTTGAAGTGGAAGATCGTATTGAGCTTGCTAGAGAATCATTTGCCAAGCCTTCGATAGCTCAGTTGGTAGAGCGGAGGACTGTAGTGGTGAAACAGGCATCCTTAGGTCGCTGGTTCAAATCCAGTTCGAAGGACTTTTGCCAAATGCAAATTTTATTGAATACTTGGAAAGTAAAATACTTGGAAAATAAAATAACAGACAATTTATAATTATATTATATTTCATCACTGAAAATAGATGCCTTTTGCTTTGAGGCTGTGGCCATGTTATTTTTCTGTCCGACACCCATCTTCGTTGGTTTCCTGTGAGGTGTTTTGGATCCCCATCTCTTGCTATGAACTGGCAAAACAGCAGAATCTCCTTGACAATCTTGATTTTTCAATGGAAATGAGAGAACACTATATACCATCCAAGATATTAAAATATTGTCAAGGCCCAACACTGCTGAATACACTGAGGAGATGGCCTGTGAGGTGCCGCCTTTCAACTTTTCCTCCTTAGTATGGTGGTCAGTAACATGTGGGAGACTGCGGAGGGGGTCATTTTTTTAATTGGGAACTGATGTGCTTTTACTCAATTCGGGAACCTCACAAGCCAAATTTGTAGTATTTTGCACGAATTGCAAGAGATGTTTGCATGTCGACGGTTGAAGTGGAAGCTCGTATTGAGCTTGCTAGAAAATGATTTGCCAAACCTTCGATAGCTCAGTTGGTAGAGCAGAGGACTGTAGTGTTAAAACAGGCATCAAATCCCGCTCGAACGACTTTTGCAAAATGCAAATTTTATTGAATACTTGGAAAGTAAAATACTTGGAAAATAAAATAACAGACAATTTATAATTATATTATATTTCATCACTGAAAATAGATGCCTTTTGCTTTGAGGCTGTGGTCATGTTATTTTTCTGTCCGACACCCATCTTCGTTGGTTTCCTGTGAGGTGTTTTGGATCCCATCTCTTGCTATGAACTGACAAAACAGCAGAATCCCCTTGACAATCTTGATTTCTCAAGGGAAATGAGAGCACACTATACACCATCCAAGATATTAAAATATTGTCAAGGCCCAACACGGCTGAATACTCTGAGGAGATGGCCTGTGAGGCGCCGCGTTTCAACTTTTCCCCCTTAGTATGGTGGTCAGTAACATGCTGGAGACTGCGGAGGGGGTCATTTTTTTAATTGGGAACTGATGTGCTTTTACTCAATTCGGGAACCTCACAAGCCAAATTTGTAGTATTTTGCACGAATTGCAAGAGATGTTTGCATGTCGACGGTTGAAGTGGAAGCTCGTATTGAGCTAGCTAGAGACCGATCTGCCAAGCCTTCGATAGCTCAGTTGGTAGAGTGGAGGACTGTAGTGGTGAAACAGGCATCTTTACATCGCTGGTTCAAATCCAGCTCGAAGGACTTTTGCCAAATGTAAATTTTATTGAATACTTGGAAAGTAAAATACTTGGAAAGTAAAATAACAGACAATTTATAATTATATTCTATTTCATCACTGAAAATAGATGCCTTTTGCTTTGAGGCTGTGGCCACGTTATTTTTCTGTCCGACACCAATCTTCATTGGTTTCCTGTGTGGTATTTTGGATCCCCATCTCTTGCTATGAACTGGCAAAACAGCAGAATCCCCTTGACAATCTTGATTTCTCAACGGAAATGAGAGAACACTATACACCATCCAAGATATTAAAATATTGTCAAGGCCGAACACGGCTGAATACTCTGAGGAGATGGCCTGTGAGGCGCCGCCTTTCAACTTTTCCTCCTTAGTATGGTGGTCAGTAACATGCGGGAGACTGCGGAGGGGGTCATTTTTTTAATTGGGAACTGATGTGCTTTTACTCAATTCGGGAACCAAACAAGCCAAATTTGTAGTATTTTGCACGAATTGCAAGAGATGTTTGCATGTCGACGGTTGAAGTGGAAGATCGTATTGAGCTTGCTAGAGAATGATTTGCCGAGCCTTCGATAGCTCAGCTGGTAGAGCGGAGGACTGTAGTGGTGAAACAGGCATCCTTAGGTCGCTGGTTCAAATCCAGTTCGAAGGACTTTTGCCAAATTCAAATTTTATTGAATACTTGGAAAGTAAAATACTTGGAAAATAAAATAACAGACAATTTATAATTATATTATATTTCATCACTGAAAATAGATGCCTTTTGCTTTGAGGCTGTGGCCATGTTCTTTTTCTGTCCGACACCCATCTTCGTTGGTTTCCTGTGAGGTGTTTTGGATCCCCATCTCTTGCTATGAACTGGCAAAACAGCAGAATCTCCTTGACAATCTTGATTTTTCAATGGAAATGAGAGAACACTATACACCATCCAAGATATTAAAATATTGTCAAGGCCCAACACTGCTGAATACTCTGAGGAGATGGCCTGTGAGGCGCCGCCTTTCAACTTTTCCTCCTTAGTATGGTGGTCGGTAACATGTGGGAGACTGCGGAGGGGGTCATTTTTTTAATTGGGAACTGATGTGCTTTTACTCAATTCGGGAACCTCACAAGCTAAATTTGTAGTATTTTGCACGAATTGCAAGAGATGTTTGCATGTCGACGGTTGAAGTGGAAGCTCGTATTGAGCTTGCTGGAAAATGGTTTGCCATACCTTCGATAGCTCAGTTGGTAGAGCAGAGGACTGTAGTGTTAAAACAGGCATCCTTAGGTCGCTGTTTCAAAACTGGCTCGAAGGACTTTTTTGCCAAATGCAAATTTTATTGAATACTTGGAAAGTAAAATACTTGGAAAATAAAATAACAGACAATTTATAATTATATTATATTTCATCACTGAAAATAGATGCCTTTTGCTTTGAGGCTGTGGTCATGTTATTTTTCTGTCCGACACCCATCTTCGTTGGTTTCCTGTGAGGTGTTTTGGATCCCATCTCTTGCTATGAACTGTCAAAACAGCAGAATCCCCTTGACAATCTTGATTTCTCAAGGGAAATGAGAGCACACAATACACCATCCAAGATATTAAAATATTGTCAAGGCCCAACACGGCTGAATACTCTGAGGAGATGGCCTGTGAGTTACCGCCTTTCAACTTTTCCCCCTTAGTATGGTGGTCAGTAACATGCAGGAGACTGCGGAGGGGGTCATATTTTTAATTGGGAACTGATGTGCTTTTACTCAATTCGGGAACCAAACAAGCCAAATTTGTATTATTTTGCACAAATTGCAAGAGATGTTTGCATGTCGACGGTTGAAGTGGAAGATCGTATTGAGCTTGCTAGAGAATCATTTGCCAAGCCTTCGATAGCTCAGTTGGTAGAGCGGAGGACTGTAGTGGTGAAACAGGCATCCTTAGGTCGCTGGTTCAAATCCAGTTCGAAGGACTTTTGCCAAATGCAAATTTTATTGAATACTTGGAAAGTAAAATACTTGGAAAATAAAATAACAGACAATTTATAATTATATTATATTTCATCACTGAAAATAGATGCCTTTTGCTTTGAGGCTGTGGCCATGTTATTTTTCTGTCCGACACCCATCTTCGTTGGTTTCCTGTGAGGTGTTTTGGATCCCCATCTCTTGCTATGAACTGGCAAAACAGCAGAATCTCCTTGACAATCTTGATTTTTCAATGGAAATGAGAGAACACTATATACCATCCAAGATATTAAAATATTGTCAAGGCCCAACACTGCTGAATACACTGAGGAGATGGCCTGTGAGGTGCCGCCTTTCAACTTTTCCTCCTTAGTATGGTGGTCAGTAACATGTGGGAGACTGCGGAGGGGGTCATTTTTTTAATTGGGAACTGATGTGCTTTTACTCAATTCGGGAACCTCACAAGCCAAATTTGTAGTATTTTGCACGAATTGCAAGAGATGTTTGCATGTCGACGGTTGAAGTGGAAGCTCGTATTGAGCTTGCTAGAAAATGATTTGCCAAACCTTCGATAGCTCAGTTGGTAGAGCAGAGGACTGTAGTGTTAAAACAGGCATCAAATCCCGCTCGAAAGACTTTTGCAAAATGCAAATTTTATTGAATACTTGGAAAGTAAAATACTTGGAAAATAAAATAACAGACAATTTATAATTATATTATATTTCATCACTGAAAATAGATGCCTTTTGCTTTGAGGCTGTGGTCATGTTATTTTTCTGTCCGACACCCATCTTCGTTGGTTTCCTGTGAGGTGTTTTGGATCCCATCTCTTGCTATGAACTGACAAAACAGCAGAATCCCCTTGACAATCTTGATTTCTCAAGGGAAATGAGAGCACACTATACACCATCCAAGATATTAAAATATTGTCAAGGCCCAACGCTGCTGAATACTCTGAGGAGATGGCCTGTGAGGTGCCGCCTTTCAACTTTTCCTCCTTAGTATGGTGGTCAGTAACATGCGGGAGACTGCGGAGGGGGTCATTTTTTTATTTGGGAACTGATGTGCTTTTACTCAATTCGGGAACCTCACAAGCCAAATTTGTAGTATTTTGCACAAATTGCAAGAGATGTTTGCATTTCGACGGTTGAAGTGGAAGCTCATATTGAGCTTGCTAGAGACCGATCTGCCAAGCCTTCGATAGCTCAGTTGGTAGAGTGGAGGACTGTAGTGGTGAAACAGGCATCCTTACAGGACTTTCGCCAAATGCAAATTTTATTGAATACTTGGAAAGTTAAATACTTGGAAAGTAAAATAACAGACAATTTATAATTATATTCTATTTCATCACTGAAAATAGATGCCTTTTGCTTTGAGGCTGTGGCCACGTTATTTTTCTGTCCGACACCAATCTTCATTGGTTTCCTGTGTGGTATTTTGGATCCCCATCTCTTGCTATGAACTGGCAAAACAGCAGAATCCCCTTGACAATCTTGATTTCTCAACGGAAATGAGAGAACACTATACACCATCCAAGATATTAAAATATTGTCAAGGCCGAACACGGCTGAATACTCTGAGGAGATGGCCTGTGAGGCGCCGCCTTTCAACTTTTCCTCCTTAGTATGGTGGTCAGTAACATGCGGGAGACTGCGGAGGGGGTCATTTTTTTAATTGGGAACTGATGTGCTTTTACTCAATTCGGGAACCAAACAAGCCAAATTTGTAGTATTTTGCACGAATTGCAAGAGATGTTTGCATGTCGACGGTTGAAGTGGAAGATCGTATTGAGCTTGCTAGAGAATGATTTGCCGAGCCTTCGATAGCTCAGCTGGTAGAGCGGAGGACTGTAGTGGTGAAACAGGCATCCTTAGGTCGCTGGTTCAAATCCAGTTCGAAGGACTTTTGCCAAATGCAAATTTTATTGAATACTTGGAAAGTGAAATACTTGGAAAATAAAATAACAGACAATTTATAATTATATTATATTTCATCACTGAAAATAGATGCCTTTTGCTTTGAGGCTGTGGCCATGTTCTTTTTCTGTCCGACACCCATCTTCGTTGGTTTCCTGTGAGGTGTTTTGGATCCCCATCTCTTGCTATGAACTGGCAAAACAGCAGAATCTCCTTGACAATCTTGATTTTTCAATGGAAATGAGAGAACACTATACACCATCCAAGATATTAAAATATTGTCAAGGCCCAACACTGCTGAATACTCTGAGGAGATGGCCTGTGAGGCGCCGCCTTTCAACTTTTCCTCCTTAGTATGGTGGTCGGTAACATGTGGGAGACTGCGGAGGGGGTCATTTTTTTAATTGGGAACTGATGTGCTTTTACTCAATTCGGGAACCTCACAAGCTAAATTTGTAGTATTTTGCACGAATTGCAAGAGATGTTTGCATGTCGACGGTTGAAGTGGAAGCTCGTATTGAGCTTGCTGGAAAATGGTTTGCCATACCTTCGATAGCTCAGTTGGTAGAGCAGAGGACTGTAGTGTTAAAACAGGCATCCTTAGGTCGCTGTTTCAAAACTGGCTCGAAGGACTTTTTTGCCAAATGCAAATTTTATTGAATACTTGGAAAGTAAAATACTTGGAAAATAAAATAACAGACAATTTATAATTATATTATATTTCATCACTGAAAATAGATGCCTTTTGCTTTGAGGCTGTGGTCATGTTATTTTTCTGTCCGACACCCATCTTCGTTGGTTTCCTGTGAGGTGTTTTGGATCCCATCTCTTGCTATGAACTGTCAAAACAGCAGAATCCCCTTGACAATCTTGATTTCTCAAGGGAAATGAGAGCACACAATACACCATCCAAGATATTAAAATATTGTCAAGGCCCAACACGGCTGAATACTCTGAGGAGATGGCCTGTGAGTCACCGCCTTTCAACTTTTCCCCCTTAGTATGGTGGTCAGTAACATGCAGGAGACTGCGGAGGGGGTCATATTTTTAATTGGGAACTGATGTGCTTTTACTCAATTCGGGAACCAAACAAGCCAAATTTGTATTATTTTGCACAAATTGCAAGAGATGTTTGCATGTCGACGGTTGAAGTGGAAGATCGTATTGAGCTTGCTAGAGAATCATTTGCCAAGCCTTCGATAGCTCAGTTGGTAGAGCGGAGGACTGTAGTGGTGAAACAGGCATCCTTAGGTCGCTGGTTCAAATCCAGTTCGAAGGACTTTTGCCAAATGCAAATTTTATTGAATACTTGGAAAGTAAAATACTTGGAAAATAAAATAACAGACAATTTATAATTATATTATATTTCATCACTGAAAATAGATGCCTTTTGCTTTGAGGCTGTGGCCATGTTATTTTTCTGTCCGACACCCATCTTCGTTGGTTTCCTGTGAGGTGTTTTGGATCCCCATCTCTTGCTATGAACTGGCAAAACAGCAGAATCTCCTTGACAATCTTGATTTTTCAATGGAAATGAGAGAACACTATATACCATCCAAGATATTAAAATATTGTCAAGGCCCAACACTGCTGAATACACTGAGGAGATGGCCTGTGAGGTGCCGCCTTTCAACTTTTCCTCCTTAGTATGGTGGTCAGTAACATGTGGGAGACTGCGGAGGGGGTCATTTTTTTAATTGGGAACTGATGTGCTTTTACTCAATTCGGGAACCTCACAAGCCAAATTTGTAGTATTTTGCACGAATTGCAAGAGATGTTTGCATGTCGACGGTTGAAGTGGAAGCTCGTATTGAGCTTGCTAGAAAATGATTTGCCAAACCTTCGATAGCTCAGTTGGTAGAGCAGAGGACTGTAGTGTTAAAAGAGGCATCAAATCCCGCTCGAACGACTTTTGCAAAATGCAAATTTTATTGAATACTTGGAAAGTAAAATACTTGGAAAATAAAATAACAGACAATTTATAATTATATTATATTTCATCACTGAAAATAGATGCCTTTTGCTTTGAGGCTGTGGTCATGTTATTTTTCTGTCCGACACCCATCTTCGTTGGTTTCCTGTGAGGTGTTTTGGATCCCATCTCTTGCTATGAACTGACAAAACAGCAGAATCCCCTTGACAATCTTGATTTCTCAAGGGAAATGAGAGCACACTATACACCATCCAAGATATTAAAATATTGTCAAGGCCCAACACGGCTGAATACTCTGAGGAGATGGCCTGTGAGGCGCCGCGTTTCAACTTTTCCCCCTTAGTATGGTGGTCAGTAACATGCTGGAGACTGCGGAGGGGGTCATTTTTTTAATTGGGAACTGATGTGCTTTTACTCAATTCGGGAACCTCACAAGCCAAATTTGTAGTATTTTGCACGAATTGCAAGAGATGTTTGCATGTCGACGGTTGAAGTGGAAGCTCGTATTGAGCTAGCTAGAGACCGATCTGCCAAGCCTTCGATAGCTCAGTTGGTAGAGTGGAGGACTGTAGTGGTGAAACAGGCATCTTTACATCGCTGGTTCAAATCCAGCTCGAAGGACTTTTGCCAAATGTAAATTTTATTGAATACTTGGAAAGTAAAATACTTGGAAAGTAAAATAACAGACAATTTATAATTATATTCTATTTCATCACTGAAAATAGATGCCTTTTGCTTTGAGGCTGTGGCCACGTTATTTTTCTGTCCGACACCAATCTTCATTGGTTTCCTGTGTGGTATTTTGGATCCCCATCTCTTGCTATGAACTGGCAAAACAGCAGAATCCCCTTGACAATCTTGATTTCTCAACGGAAATGAGAGAACACTATACACCATCCAAGATATTAAAATATTGTCAAGGCCGAACACGGCTGAATACTCTGAGGAGATGGCCTGTGAGGCGCCGCCTTTCAACTTTTCCTCCTTAGTATGGTGGTCAGTAACATGCGGGAGACTGCGGAGGGGGTCATTTTTTTAATTGGGAACTGATGTGCTTTTACTCAATTCGGGAACCAAACAAGCCAAATTTGTAGTATTTTGCACGAATTGCAAGAGATGTTTGCATGTCGACGGTTGAAGTGGAAGATCGTATTGAGCTTGCTAGAGAATGATTTGCCGAGCCTTCGATAGCTCAGCTGGTAGAGCGGAGGACTGTAGTGGTGAAACAGGCATCCTTAGGTCGCTGGTTCAAATCCAGTTCGAAGGACTTTTGCCAAATTCAAATTTTATTGAATACTTGGAAAGTAAAATACTTGGAAAATAAAATAACAGACAATTTATAATTATATTATATTTCATCACTGAAAATAGATGCCTTTTGCTTTGAGGCTGTGGCCATGTTCTTTTTCTGTCCGACACCCATCTTCGTTGGTTTCCTGTGAGGTGTTTTGGATCCCCATCTCTTGCTATGAACTGGCAAAACAGCAGAATCTCCTTGACAATCTTGATTTTTCAATGGAAATGAGAGAACACTATACACCATCCAAGATATTAAAATATTGTCAAGGCCCAACACTGCTGAATACTCTGAGGAGATGGCCTGTGAGGCGCCGCCTTTCAACTTTTCCTCCTTAGTATGGTGGTCGGTAACATGTGGGAGACTGCGGAGGGGGTCATTTTTTTAATTGGGAACTGATGTGCTTTTACTCAATTCGGGAACCTCACAAGCTAAATTTGTAGTGTTTTGCACGAATTGCAAGAGATGTTTGCATGTCGACGGTTGAAGTGGAAGCTCGTATTGAGCTTGCTGGAAAATGGTTTGCCATACCTTCGATAGCTCAGTTGGTAGAGCAGAGGACTGTAGTGTTAAAACAGGCATCCTTAGGTCGCTGTTTCAAAACTGGCTCGAAGGACTTTTTTGCCAAATGCAAATTTTATTGAATACTTGGAAAGTAAAATACTTGGAAAATAAAATAACAGACAATTTATAATTATATTATATTTCATCACTGAAAATAGATGCCTTTTGCTTTGAGGCTGTGGTCATGTTATTTTTCTGTCCGACACCCATCTTCGTTGGTTTCCTGTGAGGTGTTTTGGATCCCATCTCTTGCTATGAACTGTCAAAACAGCAGAATCCCCTTGACAATCTTGATTTCTCAAGGGAAATGAGAGCACACAATACACCATCCAAGATATTAAAATATTGTCAAGGCCCAACACGGCTGAATACTCTGAGGAGATGGCCTGTGAGTTACCGCCTTTCAACTTTTCCCCCTTAGTATGGTGGTCAGTAACATGCAGGAGACTGCGGAGGGGGTCATATTTTTAATTGGGAACTGATGTGCTTTTACTCAATTCGGGAACCAAACAAGCCAAATTTGTATTATTTTGCACAAATTGCAAGAGATGTTTGCATGTCGACGGTTGAAGTGGAAGATCGTATTGAGCTTGCTAGAGAATCATTTGCCAAGCCTTCGATAGCTCAGTTGGTAGAGCGGAGGACTGTAGTGGTGAAACAGGCATCCTTAGGTCGCTGGTTCAAATCCAGTTCGAAGGACTTTTGCCAAATGCAAATTTTATTGAATACTTGGAAAGTAAAATACTTGGAAAATAAAATAACAGACAATTTATAATTATATTATATTTCATCACTGAAAATAGATGCCTTTTGCTTTGAGGCTGTGGCCATGTTATTTTTCTGTCCGACACCCATCTTCGTTGGTTTCCTGTGAGGTGTTTTGGATCCCCATCTCTTGCTATGAACTGGCAAAACAGCAGAATCTCCTTGACAATCTTGATTTTTCAATGGAAATGAGAGAACACTATATACCATCCAAGATATTAAAATATTGTCAAGGCCCAACACTGCTGAATACACTGAGGAGATGGCCTGTGAGGTGCCGCCTTTCAACTTTTCCTCCTTAGTATGGTGGTCAGTAACATGTGGGAGACTGCGGAGGGGGTCATTTTTTTAATTGGGAACTGATGTGCTTTTACTCAATTCGGGAACCTCACAAGCCAAATTTGTAGTATTTTGCACGAATTGCAAGAGATGTTTGCATGTCGACGGTTGAAGTGGAAGCTCGTATTGAGCTTGCTAGAAAATGATTTGCCAAACCTTCGATAGCTCAGTTGGTAGAGCAGAGGACTGTAGTGTTAAAACAGGCATCAAATCCCGCTCGAAAGACTTTTGCAAAATGCAAATTTTATTGAATACTTGGAAAGTAAAATACTTGGAAAATAAAATAACAGACAATTTATAATTATATTATATTTCATCACTGAAAATAGATGCCTTTTGCTTTGAGGCTGTGGTCATGTTATTTTTCTGTCCGACACCCATCTTCGTTGGTTTCCTGTGAGGTGTTTTGGATCCCATCTCTTGCTATGAACTGACAAAACAGCAGAATCCCCTTGACAATCTTGATTTCTCAAGGGAAATGAGAGCACACTATACACCATCCAAGATATTAAAATATTGTCAAGGCCCAACACGGCTGAATACTCTGAGGAGATGGCCTGTGAGGCGCCGCGTTTCAACTTTTCCCCCTTAGTATGGTGGTCAGTAACATGCTGGAGACTGCAGAGGGGGTCATTTTTTTAATTGGGAACTGATGTGCTTTTACTCAATTCGGGAACCTCACAAGCCAAATTTGTAGTATTTTGCACAAATTGCAAGAGATGTTTGCATGTCGACGGTTGAAGTGGAAGCTCGTATTGAGCTAGCTAGAGACCGATCTGCCAAGCCTTCGATAGCTCAGTTGGTAGAGTGGAGGACTGTAGTGGTGAAACAGGCATCTTTACATCGCTGGTTCAAATCCAGCTCGAAGGACTTTTGCCAAATGTAAATTTTATTGAATACTTGGAAAGTAAAATACTTGGAAAGTAAAATAACAGACAATTTATAATTATATTCTATTTCATCACTGAAAATAGATGCCTTTTGCTTTGAGGCTGTGGCCACGTTATTTTTCTATCCGACACCAATCTTCTTTGGTTTCCAGTCTGGTATTTTGGATCCCCATCTCTTGCTATGAACTAGCAAAACAGCAGAATCCCCTTGACAATCTTGATTTCTCAAGGGAAATGAGAGAACACTATACACCATCCAAGATATTAAAATATTGTCAAGGCCCAACATGGCTGAATACTCTGAGGAGATGGCCTGTGAGGCGCCGCCTTTCAACTTTTCCCCCTTAGTATGGTGGTCAGTAACATGTGGGAGACTGCGGAGGGGGTCATTTTTTTAATTGGGAACTGATGTGCTTTTACTCAATTCGGGAACCTCACAAGCCAAATTTGTAGTATTTTGCACGAATTGCAAGAGATGTTTGCATGTCGACGGTTGAAGTGGAAGCTCGTATTGAGCTTGCTAGAAAATGATTTGCCAAACCTTCGATAGCTCAGTTGGTAGAGCAGAGGACTGTAGTGTTAAAACAGGCATCCTTAGGTCGCTGTTTCAAATCCCGCTCGAAGGACTTTTGCCAAATGCAAATTTTATTGAATACTTGGAAAGTAAAATACTTGGAAAATAAAATAACAGACAATTTATAATTATATTATATTTCATCACTGAAAATAGATGCCTTTTGCTTTGAGGCTGTGGTCATGTTATTTTTCTGTCCGACACCCATCTTCGTTGGTTTCCTGTGAGGTGTTTTGGATCCCATCTCTTGCTATGAACTGACAAAACAGCAGAATCCCCTTGACAATCTTGATTTCTCAGGGGAAATGAGAGCACACTATACACCATCCAAGATATTAAAATATTGTCAAGGCCCAACACGGCTGAATACTCTGAGGAGATGGCCTGTGAGGCGCCGCCTTTCAACTTTTCCCCCTTAGTATGGTGGTCAGTAACATGCTGGAGACTGCCGAGGGGGTCATTTTTTTAATTGGGAACTGATGTGCTTTTACTCAATTCGGGAACCTCACAAGCCAAATTTGTACTATTTTACACGAATTGCAAGAGATGTTTGCATGTCGACGGTTGAAGTGGAAGATCGTATTGAGCTTGCTAGAGAATGATTTGCCAAGCCTTTGATAGCTCAGTTGCTAGAGCGGAGGACTGTAGTGGTAAAACAGGCATCCTTAGGTCGCTGGTTCAAATCCGGCTCGAAGGACTTTTGCCAAATGCAAATTTTATTGAATACTTGGAAAGTAAAATACTTGGAAAATAAAATAACAGACAATTTATAATTATATTGTATTTCATCACTGAAAATAGATGCCTTTTGCTTTGAGGCTGTGCCCATGTTATTTTTCTGTCCGACACCCATCTTCGTTGGTTTCCTGTGAGGTGTTTTGGATCCCCATCTCTTGCTATGAACTGGCAAAACAGCAGAATCTCCTTGACAATCTTGATTTTTCAATGGAAATGAGAGAACACTATATACCATCCAAGATATTAAAATATTGTCAAGGCCCAACACTGCTGAATACACTGAGGAGATGGCCTGTGAGGCGCCGCCTTTCAACTTTTCCTCCTTAGTATGGTGGTCAGTAACATGTGGGAGACTGCGGAGGGGGTCATTTTTTTAATTGGGAACTGATGTGCTTTTACTCAATTCGGGAACCTCACAAGCCAAATTTGTAGTATTTTGCACGAATTGCAAGAGATGTTTGCATGTCGACGGTTGAAGTGGAAGCTCGTATTGAGCTTGCTAGAAAATGATTTGCCAAACCTTCGATAGCTCAGTTGGTAGAGCAGAGGACTGTAGTGTTAAAACAGGCATCCTTAGGTCGCTGTTTCAAATCCCGCTCGAAGGACTTTTGCAAAATGCAAATTTTATTGAATACTTGGAAAGTAAAATACTTGGAAAATAAAATAACAGACAATTTATAATTATATTATATTTCATCACTGAAAATAGATGCCTTTTGCTTTGAGGCTGTGGTCATGTTATTTTTCTGTCCGACACCCATCTTCGTTGGTTTCCTGTGAGGTGTTTTGGATCCCATCTCTTGCTATGAACTGACAAAACAGCAGAATCCCCTTGACAATCTTGATTTCTCAAGGGAAATGAGAGCACACTATACACCATCCAAGATATTAAAATATTGTCAAGGCCCAACACGGCTGAATACTCTGAGGAGATGGCCTGTGAGGCGCCGCGTTTCAACTTTTCCCCCTTAGTATGGTGGTCAGTAACATGCTGGAGACTGCGGAGGGGGTCATTTTTTTAATTGGGAACTGATGTGCTTTTACTCAATTCGGGAACCTCACAAGCCAAATTTGTAGTATTTTGCACGAATTGCAAGAGATGTTTGCATGTCGACGGTTGAAGTGGAAGCTCGTATTGAGCTTGCTAGAGACCGATCTGCCAAGCCTTCGATAGCTCAGTTGGTAGAGTGGAGGACTGTAGTGGTGAAACAGGCATCTTTACATCGCAATTTTATTGAATACTTGGAAAGTAAAATACTTGGAAAGTAAAATAACAGACAATTTATAATTATATTCTATTTCATCACTGAAAATAGATGCCTTTTGCTTTGAGGCTGTGGCCACGTTATTTTTCTATCCGACACCAATCTTCTTTGGTTTCCAGTCTGGTATTTTGGATCCCCATCTCTTGCTATGAACTGGCAAAACAGCAGAATCCCCTTGACAATCTTGATTTCTCAAGGGAAATGAGAGAACACTATACACCATCCAAGATATTAAAATATTGTCAAGGCCCAACATGGCTGAATACTCTGAGGAGATGGCCTGTGAGGCGCCGCCTTTCAACTTTTCCCCCTTAGTATGGTGGTCAGTAACATGCGGGAGACTGCAGAGGGGGTCATTTTTTAAATTGGGAACTGATGTGCTTTTACTCAATTCGGGAACCTCACAAGCCAAATTTGTAGTATTTTACACGAATTGCAAGAGATGTTTGCATGTCGACGGTTGAAGTGGAAGATCGTATTGAGCTTGCTAGAGAATGATTTGCCAAGCCTTTGATAGCTCAGTTGCTAGAGCGGAGGACTGTAGTGGTAAAACAGGCATCCTTAGGTCGCTGGTTCAAATCCGGCTTCAAGGACTTTTGCCAAATGCAAATTTTATTGAATACTTGGAAAGTAAAATACTTGGAAAATAAAATAACAGACAATTTATAATTATATTGTATTTCATCACTGAAAATAGATGCCTTTTGCTTTGAGGCTGTGCCCATGTTATTTTTCTGTCCGACACCCATCTTCGTTGGTTTCCTGTGAGGTGTTTTGGATCCCCATCTCTTGCTATGAAATGGCAAAACAGCAGAATCTCCTTGACAATCTTGATTTTTCAATGGAAATGAGAGAACACTATACACCATCCAAGATATTAAAATATTGTCAAGGCCCAACACTGCTGAATACTCTGAGGAGATGGCCCGTGAGGCGCCGCCTTTCAACTTTTCCTCCTTAGTATGGTGGTCAGTAACATGTGGGAGACTACGGAGGGGGTCATTTTTTTAATTGGGAACTGATGTGCTTTTACTCAATTCGGGAACCTCACAAGCCAAATTTGTAGTATTTTGCACGAATTGCAAGAGATGTTTGCATGTCGACGGTTGAAGTGGAAGATCGTATTGAGCTTGCTAGAAAATGATTTTGCCAAGCCTTTGATAGCTCAGTTGGTAGAGCGGAGGACTGTAGTGGTAAAACAGGCATCCTTAGGTCGCTGGTTCAAATCCGGCTCAAAGGACTTTTGCCAAATGCAAATTTTATTGAATACTTGGAAAGTAAAATACTTGGAAAATAAAATAACAGACAATTTATAATTATATTATATTTCATCACTGAAAATAGATGCCTTTTGCTTTGAGGCTCTGGCCACGTTATGTTTCTGTCCAACACCAATCTTCATTGGTTTCCTGTGAGGTGTTTTGGATCCCCATCTCTTGCTATGAACTGGCAAAACAGCAGAATCTCCTTGACAATCTTGATTTCTCAAGGGAAATGAGAGAACACTATACACCATCCAAGATATTAAAATATTGTCAAGGCCCAACGCTGCTGAATACTCTGAGGAGAATGCCTGTGAGGTGCCGCCTTTCAACTTTTCCTCCTTAGTATGGTGGTCAGTAACATGCGGGAGACTGCGGAGGGGGTCATTTTTTTATTTGGGAACTGATGTGCTTTTACTCAATTCGGGAACCTCACAAGCCAAATTTGTAGTATTTTGCACGAATTGCAAGAGATGTTTGCATTTCGACGGTTGAAGTGGAAGCTCGTATTGAGCTTGCTAGAGATCGATCTGCCAAGCCTTCGATAGCTCAGTTGGTAGAGTGGAGGACTGTAGTGGTGAAACAGGCATCCTTACATCGCTGGTTCAAATCCAGCTCGAAGGACTTTCGCCAAATGCAAATTTTATTGAATACTTGGAAAGTAAAATACTTGGAAAGTAAAATAACAGACAATTTATAATTATATTCTATTTCATCACTGAAAATAGATGCCTTTTGCTTTGAGGCTGTGGCCACGTTATTTTTCTGTCCGACACCAATCTTCATTGGTTTCCTGTGTGGTATTTTGGATCCCCATCTCTTGCTATGAACTGGCAAAACAGCAGAATCCCCTTGACAATCTTGATTTCTCAACGGAAATGAGAGAACACTATACACCATCCAAGATATTAAAATATTGTCAAGGCCGAACACGGCTGAATACTCTGAGGAGATGGCCTGTGAGGCGCCGCCTTTCAACTTTTCCTCCTTAGTATGGTGGTCAGTAACATGCGGGAGACTGCGGAGGGGGTCATTTTTTTAATTGGGAACTGATGTGCTTTTACTCAATTCGGGAACCAAACAAGCCAAATTTGTAGTATTTTGCACGAATTGCAAGAGATGTTTGCATGTCGACGGTTGAAGTGGAAGATCGTATTGAGCTTGCTAGAGAATGATTTGCCAAGCCTTCGATAGCTCAGCTGAGGACTGTAGTGGTGAAACAGGCATCCTTAGGTCGCTGGTTCAAATCCAGTTCGAAGGACTTTTGCCAAATGCAAATTTTATTGAATACTTGGAAAGTAAAATACTTGGAAAATAAAATAACAGACAATTTATAATTATATTATATTTCATCACTGAAAATAGATGCCTTTTGCTTTGAGGCTGTGGCCATGTTCTTTTTCTGTCCGACACCCATCTTCGTTGGTTTCCTGTGAGGTGTTTTGGATCCCCATCTCTTGCTATGAACTGGCAAAACAGCAGAATCTCCTTGACAATCTTGATTTTTCAATGGAAATGAGAGAACACTATACACCATCCAAGATATTAAAATATTGTCAAGGCCCAACACTGCTGAATACTCTGAGGAGATGGCCTGTGAGGCGCCGCCTTTCAACTTTTCCTCCTTAGTATGGTGGTCGGTAACATGTGGGAGACTGCGGAGGGGGTCATTTTTTTAATTGGGAACTGATGTGCTTTTACTCAATTCGGGAACCTCACAAGCTAAATTTGTAGTATTTTGCACGAATTGCAAGAGATGTTTGCATGTCGACGGTTGAAGTGGAAGCTCGTATTGAGCTTGCTGGAAAATGGTTTGCCATACCTTCGATAGCTCAGTTGGTAGAGCAGAGGACTGTAGTGTTAAAACAGGCATCCTTAGGTCGCTGTTTCAAAACTGGCTCGAAGGACTTTTTTGCCAAATGCAAATTTTATTGAATACTTGGAAAGTAAAATACTTGGAAAATAAAATAACAGACAATTTATAATTATATTATATTTCATCACTGAAAATAGATGCCTTTTGCTTTGAGGCTGTGGTCATGTTATTTTTCTGTCCGACACCCATCTTCGTTGGTTTCCTGTGAGGTGTTTTGGATCCCATCTCTTGCTATGAACTGTCAAAACAGCAGAATCCCCTTGACAATCTTGATTTCTCAAGGGAAATGAGAGCACACAATACACCATCCAAGATATTAAAATATTGTCAAGGCCCAACACGGCTGAATACTCTGAGGAGATGGCCTGTGAGTCACCGCCTTTCAACTTTTCCCCCTTAGTATGGTGGTCAGTAACATGCAGGAGACTGCGGAGGGGGTCATATTTTTAATTGGGAACTGATGTGCTTTTACTCAATTCGGGAACCAAACAAGCCAAATTTGTATTATTTTGCACAAATTGCAAGAGATGTTTGCATGTCGACGGTTGAAGTGGAAGATCGTATTGAGATTGCTAGAGAATCATTTGCCAAGCCTTCGATAGCTCAGTTGGTAGAGCGGAGGACTGTAGTGGTGAAACAGGCATCCTTAGGTCGCTGGTTCAAATCCAGTTCGAAGGACTTTTGCCAAATGCAAATTTTATTGAATACTTGGAAAGTAAAATACTTGGAAAATAAAATAACAGACAATTTATAATTATATTATATTTCATCACTGAAAATAGATGCCTTTTGCTTTGAGGCTGTGGCCATGTTATTTTTCTGTCCGACACCCATCTTCGTTGGTTTCCTGTGAGGTGTTTTGGATCCCCATCTCTTGCTATGAACTGGCAAAACAGCAGAATCTCCTTGACAATCTTGATTTTTCAATGGAAATGAGAGAACACTATATACCATCCAAGATATTAAAATATTGTCAAGGCCCAACACTGCTGAATACACTGAGGAGATGGCCTGTGAGGCGCCGCCTTTCAACTTTTCCTCCTTAGTATGGTGGTCAGTAACATGTGGGAGACTGCGGAGGGGGTCATTTTTTTAATTGGGAACTGATGTGCTTTTACTCAATTCGGGAACCTCACAAGCCAAATTTGTAGTATTTTGCACGAATTGCAAGAGATGTTTGCATGTCGACGGTTGAAGTGGAAGCTCGTATTGAGCTTGCTAGAAAATGATTTGCCAAACCTTCGATAGCTCAGTTGGTAGAGCAGAGGACTGTAGTGTTAAAACAGGCATCCTTAGGTCGCTGTTTCAAATCCCGCTCGAAGGACTTTTGCAAAATGCAAATTTTATTGAATACTTGGAAAGTAAAATACTTGGAAAATAAAATAACAGACAATTTATAATTATATTATATTTCATCACTGAAAATAGATGCCTTTTGCTTTGAGGCTGTGGTCATGTTATTTTTCTGTCCGACACCCATCTTCGTTGGTTTCCTGTGAGGTGTTTTGGATCCCATCTCTTGCTATGAACTGACAAAACAGCAGAATCCCCTTGACAATCTTGATTTCTCAAGGGAAATGAGAGCACACTATACACCATCCAAGATATTAAAATATTGTCAAGGCCCAACACGGCTGAATACTCTGAGGAGATGGCCTGTGAGGCGCCGCGTTTCAACTTTTCCCCCTTAGTATGGTGGTCAGTAACATGCTGGAGACTGCGGAGGGGGTCATTTTTTTAATTGGGAACTGATGTGCTTTTACTCAATTCGGGAACCTCGCAAGCCAAATTTGTAGTATTTTGCACGAATTGCAAGAGATGTTTGCATGTCGACGGTTGAAGTGGAAGCTCGTATTGAGCTTGCTAGAGACCGATCTGCCAAGCCTTCGATAGCTCAGTTGGTAGAGTGGAGGACTGTAGTGGTGAAACAGGCATCCTTACATCGCTGGTTCAAATCCAGCTCGAAGGACTTTTGCCAAATGCAAATTTTATTGAATACTTGGAAAGTAAAATACTTGGAAAGTAAAATAACAGACAATTTATAATTATATTCTATTTCATCACTGAAAATAGATGCCTTTTGCTTTGAGGTCGTGGCCACGTTATTTTTCTATCCGACACCAATCTTCTTTGGTTTCCAGTCTGGTATTTTGGATCCCCATCTCTTGCTATGAACTGGCAAAACAGCAGAATCCCCTTGACAATCTTGATTTCTCAAGGGAAATGAGAGAACACTATACACCATCCAAAATATTAAAATATTGTCAAGGCCCAACATGGCTGAATACTCTGAGGAGATGGCCTGTGAGGCGCCGCCTTTCAACTTTTCCCCCTTAGTATGGTGGTCAGTAACATGTGGGAGACTGCGGAGGGGGTCATTTTTTTAATTGGGAACTGATGTGCTTTTACTCAATTCGGGAACCTCACAAGCCAAATTTGTAGTATTTTGCACGAATTGCAAGAGATGTTTGCATGTCGACGGTTGAAGTAGAAGCTCGTATTGAGCTTGCTAGAAAATGATTTGCCAAACCTTTGATAGCTCAGTTGGTAGAGCAGAGGACTGTAGTGTTAAAACAGGCATCCTTAGGTCGCTGTTTCAAAACTGGGTCGAAGGACTTTTGCCAAATGCAAATTTTATTGAATACTTGGAAAGTAAAATACTTGGAAAATAAAATAACAGACAATTTATAATTATATTATATTTCATCACTGAAAATAGATGCCTTTTGCTTTGAGGCTGTGGTCATGTTATTTTTCTGTCCGACACCCATCTTCGTTGGTTTCCTGTGAGGTGTTTTGGATCCCATCTCTTGCTATGAACTGACAAAACAGCAGAATCCCCTTGACAATCTTGATTTCTCAAGGGAAATGAGAGCACACTATACACCATCCAAGATATTAAAATATTGTCAAGGCCCAACACGGCTGAATACTCTGAGGAGATGGCCTGTGAGGCGCCGCGTTTCAACTTTTCCCCCTTAGTATGGTGGTCAGTAACATGCTGGAGACTGCCGAGGGGGTCATTTTTTTAATTGGGAACTGATGTGCTTTTACTCAATTCGGGAACCTCACAAGCCAAATTTGTAGTATTTTGCACGAATTGCAAGAGATGTTTGCATGTCGACGGTTGAAGTGGAAGCTCGTATTGAGCTTGCTAGAGACCGATCTGCCAAGCCTTCGATAGCTCAGTTGGTAGAGTGGAGGACAGTAGTGGTGAAACAGGCATCTTTACATCGCAATTTTATTGAATACTTGGAAAGTAAAATACTTGGAAAGTAAAATAACAGACAATTTATAATTATATTCTATTTCATCACTGAAAATAGATGCCTTTTGCTTTGAGGCTGTGGCCACGTTATTTTTCTATCCGACACCAATCTTCTTTGGTTTCCAGTCTGGTATTTTGGATCCCCATCTCTTGCTATGAACTGGCAAAACAGCAGAATCCCCTTGACAATCTTGATTTCTCAAGGGAAATGAGAGAACACTATACACCATCCAAGATATTAAAATATTGTCAAGGCCCAACATGGCTGAATACTCTGAGGAGATGGCCTGTGAGGCGCCGCCTTTCAACTTTTCCCCCTTAGTATGGTGGTCAGTAACATGCGGGAGACTGCAGAGGGGGTCATTTTTTAAATTGGGAACTGATGTGCTTTTACTCAATTCGGGAACCTCACAAGCCAAATTTGTAGTATTTTACACGAATTGCAAGAGATGTTTGCATGTCGACGGTTGAAGTGGAAGATCGTATTGAGCTTGCTAGAAAATGATTTGCCAAGCCTTTGATAGCTCAGTTGCTAGAGCGGAGGACTGTAGTGGTAAAACAGGCATCCTTAGGTCGCTGGTTCAAATCCGGATTCAAGGACTTTTGCCAAATGCAAATTTTATTGAATACTTGGAAAGTAAAATACTTGGAAAATAAAATAACAGACAATTTATAATTATATTGTATTTCATCACTGAAAATAGATGCCTTTTGCTTTGAGGCTGTGCCCATGTTATTTTTCTGTCCGACACCCATCTTCGTTGGTTTCCTGTGAGGTGTTTTGGATCCCCATCTCTTGCTATGAAATGGCAAAACAGCAGAATCTCCTTGACAATCTTGATTTTTCAATGGAAATGAGAGAACACTATACACCATCCAAGATATTAAAATATTGTCAAGGCCCAACACTGCTGAATACTCTGAGGAGATGGCCCGTGAGGCGCCGCCTTTCAACTTTTCCTCCTTAGTATGGTGGTCAGTAACATGTGGGAGACTACGGAGGGGGTCATTTTTTTAATTGGGAACTGATGTGCTTTTACTCAATTCGGGAACCTCACAAGCCAAATTTGTAGTATTTTGCACGAATTGCAAGAGATGTTTGCATGTCGACGGTTGAAGTGGAAGATCGTATTGAGCTTGCTAGAAAATGATTTTGCCAAGCCTTTGATAGCTCAGTTGGTAGAGCGGAGGACTGTAGTGGTAAAACAGGCATCCTTAGGTCGCTGGTTCAAATCCGGCTCAAAGGACTTTTGCCAAATGCAAATTTTATTGAATACTTGGAAAGTAAAATACTTGGAAAATAAAATAATAGACAATTTATAATTATATTATATTTCAACACTGAAAATATATGCCTTTTGCTTTGAGGCTCTGGCCACGTTATGTTTCTGTCCAACACCAATCTTCATTGGTTTCCTGTGAGGTGTTTTGGATCCCCATCTCTTGCTATGAACTGGCGAAACAGCAGAATCCCCTTGACAATCTTGATTTCTCAAGGGAAATGAGAGCACACTATACACCATCCAAGATATTAAAATATTGTCAAGGCCCAACACGGCTGAATACTCTGAGGAGATGGCCTGTGAGGCGCCGCGTTTCAACTTTTCCCCCTTAGTATGGTGGTCAGTAACATGCTGGAGACTGCGGAGGGGGTCATTTTTTTAATTGGGAACTGATGTGCTTTTACTCAATTCGGGAACCTCGCAAGCCAAATTTGTAGTATTTTGCACGAATTGCAAGAGATGTTTGCATGTCGACGGTTGAAGTGGAAGCTCGTATTGAGCTTGCTAGAGACCGATCAGCCAAGCCTTCGATAGCTCAGTTGGTAGAGTGGAGGACTGTAGTGGTGAGACAGGCATCCTTACATCGCTGGTTCAAATCCAGCTCGAAGGACTTTTGCCAAATGCAAATTTTATTGAATACTTGGAAAGTAAAATACTTGGAAAGTAAAATAACAGACAATTTATAATTATATTCTATTTCATCACTGAAAATAGATGCCTTTTGCTTTGAGGTCGTGGCCACGTTATTTTTCTATCCGACACCAATCTTCTTTGGTTTCCAGTCTGGTATTTTGGATCCCCATCTCTTGCTATGAACTGGCAAAACAGCAGAATCCCCTTGACAATCTTGATTTCTCAAGGGAAATGAGAGAACACTATACACCATCCAAAATATTAAAATATTGTCAAGGCCCAACATGGCTGAATACTCTGAGGAGATGGCCTGTGAGGCGCCGCCTTTCAACTTTTCCCCCTTAGTATGGTGGTCAGTAACATGTGGGAGACTGCGGAGGGGGTCATTTTTTTAATTGGGAACTGATGTGCTTTTACTCAATTCGGGAACCTCACAAGCCAAATTTGTAGTATTTTGCACGAATTGCAAGAGATGTTTGCATGTCGACGGTTGAAGTAGAAGCTCGTATTGAGCTTGCTAGAAAATGATTTGCCAAACCTTTGATAGCTCAGTTGGTAGAGCAGAGGACTGTAGTGTTAAAACAGGCATCCTTAGGTCGCTGTTTCAAAACTGGGTCGAAGGACTTTTGCCAAATGCAAATTTTATTGAATACTTGGAAAGTAAAATACTTGGAAAATAAAATAACAGACAATTTATAATTATATTATATTTCATCACTGAAAATAGATGCCTTTTGCTTTGAGGCTGTGGTCATGTTATTTTTCTGTCCGACACCCATCTTCGTTGGTTTCCTGTGAGGTGTTTTGGATCCCATCTCTTGCTATGAACTGACAAAACAGCAGAATCCCCTTGACAATCTTGATTTCTCAAGGGAAATGAGAGCACACTATACACCATCCAAGATATTAAAATATTGTCAAGGCCCAACACGGCTGAATACTCTGAGGAGATGGCCTGTGAGGCGCCGCGTTTCAACTTTTCCCCCTTAGTATGGTGGTCAGTAACATGCTGGAGACTGCCGAGGGGGTCATTTTTTTAATTGGGAACTGATGTGCTTTTACTCAATTCGGGAACCTCACAAGCCAAATTTGTAGTATTTTGCACGAATTGCAAGAGATGTTTGCATGTCGACGGTTGAAGTGGAAGCTCGTATTGAGCTTGCTAGAGACCGATCTGCCAAGCCTTCGATAGCTCAGTTGGTAGAGTGGAGGACAGTAGTGGTGAAACAGGCATCTTTACATCGCAATTTTATTGAATACTTGGAAAGTAAAATACTTGGAAAGTAAAATAACAGACAATTTATAATTATATTCTATTTCATCACTGAAAATAGATGCCTTTTGCTTTGAGGCTGTGGCCACGTTATTTTTCGATCCGACACCAATCTTCTTTGGTTTCCAGTCTGGTATTTTGGATCCCCATCTCTTGCTATGAACTGGCAAAACAGCAGAATCCCCTTGACAATCTTGATTTCTCAAGGGAAATGAGAGAACACTATACACCATCCAAGATATTAAAATATTGTCAAGGCCCAACATGGCTGAATACTCTGAGGAGATGGCCTGTGAGGCGCCGCCTTTCAACTTTTCCCCCTTAGTATGGTGGTCAGTAACATGCGGGAGACTGCAGAGGGGGTCATTTTTTAAATTGGGAACTGATGTGCTTTTACTCAATTCGGGAACCTCACAAGCCAAATTTGTAGTATTTTACACAAATTGCAAGAGATGTTTGCATGTCGACGGTTGAAGTGGAAGATCGTATTGAGCTTGCTAGAAAATGATTTGCCAAGCCTTTGATAGCTCAGTTGCTAGAGCGGAGGACTGTAGTGGTAAAACAGGCATCCTTAGGTCGCTGGTTCAAATCCGGCTTCAAGGACTTTTGCCAAATGCAAATTTTATTGAATACTTGGAAAGTAAAATACTTGGAAAATAAAATAACAGACAATTTATAATTATATTGTATTTCATCACTGAAAATAGATGCCTTTTGCTTTGAGGCTGTGCCCATGTTATTTTTCTGTCCGACACCCATCTTCGTTGGTTTCCTGTGAGGTGTTTTGGATCCCCATCTCTTGCTATGAAATGGCAAAACAGCAGAATCTCCTTGACAATCTTGATTTTTCAATGGAAATGAGAGAACACTATACACCATCCAAGATATTAAAATATTGTCAAGGCCCAACACTGCTGAATACTCTGAGGAGATGGCCCGTGAGGCGCCGCCTTTCAACTTTTCCTCCTTAGTATGGTGGTCAGTAACATGTGGGAGACTACGGAGGGGGTCATTTTTTTAATTGGGAACTGATGTGCTTTTACTCAATTCGGGAACCTCACAAGCCAAATTTGTAGTATTTTGCACGAATTGCAAGAGATGTTTGCATGTCGACGGTTGAAGTGGAAGATCGTATTGAGCTTGCTAGAAAATGATTTTGCCAAGCCTTTGATAGCTCAGTTGGTAGAGCGGAGGACTGTAGTGGTAAAACAGGCATCCTTAGGTCGCTGGTTCAAATCCGGCTCAAAGGACTTTTGCCAAATGCAAATTTTATTGAATACTTGGAAAGTAAAATACTTGGAAAATAAAATAATAGACAATTTATAATTATATTATATTTCATCACTGAAAATATATGCCTTTTGCTTTGAGGCTCTGGCCACGTTATGTTTCTGTCCAACACCAATCTTCATTGGTTTCCTGTGAGGTGTTTTGGATCCCCATCTCTTGCTATGAACTGGCAAAACAGCAGAATCTCCTTGACAATCTTGATTTCTCAAGGGAAATGAGAGAACACTATACACCATCCAAGGTATTAAAATATTGTCAAGGCCCAACACTGCTGAATACTCTGAGGAGATGGCCTGTGAGGCGCCGCCTTTCAACTTTTCCCCCTTAGTATGGTGGTCAGTAACATGCGGGAGACTGCGGGGGGTCATTTTTTTAATTGTCAACTGATGTGCTTTTACTCAATTCGGGAACCTCACAAGCCAAATTTGTAGTATTTTGCACGAATTGCAAGAGATGTTTGCATGTCGACGGTTGAAGTGGAAGCTCGTATTGAGCTTGCTAGAAACCAATCTGCCAAGCCTTGGATAGCTCAGTTGGTAGAGTGGAGGACTGTAGTGGTGAAACAGGCATCCTTACATCGCTGGTTCAAATCCAGCTTTCGCCAAATGCAAATTTTATTGAATACTTGGAAAGTAAAATACTTGGAAAGTAAAATAACAGACAATTTATAATTATATTCTATTTCATCACTGAAAATAGATGCCTTTTGCTTTGAGGCTGTGGCCACGTTATTTTTCTGTCCGACACCAAGCTTCATTGGTTTCCTGTGTGGTATTTTGGATCCCCATCTCTTGCTATGAACTGGCAAAACAGCAGAATCCCCTTGACAATCTTGATTTCTCAACGGAAATGAGAGAACACTATACACCATCCAAGATATTAAAATATTGTCAAGGCCCAACACTGCTGAATACTCTGAGGAGATGGCCCGTGAGGCGCCGTCTTTCAACTTTTCCTCCTTAGTATGGTGGTCAGTAACATGTGGGAGACTACGGAGGGGGTCATTTTTTTAATTGGGAACTGATGTGCTTTTACTCAATTCGGGAACCTCACAAGCCAAATTTGTAGTATTTTGCACGAATTGCAAGAGATGTTTGCATGTCGACGGTTGAAGTGGAAGATCGTATTGAGCTTGCTAGAAAATGATTTTGCCAAGCCTTTGATAGCTCAGTTGGTAGAGCGGAGGACTGTAGTGGTAAAACAGGCATCCTTAGGTCGCTGGTTCAAAGGACTCAAAGGACTTTTGCCAAATGCAAATTTTATTGAATACTTGGAAAGTAAAATACTTGGAAAATAAAATAATAGACAATTTATAATTATATTATATTTCATCACTGAAAATATATGCCTTTTGCTTTGAGGCTCTGGCCACGTTATGTTTCTGTCCAACACCAATCTTCATTGGTTTCCTGTGAGGTGTTTTGGATCCCCATCTCTTGCTATGAACTGGCAAAACAGCAGAATCTCCTTGACAATCTTGATTTCTCAAGGGAAATGAGAGAACACTATACACCATCCAAGGTATTAAAATATTGTTAAGGCCCAACACTGCTGAATACTCTGAGGAGATGGCCTGTGAGGCGCCACCTTTCAACTTTTCCCCCTTAGTATGGTGGTCAGTAACATGCGGGAGACTGCGGGGGGGTCATTTTTTTAATTGTCAACTGATGTGCTTTTACTCAATTCGGGAACCTCACAAGCCAAATTTGTAGTATTTTGCACGAATTGCAAGAAATGTTTGCATGTCGACGGTTGAAGTGGAAGATCGTATTGAGCTTGCTAGAAAATGATTTTGCCAAGCCTTTGATAGCTCAGTTGGTAGAGCGGAGGACTGTAGTGGTAAAACAGGCATCCTTAGGTCGCTGGTTCAAATCCGGCTCAAAGGACTTTTGCCAAATGCAAATTTTATTGAATACTTGGAAAGTAAAATACTTGGAAAATAAAATAACAGACAATTTATAATTATATTATATTTCATCACTGAAAATAGATGCCTTTTGCTTTGAGGCTCTGGCCACGTTATGTTTCTGTCCAACACCAATCTTCATTGGTTTCCTGTGAGGTGTTTTGGATCCCCATCTCTTGCTATGAACTGGCAAAACAGCAGAATCTCCTTGACAATCTTGATTTCTCAAGGGAAATGAGAGAACACTATACACCATCCAAGATATTAAAATATTGTCAAGGCCCAACGCTGCTGAATACTCTGAGGAGAATGCCTGTGAGGTGCCGCCTTTCAACTTTTCCTCCTTAGTATGGTGGTCAGTAACATGCGGGAGACTGCGGAGGGGGTCATTTTTTTATTTGGGAACTGATGTGCTTTTACTCAATTCGGGAACCTCACAAGCCAAATTTGTAGTATTTTGCACGAATTGCAAGAGATGTTTGCATTTCGACGGTTGAAGTGGAAGCTCGTATTGAGCTTGCTAGAGATCGATCTGCCAAGCCTTTGATAGCTCAGTTGGTAGAGTGGAGGACTGTAGTGGTGAAACAGGCATCCTTACATCGCTGGTTCAAATCCAGCTCGAAGGACTTTCGCCAAATGCAAATTTTATTGAATACTTGGAAAGTAAAATACTTGGAAAGTAAAATAACAGACAATTTATAATTATATTCTATTTCATCACTGAAAATAGATGCCTTTTGCTTTGAGGCTGTGGCCACGTTATTTTTCTGTCCGACACCAATCTTCATTGGTTTCCTGTGTGGTATTTTGGATCCCCATCTCTTGCTATGAACTGGCAAAACAGCAGAATCCCCTTGACAATCTTGATTTCTCAACGGAAATGAGAGAACACTATACACCATCCAAGATATTAAAATATTGTCAAGGCCGAACACGGCTGAATACTCTGAGGAGATGGCCTGTGAGGCGCCGCCTTTCAACTTTTCCTCCTTAGTATGGTGGTCAGTAACATGCGGGAGACTGCGGAGGGGGTCATTTTTTTAATTGGGAACTGATGTGCTTTTACTCAATTCGGGAACCAAACAAGCCAAATTTGTAGTATTTTGCACGAATTGCAAGAGATGTTTGCATGTCGACGGTTGAAGTGGAAGATCGTATTGAGCTTGCTAGAGAATGATTTGCCAAGCCTTCGATAGCTCAGCTGGTAGAGCGGAGGACTGTAGTGGTGAAACAGGCATCCTTAGGTCGCTGGTTCAAATCCAGTTCGAAGAACTTTTGCCAAATGCAAATTTTATTGAATACTTGGAAAGTAAAATACTTGGAAAATAAAATAACAGACAATTTATAATTATATTATATTTCATCACTGAAAATAGATGCCTTTTGCTTTGAGGCTGTGGCCATGTTATTTTTCTGTCCGACACCCATCTTCGTTGGTTTCCTGTGAGGTGTTTTGGATCCCCATCTCTTGCTATGAACTGGCAAAACAGCAGAATCTCCTTGACAATCTTGATTTTTCAATGGAAATGAGAGAACACTATATACCATCCAAGATATTAAAATATTGTCAAGGCCCAACACTGCTGAATACACTGAGGAGATGGCCTGTGAGGCGCCGCCTTTCAACTTTTCCTCCTTAGTATGGTGGTCAGTAACATGTGGGAGACTGCGGAGGGGGTCATTTTTTTAATTGGGAACTGATGTGCTTTTACTCAATTCGGGAACCTCACAAGCCAAATTTGTAGTATTTTGCACGAATTGCAAGAGATGTTTGCATGTCGACGGTTGAAGTGGAAGCTCGTATTGAGCTTGCTAGAAAATGATTTGCCAAACCTTCGATAGCTCAGTTGGTAGAGCAGAGGACTGTAGTGTTAAAACAGGCATCCTTAGGTCGCTGTTTCAAATCCCGCTCGAAGGACTTTTGCAAAATGCAAATTTTATTGAATACTTGGAAAGTAAAATACTTGGAAAATAAAATAACAGACAATTTATAATTATATTATATTTCATCACTGAAAATAGATGCCTTTTGCTTTGAGGCTGTGGTCATGTTATTTTTCTGTCCGACACCCATCTTCGTTGGTTTCCTGTGAGGTGTTTTGGATCCCATCTCTTGCTATGAACTGACAAAACAGCAGAATCCCCTTGACAATCTTGATTTCTCAAGGGAAATGAGAGCACACTATACACCATCCAAGATATTAAAATATTGTCAAGGCCCAACACGGCTGAATACTCTGAGGAGATGGCCTGTGAGGCGCCGCGTTTCAACTTTTCCCCCTTAGTATGGTGGTCAGTAACATGCTGGAGACTGCCGAGGGGGTCATTTTTTTAATTGGGAACTGATGTGCTTTTACTCAATTCGGGAACCTCACAAGCCAAATTTGTAGTATTTTGCACGAATTGCAAGAGATGTTTGCATGTCGACGGTTGAAGTGGAAGCTCGTATTGAGCTTGCTAGAGACCGATCTGCCAAGCCTTCGATAGCTCAGTTGGTAGAGTGGAAGACTGTAGTGGTGAAACAGGCATCCTTACATCGCTGGTTCAAATCCAGCTCGAAGGACTTTTGCCAAATGCAAATTTTATTGAATACTTGGAAAGTAAAATACTTGGAAAGTAAAATAACAGACAATTTATAATTATATTCTATTTCATCACTGAAAATAGATGCCTTTTGCTTTGAGGCTGTGGCCACGTTATTTTTCTATCCGACACCAATCTTCTTTGGTTTCCAGTCTGGTATTTTGGATCCCCATCTCTTGCTATGAACTGGCAAAACAGCAGAATCCCCTTGACAATCTTGATTTCTCAAGGGAAATGAGAGAACACTATACACCATCCAAGATATTAAAATATTGTCAAGGCCCAACATGGCTGAATACTCTGAGGAGATGGCCTGTGAGGCGCCGCCTTTCAACTTTTCCCCCTTAGTATGGTGGTCAGTAACATGTGGGAGACTGCGGAGGGGGTCATTTTTTTATTTGGGAACTGATGTGCTTTTACTCAATTCGGGAACCTCACAAGCCAAATTTGTAGTATTTTGCACGAATTGCAAGAGATGTTTGCATTTCGACGGTTGAAGTGGAAGCTCGTATTGTGCTTGCTAGAGACAGATCTGCCAAGCCTTCGATAGCTCAGTTGGTAGAGTGGAGGACTGTAGTGGTGAAACAGGCATCCTTACATCGCTGGTTCAAATCCAGCTCGAAGGACTTTCGCCAAATGCAAATTTTATTGAATACTTGGAAAGTAAAATACTTGGAAAGTAAAATAACAGACAATTTATAATTATATTCTATTTCATCACTGAAAATAGATGCCTTTTGCTTTGAGGCTGTGGCCACGTTATTTTTCTGTCCGACACCAATCTTCATTGGTTTCCTGTGTGGTATTTTGGATCCCCATCTCTTGCTATGAACTGGCAAAACAGCAGAATCCCCTTGACAATCTTGATTTCTCAACGGAAATGAGAGAACACTATACACCATCCAAGATATTAAAATATTGTCAAGGCCCAACACTGCTGAATACTCTGAGGAGATGGCCCGTGAGGCGCCGCCTTTCAACTTTTCCTCCTTAGTATGGTGGTCAGTAACATGTGGGAGACTACGGAGGGGGTCATTTTTTTAATTGGGAACTGATGTGCTTTTACTCAATTCGGGAACCTCACAAGCCAAATTTGTAGTATTTTGCACGAATTGCAAGAGATGTTTGCATGTCGACGGTTGAAGTGAAAGATCGTATTGAGCTTGCTAGAAAATGATTTTGCCAAGCCTTTGATAGCTCAGTTGGTAGAGCGGAGGACTGTAGTGGTAAAACAGGCATCCTTAGGTCGCTGGTTCAAATCCGGCTCAAAGGACTTTTGCCAAATGCAAATTTTATTGAATACTTGGAAAGTAAAATACTTGGAAAATAAAATAATAGACAATTTATAATTATATTATATTTCATCACTGAAAATATATGCCTTTTGCTTTGAGGCTCTGGCCACGTTATGTTTCTGTCCAACACCAATCTTCGTTGGTTTCCTGTGAGGTGTTTTGGATCCCCATCTCTTGCTATGAACTGGCAAAACAGCAGAATCTCCTTGACAATCTTGATTTCTCAAGGGAAATGAGAGAACACTATACACCATCCAAGGTATTAAAATATTGTTAAGGCCCAACACTGCTGAATACTCTGAGGAGATGGCCTGTGAGGCGCCGCCTTTCAACTTTTCCCCCTTAGTATGGTGGTCAGTAACATGCGGGAGACTGCGGGGGGGTCATTTTTTTAATTGTCAACTGATGTGCTTTTACTCAATTCGGGAACCTCACAAGCCAAATTTGTAGTATTTTGCACGAATTGCAAGAGATGTTTGCATGTCGACGGTTGAAGTGGAAGCTCGTATTGAGCTTGCTAGAGACCAATCTGCCAATCCTTCGATAGCTCAGTTGGTAGAGTGGAAGACTGTAGTGGTGAAACAGGCATCCTTACATCGCTGGTTCAAATCCAGCTCAAAGGACTTTTGCCAAATGCAAATTTTATTGAATACTTGGAAAGTAAAATACTTGGAAAGTAAAATAACAGACAATTTATAATTATATTCTATTTCATCACTGAAAATAGATGCCTTTTGCTTTGAGGCTGTGGCCACGTTATTTTTCTATCCGACACCAATCTTCTTTGGTTTCCAGTCTGGTATTTTGGATCCCCATCTCTTGCTATGAACTGGCAAAACAGCAGAATCCCCTTGACAATCTTGATTTCTCAAGGGAAATGAGAGAACACTATACACCATCCAAGATATTAAAATATTGTCAAGGCCCAACATGGCTGAATACTCTGAGGAGATGGCCTGTGAGGCGCCGCCTTTCAACTTTTCCCCCTTAGTATGGTGGTCAGTAACATGTGGGAGACTGCGGAGGGGGTCATTTTTTTATTTGGGAACTGATGTGCTTTTACTCAATTCGGGAACCTCACAAGCCAAATTTGTAGTATTTTGCACGAATTGCAAGAGATGTTTGCATTTCGACGGTTGAAGTGGAAGCTCGTATTGTGCTTGCTAGAGACAGATCTGCCAAGCCTTTGATAGCTCAGTTGGTAGAGCGGAGGACTGTAGTGGTAAAACAGGCATCCTTAGGTCGCTGGTTCAAATCCGGTTCAAAGGACTTTTGCCAAATGCAAATTTTATTGAATACTTGGAAAGTAAAATACTTGGAAAATAAAATAATAGACAATTTATAATTATATTATATTTCATCACTGAAAATATATGCCTTTTGGTTTGAGGCTCTGGCCACGTTATGTTTCTGTCCAACACGAATCTTCATTGGTTTCCTGTGAGGTGTTTTGGATCCCCATCTCTTGCTATGAACTGGCAAAACAGCAGAATCTCCTTGACAATCTTGATTTCTCAAGGGAAATGAGAGAACACTATACACCATCCAAGGTATTAAAATATTGTTAAGGCCCAACACTGCTGAATACTCTGAGGAGATGGCCTGTGAGGCGCCGCCTTTCAACTTTTCCCCCTTAGTATGGTGGTCAGTAACATGCGGGAGACTGCGGGGGGGTCATTTTTTTAATTGTCAACTGATGTGCTTTTACTCAATTCGGGAACCTCACAAGCCAAATTTGTAGTATTTTGCACGAATTGCAAGAGATGTTTGCATGTCGACGGTTGAAGTGGAAGCTCGTATTGAGCTTGCTAGAGACCAATCTGCCAATCCTTCGATAGCTCAGTTGGTAGAGTGGAAGACTGTAGTGGTGAAACAGGCATCCTTACATCGCTGGTTCAAATCCAGCTCGAAGGACTTTTGCCAAATGCAAATTTTATTGAATACTTGGAAAGTAAAATACTTGGAAAGTAAAATAACAGACAATTTATAATTATATTATATTTCATCACTGAAAATAGATGCCTTTTGCTTTGAGGCTGTGGTCATGTTATTTTTCTGTCCGACACCCATCTTCGTTGGTTTCCTGTGAGGTGTTTTGGATCCCATCTCTTGCTATGAACTGACAAAACAGCAGAATCCCCTTGACAATCTTGATTTCTCAAGGGAAATGAGAGCACACAATACACCATCCAAGATATTAAAATATTGTCAAGGCCCAACACGGCTGAATACTCTGAGGAGATGGCCTGTGAGTCACCGCCTTTCAACTTTTCCCCCTTAGTATGGTGGTCAGTAACATGCAGGAGACTGCGGAGGGGGTCATATTTTTAATTGGGAACTGATGTGCTTTTACTCAATTCGGGAACCAAACAAGCCAAATTTGTATTATTTTGCACAAATTGCAAGAGATGTTTGCATGTCGACGGTTGAAGTGGAAGATCGTATTGAGCTTGCTAGAGAATCATTTGCCAAGCCTTCGATAGCTCAGTTGGTAGAGCGGAGGACTGTAGTGGTGAAACAGGCATCCTTAGGTCGCTGGTTCAAATCCAGTTCGAAGGACTTTTGCCAAATGCAAATTTTATTGAATACTTGGAAAGTAAAATACTTGGAAAATAAAATAACAGACAATTTATAATTACATTATATTTCATCACTGAAAATAGATGCCTTTTGCTTTGAGGCTGTGGCCAAGTTATTTTTCTGTCCGACACCCATCTTCGTTGGTTTCCTGTGAGGTGTTTTGGATCCCCATCTCTTGCTATGAACTGGCAAAACAGCAGAATCTCCTTGACAATCTTGATTTTTCAATGGAAATGAGAGAACACTATATACCATCCAAGATATTAAAATATTGTCAAGGCCCAACACTGCTGAATACACTGAGGAGATGGCCTGTGAGGCGCCGCCTTTCAACTTTTCCTCCTTAGTATGGTGGTCAGTAACATGTGGGAGACTGCGGAGGGGGTCATTTTTTTAATTGGGAACTGATGTGCTTTTACTCAATTCGGGAACCTCACAAGCCAAATTTGTAGTATTTTGCACGAATTGCAAGAGATGTTTGCATGTCGACGGTTGAAGTGGAAGCTCGTATTGAGCTTGCTAGAAAATGATTTGCCAAACCTTCGATAGCTCAGTTGGTAGAGCAGAGGACTGTAGTGTTAAAACAGGCATCCTTAGGTCGCTGTTTCAAATCCCGCTCGAAGGACTTTTGCAAAATGCAAATTTTATTGAATCCTTGGAAAGTAAAATACTTGGAAAATAAAATAACAGACAATTTATAATTATATTATATTTCATCACTGAAAATAGATGCCTTTTGCTTTGAGGCTGTGGTCATGTTATTTTTCTGTCCGACACCCATCTTCGTTGGTTTCCTGTGAGGTGTTTTGGATCCCATCTCTTGCTATGAACTGACAAAACAGCAGAATCCCCTTGACAATCTTGATTTCTCAAGGGAAATGAGAGCACACTATACACCATCCAAGATATTAAAATATTGTCAAGGCCCAACACGCTGAATACTCTGAGGAGATGGCCTGTGAGGCGCCGCGTTTCAACTTTTCCCCCTTAGTATGGTGGTCAGTAATATGCTGGAGACTGCGGAGGGGGTCATTTTTTTAATTGGGAACTGATGTGCTTTTACTCAATTCGGGAACCTCACAAGCCAAATTTGTAGTATTTTGCACGAATTGCAAGAGATGTTTGCATGTCGACGGTTGAAGTGGAAGCTGGTATTGAGCTTGCTAGAGACCGATCTGCAAAGCCTTCGATAGCTCAGTTGGTCGAGTGGAGGACTGTAGTGGTGAAACAGGCATCCTTACATCGCTGGTTCAAATCCAGCTCGAAGGACTTTTGCCAAAGGCAAATTTTATTGAATACTTGGAAAGTAAAATACTTGGAAAGTAAAATAACAGACAATTTATAATTATATTCTATTTCATCACTGAAAATAGATGCCTTTTGCTTTGAGGCTGTGGCCACGTTATTTTTCTATCCGACACCAATCTTCTTTGGTTTCCAGTCTGGTATTTTGGATCCCCATCTCTTGCTATGAACTGGCAAAACAGCAGAATCCCCTTGACAATCTTGATTTCTCAAGGGAAATGAGAGAACACTATACACCATCCAAGATATTAAAATATTGTCAAGGCCCAACATGGCTGAATACTCTGAGGAGATGGCCTGTGAGGCGCCGCCTTTCAACTTTTCCCCCTTAGTATGGTGGTCAGTAACATGTGGGAGACTGCGGAGGGGGTCATTTTTTTAATTGGGAACTGATGTGCTTTTACTCAATTCGGGAACCTCACAAGCCAAATTTGTAGTATTTTGCACGAATTGCAAGAGATGTTTGCATGTCGACGGTTGAAGTGGAAGCTCGTATTGAGCTTGCTAGAAAATGATTTGCCAAACCTTCGATAGCTCAGTTGGTAGAGCAGAGGACTGTAGTGTTAAAACAGGCATCCTTAGGTCGCTGTTTCAAAACTGGCTCGAAGGACTTTTGCCAAATGCAAATTTTATTGAATACTTGGAAAGTAAAATACTTGGAAAATAAAATAACAGACAATTTATAATTATATTATATTTCATCACTGAAAATAGATGCCTTTTGCTTTAAGGCTGTGGTCATGTTATTTTTCTGTCCGACACCCATCTTCGTTGGTTTCCTGTGAGGTGTTTTGGATCCCATCTCTTGCTATGAACTGGCAAAACAGCAGAATCCCCTTGACAATCTTGATTTCTCAAGGGAAATGAGAGAACACTATACACCATCCAAGATATTAAAATATTGTCAAGGCCCAACATGGCTGAATACTCTGAGGAGATGGCCTGTGAGGCGCCGCCTTTCAACTTTTCCCCCTTAGTATGGTGGTCAGTAACATGTGGGAGACTGCCGAGGGGGTCATTTTTTTAATTGGGAACTGATGTGCTTTTACTCAATTCGGGAACCTCACAAGCCAAATTTGTAGTATTTTGCAGGAATTGCAAGAGATGTTTGCATGTCGACGGTTGAAGTGGAAGCTCGTATTGAGCTTGCTAGAGACTGATCTGCCAAGCCTTCGATAGCTCAGTTGGTAGAGTGGAGGACTGTAGTGGTGAAACAGGCATCTTTACATCGCAATTTTATTGAATACTTGGAAAGTAAAATACTTGGAAAGTAAAATAACAGACAATTTATAATTATATTCTATTTCATCACTGAAAATAGATGCCTTTTGCTTTGAGGCTGTGGCCACGTTATTTTTCTATCCGACACCAATCTTCTTTGGTTTCCAGTCTGGTATTTTGGATCCCCATCTCTTGCTATGAACTGGCAAAACAGCAGAATCCCCTTGACAATCTTGATTTCTCAAGGGAAATGAGAGAACACTATACACCATCCAAGATATTAAAATATTGTCAAGGCCCAACATGGCTGAATACTCTGAGGAGATGGCCTGTGAGGCGCCGCCTTTCAACTTTTCCCCCTTAGTATGGTGGTCAGTAACATGCGGGAGACTGCAGAGGGGGTCATTTTTTAAATTGGGAACTGATGTGCTTTTACTCAATTCGGGAACCTCACAAGCCAAATTTGTAATATTTTGCACGAATTGCAAGAGATGTTTGCATGTCGACGGTTGAAGTGGAAGATCGTATTGAGCTTGCTAGAGAATGATTTGCCAAGCCTTTGATAGCTCAGTTGCTAGAGCTGAGGACTGTAGTGGTAAAACAGGCATCCTTAGGTCGCTGGTTCAAATCCGGCTTCAAGGACTTTTGCCAAATGCAAATTTTATTGAATACTTGGAAAGTAAAATACTTGGAAAATAAAATAACAGACAATTTATAATTATATTGTATTTCATCACTGAAAATAGATGCCTTTTGCTTTGAGGCTGTGCCCATGTTATTTTTCTGTCCGACACCCATCTTCGTTGGTTTCCTGTGAGGTGTTTTGGATCCCCATCTCTTGCTATGAAATGGCAAAACAGCAGAATCTCCTTGACAATCTTGATTTTTCAATGGAAATGAGAGAACACTATACACCATCCAAGATATTAAAATATTGTCAAGGCCCAACACTGCTGAATACTCTGAGGAGATGGCCCGTGAGGCGCCGCCTTTCAACTTTTCCTCCTTAGTATGGTGGTCAGTAACATGTGGGAGACTGCGGAGGGGGTCATTTTTTTAATTGGGAACTGATGTGCTTTTACTCAATTCGGGAACCTCACAAGCCAAATTTGTAGTATTTTGCACGAATTGCAAGAGATGTTTGCATGTCGACGGTTGAAGTTGAAGATCGTATTGAGCTTGCTAGAAAATGATTTGCCAAGCCTTTGATAGCTCAGTTGGTAGAGCGGAGGACTGTAGTGGTAAAACAGGCATCCTTAGGTTGCTGGTTCAAATCCGGCTCAAAGGACTTTTGCCAAATGCAAATTTTATTGAATACTTGGAAAGTAAAATACTTGGAAAATAAAATAATAGACAATTTATAATTATATTATATTTCATCACTGAAAATATATGCCTTTTGCTTTGAGGCTCTGGCCACGTTATGTTTCTGTCCAACACCAATCTTCATTGGTTTCCTGTGAGGTGTTTTGGATCCCCATCTCTTGCTATGAACTGGCAAAACAGCAGAATCTCCTTGACAATCTTGATTTCTCAAGGAAAATGAGAGAACACTATACACCATCCAAGGTATTAAAATATTGTTAAGGCCCAACACTGCTGAATACTCTGAGGAGATGGCCTGTGAGGCGCCGCCTTTCAACTTTTCCCCCTTAGTATGGTGGTCAGTAACATGCGGGAGACTGCGGGGGGGTCATTTTTTTAATTGTCAACTGATGTGCTTTTACTCAATTCGGGAACCTCACAAGCCAAATTTGTAATATTTTGCACGAATTGCAAGAGATGTTTACAAGTCGACGGTTGAAGTGGAAGCTCGTATTGAGTTTGCTAGAGAATGATTTGCCAAGCCTTGGATGTAGTGGTGAAACAGACATCCTTAGGTCGCTGGTTCAAATCCGGCTCGAAGGACTTTTGCCAAATGCAAATTTTATTGAATACTTGGAAAGTAAAATACTTGGAAAATAAAATAATAGACAATTTATAATTATATTATATTTCATCACTGAAAATATATGCCTTTTGCTTTGAGGCTCTGGCCACGTTATGTTTCTGTCCAACACCAATCTTCATTGGTTTCCTGTGAGGTGTTTTGGATCCCCATCTCTTGCTATGAACTGGCAAAACAGCAGAATCTCCTTGACAATCTTGATTTCTCAAGGGAAATGAGAGAACACTATACACCATCCAAGGTATTAAAATATTGTTAAGGCCCAACACTGCTGAATACTCTGAGGAGATGGCCTGTGAGGCGCCACCTTTCAACTTTTCCCCCTTAGTATGGTGGTCAGTAACATGCGGGAGACTGCGGAGGGGGTCATTTTTTTAATTGTCAACTGATGTGCTTTTACTCAAGTCGGGTACCTCACAAGCCAAATTTGTAATATTTTGCAGGAATTGCAAGAGATGTTTACAAGTCGACGGTTGAAGTGGAAGCTCGTATTCAGTTTGCTAGAGAATGATTTGCCAAGCCTTTGATGTAGTGGTGAAACAGACATCCTTAGGTCGCTGGTTCAAATCCGGTTCGAAGGACTTTTGCCAAATGCACATTTTATTGAATACTTGGAAAGTAAAATACTTGGAAAGTAAAATAACTGACAATTATAATTATATTATATTTCATCACTGAAAATAGATGCCTTTTGCTTTGAGGCTGTGGCCACGTTATTTTTCTGTCTGACACCAATCTTCATTGGTTTCCTTTGAGGTGTTTTGGATCCCCATCTCTTGCTATGAACTGGCAAAACAGCAGAATCTCCTTGACAATCTTGATTTCTCAAGGGAAATGAGAGAACACTCTACACCATCCAAGGTATTAAAATATTGTCAAGGCCCAACACTGCTGAATACTCTGAGGAGATGGCCTGTGAGGCGCCGCCTTTCAACTTTTCCCCCTTAGTATGGGGGTCAGTAACATGCGGGAGACTACGGAGGGGGTCATTTTTTTAATTGTCAACTAATGTGCTTTTACTCAATTCGGGAACCTCACAAGCCAAATTTGTAGTATTTTGCACGAATTGCAAGAAATGTTTACAAGTCGACGTTTGAAGTGGAAGCTCGTATTGAGTTTACTAGAGAGTGATTTGCCAAGCTTTGGATATAGTGGTGAAACAGACATCCTTAGGTCGCTGGTTCAAATCTGGCTCGAAGGACTTTTGCCAAATACAAATTTTATTGAATACTTGGAAAGTAAAATACTTGAAAAGTAAAATAACAGACAATTCATAATTATATTATATTTCATCACTGAAAATAGATGCCTTTTGCTTCGAGGCTGTGGCCATGTTATTTTTCTGTCCGACACCAATCTTCGTTGGTTTCCTGTGAGGTGTTTTGGATCCCCATCTCTTGCTATGAACTGACAAAACAGCAGAATCCCCTTGACAATCTTGATTTCTCAAGGGAAATGAGAGAACACTATGCACCTTCCAAGATATTAAAATATTGTCAAGGGCCAACACTGCTGAATACTCTGAGGAGATGGCCTGTGAGGCGCCGCCTTTCAACTTTTCCTCCTTAGTATGGTGGTCAGTAACATGCGGGAGACTGCGGAGGGGGTCATTTTTTTAATTGGGAACTGATGTGCTTTTACTCAATTCGGGAACCTCACAAGCCAAATTTGTAGTATTTTGCACGAATTGAAAGAGATGTTTGCATGTCGACGGTTGAAGTGGAAGATCGTATTGAGCTTGCTAGAGAATGTTTTACGAAGCCTTTGATAGCTCAGTTGGTAGAGCGGAGGACTGTAGTGGCAAAACAGGCATCCTTAGGTCGCTGGTTCAAATCCGCCTCGAAGGACTTTTGCCAAATGCAAATTTTATTGAATACTTGGAAAGTAAAATACTAGCAAAATAAAAAAACAGACAATTTATAATTATATTATATTTCATCACTGAAAATAGATGCCTTTTGCTTTGAGGCTGTGGCCATGTTATTTTTCTGTCCGAAACCCATCTTCGTTGGTTTCCTGTGAGGTGTTTTGGATTCCCATCTCTTGCTATGAACTGGCAAAACAGCAGAATCTCCTTGAAAATCTTGATTTTTCAATGGAAATGAGAGAACACTATACACCATCCAAGATATTAAAATATTGTCAAGGCCCAGCACTGCTGAATACTCTGAGGAGATGGCCTGTGAGGGGCCGCCTTTCAACTTTTCCTCCTTAGTATGGTGGTCAGTAACATGTGGGAGACTGCGGAGGGGGTCATTTTTTTAATTGGGAACTGATGTGCTTTTACTCAATTCGGGAACCTCACAAGCCAAATTTGTAGTATTTTGCACGAATTGCAAGAGATGTTTGCACGTCGATGGTTGAAGTGGAAGCTCGTATTGAGCTTGCTAGAAAACGATTTGCCAAACCTTTGATAGCTCAGTTGGTAGAGCAGAGGACTGTAGTGTTAAAACAGGCATCCTTAGGTGGTTGGTTCAAATACGGCTCGCAGGACTTTTGCCAAATGCAAATTTTATTGAATACTTGGAAAGTAAAATACTTGGAAAATAAAATAACAGATAATTTATAATTATATTATATTTCATCACTGAAAATAGATGCCTTTTGCTTTGAGGCTCTGGCCACGTTATGTTTCTGTCCAACACCAATCTTCATTGGTTTCCTGTGAGGTGTTTTGGATCCCCATCTCTTGCTATGAACTGGCAAAACAGCAGAATCTCCTTGACAATCTTGATTTTTCAATGGAAATGAGAGAACACTATACACCATCCAAGATATTAAAATATTGTCAAGGCCCAACACTGCTGAATACTCTGAGGAGATGGCCTGTGAGGCGCCGCCTTTCAACTTTTCCTCCTTAGTATGGTGGTCAGTAACATGCGGGAGAATGCGGAGGGGGTTATTTTTTTAATTGTCAACTGATGTGCTTTTACTCAATTCGGGAACCTCACAAGCCAAATTTGTAATATTTTGCACAAATTGCAAGAGATGTTTACAAGTCGACGGTTGAAGTGGAAGCTCGTATTGAGTTTGCTAGAGAATGATTTGCCAAGCCTTGGATGTAGTGGTGAAACAGACATCCTTAGGTCGCTGGTTCAAATCCGGCTCGAAGGACTTTTGCCAAATGCAAATTTTATTGAATACTTGGAAAGTAAAATACTTGGAAAGTAAAATAACAGACAATTTATAATTATATTATATTTCATCACTGAAAATAGATGCCTTTTGCTTTGAGGCTGTGGCCACGTTATTTTTCTGTCCGACACCAATCTTCATTGGTTTCCTGTGAGGTGTTTTGGATCCCCATCTCTTGCTATGAACTGGCAAAACAGCAGAATCTCCTTGACAATCTTGATTTCTCAAGGGAAATGAGAGAACACTATACACCATCCAAGGTATTAAAATATTGTCAAGGCCCAACACTGCTGAATACTCTGAGGAGATGGCCTGTGAGGCGCCGCCTTTCAACTTTTCCCCCTTAGTATGGTGGTCAGTAACATGCGGGAGACTGCAGAGGGGGTCATTTTTTTAATTGTCAACTGATGTGCTTTTACTCAATTCGGGAACCTCACAAGCCAAATTTGGAGTATTTTGCACGAATTGCAAGAGATGTTTACAAGTCGACGTTTGAAGTGGAAGCTCGTATTGAGTTTGCTAGAGAATGATTTGCCAAGCTTTGGATGTAGTGGCGAAACAGACATCCTTAGGTCGCTGGTTCAAATCTGGCTCGAAGGACTTATGCCAAATACAAATTTTATTGAATACTTGGAAAGTAAAATACTTGAACAGTAAAAAAACAGACAATTTATAATTATATTATATTTCATCACTGAAAATAGATGCCTTTTGCTTCGAGGCTGTGCCCATGTTATTTTTCTGTCCGACACCCATCTTCGTTGGTTTCCTGTGAGGTGTTTTGGATCCCCATCTCTTGCTATGAAATGGCAAAACAGCAGAATCTCCTTGACAATCTTGATTTTTCAATGGAAATGAGAGAACACTATACACCATCCAAGATATTAAAATATTGTCAAGGCCCAACACTGCTGAATACTCTGAGGAGATGGCCCGTGAGGCGCCGCCTTTCAACTTTTCCTCCTTAGTATGGTGGTCAGTAACATGTGGGAGACTACGGAGGGGGTCATTTTTTTAATTGGGAACTGATGTGCTTTTACTCAATTCGGGAACCTCACAAGCCAAATTTGTAGTATTTTGCACGAATTGCAAGAGATGTTTGCATGTCGACGGTTGAAGTGGAAGATCGTATTGAGCTTGCTAGAAAATGATTTGCCAAGCCTTTGATAGCTCAGTTGGTAGAGAGGAGGACTGTAGTGGTAAAACAGGCATCCTTAGGTCGCTGGTTCAAATCCGGCTCAAAGGACTTTTGCCAAATGCAAATTTTATTGAATACTTGGAAAGTAAAATACTTGGAAAATAAAATAATAGACAATTTATAATTATATTATATTTCATCACTGAAAATATATGCCTCTTGCTTTGAGGCTCTGGCCACGTTATGTTTCTGTCCAACACCAATCTTCATTGGTTTCCTGTGAGGTGTTTTGGATCCCCATCCCTTGCTATGAACTGGCAAAACAGCAGAATCTCCTTGACAATCTTGATTTCTCAAGGGAAATGAGAGAACACTATACACCATCCAAGGTATTAAAATATTGTTAAGGCCCAACACTGCTGAATACTCTGAGGAGATGGCCTGTGAGGCGCCGCCTTTCAACTTTTCCCCCTTAGTATGGTGGTCAGTAACATGCGGGAGACTGGGGGGGGTCATTTTTTTAATTGTCAACTGATGTGCTTTTACTCAATTCGGGAACCTCACAAACCCAATTTGTAATATTTTGCACGATGTACAAGAGATGTTTACAAGTCCACGGTTGAAGTGGAAGCTCGTATTGATTTTGCTAGAGAATGATTTGCCAAGCCTTGGATGTAGTGGTGAAACAGACATCCTTAGGTCGCTGGTTCAAATCCGGCTCGAAGGACTTTTGCCAAATGCAAATTTTATTGAATACTTGGAAAGTAAAATACTTGGAAAATAAAATAATAGACAATTTATAATTATATTATATTTCATCACTGAAAATATATGCCTTTTGCTTTGAGGCTCTGGCCACGTTATGTTTCTGTCCAACACCAATCTTCATTGGTTTCCTGTGAGGTGTTTTGGATCCCCATCTCTTGCTATGAACTGGCAAAACAGCAGAATCTCCTTGACAATCTTGATTTCTCAAGGGAAATGAGAGAACACTATACACCATCCAAGGTATTAAAATATTGTTAAGGCCCAACACGGCTGAATACTCTGAGGAGATGGCCTGTGAGGCGCCGCCTTTCAACTTTTACCCCTTAGTATGGTGGTCAGTAACATGCGGGAGACTGCGGAGGGGTCATTTTTTTAATTGTCAACTGATGTGCTTTTACTCAATTCGGGAACCTCACAAGCCAAATTTGTAATATTTTGCAGGAATTGCAAGAGATGTTTACAAGTCGACGGTTGAAGTGGAAGCTCGTATTCAGTTTGCTAGAGAATGATTTGCCAAGCCTTGGATGTAGTGGTGAAACAGACATCCTTAGGTCGCTGGTTCAAATCCGGTTCGAAGGACTTTTGCCAAATGCACATTTTATTGAATACTTGGAAAATAAAATACTTGGAAAGTAAAATAACTGACAATTATAATTATATTATATTTCATCACTGAAAATAGATGCCTTTTGCTTTGAGGCTGTGGCCACGTTATTTTTCTGTCCGACACCAATCTTCATTGGTTTCCTGTGAGGTGTTTTGGATCCCCATCTCTTGCTATGAACTGGCAAAACAGCAGAATCTCCTTGACAATCTTGATTTCTCAAGGGAAATGAGAGAACACTCTACACCATCCAAGGTATTAAAATATTGTCAAGGCCCAACACTGCTGAATACTCTGAGGAGATGGCCTGTGAGGCGCCGCCTTTCAACTTTTCCCCCTTAGTATGGGGGTCAGTAACATGCGGGAGACTACGGAGGGGGTCATTTTTTTAATTGTCAACTAATTTGCTTTTACTCAATTCGGGAACCTCACAAGCCAAATTTGTAGTATTTTGCACGAATTGCAAGAAATGTTTACAAGTCGACGTTTGAAGTGGAAGGTCGTATTGAGTTTACTAGAGAGTGATTTGCCAAGCTTTGGATGTAGTGGTGAAACAGACATCCTTAGGTCGCTGGTTCAAATCTGGCTCGAAGGACTTTTGCCAAATACAAATTTTATTGAATACTTGGAAAGTAAAATACTTGAAAAGTAAAATAACAGACAATTCATAATTATATTATATTTCATCACTGAAAATAGATGCCTTTTGCTTTGAGGCTGTGGCCATGTTATTTTTCTGTCCGACACCAATCTTCGTTGGTTTCCTGTGAGGTGTTTTGGATCCCCATCTCTTGCTATGAACTGACAAAACAGCTGAATCCCCTTGACAATCTTGATTTCTCAAGGGAAATGAGAGAACACTATGCACCTTCCAAGATATTAAAATATTGTCAAGGGCCAACACTGCTGAATACTCTGAGGAGATGGCCTGTGAGGCGCCGCCTTTCAACTTTTCCCCCTTAGTATGGTGGTCAGTAACATGCGGGAGACTGCGGAGGGGGTCATTTTTTTAATTGGGAACTGATGTGCTTTTACTCAATTCGGGAACCTCACAAGCCAAATTTGTAGTATTTTGCACGAATTGCAAGAGATGTTTACAAGTCGACGGTTGAAGTGGAAGCTCATATTGAGTTTGCTAGAAAATGATTTGCCAAGCCTTGGATGTAGTGGTGAAACAGACATCCTTAGGTCGCTGGTTCAAATCCGGCTCGAAGGACTTTTGCCAAATGCACATTTTATTGAATACTTGGAAAGTAAAATACTTGGAAAATAAAATAATAGACAATTTATAATTATATTATTTTTCATCATTGAAAATATATGCCTTTTGCTTTGAGGCTCTGGCCACGTTATGTTTCTGTCCAACACCAATCTTCATTGGTTTCCTGTGCGGTGTTTTGGATCCCCATCTCTTGCTATGAACTGGCAAAACAGCAGAATCTCCTTGACAATCTTGATTTCTCAAGGGAAATGAGAGAACACTATACACCATCCAAGGTATTAAAATATTGTTAAGGCCCAACACTGCTGAATACTCTGAGGAGATGGCCTGTGAGGCGCCGCCTTTCAACTTTTCCCCCTTAGTATGGTGGTCAGTAACATGCGGGAGACTGCGGGGGGGTCATTTTTTTAATTGTCAACTGATGTGCTTTTACTCAATTCGGGAACCTCACAAGCCAAATTTGTAGTATTTTGCACGAATTGCAAGAGATGTTTGCATTTCGACGGTTGAAGTGGAAGCTCGTATTGTGCTTGCTAGAGACAGATCTGCCAAGCCTTTGATAGCTCAGTTGGTAGAGCGGAGGACTGTAGTGGTAAAACAGGCATCCTTAGGTCGCTGGTTCAAATCCGGTTCGAAGGACTTTTGCCAAATGCACATTTTATTGAATACTTGGAAAGTAAAATACTTGGAAAGTAAAATAACTGACAATTATAATTATATTACATTTCATCACTGAAAATATATGCCTTTTGGTTTGAGGCTCTGGCCACGTTATGTTTCTGTCCGACACCAATCTTCATTGGTTTCCTGTGAGGTGTTTTGGATCCCCATCTCTTGCTATGAACTGGCAAAACAGCAGAATCTCCTTGACAATCTTGATTTCTCAAGGGAAATGAGAGAACACTCTACACCATCCAAGGTATTAAAATATTGTCAAGGCCCAACACTGCTGAATACTCTGAGGAGATGGCCTGTGAGGCGCCGCCTTTCAACTTTTCCCCCTTAGTATGGGGGTCAGTAACATGCGGGAGACTACGGAGGGGGTCATTTTTTTAATTGTCAACTAATGTGCTTTTACTCAATTCGGGAACCTCACAAGCCAAATTTGTAGTATTTTGCACGAATTGCAAGAAATGTTTACAAGTCGACGTTTGAAGTGGAAGGTCGTATTGAGTTTACTAGAGAGTGATTTGCCAAGCTTTGGATGTAGTGGTGAAACAGACATCCTTAGGTCGCTGGTTCAAATCTGGCTCGAAGGACTTTTGCCAAATACAAATTTTATTGAATACTTGGAAAGTAAAATACTTGAAAAGTAAAATAACAGACAATTCATAATTATATTATATTTCATCACTGAAAATAGATGCCTTTTGCTTTGAGGCTGTGGCCATGTTATTTTTCTGTCCGACACCAATCTTCGTTGGTTTCCTGTGAGGTGTTTTGGATCCCCATCTCTTGCTATGAACTGACAAAACAGCTGAATCCCCTTGACAATCTTGATTTCTCAAGGGAAATGAGAGAACACTATGCACCTTCCAAGATATTAAAATATTGTCAAGGGCCAACACTGCTGAATACTCTGAGGAGATGGCCTGTGAGGCGCCGCCTTTCAACTTTTCCCCCTTAGTATGGTGGTCAGTAACATGCGGGAGACTGCGGAGGGGGTCATTTTTTTAATTGGGAACTGATGTGCTTTTACTCAATTCGGGAACCTCACAAGCCAAATTTGTAGTATTTTGCACGAATTGCAAGAGATGTTTACAAGTCGACGGTTGAAGTGGAAGCTCGTATTGATTTTGCTAGAGAATGATTTGCCAAGCCTTGGATGTAGTGGTGAAACAGACATCCTTAGGTTGCTGGTTCAAATCCGGCTCGAAGGACTTTTGCCAAATGCAAATTTTATTGAATACTTGGAAAGTAAAATACTTGGAAAATAAAATAATAGACAATTTATAATTATATTATATTTCATCACTGAAAATATATGCCTTTTGCTTTGAGGCTCTGGCCACGTTATGTTTCTGTCCAACACCAATCTTCATTGGTTTCCTGTGAGGTGTTTTGGATCCCCATCTCTTGCTATGAACTGGCAAAACAGCAGAATCTCCTTGACAATCTTGATTTCTCAAGGGAAATGAGAGAACACTATACACCATCCAAGGTATTAAAATATTGTTAAGGCCCAACACTGCTGAATACTCTGAGGAGATGGCCTGTGAGGCGCCGCCTTTCAACTTTTACCCCTTAGGATGGTGGTCAGTAACATGCGGGAGACTGCGGAGGGGGTCATTTTTTTAATTGTCAACTGATGTGCTTTTACTCAATTCGGGAACCTCACAAGCCAAATTTGTAATATTTTGCACGAATTGCAAGAGATATTTACAAGTCGACGGTTGAAGTGGAAGCTCGTATTGAGTTTGCTAGAGAATGATTTGCCAAGCCTTGGATGTAGTGGTGAAACAGACATCCTTAGGTCGCTGGTTCAAATCCGGCTCGAAGGACTTTTGCCAAATGCACATTTTATTGAATACTTGGAAAGTAAAATACTTGGAAAATAAAATAATAGACAATTTATAATTATATTATTTTTCATCATTGAAAATATATGCCTTTTGCTTTGAGGCTCTGGCCACGTTATGTTTCTGTCCAACACCAATCTTCATTGGTTTCCTGTGCGGTGTTTTGGATCCCCATCTCTTGCTATGAACTGGCAAAACAGCAGAATCTCCTTGACAATCTTGATTTCTCAAGGGAAATGAGAGAACACTATACACCATCCAAGGTATTAAAATATTGTTAAGGCCCAACACTGCTGAATACTCTGAGGAGATGGCCTGTGAGGCGCCGCCTTTCAACTTTTCCCCCTTAGTATGGTGGTCAGTAACATGCGGGAGACTGGGGAGGGGGTCATTTTTTTAATTGTCAACTGATGTGCTTTTACTCAAGTCGGGAACCTCACAAGCAAAATTTGTAATATTTTGCAGGAATTGCAAGAGATGTTTACAAGTCGATGATTGAAGTGGAAGCTCGTATTCAGTTTGCTAGAGAATGATTTGCCAAGCCTTGGATGTAGTGGTGAAACAGACATCCTTAGGTCGCTGGTTCAAATCCGGTTCGAAGGACTTTTGCCAAATGCACATTTTATTGAATACTTGGCAAGTAAAATACTTGGAAAGTAAAATAACTGACAATTATAATTATATTATATTTCATCACTGAAAATAGATGCCTTTTGCTTTGAGGCTGTGGCCACGTTATTTTTCTGTCCGACACCAATCTTCATTGGTTTCCTGTGAGGTGTTTTGGATCCCCATCTCTTGCTATGAACTGGCAAAAGAGCAGAATCTCCTTGACAATCTTGATTTCTCAAGGGAAATGAGAGAACACTCTACACCATCCAAGGTATTAAAATATTGTCAAGGCCCAACACTGCTGAATACTCTGAGGAGATGGCCTGTGAGGCGCCGCCTTTCAACTTTTCCCCCTTAGTATGGGGGTCAGTAACATGCGGGAGACTACGGAGGGGGTCATTTTTTTAATTGTCAACTAATGTGCTTTTACTCAATTCGGGAACCTCACAAGCCAAATTTGTAGTATTTTGCACGAATTGCAAGAAATGTTTACAAGTCGACGTTTGAAGTGGAAGCTCGTATTGAGTTTACTAGAGAGTGATTTGCCAAGCTTTGGATGTAGTGGTGAAACAGACATCCTTAGGTCGCTGGTTCAAATCTGGCTCGAAGGACTTTTGCCAAATACAAATTTTATTGAATACTTGGAAAGTAAAATACTTGAAAAGTAAAATAACAGACAATTCATAATTATATTATATTTCATCACTGAAAATAGATGCCTTTTGCTTTGAGGCTGTGGCCATGTTATTTTTCTGTCCGACACCAATCTTCGTTGGTTTCCTGTGAGGTGTTTTGGATCCCCATCTCTTGCTATGAACTGACAAAACAGCTGAATCCCCTTGACAATCTTGATTTCTCAAGGGAAATGAGAGAACACTATGCACCTTCCAAGATATTAAAATATTGTCAAGGGCCAACACTGCTGAATACTCTGAGGAGATGGCCTGTGAGGCGCCGCCTTTCAACTTTTCCTCCTTAGTATGGTGGTCAGTAACATGCTGGAGACTGCGGAGGGGGTCATTTTTTTAATTGGGAACTGATGTGCTTTTACTCAATTCGGGAACCTCACAAGCCAAATTTGTAGTATTTTGTACGAATTGCAAGAGATGTTTGCATGTCGACGGTTGAAGTGGAAGCTCGTATCGAGCTTGCCAGAGAATGATTTGCCAAGCCTTCGATAGCTCAGTTGGTAGAGCGGAGAACTGTAGTGGTAAAAAACAGGCATCCTTAGGTCGCTGGTTCAAATCCGGCTAGCAGGACTTTTGCCAAATGCAAATTTTATTGAATACTTGGAAAGTAAAATACTTGGAAAATAAAATAACAGACAATTTATAATTATATTATATTTCATCACTGAAAATAGATGCCTTTTGCTTTGAGGCTCTGGCCACGTTATGTTTCTGTCCAACACCAATCTTCTTTGGTTTCCTGTGAGGTGTTTTGGATCCCCATCTCTTGCTATGAACTGGCAAAACAGCAGAATCTCCTTGACAATCTTGATTTTACAATGGAAATGAGAGAACACTATACACCATCCAAGATATTGAAATATTGTCAAGGCCCAACACTGCTGAATACTCTGAGGAGATGGCCTGTGAGGCGCCACCTTTCAACTTTTCCTCCTTAGTATGGTGGTCAGTAACATGCGGGAGAATGAGGAGGGGGTTATTTTTTTAATTGTCAACTGATGTGCTTTTAGTCAATTCGGGAACCTCACAAGCCAAATTTGTAATATTTTGCACGAATTGCAAGAGATGTTTACAAGTCGACGGTTGAAGTGGAAGCTCGTATTCAGTTTGCTAGAGAATGATTTGCCAAGCCTTGGATGTGGTGGTGAAACAGACATCCTTAGGTCGCTGGTTCAAATCCGGCTCGAAGGACTTTTGCCAAATGCAAATTTTATTGAATACTTGGAAAGTAAAATACTTGGAAAGTAAAATAACAGACAATTTATAATTATATTATATTTCATCACTGAAAATAGATGCCTTTTGCTTTGAGGCTGCGGCCACGTTATTTTTCTGTCCGACACCAATCTTCATTGGTTTCCTGTGAGTTGTTTTGGATCCCCATCTCTTGCTATGAACTGGCAAAACAGCAGAATCTCCTTGACAATCTTGATTTCTCAAGGGAAATGAGAGAACACTATACACCATCCAAGGTATTAAAATATTGTCAAGGCCCAACACTGCTGAATACTCTGAGGAGATGGCCTGTGAGGCGCCGCCTTTCAACTTTTCCCCCTTAGTATGGTGGTCAGTAACATGCGGGAGACTGTAGAGGGGGTTATTTTTTTAATTGTCAACTGATGTGCTTTTACTCAATTCGGGAACCTCCCAAGCCAAATTTGTAGTATTTTGCACGAATTGCAAGAGATGTTTACAAGTCGACGTTTTAAGTGGAAGCTCGTATTGAGTTTGCTAGAGAATGATTTGCCAAGCCTTCGATAGCTTAGTGGGTAGAGCAGAGGACTGTAGTGGTAAACCAGGCATCCTTAGGTCGCTGGTTCAAATCCGGCTCGAAGGACTTTTGCCAAATGCAAATTTTATTGAATACTTGGAAAGTAAAATACTTGGAAAATAAAATAACAGACAATTTATAATTATATTATATTTCATCACTGAAAATAGATGCCTTTTGCTTTGAGGCTCTGGCCACGTTATGTTTCTGTCCAACACCAATCTTCATTGGTTTCCTGTGAGGTGTTTTGGATCCCCATCTCTTGCTATGAACTGGCAAAACAGCAGAATCTCCTTGACAATCTTGATTTCTCAAGGGAAATGAGAGAACACTATACACCATCCAAGATATTAAAATATTGTCAAGGCCCAACACTGCTGAATACTCTGAGGAGATGGCCTGTGAGGGGCCGCCTTTCAACTTTTCCTCATTAGTATGGTGGTCAGTAACATGCGGGAGACTGCGGAGGGGGTCATTTTTTTAATTGGGAACTGATGTGCTTTTACTCAATTCGGGAACCTCACAAGCCAAATTTGTAGCATTTTGCACGAATTGCAAGAGATGTTTGCATGTCGACGGTTGAAGTGGAAGCTCGTATTGAGCTTGCTAGAGACCGATCTGCCAAGCCTTCGATAGCTCGGTTGGTAGAGTGGAGGACTGTAGTAGTGAAACAGGCATCCTTACATCGCTGGTTCAAATCCAGCTCGAAGGACTTTTGCCAAATGCAAATTTTATTGAATACTTGGAAAGTAAAATACTTGGAAAGTAAAATAACAGACAATTTATAATTATATTATATTTCATGACTGAAAATAGATGCCTTTTGCTTTGAGGCTCTGGCCACGTTATGTTTCTGTCCGACACCAATCTTCTTTGGTTTCCAGTGTGGTATTTTGGATCCCCATCTCTTGCTATGAACTGGCAAAACAGCAGAATCCCCTACACAATCTTGATTTTTCAATGGAAATGAGAGAACACTATACACCATCCAAGATATTAAAATATTGTCAAGGCCCAACACTGCTGAATACTCTGAGGAGATGGCCTGTGAGGGGCCGCCTTTCAACTTTTCCCCCTTAGTATGGTGGTCAGTAACATGCGGGAAACTGCAGAGGGGGTAATTTTTTTAAATGGGAACTGATGTGCTTTTACTCAATTCGTGAACCTCACAAGTCAAATTTGTAGTATTTTGCATGAATTGCAAGAGATGTTTGCATGTCGACGGTTGAAGTGGAAGATCGTATTGAGCTTGCTAGAGAATGATTTGCCAAGCCTTTGATAGCTCAGTTGGTAGAGCTGAGGACTGTAGTGGCAAAACAGGCATCCTTAGGTCGCTGGTTCAAATCCGCCTCGAAGGACTTTTGCCAAATGCAAATTTTATTGAATACTTGGAAAGTAAAATACTTGGAAAATAAAAAAACAGACAATTTATAATGATATTATATTTCATCACTGAAAATAGATGCCTTTTGCTTTGAGGCTGTGGCCATGTTATTTTTCTGTCCGACACCCATCTTCGTTGGTTTCCTGTGAGGTGTTTTGGATTCCCATCTCTTGCTATGAACTGGCAAAACAGCAGAATCTCCTTGAAAATCTTGATTTTTCAATGGAAATGAGAGAACACTATACACCATCCAAGATATTAAAATATTGTCAAGGCCCAACACTGCTGAATACTCTGAGGAGATGGCCTGTGAGGGGCCGCCTTTCAACTTTTCCTCCTTAGTATGGTGGTCAGTAACATGTGGGAGACTGCGGAGGGGGTCATTTTTTTAATTGGGAACTGATGTGCTTTTACTCAATTCGGGAACCTCACAAGCCAAATTTGTAGTATTTTGCACGAATTGCAAGAGATGTTTGCACGTCGATGGTTGAAGTGGAAGCTCGTATTGAGCTTGCTAGAAAATGATCTGCCAAACCTTCGATAGCTCAGTTGGTAGAGCAGAGGACTGTAGTGTTAAAACAGGCATCCTTAGGTCGCTGTTTCAAATCCGGCTCGAAGGACTTTTGACAAATTCAAATTTTATTGAATACTTGGAAAGTAAAATACTTGGAAAATAGAATAATAGACAATTTATAATTATATTATATTTCATCACTGAAAATAGATGCCTTTTGCTTTGAGGCTGTGGCCATGTTATTTTTCTGTCCGACACCCATATTCGTTGGTTTCCTGTGAGGTGTTTTGGATCCCCATCTCTTGCTATGAACTGGCAATACAGCAGAATCTCCTTGAAAATCTTGATTTTCAATGGAAATGAGAGAACACTATACACCATCCAAGATATTAAAATATTGTCAAGGCCCAACACTGCTGAATACTCTGAGGAGATGGCCTGTGAGGGGCCGCCTTTCAACTTTTCCTCCTTAGTATGGTGGTCAGTAACATGTGGGAGACTGCAGAGGGGGTCATTTTTTTAATTGGGAACTGATGTGCTTTTACTCAATTCGGGAACCTCACAAGCCAAATTTGTAGTATTTTGCACGAATTGCAAGAGATGTTTGCATGTCGACGGTTGAAGTGGAAGCTCGTATTGAGCTTGCTAGAAAAAGATTTGCCAAACCTTTGATAGCTCAGTTGGTAGAGCAGAGGACTGTAGTGTTAAAACAGGCATCCTTAGGTCGCTGTTTCAAATCCGGCTTGAAGGACTTTTGCCAAATGCAAATTTTATTGAATACTTGGAAAGTAAAATACTTGGAAAATAAAATAACAGACAATTTATAATTATATTATATTTCACCACTGAAAATAGATGCCTTTTGTTTTGAGGCTGTGGCCACGTTATTTTTCTGTCCGACACCAATCTTGGTTGGTTTCCTGTGAGGTGTTTTGGATCCCCATCTCTTGCTATGAACTGACAAAACAGCAGAATCCCCTTGACAATCTTGATTTCTCAAGGGAAATGAGAGAACACTATGCACCTTCCAAGATATTAAAATATTGTCAAGGGCCAACACTGCTGAATACTCTGAGGAGATGGAATGTGAGGCGCCGCCTTTCAACTTTTCCCCCTTAGTATGGTGGTCAGTAACATGCGGGAGACTGCAGAGGGGGTCATTTTTTTAATTGTCAACTGATGTGCTTTTACTCAATTCGGGAACCTCACAAGCCAAATTTGTAGTATTTTGCACGAATTGCAAGAGATGTTTGCATGTCGACGGTTGAAGTGGAAGATCGTATTGAGCTTGCTAGAGAATGATTTGCCAAGCCTTCGATAGCTCAGTTGGTAGAGCGGAGGACTGTAGTGGTAGACTGTAGTGGTAAAAGAGGCATCCTTAGGTCGCTGGTTCAAATCCGGCTCGAAGGACTTTTGCCAAATGCAAATTTTATTGAATACTTGGAAAGTAAAATACTTGGAAAATAAAATAATATACAATTTATAATTATATTATATTTCATCACTGAAAATATATGCCTTTTGCTTTGAGGTTCTGGCCACGTTATGTTTCTGTCCAACACCAATCTTCATTGGTTTCCTGTGAGGTGTTTTGGATCCCCATCTCTTGCTATGAACTGGCAAAACAGCAGAATCTCCTTGACAATCTTGATTTCTCAAGGGAAATGAGAGAACACTATACACCATCCAAGGTATTAAAATATTGTTAAGGCCCAACACTGCTGAATACTCTGAGGAGATGGCCTGTGAGGCACCGCCTTTCAACTTTTCCCCCTTAGTATGGTGGTCAGTAACATGCGGGAGACTGCGGAGGGGGTCATTTTTTTAATTGTCAACTGATGTGCTTTTACTCAATTCGTGAACCTCACAAGCCAAATTTGTAGTCTTTTGCACGAATTGCAAGAGATGTTTGCATGTCGACGGTTGAAGTGGAAGCTCGTATAGAGCTTGCCAGAGGTTGATTTGCCAAGCCTTTGATAGCTCAGTTGGTAGAGCGGAGGACTGTAGTGGTAAAACAGGCATCCTTAGGTCGCTGGTTCAAATCCGGCTCCCAGGACTTTTGCCAAATGCAAATTTTATTGAATACTTGGAAAGTAAAATACTTGGAAAATAAAATAACAGACAATTTATAATTATATTATATTTCATCACTGAAAATAGATGCCTTTTGCTTTGAGGCTCTGGCCACGTTATGTTTCTGTCCAACACCAATCTTCATTGGTTTCCTGTGAGGTGTTTTGGATCCCCATCTCTTGCTATGAACTGGCAAAACAGCAGAATCTCCTTGACAATCTTGATTTTTCAATGGAAATGAGAGAACACTATACACCATCCAAGATATTAAAATATTGTCAAGGCCCAACACTGCTGAATACTCTGAGGAGATGGCCTGTGAGGCGCCGCCTTTCAACTTTTCCTCCTTAGTATGGTGGTCAGTAACATGCGGGAGAATGCGGAAGGGGTTATTTTTTTAATTGTCAACTGATGTGCTTTTACTCAATTCGGGAACCTCACAAGCCAAATTTGTAATATTTTGCACGAATTGCAAGAGATGTTTACAAGTCGACGGTTGAAGTGGAAGCTCATATTGAGTTTGCTAGAGAATGATTTGCCAAGCCTTGGATGTAGTGGTGAAACAGACATCCTTAGGTCGCTGGTTCAAATCCGGCTCGAAGGACTTTTGCCAAATGCAAATTTTATTGAATACTTGGAAAGTAAAATACTTGGAAAATAAAATAACAGACAATTTATAATTATATTATATTTCATCACTGAAAATAGATGCCTTTTGCTTTGAGGCTGTGGCCACGTTATTTTTCTGTCCGACACCAATCTTCATTGGCTTCCTGTGAGGTGTTTTGGATCCCCATCTCTTGCTATGAACTGGCAAAACAGCAGAATCTCCTTGACAATCTTGATTTCTCAAGGGAAATGAGAGAACACTATACACCATCCAAGGTATTAAAATATTGTCAAGGCCCAACACTGCTGAATACTCTGAGGAGATGGCCTGTGAGGCGCCGCCTTTCAACTTTTCCCCCTTAGTATGGTGGTCAGTAACATGCGGGAGACTGCAGAGGGGGTCATTTTTTTAATTGTCAACTGATGTGCTTTTACTCAATTCGGGAACCTCCCAAGCCAAATTTGTAGTATTTTGCACGAATTGCAAGAGATGTTTACAAGTCGACGTTTTAAGTGGAAGCTCGTATTGAGTTTGCTAGAGAATGATTTGCCAAGCTTCTGATGTAGTGGTGAAACAGACATCCTTAGGTCGCTGGTTCAAATCTGGCTCGAAGGACTTATGCCAAATACAAATTTTATTGAATACTTGGAAAGTAAAATACTTGAACAGTAAAATAACAGACAATTTATAATTATATTATATTTCATCACTGAAAATAGATGCCTTTTGCTTTGAGGCTGTGGCCATGTTATTTTTCTGTCCGACACCAATCTTCCTTGGTTTCCTATGAGGTGTTTTGGATCCCCATCTCTTGCTATGAACTGACAAAATAGCAGAATCCCCTTGACAATCTTGATTTCTCAAGGGAAATGAGAGAACACTATGCACCATCCAAGATATTAAAATATTGTCAAGGCCGAACACGGCTGAATACTCTGAGGAGATGGCCTGTGAGGCGCCGCCTTTCAACTTTTCCCCCTTAGTATGGTGGTCAGTAACATGCGGGAGAGTGCGGAGGGGGTAATTTTTTTAATTGGGAACTGATGTGCTTTTACTCAATTCGGGAACCTCACAAGCCAAATTTGTAGTATTTTGCACAAATTGTAAGAAATGTTTGCATGTCGACGGTTGAAGTGGAAGATCGTATTGAGCTTGCTAGAGAATGATTTGCCAAGCCTTCGATAGCTTAGTTGGTAGAGCAGAGGACTGTAATGGTAAACCAGACATCCTTAGGTCGCTGGTTCAAATCCGGCTCGAAGGACTTTTGCCAAATGCAAATTTTATTGAATACTTGGAAAGTAAAATACTTGGAAAATAAAATAACAGACAATTTATAATTATATTATATTTCATCACTGAAAATAGATGCCTTTTGCTTTGAGGCTCTGGCCACGTTATGTTTCTGTCCAACACCAATCTTCATTGGTTTCCTGTGAGGTGTTTTGGATCCCCATCTCTTGCTATGAACTGGCAAAACAGCAGAATCTCCTTGACAATCTTGATTTCTCAATGGAAATGAGAGAACACTATACACCATCCAAGATATTAAAATATTGTCAAGGCCCAACACTGCTGAATACTCTGAGGAGATGGCCTGTGAGGCGCCGCCTTTCAACTTTTCCCCCTTAGTATGGTGGTCAGTAACATGCGGGAGACTGCAGAGGGGGTCATTTTTTTAATTGTCAACTGATGTGCTTTTACTCAATTCGGGAACCTCACAAGCCAAATTTGTAGTATTTTGCACGAATTGCAAGAGATGTTTGCATGTCGACGGTTGAAGTGGAAGCTCGTATTGAGCTTGCTAGAGACCGATCTGCCAAGCCTTCGATAGCTCGGTTGGTAGAGTGGAGGACTGTAGTAGTGAAACAGGCATCCTTACATCGCTGGTTCAAATCCAGCTCGAAGGACTTTTGCCAAATGCAAATTTTATTGAATACTTGGAAAGTAAAATACTTGGAAAGTAAAATAACAGACAATTTATAATTATATTCTATTTCATCACTGAAAATAGATGCCTTTTGCTTTGAGGCTGTGGCCATGTTATTTTTCTGTCCTACACCCATCTTCGTTGGTTTCCTGTGAGGTGTTTTGGATTCCCATCTCTTGCTATGAACTGGCAAAACAGCAGAATCTCCTTGAAAATCTTGATTTTTCAATGGAAATGAGAGAACACTATACACCATCCAAGATATTAAAATATTGTCAAGGCCCAACACTGCTGAATACTCTGAGGAGATGGCCTGTGAGGGGCCGCCTTTCAACTTTTCCTCCTTAGTATGGTGGTCAGTAACATGTGGGAGACTGCGGAGGGGGTCATTTCTTTAATTGGGAACTGATGTGCTTTTACTCAATTCGGGAACCTAACAAGCCAAATTTGTAGTATTTTGCACGAATTGCAAGAGATGTTTGCACGTCGATGGTTGAAGTGGAAGCTTGTATTGAGCTTGCTAGAAAATGATTTGCCAAACCTTCGATAGCTCAGTTGGTAGAGCAGCGGACTGTAGTGTTAAAACAGGTATCCTTAGGTCGCTGTTTCAAATCCGGCTCGAAGGACTTTTGCCAAATGCAAATTTTATTGAATACTTGGAAAGTAAAATACTTGGAAAATAGAATAATAGACAATTTATAATTATATTATATTTCATCACTGAAAATAGATGCCTTTTGCTTTGAGGCTGTGGCCATGTTATTTTTCTGTCCGACACCCATCTTCGTTGGTTTCCTGTGAGGTGTTTTGGATCCCCATCTCTTGCTATGAACTGACAAAACAGCAGAATCCCCTTGACAATCTTGATTTCTCAAGGGAAATGAGAGCACACTATAAACCATCCAAGATATTAAAATATTGTCAAGGCCCAACACGGCTGAATACTCTGAGGAGATGGCCTGTGAGGCGCCGCCTTTCCACTTTTCCCCCTTAGTATGGTGGTCAGTAACATGCGGGAGACTGCGGAGGGGGTCATTTTTTTAATTGGGAACTGATGTGCTTTTACTCAATTCGGGAACCTCACAAGCCAAATTTGTAGTATTTTGCACGAATTGCAAGAGATGTTTGCATGTCGACGGTTGAAGTGGAAGATCGTATTGGGCTTGCTAGAGCATGATTTGCCAAGCCTTCGATAGCTCAGTTGGTAGAGCGGAGGACTGTAGTGGTAGACTGTAGTGGTAAAACAGGCATCCTTAGGTCGCTGGTTCAAATCCGGCTCGAAGGACTTTCGGCAAATGCAAATTTTATTGAATACTTGGAAAGTAAAATACTTGGAAAATAAAAAAACAGACAATTTATAATTATATTATATTTCATCACTGAAAATAGATGCCTTTTGCTTTGAGGCTGTGGCCATGTTATTTTTCTGTCCTACACCCATCTTCGTTGGTTTCCTGTGAGGTGTTTTGGATTCCCATCTCTTGCTATGAACTGGCAAAACAGCAGAATCTCCTTGAAAATCTTGATTTTTCAATGGAAATGAGAGAACACTATACACCATCCAAGATATTAAAATATTGTCAAGGCCCAACACTGCTGAATACTCTGAGGAGATGGCCTGTGAGGGGCCGCCTTTCAACTTTTCCTCCTTAGTATGGTGGTCAGTAACATGTGGGAGACTGCGGAGGGGGTCATTTTTTTAATTGGGAACTGATGTGCTTTTACTCAATTCGGGAACCTAACAAGCCAAATTTGTAGTATTTTGCACGAATTGCAAGAGATGTTTGCACGTCGATGGTTGAAGTGGAAGCTTGTATTGAGCTTGCTAGAAAATGATTTGCCAAACCTTCGATAGCTCAGTTGGTAGAGCAGAGGACTGTAGTGTTAAAACAGGTATCCTTAGGTCGCTGTTTCAAATCTGGCTCGAAGGACTTTTGCCAAATGCAAATTTTATTGAATACTTGGAAAGTAAAATACTTGGAAAATAGAATAATAGACAATTTATAATTATATTATATTTCATCACTGAAAATAGATGCCTTTTGCTTTGAGGCTGTGGCCATGTTATTTTTCTGTCCGACACCCATCTTCGTTGGTTTCCTGTGAGGTGTTTTGGATCCCCATCTCTTGCTATGAACTGACAAAACAGCAGAATCCCCTTGACAATCTTGATTTCTCAAGGGAAATGAGAGCAAACTATAAACCATCCAAGATATTAAAATATTGTCAAGGCCCAACACGGCTGAATACTCTGAGGAGATGGCCTGTGAGGCGCCGCCTTTCCACTTTTCCCCCTTAGTATGGTGGTCAGTAACATGCGGGAGACTGCGGAGGGGGTCATTTTTTTAATTGGGAACTGATGTGCTTTTACTCAATTCGGGAACCTCACAAGCCAAATTTGTAGTATTTTGCACGAATTGCAAGAGATGTTTGCATGTCGACGGTTGAAGTGGAAGATCGTATTGGGCTTGCTAGAGCATGATTTGCCAAGCCTTCGATAGCTCAGTTGGTAGAGCGGAGTACTGTAGTGGTAGACTGTAGTGGTAAAACAGGCATCCTTAGGTCTCTGTTTCAAATCCGGCTCGAAGGACTTTTGCCAAATGCAAATTTTATTGAATACTTGGAAAGTAAAATACTTGGAAAATAAAAAAACAGACAATTTATAATTATATTATATTTCATCACTGAAAATAGATGCCTTTTGCTTTGAGGCTGTGGCCATGTTATTTTTCTGTCCTACACCCATCTTCGTTGGTTTCCTGTGAGGTGTTTTGGATTCCCATCTCTTGCTATGAACTGGCAAAACAGCAGAATCTCCTTGAAAATCTTGATTTTTCAATGGAAATGAGAGAACACTATACACCATCCAAGATATTAAAATATTGTCAAGGCCCAACACTGCTGAATACTCTGAGGAGATGGCCTGTGAGGGGCCGCCTTTCAACTTTTCCTCCTTAGTATGGTGGTCAGTAACATGTGGGAGACTGCGGAGGGGGTCATTTTTTTAATTGGGAACTGATGTGCTTTTACTCAATTCGGGAACCTAACAAGCCAAATTTGTAGTATTTTGCACGAATTGCAAGAAATGTTTGCACGTCGATGGTTGAAGTGGAAGCTCGTATTGAGCTTGCTAGAAAATGATTTGCCAAACCTTCGATAGCTCAGTTGGTAGAGCAGAGGACTGTAGTGTTAAAACAGGCATCCTTAGGTCGCTGTTTCAAATCCGGCTCGAAGGACTTTTGCCAAATGCAAATTTTATTGAATACTTGGAAAGTAAAATACTTGGAAAATAGAATAATAGACAATTTATAATTATATTATATTTCATCACTGAAAATAGATGCCTTTTGCTTTGAGGCTGTGGCCATGTTATTTTTCTGTCTGACACCCATCTTCGTTGGTTTCCTGTGAGGTGTTTTGGATCCCCATCTCTTGCTATGAACTGACAAAACAGCAGAATCCCCTTGACAATCTTGATTTCTCAAGGGAAATGAGAGCACACTATAAACCATCCAAGATATTAAAATATTGTCAAGGCCCAACACGGCTGAATACTCTGAGGAGATGGCCTGTGAGGCGCCGCCTTTCAACTTTTCCCCCTTAGTATGGTGGTCAGTAACATGCGGGAGACTGCGGAGGGGGTCATTTTTTTAATTGGGAACTGATGTGCTTTTACTCAATTCGGGAACCTCACAAGCCAAATTTGTAGTATTTTGCACGAATTGCAAGAGATGTTTGCATGTCGACGGTTGAAGTGGAAGATCGTATTGAGCTTGCTAGAGAATGATTTGCCAAGCCTTCGATAGCTCAGTTGGTAGAGCGGAGGACTGTAGTGGTAGACTGTAGTGGTAAAACAGGCATCCTTAGGTCGCTGGTTCAAATCCGGCTCGAAGGACTTTTGCCAAATGCAAATTTTATTGAATACTTGGAAAGTAAAATACTTGGAAAATAAAATAATATACAATTTATAATTATATTATATTTCATCACTGAAAATATATGCCTTTTGCTTTGAGGTTCTGGCCACGTTATGTTTCTGTCCAACACCAATCTTCATTGGTTTCCTGTGAGGTGTTTTGGATCCCCATCTCTTGCTATGAACTGGCAAAACAGCAGAATCTCCTTGACAATCTTGATTTCTCAAGGGAAATGAGAGAACACTATACACCATCCAAGGTATTAAAATATTGTTAAGGCCCAACACTGCTGAATACTCTGAGGAGATGGCCTGTGAGGCACCGCCTTTCAACTTTTCCCCCTTAGTATGGTGGTCAGTAACATGCGGGAGACTGCGGAGGGGGTCATTTTTTTAATTGTCAACTGATGTGCTTTTACTCAATTCGGGAACCTCACAAGCCAAATTTGTAATATTTTGCACGAATTGCAAGAGATGTTTGCATGTCGCCGGTTGAAGTGGAAGATCGTATTGAGCTTGCTAGAGAATGATTTGCCAAGCCTTCGATAGCTCAGTTGGTGGAGGGGAGGACTGTAGTGGTAAAACAGGCATCCTTAGGTCGCTGGTTCAAATCCAGCTCGAACGACTTTTGCCAAATGCAAATTTTATTGAATACTTGGAAAGTAAAATACTTGGAAAATAAAATAATAGACAATTTATAATTATATTATATTTCATCACTGAAAATATATGCCTTTTGCTTTGAGGCTCTGGCCACTTTATGTTTCTGTCCAACACCAATCTTCATTGGTTTCCTTTGAGGTGTTTTGGATCCCTATCTCTTGCTATGAACTGGCAAAACAGCAGAATCTCCTTGACAATCTTGATTTCTCAAGGGAAATGAAAGAACACTATACACCATCCAAGGTATTAAAATATTGTTAAGGCCCAACACTGCTGAATACTCTGAGGAGATGGCCTGTGAGGCGCCGCCTTTCAACTTTTCCCCCTTAGTATGGTGGCCAGTAACATGCGGGAGACTGCGGAGGGGGTCATTTTTTTAATTGTCAACTGATGTGCTTTTACTCAATTCGGGAACCTCACAAGCCAAATTTGTAATAGTTTGCACGAATTGCAAGAGATGTTTACAAGTCAATGGTTAAAGTGGAAGCTCGTATTGAGTTTGCTAGAGAATGATTTGCCAAGCCTTCGATGTAGTGGTGAAACAGACATCCTTAGGTCGCTGGTTCAAATCCGGCTCGAAGGACTTTTGCCAAATGCAAATTTTATTGAATACTTGGAAAGTAAAATACTTGGAAAGTAAAATAACAGACAATTTATAATTATATTATATTTCATCACTGAAAATAGATGCCTTTTGTTTTGAGGCTGTGGCCACGTTATTTTTCTGTCCGACACCAATCTTCGTTGGTTTCCTGTGAGGTGTTTTGGATCCCCATCTCTTGCTATGAACTGACAAAACAGCAGAATCCCCTTGACAATCTTGATTTCTCAAGGGAAATGAGAGAACACTATGCACCATCCAAGATATTAAAATATTGTCAAGGCCCAACACGGCTGAATACTCTGAGGAGATGGCCTGTGAGGCGCCGCCTTTCAACTTTTCCCCCTTAGTATGGTGGTCAGTAACATGCGGGAGACTGCAGAGGGGGTAATTTTTTTAAATGGGAACTGATGTGCTTTTACTCAATTCGTGAACCTCACAAGCCAAATTTGTAGTATTTTGCATGAATTGCAAGAGATGTTTGCATGTCGACGGTTGAAGTGGAAGATCGTATTGAGCTTGCTAGAGAATGATTTGCCAAGCCTTTCATAGCTCAGTTGGTAGAGCGGAGGACTGTAGTGGTAAAACAGGCATCCTTAGGTCGCTGTCTCAAATCCGGCTCGAAGGACTTTTGCCAAATGCAAATTTTATTGAATACTTGGAAAGTAAAATACTTGGAAAATAAAATAACAGACAATTTATAATTATATAATATTTCATCACTGAAAATAGATGCCTTTTGCTTTGAGGCTCTGGCCACGTTATGTTTCTGTCCAACACCAATGTTCATTGGTTTCCTGTGAGGTGTTTTGGATCCCCATCTCTTGCTATGAACTGGCAAAACAGCAGAATCTCCTTGACAATCTTGATTTCTCAAGGGAAATGAGAGAACACTATACGCCATCCAAGATATTAAAATATTGTCAAGGCCCAACACTGCTGAATACTCTGAGGAGATGGCCTGTGAGGCGCCGCCTTTCAACTTTTCCCCCTTAGTATGGTGGTCAGTAACATGCGGGAGAATGCGGAAGGGGTTATTTTTTTAATTGTCAACTGATGTGCTTTTACTCAATTCGGGAACCTCACAAGCCAAATTTGTAATATTTTGCACGAATTGCAAGAGATGTTTACAAGTCGACGGTTGAAGTGGAAGCTCATATTGAGTTTGCTAGAGAATGATTTGCCAAGCCTTGGATGTAGTGGTGAAACAGACATCCTTAGGTCGCTGGTTCAAATCCGGCTCGAAGGACTTTTGCCAAATGCAAATTTTATTGAATACTTGGAAAGTAAAATACTTGGAAAATAAAATAACAGACAATTTATAATTATATTATATTTCATCACTGAAAATAGATGCCTTTTGCTTTGAGGCTGTGGCCACGTTATTTTTCTGTCCGACACCAATCTTCATTGGCTTCCTGTGAGGTGTTTTGGATCCCCATCTCTTGCTATGAACTGGCAAAACAGCAGAATCTCCTTGACAATCTTGATTTCTCAAGGGAAATGAGAGAACACTATACACCATCCAAGGTATTAAAATATTGTCAAGGCCCAACACTGCTGAATACTCTGAGGAGATGGCCTGTGAGGCGCCGCCTTTCAACTTTTCCCCCTTAGTATGGTGGTCAGTAACATGCGGGAGACTGCAGAGGGGGTCATTTTTTTAATTGTCAACTGATGTGCTTTTACTCAATTCGGGAACCTCCCAAGCCAAATTTGTAGTATTTTGCACGAATTGCAAGAGATGTTTACAAGTCGACGTTTTAAGTGGAAGCTCGTATTGAGTTTGCTAGAGAATGATTTGCCAAGCTTCTGATGTAGTGGTGAAACAGACATCCTTAGGTCGCTGGTTCAAATCTGGCTCGAAGGACTTATGCCAAATACAAATTTTATTGAATACTTGGAAAGTAAAATACTTGAACAGTAAAATAACAGACAATTTATAATTATATTATATTTCATCACTGAAAATAGATGCCTTTTGCTTTGAGGCTGTGGCCATGTTATTTTTCTGTCCGACACCAATCTTCCTTGGTTTCCTATGAGGTGTTTTGGATCCCCATCTCTTGCTATGAACTGACAAAATAGCAGAATCCCCTTGACAATCTTGATTTCTCAAGGGAAATGAGAGAACACTATGCACCATCCAAGATATTAAAATATTGTCAAGGCCGAACACGGCTGAATACTCTGAGGAGATGGCCTGTGAGGCGCCGCCTTTCAACTTTTCCCCCTTAGTATGGTGGTCAGTAACATGCGGGAGAGTGCGGAGGGGGTAATTTTTTTAATTGGGAACTGATGTGCTTTTACTCAATTCGGGAACCTCACAAGCCAAATTTGTAGTATTTTGCACAAATTGTAAGAAATGTTTGCATGTCGACGGTTGAAGTGGAAGATCGTATTGAGCTTGCTAGAGAATGATTTGCCAAGCCTTCGATAGCTTAGTTGGTAGAGCAGAGGACTGTAATGGTAAACCAGACATCCTTAGGTCGCTGGTTCAAATCCGGCTCGAAGGACTTTTGCCAAATGCAAATTTTATTGAATACTTGGAAAGTAAAATACTTGGAAAATAAAATAACAGACAATTTATAATTATATTATATTTCATCACTGAAAATAGATGCCTTTTGCTTTGAGGCTCTGGCCACGTTATGTTTCTGTCCAACACCAATCTTCATTGGTTTCCTGTGAGGTGTTTTGGATCCCCATCTCTTGCTATGAACTGGCAAAACAGCAGAATCTCCTTGACAATCTTGATTTCTCAATGGAAATGAGAGAACACTATACACCATCCAAGATATTAAAATATTGTCAAGGCCCAACACTGCTGAATACTCTGAGGAGATGGCCTGTGAGGCGCCGCCTTTCAACTTTTCCCCCTTAGTATGGTGGTCAGTAACATGCGGGAGACTGCAGAGGGGGTCATTTTTTTAATTGTCAACTGATGTGCTTTTACTCAATTCGGGAACCTCACAAGCCAAATTTGTAGTATTTTGCACGAATTGCAAGAGATGTTTGCATGTCGACGGTTGAAGTGGAAGCTCGTATTGAGCTTGCTAGAGACCGATCTGCCAAGCCTTCGATAGCTCGGTTGGTAGAGTGGAGGACTGTAGTAGTGAAACAGGCATCCTTACATCGCTGGTTCAAATCCAGCTCGAAGGACTTTTGCCAAATGCAAATTTTATTGAATACTTGGAAAGTAAAATACTTGGAAAGTAAAATAACAGACAATTTATAATTATATTCTATTTCATCACTGAAAATAGATGCCTTTTGCTTTGAGGCTGTGGCCATGTTATTTTTCTGTCCTACACCCATCTTCGTTGGTTTCCTGTGAGGTGTTTTGGATTCCCATCTCTTGCTATGAACTGGCAAAACAGCAGAATCTCCTTGAAAATCTTGATTTTTCAATGGAAATGAGAGAACACTATACACCATCCAAGATATTAAAATATTGTCAAGGCCCAACACTGCTGAATACTCTGAGGAGATGGCCTGTGAGGGGCCGCCTTTCAACTTTTCCTCCTTAGTATGGTGGTCAGTAACATGTGGGAGACTGCGGAGGGGGTCATTTCTTTAATTGGGAACTGATGTGCTTTTACTCAATTCGGGAACCTAACAAGCCAAATTTGTAGTATTTTGCACGAATTGCAAGAGATGTTTGCACGTCGATGGTTGAAGTGGAAGCTTGTATTGAGCTTGCTAGAAAATGATTTGCCAAACCTTCGATAGCTCAGTTGGTAGAGCAGCGGACTGTAGTGTTAAAACAGGTATCCTTAGGTCGCTGTTTCAAATCCGGCTCGAAGGACTTTTGCCAAATGCAAATTTTATTGAATACTTGGAAAGTAAAATACTTGGAAAATAGAATAATAGACAATTTATAATTATATTATATTTCATCACTGAAAATAGATGCCTTTTGCTTTGAGGCTGTGGCCATGTTATTTTTCTGTCCGACACCCATCTTCGTTGGTTTCCTGTGAGGTGTTTTGGATCCCCATCTCTTGCTATGAACTGACAAAACAGCAGAATCCCCTTGACAATCTTGATTTCTCAAGGGAAATGAGAGCACACTATAAACCATCCAAGATATTAAAATATTGTCAAGGCCCAACACGGCTGAATACTCTGAGGAGATGGCCTGTGAGGCGCCGCCTTTCCACTTTTCCCCCTTAGTATGGTGGTCAGTAACATGCGGGAGACTGCGGAGGGGGTCATTTTTTTAATTGGGAACTGATGTGCTTTTACTCAATTCGGGAACCTCACAAGCCAAATTTGTAGTATTTTGCACGAATTGCAAGAGATGTTTGCATGTCGACGGTTGAAGTGGAAGATCGTATTGGGCTTGCTAGAGCATGATTTGCCAAGCCTTCGATAGCTCAGTTGGTAGAGCGGAGGACTGTAGTGGTAGACTGTAGTGGTAAAACAGGCATCCTTAGGTCGCTGGTTCAAATCCGGCTCGAAGGACTTTCGGCAAATGCAAATTTTATTGAATACTTGGAAAGTAAAATACTTGGAAAATAAAAAAACAGACAATTTATAATTATATTATATTTCATCACTGAAAATAGATGCCTTTTGCTTTGAGGCTGTGGCCATGTTATTTTTCTGTCCTACACCCATCTTCGTTGGTTTCCTGTGAGGTGTTTTGGATTCCCATCTCTTGCTATGAACTGGCAAAACAGCAGAATCTCCTTGAAAATCTTGATTTTTCAATGGAAATGAGAGAACACTATACACCATCCAAGATATTAAAATATTGTCAAGGCCCAACACTGCTGAATACTCTGAGGAGATGGCCTGTGAGGGGCCGCCTTTCAACTTTTCCTCCTTAGTATGGTGGTCAGTAACATGTGGGAGACTGCGGAGGGGGTCATTTTTTTAATTGGGAACTGATGTGCTTTTACTCAATTCGGGAACCTAACAAGCCAAATTTGTAGTATTTTGCACGAATTGCAAGAGATGTTTGCACGTCGATGGTTGAAGTGGAAGCTTGTATTGAGCTTGCTAGAAAATGATTTGCCAAACCTTCGATAGCTCAGTTGGTAGAGCAGAGGACTGTAGTGTTAAAACAGGTATCCTTAGGTCGCTGTTTCAAATCTGGCTCGAAGGACTTTTGCCAAATGCAAATTTTATTGAATACTTGGAAAGTAAAATACTTGGAAAATAGAATAATAGACAATTTATAATTATATTATATTTCATCACTGAAAATAGATGCCTTTTGCTTTGAGGCTGTGGCCATGTTATTTTTCTGTCCGACACCCATCTTCGTTGGTTTCCTGTGAGGTGTTTTGGATCCCCATCTCTTGCTATGAACTGACAAAACAGCAGAATCCCCTTGACAATCTTGATTTCTCAAGGGAAATGAGAGCAAACTATAAACCATCCAAGATATTAAAATATTGTCAAGGCCCAACACGGCTGAATACTCTGAGGAGATGGCCTGTGAGGCGCCGCCTTTCCACTTTTCCCCCTTAGTATGGTGGTCAGTAACATGCGGGAGACTGCGGAGGGGGTCATTTTTTTAATTGGGAACTGATGTGCTTTTACTCAATTCGGGAACCTCACAAGCCAAATTTGTAGTATTTTGCACGAATTGCAAGAGATGTTTGCATGTCGACGGTTGAAGTGGAAGATCGTATTGGGCTTGCTAGAGCATGATTTGCCAAGCCTTCGATAGCTCAGTTGGTAGAGCGGAGTACTGTAGTGGTAGACTGTAGTGGTAAAACAGGCATCCTTAGGTCTCTGTTTCAAATCCGGCTCGAAGGACTTTTGCCAAATGCAAATTTTATTGAATACTTGGAAAGTAAAATACTTGGAAAATAAAAAAACAGACAATTTATAATTATATTATATTTCATCACTGAAAATAGATGCCTTTTGCTTTGAGGCTGTGGCCATGTTATTTTTCTGTCCTACACCCATCTTCGTTGGTTTCCTGTGAGGTGTTTTGGATTCCCATCTCTTGCTATGAACTGGCAAAACAGCAGAATCTCCTTGAAAATCTTGATTTTTCAATGGAAATGAGAGAACACTATACACCATCCAAGATATTAAAATATTGTCAAGGCCCAACACTGCTGAATACTCTGAGGAGATGGCCTGTGAGGGGCCGCCTTTCAACTTTTCCTCCTTAGTATGGTGGTCAGTAACATGTGGGAGACTGCGGAGGGGGTCATTTTTTTAATTGGGAACTGATGTGCTTTTACTCAATTCGGGAACCTAACAAGCCAAATTTGTAGTATTTTGCACGAATTGCAAGAAATGTTTGCACGTCGATGGTTGAAGTGGAAGCTCGTATTGAGCTTGCTAGAAAATGATTTGCCAAACCTTCGATAGCTCAGTTGGTAGAGCAGAGGACTGTAGTGTTAAAACAGGCATCCTTAGGTCGCTGTTTCAAATCCGGCTCGAAGGACTTTTGCCAAATGCAAATTTTATTGAATACTTGGAAAGTAAAATACTTGGAAAATAGAATAATAGACAATTTATAATTATATTATATTTCATCACTGAAAATAGATGCCTTTTGCTTTGAGGCTGTGGCCATGTTATTTTTCTGTCTGACACCCATCTTCGTTGGTTTCCTGTGAGGTGTTTTGGATCCCCATCTCTTGCTATGAACTGACAAAACAGCAGAATCCCCTTGACAATCTTGATTTCTCAAGGGAAATGAGAGCACACTATAAACCATCCAAGATATTAAAATATTGTCAAGGCCCAACACGGCTGAATACTCTGAGGAGATGGCCTGTGAGGCGCCGCCTTTCAACTTTTCCCCCTTAGTATGGTGGTCAGTAACATGCGGGAGACTGCGGAGGGGGTCATTTTTTTAATTGGGAACTGATGTGCTTTTACTCAATTCGGGAACCTCACAAGCCAAATTTGTAGTATTTTGCACGAATTGCAAGAGATGTTTGCATGTCGACGGTTGAAGTGGAAGATCGTATTGAGCTTGCTAGAGAATGATTTGCCAAGCCTTCGATAGCTCAGTTGGTAGAGCGGAGGACTGTAGTGGTAGACTGTAGTGGTAAAACAGGCATCCTTAGGTCGCTGGTTCAAATCCGGCTCGAAGGACTTTTGCCAAATGCAAATTTTATTGAATACTTGGAAAGTAAAATACTTGGAAAATAAAATAATATACAATTTATAATTATATTATATTTCATCACTGAAAATATATGCCTTTTGCTTTGAGGTTCTGGCCACGTTATGTTTCTGTCCAACACCAATCTTCATTGGTTTCCTGTGAGGTGTTTTGGATCCCCATCTCTTGCTATGAACTGGCAAAACAGCAGAATCTCCTTGACAATCTTGATTTCTCAAGGGAAATGAGAGAACACTATACACCATCCAAGGTATTAAAATATTGTTAAGGCCCAACACTGCTGAATACTCTGAGGAGATGGCCTGTGAGGCACCGCCTTTCAACTTTTCCCCCTTAGTATGGTGGTCAGTAACATGCGGGAGACTGCGGAGGGGGTCATTTTTTTAATTGTCAACTGATGTGCTTTTACTCAATTCGGGAACCTCACAAGCCAAATTTGTAATATTTTGCACGAATTGCAAGAGATGTTTGCATGTCGCCGGTTGAAGTGGAAGATCGTATTGAGCTTGCTAGAGAATGATTTGCCAAGCCTTCGATAGCTCAGTTGGTGGAGGGGAGGACTGTAGTGGTAAAACAGGCATCCTTAGGTCGCTGGTTCAAATCCAGCTCGAACGACTTTTGCCAAATGCAAATTTTATTGAATACTTGGAAAGTAAAATACTTGGAAAATAAAATAATAGACAATTTATAATTATATTATATTTCATCACTGAAAATATATGCCTTTTGCTTTGAGGCTCTGGCCACTTTATGTTTCTGTCCAACACCAATCTTCATTGGTTTCCTTTGAGGTGTTTTGGATCCCTATCTCTTGCTATGAACTGGCAAAACAGCAGAATCTCCTTGACAATCTTGATTTCTCAAGGGAAATGAAAGAACACTATACACCATCCAAGGTATTAAAATATTGTTAAGGCCCAACACTGCTGAATACTCTGAGGAGATGGCCTGTGAGGCGCCGCCTTTCAACTTTTCCCCCTTAGTATGGTGGCCAGTAACATGCGGGAGACTGCGGAGGGGGTCATTTTTTTAATTGTCAACTGATGTGCTTTTACTCAATTCGGGAACCTCACAAGCCAAATTTGTAATAGTTTGCACGAATTGCAAGAGATGTTTACAAGTCAATGGTTAAAGTGGAAGCTCGTATTGAGTTTGCTAGAGAATGATTTGCCAAGCCTTCGATGTAGTGGTGAAACAGACATCCTTAGGTCGCTGGTTCAAATCCGGCTCGAAGGACTTTTGCCAAATGCAAATTTTATTGAATACTTGGAAAGTAAAATACTTGGAAAGTAAAATAACAGACAATTTATAATTATATTATATTTCATCACTGAAAATAGATGCCTTTTGTTTTGAGGCTGTGGCCACGTTATTTTTCTGTCCGACACCAATCTTCGTTGGTTTCCTGTGAGGTGTTTTGGATCCCCATCTCTTGCTATGAACTGACAAAACAGCAGAATCCCCTTGACAATCTTGATTTCTCAAGGGAAATGAGAGAACACTATGCACCATCCAAGATATTAAAATATTGTCAAGGCCCAACACGGCTGAATACTCTGAGGAGATGGCCTGTGAGGCGCCGCCTTTCAACTTTTCCCCCTTAGTATGGTGGTCAGTAACATGCGGGAGACTGCAGAGGGGGTAATTTTTTTAAATGGGAACTGATGTGCTTTTACTCAATTCGTGAACCTCACAAGCCAAATTTGTAGTATTTTGCATGAATTGCAAGAGATGTTTGCATGTCGACGGTTGAAGTGGAAGATCGTATTGAGCTTGCTAGAGAATGATTTGCCAAGCCTTTCATAGCTCAGTTGGTAGAGCGGAGGACTGTAGTGGTAAAACAGGCATCCTTAGGTCGCTGTCTCAAATCCGGCTCGAAGGACTTTTGCCAAATGCAAATTTTATTGAATACTTGGAAAGTAAAATACTTGGAAAATAAAATAACAGACAATTTATAATTATATAATATTTCATCACTGAAAATAGATGCCTTTTGCTTTGAGGCTCTGGCCACGTTATGTTTCTGTCCAACACCAATGTTCATTGGTTTCCTGTGAGGTGTTTTGGATCCCCATCTCTTGCTATGAACTGGCAAAACAGCAGAATCTCCTTGACAATCTTGATTTCTCAAGGGAAATGAGAGAACACTATACGCCATCCAAGATATTAAAATATTGTCAAGGCCCAACACTGCTGAATACTCTGAGGAGATGGCCTGTGAGGCGCCGCCTTTCAACTTTTCCCCCTTAGTATGGTGGTCAGTAACATGCGAGAGACTGCAGAGGGGGTAATTTTTTTAAATGGGAACTGATGTGCTTTTACTCAATTTGTGAACCTCAAAAGCCAAATTTGTAGTATTTTGCATGAATTGCAAGAGATGTTTGCATGTCGACGGTTGAAGTTGAAGATCGTATTGAGCTTGCTAGAGAATGATTTGCCAAGCCTTTGATAGCTCAGTTGGTAGAGCGGAGAACTGTAGTGGTAAAACAGGCATCCTTAGGTTGCTGGCTCAAATCCGGCTCGAAGGACTTCTGCCAAATGCAAATTTTATTGAATACTTGGAAAGTAAAATACTTGGAAAATAAAATAACAGACAATTTATAATTATATTATATTTCATCACTGAAAATAGATGCCTTTTGCTTTGAGGCTCTGGCCACGTTATGTTTCTGTCCAACACCAATCTTCATTGGTTTCCTGTGAGGTGTTTTGAATCCCCATCTCTTGCTATGAACTGGCAAAACAGCAGAATCTCCTTGACAATCTTGATTTCTCAAGGGAAATGAGAGAACACTATACACCATCCAAGATATTAAAATATTGTCAAGGCCCAACACTGCTGAATACTCTGAGGAGATGGCCTGTGAGGCGCCGCCTTTCAACTTTTCCTCCTTAGTATGGTGGTCAGTAACATGCGGGAGACTGCGGAGGGGGTCATTTTTTTAATTGGGAACTGATGTGCTTTTACTCGATTCGGGAACCTCACAAGCCAAATTTGTAGTATTTTGCACGAATTGCAAGAGATGTTTGCAGGTCGACGGTTGAAGTGGAAGCTCGTATTGAGCTTGCTAGAAATTGATTTGCCAAACCTTCGATAGCTCAGTTGGTTGAGCGGAGGACTGTAGTGGTAAAACAGGCATCCTTAGGTCGCTGTTTCAACACTGGCTCGAAGGACTTTTGCCAAATGCAAATTTTATTGAATACTTGGAAAGTAAAATACTTGGAAAATAAAATAACAGACAATTTATAATTATATTATATTTCATCACTGAAAATAGATGCCTTTTGCTTTGAGGCTGTGGCCATGTTATTTTTCTGTCCGACACCCATCTTTGTTGGTTTCCTGTGAGGTGTTTTGGATCCCCATCTCTTGCTATGAACTGACAAAACAGCAGAATCCCCTTGACAATCTTGATTTCTCAAGGGAAATGAGAGAACACTATACACCATCCAAGATATTAAAATATTGTCAAGGCCCAACACGGCTGAATACTCTGAGGAGATGGCCTGTCAGGCGCCGCCTTTCAACTTTTCCCCCTTAGTATGGTGGTCAGTAACATGCGGGAGAGTGCGGAGGGGGTAATTTTTTTAATTGGGAACTGATGTGCTTTTACTCAATTCGTGAACCTCACAAGTCAAATTTGTAGTATTTTGCATGAATTGCAAGAGATGTTTGCATGTCGATGGTTGAAGTGGAAGATCGTATTGAGCTTGCTAGAAAATGATTTGCCAAGCCTTTGATAGCTCAGTTGGTAGAGCAGAGGACTGTAGTGTTAAAACAGGTATCCTTAGGTCGCTGTTTCAAATCCGGCTCGAAGGACTTTTGCCAAATGCAAATTTTATTGAATACTTGGAAAGTAAAATACTTGGAAAATAGAATAATAGACAATTTATAATTATATTATATTTCATCACTGAAAATAGATGCCTTTTGCTTTGAGGCTGTGGCCATGTTATTTTTCTGTCCGACACCCATCTTCGTTGGTTTCCTGTGAGGTGTTTTGGATCCCCATCTCTTGCTATGAACTGACAAAACAGCAGAATCCCCTTGACAATCTTGATTTCTCAAGGGAAATGAGAGCACACTATAAACCATCCAAGATATTAAAATATTGTCAAGGCCCAACACGGCTGAATACTCTGAGGAGATGGCCTGTGAGGCGCCGCCTTTCCACTTTTCCCCCTTAGTATGGTGGTCAGTAACATGCGGGAGACTGCGGAGGGGGTCATTTTTTTAATTGGGAACTGATGTGCTTTTACTCAATTCGGGAACCTCACAAGCCAAATTTGTAGTATTTTGCACGAATTGCAAGAGATGTTTGCATGTCGACGGTTGAAGTGGAAGATCGTATTGGGCTTGCTAGAGCATGATTTGCCAAGCCTTCGATAGCTCAGTTGGTAGAGCGGAGGACTGTAGTGGTAGACTGTAGTGGTAAAACAGGCATCCTTAGGTCGCTGGTTCAAATCCGGCTCGAAGGACTTTTGCCAAATGCAAATTTTATTGAATACTTGGAAAGTAAAATACTTGGAAAATAAAAAAACAGACAATTTATAATTATATTATATTTCATCACTGAAAATAGATGCCTTTTGCTTTGAGGCTGTGGCCATGTTATTTTTCTGTCCTACACCCATGTTCGTTGGTTTCCTGTGAGGTGTTTTGGATTCCCATCTCTTGCTATGAACTGGCAAAACAGCAGAATCTCCTTGAAAATCTTGATTTTTCAATGGAAATGAGAGAACACTATACACCATCCAAGATATTAAAATATTGTCAAGGCCCAACACTGCTGAATACTCTGAGGAGATGGCCTGTGAGGGGCTGCCTTTCAACTTTTCCTCCTTAGTATGGTGGTCAGTAACATGTGGGAGACTGCGGAGGGGGTCATTTCTTTAATTGGGAACTGATGTGCTTTTACTCAATTCGGGAACCTAACAAGCCAAATTTGTAGTATTTTGCACGAATTGCAAGAGATGTTTGCACGTCGATGGTTGAAGTGGAAGCTCGTATTGAGCTTGCTAGAAAATGATTTGCCAAACCTTCGATAGCTCAGTTGGTAGAGCAGAGGACTGTAGTGTTAAAACAGGCATCCTTAGGTCGCTGTTTCAAATCCGGCTCGAAGGACTTTTGCCAAATGCAAATTTTATTGAATACTTGGAAAGTAAAATACTTGGAAAATAGAATAATAGACAATTTATAATTATATTATATTTCATCACTGAAAATAGATGCCTTTTGCTTTGAGGCTGTGGCCATGTTATTTTTCTGTCTGACACCCATCTTCGTTGGTTTCCTGTGAGGTGTTTTGGATCCCCATCTCTTGCTATGAACTGACAAAACAGCAGAATCCCCTTGACAATCTTGATTTCTCAAGGGAAATGAGAGCACACTATAAACCATCCAAGATATTAAAATATTGTCAAGGCCCAACACGGCTGAATACTCTGAGGAGATGGCCTGTGAGGCGCCGCCTTTCAACTTTTCCCCCTTAGTATGGTGGTCAGTAACATGCGGGAGACTGCGGAGGGGGTCATTTTTTTAATTGGGAACTGATGTGCTTTTACTCAATTCGGGAACCTCACAAGCCAAATTTGTAGTATTTTGCACGAATTGCAAGAGATGTTTGCATGTCGACGGTTGAAGTGGAAGATCGTATTGAGCTTGCTAGAGAATGATTTGCCAAGCCTTCGATAGCTCAGTTGGTAGAGCGGAGGACTGTAGTGGTAGACTGTAGTGGTAAAACAGGCATCCTTAGGTCGCTGGTTCAAATCCGGCTCGAAGGACTTTTGCCAAATGCAAATTTTATTGAATACTTGGAAAGTAAAATACTTGGAAAATAAAATAATATACAATTTATAATTATATTATATTTCATCACTGAAAATATATGCCTTTTGCTTTGAGGTTCTGGCCACGTTATGTTTCTGTCCAACACCAATCTTCATTGGTTTCCTGTGAGGTGTTTTGGATCCCCATCTCTTGCTATGAACTGGCAAAACAGCAGAATCTCCTTGACAATCTTGATTTCTCAAGGGAAATGAGAGAACACTATACACCATCCAAGGTATTAAAATATTGTTAAGGCCCAACACTGCTGAATACTCTGAGGAGATGGCCTGTGAGGCACCGCCTTTCAACTTTTCCCCCTTAGTATGGTGGTCAGTAACATGCGGGAGACTGCGGAGGGGGTCATTTTTTTAATTGTCAACTGATGTGCTTTTACTCAATTCGGGAACCTCACAAGCCAAATTTGTAATATTTTGCACGAATTGCAAGAGATGTTTGCATGTCGCCGGTTGAAGTGGAAGATCGCATTGAGCTTGCTAGAGAATGATTTGCCAAGCCTTCGATAGCTCAGTTGGTGGAGGGGAGGACAGTAGTGGTAATACAGGCATCCTTAGGTCGCTGGTTCAAATCCAGCTCGAACGACTTTTGCCAAATGCAAATTTTATTGAATACTTGGAAAGTAAAATACTTGGAAAATAAAATAATAGACAATTTATAATTATATTATATTTCATCACTGAAAATATATGCCTTTTGCTTTGAGGCTCTGGCCACTTTATGTTTCTGTCCAACACCAATCTTCATTGGTTTCCTTTGAGGTGTTTTGGATCCCTATCTCTTGCTATGAACTGGCAAAACAGCAGAATCTCCTTGACAATCTTGATTTCTCAAGGGAAATGAAAGAACACTATACACCATCCAAGGTATTAAAATATTGTTAAGGCCCAACACTGCTGAATACTCTGAGGAGATGGCCTGTGAGGCGCCGCCTTTCAACTTTTCCCCCTTAGTATGGTGGCCAGTAACATGCGGGAGACTGCGGAGGGGGTCATTTTTTTAATTGTCAACTGATGTGCTTTTACTCAATTCGGGAACCTCACAAGCCAAATTTGTAATAGTTTGCACGAATTGCAAGAGATGTTTACAAGTCGATGGTTAAAGTGGAAGCTCGTATTGAGTTTGCTAGAGAATGATTTGCCAAGCCTTGGATGTAGTGGTGAAACAGACATCCTTAGGTCGCTGGTTCAAATCCGGCTCGAAGGACTTTTGCCAAATGCAAATTTTATTGAATACTTGGAAAGTAAAATACTTGGAAAGTAAAATAACAGACAATTTATAATTATATTATATTTCATCACTGAAAATAGATGCCTTTTGTTTTGAGGCTGTGGCCACGTTATTTTTCTGTCCGACACCAATCTTCGTTGGTTTCCTGTGAGGTGTTTTGGATCCCCATCTCTTGCTATGAACTGACAAAACAGCAGAATCCCCTTGACAATCTTGATTTCTCAAGGGAAATGAGAGAACACTATGCACCATCCAAGATATTAAAATATTGTCAAGGCCCAACACGGCTGAATACTCTGAGGAGATGGCCTGTGAGGCGCCGCCTTTCAACTTTTCCCCCTTAGTATGGTGGTCAGTAACATGCGGGAGACTGCAGAGGGGGTAATTTTTTTAAATGGGAACTGATGTGCTTTTACTCAATTCGTGAACCTCACAAGCCAAATTTGTAGTATTTTGCATGAATTGCAAGAGATGTTTGCATGTCGACGGTTGAAGTGGAAGATCGTATTGAGCTTGCTAGAGAATGATTTGCCAAGCCTTTCATAGCTCAGTTGGTAGAGCGGAGGACTGTAGTGGTAAAACAGGCATCCTTAGGTCGCTGTCTCAAATCCGGCTCGAAGGACTTTTGCCAAATGCAAATTTTATTGAATACTTGGAAAGTAAAATACTTGGAAAATAAAATAACAGACAATTTATAATTATATAATATTTCATCACTGAAAATAGATGCCTTTTGCTTTGAGGCTCTGGCCACGTTATGTTTCTGTCCAACACCAATGTTCATTGGTTTCCTGTGAGGTGTTTTGGATCCCCATCTCTTGCTATGAACTGGCAAAACAGCAGAATCTCCTTGACAATCTTGATTTCTCAAGGGAAATGAGAGAACACTATACGCCATCCAAGATATTAAAATATTGTCAAGGCCCAACACTGCTGAATACTCTGAGGAGATGGCCTGTGAGGCGCCGCCTTTCAACTTTTCCCCCTTAGTATGGTGGTCAGTAACATGCGAGAGACTGCAGAGGGGGTAATTTTTTTAAATGGGAACTGATGTGCTTTTACTCAATTTGTGAACCTCACAAGCCAAATTTGTAGTATTTTGCATGAATTGCAAGAGATGTTTGCATGTCGACGGTTGAAGTTGAAGATCGTATTGAGCTTGCTAGAGAATGATTTGCCAAGCCTTTGATAGCTCAGTTGGTAGAGCGGAGAACTGTAGTGGTAAAACAGGCATCCTTAGGTCGCTGGCTCAAATCCGGCTCGAAGGACTTCTGCCAAATGCAAATTTTATTGAATACTTGGAAAGTAAAATACTTGGAAAATAAAATAACAGACAATTTATAATTATATTATATTTTATCACTGAAAATAGATGCCTTTTGCTTTGAGGCTGTGGCCATGTTATTTTTCTGTCCGACACCCATCTTTGTTGGTTTCCTGTGAGGTGTTTTGGATCCCCATCTCTTGCTATGAACTGACAAAACAGCAGAATCCCCTTGACAATCTTGATTTCTCAAGGGAAATGAGAGAACACTATACACCATCCAAGATATTAAAATATTGTCAAGGCCCAACACGGCTGAATACTCTGAGGAGATGGCCTGTCAGGCGCCGCCTTTCAACTTTTCCCCCTTAGTATGGTGGTCAGTAACATGCGGGAGAGTGCGGAGGGGGTAATTTTTTTAATTGGGAACTGATGTGCTTTTACTCAATTCGTGAACCTCACAAGTCAAATTTGTAGTATTTTGCATGAATTGCAAGAGATGTTTGCATGTCGACGGTTGAAGTGGAAGATCGTATTGAGCTTGCTAGAGAATGATTTGCCAAGCCTTTGATAGCTCAGTTGGTAGAGCGGAGGACTGTAGTGGCAAAACAGGCATCCTTAGGTCGCTGGTTCAAATCCGCCTCGAAGGACTTTTGCCAAATGCAAATTTTATTGAATACTTGGAAAGTAAAATACTTGGAAAATAAAAAAACAGACAATTTATAATTATATTATATTTCATCACTGAAAATAGATGCCTTTTGCTTTGAGGCTGTGGCCATGTTATTTTTCTGTCCGACACCCATCTTCGTTGGTTTCCTGTGAGGTGTTTTGGATTCCCATCTCTTGCTATGAACTGGCAAAACAGCAGAGTCTCCTTGAAAATCTTGATTTTTCAATGGAAATGAGAGAACACTATACACCATCCAAGATATTAAAATATTGTCAAGGCCCAACACTGCTGAATACTCTGAGGAGATGGCCTGTGAGGGTCCGCCTTTCAACTTTTCCTCCTTAGTATGGTGGTCAGTAACATGTGGGAGACTGCGGAGGGGGTCATTTCTTTAATTGGGAACTGATGTGCTTTTACTCAATTCGGGAACCTAACAAGCCAAATTTGTAGTATTTTGCACGAATTGCAAGAGATGTTTGCACGTCGATGGTTGAAGTGGAAGCTTGTATTGAGCTTGCTAGAAAATGATTTGCCAAACCTTCGATAGCTCAGTTGGTAGAGCAGAGGACTGTAGTGTTAAAACAGGTATCCTTAGGTCGCTGTTTCAAATCCGGCTCGAAGGACTTTTGCCAAATGCAAATTTTATTGAATACTTGGAAAGTAAAATACTTGGAAAATAGAATAATAGACAATTTATAATTATATTATATTTCATCACTGAAAATAGATGCCTTTTGCTTTGAGGCTGTGGCCATGTTATTTTTCTGTCCGACACCCATCTTCGTTGGTTTCCTGTGAGGTGTTTTGGATCCCCATCTCTTGCTATGAACTGACAAAACAGCAGAATCCCCTTGACAATCTTGATTTCTCAAGGGAAATGAGAGCACACTATAAACCATCCAAGATATTAAAATATTGTCAAGGCCCAACACGGCTGAATACTCTGAGGAGATGGCCTGTGAGGCGCCGCCTTTCCACTTTTCCCCCTTAGTATGGTGGTCAGTAACATGCGGGAGACTGCGGAGGGGGTCATTTTTTTAATTGGGAACTGATGTGCTTTTACTCAATTCGGGAACCTCACAAGCCAAATTTGTAGTATTTTGCACGAATTGCAAGAGATGTTTGCACGTCGATGGTTGAAGTGGAAGCTCGTATTGAGCTTGCTAGAAAATGATTTGCCAAACCTTCGATAGCTCAGTTGGTAGAGCAGAGGACTGTAGTGTTAAAACAGGCATCCTTAGGTCGCTGTTTCAAATCCGGCTCGAAGGACTTTTGCCAAATGCAAATTTTATTGAATACTTGGAAAGTAAAATACTTGGAAAATAGAATAATAGACAATTTATAATTATATTATATTTCATCACTGAAAATAGATGCCTTTTGCTTTGAGGCTGTGGCCATGTTATTTTTCTGTCTGACACCCATCTTCGTTGGTTTCCTGTGAGGTGTTTTGGATCCCCATCTCTTGCTATGAACTGACAAAACAGCAGAATCCCCTTGACAATCTTGATTTCTCAAGGGAAATGAGAGCACACTATAAACCATCCAAGATATTAAAATATTGTCAAGGCCCAACACGGCTGAATACTCTGAGGAGATGGCCTGTGAGGCGCCGCCTTTCAACTTTTCCCCCTTAGTATGGTGGTCAGTAACATGCGGGAGACTGCGGAGGGGGTCATTTTTTTAATTGGGAACTGATGTGCTTTTACTCAATTCGGGAACCTCACAAGCCAAATTTGTAGTATTTTGCACGAATTGCAAGAGATGTTTGCATGTCGACGGTTGAAGTGGAAGATCGTATTGAGCTTGCTAGAGAATGATTTGCCAAGCCTTCGATAGCTCAGTTGGTAGAGCGGAGGACTGTAGTGGTAGACTGTAGTGGTAAAACACGCATCCTTAGGTCGCTGGTTCAAATCCGGCTCGAAGGACTTTTGCCAAATGCAAATTTTATTGAATACTTGGAAAGTAAAATACTTGGAAAATAAAATAATATACAATTTATAATTATATTATATTTCATCACTGAAAATATATGCCTTTTGCTTTGAGGTTCTGGCCACGTTATGTTTCTGTCCAACACCAATCTTCATTGGTTTCCTGTGAGGTGTTTTGGATCCCCATCTCTTGCTATGAACTGGCAAAACAGCAGAATCTCCTTGACAATCTTGATTTCTCAAGGGAAATGAGAGAACACTATACACCATCCAAGATATTAAAATATTGTCAAGGCCCAACACTGCTGAATACTCTGAGGAGATGGCCTGTGAGGCGCCGCCTTTCAACTTTTCCTCCTTAGTATGGTGGTCAGTAACATGCAGGAGACTGCGGAGGGGGTCATTTTTTTAATTGGGAACTGATGTGCTTTTACTCGATTCGGGAACCTCACAAGCCAAATTTGTAGTATTTTGCACGAATTGCAAGAGATGTTTGCAGGTCGACGGTTGAAGTGGAAGCTCGTATTGAGCTTGCTAGAAATTGATTTGCCAAACCTTCGATAGCTCAGTTGGTTGAGCGGAGGACTGTAGTGGTAAAACAGGCATCCTTAGGTCTCTGTTTCAACACTGGCTCGAAGGCCTTTTGCCAAATGCAAATTTTATTGAATACTTGGAAAGTAAAATACTTGGAAAATAAAATAACAGACAATTTATAATTATATTATATTTTATCACTGAAAATAGATGCCTTTTGCTTTGAGGCTGTGGCCATGTTATTTTTCTGTCCGACACCCATCTTTGTTGGTTTCCTGTGAGGTGTTTTGGATCCCCATCTCTTGCTATGAACTGACAAAACAGCAGAATCCCCTTGACAATCTTGATTTCTCAAGGGAAATGAGAGAACACTATACACCATCCAAGATATTAAAATATTGTCAAGGCCCAACACGGCTGAATACTCTGAGGAGATGGCCTGTCAGGCGCCGCCTTTCAACTTTTCCCCCTTAGTATGGTGGTCAGTAACATGCGGGAGAGTGCGGAGGGGGTAATTTTTTTAATTGGGAACTGATGTGCTTTTACTCAATTCGTGAACCTCACAAGTCAAATTTGTAGTATTTTGCATGAATTGCAAGAGATGTTTGCATGTCGACGGTTGAAGTGGAAGATCGTATTGAGCTTGCTAGAGAATGATTTGCCAAGCCTTTGATAGCTCAGTTGGTAGAGCGGAGGACTGTAGTGGCAAAACAGGCATCCTTAGGTCGCTGGTTCAAATCCGCCTCGAAGGACTTTTGCCAAATGCAAATTTTATTGAATACTTGGAAAGTAAAATACTTGGAAAATAAAAAAACAGACAATTTATAATTATATTATATTTCATCACTGAAAATAGATGCCTTTTGCTTTGAGGCTGTGGCCATGTTATTTTTCTGTCCGACACCCATCTTCGTTGGTTTCCTGTGAGGTGTTTTGGATTCCCATCTCTTGCTATGAACTGGCAAAACAGCAGAGTCTCCTTGAAAATCTTGATTTTTCAATGGAAATGAGAGAACACTATACACCATCCAAGATATTAAAATATTGTCAAGGCCCAACACTGCTGAATACTCTGAGGAGATGGCCTGTGAGGGTCCGCCTTTCAACTTTTCCTCCTTAGTATGGTGGTCAGTAACATGTGGGAGACTGCGGAGGGGGTCATTTCTTTAATTGGGAACTGATGTGCTTTTACTCAATTCGGGAACCTAACAAGCCAAATTTGTAGTATTTTGCACGAATTGCAAGAGATGTTTGCACGTCGATGGTTGAAGTGGAAGCTTGTATTGAGCTTGCTAGAAAATGATTTGCCAAACCTTCGATAGCTCAGTTGGTAGAGCAGAGGACTGTAGTGTTAAAACAGGTATCCTTAGGTCGCTGTTTCAAATCCGGCTCGAAGGACTTTTGCCAAATGCAAATTTTATTGAATACTTGGAAAGTAAAATACTTGGAAAATAGAATAATAGACAATTTATAATTATATTATATTTCATCACTGAAAATAGATGCCTTTTGCTTTGAGGCTGTGGCCATGTTATTTTTCTGTCCGACACCCATCTTCGTTGGTTTCCTGTGAGGTGTTTTGGATCCCCATCTCTTGCTATGAACTGACAAAACAGCAGAATCCCCTTGACAATCTTGATTTCTCAAGGGAAATGAGAGCACACTATAAACCATCCAAGATATTAAAATATTGTCAAGGCCCAACACGGCTGAATACTCTGAGGAGATGGCCTGTGAGGCGCCGCCTTTCCACTTTTCCCCCTTAGTATGGTGGTCAGTAACATGCGGGAGACTGCGGAGGGGGTCATTTTTTTAATTGGGAACTGATGTGCTTTTACTCAATTCGGGAACCTCACAAGCCAAATTTGTAGTATTTTGCACGAATTGCAAGAGATGTTTGCATGTCGACGGTTGAAGTGGAAGATCGTATTGGGCTTGCTAGAGCATGATTTGCCAAGCCTTCGATAGCTCAGTTGGTAGAGCGGAGGACTGTAGTGGTAGACTGTAGTGGTAAAACAGGCATCCTTAGGTCGCTGGTTCAAATCCGGCTCGAAGGACTTTTGCCAAATGCAAATTTTATTGAATACTTGGAAAGTAAAATACTTGGAAAATAAAAAAACAGACAATTTATAATTATATTATATTTCATCACTGAAAATAGATGCCTTTTGCTTTGAGGCTGTGGCCATGTTATTTTTCTGTCCTACACCCATGTTCGTTGGTTTCCTGTGAGGTGTTTTGGATTCCCATCTCTTGCTATGAACTGGCAAAACAGCAGAATCTCCTTGAAAATCTTGATTTTTCAATGGAAATGAGAGAACACTATACACCATCCAAGATATTAAAATATTGTCAAGGCCCAACACTGCTGAATACTCTGAGGAGATGGCCTGTGAGGGGCCGCCTTTCAACTTTTCCTCCTTAGTATGGTGGTCAGTAACATGTGGGAGACTGCGGAGGGGGTCATTTCTTTAATTGGGAACTGATGTGCTTTTACTCAATTCGGGAACCTAACAAGCCAAATTTGTAGTATTTTGCACGAATTGCAAGAGATGTTTGCACGTCGATGGTTGAAGTGGAAGCTCGTATTGAGCTTGCTAGAAAATGATTTGCCAAACCTTCGATAGCTCAGTTGGTAGAGCAGAGGACTGTAGTGTTAAAACAGGCATCCTTAGGTCGCTGTTTCAAATCCGGCTCGAAGGACTTTTGCCAAATGCAAATTTTATTGAATACTTGGAAAGTAAAATACTTGGAAAATAGAATAATAGACAATTTATAATTATATTATATTTCATCACTGAAAATAGATGCCTTTTGCTTTGAGGCTGTGGCCATGTTATTTTTCTGTCTGACACCCATCTTCGTTGGTTTCCTGTGAGGTGTTTTGGATCCCCATCTCTTGCTATGAACTGACAAAACAGCAGAATCCCCTTGACAATCTTGATTTCTCAAGGGAAATGAGAGCACACTATAAACCATCCAAGATATTAAAATATTGTCAAGGCCCAACACGGCTGAATACTCTGAGGAGATGGCCTGTGAGGCGCCGCCTTTCAACTTTTCCCCCTTAGTATGGTGGTCAGTAACATGCGGGAGACTGCGGAGGGGGTCATTTTTTTAATTGGGAACTGATGTGCTTTTACTCAATTCGGGAACCTCACAAGCCAAATTTGTAGTATTTTGCACGAATTGCAAGAGATGTTTGCATGTCGACGGTTGAAGTGGAAGATCGTATTGAGCTTGCTAGAGAATGATTTGCCAAGCCTTCGATAGCTCAGTTGGTAGAGCGGAGGACTGTAGTGGTAGACTGTAGTGGTAAAACAGGCATCCTTAGGTCGCTGGTTCAAATCCGGCTCGAAGGACTTTTGCCAAATGCAAATTTTATTGAATACTTGGAAAGTAAAATACTTGGAAAATAAAATAATATACAATTTATAATTATATTATATTTCATCACTGAAAATATATGCCTTTTGCTTTGAGGTTCTGGCCACGTTATGTTTCTGTCCAACACCAATCTTCATTGGTTTCCTGTGAGGTGTTTTGGATCCCCATCTCTTGCTATGAACTGGCAAAACAGCAGAATCTCCTTGACAATCTTGATTTCTCAAGGGAAATGAGAGAACACTATACACCATCCAAGGTATTAAAATATTGTTAAGGCCCAACACTGCTGAATACTCTGAGGAGATGGCCTGTGAGGCACCGCCTTTCAACTTTTCCCCCTTAGTATGGTGGTCAGTAACATGCGGGAGACTGCGGAGGGGGTCATTTTTTTAATTGTCAACTGATGTGCTTTTACTCAATTCGGGAACCTCACAAGCCAAATTTGTAATATTTTGCACGAATTGCAAGAGATGTTTGCATGTCGCCGGTTGAAGTGGAAGATCGTATTGAGCTTGCTAGAGAATGATTTGCCAAGCCTTCGATAGCTCAGTTGGTGGAGGGGAGGACTGTAGTGGTAAAACAGGCATCCTTAGGTCGCTGGTTCAAATCCAGCTCGAAGGACTTTTGCCAAATGCAAATTTTATTGAATATTTGGAAAGTAAAATACTTGGAAAATAAAATAATAGACAATTTATAATTATATTATATTTCATCACTGAAAATATATGCCTTTTGCTTTGAGGCTCTGGCCACTTTATGTTTCTGTCCAACACCAATCTTCATTGGTTTCCTTTGAGGTGTTTTGGATCCCTATCTCTTGCTATGAACTGGCAAAACAGCAGAATCTCCTTGACAATCTTGATTTCTCAAGGGAAATGAAAGAACACTATACACCATCCAAGGTATTAAAATATTGTTAAGGCCCAACACTGCTGAATACTCTGAGGAGATGGCCTGTGAGGCGCCGCCTTTCAACTTTTCCCCCTTAGTATGGTGGCCAGTAACATGCGGGAGACTGCGGAGGGGGTCATTTTTTTAATTGTCAACTGATTTGCTTTTACTCAATTCGGGAACCTCACAAGCCAAATTTGTAATAGTTTGCACGAATTGCAAGAGATGTTTACAAGTCGATGGTTAAAGTGGAAGCTCGTATTGAGTTTGCTAGAGAATGATTTGCCAAGCCTTGGATGTAGTGGTGAAACAGACATCCTTAGGTCGCTGGTTCAAATCCGGCTCTAAGGACTTTTGCCAAATGCAAATTTTATTGAATACTTGGAAAGTAAAATACTTGGAAAGTAAAATAACAGACAATTTATAATTATATTATATTTCATCACTGAAAATAGATGCCTTTTGTTTTGAGGCTGTGGCCACGTTATTTTTCTGTCCGACACCAATCTTCGTTGGTTTCCTGTGAGGTGTTTTGGATCCCCATCTCTTGCTATGAACTGACAAAACAGCAGAATCCCCTTGACAATCTTGATTTCTCAAGGGAAATGAGAGAACACTATGCACCATCCAAGATATTAAAATATTGTCAAGGCCCAACACGGCTGAATACTCTGAGGAGATGGCCTGTGAGGCGCCGCCTTTCAACTTTTCCCCCTTAGTATGGTGGTCAGTAACATGCGGGAGACTGCAGAGGGGGTAATTTTTTTAAATGGGAACTGATGTGCTTTTACTCAATTCGTGAACCTCACAAGCCAAATTTGTAGTATTTTGCATGAATTGCAAGAGATGTTTGCATGTCGACGGTTGAAGTGGAAGATCGTATTGAGCTTGCTAGAGAATGATTTGCCAAGCCTTTCATAGCTCAGTTGGTAGAGCGGAGGACTGTAGTGGTAAAACAGGCATCCTTAGGTCGCTGTCTCAAATCCGGCTCGAAGGACTTTTGCCAAATGCAAATTTTATTGAATACTTGGAAAGTAAAATACTTGGAAAATAAAATAACAGACAATTTATAATTATATAATATTTCATCACTGAAAATAGATGCCTTTTGCTTTGAGGCTCTGGCCACGTTATGTTTCTGTCCAACACCAATGTTCATTGGTTTCCTGTGAGGTGTTTTGGATCCCCATCTCTTGCTATGAACTGGCAAAACAGCAGAATCTCCTTGACAATCTTGATTTCTCAAGGGAAATGAGAGAACACTATACGCCATCCAAGATATTAAAATATTGTCAAGGCCCAACACTGCTGAATACTCTGAGGAGATGGCCTGTGAGGCGCCGCCTTTCAACTTTTCCCCCTTAGTATGGTGGTCAGTAACATGCGAGAGACTGCAGAGGGGGTAATTTTTTTAAATGGGAACTGATGTGCTTTTACTCAATTTGTGAACCTCACAAGCCAAATTTGTAGTATTTTGCATGAATTGCAAGAGATGTTTGCATGTCGACGGTTGAAGTTGAAGATCGTATTGAGCTTGCTGGAGAATGATTTGCCAAGCCTTTGATAGCTCAGTTGGTAGAGCGGAGAACTGTAGTGGTAAAACAGGCAGCCTTAGGTCGCTGGCTCAAATCCGGCTCGAAGGACTTCTGCCAAATGCAAATTTTATTGAATACTTGGAAAGTAAAATACTTGGAAAATAAAATAACAGACAATTTATAATTATATTATATTTCATCACTGAAAATAGATGCCTTTTGCTTTGAGGCTCTGGCCACGTTATGTTTCTGTCCAACACCAATCTTCATTGGTTTCCTGTGAGGTGTTTTGGATCCCCATCTCTTGCTATGAACTGGCAAAACAGCAGAATCTCCTTGACAATCTTGATTTCTCAAGGGAAATGAGAGAACACTATACACCATCCAAGATATTAAAATATTGTCAAGGCCCAACACTGCTGAATACTCTGAGGAGATGGCCTGTGAGGCGCCGCCTTTCAACTTTTCCTCCTTAGTATGGTGGTCAGTAACATGCGGGAGACTGCGGAGGGGGTCATTTTTTTAATTGGGAACTGATGTGCTTTTACTCGATTCGGGAACCTCACAAGCCAAATTTGTAGTATTTTGCACGAATTGCAAGAGATGTTTGCAGGTCGACGGTTGAAGTGGAAGCTCGTATTGAGCTTGCTAGAAATTGATTTGCCAAACCTTCGATAGCTCAGTTGGTTGAGCGGAGGACTGTAGTGGTAAAACAGGCATCCTTAGGTCGCTGTTTCAACACTGGCTCGAAGGACTTTTGCCAAATGCAAATTTTATTGAATACTTGGAAAGTAAAATACTTGGAAAATAAAAAAACAGACAATTTATAATTATATTATATTTCATCACTGAAAATAGATGCCTTTTGCTTTGAGGCTGTGGCCATGTTATTTTTCTGTCCGACACCCATCTTCGTTGGTTTCCTGTGAGGTGTTTTGGATTCCCATCTCTTGCTATGAACTGGCAAAACAGCAGAATCTCCTTGAAAATCTTGATTTTTCAATGGAAATGAGAGAACACTATACACCATCCAAGATATTAAAATATTGTCAAGGCCCAACACTGCTGAATACTCTGAGGAGATGGCCTGTGAGGGGCCGCCTTTCAACTTTTCCTCCTTAGTATGGTGGTCAGTAACATGTGGGAGACTGCGGAGGGGGTCATTTCTTTAATTGGGAACTGATGTGCTTTTACTCAATTCGGGAACCTAACAAGCCAAATTTGTAGTATTTTGCACGAATTGCAAGAGATGTTTGCACGTCGATGGTTGAAGTGGAAGCTTGTATTGAGCTTGCTAGAAAATGATTTGCCAAACCTTCGATAGCTCAGTTGGTAGAGCAGAGGACTGTAGTGTTAAAACAGGTATTCTTAGGTCGCTGTTTCAAATCCGGCTCGAAGGACTTTTGCCAAATGCAAATTTTATTGAATACTTGGAAAGTAAAATACTTGGAAAATAGAATAATAGACAATTTATAATTATATTATATTTCATCACTGAAAATAGATGCCTTTTGCTTTGAGGCTGTGGCCATGTTATTTTTCTGTCCGACACCCATCTTCGTTGGTTTCCTGTGAGGTGTTTTGGATCCCCATCTCTTGCTATGAACTGACAAAACAGCAGAATCCCCTTGACAATCTTGATTTCTCAAGGGAAATGAGAGCACACTATAAACCATCCAAGATATTAAAATATTGTCAAGGCCCAACACGGCTGAATACTCTGAGGAGATGGCCTGTGAGGCGCCGCCCTTCCACTTTTCCCCCTTAGTATGGTGGTCAGTAACATGCGGGAGACTGCGGAGGGGGTCATTTTTTTAATTGGGAACTGATGTGCTTTTACTCAATTCGGGAACCTCACAAGCCAAATTTGTAGTATTTTGCACGAATTGCAAGAGATGTTTGCATGTCGACGGTTGAAGTGGAAGATCGTATTGGGCTTGCTAGAGCATGATTTGCCAAGCCTTCGATAGCTCAGTTGGTAGAGCGGAGGACTGTAGTGGTAGACTGTAGTGGTAAAACAGGCATCCTTAGGTCGCTGGTTCAAATCCGGCTCGAAGGACTTTTGCCAAATGCAAATTTTATTGAATACTTGGAAAGTAAAATACTTGGAAAATAAAAAAACAGACAATTTATAATTATATTATATTTCATCACTGAAAATAGATGCCTTTTGCTTTGAGGCTGTGGCCATGTTATTTTTCTGTCCTACACCCATCTTCGTTGGTTTCCTGTGAGGTGTTTTGGATTCCCATCTCTTGCTATGAACTGGCAAAACAGCAGAATCTCCTTGAAAATCTTGATTTTTCAATGGAAATGAGAGAACACTATACACCATCCAAGATATTAAAATATTGTCAAGGCCCAACACTGCTGAATACTCTGAGGAGATGGCCTGTGAGGGGCCGCCTTTCAACTTTTCCTCCTTAGTATGGTGGTCAGTAACATGTGGGAGACTGCGGAGGGGGTCATTTTTTTAATTGGGAACTGATGTGCTTTTACTCAATTCGGGAACCTAACAAGCCAAATTTGTAGTATTTTGCACGAATTGCAAGAGATGTTTGCACGTCGATGGTTGAAGTGGAAGCTCGTATTGAGCTTGCTAGAAAATGATTTGCCAAACCTTCGATAGCTCAGTTGGTAGAGCAAAGGACTGTAGTGTTAAAACAGGCATCCTTAGGTCGCTGTTTCAAATCCGGCTCGAAGGACTTTTGCCAAATGCAAATTTTATTGAATACTTGGAAAGTAAAATACTTGGAAAATAGAATAATAGACAATTTATAATTATATTATATTTCATCACTGAAAATAGATGCCTTTTGCTTTGAGGCTGTGGCCATGTTATTTTTCTGTCTGACACCCATCTTCGTTGGTTTCCTGTGAGGTGTTTTGGATCCCCATCTCTTGCTATGAACTGACAAAACAGCAGAATCCCCTTGACAATCTTGATTTCTCAAGGGAAATGAGAGCACACTATAAACCATCCAAGATATTAAAATATTGTCAAGGCCCAACACGGCTGAATACTCTGAGGAGATGGCCTGTGAGGCGCCGCCTTTCAACTTTTCCCCCTTAGTATGGTGGTCAGTAACATGCGGGAGACTGCGGAGGGGGTCATTTTTTTAATTGGGAACTGATGTGCTTTTACTCAGTTCGGGAACCTCACAAGCCAAATTTGTAGTATTTTGCACGAATTGCAAGAGATGTTTGCATGTCGACGGTTGAAGTGGAAGATCGTATTGAGCTTGCTAGAGAATGATTTGCCAAGCCTTCGATAGCTCAGTTGGTAGAGCGGAGGACTGTAGTGGTAGACTGTAGTGGTAAAACAGGCATCCTTAGGTCGCTGGTTCAAATCCGGCTCGAAGGACTTTTGCCAAATGCAAATTTTATTGAATACTTGGAAAGTAAAATACTTGGAAAATAAAATAATATACAATTTATAATTATATTATATTTCATCACTGAAAATATATGCCTTTTGCTTTGAGGTTCTGGCCACGTTATGTTTCTGTCCAACACCAATCTTCATTGGTTTCCTGTGAGGTGTTTTGGATCCCCATCTCTTGCTATGAACTGGCAAAACAGCAGAATCTCCTTGACAATCTTGATTTCTCAAGGGAAATGAGAGAACACTATACACCATCCAAGGTATTAAAATATTGTTAAGGCCCAACACTGCTGAATACTCTGAGGAGATGGCCTGTGAGGCACCGCCTTTCAACTTTTCGCCCTTAGTATGGTGGTCAGTAACATGCGGGAGACTGCGGAGGGGGTCATTTTTTTAATTGTCAACTGATGTGCTTTTACTCAATTCGGGAACCTCACAAGCCAAATTTGTAATATTTTGCACGAATTGCAAGAGATGTTTGCATGTCGCCGGTTGAAGTGGAAGATCGTATTGAGCTTGCTAGAGAATGATTTGCCAAGCCTTCGATAGCTCAGTTGGTGGAGGGGAGGACTGTAGTGGTAAAACAGGCATCCTTAGGTCGCTGGTTCAAATCCAGCTCGAAGGACTTTTGCCAAATGCAAATTTTATTGAATATTTGGAAAGTAAAATACTTGGAAAATAAAATAATAGACAATTTATAATTATATTATATTTCATCACTGAAAATATATGCCTTTTGCTTTGAGGCTCTGGCCACTTTATGTTTCTGTCCAACACCAATCTTCATTGGTTTCCTTTGAGGTGTTTTGGATCCCTATCTCTTGCTATGAACTGGCAAAACAGCAGAATCTCCTTGACAATCTTGATTTCTCAAGGGAAATGAAAGAACACTATACACCATCCAAGGTATTAAAATATTGTTAAGGCCCAACACTGCTGAATACTCTGAGGAGATGGCCTGTGAGGCGCCGCCTTTCAACTTTTCCCCCTTAGTATGGTGGCCAGTAACATGCGGGAGACTGCGGAGGGGGTCATTTTTTTAATTGTCAACTGATGTGCTTTTACTCAATTCGGGAACCTCACAAGCCAAATTTGTAATAGTTTGCACGAATTGCAAGAGATGTTTACAAGTCGATGGTTAAAGTGGAAGCTCGTATTGAGTTTGCTAGAGAATGATTTGCCAAGCCTTGGATGCAGTGGTGAAACAGACATCCTTAGGTCGCTGGTTCAAATCCGGCTCGAAGGACTTTTGCCAAATGCAAATTTTATTGAATACTTGGAAAGTAAAATACTTGGAAAGTAAAATAACAGACAATTTATAATTATATTATATTTCATCACTGAAAATAGATGCCTTTTGTTTTGAGGCTGTGGCCACGTTATTTTTCTGTCCGACACCAATCTTCGTTGGTTTCCTGTGAGGTGTTTTGGATCCCCATCTCTTGCTATGAACTGACAAAACAGCAGAATCCCCTTGACAATCTTGATTTCTCAAGGGAAATGAGAGAACACTATGCACCATCCAAGATATTAAAATATTGTCAAGGCCCAACACGGCTGAATACTCTGAGGAGATGGCCTGTGAGGCGCCGCCTTTCAACTTTTCCCCCTTAGTATGGTGGTCAGTAACATGCGGGAGACTGCAGAGGGGGTAATTTTTTTAAATGGGAACTGATGTGCTTTTACTCAATTCGTGAACCTCACAAGCCAAATTTGTAGTATTTTGCATGAATTGCAAGAGATGTTTGCATGTCGACGGTTGAAGTGGAAGATCGTATTGAGCTTGCTAGAGAATGATTTGCCAAGCCTTTCATAGCTCAGTTGGTAGAGCGGAGGACTGTAGTGGTAAAACAGGCATCCTTAGGTCGCTGTCTCAAATCCGGCTCGAAGGACTTTTGCCAAATGCAAATTTTATTGAATACTTGGAAAGTAAAATACTTGGAAAATAAAATAACAGACAATTTATAATTATATAATATTTCATCACTGAAAATAGATGCCTTTTGCTTTGAGGCTCTGGCCACGTTATGTTTCTGTCCAACACCAATGTTCATTGGTTTCCTGTGAGGTGTTTTGGATCCCCATCTCTTGCTATGAACTGGCAAAACAGCAGAATCTCCTTGACAATCTTGATTTCTCAAGGGAAATGAGAGAACACTATACGCCATCCAAGATATTAAAATATTGTCAAGGCCCAACACTGCTGAATACTCTGAGGAGATGGCCTGTGAGGCGCCGCCTTTCAACTTTTCCCCCTTAGTATGGTGGTCAGTAACATGCGAGAGACTGCAGAGGGGGTAATTTTTTTAAATGGGAACTGATGTGCTTTTACTCAATTTGTGAACCTCACAAGCCAAATTTGTAGTATTTTGCATGAATTGCAAGAGATGTTTGCATGTCGACGGTTGAAGTTGAAGATCGTATTGAGCTTGCTGGAGAATGATTTGCCAAGCCTTTGATAGCTCAGTTGGTAGAGCGGAGAACTGTAGTGGTAAAACAGGCAGCCTTAGGTCGCTGGCTCAAATCCGGCTCGAAGGACTTCTGCCAAATGCAAATTTTATTGAATACTTGGAAAGTAAAATACTTGGAAAATAAAATAACAGACAATTTATAATTATATTATATTTCATCACTGAAAATAGATGCCTTTTGCTTTGAGGCTCTGGCCACGTTATGTTTCTGTCCAACACCAATCTTCATTGGTTTCCTGTGAGGTGTTTTGGATCCCCATCTCTTGCTATGAACTGGCAAAACAGCAGAATCTCCTTGACAATCTTGATTTCTCAAGGGAAATGAGAGAACACTATACACCATCCAAGATATTAAAATATTGTCAAGGCCCAACACTGCTGAATACTCTGAGGAGATGGCCTGTGAGGCGCCGCCTTTCAACTTTTCCTCCTTAGTATGGTGGTCAGTAACATGCGGGAGACTGCGGAGGGGGTCATTTTTTTAATTGGGAACTGATGTGCTTTTACTCGATTCGGGAACCTCACAAGCCAAATTTGTAGTATTTTGCACGAATTGCAAGAGATGTTTGCAGGTCGACGGTTGAAGTGGAAGCTCGTATTGAGCTTGCTAGAAATTGATTTGCCAAACCTTCGATAGCTCAGTTGGTTGAGCGGAGGACTGTAGTGGTAAAACAGGCATCCTTAGGTCGCTGTTTCAACACTGGCTCGAAGGACTTTTGCCAAATGCAAATTTTATTGAATACTTGGAAAGTAAAATACTTGGAAAATAAAATAACAGACAATTTATAATTATATTATATTTCATCACTGAAAATAGATGCCTTTTGCTTTGAGGCTGTGGCCATGTTATTTTTCTGTCCGACACCCATCTTTGTTGGTTTCCTGTGAGGTGTTTTGGATCCCCATCTCTTGCTATGAACTGACAAAACAGCAGAATCCCCTTGACAATCTTGATTTCTCAAGGGAAATGAGAGAACACTATACACCATCCAAGATATTAAAATATTGTCAAGGCCCAACACGGCTGAATACTCTGAGGAGATGGCCTGTCAGGCGCCGCCTTTCAACTTTTCCCCCTTAGTATGGTGGTCAGTAACATGCGGGAGAGTGCGGAGGGGGTAATTTTTTTAATTGGGAACTGATGTGCTTTTACTCAATTCGTGAACCTCACAAGTCAAATTTGTAGTATTTTGCATGAATTGCAAGAGATGTTTGCATGTCGACGGTTGAAGTGGAAGATCGTATTGAGCTTGCTAGAGAATGATTTGCCAAGCCTTTGATAGCTCAGTTGGTAGAGCGGAGGACTGTAGTGGCAAAACAGGCATCCTTAGGTCGCTGGTTCAAATCCGCCTCGAAGGACTTTTGCCAAATGCAAATTTTATTGAATACTTGGAAAGTAAAATACTTGGAAAATAAAAAAACAGACAATTTATAATTATATTATATTTCATCACTGAAAAGAGATGCCTTTTGCTTTGAGGCTGTGGCCATGTTATTTTTCTGTCCGACACCCATCTTCGTTGGTTTCCTGTGAGGTGTTTTGGATTCCCATCTCTTGCTATGAACTGGCAAAACAGCAGAATCTCCTTGAAAATCTTGATTTTTCAATGGAAATGAGAGAACACTATACACCATCCAAGATATTAAAATATTGTCAAGGCCCAACACTGCTGAATACTCTGAGGAGATGGCCTGTGAGGGGCCGCCTTTCAACTTTTCCTCCTTAGTATGGTGGTCAGTAACATGTGGGAGACTGCGGAGGGGGTCATTTCTTTAATTGGGAACTGATGTGCTTTTACTCAATTCGGGAACCTAACAAGCCAAATTTGTAGTATTTTGCACGAATTGCAAGAGATGTTTGCACGTCGATGGTTGAAGTGGAAGCTTGTATTGAGCTTGCTAGAAAATGATTTGCCAAACCTTCGATAGCTCAGTTGGTAGAGCAGAGGACTGTAGTGTTAAAACAGGTATTCTTAGGTCGCTGTTTCAAATCCGGCTCGAAGGACTTTTGCCAAATGCAAATTTTATTGAATACTTGGAAAGTAAAATACTTGGAAAATAGAATAATAGACAATTTATAATTATATTATATTTCATCACTGAAAATAGATGCCTTTTGCTTTGAGGCTGTGGCCATGTTATTTTTCTGTCCGACACCCATCTTCGTTGGTTTCCTGTGAGGTGTTTTGGATCCCCATCTCTTGCTATGAACTGACAAAACAGCAGAATCCCCTTGACAATCTTGATTTCTCAAGGGAAATGAGAGCACACTATAAACCATCCAAGATATTAAAATATTGTCAAGGCCCAACACGGCTGAATACTCTGAGGAGATGGCCTGTGAGGCGCCGCCCTTCCACTTTTCCCCCTTAGTATGGTGGTCAGTAACATGCGGGAGACTGCGGAGGGGGTCATTTTTTTAATTGGGAACTGATGTGCTTTTACTCAATTCGGGAACCTCACAAGCCAAATTTGTAGTATTTTGCACGAATTGCAAGAGATGTTTGCATGTCGACGGTTGAAGTGGAAGATCGTATTGGGCTTGCTAGAGCATGATTTGCCAAGCCTTCGATAGCTCAGTTGGTAGAGCGGAGGACTGTAGTGGTAGACTGTAGTGGTAAAACAGGCATCCTTAGGTCGCTGGTTCAAATCCGGCTCGAAGGACTTTTGCCAAATGCAAATTTTATTGAATACTTGGAAAGTAAAATACTTGGAAAATAAAAAAACAGACAATTTATAATTATATTATATTTCATCACTGAAAATAGATGCCTTTTGCTTTGAGGCTGTGGCCATGTTATTTTTCTGTCCTACACCCATCTTCGTTGGTTTCCTGTGAGGTGTTTTGGATTCCCATCTCTTGCTATGAACTGGCAAAACAGCAGAATCTCCTTGAAAATCTTGATTTTTCAATGGAAATGAGAGAACACTATACACCATCCAAGATATTAAAATATTGTCAAGGCCCAACACTGCTGAATACTCTGAGGAGATGGCCTGTGAGGGGCCGCCTTTCAACTTTTCCTCCTTAGTATGGTGGTCAGTAACATGTGGGAGACTGCGGAGGGGGTCATTTTTTTAATATGGAACTGATGTGCTTTTACTCAATTCGGGAACCTAACAAGCCAAATTTGTAGTATTTTGCACGAATTGCAAGAGATGTTTGCACGTCGATGGTTGAAGTGGAAGCTCGTATTGAGCTTGCTAGAAAATGATTTGCCAAACCTTCGATAGCTCAGTTGGTAGAGCAAAGGACTGTAGTGTTAAAACAGGCATCCTTAGGTCGCTGTTTCAAATCCGGCTCGAAGGACTTTTGCCAAATGCAAATTTTATTGAATACTTGGAAAGTAAAATACTTGGAAAATAGAATAATAGACAATTTATAATTATATTATATTTCATCACTGAAAATAGATGCCTTTTGCTTTGAGGCTGTGGCCATGTTATTTTTCTGTCTGACACCCATCTTCGTTGGTTTCCTGTGAGGTGTTTTGGATCCCCATCTCTTGCTATGAACTGACAAAACAGCAGAATCCCCTTGACAATCTTGATTTCTCAAGGGAAATGAGAGCACACTATAAACCATCCAAGATATTAAAATATTGTCAAGGCCCAACACGGCTGAATACTCTGAGGAGATGGCCTGTGAGGCGCCGCCTTTCAACTTTTCCCCCTTAGTATGGTGGTCAGTAACATGCGGGAGACTGCGGAGGGGGTCATTTTTTTAATTGGGAACTGATGTGCTTTTACTCAGTTCGGGAACCTCACAAGCCAAATTTGTAGTATTTTGCACGAATTGCAAGAGATGTTTGCATGTCGACGGTTGAAGTGGAAGATCGTATTGAGCTTGCTAGAGAATGATTTGCCAAGCCTTCGATAGCTCAGTTGGTAGAGCGGAGGACTGTAGTGGTAGACTGTAGTGGTAAAACAGGCATCCTTAGGTCGCTGGTTCAAATCCGGCTCGAAGGACTTTTGCCAAATGCAAATTTTATTGAATACTTGGAAAGTAAAATACTTGGAAAATAAAATAATATACAATTTATAATTATATTATATTTCATCACTGAAAATATATGCCTTTTGCTTTGAGGTTCTGGCCACGTTATGTTTCTGTCCAACACCAATCTTCATTGGTTTCCTGTGAGGTGTTTTGGATCCCCATCTCTTGCTATGAACTGGCAAAACAGCAGAATCTCCTTGACAATCTTGATTTCTCAAGGGAAATGAGAGAACACTATACACCATCCAAGGTATTAAAATATTGTTAAGGCCCAACACTGCTGAATACTCTGAGGAGATGGCCTGTGAGGCACCGCCTTTCAACTTTTCCCCCTTAGTATGGTGGTCAGTAACATGCGGGAGACTGCGGAGGGGGTCATTTTTTTAATTGTCAACTGATGTGCTTTTACTCAATTCGGGAACCTCACAAGCCAAATTTGTAATATTTTGCACGAATTGCAAGAGATGTTTGCATGTCGCCGGTTGAAGTGGAAGATCGTATTGAGCTTGCTAGAGAATGATTTGCCAAGCCTTCGATAGCTCAGTTGGTGGAGGGGAGGACTGTAGTGGTAAAACAGGCATCCTTAGGTCGCTGGTTCAAATCCAGCTCGAAGGACTTTTGCCAAATGCAAATTTTATTGAATATTTGGAAAGTAAAATACTTGGAAAATAAAATAATAGACAATTTATAATTATATTATATTTCATCACTGAAAATATATGCCTTTTGCTTTGAGGCTCTGGCCACTTTATGTTTCTGTCCAACACCAATCTTCATTGGTTTCCTTTGAGGTGTTTTGGATCCCTATCTCTTGCTATGAACTGGCAAAACAGCAGAATCTCCTTGACAATCTTGATTTCTCAAGGGAAATGAAAGAACACTATACACCATCCAAGGTATTAAAATATTGTTAAGGCCCAACACTGCTGAATACTCTGAGGAGATGGCCTGTGAGGCGCCGCCTTTCAACTTTTCCCCCTTAGTATGGTGGCCAGTAACATGCGGGAGACTGCGGAGGGGGTCATTTTTTTAATTGTCAACTGATGTGCTTTTACTCAATTCGGGAACCTCACAAGCCAAATTTGTAATAGTTTGCACGAATTGCAAGAGATGTTTACAAGTCGATGGTTAAAGTGGAAGCTCGTATTGAGTTTGCTAGAGAATGATTTGCCAAGCCTTGGATGCAGTGGTGAAACAGACATCCTTAGGTCGCTGGTTCAAATCCGGCTCGAAGGACTTTTGCCAAATGCAAATTTTATTGAATACTTGGAAAGTAAAATACTTGGAAAGTAAAATAACAGACAATTTATAATTATATTATATTTCATCACTGAAAATAGATGCCTTTTGTTTTGAGGCTGTGGCCACGTTATTTTTCTGTCCGACACCAATCTTCGTTGGTTTCCTGTGAGGTGTTTTGGATCCCCATCTCTTGCTATGAACTGACAAAACAGCAGAATCCCCTTGACAATCTTGATTTCTCAAGGGAAATGAGAGAACACTATGCACCATCCAAGATATTAAAATATTGTCAAGGCCCAACACGGCTGAATACTCTGAGGAGATGGCCTGTGAGGCGCCGCCTTTCAACTTTTCCCCCTTAGTATGGTGGTCAGTAACATGCGGGAGACTGCAGAGGGGGTAATTTTTTTAAATGGGAACTGATGTGCTTTTACTCAATTCGTGAACCTCACAAGCCAAATTTGTAGTATTTTGCATGAATTGCAAGAGATGTTTGCATGTCGACGGTTGAAGTGGAAGATCGTATTGAGCTTGCTAGAGAATGATTTGCCAAGCCTTTCATAGCTCAGTTGGTAGAGCGGAGGACTGTAGTGGTAAAACAGGCATCCTTAGGTCGCTGTCTCAAATCCGGCTCGAAGGACTTTTGCCAAATGCAAATTTTATTGAATACTTGGAAAGTAAAATACTTGGAAAATAAAATAACAGACAATTTATAATTATATAATATTTCATCACTGAAAATAGATGCCTTTTGCTTTGAGGCTCTGGCCACGTTATGTTTCTGTCCAACACCAATGTTCATTGGTTTCCTGTGAGGTGTTTTGGATCCCCATCTCTTGCTATGAACTGGCAAAACAGCAGAATCTCCTTGACAATCTTGATTTCTCAAGGGAAATGAGAGAACACTATACGCCATCCAAGATATTAAAATATTGTCAAGGCCCAACACTGCTGAATACTCTGAGGAGATGGCCTGTGAGGCGCCGCCTTTCAACTTTTCCCCCTTAGTATGGTGGTCAGTAACATGCGAGAGACTGCAGAGGGGGTAATTTTTTTAAATGGGAACTGATGTGCTTTTACTCAATTTGTGAACCTCACAAGCCAAATTTGTAGTATTTTGCATGAATTGCAAGAGATGTTTGCATGTCGACGGTTGAAGTTGAAGATCGTATTGAGCTTGCTGGAGAATGATTTGCCAAGCCTTTGATAGCTCAGTTGGTAGAGCGGAGAACTGTAGTGGTAAAACAGGCAGCCTTAGGTCGCTGGCTCAAATCCGGCTCGAAGGACTTCTGCCAAATGCAAATTTTATTGAATACTTGGAAAGTAAAATACTTGGAAAATAAAATAACAGACAATTTATAATTATATTATATTTCATCACTGAAAATAGATGCCTTTTGCTTTGAGGCTCTGGCCACGTTATGTTTCTGTCCAACACCAATCTTCATTGGTTTCCTGTGAGGTGTTTTGGATCCCCATCTCTTGCTATGAACTGACAAAACAGCAGAATCCCCTTGACAATCTTGATTTCTCAAGGGAAATGAGAGAACACTATACACCATCCAAGATATTAAAATATTGTCAAGGCCCAACACGGCTGAATACTCTGAGGAGATGGCCTGTCAGGCGCCGCCTTTCAACTTTTCCCCCTTAGTATGGTGGTCAGTAACATGCGGGAGAGTGCGGAGGGGGTAATTTTTTTAATTGGGAACTGATGTGCTTTTACTCAATTCGTGAACCTCACAAGTCAAATTTGTAGTATTTTGCATGAATTGCAAGAGATGTTTGCATGTCGACGGTTGAAGTGGAAGATCGTATTGAGCTTGCTAGAGAATGATTTGCCAAGCCTTTGATAGCTCAGTTGGTAGAGCGGAGGACTGTAGTGGCAAAACAGGCATCCTTAGGTCGCTGGTTCAAATCCGCCTCGAAGGACTTTTGCCAAATGCAAATTTTATTGAATACTTGGAAAGTAAAATACTTGGAAAATAAAAAAACAGACAATTTATAATTATATTATATTTCATCACTGAAAATAGATGCCTTTTGCTTTGAGGCTGTGGCCATGTTATTTTTCTGTCCGACACCCATCTTCGTTGGTTTCCTGTGAGGTGTTTTGGATTCCCATCTCTTGCTATGAACTGGCAAAACAGCAGAATCTCCTTGAAAATCTTGATTTTTCAATGGAAATGAGAGAACACTATACACCATCCAAGATATTAAAATATTGTCAAGGCCCAACACTGCTGAATACTCTGAGGAGATGGCCTGTGAGGGGCCGCCTTTCAACTTTTCCTCCTTAGTATGGTGGTCAGTAACATGTGGGAGACTGCGGAGGGGGTCATTTCTTTAATTGGGAACTGATGTGCTTTTACTCAATTCGGGAACCTAACAAGCCAAATTTGTAGTATTTTGCACGAATTGCAAGAGATGTTTGCACGTCGATGGTTGAAGTGGAAGCTTGTATTGAGCTTGCTAGAAAATGATTTGCCAAACCTTCGATAGCTCAGTTGGTAGAGCAGAGGACTGTAGTGTTAAAACAGGTATTCTTAGGTCGCTGTTTCAAATCCGGCTCGAAGGACTTTTGCCAAATGCAAATTTTATTGAATACTTGGAAAGTAAAATACTTGGAAAATAGAATAATAGACAATTTATAATTATATTATATTTCATCACTGAAAATAGATGCCTTTTGCTTTGAGGCTGTGGCCATGTTATTTTTCTGTCCGACACCCATCTTCGTTGGTTTCCTGTGAGGTGTTTTGGATCCCCATCTCTTGCTATGAACTGACAAAACAGCAGAATCCCCTTGACAATCTTGATTTCTCAAGGGAAATGAGAGCACACTATAAACCATCCAAGATATTAAAATATTGTCAAGGCCCAACACGGCTGAATACTCTGAGGAGATGGCCTGTGAGGCGCCGCCCTTCCACTTTTCCCCCTTAGTATGGTGGTCAGTAACATGCGGGAGACTGCGGAGGGGGTCATTTTTTTAATTGGGAACTGATGTGCTTTTACTCAATTCGGGAACCTCACAAGCCAAATTTGTAGTATTTTGCACGAATTGCAAGAGATGTTTGCATGTCGACGGTTGAAGTGGAAGATCGTATTGGGCTTGCTAGAGCATGATTTGCCAAGCCTTCGATAGCTCAGTTGGTAGAGCGGAGGACTGTAGTGGTAGACTGTAGTGGTAAAACAGGCATCCTTAGGTCGCTGGTTCAAATCCGGCTCGAAGGACTTTTGCCAAATGCAAATTTTATTGAATACTTGGAAAGTAAAATACTTGGAAAATAAAAAAACAGACAATTTATAATTATATTATATTTCATCACTGAAAATAGATGCCTTTTGCTTTGAGGCTGTGGCCATGTTATTTTTCTGTCCTACACCCATCTTCGTTGGTTTCCTGTGAGGTGTTTTGGATTCCCATCTCTTGCTATGAACTGGCAAAACAGCAGAATCTCCTTGAAAATCTTGATTTTTCAATGGAAATGAGAGAACACTATACACCATCCAAGATATTAAAATATTGTCAAGGCCCAACACTGCTGAATACTCTGAGGAGATGGCCTGTGAGGGGCCGCCTTTCAACTTTTCCTCCTTAGTATGGTGGTCAGTAACATGTGGGAGACTGCGGAGGGGGTCATTTTTTTAATTGGGAACTGATGTGCTTTTACTCAATTCGGGAACCTAACAAGCCAAATTTGTAGTATTTTGCACGAATTGCAAGAGATGTTTGCACGTCGATGGTTGAAGTGGAAGCTCGTATTGAGCTTGCTAGAAAATGATTTGCCAAACCTTCGATAGCTCAGTTGGTAGAGCAAAGGACTGTAGTGTTAAAACAGGCATCCTTAGGTCGCTGTTTCAAATCCGGCTCGAAGGACTTTTGCCAAATGCAAATTTTATTGAATACTTGGAAAGTAAAATACTTGGAAAATAGAATAATAGACAATTTATAATTATATTATATTTCATCACTGAAAATAGATGCCTTTTGCTTTGAGGCTGTGGCCATGTTATTTTTCTGTCTGACACCCATCTTCGTTGGTTTCCTGTGAGGTGTTTTGGATCCCCATCTCTTGCTATGAACTGACAAAACAGCAGAATCCCCTTGACAATCTTGATTTCTCAAGGGAAATGAGAGCACACTATAAACCATCCAAGATATTAAAATATTGTCAAGGCCCAACACGGCTGAATACTCTGAGGAGATGGCCTGTGAGGCGCCGCCTTTCAACTTTTCCCCCTTAGTATGGTGGTCAGTAACATGCGGGAGACTGCGGAGGGGGTCATTTTTTTAATTGGGAACTGATGTGCTTTTACTCAGTTCGGGAACCTCACAAGCCAAATTTGTAGTATTTTGCACGAATTGCAAGAGATGTTTGCATGTCGACGGTTGAAGTGGAAGATCGTATTGAGCTTGCTAGAGAATGATTTGCCAAGCCTTCGATAGCTCAGTTGGTAGAGCGGAGGACTGTAGTGGTAGACTGTAGTGGTAAAACAGGCATCCTTAGGTCGCTGGTTCAAATCCGGCTCGAAGGACTTTTGCCAAATGCAAATTTTATTGAATACTTGGAAAGTAAAATACTTGGAAAATAAAATAATATACAATTTATAATTATATTATATTTCATCACTGAAAATATATGCCTTTTGCTTTGAGGTTCTGGCCACGTTATGTTTCTGTCCAACACCAATCTTCATTGGTTTCCTGTGAGGTGTTTTGGATCCCCATCTCTTGCTATGAACTGGCAAAACAGCAGAATCTCCTTGACAATCTTGATTTCTCAAGGGAAATGAGAGAACACTATACACCATCCAAGGTATTAAAATATTGTTAAGGCCCAACACTGCTGAATACTCTGAGGAGATGGCCTGTGAGGCACCGCCTTTCAACTTTTCCCCCTTAGTATGGTGGTCAGTAACATGCGGGAGACTGCGGAGGGGGTCATTTTTTTAATTGTCAACTGATGTGCTTTTACTCAATTCGGGAACCTCACAAGCCAAATTTGTAATATTTTGCACGAATTGCAAGAGATGTTTGCATGTCGCCGGTTGAAGTGGAAGATCGTATTGAGCTTGCTAGAGAATGATTTGCCAAGCCTTCGATAGCTCAGTTGGTGGAGGGGAGGACTGTAGTGGTAAAACAGGCATCCTTAGGTCGCTGGTTCAAATCCAGCTCGAAGGACTTTTGCCAAATGCAAATTTTATTGAATATTTGGAAAGTAAAATACTTGGAAAATAAAATAATAGACAATTTATAATTATATTATATTTCATCACTGAAAATATATGCCTTTTGCTTTGAGGCTCTGGCCACTTTATGTTTCTGTCCAACACCAATCTTCATTGGTTTCCTTTGAGGTGTTTTGGATCCCTATCTCTTGCTATGAACTGGCAAAACAGCAGAATCTCCTTGACAATCTTGATTTCTCAAGGGAAATGAAAGAACACTATACACCATCCAAGGTATTAAAATATTGTTAAGGCCCAACACTGCTGAATACTCTGAGGAGATGGCCTGTGAGGCGCCGCCTTTCAACTTTTCCCCCTTAGTATGGTGGCCAGTAACATGCGGGAGACTGCGGAGGGGGTCATTTTTTTAATTGTCAACTGATGTGCTTTTACTCAATTCGGGAACCTCACAAGCCAAATTTGTAATAGTTTGCACGAATTGCAAGAGATGTTTACAAGTCGATGGTTAAAGTGGAAGCTCGTATTGAGTTTGCTAGAGAATGATTTGCCAAGCCTTGGATGCAGTGGTGAAACAGACATCCTTAGGTCGCTGGTTCAAATCCGGCTCGAAGGACTTTTGCCAAATGCAAATTTTATTGAATACTTGGAAAGTAAAATACTTGGAAAGTAAAATAACAGACAATTTATAATTATATTATATTTCATCACTGAAAATAGATGCCTTTTGTTTTGAGGCTGTGGCCACGTTATTTTTCTGTCCGACACCAATCTTCGTTGGTTTCCTGTGAGGTGTTTTGGATCCCCATCTCTTGCTATGAACTGACAAAACAGCAGAATCCCCTTGACAATCTTGATTTCTCAAGGGAAATGAGAGAACACTATGCACCATCCAAGATATTAAAATATTGTCAAGGCCCAACACGGCTGAATACTCTGAGGAGATGGCCTGTGAGGCGCCGCCTTTCAACTTTTCCCCCTTAGTATGGTGGTCAGTAACATGCGAGAGACTGCAGAGGGGGTAATTTTTTTAAATGGGAACTGATGTGCTTTTACTCAATTTGTGAACCTCACAAGCCAAATTTGTAGTATTTTGCATGAATTGCAAGAGATGTTTGCATGTCGACGGTTGAAGTTGAAGATCGTATTGAGCTTGCTAGAGAATGATTTGCCAAGCCTTTGATAGCTCAGTTGGTAGAGCGGAGAACTGTAGTGGTAAAACAGGCATCCTTAGGTCGCTGGCTCAAATCCGGCTCGAAGGACTTCTGCCAAATGCAAATTTTATTGAATACTTGGAAAGTAAAATACTTGGAAAATAAAATAACAGACAATTTATAATTATATTATATTTCATCACTGAAAATAGATGCCTTTTGCTTTGAGGCTCTGGCCACGTTATGTTTCTGTCCAACACCAATCTTCATTGGTTTCCTGTGAGGTGTTTTGGATCCCCATCTCTTGCTATGAACTGGCAAAACAGCAGAATCTCCTTGACAATCTTGATTTCTCAAGGGAAATGAGAGAACACTATACACCATCCAAGATATTAAAATATTGTCAAGGCCCAACACTGCTGAATACTCTGAGGATATGGCCTGTGAGGCGCCGCCTTTCAACTTTTCCTCCTTAGTATGGTGGTCAGTAACATGCGGGAGACTGCGGAGGGGGTCATTTTTTTAATTGGGAACTGATGTGCTTTTACTCGATTCGGGAACCTCACAAGCCAAATTTGTAGTATTTTGCACGAATTGCAAGAGATGTTTGCAGGTCGACGGTTGAAGTGGAAGCTCGTATTGAGCTTGCTAGAAATTGATTTGCCAAACCTTCGATAGCTCAGTTAGTTGAGCGGAGGACTGTAGTGGTAAAACAGGCATCCTTAGGTCGCTGTTTCAACACAGGCTCGAAGGACTTTTGCCAAATGCAAATTTTATTGAATACTTGGAAAGTAAAATACTTGGAAAATAAAATAACAGACAATTTATAATTATATTATATTTCATCACTGAAAATAGATGCCTTTTGCTTTGAGGCTGTGGCCATGTTATTTTTCTGTCTGACACCCATCTTTGTTGGTTTCCTGTGAGGTGTTTTGGATCCCCATCTCTTGCTATGAACTGACAAAACAGCAGAATCCCCTTGACAATCTTGATTTCTCAAGGGAAATGAGAGAACACTATACACCATCCAAGATATTAAAATATTGTCAAGGCCCAACACGGCTGAATACTCTGAGGAGATGGCCTGTCAGGCGCCGCCTTTCAACTTTTCCCCCTTAGTATGGTGGTCAGTAACATGCGGGAGACTGCGGAGGGGGTCATTTTTTTAATTGGGAACTGATGTGCTTTTACTCCATTCGTGAACCTCACAAGCCAAATTTGTAGTATTTTGCACGAATTGCAAGAGATGTTTACATGTCGATGGTTGAAATGGAAGCTCGTATTGAGCTTGCTAGAGAATGATTTGCGAAGCCTTTGATAGCTCAGTTGGTAGAGTGGAGGACTGCAGTGGTGAAACAGGCATCCTTACATTGCTGGTTCAAATCCAGCTCGAAGGACTTTTGCCAAATGCAAATTTTATTGAATAATTGGAGAGTAAAATACTTGGAAAGTAAAATAACAGACAATTTATAATTATATTATATTTCATCACTGAAAATAGATGCCTTTTGCTTTGAGGCTGTGGCCACATTATTTTTCTGTCCGACACCTATCTTCATTGGTCATTGCATGAGAGGGGAATGAAGGTAAGTGTTTGTACATTCATGGCGGACAACTGTACTAGTCTTATATGGCAGCAGGTAATTTCTGCCCATACACACATGTCCCTGGATGCATTGGCCCCATTTCTGACCCCACTATGTGTCCTGTGCGATAGGATGATGGAGTGGGTAGCATCCTCAGGATGGGTTATGGTGTGCACTCCCATCTTGTTGCACGTGTATCGTATATGCATGCAGCAGTGTTGGAGTGAAATCATTGCTGTGTTGTGTTCTGTGAGATTTGGTAGTAGGGAGTGTTGGCTGTTGTCAGTAGCATATTCGTACCATGCATTGGTATCCCTGTTAGGCTCAGTTCAATGCACTCCCAGGGATGACTCTACGGTGTGGTGATATGCTGGAGGCAGCGACATAGTGCATATGCAGTGCATAGTGCTAGATGCCCTAACGGTGTGTGAGGGCCGCCGATGAGTGGTGCATGTATTGTGGGATGTGGCCTGGTCACCTGTTAGTCATGTAGTGTTAGGTGTCGGCCTTACTTCATCACTGTGGGATTTGGTAGTCATGTGCCGTTTCACTGGCTCTGGGGCACAGTGTTCGGTGAAGTGCACATCGTGCACTGGCGTCAACATTTCCACCCAGGTGGAGTATGCATCCCCCCCTTCCCACCCAGGTGGAGTATGCATCTCCCCCCCTTCCTACCCAGGTGGAGTATGCATCCCCCCCTTCCCACCCAGGTGGAGTATGCAGGCACCCAGCTCATAACCCCGATGCACTGCCATGGGACAGTCGGGCAACTCACCAAGCAGCTAGGCACGTCGTCCAGCATGTCGCTCCATATAGCGTGGTAGCGTGTAGTTCTGCAGAACCAAAGAGTCATGAGTTGATCCTGGATATCGGGCACAGCAATGTGTGATGATCTTGCTCGCGTTGCATACCATCTGCACGTTTATGGAGTGGTATTGCTTGCAGTTGCCATACGCCACCTCCATGGCATGCGGGACCACCAACTCCACGTGGGTGCAGTCGAGGGCGCCTATACAATTTGGCATGCATGCCAGTGCATGGAAGGCAACTTTTGTATCGAATATCTCCTGGGGAGTCTGTGGTAGGGATATGTAGTCCGTTGTGTGCTTGAGGAGGGCATCCAGCACTTGGTTCAGTATCCGGGAAAATAAGGGTTGTGATATGCCATGCATGTGCCCCACTGTGTGCTGGTAGGTGCCTGTGGCAAGGAAGTGGAGCACAGACACTACCTTCAGTAGAGGGGGGATGGCGGTGCATATTTCTATGAGGCTCACTATGTCGTCATGTATCAGGTCCACTATGGTGGTGATGGTGTCACGGTCAAGCCGGTATAGGGTGTGGATCTGCTCCGGTCTTAGGGTGAAGGGGGTGGCTTTGATGCGAGGGATTGGGGGCTGCCGGCTTGATAACGGTGGCTGCACTGGTGGGGCATGCTGGGCCTGTCTCACCCTCTTTCTCCTCCTGTGTATCCTCTGTAGTGGGGTCTGTGGTTGTTGTTGTTGTTGTTGCTGTTGTTGTTGTTGCTGCATTGCAAGCAGGGCCTCCAGCTCCAGTAATGCTACTACTATTGGTATCATCTTGGTGTGGGAGGGGGTGTGGTGTGTGGGTGTGCTCCTTTTGTGCTGTGCCAGACTCCATTGCCTCCACCTGTGCTGATTGTGTGCACCTGTGGCTCTTGGAAACACTGCTCAGGGTTCTTAGCACCTTCTCGGAGATGCCGGTATTTACTCCATGCCGGTAAGGTACTTTTCGGCTTCAGGAGGCCGTTATTTGCATGTCCGCATTACTTGGGATCAGCTCCGGTTTACAGCATGCCGCTAATATCGGCATGGTGTGTCACGCGTGTAACCCTAGACTGCTATTTACGGCATTGTACTTTACGGTGCCGTAAATAGCGGTCTGGTTGGTCAGAATAGCCCGTAGCGGTAGGCGATGCCGGTAATCCTTTACCGGCATTGTTTTTGACTTACCTCCAACCTCGGAATGACCCCCAACGACTCGAGAATAATTAAGTAAATAAAAGTTACCGGGGAGGACACCCGAGAAGAGAGAGGTTACCGGGGGGGAACACCCAAGAAGTGAGAGGATTTGCCTTATTCCTACGCTTTTAATACAAGTGGATAGAAGAAACGTGTACCCAGAGTCCCAGCTAAAGGGGGAACGATTAAACTACCACAAAGGTTAAAGTCAGAGATAAATGTGACCAGCTGGTGTTCGTCTAGTCTGTCAATCATCTGTCTTGCATGTTTTTTTTGTTGTGACATCATATATCAAAATTTTCTTTGAGAAAACTGATTTAAACTTTACGCGATTTAACAGCTGAGATGAAATCGCATATGAATTGATGTTTTTTGAGTAATTTAGAAGGTATAACATTTTGTGAAAAGATTTGGATTGGAGCTTGCGTTGTTTGGTGCTCGCTCATATCGTTGAAACTATTCGAGTCATGCGAAAGTGTTGACAAGTGTTATATAAGAGGAAAGGGAACATATTTAAGTATGGAGGACATAACTCCATTGACACACTTATGCAAGCAGTTGCCAAAACACGCACCCAAGCTAAGAAAATATAGCACGGAGTGGGTTAAGGGAACCGCCCACAAGATGTTTATGCCATGGCCACAAGGTGGGTCCTTATCTAAAGCCGTCTTGCAACACATGACGACATATCTGCATGTCACATACACGGGCAAGAAGTTAGACAAACGCCTTGCTGTTCTTGAGCTTTGGAAAATGTATGAACAGGGAAAGGAAGAGGAGCCGCCAATAGATTGGATACTTAACATATGCACAGAGGGGGGTGAGAGGCCTACCGCGCCACCCGCCCCATCCGAAACAAAAGTTGAAGAAAGAAAGGACGAGGGACTATACCCGCTGAGAGCTTAAAGCAGCCACAGGGTGTAGCAACCCAGCATATGAGTCACCTAGGCAAAGTAGTGACGAAAATCAAGGGAAAGATAGTGATAAGGATATTACCTCCACAGTCCCAAGGGACAAGGGGAGACGCAATGACGAAAGAAGGGATCATGCACAGACAAGTGCATCTCTCGACAAAGAGAGAGAAGGGAAAAGATGGAAAGGAAACGGAGATAGAACTGGTGAGATAGCATTCGCAAAGAACAAATGGATGGGAGGGCAAATTTTACTGAAACTTGATGGCAAAGGCATTGATGACACGAAACAAAAGGAGAGGTTAGATGAAGTACAGAGAAAGGGAAAAGAGAAGGAATTAAGAGACGAAAGAATAAGAAAGAAAGAAAGACAGACAAAGGCGAGAACAGCTATATCACGAAGAGCAAGAAAGACAGCTCGAACGCAAACCAAGAGCAACAAACGATCATGACAGGCAAGAACAGCAGAGGTTAGAAGAAGAGCAAAGGATACGTGAGAAAAGAATAAAGAGGCAAAGAAATGAAAAGAAAAAGGAAGAAGATATGGTCAGAGAAGAGGCGAGGAAACGTAAAGTATTCGATGACGACATAGAACGAAAGCGGAGACAGAGAACACGCGATCTTGAATATCTGGGCAGAGAGGTTAAAAAAGCTGCTCCAGTACTAGAATGGGAAGATATAGAAGAAATCTTTCCTGCGTACGATTCAGTACCAGGCACGTCTAGCGCAAATATGGAAGATGACTTCGACACCAGAAGCATCGGAGAAACGATCGATAGAATATATGATGAAATGGGGTTAGAACAAACACCCCAAGGGGAGGGGGAAGATGAGCGCCTGGAAAGCACCCAGCTCTATGACACGGGGAATGGCACCCAAAGTAGTGGGAATAGGGACCTATCCCTGGACAGATTCGAAATCAGTAGGAACCAAGACGATGAAAGAAGTTGCACGAATTGGGGACAGACAATGTCCGACACAGAAAGGGAGAAGCGCGAGGAAATTGAGGAAGAGATACGGAGCAAAGATGACTCCCAAGGGAAAAAGGAATAAGATGGTCAGATACTAGCGAATCTGCACCGAGGGCATCAGAATCAGCCACGCAGTGTGACCGACATGAAGAAGTATCTCACGGTCAGAGGGGGGTGTCATCCCCGCCCTATGTAGAGAGGCTCAGGACATTGCCAGGCAGGCGGCGATGTGGGAATATTACCCCTGCAATAGACAGGAGAACAATGAGAGAAGAGAGGGAGAGCTATGCATCCCAGTTTCCGTTGCTCGAGAAAGGGGGAGTAAGACCACAGTTTATTCTATGACCACACATGGATCGAGAAAACTTGAAAAATAAGCTTCCAATGTTGACATCGGGAGCCGGAAAGTGGATACACGAGTTAGAGAAAATGGCAGGTGGAAACACGTTAGCTATAGGGGACATCAAAGATCTCCTAATCGCCATACTTGGTGAGAGAGCAGACAATGTATGGACATGGACAGGCTACCCTGGTGTAACCACAATTAATACCTCGCATAATGGAGCTCCATTTAACAATGAAGATTACCCCTGCTATCTTCGCGAGTGTGATGGACTACAGAGACTATGGGGATTTTAGTTCAAAAGAACAAAAGTCTGTTCTGACTGTTTTCAGTGTTTTGTTATGGTTTTTTTGGAGTTTTGTTGAAACTGCTGAAGAGTAGTGAATTAAAGAAGTTGAAGCATAATGCTCGCCTCGAGTCTTGTCATAGAATTGTAGAGCCACAGTACGGAAATCGCTACAAGTGCTATACCCAGACCCATGACGTTGAAATTGAAAGAGTCTGAGGATCCATTAATTTATATACTGAATTTTCAAGACGCATGGGTGCTCGAGACTCATAAATCTTGGACGAAATCTATACCTGTGTTTTACCATATATTGTGCCAAGGGCTGCCAGAGCCGGTGCAGAAACAACTCAAGAAATTGGTGGGAATTGAGGCCAAGCCTTGGGCTGAAATACAGTTGACCATCACACACTATTGTAGGCTGCTGTAAGAAAAGAATCACAAAAAAGAAGCTGCATGAAAGGGTGAAGAAGTGAAATTGGTGCAGAAGAAATTGTCAAAATATGCTCTTGTGGGAGCCATGATAACTAGCGCAGCTGAATCGACCATGCAACAGGTGACTAACCCACCGCAGAGTAATCAGAGCAGTACTGGGTTTTATCCCATGGGGAGAGGATTTAGGGTAAGAGGATGGCATAGTAATCAGGGAGGTTTCCAAAGTAATCAAGGAGGCTTTCAAAGTATGCAAAATGGTAACCAAGATATGTCAAACGGGCAAATGATCCGACCACCGCCAGTATGTTGGCTGTGTGGAATGACAGGGCACTTAGCTCACACATGCAGAAATCAAGGCATGATGCAGAATGGCCAAGGGACAGGAGCAGGCATGACAAATCCACCTGCAGCCTTACAGCAGGGTGTTGCACAGAATCACACAGTGCAACAACAAGTGCCAGGAGTGCAACAAGGCATGCAACCTCAGAATATGGGGAATTGTCCACAAGGACAATCCCAACAGGCACCGAAGCAACTGTCAGAGACTATTAACACAGGGCAGACCCCGAACCTTGGAATTCGAGGAAGTAATAGGAATGAGGGAAATCCACAAGCACAAAGTGGGCCAATTTTGTATATGGACTAGGACAGCTCACTGGGAACCCTGATGTGTTCTATCCTATCTGTGACACCAGACCCTCACCGGGAACCTAGTGTGGATGTCGTTATAGGGGATAAAGACTATTCCTTCTTAGTTGACACAGGTGCAACACACTCCTGCATACGTGAAGGCAAGTTTTCCTTGTCCGGCGAGGCCATAAATACTCAGAGTTTTACAGGAGCTACCAGTCGTGTTCCCTTCACAAATGCACTTCCAGTCTCTTTAGGAGAATGTGTAATGAATGTGCCTTTACTATATTCATGTCAGACCCCAGTAAACATTTTGGGGAGGGATTTAATGATGAAGTTAAACAATCTCGTTCACAGAGGAGGGCATACTATGTTCAACTCCAGGAATGCACTATTCAAATGTATGCAAAATAATCAGAGCATACGCAGGATACACAGCCATGAGGGCTATACCATTGGAGCCAGAAATATCTGCATATGGTATGAGTGTGTTTATGGCAGGATTGCCAGGCCTTGCAGACAAAATCATGAGAACCCCTGATTTAGACCAAGAATACCAATGCACGAGGAGGAGGGAAAAGTATTTAATCAAGGGAAAAGTATTTCACTTGATGATACACACAGCTGCAATATGAGGGAAGGTGGCCTTGATAGATGGTTATGACGACGAGGGCCGACAATGGTGTGCAATAATTGCAATTGAAGAAGGATATCGAGTCACTGACGTCACCGATGACGATCTGTTTGATGAACAAACAGAAAAGGAAGAGACAATGGTGGAAGTGACTCTCATCTTTTGGGTAAAAATTATCAAAAGAGAAGTACCTCAGAGAATTATGTTGGCATGAAATCGTCCTGAATATTTTGATGACGATATGACAAAGATGCCTGTCTCAGTATGGACTACAGGCCCCTGTGACGTAGACCTCTTGAAGGGGGTTGGGTAAGTGAAGATTAAACTGAAACCAGGAGCAATTCTACCAAAAGCCTGACAATATCCCATGTCCAGAGAGGCAGATGAGGGGATTTTTAAGACAATGAGCCTCATTACGAGGTGGGCGCTAAGGGATTACCTGCACCGGTAAGGGCACCGGTGCCGGTAATCCCTTAGTGCCCTACTACGAGTTCCCTTTGCAAGTCCTCCCTTAACGCCTGGTTTTTGCAGGTGTTGAGTACGGGACCCGCAAAGGGACTTTGGAGCTAATAACGGTACCGCAATTTGCGTTACCGTTATTAGCGCCTTCCCCATTCCCATTGAGCCCTACGGGGGCTCAAATGGGAATGGGGAATGGCTCTGGTGAATGGGGAATTACCGGTCCTGCCAACCTTGTAATGGACCGGTAATTGCTCCATTCACCAGGGCGGAGTCGGAAGGGTTTTGGAGGCAGCCATGGCGCTAATAGCGCCATGGCTGCCTCCAACTTCGTAATGAGTCCCAATTTCTGCAATGATGGAACAGGGCATTTTAGTGACGTCAGAGTCGTCATGCAATACCGCATTTTATCCGATCAAAAAATCAAAGGGACGGTCTTGGAGGCTAATCCAGGATTTAAGGTCAATAAACTATTGTGTTGAGGTCGAGTTCCCTCTAGTCCCTAACCCGTCTACAATCCTATGTAACATACCCGTTGAAGCAAAATATTTCACTGTGATTGACCTGAAAAATGCATTTTTCTCAATCCCGTTGCACCGTGACTCACAGGATCTGGCGTCATTCATGTTCAGACAGATGCGTCTGAAAAGCACGAGGCTGCAACAAGGGTACTGTGAGTCTCTTTCGATTTTTAATAGAGTCCTACAGATGGACTTGAGCAACATTGCTTTAGAAAGTGTCATCCTGCAATGCGTGGATGACATCTTAAATTGCAGCACCACAGATGAGCAATGCAGGCACGATTCTGTTCAGCTATTGATTATACTGGCTGAGGAACGATATAAGGTTGACAAGGAAAAGTTACAATATTGTGAACAAGAAGTGCTGTACATAGGCCAGCTGATCTCATATCAGGGAAAGAGAGTGACCACAGAAAGGGCTGAAGCCATACTGAACGCAGCTAAGCCACACACGATAAAACAGATGCAGAGCTTTCTAGGCATGTGAAACTATGTCAGGGCATGGATCTTCGATTACAGCTCCTATACTAAGCCTTTACTTCAGGCCCTAAAGAAGGCCCAAGTAACGAAAGAAAAGATTGAATGGTCTCAGACCATGGAGAAAGGAATTGCTGAACTCAAAAGAGCTATTTGCACAGCACCAGTTCTCGGGATTCCCAATTATGCAGAGGAATTTTACCTGTTTTCACACATGAATGGCAGTGTTATGACGGCAGTACTCACACAGAGGACATTGGGGTACAAGCCCTTGGCATACTACAGTGGGAATTTGGACCCAGTAATGAGAGGTCATTTCCTGTGCAAACAAAGTTTAGCTGCCTCAGCATTTGCCATAGAAAAGGCAACAACCATTGTGATGGGATGCTCCATGACATTGTATGTCGAGCACTCACTATTTGCCATTCTATAGAAACCAAAGGGCACACTGACATCTCAGAGAGCTTCTGCTTATGAAGTGATCATATCGAATCCATCGATTAAGGTAGTCCGATGTAAGATAGTGAACCCAGCTATGTTTATACCAGAACCAGTCACTGAAGGATGACTGTGCAAATTATGAAGAATTCTATGATGAAATCCCCAGGGTGAAAAAAAATGCATTGGCAGAAGGAGAGATCGTCTTTATTGACAGGTCTTCGAGGATCGACCGAAGTGATGGGCAAAGATACACAGGTGTTGCTGTGATGAAGCCCACAGCAAATGGAAAATTTCCAGTACTCCTCAGTGCGCGAATACCATCTCATTATTCAGCACAGGTTGCAGAATTATTGGCGTTGATACTCGCCATTGAGAATCATGCAGACCAGGAAGTAACTGTCATGGGTATCAGGCAGGTAGTTGGGGCAAGCTGGGTGGAGGCTTGGCAGGCCTGTCATAGGCACACAAAGAACCCATAACATATCCCTCCTTTCATTCCTTCCTAGTGTTTGTAGTAACTTCCTGGTTACCACTTCCTGTTGCCAAACAGGAAGTACATGATAACTCATGAGCTCTCTAGTGTTTGGGTGTGGCTGGCTATATAAGCCACACCCAAGATTCTTCCAGTGCTTCGTGTTGCTTACTGTGAGCTGTATCAGCAACACACTTGCCGTGCTCTGGATCAGCCAGCATCTGCTTACCTGCTCTGGATTATCCTGCTTCTGCTTACCTGCTCCGGATCATCCTGTTTCTGCTTACCTGCTCCAGATCATCCTGTTTCTGCTTACCTGCTCCGGATCATCCTGCTTCTGCTTACCCGCTCCGGATCATTCAGCTTCAGTTCACCTGGTTCATACTCCACGCCGCAGCTATCTCCAGTCAAGAGGGGACTTCTACACCAGCACCTGTAAGAACAAAGAAGAACAGAGTTAACACGCGCAAATCAGTAACGCTGCGCATACTCACCGAATCTTCCTGCGACGTTGCAATCCAGGTTAGTTGTGTGAGCGCACAAACCCCTGTAAAAAAAGAAGAGACATGATTCATTGTGCTCGCTCCAATAACGCAGGCACTTATTTCACTGCGCTCTCTCTCGCTACACGGTGCATACTTACCAAAAGCCTCCATGCAAACTTACCTAACCACCAAGTCTCCAGTAGCACTGAACCCGGACTCGAGGTGCTAGCCACATAATTTCTACTGCAAGGGAAAGGGAGAGACATTACCGGGCACGCTCGAATTGAAGGCGCTGCACAAACGTACCAGCAGCGAGCTTCTACACGCAGCACTACTCACCCACAGAAATACCGGCAAACAAAGACAATACGGACAATTTTGGACACTCAACATTCTCTGCGCAACGTACACTTGTGGGAAGGACTTTCTAGCCAGTGAAGAAACTGGCGCCTTGAACTCGGCCTCGCTGTGAAGGCATAAAACAGCGTTTGGCATCTGGACTCAGTCTACAGACATTGGCACCAATCACATGAGTGAATTGCGCCCCAGCAAATGCAGGATGAAGTGCACACCCTACTAAAGATCGAGGTAAGCCCATAGGGGGACATCACAGCACACAGTAAAGAGAAAGGAAGGGCCCAGAGGAATCGGGTGAATTAAGGTCTGAGTGTACACCTTGTATTTGACAGGTATTCCTCCGGGTGAAACAGGGGAAGTGAAGACTCGGGGTCAAGGGAGGCTCGTCCATTGCTCCTGCAGAGACACAGGTGAGTGTGACAGAACACAAAGCCATCCTCAATACCTCTGCCCGAGCGATGGAAACTTTCAAGGTAGACCAGCTTTCCCTATTGTTAGGTGAATTACGGGCTGAAGTGCATGCAGCCCGCTCAGAGAAAAAGCCTTAAGGCGCAAACTGGTAGTCAACAGGGACAAAACAGATGATTTGGCAAGACAGCTCCTACAGGCCCAAGCTGGTCTAGCACCCCTACCAGGTGGAGTTCCACAGGGGCAACCTACCGTGGAACCTGTAGCCACACCCGTTCAGGTGTTGCTTCCAGGCAACATCCCTTTAGCACCCCCGGAACGCTTCTCTGGGGATCCCAAGAAATTTGGAGCGTTCATGAATCAATGCTGGCTACATTTCATATGCAAACCAGACACCTTTCTGAACGACCAAGCTAAAGTAGCTTTTGTCCTCTCCTATTTAGGAGGGCACGCAGCGGACTGGTCTGTCCCGTTAGTGCTTAGGGACGACCCTTTACTGAGAAATTACCCGGGTTTTCAGTGTGAACTGGAAAAACTATTTGCCCATCTGACTCGAGGTCAGGCCCTGGATGATGAGCTATTCTCTCTGCGACAGGGTGGTCAGGATCTTATCTCATATGTTGCCACATTCAATCACTTAAGAGCCGAATCAGGTTGGCCAGAGGAGAAATGAATAACGTTATTTTATCGAGGACTGAGAGGAGAATTAAAAGATGTCTCGGCACAAGTAGTTAATCCTCCCGAAGATTGCAGTGAATACATCGACCAAACTATGCAAATAAACTACCGGTTACAGGATCGCAAGGCCGACCGAACCAGATCAGAGCATAGACCAGTGTATGTCCGACCAAAGGAAGCGTCCCATCGACAGGCCTCAGAAACACACTCGGAGCCCATGCAATTGGGTGTTCTCAGGGGACCACTCACCAAGGCGGAGAGAGAACGGAGGCGTCAGGAAAAGCTTTGCTTATATTGCGGCCAATCTGGTCATTTCCGCTGGAACTGCACAATTAAACCCCCACGGAAGACAATGGGGGTACTAGATAACACAGGGGAAGACACAGGTGCAGTAGCGGAAAACTCCAACGCCCGGCAGATGTAGAGGTCGGTCTGTCGAGCCATGAAGGGAGCACTCAGATCTCACATTTCAGTATTACTGTGGTTTAGGTAGACCCTTCACAGCCCACCCGAATGCATGCCCTCAAGGCTTTCATAAACAGTGGGGTTGGGAACTACCTGGACATAAAAACTGCAAAGACCTTGGGATTAGCATTCCACTGTAAGGACACCGCAGAAAGCGTGACAGCTGTGGATGGCACACAATTCTTTTCGGGACCAGTAACACAGTGTACTTGCACCATCACCTTAATCTGCCAAAATGGCCACAGAGAAAGTATTAAATTTGACCTTATCACTGCACCCCAATTCCAGCTGATTCTTGGGATACCGTGGCTAGAGACGCACAACCCAAAGATAGATTGGCAAGCTGGAACCTTACTCTTTTCCACGGAATGCGCCTCTTGTTACGACATCAAAGGGATCAAAGGAAGCCCATTGTTAGCTTCACAGGAAAAGATAGCAGGTTTAGGCTTGGTGGGCACTTTACCAGAGGAATACCAGGAGTTCCAGGATGTGTTCGCGAAGGAGCAAGCTAATACACTACCACCACATCGATTTACAACTGCCAGATCGACCTGAAACCAGGGGCACAAGTACCATGCCCCTGGTTGCATTTATGCGTTAACCGAGGAAGAAAACACTCATCTACGGACCTACTTGGATCAATACCTGACCAATGGCTTCATTAGACCATCTAAGTCACAAGTCGCCTCCCCACTCTTCTTCGTACTGAAGAAAGAGGGGGATTTAAGAATGTGTATTGATTACCGGCCCCTAAATCAAGTCACCATAAAAAATAAGTACCCGTTACTTCTGATACCAGTACTCATAGACCAGGTGAGACAAGCGAAGATTTTCACCAAGCTAGATTTACGCCGCGCATATTACCTGGTATGCATGAAGAAAAGGGACAAGTGGAAGACTGTGTTCCGTACACGCTATGGCTTGTACGAATACCAGGTCATGCCATTTGGGCTTTGCAATACCCCGGCTGTGTTCCAGCATTTTATGAATGAATGATGTGTTACGGGAACTCCTCGATGTCTGCGCAGTCGTCTACATCGATGACATTCTGATCTACTCCACCACTCTGCAAGAGCACGTAACCCACGTGCGAGCTGTACTACACAAACTCTGTGAAAATCAACTGTATGCAAAGCTAGAACAATGCTCCTTCCACGTCACCGAGGTGGAGTTTCTAGGATATGTACTGACACCGCAGGGGATCAAGATGGACAATAGAAAAGTGGAGGAAATCCTCACTTGGTCCTCATCCACGTCTGTAATGGGAGTACAGAGTTTCCTAGTGTTTGCAAACTTTTATCGACGCTTCATACCAGGATTCTCACATATTGTACATCCAATAACGTCCTTCCTGCATAAACACTGAAATCTCGAATGGACACCAGCGGCGGAAGAAGCTTACCGAGCTCTCAAGGAAAAATTCACCTCAGCCCCAATCCTGCAACACCCACAGCCCGATTTACCGTACATCGAAGAAACGGATGCTTCAAGCATTGCCATGGGGCTCGTATTGTCTCAACAATATCCTGAAACCGGATGCCTTCATCCCATTGCTTTTTGGTCAAGGAAATTTTCCCCAGCAGAATTAAACTATGCAATTTCTGAGAAAGAACTCCTAGCAATAAAAAGCGCACTGTGTGAATGGCGAAATTACTTACTAGAAGCAAAACACACCATCACAATAATAACAGATCATCGGAACTTACAATACTTACGCTCAGCAAAAGCTCAGTCTTCTAGGGAGCTCCGTTGGGCCCTATCCTTAATGGAATACGACTTTGTAATCACCTACCGCCCCAGAGTTAAGAACGGGAAAGCAGATGTGTTATCCGCATTGGCACAGGAGAGGAAGTCTACAATGCCCCTAACCCGGTGGAGATCATACCCAGACATAAAATTCTCAGCCTCTGCATCGACCCATCTCCGTTAAATACTCTGCAGGAAACAATAAAAACAAATATGTCTGAAGAAGACCTACTGGCTTGGGACATGAAGGGAGATCAGTTCACCATTCAAGACAAACTACCATACTACCAAAAACGCCTCTACGTTCCAACTAAGGATCTGCAACAAGCAATCATATCAGACTACCACTACTCGCCGTTAGAAGCCCATCCGGGTATAGCCAAAACCATGAAGAAAGTAAGCAAATCTTATTGGTGGCCAACTTGGCGAGAGGATATTGCCACCTTCATAGGCACCTATGAGGTTTGTGCACAATACAAAACAACCAGGCAAAAACCAGCCGGCCTCCTTCAGCCTATCACAATTCCGCCACAGAGTATCAATGGATTTCGTCACTGATCTACCTCCTAACTCAGGTTATAATACCATCCTAGTAGTAGTGGACCTCTTCTCCAAAATGGCCCATTTCATAGCTCTAAAAGGTATTCCCTCAGCTCAGACCCTGGCGCAGGTTTTTCTAGACCGAATCGTCAAGTTGCATGGATTCCCTACCATAATCATTTCTGACAGAGGCAGCCAATTTGTATCTCGTTTTTGGAAAAAATGCTGTGCCCTGGCAAGATTAGAAGTCCGTCTGTCTTCTAGTCACCACCCTCAAACGGACAGCCAAACCGAGCGCACGAACCAGACCATGGAACAGTATTTGTGATGTCTATTACACCAAATAAGCCAAAGCTGGACAGAAATTCTATGGATGGCAGAGTATTCCTACAACAACTCAACACATTCATCAACCCAAGCAACACCCTTCTTTACTATATGTGGTCAAAACCCCAGAACGTCGGTCTATGATCCGCCAGAAAGGATTTAAATGCCCGCAGTAAAGAATCTACATGCCAGCATCATGAAAGCAGCCAGAGAAGCCAGCAGGAACCTACAGCAAGCCAAAGAAACACAGGAAGGAAACGCTGATCGCCATCGACGAAAAGCCCCAGATTATCAAGTGGGAGACTCAGTCTGGCTGACAACTAGACACATTGATTTAAAGGGTCCCAAGAAATTTCAGCCTAGATACATCGGCCATATACAATAGAAAAAGTAATTAATTCAGCAGCCATGAGACTGGCGTTACCTCAACATATGCGTATATATCCCGTATTTCACGTGTCACTATTAAAACCAGCACACCCAGGAACTCGAACTTCCACACCTCCCGCACCCATACAAGTGTGTGAAGAAGCACCAGAATATGAAGTAAAGGACATATTAGATTCCAAACAAGTACGAAAGACCCTGTATTATTTGATTGACTGGAAGGGGTACGGACCCCAGGAAAGATCATGGGAACCCAGCACGCATGTGCATGCCCCTCGATTGGTGCGGAAATTCCATCGGGACCATCCTGAGAAACCAAAGCCCTCATACACACCATTGGAAGGGGTCTTGAGGGGGAAGACTGTCATGGGTATCAGGCAGGTAGTTGGAGCAAGCTGGGTGGAGGCTTGGTAGGCCTGGCATAGGCACACAAAGAACCCATAGCAAATCCCTCCTTTCATTCCTTCCTAGTGTTTATAGTAACCTCCTGGTTACCACTTCCTGTTGCCAAACAGGAATTGCATGATAACTCATGAGCTCTCTAGTGTTTGGGTGTGGCTGGCTATATAAGCCAAACCCAAGATTCTTCCTGTGCTTCGTGTTGCTTACTGTGAGCTGTATCAGCAACATACTTGCCGTGCTCTGGATCAGCCAGCATCTGCTTACCTGCTCCGGATCATCCTGCTTCGGCTCACCTGCTCTGGATCATCCTGTTTCTGCTTACCTGCTCCAGATCATCCTGCTTCTGCTTACCTGCTCCGGATCATCCTGCTTCTGCTTACCCGCTCCGGATCATTCAGTGTCAGCTTACCTGGTTCTTACTCCACGCCGCAGCTATCTCCAGTCAAGAGGGGAATTCTACACCGGCACCTGTAAGAACAAAGAAGAACAGCGTTAACACGGGCACATCAGTAATGCTGCGCATACTCACCGAATCTTCCCACGACGCTGGAATCCAGGTTAGTTGTACGAGCGCACAAACCCCTGTAAAATAAAGAAGACACATTATTCATTGCGCTCGCTCCAATAACGCGGACACTTATTTCACTGCGCTCTCTCTCTCTACGCGGTGCATACTTACCAAAAGCCTCTGTGCAAACTTACCTAACCACCAAGTCTCCAGTAGCGCTGAACACGGACTCGAGGCGCAAATACCACATAATTTCTCCTGCAAGGGAAAGGGAGATGCATTACCAGGCGTGCTCAAATTGAAGGTGATGTGCAAACCTACCAGCAGCTAGCTTCTACACGCAGCGCTACTCACCCTCAAAAATACTGGCAAACAAAGACAATACAGCCAATTTTGGACACTCAACATTCTCTGCGCAACGTTCACTTGTGGGAAGGACTTTCTAGCCAGTGAAGAAACTGGTGCCTTGAACTCTCGGCCTCGCTGTGAAGGCATAAAACAGCTTTTGGCATCTGAACTCAGCCTACAGACATTGGCACTAATCACATGAGTGAATCGCGCCCCTGCGAATGCAGGATGGAGGGCAGACCCTACTAAAGATCAAGGTGCGCCCATAGGGGGACATCACAGCACACAGTAAAGAGAAGGGAAGGGCCCAGGGGAATCAGGTGAATTCAGGTCTGAGTGTACACCTTGTATTTGACAGGTATTCCTCTGGGTGAAACAGGGGAAGTGAAGACTCGGGGTCAAGGGAGGCTCGTCCATCGCTCCTGCAGAGACACAGGTGAGTGTGATAGTAACCGTGTACAGTGACTCTGCCTATGTGACATCGACAGTGCATGCAGGCCTAGCATTCTGGAAAAGGAGGGGCTACTTCTGAGCTGACGGCATGTCAGTGCAGCACGCAGCCTTATTGGACAGGCTGATTAAGGCACTGCAGCTCCCAGTGGGCATAGCGGTCGTGAAATGCGCCGCCCACGCGAAGGGGACAGATTTTATCTCACGCGGAAATCAAGCAGCAGACACGGAAGCCAAGACTATGGCATCCAAAAGTGAGACGATCATGGAAGTGGAAGTTATCCATGCCAACGAGCGAATGATGGTTACACGAACTGCACCAGAAAGTTACAGTAATTTTGGGCAAACACAGCTAATGGAACTCCAAGGGGAGGCACCACAGGAAGAGAAGAATACTTGGAAACAAGGGTGTTCTTCAAACCCCTCTGACAGCTTGTGGCGACAAGACAGCACTGGTAAACCAGTAATGCCTGTAACCCTATTGAAAATAGCGCTAGAGCAGTTGCATTACCCAGCACACATGACTAAAGAGAATCTAGCAGCAACACTCGCTGACGACTGGTTCATACCGAATTTAGATGAATACGTTGCATTCTTTATAGTAAACTGTATAATCTGCCAGCAATTCACGGCTGGGCACACATTAAAGTTAATGAGAGGAGTCATCCCAAGGCCAAATGGGCCTTTTCAGCACTTGCATGTCGACTACGTCGACATGATTCAAGTATGTAACGGGTACAGATACTTAATTGTTGTGGTGTGTCCATTCCCTAGATGGATTGAGGCAGGTCCCTGTACACATGCAGACTCTACCTGTGTGGCCAAATATTTAGTGAGAGATGTGTTCCCCAGGTGGGGGGTGTGTGAAGTCATGAGATCAGATAATGGAGCTCATTTTGTAAATGAGACGTTTATACAGATTAGCTTGCTGCTTGGTATAAAGCACAAGTTCTCGTCAGCGTATCATCCGCAGGGTAATGGATTCTGTGAGAAGCTCAACAGCTTGCTAAAGGAAAGGATAGCCAAGTTGAAGCTTACTCTAAAGAAGGGATGGTTGCAATGCCTTTCACTAGCACTGTATGCACTTCGGAACCAACCCGGTTCCGACCATCATCTTACGCCACACGAAGAAGAATGAGAACTCCCTTGACACCCCGAGATAGAGCTAGATGTGATGCCCAGTTAACTGGAGAGGTTATAGGGTCTGAAATGCAGAACTATCTGAACTGCATGACATCTTGCCTTACTGTAATTTCAGACCAGCTGCAGCAATGACAAAAGGGGTGCAGGGCAGCAGGGAACACAGAAGGAGATACTACTACAGACACAGCTCAAGGACTTTTTATTCCATCTGTGTTCCCTGGAGACACCGTCCTCGTGAGAAACCACACGAGGAAAAAGTGGGATGAGCCAAGGTTTAACGGTCCATTCACAGTAGAGGATTGCACCCCATCCGCATTGAAACTGCAAGGCAGGAGAGCTTGGATTTTTCTCGGTGACATCAAACCCTACATTGGAGAAGGCCCCTTGCCTGCACCTCAACGAGAGGAGTCGGTGAGCAACAGGGAAGAACCACAGCACGTACAGACGAGATCCATGACTAGGAAACAGGACACATGATCTGCCAGACAAAGACAAATAACTTTTTGCAAGTTGTAGCTTAAATTGGACACTTCCTCTAAGCAAATAATGGGATAAGGACATAAAAAACGGACACTCTGTGCATCCTAGTTGCAGGATGAAGAAGAAAATTGCACGCATAAGCCACAACATAGCCTGTGAACTTTGAACTGAGGCACACTTAAGCCTTCATGAGAAAAGAATATTTTTGATCAAGGACATATAAATTGGAAGAAAATACAGTACCCAGACTCCTTCCATACCGAGACCCTATTCGGAATCACCTATGGTGTCCCGCAGTAGTGACATCGCCAAGACATCGCCAAGGATGTGGTCAACTATTTTGATCTAGTGCTAAAATCATACCCGTCATTGGTAGGGAGACTCACCAATGTCACTGACTTTCTCCGAGATCTTGAAAACAAAAAGACAATAAAGAGATTGCTTACTGTCAATGCTGAACAATTTCTCCAACTACCCGAGTACAGTGAGTAGGAACCAAATGTCTCAAACGCAGGCGGAAATAAATGAGCTTATCAACACCTTGTTCTTTCGTATAATCGAAGACTGTCCAACTCTTATCTGAAGAACAACAGACACACTTACATTTCTTCGAGATCCAGCAAATACAGAACACCTAAGCCATCTCCTAAATAAAAATATAATTCTAGTTGCACTCCATGCAAACGGGCAGTGCAGACATTGCTTACATTGAAGCGAGTATACAATCCTGAACCTCGGCAAGACAGGGCGGATATCCATGTCACTAGAAAACAGCAGGTTGGCCACAATGTCCTTTTTCATCTAGTCACTGACTTTCCAGAGCTAGTGGGGAGACCGATCGATGTTGACGTCCTCACATTCATCAGAGATCCAGCTAATGTTGCACAGATGGGCATGCTCTTGCACGGAATCGTGTTACAAACAGAGCTTTCAAACCATCAACAGAACTATCTGAGGAGATACTTAAAAGAACTTCACTTATTGCAATTGTTATTATTCTGTCCTTACCCTTCACATTGTCCAGCATACAATATGTCCTCAGGACTGAAGCAAATCCAAAGAGTGGACTGGGAGCTTACTTACTTTGAACATGAACAGTAAAAAGACCTACTAAAATGTTAGTTGATTTGATTTTTCCCATAGTCTAGCAAAGGAACTGTATCCTGAGATAAGAGACAACTCATCACCCATGGGAGAGGGGGACACTTGTGGAGCACCTGACACTCTTAAACACAGAACTCGAAGGACGATATTGGTTAAGGGAATACAATAAAAGCGGCATTTGGCAAATGCTCGATATGGGGGTCCAGAGCAGCAATCTGATCCTCCCGCAGGAGGAGAGAAGACCAAGGTTCTCTGGAAGTAAATGCTGCCACCTGACATACAGGGGCATAATGCATTTATGTATCATATTCATCATTGTTTTACTGTCATTAACGATCAGAACTGCATTTTTCATTGGTGCACAAAGCACTCCAATTCCAGTGCACGCACCTAATGATGCATGCATGAAACCCACAAAAGCACCCAGACCTTACATAGTCATTCCAGTCCCTAGAAGATATGATGGTGGAGTGAATGTACTTGCAATGGATGTGATTAGCAATGATACACACACACTTGTGGTAACAAACAAAAAGAAAAGCCGGAGACAGTGGCGGCAAGGAGTGAATGTAGAAAAATTATTAATAACCACACGCATGCAAACACTAAATGCACACACAACAGGCCTAGCGTCAATGACTGCAGAACTACAAACCACAGCATTAGAGAAGAAAAGACTGCATGCTATAAGAAGCCTTACAACAGATTAAGTAGAGGGATAGTTGAAAGAAGCTGAATTCCTGAAGAAACAAAGAGAACGAGAGAAGCAGCAAATAGGGACAATATTGCCTACCATATATATTCCAACGAAAGGAACAAGCACTAGATCCAGAGTACAACCATATACTAGACCAATGCCAGAATGGATACGAACATTCCTAGCCCTACAGAGAAAGAAGTATGAAGAGAGGGAAAGAGCTGCTAGACTCTTGTCCACTCAAATGGCGCAGATGAGGAGGCCTGCACCATGGATCAGGATACCCGAAAATCCTCCAGCAAGAAAGAGCCATACAGACGCATTTAGGGATGATGTTATAGCAAACTACATGAAAACCTTAAGAAACAAGAGAAGTATGCATGGAGATGACAGTGAACTGAACGACTACCTGGACAGCACAGCACATCTAGGAAACAATATTTGGTACCAACACATGAAAGAAGTTGGAAGATGAAGGTGAATGCTTTGTCTGTGCGCTGTGCACTCCTACCATACAGCATGGGGAAGTCTAAGATCTTTGTAGCCGTCGAAATCGATGTCCAGACAGCACACTGTCTCTCACACGTAGCCATGTGCAAAGCCAGAGGCCAGTTCATGGGTAGTGATGCCTCATTGAAATGGGCAACTGAAGAAACCGAGCCAAATGAAGACGATTATGTCCAGGACATAAGGACAAGAAACAGTGGAAAAACAAAACATATTGTGATCAGATATGAGAAACCTGGAGTTAAAGGAGTGGAGATTTAGAAGAGAAGCACATCAGAAAATGAATGTCCAAGGAAAACTCCAGAAGAGGCTCGAAATTGGAAAAACAGAGGCCAAATGCAGATCTGGGAAACTGCTCTCACCAGACGGATGGGAGAAAGGAGTAGTAATTTGCAGAGCTTGGATGGTCACGGACCTCTATGAAGGCATCATTGAAAACGCCCAGAAGATATGCAAGCCACTATGGCCAAAGCTTGCAAAACTACTGACATGGGTCGAAGACAGAGGAGGACCCTTGCAGATAGTACCACTAGAGAGCTTGAAATTTTGCTTCAGGAATAATGGCACAAGAAAGATGGGAGAGAATCAGAACTGTGGACACATTTTTGATGCTCCAGGAATGATGCACGGAACTGCAGTAATAATGGACCATTATTGGGCATGCGGATCCAAAGCATACATCAGACTGCCGAAGAACTGGGGAGGTATATGTACCCTAGTGAAAGTCCACGTTGCAGCATTGGTAATCCCAAAAAGTGACCTGAATATTGACAGTTTCCCGAAAGCAGATGCTCACCTGAGGAAGAAGAGATCTGTGGAACTAATAACCCGAATGAAGAGAGAGAACTATTTCTCTGCTAAATCAGAAGAAGCCTTTCATTCAATCCCATACGAACATAGGCTGTTTAGCCTCACCTCATCAGTGTTCACAACAATTTTCATGCCGAGAATCCAAATTGGAGTAAATACTAAATGGTTGCAGATAACCAGATGGGAGTTACTGCAGATGATCAACATGGCCATAAAAGGATTCAATGCAATTAAGGAAGAGTTAAGAGCCATCCCACTGATGACTCTGCAGAACAGATATGTCCTTGACATGATCACAGCGATGGATGGAGGAGTTTGTGCAAAAATTGGAGAATCATGTTGCACATTTATACCATCTCATGACGAGGAAAATGGAACTTTAACAGAAGCCATAAGTATGCTGACGAAGCTGCAGAACCAGATGATTGACGAAACTGATGAAGTTGATGATGATAGATGGTTTGGATCACTATTCTCGTGGGTCCCACAATGGATGGCAGACATATTCAAGTTTTTGGGAGCCCTGCTAGGGATGATATTACTAGGATTTTGTGTTATCAAATTAATAATCTCTCAGTGCCAGAAAACTGCGAAAAAGCCACAGTGATGAAAATAATGATTGATGTCAAGCCAGGATGAAAGCCCAAAGACCTGACTGATGAAGAAATGAGAGACTTTGTGAAGACCAGTTCACGCACCTGAAGGAACAAAGTTTCTCTATCCCAGGAAGCACAGAAATTATGTGGGAAAATGGGTTTACAATTAATGACAATTAATGACAAATGGACAATGTCAATTAATGACATGGAATAAGAACGAACACGTGAGAACAGCAGGTAGCTTGAAAGCCGTAATAAAAATATGGACACCAAAAAGACACTTCTTCAAACCATCATGTATAGACCCAGAAGATGAAGAAGGAATGAACCCAAGCGACGAAGTAAAGACGAATGCAGCAGAACCGAGTAAAATGGATTCAAAGAAGGAGGTGAAAGTGGTTGATGAATCGCCAAGAGGGACGAGTGTAGAGGCGGTCCCAAATAAAGCCTGCACTCCAACTGCCCATTTTGAAGTACCAGGAACGTTCACACCAAGATATGTGATGTATGATGAGCAAATAAACCAGCAGAGAGCCGCAGTAGAGCTCTGACCAGTACCTATCAAAAGAGCAACACCTTTTGAAGTACCAATACCCAGAAAACCATGGACAGTAAGGTATCCAGCAAATGAGATTGCCTAAGTACCGTCCTGGAAGAAACCAAAAAGGTCTTGATGGAAGACGAATGGTAACGTCACGAGGACTCGGACGGACTTGCATATAGAAGAAATGACGACCCATGGATGGCACAAAGAGATGAAACACCATGAATAAGGATATTGTGAACCTAAAGGGGAAAACAATGTTGAAAAACAAAGAAGCTTAAGATGTAGGCAGGATGAAGATATTCAACCAGCTAAAACCTGTACATATGCTTGAAACCGCAAGAAAACTAAGAGAACAGTGCGGCTTGCTATTCTAAGTAGAAGAATAGTGCAGCAAGTGCCATTATACATAATTTACCTCAAAATGAAGCACAGTATTATACGTGCGAGTCCACTTTGTATGAAAAGCAGAATCAACTCAGGTTACTAGAGGCCAAACAAGAAAGATTCATATTCTATGAAAACGAGAAGAGACGGCTAAATCGAGACTCAACAGATGCAACTCGTGCCAAGAGAGCCAAGGTCATACCAATAGAACGAACGAACAGTAGCTACACATAATTGAAATTTAAGAACAGAATATCCTGTCTTTGAATGGTTGAGATATGTAGGCGTAGGCAGGTGGCAAGCTGAATAAGAATCAAATACAGAAATTGAGAGGAACTAGACAAATTCACGGTGTGGGTAGCACGTGACCAGCCGAGCGAGAAGAAGCACAGGTTCACACATACGCTTGGCATCCGCCCAGGCAGATATATCAGAACTTTTCCAGACAGAAGATGCAGTTTCGAGGCCACCCACAGTAAAATAATTGACACATAGTCGCTGAAGTGATGATTGATTGTAACCTTAATTGGAGGAAGGCCGGGTAACCAGGCGGCACCCTGCACCTCGCTGGAAATGTACGCATGTGGTTGGTGCCAACCCAATGAAAATGGACCTAATAATCTAGGGTCCTATAGTTAGTAGAACCAATGGGACGTCATACTTTTAGTGACGCCTACAGTAGTCATGTTGAAGGAAGGGCTTAGATGCCCACCTGACAGTGTTTTACCCAATCCCCTCACTCCGTTACCATGTACAGATATACAGATATAGTACCTATACTAAAGTTACCTTTTTCTAACCAATAGAATTGCATATTAACTTTTGAGTTTTACACGTCGGCTATAATGAGTTTTCAGTATAAATGCTATGATTTGTATGACGTTCTTTGGAGTTGAAGCAAGACGGACTATCGCATCACTACTGATTTCCATGACTCCCCGTTTTTTGTACTTGTCATTATACGGACTCCCTTTGCCAAACCATTGAGTTGTCCTTATTGATTGGTGTTGGAGTAATACATCTGCACCCCCATCCATCTCAAGGTGCAGCTATCTCGTCTTAAAGTATTTCGGAGCAAAACCTCGGCTCTATGGGCCGGCCAGGGGTCTCCGGAGTACAAGCCACTAGAATAATTAAGCAAAAAAATGACAGTTAACCTTCCTAAGGATGCGCCATAAGTAATAGAAAAGTAATATACAAAAAAAAGAAAACGTTTTGGTGTGTCAAAAAAAGAGACATGAAGATAAAGAAAATAGTTTAAAACTTTTCTGTGTGGCACTTGAATTCTCTTTGAAGAATGCATAGGTTTGATCAGCACACTGATACTTGTGCTGGCCTGATGAATAAAAATGTTCCATGTTCAGTTCTTAACATTGAAATGTTAAGCACATACTGTGTAAAAACAACTGCTTGTTAAATGAGCCATCACTTTAATTTGACCCACTTGAAAGGCTGTCAACACAAAGAATGAGTGGCACCGGGTGTGGGACTCCAGAGCTTCTCACACGCTGTGTTTGGAATATGCATTCCTTTGCTTGCATATTTTGAACGCATCACGGCCAGCTGCACATGGCAGAGGAGCACTCACTGGCACAGCAGGCTGCTTAATCTGTTCTCCAGTAAGCTCGGAGGCCCCTTACTGTGCCCACCTCGTAAGCTATTTAGCTCTGTGCCATGGGCGGTAGCCTGCTCCGCCTGGTCCAAGAAACGTGGCTGGGTGAGGTGACCCCTCATGCATCCCAAGGCTGCTTCCTGCAGAAAGCTAGCATACAAGGCTTTAAAGTCCATTTTCACCAGGATTCCATTGGTCTTATTAAAGGGGGTATCCTCGAAATTTGTGATAGTCGTCATGGTGTCTCTGAAAAATGTTGGTGTTTGTTAGCTTAGTGGTTTGAGAAAGAAATCAATTAATTTACAGACAGGCTCTATATTTGAGCCACATCCAGAGACTATAGGTCTCCCAGGAGGGTTTGAAGTATCTTTGTGGATTTTAGGGAGTGCATAAAATGCTGGGATCCTTCCCTCAGAACTATTCAGGAAGGCTTCCTCCTTTTCTGTGATCCAGTCGTGTTCATATGCGAACCTGGTAATCTCCTGTATCTTGGTCTTAATCTCGGTGGTGAGATCCTTTATGAGTTTTTAATAGTTATTCTCATCTCCCAGGAGGTCAGCTACCATCCTCCTGTATTGGGTCGTGTTTTGAATCACAATCCCCTCTCCCTTGTCTGTCGTTATTATCACTAGATCTTTGTTATCTGCTAGATTTTTTAGGGCTTGACGTTCCTTTTTGGTCAGATTGTGCTGGATGGTATGCGACCCGTCAAATGTTATTATTTCCCCTCCATTCTGGCAAACTAACACCCTATCTTTAACACTCCTTTCCTGGGCAAAGTCCTGGAGAAGTTAGCTATCTCTCAGCTGACCCTCCATACTGATTCTATTGGTTGCTTCCACGACCATCAGTCTGGCATAAGAGCATCCAGAGGCACGGAAACTGTTCTTCTGAACACCCATGAATACCTACTCTCAAACCTTGACACTAGCACTCCCTCTGTCCTGATTCTCCTTGACCTCTCCTCTGCCTTTGAAACGGTTAACCACAACATCCTGATCGCACGTCTCTGTGACACCTTGGGAATCTCAGGTCAGTCTTTGGTGTAGTTAACCTCCTTTTCTCTCCGTCCGCCTATCCCAGGTGGAACTCGGAGCATTTCTTTTGACTATCGCTCTCTCTAACTGTGGTGTTTTCCAGGGATCTAACCTATCCCCTTAGTTCTTCAATGTCTATATGGCTGCCTTGGCACATGTGATTGCCACTTTCACCTCTAACTTCCTGTGTTATGCGGATGACACGCAACTATCTTTCAGGCTACCCTCAGCCACCTCCTCCTCCTCACTCATATCAGACTGTCTGTCCGCTATTCAGTCATGGTGTGCTGCAAACGACCTATGACTCAATGCCAGAAAGACTGAGATCATTCTCATTGGGACCCCAGCTCCGGCTTTCCCACTTTCACTCTGGCCGGCCTCACACCCAGCTGCGAGGCTAAAAACCTCAGGGTCATCTACAAATCCACTCTCTCCTTCTCCTTTCACATTTCGGACATCTCTAAAAAGTCTAACTATCAGCTACACCTCCTCAGAGGTACTCTATCTTTTCTCACTCTCCCACAGTGGCTCACTGTCTACAGAGCCCTAGTTCTCTCTAGGCTGGACTATTGCAACAGCCTCTTCCTTAACCTCCCTGCTTCTGCTCTGCGCCCTCTGCAACTCATCCAGAATAGAACCGCAAGTCTTATCCATGGCTTCAAGCCCAGGGACTGCATCTCTCCAGCACTGAAATTCCTCAACTGGCTCCCCGTGGCTGCAAGGATCAAGTTCAAGTCCCTCTGCATTGTCCACAAGGACTTCTGGGGCCTGTGACCTACCTATCTGCAACGATGCCTACCTAAATACTGTCCCTCCTGACCTCTCTGCTCATCTACCTCCAATCTCCTGCGATTGAGCCAGTTCTCCAAGCAGAGATTTGGAGGTAGACCTTTATCCTCATCAGGGACCTCCCTCTGGAACAGCCTCCCTGCCGCCCTCCGTCTTGAGCCTGATCTCCTTAAGTTCCAGAAACTCCTTGAGACTTTCCTCTTCTCCTCCTCCTTCTCTCTCCCTCTACCCTGGTAACCCATCTCTCTTCTTTCCCTCTCTCCCTACTCTTTTCCATACAGCTTGCTGACTGGTCGCCTGGTGTAGCTCACAGTCTCACAGATGGCTGGCATCCCTGCCAGTTCTGTCGCACTCGCCTTTGGGCCCTGCACTCACCTCATGAGCACTGCACTTGAGCAATTAACCAAGAGTGGCTCTCTCTCTGCACTTACCCCAATCTCCAATGGCTGGGTGCACTTAGACCCACCCCCAGGACTTGTCCCCCCCTTCGCCTCCCCCTTCCCTGTAATTGTCTCTGCACATGCGTGATCCGAATGCACCTGCCTAAAGATCGTCTGTCTGTTCCCCCCGTTTTAGCTATTTAATTGCACTAGAAAACTGCAGAATCGTCATCAGACCTTTTTGCTGTTGTATCAACTGTTAATTGTATTATATGCACTTACTATGCCTTTGCAGACTATTATCGTTTCAGAATTTCAAGGACTCTGAACGACTGATGTTTTTTCCCCATGTTCCCACCCTCCTTGAGTGCTTTAAATCACCTGCCTGTGTGTAGGCGCTACAAATAAACATTACCATACCTACCTACCAAACCAATCGTATTTCCATTCTGTGTTACAATAATAGATGGGTGACTGTCATTGTTTTTACAGTTTTGGTTCAAAATCTTCACTGGCAACATCCAGATCACCACCATTTTGCTTAGTGGCATCTTGAGTATAGCCACTATGCTGAACTTAACTGCATCTTTGAGTATAGCCACTGTGTTGAACTTAGCTGCATATTTTAGTATAGCCACTGTACTGAATCTAGCTGCAGTTTGACTATGGCCACTGTATAAAATGTAACTGCTTTTTGAGTCTAGCCACTGTGCTGTGGCAGGGCCCCCACCACTCACCTTTCTAGCCACCAGAGCAGATGCAATAGACTATCCACCATGCCAACCAACTCCTTGTTCAGAGGGGCACTTTGGCGCACCAGAAACATGTCCAGCTCCTTTCCCTCCCTCTTCCTCCCCCTTACATCCACATATCCAAACCTCAGGGGGCATTCCCCTCATACTCCTCCCTCTGCCCCTCCCCACAGACCTTACCCCTAGCCTTCCCACACTGCCCTCTCACACCCTGACGTCCTCCTGATCCCCTGACCCTTTCACACCTCACCCTTCTCACCCCTTAGCGCCGCTCAGGCCTCCCTCTCCAACAGCCCTTCCTCAGCTGCCCACTTGACCCTCACAAACACCACAGGGTCCGAGTAACGCTCTCAAACACAGAATCTGCAACACCAGGACCTCTCTGCACATCTCTCCCTATCTCCCCACAGAACCCTGCCTGCAGTCCTTACCTACACATTAAGACTTCCCCCGCCTCTCCCAACCCAGAAATTCCTCTTCAACACTTCCTTCAACTCCCCCGGCACTAACTCCCCTTCCCAAGAATCCTCTGGAATTTAGCAACCCAGCTTCATCTCCGACCTTACACCTTTCCCTTCTTCCAGCCTCCTTTCATCAACAACCCATCCACGGTGACCCCATTCACTGCTCTGCAAACTTCCCCTGCCCCCGACCCTCCTCTGACTACACACCTGCAAACCCTTTCACACTCTCCCTCCTCTTCCCTCCCCCACCCCAGTCCATTCCCCCTAGGAAAAGTACTTCACAAGCTCTCTTTTCTCACACTCAAAAAATGCTCAGAGACTCCCCATCCCACCTTAACACAAGAGACACCTCGGCCTCCCATAATAACCACTCCCCTTCTACCTCTGCCCTCTCTTCCCCCTCCCCACACTCCTCACCCTGCCCCTTATTCACACTGCACCCCCCACAGGGGCTCCACCAGGGGATACCCTTACCTGCCCTCCTTCACCACCCCCACAGGCCCTCTGTTGCCCATCACCGAGGGTCCAACAACCTCTGCCCTCTCACCCTACTCTCATGCATCCTCATTAACACCAGATCTGTCATCAAAAAATGACATAACATTATACGATCACATTTCCTTGGAAAGACCAGCATCCTTTTCAATACAAAAACCTGGTTCTCTGATGACTTCCAAAACCATTGCACATGAGGCATTTCCCCCAGCCTACACACTCATTGCTCATAACAGAACTAGCAGAGCAGGTGGGATCGCCATCCACCACAAATCACACCTCTCCATCTCACACTCCAAAGGAGCAAGCCTGCAATGCAGAGTGTGAATCCCTCCTTGCGAAATTTCTCATCAACTCATCTCTTAATCACAGCTTTGTACTCATCTACAGACATGTTGGCTACAACAGACACTTTGCTAATGCTCTTAGTGACTCCTTAGCAACTAACCTGGTCACCCACTCCTCCCCCAGCATGCTAGGAGATCTCAACATATGGTTCGATGCCCGCACAAACATATTACGCAATCATTCCTGGACAACCTCGAAGCCCTCAACATGCCTCAACTGGTATCTGGTGCCACGCACACTGCAGGACATCCCCTCCATGCAATATTCAGTTCTTCTAACCTTATCTCCACACCCCCCCACCCTCTCATATGGATGGACCATTCAGCCATCTTCTTCTCGCTTTCGACTCCCATCCCTCCTCCCCACTTGAATAAGACTGGATCGCTTGGAACAAGTTCAGAGTAACTCCAGACTTCTCAGACTCCCTGCTTTCCACCCACCCAAATCTTCCAGTTCAGGGAGGTCTGCCCTCCATCAGCCACTTCGACATATGGCTCTCCCATTCCCTAAAACCTCTCACCCCTCCAAATCGGTCTCCCTCAGACAAGGCCCTTCCCGTAAATGGTTCACCCCTTCTCTCAATTCCCTCAAAACACTCTATCACTCCCCAGAACACAGATGGTGAGCCAACCCATCTCCCCTTACTAGAGCTCCCTACGCCCATCAGATCCATGTCTTCATGGCAGAAACTAGAAGGCCAAAAAATCCTTCTATTGAAACTGAATCTCAACTGCCCGTAACAGCAGCAAGGAACTCCATGCGATCATCACAGAATTCAAGTCAACTATCTGCACGTCCCGCCTTTCTCTGCACTCCCAAGCACTCTGTGATACCCTCTCTGACCATTTCTAGGAAGAAACCACATCAGTGCAAAACCAGCAGCACTATCGCCCCTCTTTCCTGCACCTCCTGCAGACCCCCTAAACTGCCCTCCGCCCACCCTATCTTCTCCTTCACTCCCATCTCTCAAGCCGAATTCCTGCAGCTACTTGCTAGTAGCCAGCCGTCCGGACCCCCGAGAGATCCATGCCCTTCCGCTCTCCTCAAAGAAATCTTCTCTTCAACCTGTGCGGGTGACAGTGCGAGATCCATCATTAATTCCGCTTGTCACATTAGGCGTATTCCTAGAAGCGTTCAAGACATCACAGATGAAAACCCCTCCAGATCAAATCCCTCCCATGAACTTCTCCTTCTAGCCAATTACAGGCCTATTTCTAACAACCCCTTCTTAGCCAAACATACTACCTCTTTACCAAATCCAACCTCCTTCTTGACACCACTCAGCCCGTCGGCTTTAGACCCCTCTGTGGAACCCAATTGTCCCTAATCTCCATCCGGGATGACCTCAGAAACACAACAAACCCAAAGGGAAGTGCCACACTTATTCTCCTAGACCTCTCTGTGTCTTTCGACACCATGGACCACAGCATCATCACTAACAGACTCCACCTGCTCCGCATAAGGGACACAGCACTAAGGTGGTTCTCCTCATTCCATGCCAACAAATCAAAAATCACCCTCCTTCCACCCTTCACCTTGGCCCCCCAACCTGTGATCAATGGGGTGCCCCAGGATGCCTCCCTCTCCCCCTTTTCTTCAACTTCTACTTGAGCCTCCTCTCTGCCCTCATTCGCTCACATAATCTAATCTTCTACACCTACGCAGACTACACCCAGATCATCTTTAAGATCCTGAAGTCCTCCTCCTTCCCCACCCCAACCTTGCTACTTGCCTACAGACATCAACCATTGGATGGGCAACCACCTCCTCCTCATCCCTGGAAAACAGAACTCATGATCTGTGGGTAGACGGCTCTCTTCCCTGAACCCACACCTTGCCCATTCTTTCTAGGTCCTCCCCTGACACATCCGATGCAGTAAAGAAGCTAAGATGCACCATGGACGCATCTTCCCTTACCTCTCTTACCCTCAAAGAATCACTGCAATCAAGGCATCATCATATTTTCCTGCCTAGACTACGCCAATTCCCTTTATTTGGGTGCCCCTGTATATCAATTCAGAAAGCTCCAACAGGTCCCAAACACCACAGCTAGTTTCCTCCTGGTCCTTTGCCCCAGAGAGCACATAATACCCACCCGCCGTGTCCTCCACTGGCTCCCTGTTGGGTGACAGACCACCTTCAAAGTCCTTTGCATCACCCACTGTGCCCTCCATAAAACAGGCCCGGAATACCTTCAACAGAAACTCATCCGTTACCCATGCAACAGAAAGCTGCGATCAGGCACTGCACTCCTCCTTGTGATACCTCCCCTCAAATTGACAAGAATGGGGGGATCCTTGCTCTCCATTCAAGACCCCTCAAACTTAATTCTCCTTAGTGTCTGATGCATAAATGATCATCTTGCCTTTCAGAGAGCCCTCAAGACCTGCCTTTTTCCCTCGTGCATCCTGACAAACCCATGTCACAAAACTGGGTTATTTAACCACTCGACAGGTAGGTTCAGGGCAGCAACGAACCTGCAGATGTTATGTACAGAGTGACAGAGAAAATAAACTCCTGCAGACTACAGGACAGAATCCCCAATGTCACATCTGCGAAACCAAGAATCCAGCCAGAACGCACAGATACGTATCACACTCCATGCTCATGGAGGCCAGCCACCCACAGGCATAAGAATGCAGATATCCCCCACAACAACAATTCGTACTACCTGGACGCATAATGAGTTTTCTGCACTTGCATACCCTCCAGACAATCTCACAGCACCCATCGACATGCCAGCTCAATATGGGTAGCTAGTAGGGACTTGGCCTACCCTCCTTCATATTGGCTGTAATGCACACACGCATTCCAAACTCCTCGGACAAATTTCTCATACCTTGGACTTCAATCCCCCCAGGGCGTTCACCTACAGTGCTTTGGAACCATACCAAAAGTGCATCCTGGTGAGGTAGGGATGTTTTGAAGCTCCCTCTCTGCTCTGTTTGTTTGTGTTTGGTTTACTTTAGTAGGATTTTGATTTACTTTCCTTTTACAGGCTGCGCTTTCCACTCACGGCCTGGGCGATTGACTGGGCATCTGGTTTCATATCAATATTTATTTATTTTTGACTTGATTTGTTATTTAATTTCAAATGTTTTCCTTTACTTGTATGCCGCGTTATTGTGGCTGAGGTTGCCTGGCCTCATTGCGCTGTCTGGTGGCTCATACCTGGCATTTCCTGACCTCACTGGTCTTTTCTTTTCATACCCGCCTGCACTGCGAGTCTGTCTATCATGCGAGCACAGCACATTGGCTTATGCTCACAGTATGTATCATCTTAAGGTAGTTCCCTCCTGGCAGCACAACGGATGTGCGCAGCAGAAGTGCCTCCTCTGTGCCGAAGTCCAGGCAAAATCTGGCCCATCTGTGTCCATCTGTGTTCCAGATGAGATGTGGACTGCTGAGTCCTCGGGTAAGCATGGGGGCCTCTCCCGTGATGCATTGATTCATCTGGCTCTCCCTATTACTTCCTGGCCCCAGGGCTGGCCCCCCTGGATCCGTCCACCTTTGGATCTCCACAGGAGGTGTCTGGCCATGTGAAGAGCTTTTTATTGAATTTACGATCACTAAGGGCTCATGCCCTCTTTTTCTGTGAATTGCTACACGAGCACAAGCCTGATCTTGTGTTCCTTACCGAAACTTGGATTAATGAGAGCTCTGGCCCTTATTTGGTCCAGGCCTTGCCGTCTGATTATAGGATACTGCATTTTGATTGGCCCTCTCCACGGGTGGGTGGGGGCGTCGCACTTGTCCATCATGCCAGAGTAGCCTGTTCCTTGATGCTTCCTTTTCAGCATAGTCTCAATATGGAGGCCCTGTTGCTCCATATTTCTGCATCTACGGTGAACGCTGATCATATGTGCGTCCCATACTGCCCCCTGGTAGTGGATACTCAGTTTCCACTCGCACTTACTGAAGTTGCTGTGCACCTCCATCTGCACTATAGGGACCCTTTTATTTCAGTATGCATCCAAATGACTCACAAGACTCCCTTGCAAGTCTTTTAGTGTTAGAGTTAGAGGGTTTTGTGGATACAATTGCCACGAGACACCAGAAAATAGTTGATTCAGGATCTCAGTCTTGTTTACCTGTGAGCCCGCCTGACTCTGTGCCTTCCACATATAGTTGGTTGTGTTTCCAACTGTTTAGTGAAGAGGAAATCTTGAGGGCAACGTTGGCCCTTAAATCAGCCTCCCCTGCTGATCTCATTCCACTTCCTGTTCTAAAGAAGCTTATTCCGCTGATCTCCCCTTGAGTGTCTTCTGCTGTAAACTGTTCTTTCACAAATAGTGGTAGTTCATCTTCTCTTAAATATGTTCTGGTAATCCCGTTGCTCAAGAAACCCCCCTTGATCCGGATGTTCTTTCTAATTTACGTCCTATTTCCCTTGTTCCGTTTTCCATGAAACTCTTGAAATCTTTGGTTATGCCCCTTTTTCACTCATTCTGGTTTCCGACCCGACAGGAGACTGAGTCAGTGCCGGTGTCCGTCGTGGACGGCCTGTCCCACATGGTGGATCAGGGTGGGCTTGGGGCACAGATTTTATTAGATCTATCAGCAGATTTCGACACCATCTGTCAAAGCCTGGACAGTTCTAACATACAATCCCCTCTTAGCCTGGAGCTAAATTGCAGCCAGACTTTCCTCACAAGAGCGCAGTCTGCAGGAGTGTAGTACCTGACAGACCAGGGGCTTGAGGGAAAAGGCAGGACCAGCAGCAACAGAGCTAGAGGAAACAACAACAGCAGTTCAGTACGGTGATCAAGGACACCAACCTTGCCAGCCACCCCCCTTTTCCCCCACTCTTACCTGCTCCGTAAAGGAAAAGACCAGAAACCTACTTGGCCCCACAGGATACAGCAAGATGAAATCGAGGTAGCACAACCTCAGAAGAAGTCCCGAAATCCCAATAGAATATTTCCACGGTAGAGCAAAATGATCCAATCGAAAATCGGGAAGTATTTGACCAGGTTTCAGAAGTTGTCACACCAAGGTACAGGAATCTGAGTATCGACGTAACCAAACAGGAAGCAAGAGGGCAATCCAGGTAAGCAATGCGGTGTCAGGGACACTGGGGAATCAATCCGAAGGAGCCGGGCGCCGGAAAAAAGGGCAATCCAATAGAATAGTCCGTAACCACAGGCCAACAAGTCAAAAGCGGGAAACAAGACGTAAATATCAGGATACAAAGCACCACAAAACTGGCAACAAATACACAGTTAAGGAGCACCCGAGCCGTGTTCGAGGTCACAATAAATAGACTACTCACGTACGGACGCGAGAAGATGGTCCGTGCTCCTCACTTGACCGTAGTGTCTGATTCAACTACTAACACGGAATGCTGGAAGTTGTATTCCGAACAGGACCACCACAGTTTCGGCGTTGTCCAAGACGCAAAGGGATTTTCCAGGTGATATAAGGGATGCCAAACGCTGTCATTGCTGCATATGGGGTCAGGGCATGACACCATCGATCATTCCGTGTTGTTGGACAGGGTTGCCTCAGCGGGCATCTCTGGCTCGGTTCTCGCCTGGTGGAGGTCTTTTCTTACTGGTGGCACGCAGTCTCTTTTTCTTTCTCCTTTCTGCTCCGCTCCCTCGCCCTTCTCTTGTGGCGTTCCACAGGGGTCTGCTATCTCTCTCCCCTTCTTTTTAATATCTATATTCAGCCTTTGGTTATTCTTATTCACTCTTTTGGGTTTTGGTGTTATTCTTACGCTGACGACACCCAAATTATTATCCGTCTTGATCTTCAACAGTAGCATAGAGCTGCGCGCTGTCAGGCTTGTTTAAAGGTGATTAATATCTGTTTTGAGATTAAACTCCCAGGTAGGCAGGGGGGCTGCTATTAGTTCACGGACCCCAAACTCACGGACGGCACAACTCCTTCCCTTACCAAAAGGAATGCAAGCCCAGACTGACAGCAATTTCAAGCTGTGGTTTATTACAGCCAAAACCAACAGGGATTAGAACATGGACAGAAGAATCCAGGAACATCTCTGTGAGCTCTGGCTCTCAGGCCAGTTTTGATTCAGCCCCTCTCCAGAAAACCTATCAAGTGAGTGGATTGGGTACTGAGTAGTAGTCGATTTATAGTAGACCCTAAAGATGTTAGTTTACTGGTCCATGTCAGATGTCACGCCTGGTCCGTCCCCAAAAAATTCTATTTTTACAATGTTGCAGTGTGAGGGCCTGTTCATTGGTTCTTGCCCATTACTACCCACCCCTAGGGTCCTAAACTGTGATTGGCTAGAGCTCTCACCCCCAGGCCTGGGATTCGAAATGTTCTCAGCTCGAAATCTATCTTTTTAAGGTAGTAAGAACAACTATCTGTCTGCAATGTAATTTATGTGCACCACTGATGCCTGTGAGAGCGCTTGTTCTCACCATACAAACTCAGCTTCTCCTGTTATGACTTTGTTGCAACCTCTGTCTGGCTGTGTGAGATCTCTCCTCTTCCCAGCTGCTAGTTTCAGTTCATCATTGGCTCGGCCGGATCACGTGCTCAGAGACCGTGCTTGAGGCTCCTGGAGCTCCGAATTACCCTGCTTTACTCACATTTATTGTTCCGGTGTTACTACGGTTCAGGGAATGGAATGTCACTTGTATTTTGGTGGCCTTGGCAGTAGGCTCTGTCCCACAAGGTTGCTCACTTATTCACTCTAAGTTCAGCTCAGCTCAGCCTTTGTTGAGGCGATTATGGCCTAGTGTAATTTTCCTAAACCAGAACATGGCTTATACATTGTGCTGTTCTATATTCTCCCTATGTTAGTCGTGCATGGTTCTGTCAGGTACCTCAGGTGTTCCTGCAGCTCCATTGGTTAGTTTAAATGTAAGCATCTGAAAGCCTGCTCAGGATCGTTTGCGTCTTGCAGTTTCTGTGTTGCTGCTGTTAAGCTAATGGCAAAACAGTAAAGGCAAAAGCAGTATGTGTATGTTCCTGTCCTCTAACTCATATGTATGCATGTGTTCTTTGTGTATTCGAGTGTGTGATTATGTCCCGATGTGCAGATGACACGTGTGCTTCATTTCTAATACTGCTATGTCGTCATGTCTCTAACGACGTCAATTAAACTTAAATTAGGTATTCTCCCTATTTTTTATTGTCGGGGGACCGAATTTCAAACAGGAGATATCAATTAAACCAAATACAAAGCTTAATTCTAACAATGTCGTGCATGGCTTCTTGGTGCTTTAGTCGAGACTGTCAATGGAGGTGTCCTTAGACGCGTCCTATGGCTCCTCATACACTTTTGCACTTCTCCTCGCCTGTAGGCTTGACAGAGCATGTACCTTTCAGTGTACTTGTCTATCATGGGTGCAAAAGGGATTGATCAGAACTGGTATGAATAAACATGGGATCTTCCGTTCTTCTTCCGAATCGCGTTTCTGGTGGGAGAGGGTACAGGATTAGGATTCAACCACCCCTCTTCAGTCCCCCCCTCTGGTCGACTTGTCGACCACATCTTGAAATGTCCAATTCTTCTCTCTGGGTCTCCATATCTTCGTCACTCCTCCTCTGAGGTGTACATAGTAGTTTGCATGATCATCAAAAGACCAGTACATGTAGCAGCATGCTCCTTCGGGGTTATACCAGACCCATTTCCCTTCATAGTCTCTCGGATCTCAGGGCTTTTTCACCTTTGTCCTTGCCAGAAATAAGTCACACTGCACAATTTTCTCCCTTAATCTGTCTCTCTCTCTCTCTCTCTCTCTCAATGTCATCTGTTACTCCTCCTATGTTCACATCCATCAGGATCTGCATTCCGATGACTTCTCCCGCTGTTTTCTTACACCTTGCGATGCATATCTTGACTCCACACAGGGATGCTGCTCCAAGAATGAGGGCTCCGTTTATCACCTTCAGTCCATCCGAAAGCCATGACGGCATCCACGACCACAGGTATGCCAGCCAACTCTTGTCTTTCCCTCTCCCACATGCTTCATTTTCCATCTTCACATGCATTTGTGCCAATTGTGCAACTGTGTCTCAGAGAGTTTCATTATCTTCATTGTTAGCAGGAATGAACGTACAACATGAACTCCCTATTTTTGCGCAAATCCCTCCTTCCATTGCTTTTAGATTATCCAAAACGTACCTATTCTGGAGCGCCACCAACCTTATTGCTCTGAGCTCTTCCTTTATGGCATTGAATCCATTCACTGCTGAGTTAATCGTTACCACCAGCTCCCAGCAATTGATCTTTAACCATTTGGTATTTGTGTATGTTGGTATTCCAGGTATCAATGAGGCCAAGAACATCTGTGTTCTACTGAATAGTCTGTGCTGTGCCGGTACTTTGTCCAATGCTGCTTCTGATTTGCCTGAGAAGTAGTGTCACGTGCCTCACGCACCTGCCATCCTGGAGGCTATGGAATACATGGCGGCTTCTCCACCATTAAGATGGGCCATCTGTTTTCTTTCCATTTCCTGATTACGCGCTCTAGTCTTTCTGTCTGCCTCTGTGTTGTTTTCTTTTTAACCACGCCCCTTCCTTGGTGCTACGTGTTGCAACCCTACTGCTTTCCCTCCCGGTTTTACCCGCTTTCTTTTCGTGCTTCTGATTGTTTACTCTTCCTTTTTTGTTAACCCTCGTTATTTCATTTCATAGACAGGTCTCGTAATGTACTTTTTGTGCCTATCTCTCTGTCTGGTTTTGCACTGGTTCTTCCCCGTCCTCTCTCACTGCCACGCTCTCTTGTGGTTCTTGCTCTGTCTTCTATACTTACTCCAGTTCCGCCTCTACCTTCCTTTCCTACCTGTATGTTTTTCTCGCGGGTGGTTCCCCTTTCCTTTCAGCGCTTGCCTTTATTATCCTCTTCTTCTCTCTGGTTTACCTGTCTTCTGTTTGATCCACGGCATTCAGTATCCTCCGCCTTGGCTTGTCATCAGTTGTGTCCTGCTTTTCCTTCTGGAAAGACTGATTCCCTAACTAAGAAGGTTATTCTCCATTTCTACCATCCTGCTTAAATGACTTAGACCATTTCTTCAGGAGTATTGGACTCTTCTTATCTCAGTATTCCACTTGTCCTCCGGCCCCTGTGCAGCCTTTCCTCTGGGATTCTCCAGCGTGAGGATACATCGCTCCATGGATTACGAGAGGTTGTTTCTGCCGTTTGGGCATTTCCTCTCTGAGGCACTCTCGGAACAGGGTCCTCTGTCTACCTTATCTATTAAGGCGCCAGAATGGCTTCAAAGGGAGGCTGTATCTCTTCAGGAAAAAACAAAGAGACCGGAGAAAGAAGCGACACCTGCAAGACAGCTCTTCTGAAGACGCAGGTGAGGAGGAGGGGGAGATTGAAATAAGTGACACTCAAGGAGTGAAAGACAAACAGTTTGCAACACCAAAAGGAAACCATTATGGCCACTGCTGAGCAACTGCAGGAAATGGCCAACGCTATTCAAGGCTTATGCCAGGAGGTCCAAGCACTCGAGACAGAGAACACAAATCTCTGTCAATTGATAGCCAATAGAGATCAGCAACGTACCAAATTACCTCCGATGCCTCTCACATCCGGAAAGTTTGATGGATCTCCCTGCAGATTCAAGGACCTTATGGAAGCATGTATTATGCATTTCACTTTTCAGCCACAAAAGTATGCCTCTGATCATTCACGTATTGGGTTTCTAATATCCAACTTGACTGGGAACGCTCTGGCTTGGGCCACCCCATTGGTAACCAATGCCAGTCCCCTCCTACAGGACTACAGCACATTTACTGCCTAGTTTAAAGAGGCTTTCGAACAGCAATCTTCTACACAAGTCACCAGCGAAGAACTGTTAGACATACGTCAGGGTTCTTCAGACCTCTTATCATATATCTCATCGTTAAAGCGAGTTGCTGCTGAGACAGGTTGGCCGGACATAGCCCAATATACAATCTTCAGACATGGTCTCCGAGAGGAATTGAAGGACGAATTAGCTCGGTCTCCTCATCCAGCAACATTTCCTGAATTACTGTCCACTGTTCTTCAGATCGATTTTCGTCTCTCTGAGAGACGTTCCGAAAAAAGAAAGAACCTTGGTCCTCTGCCTTATCTGGATCTGTCCGCTTCCTCTCCCTCCTCATCGCACACAACCAAAGAAGAGCCAATGCAGATTGGAACTACGAGAGGTCCGCTAACCCCCGAAGAACACAGACGACACCAGGAGAAGTCTATGTAGTCTATGTATGTACTGTGGATCTGACAAGCATCTTCTAACGGATTGTCCACACGTGCCCCCTCGTCAGTCGGGAAACTATCGACCTCGGAAATAGCAGGGATAAACATCCGAGGGGAAGTTTCCCATCACTGTGTATCCATGTCAGTCACTTCTGCGGTAGCTACCGAAGACAACCGCCTTATGGTAGTCGCTGTTCAGGTACTCATCAACCCTAATATGGTTGGAGCCTTGGCCCTGATAGATTGTGGGGCGGCAGGCTGCTTCATGGATGTTTTATGGGCTAAACAGATGAAAGTTGAACAACGGGAAAAAGAAGAGTATCAGAAGGTGGAAGGAGTTGATGGCCAGCCTTTGAGTTCTGGTTTAATAACACATGCTACAGCAACCTTACCCATGACTATACAACAGCATTCTGAGTTCATTCAGTTTGACCTGATGAGGGCAGTTCTTTTCCCCATCATATTTGGGGTTACCTGGCTCTGCAAACACAATCCTGCCATAGAGTGGGTTAAGAACCAATTATCCTTATATTCCAGCCACTGTCTTAAATCCTGCTTTTCGGGAGCCAACTACGCTACGGCCGAGACCATTTCTGACCTATCTGGTACTAAGGCTACTCTTGGTATCCACTCCATTCCCGCCAGATTGCACAAGTATAGTGATGTATTTCTAGACAAAGATCCACAAGAACTTCCACCACACCGACCCGAGGACTGTGCCATAGATCTTCAGCCTGATGCCCTCATTCCCTTTGGTTGCATGTTCTCATTCTCCCTTAAAGAAAAGGAGGTTCTCAGAAAATACTTGGACTCAAACCTGCTTAACGGCCTAATAGAAGCTTCACGCTCTCCGGCAGGTGCTTCTCTATTTTTTGTCCCAAAAAAGGACACACAAGAATTTAGGCCTTGCATAGATTACAGAGGACTCAACCGTGTTACTATCTGAGACCGGTACCCTATGCCACTGATCAAGGACATATTAGAGGCTGTTCAGGGTGTAGTGGTGTTCTCTAAACTCGATTTATGACAGGCTTATCACCTGCTACATGTCCGAGCGGGTGACGAATGGAAGACCGCCATTGGGACCCCATTCGGACACTATGAATACCGGGTGATGCCATTTGGCCTGGTTAATGCACCGTCCATATTTCCGAGGTTCATGGACCGCTTGTTTTCTGATCTCCTTTTGCAGTGTACCATAATCTATTTGGATGATATCCTGATCTTTTCTTCCCATCTCGAGCTTCACCACAAACACCTTCGACAAGTTCTCCAGCGCCTCAAGGAGAATCATCTGTTGGTTAACCCAGAGAAGTACGTCTTCCAAGCCTCTACCGTGCCTTATCTGATATTTATACTGTCTGAAGCCGGAATAGAAATGGATCCTAGGAAAGTCAATGCTATCCTCAAGTGGCCCGCTCCTGCCTCTGTGAAAGAAGTTCAGAGGTTCCTTGGCCTGGCTAACATGTACCACAAATTCATAACCAAGTTCTCTGAGACGGTATTACCCATTACTTCCTTGTTAAAGAAGGCCTCTGTTCCTTTCTTCTGGTCACAGGAAACCAAGGAGACGTTCCAGAGATTGAAGAAGTTGTTCTGTTTGCTCCTATATTGCGTCAGCCTGACCAAGAACGCCCTTTCATTGTTGAGGCAGATGCCTCTGCCACCGCATTAGGAGCAGCACTACTGCAGGAACACAACAGAATATTGCATCCGGTGGCATATGTCTCTAAAACTCTCACTCCCAGGCAGGCTAATTATTCCATAATACAGAAGGAATTACTAGCCACGAAGACCATCTGCAAGGAATGGCGCCATCTTCTGAAAGGGGCTGCTCACCCATTTCTTCTCCTAACGGACCATAAAAACCTAAAGGTCATCCAACAAATGGAGTGTGTGAATTCTCGCCAGGCTAGATGGGCTAATTTCTTCTCCCAATACGAATTTGTTCTCACAGCCCTACCAGGAACTAAGAATATACTGGCAGATGCTTTGTCCCGGATTCCCATTCCTGCGGTTGCTCTTACCGGATTTGATTCTTCCCCAGAAGAGGATTATCAGCCACATCTCTACCTTCCTCCAAGGTGTCAGAGACGCTACCGACCCGTTGCGGTTTCCTCCCAAGATCAATCCACAGAACATCACGTCCTCCCAAGATGGCCTAATTTTCGTTAACCACAGGTTGTACTTACCAGATGCCACTTCCAGACGCTATGCTCTACAATGGTGCCATGACGGTTTTGTTGCCGGCCACAGGTGGGTACTTAACACAAAGGATCTGCTCAAAAGACAGTTTTGGTGGCCAGAGCTGGCCTCAGATGTAAACCGTTAGGTAAAAACCAGTTCTGTATGCTGCCAGGCTAAGAACAACACACAAAAGCCTGTGGGTCTGTTGCAGCAGGATATCCCATCAACTAGGCCTTGGAGCACCATTTCTACTGATTTCATCCTGGACCTCCCTCAGACCGAAGGTTGTACTTGTGTAATGGTGACAGTAGACTCTTTCTCCAAGATGGCGCACTTCTCTCCATTACCAGGCCTGCCTACCGCTATGGAGATGGCAGTCATTTTCATCAAGGATGTGTTTTGTCTCCATGGGTTACCCGAGAAGATAATTTCGGACCGAAGAAGTCAATACACCTCACATTTCTGGAAGGCGCTTTGCAAGGGACTGGGGATTGAGAGGGCTATGTCATCTGGCTACCATCCCCAAACTAATGGGCAGAACAAGCGGCTGAATGCTTGCTTGGAACAATACCTCCACTGTTACATCAATCACCTACAAGACAAATGGGTGACTTTGCTTCCGACGGATGAATGTTCCTATAATAATGCCAGGGCCCTTCCTTTTTTGATCTCGGCAGTCCTAATGCCAATGTCCCCCAGACATCATTGGGTGAGGACCTGCTTAAGCTGAAGAAAAAGTATTTTCGCACTGAATTACACGGGCATTTCCTTCGGGAATATTTGAAGGCTAACATCATCCCGGCTGGTTTAGTAGTTAGGAATGAACCATGCTTATTCCTTGAAGACGCAACTTACAAGACTAACTTCAGTTTTATTGCTACTAAATGTAGCCGAGACCTTATGTACCTCACCATATCCACGGCGCAACGCCTCACTAGCCACATACAAATTGAGTTGGATGAGGCAGAAGCAAAATTCCGCAGTAGCACGGCTATTCTCAATGCACAAGAAAAGCTTAAGGAGGTTCAAAAATCATTTGAGGAGTTCAAAAATATTACCCTGACTAAAAAAACAAATAAACTGGCCAAAGATATACAGGAGTTTAAGTTGGAAATTATTTATCCATACTTGGCAGCCAACTTCCTCCTGACCCTTAGTAGTAAGAATCCAACAGGAGGCCAGCCAAGGAGACAGGGACCTAGAGTAAGTTTCTCGAGTTCAGGTAGTAATTCGTCCCAGGGCTCTAATCAGGGATAAAATCCGGGGCCTTATATGCAGGAAATACCGCAGTACGCTTCCGGTGCTCAACCATCAGGCTATGGACCTTTTTTAGGCAGAGGCCCCATGCAAGGTCAGTATTGGGGCCCCCAATATCCGCCCCCGATGTGGTTCCCCCGGCACGCAGATCGCGGCAACGCAGGAGGAGGTAATACAGACGGATCCACAGCTTACCTTGCCTATATTCAATCTGTCAGGGAAGATTCCTACTCAGGCAATGAAAAATGTTTTAACTAAGGGGCTTTCATTTGTTCCAACGACCAGCACTGACTGGTTTGTAGTTGAAACTGACGTTAGAAAATTCCTGAGGAAAGTCAGATTGAAATCCTTCTTCATAAATGTGGAACCGTTGGAAAGATGTTCCGATACAGGACTGAAAGGCCCTTCTTCCTTTACACCTACCGATAATCAGGTGACAAAAGAAATTCTTACCTTTGAGAAATGTGTCCTTAAGGGGATTCGGGACTTGGAGCATAACAAACAGCAACTCAGATATAACCTGACTAACTTGGAACGACAAGCCATTAAAATCCTGTCTGAGGACTCCGAATTAGTTATTAAACCCGCCGATAAGGGGGGTGGTATAGTGATTTTTAACCAAGAACAATACCATATGATGGTCTCTAATTTATTAGAAGATACGGTCAGCTATAAGAAAATCAAAAAGGACCCCCGCACCGATTTCAGTCAGGCCATACAGTCAACTACCACGCTGGCTCTTGAACGGGGATGGATATCCAAAAATGAGTTTGACTTTCTGAATCTTTCGGAGGGGCGCACCCCTACATTCTATGCTATTCCAAAAATACATAAGAATGTCGATAATCCACCGGGGCGCCCCATCGTTGCTGGCTGCGGCTCGGTACTTGAGCCTATATGTAAATATATTGACACATTTTTGCAGCCTCTTAGCCAGGAAACGAACACTTATCTACGTGACAGTTCTTCAGTGATTAAATTGGCGGAAGGAAGACCATTTAACACTGAGGAGGAGATCCTTGTTACCTTGGACATATGTGCACTTTACACGAGTATTCCTCAACAGGAGGCTGTCCAATGTGTACGTGAAATTCTTACCATGGAAGGATCCACTCTGAACACCCCTGCAGAATTTATTTTGGAGCTGCTCACAATGGCCCTTGAAAAGAACTATTTTCAATACAAAGATCAGTTCTTTCTACAGACCCACGGGACGGCGATGGGTGCAGCTTTTGCCCCCAGCCTAGCCATATTATATATGGCAATGTGGGAACATCATTTTGTCCTCTCGGAAATAAATCCGTTTGTGGGCCACATTAAACTATGGCGGCGCTACATTGACGATATTTTTTTGATTTGGCAGGGTTCGGCCTCGGCTCTCCAGGAATTTTTCCTGTGGATCAATAGGCAACACACAGAGATCAAATTTACAATCAATTCCAGTATAAAAGAGATCCAGTTTTTGGACCTCAGAATATACGTGAGGAATGACATCTTAGAGTGCTCACTATTCAGAAAGCCTACGGATAGAAACACATTACTTCATTTCTCGAGTTTCCATCCGAGGGGAGTAAAAGAGAACCTTCCTTATGGTCAATTTCTGCGATTACGCAGAAATTGCACATCTATCGCTGAATATACCACCCACGCAGATAATCTCAAAACGCGTTTGGTGGCAAGGGGTTACCCAAGTAAATTGGTCTCTAAGGCGGCCAAAAGAGCGAGATTTACCCCTAGGGAATGTCTCCTTACCCCAAAAGTACATACCACTGAAGAAAAACTTGTCTGTGTGCTGCCTTATTCAACGCATACGTATGCAGTCAAGAAATTGATCAAGAAATTTTGGCCTTCGGTCAAATTGGAACTGAGTGACGAACCAATACCTTTATTTGCCATGACTAGACAGAAAAATCTGAGGGACCTGTTTGTGCATGCAAAATCACAGGTTTCCCGAAACAGAACCACGGGTTGGGATCTCCGCCCATTGGTGGGACACTTTCCTTGTGGAGGCTGTTCTGTCTGCAAATATACCAGGTGTAAGAACATTAACGCACCACTAGTATCTCACTATATGGAATATGGTCACTCCCCCGAGGACTTACATTGGTGGATTTTGGAAGCTCTCCCCAGACAAAACATCTCGCCACGCAGCCTGAATTTGGCTGAGGCTAGGTGGATACACCGGCTAGATACAATTGAACGGGGTTTAAATGAGAGCAATCCTCTACGATGGTGACTGTTGTTATTCTAGTCACGGTTTCTTCTTGGGCCCCCGTCCGTGACCTAAGGTAGTCCCGCCTCTGCATATAATGTTCGAGCCATTTGGCTCAACTCTTTGCTGTTTTTCATCTCCATTTATGGTTATTTACTCTCTTTATTATTATTCTTTACTTTTTAGTTTCAGGTTTTTTATTTGGTTTCTTTGGCATTTCTCTTACCCACTTAGTGGTATGAGATTTTGGGCATTTTTTATAGCCTGATTTATGACCCCATATAATTATAAACCTCACGGCGTGACGTTGGGTATAACTAGCCCCGCAGTGTGGGGCTTAGTAGAAGTTCCATCGGTACTTCCGCAACTTATCCCTGGTCGCCGGCTTCAGCTTCCAGTCCCATTTCTCTGCCAATGTATGGGCTCTGTATATAGACACCAGCTCTTGAGATTACCAGGTGTCCTTTCTTTGTTTTCATGGACCTACGGTCGGCGCACGCACACCGCTTTTCCTTTATCGGGTAGTGCGGACGACAAAACACTGTGGACATGGGCTGTTAAGTGGAAGGCTCTCCTCAAGTTACATTCGGCGCCTTACTAGCGGAGTTGAAGGAGTGTATCACAGGTAGGCGCCGCATTTTAAAGCTATGAGTCACCATTTCTGTATGCCCGACGTATGGGGTATGTTGCTAAGGGCATGTACCACGCGTTTCATGTGGACACCCATGCATACGGCTCCACACGTATTTCTAAGCTGTGAAATGTCCATTAACTCTGAGTGATTAGCACGTGTAGATCCTTCATTCATGATTGCATGGCGAAGCCATCCTGGCTTTTTTTGTTCCTTTTTCCTCAGCCTAGGAATGATTACGGGAGGATGCCCGATTGCATGGTTGCCCCGGACCACTGAATTTGGTTACATGGACGTTTGATCCATACGACAGTCAACAGAGGCATACCCATTGAGGTCATACCTAGTCTTCCCACCAAGGTGAGCAAGGGTGTGGCTTCCTGTAGGCTTTAGGGGGAGATTTGTAGTCCATTTTGGGTTGCTATCCCCTCCTTCGACTAGGGTGTCATTGTTTTATGGTTTTCTTGTCTCTATGTCTGCAGACTAGGAGGTTCTTTCCCCTTTGCGCCGCCTTTGTGGCAGCAAATATACTCCTGGAGGACCGTTTCTTTTCTTTAAGTAAGTTGAGGGCCCATTTAGCCCTTTCCCTTTTTTTATATATACACTGTCTTGGGGTACTGCAGAGTCTTTAGCCTTGGGTTCGGTCTTTTGGGGCACTTGGCACCCCGGTTTTTGGGCACAGTACCACCACACACAACCTTGTTGGGGATTTTATTTCATTGGTTGTTTTAATTTCCCGCTTGCCCTTCACCGTTTTTAGGTGGAGGTTGCTCTCAATGTAGATATCACCACACTGGGTAGGTGTTGGGTTTTTTGTTTATACACAGTAGTTTGGTGTTGCGTTGGTGGAGGTTTTTCTTTTTAGCCTCACGTTTCGATAATATCATTTCTCCAGCAGCCGTTTTTTTAGGCGCTGATCTTACAATATGTTTTTATTTTTGATAGTAAAGTCAACTCTTTATCACATCTACAGAGCTCCATCTCCTTTGGGGTCCTGACGAAGGCAGTATAACTGATGTCCTGCCGAAACGTCCCTTGCATCACTCTGTATCAACGAGTTATGCTACGTGGTCCAGCATCGCCACCATGGACGTCGACCTGGGATGTGTATTTTCAGTCATGTACAATTCTTGTCATGCATAATCAATTTTAGAATATGTATTAGGTGACACTATGTTTTGGAGGATTTCTGTGACTTATTAGCCAGATAGGGCCAGGAAGACAGTGTTTTGTGCCCGCTTTCCTCCATACTATAGAATTGTTTCTGTGTCACCTTTCGTTTTATGATTAAATCACTAAAATGCTATTAGATGTATATATACATCTTCCATATTGATATATGTATTCATGTGGTTTTTTAATTTTTTTGTGTGAACGTAGGACCAATGGCCTATGTAATAAATTATTACTTTTTTGTACAAAATGACAAACACTGTGTATTACATTTTACATTCTGTGTGGTGATTAAAACAGCATATGGAATGGGACCTAGTATGAGCTAAAACTGGGAAATCAAATTAGTTGTTGCATGGTTCATTCGGGGGACTCCCCTACGTGTGTTCACCTATAATAATGCCAGACACAGTGCTAGCAGACTCAGTCTGTTTTTTTGTACCTACGGTTTTGATCTTTCTTTTTGTTACCACAGAACGTACAAGCATCCTCGGTACCCTCTGTGGATGCTGTTCTGTCTAGTATCACAGAAGCCCAGCAGGTGGCCAAGGAGGGCCTACAGGACAGTCAACTACGATACTGTACACAAAAGAATCCTCACAGTCAATCTTCTCCTACATGGACGAGAGATACTAAGGTATGGCTAGCCACAAAATACCTTTCCCGCTGGTTGCGACCCTATAAACTGTCTCCCAAGTTCCTAGGCCCGACTTCGGTTACCCAGTCATATGAAGCACATCCATCCAGTTTTTCACTCATCTCTTCTCAAGGCATACCATGACGACCCATTTTGTCACCCAAGACCTAAAGCCCCTGCTGCTGTGGATGACACCTCTGAAGCATGCGAGGTGTAAAAGATCATGGACTCGCGCTGCCGAAAGGGACGTCTCGAGTACTTGGTTGGTTGGAAGGGGTAGTCTTCCTCTGAAGACTCCTGGGAACCAGTATCACATCTCCAGGCTCCCAGACTGGTTCGGTGGTTCCACTGCTGTCGTCCCGGCAAACCGGGTGGTCTGCCCTTGAAGAGGGAGCATACTGTCACACGCCTCATGCGCCTGCCTTCCAGGAGACTATGGAATACATGACGGCTTCTCCGCCATTAAGATGTGCCATCTGTTTTCTTTCCATTTCCTGGTTACGCACTCTAGTCTTTCTGTCTGTCTCTGTGTTCTTTCCTTTTTAACCATGCCCCTTCCTTGGCGCCGCACATCGCAACCCTACTGCTTTCGCTTCCGGGTTTACGCGCTAGTACTCTTGCTTTCTTTTCGTGCTTCTGATTGTTTACTCTTTCTTTTTTGTTAACTCTCGTTATTTCATTTCATAGGCGGGTCTCGCACCATACGTTTTGTACCTATCTCTCTGTCTGGTTCCGCACGGGTTCTTCCCCGTCCTCTCTCGCTGCCGCACTCTCTTGTGGTTCTTGCTCTGCCTTCTATACTTACTCCGGTTCCGGCTCTACCTTCCTTTCCTATCTGTATATTTTCCTCGCGGGTGGTTCCCCTTTCTTTTCAGCGCTTGCCTTTATTTTCCTCTTCTTCTCTCTGGCTTACCTGTCCTCTGGTGATCCACGGCATTCAGTATCCTCCGCCTTGGCTTGTCATCAGTTGTGTCCTGCTTTCCCTTCCGGAAAGACTGATTCCCTAACTGAGAAGGTTATTCTCCATTTCTACCATCCTGCTTGAAAGACTTAGACCATTTCTTCAGGACTATTGGACTCTTCTTATCTCAGTATTTCACCGGTCCTCTGGCCCCTGTGCAGCCTTTCTTCTGGGATTCTCCAGCGTGAGGATACAGCGCTCCATGGATTATGAGAGTTTTTTTTCTGCCGTTTGGGCTTTTTCCTCTCTGAGGCACTCTCGGAACGAGGTCCTCTGTCTACATTATCTATTAAAGCGCCAGAGTGGCTTCAATCCGAGGGAGGCTGTATCTCTTCAGGAAAAAACAAAGAGACCAGGGAAAGATGAGACGCCTGCAAGACAGCTCTTCTGAAGACGCAGGTGAGGAGGAGGGGGAAATTGAAATAAGTGACACTCAAGGAGTGGAAGACAAACTTGACAAGTAGTACCCCGCTCTTCTTACTCTGCTCAATTCATTTTGTTTGTCAGCCTTTTCTGCTTGGATTGGTGGTGTTATTTCTAGAGACCTCTTCTTCCACATGTTGTTCTCCATCTTTGGGATTTCATCAAGATTCACATCCTTTTTGGGTACCACCAATGAAGGCATGTTGATGTGCACCAGGAAGCATACCCCTCCCCATTCAGGTGGCAGTGTTTCATATGCTTTAGATCCGCATACCCAGTAGTGATCCATCAGTACTGCAGTTCCCGCTCTCATTGCTGGAATAATCTCAAACACCTTGCATCCCACGTTCTCACCAGCTTCCACATCTCTGTTGTGCTGGTAGCACAGCGCTGGTGTCTTCAGAGGAATTATTGGCATTGGCCCAGCTTTGTTCTCCACCCATATCAACAACTTTGCCCTCCTGTCCCATTCCTTCAGGCATTTGTCATTCTCTTCTTGTACCTTACTCACTGGTGACATGGCTAAGGTCAGCACCTTGCTTCCCACCACTCCATCTTCCCAGCCATCGTTAGTGTATACACGTCCATAGACCAATATCTGTGGTCTTTCCCAGCACCCATGCTCTCCTCCTACCTCTTTTACTTTTGTCCAAGGACATGGTAACTCCATCAGTGTGATAGTCATCATCTCTCCTTTCTCAGGTCCGTCAGTGATGTACTGTAATTCTTCATGTAGCTGCCAATAATTTTTCATCACGTCTAGTGTTTTGATATAACTATCTTCATATGAAAAGGTTGCCTTTGACATCCATTTTAAGGTTGCTGTCTTCCATTGGAATCGGCCTAGTGTCTGGACCATTGCGAAGTACATCAGGCACTGTGATTTCGCTGCTGCTATTTCAGTTGCAATGAACATTCTAGAAGCACTCATGGCATAGGGATTGAGAAGCAGACATAACAGCTCTCCCCAGTGGTGTCCCTACCAACATTGGACATGTGTTTATACCACATGTTGTTTGTTACTCGTGCTGTGTCTGTGAGGTACATGTTAACTCCCTTCATGTCTGTGTCAACACTGCACTTACCTCTCCTTACCTTATCAGCAGTTTCTTCTCTTCCACCTGACATGGTAGTTCCTCCTGCCTGGGTTGGGGGAATGTTAGTAGCATATACAGCACTAGCACTCACAGCAAAATGGAGCAGCCAGACTATAAGGCCCACTACTCCAATGGGAATCAATAAACACACCAGAGTTATGACAAATGTTATTGTTTCCGACATGCCCACTTATGCTGCTTCGTCTGTGCAGCTGTGGAGATTGTAAAGTTGCCCACCTGAAAATCGCAAGAAAGGCGTTACTGTGTTAGTACTTGTCAATACCCTTAAGATCCACAAACTAAAGAATCGCTTATTGCGAAAGCAAATACCTCCTCCCAGACTTGGCTTATCAAGGGATCTCTTAATGTTGGATAGAATGGGATATGCGCTGTATTCAAGTTGGGGGTTGGCTTGGGCCAAGTATTCTAAGAACACATGGAAATAGACTGCAGGGGATTGAGTTTGGAATCTCCAGGGTCTTCTTATGTAGTGCACAAATTGGTTGGAGAACGTTTCAGGATTATCAACAGGGGGTATCATTAGGACAGTCCCTACACAATTCTAACAACGTTAGCGTCACACTGCATGTGTGAAAAGAAAAATAACAAACAGACAGTGTTTTAGTACTTTCACACAGATCAGTGTGTATGTGGAGAGGAAAATAACAAACAGACAGTGTCTTCTAGCTATCTATTTGGAAAAGTATATCAGTTGCAACTTCTGCTGCTTTGGATCGTCAGACCATAGGGTGTCCTGCCCTCTCTAACTACATAGGATCTGTTGAAGTCTGTTGCTCATCAGAATGATGGACGTTGGCCCTGTCGATTGTTGCTCCCTCGTTGCCAGATGCGGCCGCTGCTTTATACGGCTTGATGTCTTGCACATGATTCCATGCAGTCTTCCCCTCGAACATGAGGTCCCATAAATCTAGGAGAGTTCCCTTTCCTGACCAATCTTTTGAGGAGTACTAAGGCCCCCACCCTCACTGAATCCTCAGAGTTGTTATCAGAATCTGTATTGTTGCAGTTGTTTCCTTCGTTGTCTTCAGGCGTGCCCCAGATCCTCGGTATCTGGCGAGAGATAAAAGAAGCACTGGAAACCAAGTAATATATATATTCAAACATCTCTTGTCCTAACACATCCGCACTGTTTTCACAATCCTTCAAAACCCCAGTGGGAGGTGCCAAGCGAAGATGCATGCGCCGTCCTGTCACCACCACGTGGGGTGTTAAATTGTGATGGACCCTGGCTTGTTGCGCAATTCAAATAGTGCCAATGGCAAACAATGAAGCCAGTTCTTTTTGGTGCTCTGCTGAGTTTCGGCAATACACTCTTTCAGGAGTCCACTGAGGTGTTTACACTCCCCGTTTGCTTGCAGGTGGTATGCACAGGTAAATTTGTGTCTGATCCTCAACAGGGACATAATGTGCTGGAATAGTTAATTGGCAAAGTGAGGCCCATTGTCAGACTGCAGGACCTCATACATGCACCATCTTGGGAAGACTTCCTGGACCAGGAATTTTGATGCTCTGAGAGCGTCAGCATGTGAACAGGGCCCAGCCTCTATCCACCTTGAGAATGGGCAAACAACCACTATCATGTAGCGGTACCCTTGGCAGACTTGGATCATGTCTACATAACCCACGTGAAGATGTCGGAATGGGCCTTCAGGTTGTGGTATGGCTCCTCTCACAACTCTCAGGGTATGCCCTGCTGTAAACTGCTGACCAGTCAAGCAGTTGCTAATGAAATTGGCCACATGTTCATTCAAATTTGGGCAAAACCACGACTCTCCAATACGTGCAGCAATGACCTCTTTCCCTGTGTGCGCTGGGTAGTGCAATTGTGTCCCTGCGGTCTTGAGCAGGGCTACCAGCATAGCCACTTTCCCTGTGTTGTCTTGTCACCATAGGGCATCAGTTGGAGACATAGAACATCCCCTTTTCACCGAAAGCTCTCTTTCCTCCTGTGGTGCAGCTCCCTGCAATTCCATATTCTGGGTTTCAGGTATGCTGCTGTACCCCTCCCTCAACCCCATGTTTCTCACTCCTCTTGGGACATTTGTATTTGTATTTATTTTGTATTTCTACTGCGCCTTAATCCAAAAGTGCTTTTACATAGCGAATTTATCAGGCACTACAATCAAAACATGTGAAATTTGACACAAGATGCACAGAATCAGTGTTGCTCGGACAGATGTAGTTTCAGTGCTTACGAAATAGGGGGTAGGAAGTGATAGAACAGATAGAAAGATGAAGAAGATTCCAGTTTAAAGGAGCAAGATGTACAAGCGTGCGAAAACGTGATAGTGCACACGGTGAAATTGGAACTGTCAGTCGGAACTGAGTATTAGAGTGCAGAGAACGAGAGGGAGTGTAGAATGAGACTAATGAGGAAAGATAGTCAGGAGTTAGACCATAGAGAGATTTGAAAACTAAGTAAAGAAAATTGATCTTAAGTTGTGCGTGAAATGGAAGCCAACCCAAAGCATGAAGAGCAGGAGAAATAGATTCAAGTGCGGTCAAACAAAAGAGTACCCTAATCGCAGCATTAAAGATGGAAGAAGTCGCGATACCGGAAGGCCAAAAAGCATAGTGGAACAATAAAAGAGGCGTGAAGAGAAGATATGAGTAGTTTAGTTAAGTTGAAAGTTAGAAAAGAACAAACTTTTTTGATGTTAAATAAATGATGCCGACATGCTCGAGAAGAAATGCAAATATGATGTTTAAAAAATAGTATAGAATCAAAATAGAGCCCCTAGTTACAAGCAGTTGATACAAAGAAAAGCTGAGATGGGGGAAATGAGATAAAAGGAGGAGGAATAGGAGAAGGGATAGTAGTAGAGGGAAAAAAGAGTAATTCCGTTTTTGCAGTATTGAGAGTAAGATAATGGCCCTCATTACAAGTCAGGCGGAGGACCATGGTGCTAATAGCACCATGGTCCATGCCGGATTCCGCCATGGTGGATGGCGGAATTACCGCCCCATTCCAAGGTGAGTGGGGCGGTAATTCCCCATTCACCATTTGCCCTTCCCCATTCCCATTTTTGCCCCATAGTGCATAATGGGGATGGGGAAGGCGCTAATTACGGCACCGTAAATTACGGTGCCATAATTAGCACCCAGGTTGCTAAGCGCCTTGGACTTTAACGCCTGCAAAAAGCAGGCGTTAAAGTGTGAATCAGGCGTTAAGGGTTTAATGGCGCCAAAGCTCTTTTCGGTGCCGTTAAACCCTTAACGCCTGACTTGTAATGAGGGCCAATGAGCGGTCATCTATGATTTGATGGCCACTAAGCATGCAGAAAGCTGAGCGTGAATATCAGAAGAGAAGGAGGAGAAAGACAGGAAGAGCTGAGTATCATCAGCATAGAAGTGGTGAGAAAGATCAAAAGAGGAAATTATATTTGTAAGGGGGAGACGTGTAAAGGGAAAAAAGGAAAAGCCTTAAAACCGACCATTGTGGAACACTGTATGCAAGAGGATAGGAATAAGAAGTCGTTCTGATTTGGTCTCTCCTTCAGTTCCCACAGTTCCCTAAAGTACGGTGCGCACTTTGCTTCGTAGTCTGCTGCCTCGTTCCCCCTTGAGATAAGATCCTCCCCTTTTGTGTGGGTCCTAGCATTTCACTCTCCCTTGGATGTGTAATTACTTCAATCAGCTTGCCTAACAAGAGCACATTCTGTACTGGGGTCCCATCTGCCCTTCTGAACCCCCCTCCTTAGCTATGGCACCAATCCTGAGTGTACTGTTGATGTGATGTAAACACTGTCAGAGTATATCGTCACCCATTTCTCTATGCTGTGTTCTAGCACCAGTATGAGTGTCACCAGTTCTGCACCAGTTCTGCTGCTTGCACTGAGTAATGAGATGGTAATCGTGCACTCACAAACACCTCACTCGTCCAGTCTTCCTTTAGTCTGAGTACAGCAGTCCCAGTCCTCCTGATCCCATCAGTCTGATCAATTGTCGATGAGCCGTCAATGTACAGAACGTCTCCCCCCTCAAGTGCATCCTCCTCCACCTTACGTGTGTCACTGAACAACTCTATGATTTTTGTACAGTCATGGGCATAGTCCCCTGGTTGGTGGACCTCCACCAAAAATAGTGCTGGGTTAACTGTTCTGCATCTTACTATCTTTAGTTCTGGATTTGATAGTATTACCTCATATTATGATGCTCTGTGTGGTCAGTGTGCTCTTTGGCTTGTGCAAGATTGCAAAAAGGGCATGCTCCACATACATAGTGGTGGTGCACCACATTGTTGCTGTTGATGACTTCTCCACTGTGAAGGCTGCTGTAGCCAATGACTGTTCACATGGATAATGTCCTCTCATCACTGGGTCGAGCTGTCCACTGTAGTAAGCGATTGGCATATGGCCCATACTTGTCCTCTGCATCAGTACTGCTTTCATCACCACCCATTGGTGTGTGAGAACAGGAATAATTCTTTTTTTGTAATTTGGGGATCCTAACACTGGTGCTGTGCATATGCTCAATTCCTCAAAAGCCTTAGTCATCTCTGTTGTCCATACCAGTGTCTTTGTTCCCTTCTGTGCTTCTTTCAATGCAGTCAAGAGTGGCCTGGTGTATGTGCTGTAATCAAATACTCATGCCCTGCAATAGTTGCACAACTCCAAGAACTGTTGCATATCCCTCTCTGTTTTGGGCTGTGGCGTGCCACATATTGTCTATGCTCTCTTCGGGGCAACGTGCCTACCATCCTTTGATATCATATGTCCAATGTACAACACCTCCTTCTGACAGTAGTCGAGTTTGACCTTGTCCACCTTGTACCCTGTGTCTGCTAACACTGTCAGCATGTATACTAAGGGCCTCATTACACGGTAGGCGGTGAGCCATGGCGCTATTAGCGCCATGGCTCATGCCGGTAAAATACCGTCACCGCCTTGGCGGAAAGGGGATTTACCGCCCCATTCCAAGGTTGGAGGGGCGGTAAATCCCCCTTCCGCCATTGCCCTTCCCCATTCCCATTTCTGCCCCATAGGGCTCTATGGGAATGGGGAAGGCGCTAATTACGGCACCGCAATTTTGCGGTGCCGTAATTAGCTCCGAGGTCCATTAGTGGGTTGGATTTTAACACCTGCAAAAAGCAGGCGTTAAATCCCCCAACCCGCAAAGGGACCTCGTAGTAAGGCGGTAGGGATTTACCGGTACCGGTATTTTAACGGTACCGGTAAATCCCTACCGCCATCCGTATAATGAGGCCCTAAGTCCTTTATGCACTGATCCTCTGTCTTACTGCAAATCAAAATGTCATCTACATACTAAAGGATGGTGCTCTCTGTCTGGATGTTGCTTAGGTCCATCTGAATCACCCTATTGAAGATGGAAGGTGACTCGCAGTTCCCCTGTGGCAAACAAGTATGTTTCCACTTCTGGTTGCGATACATAAAGCGGTTTAGAACTTGTGAGTCTGGGTGCAATGGTACTGAGAAGAAGGCATTCTTTAGGTCAATAACTGTGAAGCAGGAATGCCACACAAGATGGTTGCTGGATTCACTGCTACTGGATACTCTGCTTCTACAATATAGTTAAGAGGTCTTAAATCCTGAATGAAATGCCACAACCCCGCATTGGCCTTGCGCATGGGGTACACAGCCGTGTTGCATGGAGATTCCGATGGTACCAAAATGCCTCTCTCAATAAGGGCATTGATTGTTTCATAAATGCCCTCATCTGCTTCTTTGGTTAGGGGATATTGTTTTACTCTTGGTAAGATTATTCCTGGTTTGAGTTTGATCTTCACCACCTATGCTCTTGATGCACCCCACGTCATAAGGACTCATATAGGCTATCTGGTATCTTGGTCATGTACTCCTCCCAGAATGAGGGTGGCACCTCAAGCACCATTGCCATTCTCTGTGGCATATCTCTTTAATGAATCTGTAACCAGAATGTTACACTCATTTCAAACATCATTTCCACCTCTATCCTCTCTTCTCCAAACAGTTCCTCATCTGTCACTGTTGTTAGCCTGCACCCCTCTGCAACTGCGATGATTGCTCTCCATGCCCTCCCAGTGTCATCTGTTGCATGAACTGCAATCCAATGTTCCCTTGCCAACACAGCCTCGATCTCAATGGACACAAATGTTCCCTCTGGCTCACCCAATGGCGTCTCTGGCCTGAACAGGGACTCGATGGGTACTCGCCACACCTTTCCTGCGATGGCTGGCATCCATGCAATGGTGATGTCTGTCCCATATTGAACCATATCGGGGTCCACTGGCACCCCCCTCTGCACTGTGCACCCACAATAAGCCTGAACGATCTGCCTTACATTTATCAAGTGTATGCTTGGTGTCGAGCCCTTGTCTGTGAATGAGATTGTCATGTTCAGTCTACTCATGATGTCACATCCAAGTATGTTTACGGGTGTCTGTCGAGAGTAAAGAAAAGGTAGTGATAAGTCGTGATCTCCGATAGATAAGGAGATGTTATCAGTAAAAGGAACGACTTTCTGAACCCCAGCCAATCCTTGAGTGTTCATGGCATTGCCTGACAATGTAAAAGTCCTTTCCCTGATGCATGACCTAGTCACCCCGGTGTCATCAAGAAAGGAAAAGGTTTTGTCACCTATCACCACCCCTATGCGGGTTTCCTCCGCAGGTTTGGGTATGACTGACAGGATGGGACACATCAAGTTCGTCTGTGGGCTGTCCTATTGGGGTTACATTGATAACCCATTCCTTATAAAGGGATTGTTCCCCACCAAGGTGAACCCTCCCAGTCACCTAACTGGTACTGTCGCCACTGTTTTCATGCGTTCTGCTGTGCTGTCATCCTGTAGTTGTGTTAGCTGTTGTGCATTTCCCCTGGTTTGTGGTGCTTGCAAATATTGTGGTAGCGGTGCTGCCACTTGTGGTGCTTGTGGCTGTGCCTGTGGTGGTGCTGGTGCTTGTGCTTGTAGAATCTGCTTATATCAGCCTTGCATCTTTCCCTGTTGCTGCTGGCCCTGTGTGTAATGATCTCAGTGTCCCTGTCCCCCTTGATACTGCAGCTGTCCCTGTTACCCCCAATTCTGTGGTGTTCCTCCAAATTGGCAAGTTTGTGAAATATGTCCTAGCTGCCTGCAGGTCCAACACTGCAGTGGTTCCCTCCCCTGCCCTGGGAAACCCCCTGAAAAGTCCCCTGGGATCTGTAGTGTCTGTTGTCCATAACCCCCGAAAATTCTCCTTGGTTGTGGTGCATCTGTGGGTCAAAGCCACGCCCCCTTGGAAATCCTCCCCTTCCTCGGAATCCCTGCTGTGGACCGTCCCACCCCATCTATCCTCCTCCCATGGGTGCTGCACATGGTTGTGGTTGTTGATACTGCTGCTGAAGTGCTGGTGCCTGTGGAGTGTGGCTGGTTATGACCAACCCCTCCTTTACGTACTTTGATAGCTTCCTTTGTACTAGCTCGGCCTCCTCTGCCTTTCTTTCCTCTACCTTTTGTTTGACCTTCTCCTGCCATAATCTGCAGTGGTGTACTATTGTAAGATGGATTTCTGGCCATCTCTTCACTTTCATTCCCACTAATTTCTTCAAACTCTTCTGTACTGGCTCTGGCAGGCCTTGTAGTAAAATGTGATAGAATATAGTTATAGTTTTGTCCCAAGGCTCTCGGTTTTCAGGGCGCCAAAGCTCTTGAATATTCTGGATGTATTGAGCAGGATCTTCGTCATCCCACATTTTGCGTGACGTAATCGCCCCGATGTCTGACGTGTCTGGGTATTGTGTTTGTAGTGCTTGCCAAACTGCTGCTCTGCAATTTCCAAATGGCGACCCATCGTGCACTGTGTTCTGTATCGTCACGCCCTCTTCCAGATATCATTAGCTGCATCACCCAATAGACCTTTTACGCCACCGACTGCTAGCCTATGACCCACTGTCAACTTCTCCATCTCAGAAATCCATTTCCCAGCCCCCGCACTTAAGGATGGTAACCTACATTTGACATTCTCCTTGTCAGTGTGTTTCCAGGGCACATACTGTGGCCTCGCCCCTCCCCTTTCTATAGTAATGGCATCTGTGAATATACTGTTCTCTCCCCTGGTGTCCTTCGATACTCTCTGATCTGCATAGGCTCTCTCTCGTCCTTGATGTCTGTACATATGTCTACTGGTTCTAGGGCAATACTTGTTTGCCTTCATCAGAAGCCCTGGACAGCCGTCCCCGTGAAACATGCAAGTGCTGTGTCGTCCCTCCTCCATCCTGGGAGATCTCTAAGTCTGTTGACATATGTGTTGTGTGTTGTGCACGTGTCATTTGCTTGTTGCACTTGTTCTTCTGCATCAGTCCCTCCTTCTTCCCGTCCAGGAGACCTATATTCTCATGAGGCCCACTGATCACTCCCTCTCGATGGGGGCCTGCTTCACTCTCCCCTCTCATCTTCACTGCATTTGTCATCATTGTCAGACCCTGTGTCCATGTTGCTTCAAAAGTCATCTGCAAAACATAACCTCTTGCATGTCATGTCAGCGCTATGCCTTGTGCTAAGATCGATGTCCACTAAGATATACCTGTCCAGCCCCACATGCTTGCCTTGCTGCCTCCGTTTGCACTCCTGCCTTGGGAATTTGTACTGTTTGGCTCTGCTGGCCTTCTTGCATCACGTTTTTCCCAAACCAAAGCTACCTGCATTTTTACCACTCTTATTGCTCACTCCTCTTCCTCTTTGCGTGCTCGCGCCAGTCTATCCAATTGCAACTTTCTCTGATCCTTCTCTGCCAACTTGCGTTTTTCTTGCTCTGCCATCTCCCTCCTCCTTTCTACCTTCTCCATCTATCTCTCCTTCATCTCCCTCATCTCCCTTTCCAGTCTTTTCCTCTCCTTCAGCTCCTTTTCTATAGTCTCTTCGCGCTCCCTTTCCAAATGTTCCCTTTCCTCCTCCCTTCGTCTCTCCATGTCCTCCCGTTCCAGTTTCTCATCTCTGCTCCTCTCTCTGTCTTCCTGCTCTAGCCTCACCTCCCTCTCCTTCTCTCTTCTGTCTTCCTCCTACCCAGTCTGATGTATCTCGATCCTTTCCCAAGCTCTCAATTGACTGGGTTGCCCCTTCTGCCGCCCCTGTGGTCTTCCCTTTGCGTTTCAGTAGTATCTGTGCTGCTATCCACTCTTTCTGTGCCTATGCCCTCGAGCTCTGCCTTCGTGCTCTGCAATCCTTCCTCGCGCACGTGCCCCTTGCTGCCTGCCCTGCACCTTTCGGTTTCTCTTCTCTAGTATATGGTGGCGGCTTGTATGTCGGATTTGAATGCCCTTCTGCTGCTCTCAGTTCCCTTATTCGGTACATTCCCTGTTCATCGTCTGTGTCATCAGCTACTACACTTGGAGGGGGACGGGTAGGGGGAGGTGCAGAGGGATGATTCGCTTCCTCCTCCACCTCATGCTGTTTCAGCATCCACTGACGCTTTGCTGCTTCCCCCTCTCCCTCATGAAACATGCGCCACAACTCAATATAGGCATACATTTGGTCAATTTCTTCCCCTTGTAAGTACCCTGTATGTGTCTCAATAGTGATTACTGCACATCCCTGGAGAAGCTGCCACAACGCGCCCATGGTTTAGTTAATTTTCCTTCAGTATTTTTAGACAATTCTACGCTGCACTTGACAATCTTTTCTTTGTAAAGGGATAGCGTTTTACACAAATGCTGAAGCGGAGTAACTCCCCCACTGCTCCACTGAAACATTTTGTAGTACCTTGCTTTACCTCACCTCAAGTCGAGGCTTTGAATAATCCGCTGTATAGGAGTAAAGGTTAATTCACAATACAACAGGTCCCAATTGCTATGAGCCTCTCCGGCCTTGCACCGTATCGGCATGCTTCGCGCACCGCCCCACCTTCACAATCCCTGCCTCCTAAGGCAAACAACCACAACTCTGCGCATGCGCCTTCCACGCACCGCCACTGGTGCACCTCATCTGCCAATCCCAAGTGGTCAACATTATCTCCTCACTGTCAAAAACCCTCCATCCTGCGTACCAATCGAAGGGTGACGTCACCAAGCTAAATCACAATACAGATAGATGGACGATCGTACACAAACAACAATGACCCGTTACCCCAACCCCACACAAATCCCACAGCTGTCTTCCTGCCTCTCCAAGGCAGAGTATATCTCTATTCTCTTGTGATCGAACTTGACCGGTTGCGTCGCCTAACATTTGAAACTCCTCTCTCCAGGAGACTTAACCAGCGATTCACCTTCCGCAATCTAGGATAGCTCCAGCTAACCCTCACTGAAATACGATCATATATGACCCAAGCAAAAACACTCAACAAACTTTGTTACAAAACTCTTGTCGAATCCTCTCGGTTACTTAATTCACACTGCTCACCAAACCTTTGCCTCAAAGACCGAATATGCCCTAACAACGCAAAGGACTTCTACCTCTGCTCCTTGTCCCTATTAGAATACTAAACAATACTCTAACAAACACAATGACAATGGCCAATACACAGTACCCTACCAACACTAGACACCCTCCCTCAAACCCACTATTGCTGTTAGCCTGAACCAATGCTTACGTTCCATGTCGCACTGGGCCTGCTCGGCTGCCAGCTCCCCCATCAAGGCACTCGCCTCCCTGTCCTGGTCTGCCTGGACACTCGCCGATTCTGGGCGGGATGATTTCCAAATGACTCCATATGGCCTTTAACCGGTTCCATGTTTCCCTTGAAATGCATGCAAGGGTCCCACAGCCTTTCAGGTTCAGTGGTGAAGGGGTTGGCTTTGTGCCGGGCTGGCGCAGCCAACCATCCTCTGCTACCAACTTGTTGAGATTAAACTCCCAGGCAGGCAGGAGGACTACTAGGAGTTTGCAGGCCCCAAACGCATGGAAGACTCAACTCCTTCCCTTCCCAAAAGGAACGCAAGCCCAGACTGACTGCAATTTCAAACTGTGGTTTATTACAGCTAAACCAACAGAGATCAGAACATGGACAGAAGATTCCAGGAACATCTCCATAAGCTCTGGCTCGTAAGCCAGTTTTGATAGTTTCTTGCATCACAAGGACATCACAACCTCGGCCCCTCTCCAAAAAACCTATTGAGTCAGTGGATTGGGTACTGAGTAGTAGTCCATCTATAGTGGACCCTAAAGTTGTTAGTTTACTGGTTCTTCCATGTCAGATGTCACGCCTGGTCCATCCCCAAAAAAAAGCTACTACTACAATGTTGCAGTGTGAGGGTCTGTTAATTGGTTCTTGCCCATTACTACCCACCCCTAGGATCCTAAGCTGTGATTGGCTAGAGCTGTCGGCCCCCGGCCTCAGATCCGAAAAGTTCTTAGATCAAAATGTACCTTTTCAAGGTAATTGTCAGGAATCTTGATTGTCGTGAAGAGTATGGAACCTCGGTCCCCAAGTACCACAAAGAGAGAATACAAGACCACTCCCTATGCGATCATTGGGGCCAAAGGTGGGTTGTCCTCAAAGCCCGGATCCACGGAATGTTGATAACCCCAAGACCGCTGCAAAGGAAAGCTTAGGTCAGCAACCAAATGAGCACAGTACACAAGAGAAACTTAATAAGTATACAGGGGCTTACCTAAACAAGGGTTGTTGTGACCCTATATCCTATGCTTGGTGTAGTTCCGTGGAAGATGACACGTGAGCAGGCTCTGCCTGATGGTAGAAGGGAAAGGAGGAACAGCAGGTTGGGCGTGAACCCCAACCTCCCCGCCTGTAGTGATTGAAAGCGAGCTGGAATCACAAATGCTGATGGAGCTTGAAAGGAAAAAACAGATCCAGATAGGGCAGTCCGAGGCAGTCCAAATAACAATCCGAAGTCGAGTAAATAATTCAGGCAGTTTAGACAGAGAGCGTGATCCAAGAAGTCCGTAAAACAGTCCGTGAGCAAAAGCCGTGAAACAAAGAATCCAAAGCGCCGTACAGAGACCTCCGAAGTGAACAGCTGTGAAGCCCGGTGCCGCGGGAGTTCACTGCATAAATAGTCACTGCCCCCGTGTCACATGATCCGTGTGTGAAGTGGAATAGTGCGTCACGTGACCCGGGGTTGTGCCATGTAACCGCTGGATTCGTCCCAGTGATTGCCATAGCGACCGCCCTCGTGCAGCATCCCGCAGACGCCACGGAAGCTGCCAGCGGACGAATGGGGAATCCCCATGCCTGTGTGAGCGGAATGCTCGGTCCCTGGGACAAACCCGCTCACGTGCCACTCCCTGAACATGGGTAAGGGGTAATGAGGTTGGGGGCAAAGTGACTGATGCAGTATGAATGTTGCCTGGCCTAGATGTATGAGAGGTGGGACGAGGTGAAAGCGTGACAGTAATAAGAACAACTATGTGTTTGCATTGTAAGGTGTGCGCACCACGATGCCTGTGAGAGCGTTTGTTCTCACCATGCAACACTCGGCTTCGCCTGTAACGACTTTGTTGCAACTTCTGTCTGGCTGCTTGAGATCTTTCCTCTTCCCAGCTGCTAGTTTTAGTTCATCATCAGCTCGGCCGGGTCACGTGCTCAGAGACCGTGCTTGAGGCTCCTGGAGCTCTGAATTACCCTGATTTATTCACATTTATTGTGCTGGTGTTGCTGCAGTTCAGGGACTGGAATATCACTTGTATCTTGGTGGCCTTGGCAGCAGGCCCTGTCCTCCCCGCCACCGGTTGCTCTCCTATTCACTCTGAGTTCAGCTCAGCTCAGCCTTTGCTGGGGCGATTGTGGCCAACTGTAACTTTCCAAAGCCAGAACATGGCTTCTTCATTGTGCTGTTCTATATTCTCCTTATGTTAGTCGTGCATGGTTCTGTCAGGTCCCTCAGGTGTTCCTGCAGCTCCATAGGTTAGTTTGCATGTAAGCATCTGCAAGCCTGCTCAGGATCTCTTGCATCTTGCGGTTTCTGCCTTGCTGCGGTTAAGCTAATGGCGGAAGAGTAAAGGCAAAAGCAGTATGTGTATGTTCCTGTCCTCTAACTAACTCTAACTCATAGCACTGTATGCATGTGTTCTTAGTGTATTCGGGTGCGTGATTGTGTCCCGATGCGCGGATGACACGTGTGCTTCATTTCTAATGCTGCTATCTCGTGATGTCTCTAACAACGTCATGCATGGCTTCTTGGCGCTTTAGTCGAGACTGTCAATGGAGGTGCCCTTAGTCTCGTCCTGTGGCTCCTCATTCACTTTGGGCAACGTTAGCACTGCTTCTGGGCTGTAGAGTTGATGGAGCGGGTACCTTTCAGCATACTTGTCTATCATGGGTACGATCTGAACTCGTATGAACGATCATGGGAACTTCAGTTCTTCTTCCGACACGCATTTCTAGTGGGAGGGAGGTACGGGGTTAGGATTCGACCACCCCTCTTCATCTGGATAAATGATAATTGGCTGCTTCCTAATGGTAACAAAACAGAGGTCTTAGTCATGGGCTCTAATGTCTGCTTAACCCTCTTGATCATGGACTTTTGTCACTCCTCCTTGGGCCCATTACCTAAACCTGCCATGGTCGTAAAAAATCTAGGCATTAAACTTTCATCCAAATTGTCTTTTGAGCCACAGGTTAGTGCAGTGTGCCAATCCGTGTTTTTTAAACTTAAGGTACTATGTAAAGTCCTTCCTTACCTGCCGCCCTACCTTCATGCGGTAGTGATATCCTCTATTGTGGCTGGCAGTTTGGACTATTCTAATGCGCTATACCTCGCTCAGCCTGAAAAATACTGCAGCAAGACTATCCACAGGGGTTCACTTTCCTGCTCCTGCCTCCCCTATTTTGGCCTCTCTGCATTGGTTTCCAGGAGTCAAGCTGGATTGATTTTAAGTCTCTCTGCCTGGTACACCAGGCTTTTTATGGTGGTGGCCCTGAGTATCTACGTGAAACGTTTTCTCTTTATGTCCCGCCTCAGCCTCTTCTTTCAGTCTCTCCACTTCTGATCCAGGTCCTCTGTGTCCATCGTTCGAGATCTGGAGGACGGGCCTTTTGAGTCGCGAAAGCTAGGCTCTGGAATTCCCTCCCGTTGCCCTTGCATTAGTTACAAGATAATCTTTCTGCCGAGCCTTGAAGACTTTCCTGTTCTAGTTTTCATTTTCAGATTGGGTTTTATCTAGGATTCCCTGTTCTTTCTTTACAGTCTTTTCTTACCGGTAGCGCCATGATGCCCTTGCTGGTGAAGGTGCACTTTAGAAGTGTATAAATAAATAAATAAATAAATACTAATGATAAATTACATTACATTGCATTACATAAAAAAGTTATTTAGAACAAACATAAATAATTTGATTAAATAAAGAAATCATTTGCTATTTCAAACTCACCAGGAAATACTCCCTAATACAGTTGTGATGAAATAGCATATTTATTTTGATTTTCAACAATCCTATTCTGCTTCTGCAAAAGGATTTTTAAAAAGTTCACCTAGAATAAGCACCCTATTAAACTTTATGACTGACATGAGTACCTCTTGCATAATTCACAGACATTACCAGAAACAAAGTTTAATACCATGCATACGTTTTATTTCTTCAAATGCATTTCACCTCACAGTGTTACTCCTTCAGTGGCCCATGATATCTTATCTCAATCTTACATCTACAAGACATTTATGACACACATGTAGCCCCTGATTTCCATCCCCAATTCAGCCAAGGAGCACCCATTCCTGGCCTAGTTTAGACACAGTCCCTTGGAACCACCCCCTCTTATCCCCCTAGCTGCTTGGTGGAGAGGGTACAGAGGGTTGCTGCACCTGGCAAATACAACCGCTGTTAACAGTATTCTTAGATGACTAATGGACACAGACAGCAGAGTGCTTTTTGTAGGGATCACAACAGGGACCCATCTTTATTTATAACATACACTTATACTTTTAACTCTTTTTACCCTAGCATTCCCCTGGTGTGAGCACCAACTCAATGGGGCCTTGCTAAATCAACTCACCTTTCCTTGGAGGGGTCTCGGGGACCCACCGGGTGATTCTGAAACAACAGACCGCTTACCTACACCCAGGTACCACCCACATGCAGTGGGTAGTCCCATCTCGCTAGGTGGCCAAAGGCAGGCCGCCACACTATTCCGCTACCCCACACCATAGTACCTTCCCTTTACCCCCTTTTTCTACTTAATGTCCTATCACAGCAATAGCGTACCCCTACTTAACATGTAATCTACATAACACCCCGTAATATATTCCCCAAACCTACCTATCCACTACTTTTTATTTTATTATTATTATGGTATTTATTGAGTGTGGACATAGTTTCGAGAAGCAACTGAGAGCTTTACAGAGGTATGCAACAATACAGATACACATCATAGCGCTTTACAGAGGTATACAACAGTGCAGACAACAGTGCAGATGCATAACGGAATGATTTTCAAAGTAACAACAGAACAGACACACAGTGGGAGGTAGGATACAGAGGGGTACAGAGGAGTGGTACAGCTGTACAGGGTGGCAGGGAGGAGAGAAGCGGATGGCATCTAGCGAGTCAGGTGGTGCAGGTGCGTGAAGTGATGGCCTAGGTGTTGAGGAGAGACTCCTTGAAGAGGTGGGTCTTGAGTTATTTTCTGAATTGTAGGAGCGTGGGGGCAAGTCTGATGCTGATGGGGAGGAGGTTCCATAGATGTGGGGCGTAGGCAGAGAAGGCTTGTTTTTTGGTCCTTTCCTTTTTCCAGTGGTGGATTTCATGTCTGTACGTGTCCTGGCTTCTGGTGGTGCACTGTCCACCGAAGATGCTGAGTTTCTATGCAAGGTAGCTGGGTGACTTCAGAGCGGCTGCCTTGTAGATGATGCAGCAAGACTTGAAGGTGATTTGTGCGTGCAGTGGGAGCCAGTGACGGTCGATGAGGGTCAGGTGTTGTAGTTGTCTCTGCGAAGACCCCTGATGTGGCGTGCGGACGCGTGTAGGACACTTCTCAGGGGCACAAGGGAGGACAGCGGGAGGCCTTTCTAAGAGGGCATTGCCGCCATCCTGGTGGGATAGGACCATTGCTTGAACAGTGGATCTAAAGCTGTCCAGAAGAGGAATGGCTAGACTTTCTGCAGGAGAGAGAGCTCATACCAAGCTGTATGAGTTTTCTTAGCTATGTGTGTATAGAAGGAGAGGTGCTTGTTGATGTGGAACCCGAGGGACTTAGCACAGGAGGTGAGCTTGGGTGTGAAGCCCTCAGGGTTCATGGTTGATAGCCAAGTCTGTATGTCTGGGTGTGTAGTGTTGTTGGTGAAGAGTAGGAATTCAGTCTTGGCAGGGTTGAGCTTCAAATATGCACTGGACATTCAACACTGGATCAGCGAGAGGAAGGTTTTGAGCCTGTGGATGTCCTTGATGGAGTTGATCTTGAGGTATAGTTGTGTCATCGGCATATTTATTTATTTATTTTATTTATTTATGGCATTTGTAAAAGGTTTAAACCGAAGGGTATCACTGTGTTTGTTACAGTCAAAAAGCAAAGAGGGGGTAGTGTACACAGGGGTAAGGGAGGGAGAAGGCAGCATACTCAGACAGTTACATTTAGGACATCAATCATATTTGTCAAAGAGCCAGGTTTTAACACGTTTTTTGAATACTGTGTATGACTGCTCATTTCTAATGGATGCAGGCAGAGTGTTCCATAGAATTGGGGAAGCAACCGCGATACAGTCGTTGAGGTATGTTGGTGCTTCTTTGCAAATGCATTTGTGGGCCAGGGTATTGGTGGATGTGGATGCTGTGTGTGGCTAGAAGGGCTCCCAGCAGCTCCATGTATAGCTTGAAGATCACTGTGGAGAGGATGGAACCCTGGGGGACTCCACAGGTGATGGGTAGCATAGGCAATCTAGAGGAGTCCATCTGAACAAACTATTGGCGGTTGGCGAGGTAGGACTTGAACCAGCGTAGGACAAGGTCAATGATCCCCATGCACCATGTAGGGTGTCCGGAAGTGCCTGGTGGGCTAATGTGTCGAAAGCATTCCAGAGGCCAAGTAAAACCAAGAGGCAGGGGTGGCCACCAGCAAAGATGTTGAGAGCGTTTTCGACCACTTGTATGGTTGCCATCTCCGTGCTGCATCTAGGTCTGAACCCAGATTGGTAGGTTTGGAGGAGATTGTTCGTGTAGATGTGTTGCTGCAATTGTGCGGCTACCGCTTTCTCTATTATCTTACCTAGGAATGAAAGATGGGTGATTGGGCCATAGTTACCTAGGTTGTCGGGATTAAGAGAGGGTTTCTGTAGTAGAGGGAGGATTTTTCCTGTCTTTAGGGTTGATGGGAAGGGTGCTGTTGATGATCTGCAGGTAGGGAAGGAGAACTTCTGTGTGTAGAGTCTTGAGGATGGATGCTGGGAGGATGTCGTCTGCATATGATGTGTCTTTGAGGGCGGCCAAGGTTTTCACCAGGTCCTCTGTAGAGAGTGTATTGAATGTTGTCCAGGGTGTGGAGATTTTGTGAGGAGGTAGGTGAGGTGGGTCAGTGGATGCAGAGCTAGTGTCTATATGCTGAAGGATCTAGCTGATTTTGTCGATGAAGAAGGTGTTGATGGCAGTGGATGTTTCAATGGAGTGTGGTATGGCAGGGTCAGGTAGCGGGTTGAAGCAGTGCTTCACTGCTTTGAAGAGGGCTCTACTTTTATTGATGGCTTCTGCTATGGTTTTCTGATAGTAGCAGGCCCTGGCTGCATTGATTAGTTGTCATCGGGTTGATCTGAGTTTGTTGAGGAGCACCAGGTCAGATGTGGGTCTGGACCATCACCAGGCTTTGAATTGTTTTCTGGTGACTCTTTTACTAATGTTAAGTTCTTGCGTGCACCAGGGTGCTGATGGTTTCAATTTGCAGGTGCGTTGTTTCAGAGGCACGTTTTGGTCGATGGAGCCTGAGAGGGTAGATAGTCACAGTTTGGTTGGGGGTGCTTGGTCCATGTGAGGTGGGGGTTGGCAAGATCTTCCATGAGGGTTTCCACCGGAAAGTTCTTGAAGGACCTGAAAGTTTGTGTGATGGGTTTCTGCTATGAGTGCTTGAGTGGGGTGGTGTGCAGGATGTTGAAAGACATGGCAAGATGGTCGGACCAGTCAAGCGGGAGAGGAGAGCTGTAGTGTGCTGATGATTAGGTCAAGGATGTTACCTTTCTTGTGAATTGGGTCTTGAGTACGCTGTGAGAGGCCGAGGGTATCGAGAAGGCTGAGGGGAGCTTCCATTCATTGGTTTGGTGACCTTGTTGCCTAGAAGGTTGAAGTCACATAGGAAGATGTTATTGGCATGTGTGAGGGACATGGTGGTGACCAGGTTGGTGAAATCTTAAATGAAGGCGGGTTGGGTTTGGGTGGTCTGTAGATCAAAAGGAAGGTGACTGTGTCCATCGGGGAGTGCAGGAAGTGGCAGGAGAGGGCGTTGAAGGAGCTAATGTTGTTGAAGTCAAGTTTGGTGCATGGTCACATGGTCTTGTGGATGACTGCAAGACCTCTGCCTTTCTTGTTCGTCCAGTCTCTGTGTTGGATGCTGCAGCCATCAGGTACAAGGACGTCTAGGACGTGAGTGGAGGTGGGTCTCAGTCAGGTCTCGATGATGAAGATGGCATCAAGGTTGTGTGTACTGATGAGGTCGGCGATGTCTGCTGCATGGGTAATAGCTGAGTGGGTGGGGCTTAGGCCATGTGACCTATACACACTTGCACCTGCTCAACAACTACAAAGGAAAAGATTCTGAAGGGCTGCTTAAGTAGGAAAAAAGGGAACCAAAACAGGAAGACACCAACAGTTGAGTAGTGATTGACAGATGGGTGCGGCTTAGGCCACATGAGCTAGATCCACTTGCACCTGCTCAGCAACTGCCTACTTGCTACCACTGCTTACTACCTATTTATCAATGAATCTACTTAACAGTAATTAAATATATACATATAACTATGCATACATAAATATTTACATACACCATATAACTCACATAAAACACTATAGGCCTCATTACACATAATGCGGTACGTGTTTACCGTTACCGGTAAGGGTACCGGTACCAGCAAACCCTTACCACCTTACTACGAGGTCCCTTTGCGGGACCCGACCTCAACGGCTGCTTTTACCAGCCGTTAAGGAATGGGTCCTCAAAGGGACCTTGGAAGCAATTACTGTACCGCAATTTGCGGTACCGTAATTGCCGCCTTCCCCATTGCCATTGAGCCCTATGGGGGCTCAAATGGGAATGGGGAAGTGCCAGGGTGAATGGGGAATTACCGCCCCCTCACACCTTGGAATGTGGCGGTAATTCCGCCATTCACCCTGGTAGACTAATAGCGTCATGGTTACCGCCTACCGTGTAATGAGGCCCTATGTCACCGTGGGGTGACTGCTGCAGTCAGAAACCCTTCACCGTACCCCCCGTCCACCATGTGGAGCCACCCATGTTCACTACATAGCCCGTGCTCTTTTTGGTCTTCTAGGTGGCCCCCTGCACGTGTGGGGATCCATCCACAGTTACTACAGCTCCCACAGATTTTGTTGCACTCTTGTGGGTGGCCGAGTTGGCATGGGTGATCATCACCACCATGCCCACAACCTTGTATAATATTATGGGTGTGCCGCTTGGCTGGGGAGCCCACCCTGTACTCACCTCTGCACCCGCGGTCTACTTTAAAATCTTCAGGCAGCCCCATTAGCGTAGCGTGGTGGCCACCCCAAGCCATGGCCCACAGCCACCATATTTACTTCAGGAGGTGTTGCCTGTGCCGTGGGGATCCCGCTGCTTTCACTGCCCCTCCTTGGTGCCATTTTGTCTCAGGCAGCAACCCATTGGTAACAGTGGATGCCACCACTTATCACCTCTGTGCATTGTGGCCTGTTGGGACTTTGTGGGCCATCCCCTCAGCAATGCCTTGTGCGAACCCAGGGGTGGACTGCTTGTCTTCACCTGGGCTGCTTTCGCGAGGCAGCCTGAGGCTTTCTTTCACCCGGTCTGCCTAGCAGAACAGCCCAGGACTTACCTCCCTCCTCCTCTTAGCCTGGGCTGGCCGGTGAGTCGGCCTGGGACTTTACTTCATCCCTCCACCGTCCTGGGTGGAGCAGACTTCCCTGCTCTTCACCTCCCGGGCCACGCCTGACATACGAGGCCTGGGAGAACTTATACGAAGTTCCTGCCTTGCTGCCCCTAGGCAGGCCGATAGGGGGCACTGCCAGGCAGTCTGGGGCCACCCCCTCACATAGCCTGGGCTGGGCTGTTCTTATTTTGTTCCGGTCAGCATTCTGTACACTGGCCAGGCCCTTTATGATGCTGGGCCAATCCAGTCTGACCCTCAGGCCGACCAACACCTGCCATGGCCCCGGGACCGGTGGTCGAAGTGCAAAGAAGAAGTGGAACTATGTTCCCTGCAGCCTGCCCGGCTCCCCACAAACCCCATCGCCAAGGCTCCTCCCACGTACAATACAAACCCCCAAACAAATGTGCCTGCTGTTTAAGGGAACGTTGGGCAAGTTTCAACTGCTTCCTACACTTGCATTTTAAAAAGAAACCATTCCAGAACGGTTTCTTTTTAAAATAAAAGTATAGTAACAGTATAGGAGCCGCTAAGGGACCAGGGAGCTAATAATGGGCCCGCTATTAGCGGACCCGTTATTCGCTCCATTACTATTGAGCCCTATGGGGGCTCTAATGGGAATGGGGAATGGTTCTCGGAATGGGGAATTACCAGGTCCTCTAAGGTTGGAATGATCCAGTAAGTCCCTATTTCAAGAACCCGGACCCGGAATGCGGTAAGGGGGTAGCCATGGTGCTGATAGCTAATAGCACCATGGCTACCTCCTACCTCGTAATGAGGCCCAGTGTCTCTTCACTGTTTGTTTGTTTTTTAAATCCTCAATGGGTTCTTTTCTCCTATGCCTACCCCATTCCATGGCAGTGGAGTTCGGTTCCATTTTTCTTTCCTTTTCTTTATTTGAAACATTCCATCTAGGCCCATGGTGGGCTGGATGGACTCTCTCAAACACAAACACATGAACACACTGAATAAATAAATTAAACACACACTCCATTTTGAATAAAGTACATGTATTACCCTGGTGGCTGCATCTTTATTTCTAGAGTCCCACAGGGGACAAGCATGTAGCCCTTCCTAGCCGGGAACCGACACAGAAAGTTGCCACTCTGACTTGAAGAGGCAAAAACTGTTTACAAATGTAATGGATACAACATAAACTCCAGTAAGCCTTGACTTTATCAGAGGCCAGTAGTTTCCTTCCAACACCTGAGAAATGAGTACATCCTTTGCTCAACAATGCAGAGGAGAATGTCACTTCATTCAATGGTTGTCATTACAGGAGAAGTGTTTGTAGAGGAGAAAAGTATCAAACTAGTGGCAAATGACTACAATTACATTTTCAGAATAGTATGGTTTTTGTATATAGTGTGTGTGCCAGATTACTTTAATTTCTAAGAGTTTAAATAGGTATTAGTATTACGCAATCTGATGATACTCCATTTATCAACCTCTGTAAGGTGAAGTGTCGAGCCATCCCTGCTGCTAACAGACAGATGTCAAAAGCAAGCGCTTAACTTGCTAAGCTATCTTTATTGCTTTGATACAGCAGATAAATGCGTTACCTCCATGCAAATGGCAGCGGTGTGCGTTATAAATCAACATAACATAACATCTATTTTCTTCCATGCAGTCAGACAGGGTCGGACTGGAACAAGAAATAGACCCGGACACCCAAATAAAAGTGGCCTACCCCTCGCCTAAAAAAAAGTGGCCCTCAAACCATCATCTGTGAATCATGTCAATTCACGACTTTACAGAAAATGCTACTTATGGAGAGTGTTGCATGTTATGTTTTGTGTAAACGCTTGAGAAAATGAGAACATTCCTTTTGTTCTCTTTAAAACAAAAAAACATCATCATTGCATAGCTAAATACTATACTTGCAGAACCAGACTCAAGGCGTGTCTACTAGTTGCCACCAGTAATGAAAATATATTTGCATTTAATAAGCAATACAGCCAATTGATGATACCGCCAAGTACCTTGCCTGTTGTATTTATTCTCAAACATTTCAACACAACTCATACATTACCCTGGGGTGACAGCGGGTGGTCAGAGAGTGTGCCAAACAGGACCACATTACATCACGCTGCATTACAGGTAAACAACTACTAACAGTTACTTATCCATCTCAGTTCTGGGCTTCTCTGGCTGTTGGTGGATGCTTGAGGTTTTGTCTGAGAAAACAAACATAAAAAGAATAAAAATATAGAAACAATCAATCAACAGTATATATTGTATACATACACGTACAGAAAAGAAAGAACAGAGAGTCAAGGCTAACCCTCTCTTTGACGCACAGGAGGTGCAAACAGACCTACAGAAGACTAGGGATTATTGTGAGCTAGCCATTTGATCACACAAACACAGTAAGAATAATTCTGATATTCACATTTAAGAAGTAAACTCAAAAGCAAAAAGGCTAAACTAGTAATCATGTACTAAGCCTACAACATACAATTCTGTACATGGTGAGGTTAGTAGCACACTGGTGATGGTTTCTGTACTGTCAAAAACTTAGCAGTACATATCTACTGTCGACACAAAAGTAGTGTTTCTGGTTCGGAAAATAAATTTGCATCAAGTTCTCTAAGTGGTACAGAATATACAATGCTCCGAACTGTCTTCAGGACACTATTGGATGCTGTTGGCAAGAGACGTGTAGAAGTAGGTGTACTTATTTATCTGAAAAGACCGGAAATAGAATATTGTTTAAAAAGGGCTGTGCGATCAAAACAGCCTAGTGTCTAAGGTTGAAAGAAGGGCTGTAAGTAGGCACCTACCTATAATCACGGGTGGTGTCTTGAGAAAAGGTTTGGATTAGAATGCTGTCTCATGTTCAGGCAAAATTTCTTGAAAGCTCTGGTGGTTGCTGTAGAGCAAGGAGAGTGGCTATTGTTAGGCCTACTTTAAAGGTAAGTCATCGGGTTAGGTCAGAGTCCATTATGATGAGCTTAATGGAGATTTACCCGGGTTCCATGAAGGTTGCGCGTCAGTCATTTCGAGATGACGTCGCTCACACATGGGGAGGAGCCAGAGGAGACGTTTGAGATCACTAGTCCTTCAAGGTTTTTTTTAAACAGGAAGTGTATATCCTGCAGGTAAAATGGCAAACTAGGGAATGAACACTACTAGGTGGTGACTGCATAAGATTAGTGGCAGACAGTGTCATGCAGTCTAATGATGTAGTAGCTTAACGCAGATTTACCTGGTTTCCATGAAGGTGGTGCTTGTCAATAATGTCGAGATGACGTCACCAACAAATGGGGGGAAAGGAGAGGAGATGCTTGAATTGACTAGTGCCTCAAGGGTTTTTTCTTATCAGGGAATATATCCTGCGGGTAAGGCAGGCAACAAAGGGGTATCAGTCTCTGTATGGTGTCTATATAAAAATGGTTTGCTGACAGACAAATTAGCCCTTTTTTATTAGTGTACATAGTTTATTACACATTTATTTGTTCACTATTGTTGAAGTTAAAAAGAAAAAAGAAAAGAAAAGGCGAAAAAAGGGAAACAAGACAAAGCAATCCAGAAAAGGAAAAACAAATACTACCTTAGCTCATAACAATGCAACAACCAAAGAGTAGGAAAAAAAAGAAAGGAAAAACAAAACTCAGATCCTTTAAAATGAGCCCAAACACTGAAATCGATTGTGTGATTGACCATACAAGTTAGTATAGTTCAGATATTAAAATCAATCATCATTGTGTGAGTCGTTTTCTACTGCTTTTATCCATATTGATCAACTATCTTACATCTTTTAACTTTTCTCTTCCAGTATCTTGAATGTCTGCTCAAGGAATTTTGTTGTTGCATAGTTTGTCTTGTTTCGACATTTGTATATTAGTTCCCACCATTGCTTAGCATCCAACCCACATAGGTGCACAATGTGGTCGTGCAGGTAAGTGATTTTTAGTTCTTTCAACTCAGTGCAGAACAACGTCAGATGTTGTAGCGTTTCACTTCCCTGTTTGCACAGTCTACATTTTGTGCAAATCTGTTCTTTTTCATATCTGTCCATAGTGGTTTTGTTGTGAAGTACATTTAATCTGAATCGTAGCAACAAGTCTCTTTGTTTACAAACTTTCTTAGATATTCCGAGATGATACTCATTGCTCCCCAATTAGTTTCCAGCAATGTATGTGTCTGTGATTTTGCTCTCAATTCTTCAGTTTTTTGCCAATATATGGCTCAAATCATTCTCTTAACTAGTTTTGGATTATCTATTAAAGTATTTGGCACCATTCCGAATATGCTCAATACGAGGTCACAGTCCTTTTTCCATTCTTTCACAACCTGCTCTGTAGTTCCAGTGCCATCTACTCTTAGCACTTCGAATTGTGGTGGACACTCGCTAAGCATCGTCTTTCTATATAGCATTAGCTTATTATATGTTATATGGGCGTAAAGTGAAGATAAACCCAGTTCACAATGAATTACTGCCATTGAGGTTGCTTTTGGAACTGGCAAAATATTCTTTCAAAAAAGTCCTTCTAGGACGTTCCTAAACTCTTCTCTTATGCCCATACAGATTGTGCAGCCAAATATCAATGATGAAATGACTTTTTGTCTATAGAATATCAACATTGGTTCTACCGAAAATGTTCCATATCTTTTGTTCATAGTTTTCCCTTGGGCAGTTAGTCTTTTTGCTTTGGATTTCAGCGTGTTCATCCAGGGATATTCACTCTTTACTGAGCTCACTTGTACACCCAGATACTTCATTTTGCAGCTTGGTTCGATTTGCTTTCCATTTATTTCCCATGTTTCTCTTTTGTTTCGTTTCCATCTTCTGTCACCAAGCACCATAATTTCCAATTTTGCTGTGTTAATTTTCAATTCTTTTTCTGCTGCATATTTTTCTAGTAGGTTTAAAGGCCTCTGGAGGCCGTTCTTAGTTTGATCTAAAATGATCAGATCATCAACGAACAGTAGTCTTCTCACTGGTGATCTATTGGTGGAAAGGACTAAACGTTTTCTGGTATTCTTTGCTGATCTTCTATATAGAAACAAAAAAGGGTGGCTGCCAAGGGGCACCCTTGTTTCAGGCCTTTTCTTGTTGCAATGTTTTTTGATAGGTGGCCACGCTGGTCCAACTTTACTTTCATCAATGTATTTGAGTATACATCTTTTATTGCTGATAAGAGGTTATGTGGGCATCCCTTCATTTCCAACTTTCTCCAAAGTAGGTTTCGATTTATACTATCAAAGGCCAGTTGGAGGCGATACTAGCCATGTGTAATTTCTGTTTATTGTTGAAGGCCTTTTTTTTCATCAATGCCAATAACTGAAGATTTAAGCTGCAGATCACTTTTTCAACAAAGCCTGACTGTCGCTTGTCAGAAGATTTGTATCCTTTGATCCATTGTTTTAACTGAATCAATAACAGAGTGGCAGAGATCTTACCTACATAATCTAGCAGAGCAATTGGGTGATAGTTTGCAGGCTCCATTCGACCCCCCCCTTTTAAAAATCGGTACAATAATTGCTGATTTCCAGGATTCTGGAATTCTTCCTATTTTGACTATTCTTCTAAATAGGATCTCGCAGTACTCCAACCATTTTTTGGGGTCTGTTTTAAGTACTGCGTTCAATAGACCGTCCAGGTCAGGAACCCGTGAACTACTTGCTTTGTTGATCAAGGCTGAATATCTTCTCTGTTGAATTTTATATTCCATGGTTCTGATACTTTGCACAATTTGTCGATTGTGTGACAATTTCTTCCTGTTTCATTGAACAGTTTTTCAAAGTGACTTGACCAGATACTTTCTGGAATCGGGGTTTAAAAGGCATGAGTTTGTTACAGTTTGCTTCTCATTTAATAAATCCATACATTTATGCTATTGGTGTTATTCAGGGCTCTACACATATGTTATGCGTCTCTTTGGAGAAGAGTCGCTTTGTGTGGCTTTTGCTAATTCTTATATTGTTGTTTTCTTTTTCTTATGAGCATTTTTCTGATGGTTTTGGCTGTTTTAATCGAACTTAGGTCTGTCCTCAGTTGTTTCTTTTGTTTCGATACTTCTATGTCATATATATGATTTGGTTTTTAAATGTGGTTTTGTCGACTTTACAGTGTTTTCTTTAAAATTCTGTAGCGTCAGATTGTATTCTACTGAATTTGGTTCTTTAGGTTGCCACAATTCCAAGCTCTTTATTAATATTGGAATATCCTTTTGTTTTATTCCTAAACAATTTTGACCTGATTCAAGTTCGACCTCCACATTCCATACTGGTTTTCTCACTTTCTTACCTCTAGCTACTGCGGCAATAACGAGATCATGGTCGATATGTAAAGTGGGTATCACATTTAACGTCAAAGTTCTTTGAAGTAAGTTCTCCGATGTAATTATGTAGTCCAATATTTCTTTTGTTTTACCATTGGTCCAAGTAGTGGATGGCGATATATCAACTTTCATGTTGCCATTTAGTCTATGGATTCCTCTCACTTCCATTTCTTCCATTCAGTTTTTGCCACGGACGCATTTTTTTCTATTGTGGCCTGCTTTTGACTTGGAGTTTATCCACTCATCTTCAAAGCAATTTGCGTTAAAGTCTCCACAGATCATTATATAGATGTTGCAGTATTTTTCCCATATTTGATCAATCCAATCTGTTATTAAGTCTAGGAAATTATTTCCTTCCTTATCGAGTGGATTCCAATAAACGTTTAGCACTAATAGTGCTTCACATATTTGTTCATATTTGTAAGATGGTTGACTGTATGTGTGAGGTTAAATTTACTGATTCTATTACGGATAGGCAGGTACCATTTTTAATCAATGTCAATAACCCTGCTGAAGGTCTTCCACTCTCGCCTCCTTTTGTGGGGTTAAAGACTACAGTGAAGCCATTTACCAGGGTAGGTTCCTTTAGTCAAGTCTCTTCAATACATAACATTTCTATGTCACTTATTTGCTGTTCCACTTCCTTGAAAAGACGTGGGTAGCCCCTGGTATTCTAACTTCAAATCTTCCAAGTTTCCTCACCATCTGTCTTCTTATCCTAGTTACTGGATTTGGTTGCTAGGGTTCCAGCCATCCAACTCCAATATTCCGGATCCTCTAATGATCCTGATTTTGAGTCTGGTTGATGGTTTGAGGCTGGTTGATGGTTTGACATTGTGCTATTGATGGTCATTTTATATAAATTATCTTTTTCTTTGATCATATTTTGGTAATTGGCACTTTCGATGTCCCAAGATGTCATAGAATATGTATGGCTTGTTTGATCTTTGTTTAAGCTTTTCCCATTTCATCTTGCTGTATACTTGAAATGGCACTTTCATTATCACGCATCGCAGTTGGAACCTGCAGCTCACCTGCAGCTCATCTCATACAATACTTCTTCCGATCTTAAAACCAAGCAATAGAAATTTCTCCGCAGCTTCTATCATTATAGAAGCTACAAACACAGAATTGAGAGTCATTTCTGCTGTATCGTTTCTGGTCTCGTTCGGAAAACTCACAGTTAATATTTCTTCAGATCAAATTGTTTTTAATTGGGGTATGTGCTGTAAAATGCTCATAATAGGTGATCTGTTAAGGATGAGACCACCTGAGGCTCTCATGATTCTCTCTAGAGTTAGCACAGTATTAACGTCTTGAGTAATTGCTTTTTTTTTTCATTTATTCTGTTATTCCAATTTTTTTGCCCCATTCTAGTTGGTTGATTATTCAGTGGTTTGCTGTTATTAACACCAATTTGTGTTGGACTCACTGTGGGTGGCTTCTGTTCCAGAATTTGAGTCACAGTACTGTTGGCCTGAGTGTACTTTCCATTACATATGTCTCGTTTTCCACTAATTGTTACAAACTCAGAAACTTCAATGTTTGTTTCTTGAGATGGTAAACAAACCTTAGTTGGTTCCTAAATATTGAAGTAGTTTATTTTCCTTTCAAGTCCTGAATTTTCAAATTGATCATCTGTTTCCTATACAGAGAAATCAAATAATTCTTGTGTGCTTTCATCAATTTCACTCACAGCTTCCAGAGGAACATTCAGAGTTTTTGAAGTTGCTGGAACAGCTATTGGTTTTACTGTAATTTTGTTTCTAGTGGTTTTTGGGACAAACGAGGGTCCTGGGTTCGAATTTCCAGCGTCTAATGAGAGTTTTCTCAAGAAGCTTCGGGAACCACAAAAACTTTTTGCGTCTGGTTTTCTTATATTTTTGGTGTTACATGTTGATTTAAATCCACTAATTTTCATGGTTTGAGTTTTATTTTCGCTCGACTTCTTTTGTTCAAAGATTGAAAATGGGTTTGTCGTATTAGGTTCATTTACGATATTAGTGTTCTACTGGGTCGAATAATTAGGCTCAATGATAATTATTTCATCGATAGGATCCAGTGGTGGTAAACTGGACTTTTGTTGAAATTGTGCCGGGGTAGTTCCATTTTGGCTGGCTTTAGTCTCATTGGCCTGTTTCAAAGTTTCTATTTCCTGAGACACTGGGATAGAGTGGATTAAAACTTCGTTTGTTTTTTTCAAAGTTTTCTCAGGGCTTTTTGGATAGACTACTTGGGTCTCCTTCGCCACAGGATAGATCTTTGATACAATTTCCGTAATTCCCTCTAGGAATAAGCGCTTATCTGATTTTGCGTCCTGTAATAGATCGATCAATGTTCTAAGGACTACGCCTTCCATTTCTTTTTCTCTGCTATGTTTTTCCTAAAGTGCCTGCATAACTGACTCAAAGTAGATCATCATACTGTTCATCAGTGCTGTTAAGTTATCTTGATCTCTGAAATTATCATTCCGATTCTCGTACATTTTAAGATATGGAGCCAGGGTTATTGCCACTGAGGAGGTAATTACTTCTTGCACTTCTTTCACCCATGTGGGAGCCCTCAAATCAGTCTTCTTGCTCCGTTTATTTGTAGTTTGATGTCTAAAAGTTTGTCTTCTATGTTGTTCACATCTCAAACTATCACTTTCACTTCTTTCAAAAGAGTCCGTAGACTCGTCGCAGCTAATAGATTTTCCAGGAAGTGATGATGGACCGGTAATGACCGTTCTCTTCAGAGTACTCAGAGTTTGTTTATGTATGAGACCTCTGCAATCACTCAATATTAATTTCTTATGGAGGTTGCTTGTACTTGACGGTATTTGGTTGGTAAAGGAGATCGCCTTGGAGCTGCTGTCAGTCGCTATCCCTCGATGTGATATGGTCTCATATCTAGTTTGACAGCAAATTCTATTTTGCACTCCATAGTGTTCCTTTAGCTGGCTTCTGTTTAAGTAGGTGCTCACGCCGATGTGTGGCTGAATGTCGTACTTAGGTGACACATTCAACGCAACCATCAGTCTCGGACGCTTTGGTGCCCAAGTTTCTAGATCTGGCTGGGGCTGCAGCACTTCTAAGTGGATATCCAAAGGATCGTTTAATTTGTTTGCTGGGGGTCTAATTACTGGCACTGTTCTCTGTGATAGCGATTATGTGAGTAGCTTTTTTCACCATGGATGAATGGAGCTTTTCTCTAAAGCATTTCCCTGACACACTTCACGCTTCACACAGTTAGAACAATGAAAGAAGTTAAATCACTTTTCAGCAGCCCAACTGAAACTCACGCCCTTTACACCTCTGCGGGCTTCATCTTTTGCTTTTTAGTTTACTTCTTAAATGTGAATACATTTTGTTTTATCAGTATTATTCCTACTGTGTTTGTGTGTTCAAATGGGTAGCTCACAATAATCCCTAGCCTTCTATAGGTCTGTTTGCACCTCCTGTGCGTCAAAGAGAGGGGTAGCCTTGGGTATTTTGCACTCCATAGTGTTCCTTTAGCTGGCTTCTGTTTAAGTACGTGCTCACGCCGATGTGTGGCTGAATGTCGTGCTAAGGTGACACATTCAACGCAACCATCAGTCTCGGACGCTTTGGTGCCCAAGTTTCTAGATCTGGCTGGGGCTGCAGCACTTCTAAGTGGATATCCAAAGGATCGTTTAATTTGTTTGCTGGGGGTCTAATTACTGGCACTGTTCTCTGTGATAGCGATTATGTGAGTAGCTCGTGAGTTTCACGACAGCTTTCGTTGCGTGGGGACTCCCGTGGGAGCTCCAATGGCTCCAGCGAGTTCAGTGCTTTCTCCATCTCGGCAGCAAAACCCGGCATTTGTAACACAGTAGGCTCAGAAAGGTTTTTAATGCCTTCTGAACCCTCTGAGCCTACTGCTGCTAGCGACGGCTTATTTGCCAACACACTGCCACTCAGTGGACCTAAGCGTTCTGCATCGTTACACAGCAACTGAGTGCCAGATAAGAGATCCTCATCAGTCACCTCACTTGCTAATGTTATTTTGCTGGTTGGGTCTGCTTGGGTAGCATTCTTCTTTGATGATTTGCACGGTTTATTTTTCTCTTGTATATGTACGGCATTTAGAAATGCCATCTCAGGGAGCCCACATCAGAGTTAGAGTAGCTCCTCTTAGTTGCTGCTTTTTTCTGTTTTTTTAAATGAAGTTTTGCAACGTTTCTAGAACCGGTCTGCAAGATACTATGACCATCTTGATTGTCTTCCTTCGAGTTTGTCAGGATGTTTTGTTTTATTGTCGCTGTCTTTGACGGTGAAGCTTTGTCTCGCGGGCGTACAGGGACTGTATTTGTCAACGGCAGTTCCGGGCCAGGCGTTGGAAGTATGCCTCCCTCTACGTCCGAACAAGCTAACACATCGTCACACTCCTGTTGGACAAAGACCGCATCCGGATCACGGCCCCCAATATGAACAAAGTTTTGCATAGTGTGGTCGAATGCGGTTTCCTCATTCAGTGGCCGCGGTGGAGAGGTTGCCACAAGAGCTGTAGAGGGGCCACTGGTGAGGTTTTGCATTGGATGAAGCGTATCTAGATTCAAAACTGAGGCAGATGCATGAAAATCAATTGTGGCGCACGCGCATATTGGTGTTTCTATAATGCCGTGTTCCAAGAGGCCCTCACTCAGCTGCGCATTTACACGACCATTGTTACCATTGCTAAAAATATTGGCGATGGACAAGTGAATCATAGGCACATACCTAGCTCCTGGTACGCTGGCTGAGAATCTCTTGCTCCATTTCTTTGATAATCACTTCCACTCCAGCAAACACTCCACGTCCGGAAGTGTAGGGGCCAAGAGAGTGTTCCCACATGCCCAACAGCCCAACAGAAACTTGTGCCCTTTACACCTCTGCGGGCTTCATGGTGCAAGGGCATAACCTGGGCATTTGTCCAATAGCTATGCCGTTTGTATCCAACATTACTCATTTTGTCAGCCCCTTTTCGTTTCCCCTCCAGTAAGGTGCTGCATGAGACATTTCCTTTGGTTTGGCATAACAAGGCAGCAGATTTATTTTTACATATACATAACCACTGCAAACAGGTATTAAAAATTAGTTCCAAAAGGTGTGGCGACTGCTCCTCGTCCTGCTTCCCCCTTTACCTCCATATTGATTGCAGGCACAACTCCCCCAAGGCCTTCGAGTCTGAGAAACCGCCTGCCCCTGCACGTCTTTGCGGACTGGGGGAGCGCCGTTTGTTGGGGGGAAGTTGAGCCCCAATTGCTACCGCCAGACACCCCCGCCGTTTAGGCTCCCAGGAGGCACTGTCTAGAATGGGCGAAGCCCCTTCCGGTTTAGCAATGGCTCATTCGGAGTCTTTGTCTTATCATAGGTTGCCACAACCCGCCTGTCCATCCTGCGACAACGACGTCCAGGCTCTGTCATAACTGTAGGGTGGGAGGGTGGGAAAACGAAGTCCTCCACTCTTGGCGGGCGCCTGGCTGCTGGAAGAGCTGCAAGTGCTCCTGCGCCGGGCGCCCGCCGCTTTTACGTCCCAAGCCCCGCCTCCTTCCTTTGTTGCCCTTCGCGGGCTTTCCCGGGCTCTTGGCGCCCTTTCCCCTGGCTCCTTTGCCGCCCTCTCCCCTGCCCCTGTGGGGGAGGGGCAAGAGCGCGTAAAGGAGGAAGGCCCCTGCCCCGGTTATCGGGGTGCCTCCTCCACTCGCTGCGCTCTCCCTTCGTCACCTTCATAACCTGGGCATTTGTCCAATAGCTATGCGTTTGTATCCAACATTAGTCATTTTGTCAGCCCCTTTTCGTTTCCCCTCCAGTAAGGTGCTGCATGAGACATTTCCTTTGGTTTGGCATAACAAGGCCGCAGATTTATTTTTACATATACATAACCACTGCAAACAGGTATTAAAAATTAGTTCCAAAAGGTGTGGCGACTGCTCCTCGTCCTGCTTCCCCCTTTACCTCCATATTGATTGCAGGCACAACTCCCCCAAGGCCTTCGAGTCTGAGAAACCGCCTGCCCCTGCAGGTCTTTGCGGACTGGGGGAGCGCCGTTTGTTGGGGGGAAGTTGAGCCCCAATTGCTACCGCCAGACACCCCCGCCGTTTAGGCTCCCAGGAGGCGCTGTCTAGAATGGGCGAAGCCCCTTCCGGTTTAGCAATGGCTCATTCGGAGTCTTTGTTTTATCATAGGTTGCCACAACCCGCCTGTCCATCCTGCGACAACGACGTCCAGGCTCTGTCATAACTGTAGGGTGGGAGGGTGGGAAAACGAAGTCCTCCACTCTTGGCGGGCGCCCGGCTGCTGGAAGAGCTGCAAGTGCTCCTGCGCCGGGCGCCCGCCGCTTTTACGTCCCAAGCCCCGCCTCCTTCCTTTGTTGCCCTTCGCGGGCTTTCCCGGGCTCTTGGCGCCCTTTCCCCTGGCTCCTTTGCCGCCCTCTCCCCTGCCCCTGTGGGGGAGGGGCAAGAGCGCGTAAAGGAGGAAGGCCCGTGCCCCGGTTATCGGGGTGCCTCCTCCACTCGCTGCGCTCTCCCTTCGTCACCTTCATAACCTGGGCATTTGTCCAATAGCTATGCCGTTTGTATCCAACATTACTCATTTTGTCAGCCCCTTTTCGTTTCCCCTCCAGTAAGGTGCTGCATGAGACATTTCCTTTGGTTTGGCATAACAAGGCCGCAGATTTATTTTTACATATACATAACCACTGCAAACAGGTATTAAAAATTAGTTCCAAAAGGTGTGGCGACTGCTCCTCGTCCTGCTTCCCCCTTTACCTCCATATTGATTGCAGGCACAACTCCCCCAAGGCCTTCGAGTCTGAGAAACCGCCTGCCCCTGCAGGTCTTTGCGGACTGGGGGAGCGCCGTTTGTTGGGGGGAAGTTGAGCCCCAATTGCTACCGCCAGACACCCCCGCCGTTTAGGCTCCCAGGAGGCGCTGTCTAGAATGGGCGAAGCCCCTTCCGGTTTAGCAATGGCTCATTCAGAGTCTTTTTCTTATCATAGGTTGCCACAACCCGCCTGTCCATCCTGCGACAACGACGTCCAGGCTCTGTCATAACTGTTGGGTGGGATGGTGGGAAAACGAAGTCCTCCACTCTTGGCGGGCGCCCGGCTGCTGGAAGAGCTGCAAGTGCTCCTGCGCCGGGCGCCCGCCGCTTTTACGTCCCAAGCCCCGCCTCCTTCCTTTGTTGCCCTTCGCGGGCTTTCCCGGGCTCTTGGCGCCCTTTCCCCTGGCTCCTTTGCCGCCCTCTCCCCTGCCCCTGTGGGGGAGGGGCAAGAGCGCGTAAAGGAGGAAGGCCCCTGCCCCGGTTATCGGGGTGCCTCCTCCACTCGCTGCGCTCTCCCTTCGTCACCTTCATAACCTGGGCATTTGTCCAATAGCTATGCCGTTTGTATCCAACATTACTCATTTTGTCAGCCCCTTTTCGTTTCCCCTCCAATAAGGTGCTGCATGAGACATTTCCTTTGGTTTGGCATAACAAGGCCGCAGATTTATTTTTACATATACATAACCACTGCAAACAGGTATTAAAAATTAGTTCCAAAAGGTGTGGCGACTGCTCCTCGTCCTGCTTCCCCCTTTACCTCCATATTGATTGCAGGCACAACTCCCCCAAGGCCTTCGAGTCTGAGAAACCGCCTGCCCCTGCAGGTCTTTGCGGACTGGGGGAGCGCCGTTTGTTGGGGGGAAGTTGAGCCCCAATTGCTACCGCCAGACACCTCCGCCGTTTAGGCTCCCAGGAGGCGCTGTCTAGAATGGGCGAAGCCCCTTCCGGTTTAGCAATGGCTCATTCGGAGTCTTTGTCTTATCATAGGTTTTACGTCCCAAGCCCCGCCTCCTTCCTTTGTTGCCCTTCGCGGGCTTTCCCGGGCTCTTGGCGCCCTTTCCCCTGGCTCCTTTGCCGCCCTCTCCCCTGCCCCTGTGGGGGAGGGGCAAGAGCGCGTAAAGGAGGAAGGCCCCTGCCCCGGTTATCGGGGTGCCTCCTCCACTCGCTGCGCTCTCCCTTCGTCACCTTCAATCTGGTTTCTCTTTTGTAGGCAGCTGTGAGTGGCGGGCGGAGTTCGAATCCTTAAAGTGAACACACAGTGTGTTCTCGCCCAGCAAAACAGCACCGTGGATGAATGGAGCTTTTCTCTAAAGCATTTCCCTGACACACTTCACGCTTCACACAGTTAGAACAATGAAAGCAGTTAAATCACTTTTCAGCAGCCCAACTGAAACTCACGCCCTTTACACCTCTGCGGGCTTCACCTTTTGCTTTTTAGTTTACTTCTTAAATGTGAATACATTTTGTTTTATCAGTATTATTCCTACTGTGTTTGTGTGATCAAATGGGTAGCTCACAATAATCACTAGCCTTCTATAGGTCTGTTTGCACCTCCTGTGCGTCAAAGAGAGGGGTAGCCTTGACTCTCTGTTCTTTCTTTTCATTATTCACTTACCCTCTGGAGTTAGGCCCCCTGTTAACAAAAGAGAGGGCTTCTGCCCTATTTTCTTTACTACATAAACATACATACAGTTCAGGGGTGATCGTAACAAAGGTATGATAAGCAAGAGGTAAAAGAAGCCCCTAGATATCAGGCAGCATCTAAGAAACAGGTACTATCCCTGCAGCTGCGGAGTGAAGAGCTAGTAGTGCACAACATGACAACATTGCAGAAATCTAACAAGTTCTCCTTCATTTATCAACCTAGGCTTGGAAGGATAAAAGGCTGAGTTGGCTTTGCCAGGTTTCAAACCTGCAACTTGCAGATCCCACACACAGATAGCAGCAGCTAGCGTTCAAACCGCTGAGCTATCTTGCTGGAAATCTGGCAACTTTTCTGGACCAATTAAGCACATTCTCTGGTTATAACTGGCCCCTTCTAATGGGCACAGCCCAGGCTGCCCATCTCCGTTTCCCATTCTGATGGTCTGCTGTATTTTGGGAGTGAAATAAAAGGATATTGTGGCTGGAGCCCCAAAATGACTATCTGGCCTCACCTTTGGGCCCCACCCTTACCCAGCTCGCATTACCTGTGGCATTACCCAAGCTTGCCTCTGCCCTTTGTAACCACGCAGTATTCTATTTACCCCCTTCACGCCTTCCTTGGTGACAGCCACCATCCCGCGATCCTGCACTCCCTGAAATACATGGGCCCTGTCTCTGATCCATCCACACCCCTTACACTCCCACAGTGGAAGCTGTGGGACCTGAATGGGGTAAAGCTGGAAACCAGGTGTGGCAAGCAGCGAGCTCTTAAGGGCTAGGGGGCAGGGCCTGGCCTGTAGCGTGTGTGGCTGGCTGACCTGACGGGCTAGTAGGGGACATATATGGTGGTGGGACAGATGCCAACAAAACTTGTAGACTGGGGTGCAGTTTCCGCAGGAGTGCTAATGATGGGACGCAGTCTAGTGCATTTATCTTGCTTTGCATGTCCTGGAGCTCTTCTCTAGCCTGGTTTGCTGTTCCCGCATTGATGAATAACGTGTTTCTTTCAACCTTCCATGATTTTGCAGCATGAAATGGCAAATTTTGCGGCATGAAATGGCAAATTTTGCTGCACAAACCTTTATTTATTGCAGCATTTTTGCGGGACATTTTGTATTAACTGGAGGGTGTAAGATTGCCACATTACAGGAAATAGGCAGAGTGCAAGGCTACAGGAGAGCCAGTGTATCATTATTATGTATTTTTTGTATTAATTTAATAGGAAGAGTCCCAGATGTCTCTGGCTTGGCAAAACAGTGTTTGATTTGGCTATGTTTTTGGTTTAATGTGCATGCCTATTTAATAATATTAACTAAATTGATCATTATCAGTTGTAATGCTGAAAATATTCCCCTTCTATGTTCTCCAATCCCCCAAACACCCACACACCTCTCCCACCATCACACATCTCACCAAGAAGTAAAAAGGACATCACAGCAGAAAAACTACTCCCGCACCTCCTCCCTTCTCTGAATAACATTAAAAATAATACTGACCCTAAATCTCTAGTGGAAATCTTCAATACTGCCATGTCCCAAGCCTTGGACTCCACCGCCCCACTAAAAATGCGCAAAGCCAGACAAAAATCGCACCTCAACGCATGGTTCACACCTCAATTTAAAGAGTTAAGATTACAGAAAAGAAAATTGCAAACGATCTGGCACCACTCCCCGACTACTGTCAATAAGGCTAAATTAACAGAACTCTCCAAATACTACAAAAAAGAAATAACCAACACCAAAATAAATATATTCAATGATAGAATTGCAAAAGCTAGCTCCAATATTAAGGAAGTGGTCTCTATCCTCCGCGAAATGGAAGCCGCAACTCCACCGCAGACACTGTCCCGAAGGATAAGCCGTGGTGCACTGCAATTCAAAAAGCCCTCCTAAACTACACTCCAACAGAAAATAGCAATTAAATAAGCCTCTCAGCCCCCTTCTGAGCAACAACCATCCCCCGACATAGGGTGTAACACAACTACACCATTTACCTTTAAAGAAATCTCTATTCTGGACACAGAAAAAATCATTCTCTCCCTAAAACCATCTAACTGCAAGGGCGACAGTTGCCCAGCACAAATTATAAAGGATGCGGCTAGAGACCTTGCCCCATTCATCTCTAAGCTCATAAACGCCTCCTTTAAAACCAATACAGTACCTAATAACCTCAAAGAATCCTGGGTCATCCCCCTGCTTAAAAAACAAACATTAGACCCTACCATCCCTACCAACTATAGACCAATTACCATTGTCCCCTTTCTACTTACAATTATTGATAGAGTAGCCTATATTCAAATTCAGGAATACCTAGAAGCTAATCAGCTACTAGGATCACGACAGTCTGGCTTCCGCCCACTTTACGGAACGGAAACTGCCCTGCTAGACCTTAAGACTCAAATTGACGAGTTGAAGGACAAGGGACAAACAGCTATGCTACTTCTCCTGGACCTCTCTGCAGCGTTCGACCTAGTGGATCATGCAGTTTTATGTAACCATCTTAGGTCGGCGGCGCACTTCACAGGGGAAGCCATAGCCTAGGTCCAATCCTTCCTGCCCAACAGCACAATGCAAGTCTTTTCCCTACTAACGGCTGCTGACCCAACTCAAATTTCCTGTGAAGTACCCCAAGGATCCTGTGTCTCACCCACTATGTATAACATATTTACTAAGTCTTTGTTCGACAAATTGGACAGATTGGGTATCACCTACACAAATTATGCAGATGATACCCAGATCCTCATTTCCCTTTCGGGCAACTTTTTTGAGGACACAGCCTTAGTAAACAGAGTATACCTCCTCATTCAGGCATGGATGGCATCTCATGGCCTCTGTCTGAATGACGATAAAACTGAGATACTAATCCTAGGCTCTGAAACTAACATAAAAAAACGTAGCCCTAACTATACCGCCTTCAATATCGACAACAATCTCATCAAGGTGATGCCAGTGGTCAAAACACTAGGCTTCTATCTTGATGCCACTCTCTCGCTTAAGAAACAAGTCAACTCACTCGTATCCTCCACAACTTATACCTGTAAGTTTATCCAAGCCTGCAGACCATTTCTTTCCACCTCGAGCTGCATCACCCTCGCCAATGCCCTTGTAATGTCGAGATTAGACTACTGTAACGCTCTCTACTCAGGCGCCAACAAAAATATCATCGACAAAATACAAAGAATGCAAAATAACGCCCTAAGAGCAGCCCTAAATATCCCCAGGAGAGAACACATTTCTAATGCAAGAAGAGAGGTTCATTGGCTAAAAATATCTGACAGGATACTCCTAAAAACAGCCTCCCTTACCTCCAAATGTTCAATGAACTTGGCCCCACCCTACCTTGCTGAAAGGATAAATAGAATATCGTCCACAAGCCCAATGAGAACAGCCAATGCCCATACCCTGGAAACGCCTAGATTTAAACGTGTCACAGCTGGAGGATCTAGCTTCCCAGTTCTTGCAGCACAAACTTGGAATGCACTACCGCATGACCTCAGAAAGGAACAACCATATCCTAAATTTAGACTCAATGTAATTAAATGGCTACGAACGAATGACTGTTAGCTTACTTTCCCGGTTCCTTGCACTACTGTCTCTGCTGCATGTCTCTTAACCTGCTTCCTTCGGTATGCCACTGTAACTATCCTGGCAGCCTATCTTCAAATTGTTTTGTATAGTATATGCTTCTTTGTACACATTATGAAACCAAGTTTAAGTTGTCTTGACCTCTACTGCGCCCGGCTACCTATGGGTTTGGCGCGCAATACCAAATAAATAAACAAACAAACAAACAAACTCCCCATCACAACTTGCATTCCTGAACCTCTCACTCTGTCATACAAATACTCACGTGCTATGTCACACTGTCAAGTCACAATTTGCATTGCCCATCCTCTGCCACACTCCAAATCATACTCCCAACTTACACCTTACACTCAATTGCTCCCGCAATATACAGTCCTCCATTCTTTTGTGCTGCTTCTGCATCTTGCATCCTTTCTCCCATTCTATCGCACTCTTCCCTCATTGTTTTTCCCAATCTGCAGCTCACTGCCTCTTTCCGGCCAACCAATTCCTCTCTGCTTTCTAACTCACTGACCACACGCTCCCTCTATTTTCTGTACCTCCGCTCGCTCTCAGATTTCAGGCCCACCGAATCACTGCTTCCTCTGCTCTCTTGTGCACCACTTCCTCCTCTGGCCCACTGCTCTCCCTCTGCTTTCTTGCCTATCACTTCACATCTCACACATCACTCTCCCTCTCTCTCCTTTCCCTCTCATAGTGTAACCATTTTTTTATTTTTTTTAAATGTAGATTTTGACCCAATCCTCAAAAAATGGGGCATTTAAAAATAGAGCTGAGGATATGCTATTTTTAGACAACCCATTTTTGGAAATGAGCAGGTCACCTTATTCTCAAAGGGGACCGGCGCATTTCCACAGGCTTGAGCTGTAGCGCAAATTGTGCGCTGGCCAGCTCCCTTGAATGTTGTTAAGGGTTGTTTGACCGAAGTGTAATCATTTGCTCCGTAATTGACCATAGTCCATTTCGCCGCAAATTGATTTGCACTTCAGCCAAGCAACCCAAAATGTACCTTTCACCACCACCCCCTCCCCTACTTAACTGCTTGGTCACTGCCGCTTCCCCTGTAACCCTGCGTTGTCAGATCCGTCCCTCGAACGCGGGTCGGATCCGACTTCTCAGGGTCCCTTTTTCGTTATTTTTTTTTTCTGTCCCCGCCTCCAATTTTGAAAAGTGGGGAAAACCCCTGCAACCCCCTAACCCAAATAATACTGAACTTGGGGAGCGGGTGACACCCCCGCAACATCGATCGAATAGTACTGGACGAAATAGGTCAAATTGTACCATTGGATCGATTTTTGTCATCAAATTGGGTAGTACCTTGAATAGAATCGATCTCCCGACAGTGTTCTGCAAGCTCCCAGCGCCTTTCACAAGGACAGGCCCTTCAGAGGCCTGCCACTGTAAAATTCGACCCAAAAAATGCATTTTTATCCTGTTTGAGGAACAGAAATGCAAGTGACACAGCAGCGGTTCATACCTTACAAAAATGCACGATAGGGTCAGGAAAGACCCTGTCATGCAGTGGCACGCCCACATCGCGTGTGCGTAGGGTTGCCTACAATTTCTGCACATTTAAAAGTGCATCTTGCTTGGAAATGAGGGATGCGCTTTTAAATTGGCAGAAACGCCACTTTATTTGATCAAGGAGGTGAAAAAGGCCATCTGAATGAGTGCGCATATAAAATGTGCACATTCATGTGTCCCTTGTGGATTGGGCTGCTCTTTTTTTGGGCGCAAGTAATGAGATGTGTTGGCGCATTTCATTTCTTGCAGAAAAAAAAAGTTCAGAATCTGGCACCCTGAGTAATTGTTTTTTTTTAAACAGTAATTTTTGCAGATTCATTTTATTTAATTTTTTTTTTTTGTAAAGGGATTGCATCTGCCACAGATTCATTCAATCAGCACAGGTGGAGGCCATACAGGCCGACAGCACATATATAGCAGACCCAAACCCCTCCCACAACCACTCCCACTCCAAAATGCTACCGGCAGGACTAGCGATGTTGGGCCTGGGGGACCAGATAGCACTGCTAGTGCTACAACTACAAGAAGACGACGAACAACAACAGGTACAACAACCGGGCGCACAGGGGAGACGGAGGAGAAGGAGGAGGAGGAGGGCAAGGCAGGGTCAGCAAGGCCCACAAGCAGTGCCACTACCACCACGCAGGCGGCCCGCAATCCCACGCCTCCGAGCTGATCCGTTCAACCTCACTGCTGAGCAGATCCACACCCTCTACCGTTTGGACCGGGACACCATAATCGCCATTGTGGACATGACACATGCTGACCTCGTGAGCATGATAGATAGCCCAACCGCCATCCCACCCCTACTGAAGGTGGTGTCTGTACTCCACTTCCTGGCCACAGGCACCTACCAGCACACAGTGGGACAGTTGCATGGCATTTCACAGCCACTGTTCTCACGGACACTCTTCCAAGTGCACGATGCCCTCCTGAAGCACGCCGACGACCACATCACACTACCACGCACGTACCAGGAGATTACCAACGCAAAAGTGGGATTCCATGCACTTGGCGGCATCCCGGGTTGCATTGGTGCCATCGACTGCACCCATGTTGAATTGGTTGTCCCACATGCCATGGAGGTCCAGTACCGCAACCGGAAACAATTTCATTCAATCAATGTGCAAATGGTGTGTGACTCCAACAAGATCTTTACGCATTGTTGTGCCAGGTTTCCAGGATCTACCCATGATTCTATGGTCCTGAGGAACACAAGAATACCACGCTACATGGAGCGACACGCAGGGCACAGATCCTGGCTACTCGGTGAGTCTCATTCCATGCATGACATCGTGGCCCATTTGATGCGTCAATGACCTTGCAGGAGGGGGGGGGGGCTACTTAGCACTATCATTCCACTGACACCCTTTATTCGTCTCATACAGGTGATGCCGGGTATCCACTGAAGAGATGGCTCCTTACACCAATCCGGAACCCACAGAACGAGCATGAGGAGGACTACAACCATGCCCACTCACGTACCCGTGTGGTCATTGAACAGGCATTCGGCCTACTGAAGGCTCGTTTCCGCAGCCTCAGCAGGTCTGGCGGGGCACTCATGTACAGCCATGAGAAGGTTTCTAAGATGGTCATGGCATGTGTCATGCTGCACAACATGTGCATACGTAGGAATGTGCCCATGCCCCCTGACGCTGTACTGCATGCACCTGAAGATGATGATGATGATGAGGGTGGGGATGTGGAGGCACCTCAAGGAGTCCATGAGGCACAGGATGCACGTGCAATCCGACAGAGCATCATAGATGCATGCTTCTAGCAACCACGCATGGTGCCTATTACACGGAAAGGGGACCTGTGGCACTGTGTGTGTGTAGTACAGGCACATTGTGGACTGTACGCCTATGAAGGCCTCGTACGCAAATATCAATGTCCACACATGTCATTGGATGATAATGAGGTGCTGTATTGTTAATGTGATTTGATTTATACACCCTATGGACCCGCCACCCAGTGAAGCCCAACACACCCCCTCCACCCTACTACCTCCCCCCCCAACACCAGTGTCCAAATATGCATGCTGTCCGTGGGTAGACGCTATTGCAAGCCCCCTCTACGGGTATCAGGGGCACCCCTGCCCGTGGAGCGCAGGTTCCTGCCAGATCTGCGTTGGGGGCTGCCCTGGACGGAACTTGCCACGGATGATGTCTCGGCCTGCTCGCGTCCATGCATGTCTCTGAGGGTTTGTGAGAGCTCCGAGAGCACACGGCGCACAGCAGCAAGTTCAGCACAAACGTCTTTGGACGTCGCATGCAGTTCCCCCCTCAGGCTCTCGGTGCTTTTCTCCATTTGTGCTCTCAGGCTCTCGGTGCTTTACTCCATTTGTGCTCTCAGGCTCTCGGTGCTTTTCTCCATTTGTGCTCTCAGGCTCTCGGTGCTTCTCTCCATTTCTCCCCTGAGGCTCTCACTACTTTTCTCTATTTGTGCCCTGAGTGTCTCGGTGGATGTTTCCATGGCTTCCCTGGAACCCCCGCATTCATTTGCATGGTCCTTGAGTAGCGTGGACACTTCCTGCTGTTGCTCGATCAGCAGGTCGAGGGACTGTTGCCTCTGCTGGGCCATGGACATTTGCGGTGGTGTGACAGGGGGGCTGCTCAACACATGTTGCCTTGGCACAGGACTTGTGGGGGTTGGCCAGTCGTCGTCTTCAGGGTGCCCCTGCGTGGTTTCGTCATGGTGTAGGGGATGGAACATGCAGGGGGATTGGGAAAGGTCATGGATGGTACCTACGTCGCCAGCACTGTTTTCCGTGTCGGAGCATGCTGGCATGACAGCTGTGTCACCTATGGTGCTGCTACCACCAGAGGCAGTGCCATCAGATACGTTCTTTGGGGGGACCTGTGGTGCTGGGGTTGTGGACTTGCTGGCTGCTGGGGTGCCTGTTGCAGTCCCCTCCAGTGTGCTGCCACTTGATTCCTGCTGCTGCCGTGTCTTGATCCTTGCACCTGAGGTGGAGGCTCTTGGGACGTTGGTCCTGGCCCTCTTTGCAGGCGTGCTGGTAGGGGTGTCCTGCAGCTCGTCGTTGGTATCGGACCCTGTGGTGGAGTAAAGAGGGGCGAGCGTTAGTTATGGGTCTGTCGGATTTGGAATGGCAACGTATCAAATGCATTGGGGTGGTACATGAGGCTGATTTGGGACTGGGCCTTGGAGGTGGTCTCATTTTCGTGTGGATTGAGGATGCATTCATTTGGCTGCCTGCAGTTAGGGGGTGCATGCTGCACATGTAGGGGTTGTTTATGGCATCTTGATTGATTTGTTTATTCATTCTGACTTTTAGAGGGCGCTGTCAGGGCAAAGTATGTATTGCACTATGGGGTCACAGGGTACTGCACATGTTCGTGTTTTGTGGATTTCGCATTGTTTCTCTTGGCCCACCTACCTGATTCTCCGGATGTCGGCACTCCTTTCTCCATCCCTCCGACTCCCTCTATGCTCTCCATTCCTATGGTGGAGGCGCAGATATCCTCCCAGGGGGTCAACTTGATGGGCGACTCTGAACCCCCCCCGGTAGCTGTGGCGATGTTCCTGTTCGCAGAAAGTATGCTGCGTACGCGGATCCGCAGGTCGTCCCACCGCTTGCGACATTGCTGTGGCGTGCGGGGTGTTGTCCCCACCGCACTTACGCGCTGTGCCACCAGGGCCCATATGGCCTTCTTGTTGGCAAGGGCCGTCCTGGTCATTTGACTGGAGAAGACGACGGCGGCATTTTCCTGGAGGGTCTCGGTGAGCACGGTCAGTTCCTCTCGGGAGAAGTGGACCTGCCGCTTGCGATCACACGCTTTCTTGGCTACCTTTCCCATATTTATTTTTTTAACTGGGGTTGCTAACGGGTTGGGATGTGTGTCAGGGTCGGATTTTTAATGGTTGTGTTGGGATTCGGATTTTATAGTTGTGCGGCGTGCTGTTTCCCGTTCCGGCCACATGCTTTTACTTCCGTTTCCGTATATTTACGGTGCCCGTAATTTGCGGTGCCCGCTCGTTACGGTGACCGCTCATTACGGTGACCGCTAAGATGGGTGGCGGTATTGCACCTAGTGCAGCGTACGGCGGCGGTAAGGGCCGTTTTGGGGTCATTTCCGCCATCGCAGCCTTTCGGATTCCGCCATGGCGTAATGCTCGTGCCCGATGGGTCGTAATTAGCCGCACTTTGCTCCTTCGTGCAATGGCGGAAACGCTATTTACGCTGTTGCGGTCCGGTCAGTCACTTTCCGCCAGGGTCGTAATGAGGCCCAATGTCATTAGCTACAGCACAACACAGAACATACAAATAGACAGTGAAGGTACGGGAGTCCCCCCCCCCCTGTAACTTCCAGTTACAATGTATTCCGATTATCAAAGTAACCAAATATCCAGACCAGACAACCAGACATCAATCGACGCAAAATAACCCCAGTAAACAATCCAGAAAGCAGTAGATCTAATGTAATGTTATGTACGTAAATCCAACTTGACCCAGAAGCTTTACAAATTCACAGACACGACTTAATTTAAACTTTGCACTCTTATCACCCGTGATTTTCTGATTTGCAGAGCGAAGGCCTAAACAGAAAACTGTAATACAGATTAAAATGAGATACTCCCCCTTTCGATCTTCCTGGCAAACAAAAGACGAATGCGTCCGTAGCTCGACTGGACAATGGGGAGATGTAAATGGTGTAGGATCGAAGTCATGGCACCAGGGCCGGCCTTAAGGGCAGCAGCGCCCCGGGCAAATTGGCACCCCCTCCAAACCCCCCAGGGTGGGGCACTTTTTTTTTGTTTTTGTCTTTTTTAACCTCCTCGCTCTGGCAAGGAGGTAAAGATTTGAATAGGGCGTGTCAGCACCCTATTGTCATTGAATGAGCCCACCGCATTCAATGACAATGAGGCGACTGCCACGCCTTCTGCCACTACGCCAGCTTGGGGGAGCCCTTGAGGGGCTCCCCAGGCTGGCGTTGTGGGGGCTAATGGCGCCTTTTGTCATTGGAGGCACCCGTGGAGGAGGGGCACATTTGATGACAATGGGGTGCTGACAACAGCACCCTATTGTAATTGAATGCGCCCATCGCCGCGGGCGCATTTGACAGCAAGGGGCCGCATGCTGCGCCTTCTCCCGAGGCGACAGCTCGGGGGAGCCCTTGCGGGACTCCCCCATGCTGGCATGGTAGGGGCTAAGGGCGCCCTGGGGGGCGTGGCGCCCCGGGCGGTCGCCCGTCTCGCCCCTCCTTAGGCCGGCTCTGCACGGCAACACCTGTTGGGGCCAGGATTACTTTGTGTGGCCCCCACCCAGGATGCTGATTTCTGCGTGATGAGAAATAGGTAGGAGGAACGCTTGAAAGGACAGATACACACTTACAATCACAGATCCACTTAGTCAGGCCAAGTTTCCGAGCAAAAACACACTGCTTAACTTTCGCAGCAATTCTTAATTTATTCAGAATTCATAACAAAAGCAGAATGCAAGGACAGCAGCATCCTCCAACATCACATCAGAGACATAAACTGTGCAGACGACAGAGCTGACTTTAAACTAAACGTAATCTTTGTCTGCGAGGAAAGCACAGAATTCTTTCCCAGAGGCAAAGTACGAAAGCAAAGGACTATATCCTTCTCACCGTCCACAGTGACCTCATTAAAAAAAGTAATGGTCCTCGTGGCACTTCCGGTGTGGTGAGAAATTCCACCCATTGCCCATGGGTGCTGCGCGCGCCCTGAGTATATGGGCCAGGGGTCACACGGGGGTGGGCCTGCTCCATTTTTAGGCTTTGCTTCCCACTGGAAGGTGGGGGCCCTCCTGGGAAGGTGCCCCTGTTAACAGGTCAATATTTACCCAGCAGCGGAAGGCCTGGGGAGCCTGAGCTAAGGGAAGCCGCAACCCACAAATGTCACCCCATACATGTCCCGTAAGGCTGCTCAAGACGGCTCTGTGTGGACACCCGCTCCCCGATCCTCCCTGCCCCGCTGACTGCTCCTCCCCTCAGAGACCACGAAAAAAACGTCTTTGTCGGGGGTGAGGCGATCCTTCTGGGGTGGCTGGCTGCCCCCCCCCCCTCCAGTTGGGAATGGGGGATTAACGTTCTGGTTCTAGAGGAGGGCAATCAAAGAATGACAGCTGCCCAGGGCGACCATTGTTACTTGCATAACAAATGGGGGCGCTGCTTTACTACTTACTGTATAGCATCATGACGGCACAAAGTGTTGTCTCAGCGCTGCAGTGTCTCCGGTCCTTGGCTGGACCCAGCAGCAGGCAGCTCGAATAGGGCTCATTCTATGAGGCCTGCTCACAGTGCTCCCTTGTCGCCAACATTGCTTCCAATGTGCTCTTTCAGAATGTGCTGGGGTGTGTGGTGGCCACGCCCCAGCACACCAATTCGCATGACAGCATGTGTCACATGCATGAGTCAGGCAGGCCGCAGGTGGCAACCCTGGGCCAGCCCTGCCCCTTACCCCAGGCAGGCAGGCCTGCAAAAAGTGCAGGAATCACAATGTCAGGCTGGCAGCTCACACACGACCTGCCGACCCCCACCATTTGTTGTTCATCTTTGCTTGAAGCTGACACTGAGAGCGCAGCCAGGAGCGGGGCTACCTCCTGCGTCTGCAGACAGCCGCTGTTGTGTTCTTGCTGGCGGCAGGGTGGGATTGGCCCATTGGCCACTCGGCCCGTGGCCGGTCTGAAATCATGTGTATGCGGGCGAGTCCCTGGGGGCTGGTTTCTGCCCACACCTGGGCCGGTTTGAAAAAGATTAAATACAAAGTACCTGCAACGGCATAATTCATCAAAGCAAGGTAAAGCATGTTAGCTTGCTTTGATGATTGATTTGTTTGTTTATTTACTTGTATTGCGCTCCAGACCCGAGGGTATTCAGGCGCAAGGCATAAAGATACTCACAGCTTGGTTACAACATGTAAAGTACATTTGGGTGCAGGTGCCAGTTGGTTACATGCAGGCACATTGAGATCAGGAAATATACAGGGAGGCGCATTGAAAGCATGATATGTGTACATACATAATTTCACATAGTAGGTTGGTACATGCAGTGTGAAGGTGTCGGGCACAGTCAGCAAGATGTCTAGTGGGTGACTGTATGCAGAAGAGTCAGTGGGTTTCACAATCGTTTGGCAGAGGGACAGGCCTAGGTGTCAGCATCTTTGAGCCAACTGGTAATGCTCTGGCAGAACTTTTGATAGGTTTGATCGACTCTTAGAGGGGATGGTAGCGAGTTCCACAGGAGGGCTGCCTTGACTTGGAAGCTGCTGCCTCCGATTTTGGCAAGCTTGTATCTGGGGACCCAGAGGTAGTTGTATTGGCAAGTCTAGTGATTCTTGTGGCAGGCTTCAGAGTGAATCTGTCAGATAGGTAGCAGGGTGCTGCATTATTCAAGCATTTGTGGGTGAGGGAGGCAATTTTTAGTTTAATTTTGTCATGTGTGGAGAGCCAGTTGTTGGCTCTTCTAGTATTAGAGATATGTTCTCTCTTGGGGATTCCTAGGGCTGCTCTTAGCACATTATTTTGTAGGAGTTGGATTTTTTTTATAGTTCGTTTGTTGGCTCCTATTTACAGAGCGTTGCAGTAGTCAAGCCTGGATAAGATGAGAGCTCTGGGTAAGGTAATGCAACTGGCGTGTGACAGGAAGGCTTTGCCTGCTCTAATCAACTTGCATGTATATGCTGTGGTCGAAGCCAAGGCATTGACCTGCTTGTTGAAGGAGAGGGTGGAATCCAAGTAGAAACCCATAGTTTTAACCTCCTTGGCGATAGTAATAATATTATTGTCTATGTTGAAGGCTGAGTATTCGGGGCTGAGTTTTTTAAGGGTCGAGGGAGTGCCCAGGATGATGATCACTGTTTTGTCATCATTCAGGCATAGACCGTGGGTGGCCATCCATGCCTGGATGATGAGATATATCCTGTTCGCCAAGGCCAAATCCTTGTCGTAATCACCGGTAAGCAGTAGAAGAATCTGTATGTCATCTGCATAGTTAGTGTAGGTGACACTCAGAAGGTCCAGATCATCGAAAAGGGGCTTGGTAAAGATATTGTACAGGGTGGGTGAGACGCAAGATCCCTGGGGCTCTCCGCATGTGATGGGGATGGGGTTGGCTGCTGCCATAGGTGAGAAAACTCTCGTGGTCCTGTTAGTTAAGAACGATTGTATCCATGCTATGGCTTCTTTGGAGAAGTGAGCTGCTGAGTCCAGGTGGCTACCTAAGACCCTCTGGTCGACCAGGTCAAAGGCAGATTATATATCCAGGAGTAAAAGGAGGGCTGATTTCCCCTTATCCCTGAGTTCATCTATCTGTGACTTGAGGTCTATTAAGGCTGTTTCTGTCCCGTGTTGGGGTCGAAAGCCTGATTGCCTAGTTCCTAGTAAAGAGTTAGTTTCCAAATATTTTTGAATCTGGGAGTATGCCATTTTGTCTAGGATCTTCAAGAGAAAAGGCACTGTAGTAATTGGACGGACGGTAGTTAGTGGGTATTAGTGGGTATTAGTGGGTCTAGGGACTGCTTCTTCAATAGCGGAAGCACCCATGATTCTTTGAGGTTGGATGGGATGGTATTGGTGTAGAAGGACGAGTTGATAAGTTTCGTGATAAAGGGGGCCAGGTCTCTGGCTGAGTCCTTTAGAGGTTGAGGGGGGCATAGGTCGCCTTGACAATTGGTAGGTTTAAGTGATAGTATAGTATTTTCTGTTTCTTTTATGGATTTGATTTGAAGGAGTCCCAGCAGGACTGGTCTGGGTCTGGCTCTGCCCACGGCACAGCTGCACCGGCGTGCACATTAAGTTGCTTTCAACTTTGCAGGAAGCAACAGGTTTGTTGCACTTTGCAAATTTGAAAGTAACGTGTTTTGCCTAGGGGCCGCTGGAATAACAGGCGAGCCATTGGGCCAATGAAAATGCGGCTGGCGGCTGCAGCAGCCACCGACAGACTCTGTGTCACGAGGACTCATGTCACACCAGCAAACCATTGCGTGCCATCCTCATGGCACATACAATCCTCAGCGTCACACCACCATTCATCAGGGCGCTACCGGTCCTTTGCACAGCATCTTTCCAGCCCTCCGCTGCCCAGCACCCTTCTACTGCATACTACGCCTCTATAGCATAACGATACTACAATGCACAAAATGGCTTAACCCAATAGTATATACTAAAATACATCCCCCGCTGTATGTTTTCCCTCCACTTCTTGCAACCCTTCTCTCCTCGAGAACAAACATGTACTGCCAGCCTTATCTATGTGTCATCCTGTACACAATCACGCTGCCGTTTCACACACAGCCCTTCAAATCTCACTCTTCCCATCTTGATTCCTTCCCCAATGCCATGCATCGCTAAAGTCTTCTTTGAACTTTAAACACTAAGGTTTGTTCACCACTCCAGGGTGTTTTCAGGTGCATGGAGATATGGCGTCTGTGTAACATTGCAGAACATTTTCTCTGCACGCGCCTCCTTTCTCAACTTTTCTATCAGTACACGTCCTACCCTGCCCCCTCATGTTTCACTGTCGTTACTTCGTCCTGTATTTTACCAAAGTTCTTTTGGCCACATATCAGTGACAGTGGTTTCTCCAAATCTATTTCTTCAACTGGCCCAGGTACACCACTCCAAAAGTTATTGCCGCCCTTTCTGTCCAATTAGTTTACCTGGACGACTTTTAAAACAATTGTATTAATAATCATTTTCAAAATTGACGTATTTTACTAAATCATGTGCTATTTTTTGCGGAAGTACACATTGAAAGAGGCCATCCCAAACAGGGAATTCTTGTTGGGCAAGTACGAAACGTACCTACTTATCCCACCACGTGACTGACTATGGATATTTGGGCCTCTCACCCTGCTGCTGGGGGCATGATTTTGGCCACAGGCTGCACAGAGAGGGAGCCGCGGCCCACGCACAGACATAAGGAGGGAGGACCAGGAGTCAGAGGAGGCCGCACAGGAGGACTACAGCAGCAGCCAGCCAGCAGTGCAGCAGCCAGGTTGAGGCCAGCCCAGGGGCCCAGGGCACGCAGGCAGCCAGCCCAGCAGCCGGCCGGCCCAGCCCCACACAGCCACTCACAGGCGCCACAGCCTGGCAGCAGAGACAGAGAGATTCTAGGAGCCTGGCCCTGAGAGCTGAGATAAGAAGACTTTGGGTATGTATTGTCCAGCCACCCCCAGCTGTGCTGTTGTATTAGTGATAAACTACCAATTTTAGAGTAGAATAAGCATGCATTTCAGATTATGTATGTTGCTTTTTGCAAGTTGCAGTAATAGCATGTTTTTTCTTCTGCTGTTGCCTCTGTTATGATCATCACAAGACATTCCATCTCAGTGTCCTCCGTCACTTGACAAAATCCTTGTGCCTAAAAGCTTCTGTACAGTCTAGAAATATTGGACCATAGCATATCAAGTGGCCATTGACTTCATTGTGCCACAATTAATGCTTTGTTGTAATGTGTCTATCTTTCCCATCTCCCTGGCATGCTGTTCAGGATGTTTGCTTGCATGTACGAAGTAACGACTGATCAGAGTATGGGATGTCCTGTGAGTGCCCTGCTTTCCCTATTTTGCCAACCTCTGAAGCCTGAAAGTAGATGCACGCAGGCTTGACATGCGGCCAACTTTGCACCAGACCTGCAGATGAACTTAACTGGTTTGCTGTTAAATCTCAGTTTACAGTTTAATGGTATCCACTGCAGAATAATTGCTCATTTTACTATAGCCGATATGATATCTCAGTGGGTTGAGCACTTGCTGATGGAATATGTGTGTGATCTGCAAGTTGCAGGTTCGAATCCCAGCAGGGCCATCTCAGCCTTTTATCCTTCTGAGGTCGATAAAGGAGTACCAACACAGGTTGGGTGATATTGTATGCATATTTGTACTATAAAAAAGAGTTTAAGCGCAAGTGCTATACAATAACATATCATTTGGCCTTGTACATCTGCTTGCATTCACAGCAATTTGACAATATGGATCTATACACACAGATATTAATGATACATATGGTGATCCGTTCTTGTAGGAAATGTATATCACAGTGAAATCATAACCATATTTTTTGTAGTCTACTTAGGAACAATGCTATTTGATGCCACTTCCTGTTTGTCAAGGGGTGAAAGGTCGTGTTTCATCGCTTCCCAGCATGTCACTTTCGGGTGGGGTCAAATGACATCACTTCCGATGATGTCATCAGAGGTTAAGGGTCGTGAGGCGAGGGGTGGGCCACTTTTTTGAGGCGAGGGGCGGGCCACTTTTTTTAGGGTGTCCGGGCCTATTTCTTGTCTCAGTCTGACCCTGGCTGGCGGCGCCACGCTGGCGGATGGGATGCTGCCTCATGTGTGTGTGTGCTACATTCATCAAAGCAAAGAGAACACTTAGTAAAGAGTTAACTTAGATGAATGTGCCTGTGCACGCATGAATGCATCCTTCCGGCAAAGCAGCGGCAGTCCAAATCTATGGATGTTGTTGTCAGCGCTTAAAAGCGCTTATAAAACCGGCCCCCATGGTGGCTTACAAAGCCAGCACAAGGTCATTCCCAACCCCAATCTTGTTTGGCCAGCGGCCAAACGACTGATAGGCCAGTCTGCCGCTGCAGTCAGATGCGTTAATCAGATTTGAAAGGAATCACACAGGAGCAGCATTGAAAGCCAAGGTTTCTTGGCAATTACAGGGACATCCCTCGCAATGACAGTAGCAGCATTACCCTTAAATGGGCAACATTTGTACTTCAAAGCTTTTGAAAATGTTAGCACCCCATTGATGACCTCCAAAATGAATTATCCCAGAAAATGCTGCCCAATGTATCTGCATTTTCCACAATTTAGGAGTGTTTGTAATCATTAAGCACCATCAGCACATGAAATGCAGGCTGCAGCCACCACTCTGCTGTGCTAACTCTGTTATTGTTATTGTGATTGCTGCCAACAGGACGCTTACTTTCATGGGCTCCACCTGTACTTTATGTAAGTCTGCATACATGCGTTGAAATCTCCAACCATACAGCTATAAAATGTTAGAGCGTGGTTGATAAGCTGATGTAAGCTGGGTGGTTGGTAAGGTGATAAAAGCTGGGTGGTTGGTAAGGTGATGTAAGCTGGGTGGTTGGTTAGGTGATGTAAGCTTGGTGTTTGGTAAGGTGATGTAAGCTGGGTGTTTGGTAAGGTGATGTAAGCTTGGTGTTTGGTAAGGTGATGTAAGCTGGGTGGTTGGTAAGGTGATGTAAGCTGGGTGGTTGGTAAGGTGATGTAAGCTGGGTGGTTGGTTAGGTGATGTAAGCTTGGTGTTTGGTAAGGTGATGTAAGCTGGGTGTTTGGTAAGGTGATGTAAGCTTGGTGTTTGGTAAGGTGATGTAAGCTGGGTGGTTGGTAAGGTGATGTAAGCTGGGTGGTTGGTAAGGTGATGTAAGCTGGGGCTGAAGTGCTAAGGGTTCGGCAGTGGCCCCTAGCCACATTTCAAAATTGCAATCGATATCTCAGTTCAAACGAAGAATTCAAAATGTTAGTATGGCTAATATAAGTGGGTACAAAGTGCAGCAATGTGATGGCGTGACGTGGCCAGTGTCAATGATTGGTAACACCCTGCTGCAGAGAGCTCCTAATCTGCCAGCGGCTAAGGGGACCCAGCCAGGGCTCAGCCACTCGCTGACGCCCTGTCATTGGATTTCGTCCGTGCCAGTGCTGGGAGACAATGGTTCCCACTTCCCAGGGTCTGGCTAAGAGGGATTCTGGGTCGGCCTAAATGTTTAATCAGTGTGAGCTAGAGAGCCCATCCCCCGCAACAGGGCAGGCAGCCTGCCTTGACGATGTTGCGCAGGGAAAACTCAGTCAGCTGACGACGGACAGGCAGACAATGCAATGGCATCTAGTAGGTTGCAGGAGCGGCCTTGCACAGAGAAGGTGACTGAAGACGTGCAAGAAAAGCAACCAGAACTAGCAAAGCATGCCTGCATGCAAGCACACACTGTGGATGGATGGATGGCGTCAGTAGGCCTGACATGCACATGTATCTAACCAGCTACTCCGTCACCTGCACAGCTGCTTACCGACTCCATGTCATGGGGCGTGCCTTATTCTTGTCCCGTCTATTAGCCAATGATACTTTGCCTGATGGGACATGTAGTTTCACTTTTTCTGTTGTGAATATTGGGCTACTAGATCTAAGCCTGCACAGTGCTGTTAACTAAAAAGGTGGGAAACAATAGCACGGGGTCAGCTGGCAGGTGTGCACCTATTGGCAAGAGTACATCCTCAATCCTGAAAACAGCGTCTCCCGTCCTTCTTTCATGATATTTAGGGTTCCATGAACAGTTCTGTCCCAGTTACAGGCCCATCATCCACTCATCTATTCCATTAACAGGAAGGTTCCCGCACCTATTTCAGTATAGAGACTCAGATTCCCCCACCGACACACCAGACTACTTCAGTCAGCTCTGAGCAGGCTCAGGGCAACAGGGCAATACCCGACCCAAAAACACAAAATGCTGGGGTGGGACCGTTTTTTGGGTCAAGGTGGGCCACTTTTTTGGTCAATGTGGGCCTGTTTGGACCTGCTTGGACCGGGAGGACCCAGGGCCCGAACCCCTGCTCAAACAACAGGTAAGCACACGGCCGACATGCTTTTTCTTCCTCTGTCCACCAGGCCATCCCCACCATCACCAGCCAATGGCAACGTCAGTGACATCACCCCTCCTCTAAGACATGGACTCTGCAATTCCGCAACCTCACCCACATCAGCCTCAAACCCATCAGCACCCCCTCACCAGCCACAACACGGAAGTTGTTGCTCGCCAATGTTTGCTCATCTCTCACCCATGCAGCAGACATCGCCGACCTCATCATTACACATGACCTTGAAACCACCTTCATCACCGAGACCTGGCTGACACCCACCTCCACCCACAGCCTTGACATCATTTTCCCCACCGACTACATCATCCAACACAGAGACCGGCCAAACAAGAAAGGCTAAGGCCTCAGAGTCATCCACAAAACCTTCTGGCCCTGCACCAGACTTGACGTCGAAAGTCCTCTCCTACCACTTCTCGCTCTTGCAAACAGACAGAGTCACCTTCCATCTCATCTACAGACCACATCGACAGCAACAATCTCCTCCAAACCCACCAATCCGGGTTCAGATCCAGATGCATCACAGAGACGGCAACCATACAGGTGGTCGACGATACCCTAAACATCCTTGACAACGGCTACCCGCCCTCTCGGATGCTTTTGACTCAGTAGACCACCAAAGTCTCACAGACAACCTACATCGGCGCATGGCGATCAGCGACCCTGTCCTACGCTGGTTCAAGTATTATCTCGCCAACCGCCAGTAGTTTCTTCAGATGGACTCCTCTAGATCGCCAATGCAATCCGTCTCCTGTGGCGTCCCCAGGGTTCCATCCTCCCCCCAGTGATCTTCAATTTATACATGGAGTCACTGGGAGCACTCCTTGCCACACACAACATCCATATCCACCAATACAACGATGACACACAGCTATACTTCAATATCAACTTCATCAAGGACATCCACGGGCTCAGAACCTGCCTCTTGCTGATCCAGTCTTGGATGTCCAGTGCATACTTGAAGATCAACCCCGCCAAGACTGAATTCCTGCTCCTCACCAACAACACCGAACACCCAGACATACAGACATGGCTATCAACAATGAACCCTGAGGGCTTCACACTTGAGCTCACCTCCTGAGCAAGGTTCCTTAGGTTCGACATCGACAAACACCACTCCTTCAAAACACACATAGCTGAGAAAACTCAGACAACCTGGATGGATCAATGCCCTCCTCGAAGGCCTCCCTTCGTCCTCCCTTGTGACCCTGAGAAGTACCCTACACACGGCTGCATGGCTCATCAAGGGTCTACGCAGATATGACCATATCATCCCGGCCCTCATCGACCTTCACTAGCAATATGTGTACTCAAGAGGGAGCTCGGTATGAAAAAGTTTGAATACCACTGCTCTATAGGAAGATCTTTGGAATTTTGTCTTGCCACGAATACGGAAAAAAGGGTGAAGGATACACAGATTTTCAGCTGGTGATGGGTGGAGTGCAGATAATTGCGCCCATTTCTTGCCGGAAGCTGCTGAGCCCCGGCCACACAGCGTGAGCCTGTTTTCTTTGTTTAGAACTTCAAGTAACTCTGCAAGTCTGTCCAGTCCCTGCCTCTAGGTGGCTACAGCATGATTAATTCATAATACTCAGCAGAACGCATGCTGCTCGCCTGTATATCGTCTGCATGTGAATGGCACACACGTGTATGATGTGCTCTTCGCCTGAGGCCCTGGCCATGATTAGTACCTACCTCTGTTGCGCCCCTCCCTCCACCCCATGTGCTCCGTGTAGCCGCCCGTTCGGCCCGACCACTGGAAACACCTCCATTTGTGGCACATGCTTGCGCATCAGCCGCGGAGTCAGTGGGCGAGGGTTTCGGTAGCAAGGGCACTTATGAAAGAAGGAAGTGCTTTTACAAATCTGACAAACGATTACGATTATTTTGGTTTGCACTCCTGGGCGCATTTTGGATGGACGAGATGACACATTGGCCTTCATTACAAGTTCGTCTGTGCAGTAAAAAAGTGGCAGTCGTTCTGTTACCGCCACTTTGTTTGGGCGGAAACTCAATTACCGCCGTTTTTACAAAACCACCAAATTCCGAGTTTGATCTTAAAGTAGAGGATTTACCTCCTGCATGTTGCCGCAGATAACAATTCCACTTTAACGCCAAAAATCAGCAAACTTGCCACAGATTTACGGCCAAACTCCTAATGCGACCCATAATTTGTTTCCCTTGTTGCTAAAGTGAAACTGACCTTGCAGGTGGCGCAGGAAGAGTGGACATGCAGACGAGGGCGATCCACCAGGATCACTATTTCTACAATGACTTTAGTAGACTTTAAAAATGATGTCAATTGAATTTACAACATTGGCAGTTTATTTTGCCCAAGTTAACCACCGCTTCCTACTTATATTTTGGACCAGTTCGAGGCCTCCGCTCCAGTGTCAGATTGGTGGGGACATTCATTAATAAATTCAAAATGGATGTTTACCATGTTCAATTTGTTTGTTGGTTTGTTTCTGCTTTTGTGAGGCAAGAGGAGACTGTTCAAGTGGCAATGCATGCCAATATGGTTTCGTGTTGGTGTATCCATCTGTTTTTTTCATAGCTCTACTGTGTACTCTTCTCCTTGAAGCAGTCTCTTCCACCGGGGGTCATCAGTGAGTTCCAGAACTTAAAGTTGGCACAATATTGGCTTCTCTTGTGGAAACAGGCCATTGGATTAGCCTTTTGAACTGGCCTGTAATGTTAGGGATCTGGTTTGGGTCCTTCTTTTCCAACAATGGTTTCTGGAAAAACATGTGGTGACTGTGTTATTGCCATGTGACTGGTGCTTCTTCTCTGTGGTTCTCCAGAAACCTAGCCGCCTGGGAGAGAGAGGATCTGTATCTCTATTTGACAAAAAGCAAACGTATTGTGAATCTGGGCTATGCTTTCTGAGTAAAACGTAGGGGACAGGTCGTCTGAACTAGGGAACTGGGGTAGTAAAAGGGGGAGGTTAGAAGAGGGGACACGCGTGAATCAGACGATGCTATACATTCTTAGATATAGCAAATGAGGGAACCCCATAGGGCCCGTGTGATATCCCTAATGCAGGGGTTCAGAAAACACCTTGCTTGCCTATCAGTCTCAGGAAATAGTGCGCAGCATGTTACAGGTCTTGGTTTAATGATATAGAATCTAATAGGGTCCATGGGATACCCCCATTACTTACCCAGCAATCTCAGGGATGGAGTGCCCAACTCACTACTTGTGTTGGTTCTAGGATCGCAAAGAACATAACTTACATGTCAGGACATACCCCAACTACTAGGGAATCTCACACTAAATAGCCCTCCTGTCAGTCTCATGGATATAATGCCCAGCATACATCTGTATGCAGTGGTCGAAGTGAGCGGGAACGGTCAGGAGCAGTGTTCCACTACTTTTATTTTTTACTGTTAACAGTTCCACTACTTTTTGCAACCATTCTAAGCATTCCGGAACTGTTCTTTGTGATGTTAAATCACACTTCTCTGTTTTACCATACAACAGCAGTTAAGGCTGAACTGAAATCTGGTTCAACATAATTGGTTGTCAACCAGTATGGTTGCAACCAATGAAAAATGTCTTGCATGTTGCTCCCTTCCTGCCTACTCTGTCCCCTGCCGGGGTCACAGTTCCCCTACTTTTCTGGTACACTTCCAGCACTCAGGGACACAGTGCCCAACACAATTCTTGTCTCAATCACTGGGTTACAGTGCCCAGCAATCCTCCTGCCTTCTCATTCTCAGGGATATAGTTTTCAGCTCAATGCTTGCGTTCTCACTCCTTGCCTCCTCAGTCTCAGGGATTATGATGAAGTCCAGTTTGGCAGAGAATTTGGGGTGGATCAAGAGACTATGGGGCTCCTGGAAGTCCCACCCACTACATAATGAAACCCAGGAAGAGAGTACACATGAGATTACCCAGAGTCCTCCCACACTCCCCAGGTTCCAGACAGATAGTAAGTAGCAGCATGCTTACCCTACAATTCCAGTGACCAACCAAGGCTGGCACCATTGCTTTCAACAGAAGCCCAATTTCAGTGAATATAATATCTTTTGTTCTGTGTATAGAAAATGCTATCTCCTACAACAGAGGGACAAAGTTCCCTGCCATCCCTCACTAGTGGATGTTGGGTTTACCAAGGGTGCCAACAGCAACATGTGTGGAAAATCCATTGGCTACCCAACCAATCCCCATGAGGAGGCCAGGTGATCGTATTATTGCCTCACAACAGACCGATTCAAGGGGTCTATTCCCCTCGACCCATTAATCCATTAAGGCAGGCCAGACCTAAGGCGTTAATCCCTTATCAAAACCTTTGGGATAACCCGCAGGGTTCTGATAAGTGATCCCCCCCACTCCAATTGGGAGATCCAGCACCTCCTGTTAAACAAACTACGAGTTCCAGCATAGAAAAAGCGGAATCTCCCTTTCAGGTTAAACATTTTCCATTTACTACCTTCACCCAGGACCTTAAGAAAGTCATGACAAAACTTAAAGGGGGCATTTGACGAGTCATGGAATAATATGATATATGTCATTCATAACGTGCCTGTACACAAGTGTTTCTAGGCACGACAAGACAAGGGGGGAAGATAGAGGGAGGACAAATGATCTTACTAGGCCTTGTGTCATTAAGATCGTACAAGTACAACAGGGCAAAAGTGCAGTGGAAGGGGGAGGGAAGGGGAAGAGCCAGGGAGAGGGAAGGGGATGTGCAGCCAGGGCAGCATTGCTCTGAGTTAGTGCAGCCAGGGCAGCGCAGCTCTGGGGAAGTGCAAGGAGGGAGCGGGCTGTAGAGGTTACAGTTAGAGCCCCTAAGTGCGCTTTAGACCCGGAGGCAGTTCAGGGGAGACTGATCATGGAGGAGCCTGGTACCCAGTGATACTCTGGGGGTAGCCAAGCAACCAGTCGGTGCAGCAGACAGTGAGGTCAGCAGGTGAGAGAGAGAGAGAGAAAGCAGAGGAGAAAGGGAAGATCTTGAGCAGCTTCGGAACTTCAGGGGGTCCAGCTCAAGTTTGAGAGGGGCAGGGAGGCCGTTTCAGAAGGAAGCACCAGCAGAAGAGAGATCTACCCCCCACTCTATGTCTGGAGAAGCATCTGACCCTCAGAGAGTTGGAGGTAGCTGAGCGTAGGGCTCAAGAAGGAAGGTAATTTGGGAGAGAGAGTTGGATGTAGTGTGGGCCCTGACCCCAGGAAGCCTTGTGGACGATGGAGAGGGCCTTGTACTTGATCCTTGCAGTCACCAGGAGCCAGTGGAGAGATTTCAGGGCTGGAGACATACAGTCCCTGTGCTTGAGGACAAGAGTAAGTCTTGCAGTTCTGTTCTGGATTAGTTGCAGGGGGCGAAGAGTAGAGGTAGGCAGATTGAGAAAGAGGCTGTTGCAGTTGTCCAGCCTAGAGAGAACCAGGGCTCTGGCGACAGTGAGCTTCTGGGAGAAAGTAAGGAAAGGAAGAACACGTCTGAGGAGGTGCAGCTGGTAGTTGGTCTTCTTAGCAAGGTCTGTGATGTGAGGAGAGAAGTCGAGAGTGGAATTGAAGATGACACCAAGGAAGGCAAAGGAAGAGGGCCCAAAGAGGGTGGCCAGATTGAGAGAGGGAAAGCAGGAGCAGGGGTCCCAGTGAGAAGGATCTCTGTCTTACTGACATTAAGGCAGCGATCGTTGGAGGTGCAGTTGGACAGTCAGGAATGAGCAAGAGAGGAGAGGAGGCTTAGGGGAGCCTGAAAGAGAGATGAGGGTCAACCGCATATCACTGAAAGTTAGAAGAGAAGTTAGAGTTCAGGTGAGCAAAAGGGGCAAAGTAGACATTGAAGAGCCAGGGTGAGAGGATAGATCTTGGGGAACACCACATGTGGAGAGAGAGGTGGTGGAGAGAAAGGACCCAAGTTGGACCTGTGAGGGTCGGTTCAGGATGAAGGAGGTCAACCACTGCAGGGCCTGATCCTTGATGCCCAGGTTCTCGCATAGTTGATTGATCAGGACGGCATGATTGACGGTGTCAAAAGCAGAGAAAAGGTCCAGGAGGATGAGGGCAGAAGGAAGACTGGAATCAATATAAGAGAGCAGATCTTCACGGGTGTTCAGAATAGCAGTTTCTGTGCCTCTGACTGCTCTGAAGCCAGACTGATGTTCATGGAGACAGCCAACAGGTTTAGTGTGGAGAGTAAGCTGGGAGATGGCCAGCCTTTCCAGGAGTTTGTCCAGGAAAGGAGTAATATAGATTGGGCGATAGTTAGCCGGGCAGGTAGGGCCAGCAGAAGGCTTTTTAAGGGGGGCTGCACAAGGGAGGGCTTGAGGAAAGAGTGGAAGGATCCAGTGGCAAAAGAGGGATTGCAGAAATCAGCCAAGGCTGGGTGAGGGTGTCAATTTGGTCCTTGAAGGTTCTGGAGGAGCAGAGGAACACCTGTTTGGACGACACTTTCATTGATCAGATTTGTTTAGAAACATCGTCAGGTGTTGTCACGGATAAGGAGGAGAAAGGAGGAGGAGAGGGGAAAGTGGCCAGAGGGGGGCCAAGAGAGGTAGAGGGAAAGGAAGAGGAGAGCGAGGACAGGATGTCCTGGGTTTTAGTGGTGAAGTGAGATCCCAGAGCCGTACAGAAGGCCTGGGAGGGAGCAGGAGAAGTGGAGACTGCAGAAGGATTGGCCAGCTCCTTGCAGATTTTAAAGAATGTGGCCATGTTGTTAGCGGCTGCAAAGAGACTGGCTTGGATGTGGAATCTTTTCTTGGACAGGACAGAGTCTGTATTGCCTTTGAAGCAGGCAGCAGGCCAGTTTGTCAGAGGATGGGCCCAAAATCTTCCACTTCCTCTCAGACATCCTGAACTTGTGTTTCAGGAAGAGGTGTTGCTAAGGGGCGGGGGGCTGAGGGGCTATAGCCCTGGGTCTTTTGGTTGTAGCCCTGGATAGAATCTTAGGGGCAACAACCAAAAGGTTAGCTAACCCTGAATCCCGACAGTCCTGACATTAGCGTAGCCCCAGATCTTTTCCAGACCTAGCAACACCCCAGTTTCAGGGTGGTGAGGTCGGTGTCATACCAAGAGTTGCACTTGGAGGTAGGCTTCAGACGGATTCTCATGACAGGGGCAAGGATGTCCAGAGCATTGGAGATAGAAAGATGTAGGTGAGAGAGGGCTGTGTCAGAGTGTGAATCAGCCGCAGGAGAAGGAGGAGCAGAGAAAGTAGAGGCAAAGGCATCCACTGACACACGCTTCATGGGCCGAATGACCGAGAAGGTAGGTGGCAGTGCTGGGGTGGGCTTTGCCTGAGGGGCAGAGAGGTTTCAGGTGAGAGGAAAGCAGAACGTGGTCAGTCCAATAGAGAGGGGTGGTGAGAGAGTTAGAGACGGGGGTGTCTGAGGAGATGAGAACATCCAAGGTGTGTTTGGCTGAGTGTGTCGGAACAGAGAGTAGAATGGAAAGAGAGAGAGTTTCACAGAGGTTGCAGAAGAGCCTAGCGGAGGGATTAGAAGCATCCAGGTGGATGTTACAGTCTCCAAATAAGATGTTGAGAGGTAGAGGCAAGGAGAGAGGAGGAGAGGTCAGCCCACTCTTGAGAGGAAGAGGGCAGCCTGACCAGGAGGCTTGTAGATAGTGGCCACAGTCAGAGAGATGCCAGGAGAGATGGAGAGCCTGCAGACCAGGTATTCAAAGGAGGAGTAACCTTGCGTAGGAATGACAGAAGCAGGGACACACTCTGGAAAGATCAGAGCTACTCCTGCTCCAGGTTGGATGGTTCTGGGCACAGATAGGATCTTTAGCCAACAGAGAGGAGAGCATCAACATTTGTGACAGAGCTGGCCGTGAACCATATCTCGGTGAGAGCGAGGACATCCAAGTCAAGTTCTTCGAGGAGGTGACAGATGTTAGAGGAGTGTTTGACAGCAGAGCAAGAGTTGAGAGTAGGGACGTGGAGCAGGTTGCCACATTTCAAAGTTTTTTGGGGTGTGGTACAGGCATGAGGCACACCCAGCGGAAGTGGTAGAGGGACCACAGAGTGGGTAGAGGTGGTGGCAGGAGGTAGGATAGTGGCCAGAGAGGAGGAGGGAGGTGCCAGAGAAGCGGCAGAGGTAGGAGGTGGCAGAGGAGCCAGAGCGGTGCTAGTAGGAGTAGCAGGAGAGGGAAGGAAGTTAATAAGACACGTGAGACATCTATCAAAAAGTAGGAGATTGGGCCGAGGGCCCTGGACCAAGATGGTGCCATTCAGATAGACATTAATGATGGTCTTGGAGGAGTGGAAGGAGGCCAAGAGGACCTCCAACCAAGTGCCACCATTAATGGGAGAGGAAGAGATAGGACAGAGCCGAGACCATATGAGGGGTCTATAGGTCTGGTGAACAAAGAGGATGGTGGTGAGAGTCTGTCTGGAGGAAGCACTGATGTAAGTATCTGCCATAGGGAGACCTGTGTTGGAGACCAGGATGTCCGTATTGAACCTCTTGTTCCAAACTGAGTCAGAGGGATGGATAGTCAATAGAGTAGCACTTAGAGAAGATGGGAGAGACAGAAAGCACCATGGTGGGTACGAGGAGGAAAGTGGAGGAGGAAGGAGCAAAAGATCTAAGGAGACACACAGCCCAACGCTGCACAATGCAGGAAGTGCAGAGGGGTGGGGGCTAACACAGTAGGAAACACAAAGGAGGTGTAGACAGGAGACACACAATAGTTCACCGGTTCCGCCAGCCGGGGTGGCGACCTAGAAAGTGGGAGAGAGCATAATCAGACACAGTTCACAGTACCACAGTAACCACAATGCAAAAACCACCCAGATTTGACTTTCCTAAAAAGAGGGTGGGGGGGGGTGGGACCAGTTACAAACACAGCAACAATGCAAATGGGACACTCTTGAGGAAATGTGGGGGGTGGGTAAACAAATACAATTAACTGAGGTGCTAAATGGTGGTGTGGTTGCAGAATAGGAATAATTTGAGGGGTGGGTCCGTTTAGTGGAGTGCAGTGATTGCTGCTCTCCCTGACTGCACCGCATCTACCTGGTAGGTAGCAGCAGGTTGACGGCTTCCCCGACTGACACCGGCAGTCACCATCTGGAGCTGCTTTCACTGGAGCTTAGAATACAATAGCCATCATTATAAGTTTGCTGGTATACTGCCGGTGCTACTTGCCTGATACCGGCAAACTGTTCTACCGTTTCTGCCACTTGGTCTGCCGGAATTACCAGCAAATTCCAAGTGGTGAAAATGCTGGTAAATCCCCATTACATGGAGTCCCATAGGACAACATGGTGGGATTTACCTGTGTTGCCAGTACCGGTATTACTGGGCTGGTAATACCAGCAGTTTTTTGCCAGTAGGGTGGCGGATATACCTCCATCCATTAGCTGGAGCTAAATCCTCCACCCTACCGGCAAACTTATAGTTGGCTGGTCTGGAAAAGCGCTGGTACAAGTTATTACTGCCACTTTATTTCCAGACCAGCCAACTAATAATGAGGCCCAATGTTGCAAATAAGCAGCTTCCCGACCAGGACTCTAGCAAAGGAAAAACACAGTCATGAAGGGTTGTCCCTTGGCAGAACGTTTCTCTGCTGAGAATACAATGTTGCGGTTTCTCTGAGCTCACAGTCTAGTCATTAAACAGAAGAATGTAAAAAGTATATTTAGTGTCTTTCCAACATAGAATTCACGAGCTGGGAGAGCAGGGGCTCCCATTAAAGCACAAGCAGCACAGGCCAGTTATAACCTTTGCTCCACCCCTACTTCCACCCCCTAAGCCCAACGCACGCCCAGGTGCACTCAACGCCCACAAGCAATCACAGCCATATGTCAATTGAAGGATACAGGTGCAGACCCCCGCCAGGGAAGGAGGCAGCGGTGTGGGTTGTAGGAGCAGGAGGCTCGAGTTTGGTATGGGCTGGGGATTGCAGAGCAATGGAGGAGCTGGCTGCAGAGACTTTGGTGGAGGCTGGAGATTGGAAAGTGGTGCAGAAGGCAGTGGCTGGAGTGATCTGGAGACAAGGCAGGAAACGAGAGGGGAGAGGGGGCATCTACACAGGGGAAGCAGGTTGTGAGCTCAGAAGGGAAAGACGTGGTAAGACCAGAAGAGAAGGAAGTAGTAATATTAACAGGACTGGCAGATGTGGCAACAACAACGGAGGAGGTAGTTAAGGAGGGGGTAGTGGAAGACTTCGAGGAAAGCCTACTTGGTGGGGAGGGATTGAGAGTGGCAACAGTCCAAGTTGGTAGAGAGGAGGTAGTGGAGAGGAGAGCAGCCCAAGGCAGTAGGCAGGAAGAATTTCGATTGTATGATTAGATGCACTACTGCCTAAAAGGTTCCATATTGCTAGATCATCAAATACAGAAGTCAAAGAACAGAAAATGGCGGTGGAGCTAAAAGAGTGAGGATTTCAGTTTTTTTTCGAAAGCGTATTAAATCATCCATCGTACCCAGCTCTACCGGAAGATGATTCCCAAGTGTAGCCGGCAAGACAGCCAGTAGATCTTCTAGGCGCTCTTGAATGTTTCAAACGAGGAATAAACATGAAATTACATGTTAGTGAACGCTGAGGTCGAGCAGAGGACCGCCATTTGTATGGTTGCTTAATGTAATGGGGGGAAGATCCATAAAGGGCCTTGTGTGCCAAAGTGAGCAGTTTAAAGGCTATTCTATTCTTGAGAGGCAGCCAGTGTAGGTTATGAAGAACAGGGGTGATGTGGGCAGATCTGGGAATGCTGGTAACTATCCAGGCCAAAGAGTTCTGCAGGACCTGAAGTTGGTGAATTGAAGATAAGGAAGACCCTGCATACAAGGAATTACAATAATATAAGGTAGTGGCGAGGAGAACATCTCAAAGCAATACAGAGGAAGTGATGGCCATAAGACCAGACCAAATGCGTAGAACTGAGACAGGGCCAGATAAGGAGGAGGTGGTTTCCACGGAAATAAACGAATATGTAGCAACTAAGGAAAATGGGGCTGGATATAGCAAGGCGGTGGGAGAGGAGACATATCAGGAAGAGTAGGCGGAGGAGAGTCAGGGGGAAGAACTGCCTTCTGTGAATGAGAGCTGGCGGAGAAAAGAGTGGACAGTTGAGCACCGAGGCCTGGACTTTGTTAAGGAACTGATCCACAAGGTGAATCATTGGGGACAGATCAGTCAGCTGGGGGTAGACGTTTTCTAGAGGACCAGGTTAGGTCTTACATAGGCACAGAAAGATGGAGGATTATCCAGTGGTGGCCAGGGAGCTGACTGTTAGCTCAGAGTGGAGTTGGGAAAAGCCACCCAAGAAGAAAGACATTTAGAAAGACATTTAGGGACTAATCTTTAAAGAGACATAGTGAATACTGCAGAACTTCCGGACTATGGTAGAGAGAGACGTGTTCAGGCCACCCTAAAACCCGCAACATTGGAGAACGGCAGGTGAAGTAAGCTCCTGTGGAAATGTATGGACCGGAATTTTGTTACAGGGGCCCAAATTACTAACAACCCACACCAAGGGAAGGAGAGAGAGAGAGGCTTGTGGGAGGAAGCTATCCTGTTTGTTAATGCTTTTGGGAAGACCCCTGACTTGAGTTTGATACCCTGTTTAGTTTAGTCCACCGTGTAACCACCACTAATAAAACCTTTGAACTGGATACTGAGGTCTGGGTATCTTTCTTGGTCTCTTGTGTCCTACGTGAAACAGTATAGTGATACAATGTAGGGTTTCAGTTCTCAATGAACGTTAGTTTATGTCAGTCATACTTTCTAATATCTAAACAATGTGCACGCTTAATTACTTGCAATTGCCATCAAAATGGTGCCTTTATCACAGCATCATTGAAGCAGTTCTTGTATAAAAGAAAAAGAGCAAAGATTGAAAATATTGAACTCCCTTCAAACCAAACTGCGTGTTTATTTCTTGTTTCGGCTCCTAGAATCTGGAGTCTTTCCCCTTCCTCATCTTCAGCAAAGTGTCTATGAGGTGGACCTCTCTGCTCTCCACTTGCCTCCCAGGCCCTGTGTCCAGTGTGCATAGCAACAAAAATAATGGTTGCTTTATAGACTTGTCTGATGACGCAAAGCCAGAGGATTAAGAAGATGCTTTGTTGAGCCCGCAGAGCGCAGCTTCTGCGTTGGCTTCAACCACCAACTGACACATTCCAACAATAACCATTCTAGAACATGGAATACAGAACATAGTACAGCACACAGTAAGTCATGGCAAAATAAACATAACATATCTTCCCCCTTAATGATAGAACAACAACAAATGAAGAGAGCGATAGGAACTCATCACAAGTTCAATGGAAAACACAGGAACAAAAAAACAAAGAAAAAACTGGCAAATAGATGAAGAACTGACAACCAATTGGCTGTCAAGGTGAAATAAACAACTTGTGAAAATCACAGTGACTGTGAACCTTAACAAAAAACATTGGGCCTCATTACGAGGTTGGAGGTGGCCTCCAACCGGCACGGCGACCTGCAAACTCGCATCTGGGTCCGGCACCCGCAAATGGGCAATTACCGGGATATTCCAGCCCAGCCAGACCCGGTAATTGCCCTTTCGCGGGTGCCGGTCCCGGTACATCCCATTCCCATTTGAGCCCAATAAGGCTCAATGGGAATGGGGACATCGGATGCACCGGCACTGTTTACAACAGTGCCGTTGCATCCGACTTGCTGTGCTCGCAGGTGACTGTCAGCCTGCCAGGTCTGACCTGGCCGGCAGTGCGGCACCCACGATCACAGCTCGCAGTATGGTGGTACGGTATCAAAGTCAGTAGCAAAGTGCCGTCGGCTATCGGCACCGTTGTTACCTTACTGCCATACTTATATTGAGGCCATTGTCAAAAAGCATTGACACTGTACAAAGTCTTTCAAATATCCTGGGGCTTTCCTCACCCTGCTATTAACACTGACACCATCATGGTCATCGCTTGTGGCTCCCCCACACTGCTGCAAATACGGTCCATCATTTTTTCCTTCCCCCTTCTCCTCAGTATCGCTTGACAACACACCGTTTTTTCAATAAGCCAATCTGCCCATTGACCAATCTTCACCTCCCTCAACAATCACCACATCATTCCTTACAGCTGTAATTAATTTGGGACCCATAAACTTTCTTTCAAAACACTTGGGACCCACGCTGGAGTTCTTCACTAAGACCAAATCAGTAACAGCAGACATGCGGTCCTTCACTCCATGACACTCATCAAAAACCCTTTTATAATGATCCTGCCCCTTTCTCACCACTCTCATAACTTTCTCACAGTCCACCCAAACCGGGACTGCTGAGCCCATCCATCCAGAGCGTAGCTTGGTCCCTGACTCGCGGCCCTGCAATGAAACAAAAGGTGAAACCTTTGTCACTGAGTGTGGGGTGGTGCAATATCCCCAAACCAACTGTCTCAACACTGTACGTCAAGGCAACACAGCTATCAATACTAATTGAATTCCACCCTTGATGAATCTGTTGACCCTTTCCCCTAAGCGATTGCCCCTGTGATGGTACAGTGCCGTGTAAACAAGAGATATGAAATAGTCTTTCAAAAACGTCCTCATCATTTTTTATGAGAATTGTACACCATTGTCGGTAACCAAAATTCTGGGAATCCCTTTTCTGAAGAACACACTCTCCAGTAATCTGACTAGTTCAACAGATGTCGCTTCTATTACACATTCCCATTCCACTCAATTTGAGTGGTAGTCCACCATAACAAACAAATACTTACATTCATCTCCCAACCCTTGAATGGGACCCATCAAATCCACAGCAATTTTCTGCCAGGGCTGGGCTGGCACCTCAACCGGAATTAAGGGAGTCTCACGAATGACTTTGTTCTTGTCACTTAACAAACATTCTCCACAATTTCTCACTAATCTTTCAACTGATCCATCCATAATAGGCCACCAGTAGCTCTGACGCAACCCCCTTTTTGCTGCATTCTCCCCCATATAATCTTGATGAGCCAACTTTATTATTTTCCTCCTGACCCCCTCTGGAGGAACAAATTGTGTCCCCCTTCTGACTCTTGCCCCCACCAAGGATAATCCGTCCTCGACTTCCGAATACGGTTGAAATTTCCTATCCAATTTCCAATCCAACACATCTCGACTGGGCCATCCCTTGACTACCCATTCAGTAATCACCTTTAAAACTTCATCCTCTGCAACCGCATAATCCCATTCTTCCTCATCACTTGCACCACCTCCTCTGCTCCAACTCACACTAGATAACATATGCACCAGATATTTATGCTCCAATGTTACTATGAAATGTTGGCCCCCAAAAAAAACTTAAATGTAACACTGCCCAACACACAGCAAACGCTTTCCTCTCTACTAAGGAAAGGTTTCTCTCCGCACCCCCTAGTGCCCTAGAGGCTAATACCACTATGCATTCCTCTCCTTCTCCATCACTCTGGGTCAATGATGCCCTTAGACCCAAAATGCTGCCATCGGCAGTAAAGTATGTCTTGCTTCTGGATGAAAACTTCCCCAAGGATTGGCATTGGAAATGCATGTCTTAATTTTCTCAAACACTTCCTTACATTCCTCTGACCACACGTATCTCACCCCTTTCTTCAATAACCATCTAAGTCTTGCTGACAAAACCACAAAATTATCTACAAACTTATGATAATATTCTGATAAACCCAGGAAAGAAAGTATTTGTTATTTTTCCTTGGGTTCAGGGGCCAAACTTATTGCTTCAACTAAGCTATGTTTTGGAACAATACCTTCAGCCGAAATACAATGGCCCAAATACTCTTCACTTTGCACACCCATCTTGCACTTGCTCCTTTGGACTGTAAGTCCTGCTTCTTTCAATTTGCACACTTCTCTGAAGACCTTATCATGCTCCTCGACAGCGTTGGCATGCGCTAGCACATAATCTGGAAAAACAATGACTCTCCCCACATCCTTGAGCACTTTTTCAATAAACCACTAAAAAACAGCAGCTGATGAAGCTAGCCCAAATGGCATCCTGCGGTACTTGAATGTTCCTTCAGGTGTGATGAAAGAATTGAGTTTTTGACAGTCTTTCACCAAAATCACTTGGTGGTAAGCCGAGGAAAGATTGACTGTGAAATGCCTGGCATCTCCCAAAAGAGCCAAACCTTCTGAGATTACAGGCAAGGAAGGCCTGCCTACCAATATGTTTCTGTGCAGATCCCTGAGATCCACGCACAATCTCCCATTTGCTTTCACCACCAGAACCACCGGAGATAGCTATTCTGGGCCCTCAACCCTTTCAATCACACCTCTCTGCAACAGTTTGTCGAGTTCAACCCTTAAATGACCACGAAGGTGGTGAGGAACGGGCCAAACTTTTTGGACAGCTGGAGTGGCATTTCTTTTAAACCTAATGCAATGTTCAAAATCTCCAAGCTTACCCAGACTGTCAGAGAGAACGTCTGAGAACTCATTTGTCCACTTATCCTGAACATCCACAATGGATACTGGTACTTCTAAGTTGGCTTGAATCTATATTCCTAGGCTCATCTGTTCATCCCAGCAGAGATGAGCCTCTTTTTACCACATACACTTCTGTTGCACAGTTTCAACCCTTGTAACCTATCACAACCTGGAATTTCCCCAGCATTTCAATTTCTACTTCACCATAGCCATGAAGACGGATGTCGCTCTCCAAGAGATCCTCTACTCTACCACCAATGACATTTGTGAAAGTCTCCCCATAAACAATGGTTCAAGGAGATGCACTGTCAACTTTCATTGTTAATATCCTTCTGTTCATAGAGAACTGGTCTAAGGGGCCTTTCTTGCCCCCGTTAAGATCAGAAATTTCAAACACTTTCTGGCTTGGACTCTGTTTGAGATAACTGTGCAACCTCCTGTTCCGCCTTAGGAGCTGCTTGTACCACATCATTCACTCCTCCCTCTTTGCAAACTCGAGCAAAATGTCCTCTCTGCTTGCACTTAATGCAATTGGCATTGCAGGCCACACAAAACAGACTTGAAGACAGACGTCTGGTGCTGCCCCACTTGAAACACCTCAGGCCTCATTAGGACCCTGGCGAAATGGGTTTAACGGTGCCAGAAAAAGGTGCCGGCGCCATTAAACCCATTTCACCCTATTACGAGGTCCCCTTGCGGGACCCGCAAAGGACGTCTGGTCTGACCAGACGTCCTTTGCGGGCCCCACGAGGGGACCAGGGAGCTAACAACGGACCCGTTATTAACGGGCCCGTTGTTAGCTCCCTCCCCATTCCAGGTCCATGGAATGGGCAATTACCGGGTCCGGCAAGGTCTGCATGACCCGGTAATTGCCCATTCCATGGACCCGGTAAAATGTAATTACCGGCAGCAACTGTGCCCTTATTAAGGGCACGGCTACTGCCAGGGTCCTAATGAGGCCCCTCATATCTTTACCTCCTTCATATCCTTTCTTGTTTCTGACAGCACACACCTCATTATTGGGCTGTTCAAGCTTCATGTTCCTCATGTAGTGAGCTGTTTGTTCTACACTGCGGGTCAGCTCCATAGCTTGCTCCAAAAAAAAAGTCCTTCACTAGAAGCTTCTGTTGAACTTTGATGCTATTGGTGCACATTACCAATTGGTCCCTAATCAAGGAGTTTGCTAGGGGATCAATCTCGCAGGTGGGACTTAGTGTGCAAAGTGCCACTACATAGCTCTCCACAGACCCAAGTGGGTCTTGGCGTCTCTGGAAACACTTATGATGCTCAAAAGTTACATTTTTCTTGGGCATATAGTATTCTTGAAGTTTCCTGATTGCAATTGTGAAGTGATCGAGGTCACCAGCCCCAACACCCTCAAGCTCTGGTAAGCCATCAGATGCACTGTGTCCGTCTGTGCGTAGGTTGTGAAGCAGGAGGACCTGCTTCCTTACGAGTGTGAACTAGACCCCTCCCATCACAAGCATGTAGGTTTCAAACATTTTCCACCATCTGTCCCATTTGACTGGAAGGGTGCTGGGTTCAGCAAGAAAGGGTGCAGGAGGGGGAATTACTGCAGCAGCCAACATACAGCCATAGGTTCCAAGGGCTGTACCCTTGTGCTCTTTTACTTTGTTTTAATTTTTTTGAAATATCGTTATTCCTCTAAAAGGTCTGCTACTGTACATGTGTACTGTTTCCTTCTCTCCAATGCTGCCACCTGATCCACTTCAAGCGCCTACGTTCTCCCGCTCGCTCATTTGAGGGACGACGATGCTATCGATGCACGGCCTAGACGGCCTAGCAACACGTCCCTGTTGGTAAGAGCCCTGATCACTGAACATGCTCTTCAGCGTGTAGAGTGGTCCTTTCCTCTGATGATGCAGCAAGCGTGTTCGGGTGCTTGACCGCAGTGGAGGGCTTGGGTCTAGGGCTAATGCACGCACCCTCAAGGCCCCCCAAATCATGGTTGACACCAGGTTGGGGCGCTCAGCACCCCTCCACTGATCCCCGCGTTGTGTCCCTCACTCTGCATCTCTTCCCCATGGAGCGCGAAGATGTCGGCACAGCAGTCGCTGCCCAAAAGTGAAGGGGGTCCTCTGTGGGCTCCGTTTGCCCCCTTCAGGGACATGCCCATGTCCCTGACATCTCGTCACAGTGATGAGGCGAAGCCGCAGGATTAAGAAGATGCTTTGTTGAGCTTGCAGGGCGCAGCTTCTGCTGTGGCTTCAACCATCAACTGAAACACATAGGAGCAGCAGATGAGGTGGGAGTGATGAATGGTTGCAGTAGGAATGCACTTATAAAGAGGACTCCAATGTTGCAAGTTTTGGATGAGGGTGCAAACATTTCAGGCAGTGAGGGGGTAGGAGACAGGAGAGTACGGTTGGCACTGGAAGCTGGGAGGTGATTACTTTGGTTTGGAGTTCAGGATGAGGCAGTGAAGAGCCATCCAGTTTCAGGATGAGGCAGTAGATAGCTATCCAGTGATGGATTTCAGTGAGACAGTTGGTAATCCATTCCATGATGGCAGACTTGAAGGAGGGAAAGGATAAGAATATGTGCGTGTTATCAACAAAGCGATTTCATTTAATTTATTTATAAAGCAATAACCATTCCAGAACAAAAAGAACTTGGAATACAGAACACAGGAAGTCATGGCCAAATAAACATAACATTGTCCATCGGTTACAGGATCTTATGAGCCATCGCCCTATGGTCAAGGAATGCTCTTTCACTATCAACGCTCTGTCTGATGAGTTAGAAATCATTTCAGTCATTTCAACTATGCAGCCAGGGCTTTCTTCTTCGGCTCTGGTGGCAATCTAAATGCCTCGTTCCTCTGTACGTCCAACGCCAATGAGAAAGAGTAAAGCTAAAATGTGAAATGATGCATCTTACATTATTTTTTTATTTTTTATTATGCAATTAGTTTAATTCATTAAAACTTTAAGCACATTTCATATAAAAAGAAAAATAAAGAAGTTATTAAACAAATGTCAACAAACTGTCTTACAAAATCAAAATTATATATATAACATTTCCACTTAATTATATTACAAAACAGTAAAAGGAAAATCGTTAGTAAACAAATCTCTCAGTTTGAGATTACATTCAAATACATTATTTTTTATCTTTACTGTTGCGTCCTCTATTTGAATCTTTTTCCATATGTGATAAGCTGCTGATGTTACTACCACAGAAGTGGCCCCGTGTAAAACAGACCAAAATTGCTCCCCCCCATAATCCTCCGGGATCTCTCAGAAACTTTCCGTAACCCCTAACATACATAAGCAGCAAGGAATTACATTGGGTCAAGATATGTCTACTGGTTTCCATCGCTGCGTTACAGAGTCTACGATGTTCAATCTTACATTATTAAACTGCAGCATAAAGGGCAGTTGCTACCCCTGGGATCTTTCTTGCGACCCCAAATTGAAATGTAAAAACAGAAGCTGGACTGGGCTGCAGTCAATGGCAATGGCGTAGCGGGTAGAAGTGGGTGAGCCAAAGATTTAATGGGTAGGGCCGGGCCAGGGCCAAGCCTGAGGGTCAGGTCTGGCTCTAGGAGCCTGCCATGGCCTGAGCCTGGGGAATGGCTGCCAAAATGCCTTCTACAAAGCACTGTACATAGAGCATATTTACATGTTGATAAATGTGTACCGAAGTTGATACCCATTTCTTTACCTCGGCAGGATGAAAGGCTGAGTTTATCTTGCTGGGTTTGAGAACCTACAACCAGTATAACACACACATCACAGAAATGAGTGCTCAACCCGCTGAGCTATCTTACCAGCTAGGGTGTACTGCTTAAAATGCTGCTTACCACGGTAGATCACTGCTCCTTCGTGGAGTTTCCTACTTGTCATGCCTGTGCAGCTCCCTTTTGGTGCCCGGGTCCCCTTGATTGGGTGCTGCTGGCAGCGGGTGATTGGTTGTGGAGCTGATACCCATTCTGCTGTCCGAAAGGTGCTAATAGCCCCTTTTGTCCAGTATCCACTTAGTGGCACCTGAGTTTCCCTGCAAGTTCCCCCCATACTTGTTACCTTGGACCCCTGACTGCATGGCCTTTTGTCCATTATGGGTGCCAGGACACATTTCTTTTTTCAGTGGCAGAGCCTTTCATATACATGATGGAACATTTCCAACTCAAAGAGCTTGCAAAGCACCAATTACTTTACAAAACTAAGCTAGTTAAAGTGAGCAATACAAAGCGCCCATTTAAAGATTTGTTTATATCCATTATGTCTACTATCTTGATATGCAAAACAATAACGTTGCTTTAAATCAATAATTAAGTGTTTTCAACAAAATGAAAAATGTAAGAAAAAAGGACAGAGTATGGTCCACGGCATCAGAGCAGCACAGTGCAGCCATGGTAAATGCGCTGAGCGATACCGCGGCAGAAGGAGTGAACTTACAACGTGTGCTGTTGGTTTCAGGAAGCGGTGGAGCAGAACGTGCTCTCCCGTGCAGGGTATTTCGAGTCAGGCGGCTATAATACATGCAAGCACTTTTTTTTTTAAATGGAAGAAATAGATGAGCACCTGGTGTGGCTCATGGCTGGCCTCAGCTTTGGTCAGGCATGGGCCTGAGATGGGGGTCAGGCCAGAGCCCTACTGGGCTTGCCCAGATCTAGTAGCGGGTGTTTGGGTGTTGTGACTAAAAGCATGTGACACAGGGCCTGTGCCTAGTCACATGTGGTGGGTGATCTCCCATGTGACCCTAAATGGGCGGAGCGGCTTCCAGCTCGCCAGTCTCGAGTCAACCATCTCTTAGGTCTGCTGATGCTGTCAAGATTGTAAGCATGATGGTGCTGATGCTGTCAAGTCTTGCTTTCTTTCTTCGAGCCAGAATGGCTTGTGGTTTGGATGGCTGGACAGGCATACGAAAGGAGAAAGTGCAAGTGCCAGAATGGAAAAAGCTGTCAGCTGAGAAACCAGTACTGGCTGCAGTTGCCAGTGACACAAGTAACAGGAGGGCACTTGGCAACTATGGGTGACTTGTGACATACTCCCAACTTTGAACACTGTTTGCATCATTCTGCATACACATCCCCTTTCACAACCGTGCTGGCAAAGAATGTAATTAAACTAAAAGGCGTCCATGTAATTATTTTATGCCTCCCACTCCTAACAACGCACCACCTGCTTGAAACTAAGTAGGCCTACAGGGAAAACCCATTCAGCTGAAGCGTTGCTGTGTTGTGATTGCATTCACACAAGGGGAGGCCATGCATATTTATCTCAGTCACATTGCGCTCACCGCCCACTTGTCCTGTCGGTTCATGGACAACTGTGCATTGCCCACCGCCTCCACTCCCATTTGAACCCTGCAACCCATGTGAGCAGGAAACAAATAAATGGTTTTCTGCACGTACAACAAAACGAATTCTCCCGCATCTGACGGTAAACGTACCTTACCTTCAACAGCCATTCTCTCAGCTCAGCTAGTGTCCCTACTCCACACGTTGCAAGACATGTTTTACACTCTACATACCTGGAGAATAACTATTCACTAAAGCCCAGGGTCAGCACTACTCCACTTCGGATGTAACCTTAGAGACCCTTGAAGACCCTTCGTTCTGGTTCACAATGCTCTTATCATCAACACCTTCCAAAGAAATTAAAGTCAAACTTTTTTATTTATCAAAACACATTTGTTTGTAATTAAATATGACTACATTTTGACAAGTATTGAAGTACATGGCACACTTTAATGACAGCCTTCCGCAGTGTTCATGTCTTAGTGTTATTGTGTCATGATTAAGGCAGAGCACCATTGGTTGGAGCACCGATTGTCTCATATTTTGGTCCAGTCCCCACTTTTGCAATCTCTTCACATCATACTCACTTTATGGTCTGTTCAATACACTGGGCCCAATAAAATGCCCCATCATTCTCAGTTCTTTCTTTGTTAATGATATATCTAACTTCTTGGTGACGTTTGGTGAAGTGAAAAATGTTCACATGTGTGCTATATGGTTTCCCAACTCACTAAAGCTCGGCCTACCGTGGATCCTGAGAAGCAGAGACTAGAAAGAGCAGCTGGCTGTAGTGCTCACAAAACATGAAGTGGTACAGCACCTCAGATTATCTTCTGGTTGGACTTGTGTTAGCCAGTTGCTGTTTCCAGTCTGTGGCCAGACGATTGGTAGGCACTGGATGTCTGCATTTTGGGGTTTAGGCCTCTTCGGAATGATCTTTCTGTAAAACATGAAGTGGTACAGCACCTCTGATTATCTTCTGGTTGGACTTGTGTTAGCCAGTGGCTGTTTCCAGTCTGTGGCCAGACGATTGGTAGGCACTGGATGTCTGCATTTTGGGGTTTAGGCCCTTTCAGGATGCTCCTTCTGTTTACAGTTTAGCCCGAGTGATGTACAATAGTCCAGGATGTTGTGTTGGACATCTGCTTACATTCACAGAACTTTAATAATATGGGCCTATACACACTGATATGAACATTACACGTGGTGATCCATTCTTGTATGAAATGTGTATTATATTACAGTAATATCATAACCATACATATGTTTCTTAGTGTACTGAGGAACAATGCTATGTGCTGCCCTTTCTGTTTTGTCAAGGGGTGAAAGATTGTGTGCCATCACTTCCCATGATGTCACTTGGGGGTGAGGTCAAATAACATCACTTCATGTGATGTCATCAGAGGTCAGGGGTCATATGATGTCACTTCCGCTACCCCTTGAATTTTGGTGAAATGACGTCGCTGACAAAGATCCAGTCAGACAGATACTGTGGAGCAAGACCATTGACAGCTTTGTAGATTAGGTTAAGGTATTTAAAAAGAAAGTGATTGTGTATGCACGGCCAACCAGTATGGTATGATGTCGGTAGGCAGAAGTGTAGGAGGATCTGGGTAGGTTGTAGAGAGTGTGGTTAATGAAAATTATGGCTTTCTCTAGAGGGAGGCAAGATTAGAGAGGATGTCCAAGGAGTAGGCACAAGCAGAAGTTGATTTTGCTGAGCACAAGGGTGGAGATTAGAATTTGAATGCCGACTTGAGTAAGAAATTGACACATTTTCCAAATGTTGAGAAGGTTAATAGGAGCAGCAGATGAGGTGGGAGTGATGAATGGTTGCAGTAGGAATGCACTAATAAAGAAGACTCCAATGTTGCAAGCTTTGGATGCGGGTGCAAACATTTCAGGCAGGGTGGGGATAGGAGACGCGAGAGTACGGTTGGCACTGGAAGCCGGGAGAAGATGACTTTGGTTTGGAGTTCAGGATGAGACAGTAGATAGCCATCCAGTGATGGATTTCAGTGAGACAGTTGGTAATCCATTCCATGATGGCATACTTGAAGGAGGGAAAGGATAAGAATATGTGCGTGTTATCAACAAAGTGATTTCATTTAATTTATTTATAAAGCGCAGCAGGCCCCGAAGTCGTAAGGGTGCAAGCCTAGAAAGAGTACAAACACAAAGACAAAACAAGCACAACCTATACCTAAAAAGATGGCGAGAAACTCAAATACACACCAAGGAAGCCGGTAGAAGAGCCAGGAATTACCTGAAGAGATATGTCTTCAAATTACATTTGAAGAATTCCATACTTCTCAGGACATGTGGCAGGGCATTCAATGCCCTAGTTGCTGCCGCAAAGAAAGAACATTTCCCCACTGTGATTAATTTGGTTCTGGGCACAGAGAGCAAGTTGGTGTAGTTAGATCTGTGTTCTCTGTGAACGGCCTTTTTGGTTAGATTCTCTGCCAGATATTCCAGATAGTTGCCTGATAGACATTTGTGTGTTATTGTGGTGAGTAATCAGTGCAAGAATATTGCATCCATAGCTAGCCAGCGTAACCTCCTTCAAGCATGAGAACCATGATCTCTCCGAGTCAGTCCATCCACCACTCTTACCATGCTATTGTGGATTGCCTGAAGTTTAGTTATATCACCGTTGTTGATGCCTATGAAGAGGCTATAACCAGTTGCAACAGAGCCCCAAATGCAAAAAATAAATAAAATAAATAAAAAATCCATCTTTGAGCTGAGGATCGTCCGGGCCACAGTAATGCAATTTGTCTTTGACAAGAATGGACAAATCATCTTCCATAATTGGATGTAATGGACTGATCTAGAGACCATGCTATTCAACAGGGGCCACATACTCAATGTCTGTACCAAATATACCTCAGTGTCTTGACATTCCCCTGTGTGTTGATCCTGCAGTCTGCAGCCATAAAGTGCAGATATTTGGGACTCAAGTCTGGCCCTGGTACCCACAATCATGATTTCTGTCTTCCCATCATTGAGCACAAGCCCATTCTTTACCACCCACACCTGTATTACTGAGTAGACTCTATTGATGTTCTGCGAGTCCATCTGATATACGCAGGACAAGGGAATGACGCACTGCATATCATCTGCGTAATTAGTAAACTTGATTCCCTTATCCTCAAGCAGATGACCTAACGGTAAGGTGAAGATATTGTAAAGGGATGGAGAAACACAGCCTCCTTCTGGGACCCCGTACAGTGTCTGCCTCTGCAATGCCACTACAGACTATTGCTGAACAGTTTTGCAGAAATGGTTTCACCCAAGTTGCTGCGGAGTTGGAAAAAGCAGCTACCTTCTGAAGCCTCTCTGTCAGCATGGCATGATCAACTAAGTCGAACTCTGCGGACAGATCTAGTAGCGTAAGTGATACTAGCTGCCCCCTATCAAAAGATTGTAAAGATTGCAAAATGATTGACTTCAGATGCAATAGGGCTGTTTGAGTAGGTGCCCGCCTCAAAATCCTGAATGTGCTAGTTATTATTGTTAGTATTTGTTAGTTAAGCTCTCCCTATCTAGTAATCGTTCAGTGCCCAGGCGAAGAGCTGTTCCCACGCTAATCTTAGTGACCTATCTCTTAGAGCCTGCAAGTGCTCGTGAAGATGGGGAAATGATTGTTCTATGGCCAAAACAAATGCGGTGTAATATACGCGTACCCTCCTTCTTTTTAGGTACTTTGGCCTTCTTATATGATATACAAATTGGTGTGATAGGGCCACAGGGGTGTTATCATCTGTGGGCAGCATCTACTCCTGGGCAGAGCACACTGTTAGTTACTTCACTTTCTAAACAATACAATGATATGCGGTACCTGCATGTGCGAGAGAAAGTAGAAGAAAAACATACAAGTGTTTTATATGTGTGTGTGTAACATCCAAGCTTGTTCCATAATGTCCTTCAATCAGTGGTGGCCTTGGCATGGCTGGGGCTCAGGGAACTGGGGCTGGGTTGGACAGAATTTTGTTTACTTTGTGATCTCGTGACCATGGGGTGGGCTATGGGCAAGTGTCCAAAGTCTATGGCAGTGTTTGTTACTGAGGAGTGGTCAGGGGCAGTGACACAATTGTCCTCAGTGGCGGTTGCTGTATCCTTGTCTGTAGCCGGCATTGTTGATGTTGTTGGTCTTGTAATGGCCCTGTCGTCAATGCTAGGGCGGGTCTGATGTTTGTAGGTCTTCACGTCGTGTAGGTGATTCCAGGTGCGCTTATCATGTAGCTTTACTGCTCTGGGATCCACTGCCTCTACCAAATGGGGCCTGGTAAAGCGTGGGCTGTTCCACTTTCTATTGAAGTTGCGGAGGAGCACGTGATCTCCCTCCGCAATAGTGCGTAGTCCTTCCTTCTCTTGTTCCTCATTGGTGTCTTCTTGTTGAGAGCTCTTCGACCCGTCCCGCCTGCGCTCGAGCTGTTGAGATACAAAGGCGACACTAGTAATCAAGGAAGACACATATTGATACATTTCATCACCAAAAACATTTGCAGTTTTGTCATGGTCAGTAAAGGCTCTTGATGTTGGCGTTAAAGGAAGGCGCATTTGACGTCCTGTCACCACCTCGTGGGGAGTTAGGTGGTGATCAGATCCTGGCCTATTCCTCAGCTCAAATAGAGCCAGCGGAAGGCAGTACAACCAGCTCTTTTTAGTTGTCTGCTGAATTTTTGCAATTTCCTCCTTTAATAGGCCATTCAGGCGTTCACATCTACCGTTGGCCTGTGGATGGTATGCACATGCAAATTTATGTTTAATACCCAGCAAAGATGTGATGTGCTCAAACATTTCATTAGCAAAGTGTGGGCCGTGGTCCGACCGCAACACTTCGCAAACACCCCACCTGGGGAAGACCTCTCTCACTAGAAATTTAGCTTCTCTAAACGCATCCGTGTGTGAGCAGGGTCCGGCCTCGATCTACTTGGAAAATGGACATACCACTACAATCATCTACCTATGTCCTTGACATACATTGATCATATCAATGTAGTCAATATGAAGGTGTAGGAAGGGTCTTTATGGCCAGGGTATAGTACCTTTTATCACTTGCAGTGTGTGACCGGCCGTAAACTGTTGGCATGTGAGGCAGTTGCTGATGAAATTAGTGACATGAGAATTTAACTCGGGGCAGAACCAAGCCTCCCTAATTCGTGCTGCAATCACTCCCTTTCCTGTATGTGCTGGATGATGACTCTGGGCCAGGGCGGTGTTCAAAAGTGCCAATGGCATGACCACCTTTCCAGTATTATTTTGACGCCACAGCGCGTCTGTTGGGGACATCGTACATCCTCTCTTTACCCACAATTCTTTTTCTGCCATTGGTGCAGCTGCCTGCAACTCCATTATCTGTGTTACAGGGAGATGAGTGTACCCCTCCTTCATCATCATTTGTTTTACCGTTGACCTCCCCCTCCCTCTTTCTGATTCTGGGGGGATCCATATTTCACCAACATACGCAGCATGCTTGGCATGTGCGTCTGCTATTTCATTACCGTTTGAGATATAGTCATCTCCATTAGTGTGTGCTTGACACTTAACCAAAGCTATCTCTTGGGGGACGTTAATTAATTCAATCAATTCTGCTAGCAAGAGGGCATGTTGTACTGGGGTGCGATCAGCTGTTCTAAACCCCCTTCTCTGCCATTTTATTAACCTGGTGTTCACCGTTGAGGTGACATATGCGCTGTCAGAGTATATAGTAACTCTTTTGTCAATACTTTCCTTTAGTGCCAAAATCAGTGCAACCAATTCTGCTGCCTGAGCCGAATAATGCTGCGGTAATTGCACGCATTTTACTGGGACATACATCAAATCATCCGTCATTTTACCTACTGCTGCCCCAGTTCTCCTTATCCCATCGCTCTGATCAATGGTTGATGACCCATCAATGTACATTATCTCACCCCCCTTAAGGGCATTCTCCTCCACCTTCCTTCTGCTGGAGTACATTTCAATAGTCTGTGTGCAATCGTGGGCATAATCACCTTCCTCAACAACTTCTGCTATGAATCTGGCTGGGTTTACGTTACTGCACCTGACAATTGTCAATTCAGGTCTGCATAAGATAATTTTGTAACCTGACGCCCTCTGTCTGGTCAGTGTGGACTTAGGTTTGTTCAAAATTGCAAAAAGTGCATGTTCCACAAATAATGTGGTGGGGCACCCCATTGTTATCGATGATGATTTTTCCGCCGCAAATGCAGCTGCGGCGAGGCCTTGTTCACAAGGGAAATGTCCTAACATGACAAGGTCCAAGTGACCGCTGTAGAAAGCTATTGGCTTGTGTCCCATGCTAGTTTTCTGAGTTAATACTGCTTTCATTACTGCTGAGTCGCAATGTGAAAAAATTAAAAATTGATGTTCGTAATTTGGAGTGGCTAGTACGGGAGCTGTGGATATGGCGTGTTTCAACTCATCAAACGCCTCTTTCTTTTCTCTCGTCCACCCCAACCTCTTGTCCCCCTTTTGTGCCTCTCTTAATGCTTCGAGTAGGGGTCCTATGCATGACCTATAGTCGAAACCCATGCTCTACAGTAGTTGCATAGGCCCAGGAACTGTTGCAGCTCCCTCACAGTTTGTGGTTGTGGTGTGTTGGTTATGGCTTGTGCTCTTTGTGGTGAAATGTTTCTTCCGTGCTGGGATATTAGTTGGCCAATGTATAGTACCTGTTCCTGACAGTACTGTAACTTTTCCTTGTCTACCTTGTACCCCTTTTCAGCCAACACTGTCAGCATTTTTACTGAGTCTTCCCTGCACCTCTCCTCAGTTGTGCTGCAAATTATTATGTCGTCAACATATTGCAGCACCGTGCTTTCCATTTCAATTTTTCCCAAATCCATCTGTATGTAACGCTCACCTGGCTCCCACGGAGGCGCTGGTCTGGGTTGCTGTGGCCTCTTCAAGCGTGATGCGCAGAATTCGGACCACCGATTGAACAGGACCCCCAAATCTTGCTTGTCTGGCCCGTAGGAATATCCTTCTGCAGATGAGAAAGGAGATTAACTGTCTGCTGAATAGTGTGCTTGCTTCCCCCTTTCCCCCTTCGTTTTTCTCTGACTTCCTCCAAAACCCCCGGTTTAAGCTCACCTTATGGTTTGGAAGGATGATCTCTCGATCCTGCTTCTGGTGCAGGGGTGCGCGTTCGTCCAGTTACTTCACTGGTCTTCAGAATGGCGCTGGCCAATCCACTTGACTTTTCTGAGCGATACACCGTAAGTATGAAGATGCAAAAGTTCAAGTGTGAGCCTCCTTTTATGTTGTTTTTCCTAACCTGTGATCTGTCCTTTATTTCAGGTGCAGAACAAAGGCGATGCGTTGAGGGGTTAAATTGCCGGTGGTAAAATCAGGTGAGTTAGTGATGAGGGTGACCTCTCTAAATGTCTTTATAATTCCCCAGTAAAGTCTTTTGTCCTTTCCCCATAGGGGCCGGGGTGTGGTACCTGCCAAAGATGCGGCGCCGACCCGAGATGTGGAATGGTTCACCAAGAAAAGCCGGTAAGTAATATGGCTGAAAATCCGGCTTTCCTCTTGTGTTCCCTTGCTCACCTTTTGTCTCTTCTTCTCTCCCCTAGGTGCAGAGATGTGGCGACCGGTGCTGAGAGCCGCGATGGAGCCGGGCGGCGTCTCGGGAACAGGTGAGTGAAGCGCAGCACTGCAGCGAGCAACGCAGTGCTTTTAAATGGAAGTCTTCCTTCAGGAATGCTGGCGTGAAGATTCCGGATGCAGGTAAGAAGGTTGAATAAGTTCTTGGTTTTCACCTTTCTCTTCTCTTCTTTCCTTACAGGTGTTCCAGGTTTGAGGCGGGTGTGGCTGGAGTCCAGGTGCAGGAGCAGACATGGTGAGCCTTCAGCTGCTGGGATGCAGAACAACGCGAAGCACGTGTGGCTGTCCGGGCGTGGCTTAAATAGCCTTGGAAGAAGTTCCAGGTGAGTATTCTTCCACAGCCCAACCCAAGTAACAAAATAGTTCCTTCAGAAAAATAGTCCCTCCTAAGCCTCATTTGGCTTGGTTCTTCATGCAGCATGGTCTGCTTCAGGTAAGTGCACCAAACACTTCCCCTTATGAGCCTGGCGCCTATGGCGCCAGGACTGATGTCCAACATGAGCCTGGCGCCAACGGCGCCAGGACAGAGTCTAAAGAGCCCCTATAAAGGGCCGCTGGGCTTTTACCCGGGGGCGTGATGCCTGCTCCCGGGGGTGCTGGGCCTGGCTTGGTGCTCCGGGGGTAGGCATCATGACAGCACTCCCCCCCAAGGGCCCTCCCAAGGTCGTTCCCTCAGGAGGTTTCGGTTTGTTCGGGAAATTCCGATGGAACCTTTTTACTAGTGAGGTGCATGTACGTGGTCGCTGGGTTCCCAAGATCTTTCCTGAGGCCCGTACCCCTTCCAATCAATTAGATAGAAACGTTTTGATTTTGAGATCTTAGAGTCCAAAATGTTCTTCACCTCGAATTCAGGCTCCCCATCTATCTGGATTGGTTCTGGTGGCTTTATTAATCTGGTTCCTGGTTGCACTGGTTTCAAAAGCGACACATGAAAAACAGTGTGAAGCCGCATGTTAGCTGGTAGATCTAGCTTGACTGCCACTGGGTTCATTATAGCTTTGATCGAGTAAGGGCCTAAATACCTTGGATTAAAAGTCCGAGGTCCCTTGAGCGATAAGTGTTTGGTAGCCAACCATACTTGATCCCCTATTTGGTAAGGAGGCGCCTCCTTTCGATGCAGATCCGCATTCTTTTTGTATTTCCCTTTTGCATGTTGTAAGTGTGCAGTAGCATCCTTGAAGGCTTGAGTAATCGTAGAATGCAAATGGTCCACTGCGGGCATTTCGAGGCTCAAAGGTGTGTCCAAGTCTGAAGTACGAGGGTGATGTCCATATAGGGTATAAAAGGGGCTCTGACCAGTTCCAGAGTGTATCGAGTTATTGTATGCATATTCAGCCACCCATAAAATATCCTTCCAATTACCCTCCGATTGGTGCAACATACATCGTAGATATTGTTCAAGGGTCTGGTTCGTTCTCTCCGTCTGACCATCGGTCTGTGGGTGGTGGCTGGTTGAGAATCTTAAGTCGTTTTGTGCCAGTTGACAACACTTTTTCCAAAAATGAGAAATAAACTGGCTTCCCCGATCGGAGATTAGTATGGACGGGAATCCATGCAGACGGATGATATTTTCGAGGAATTCCTTGGCAAGAACAAAAGCTGAAGGTAATCCTTTCAACGGAATAAAATGGGCCATCTTGGAAAATAAATCCACCACAACCAGAATAGTATTGTATCCATTACAAGAGGGCAGGTCCGTGATAAAATCTAGTGACAAGGTGTGCCAAGGTGCAGGTGGAATGTCTAAGGGTTGAAGAAGACCGGCGGGTTTTGTTTTTTGACCTTTGTTTTGGGCGCAAACTCCACAGGACATCACGAAAGATTTAATATCCTTTCGCCAGGACGGCCACCTGCATTGTCGTTTAATTTTTTCCTCTGTTTTGGCAATGCCAGGATGTCCTTCCATCAGAGTATCGTGATGACGGGAAATAACCAGTTCTTGCAATTCCTTTTCTGGTAAAAATAAACGTCCTTGGAAGTAAGGTAAGCCATTGTTGATTGAAAAGTCAGTCCCCCTTTTGATCCAATCCTGCAAGGCTGAAGAGTCCAGGAATAGTTTTACCCGTGCTTGAATGTCTTCAAGGGTTTGTAAAGTGGTTATCCCCAAGATTCTTTGTTCGGGAATTATCGGCACAGGTTCTGAGTTTGTGTCTATTTCTCCCATTCCAATTCGAGATAGCGCGTCCGCTTTGCCATTCTTACAGCCGGGACGGTAAGTGATTACAAAATCGAACTCAGCAAAGAATAAAGCCCATCGGAGCTGTCGTGAAGACTGAGCCTTGGCAGTTTTTAAATATTGTAAATTTCGGTGATCAGTGATCACGGTGATGGTATGCCTGGCACCAGGAAGATAATGCCGCCAAGCCTTAAAGGCAGACTTAATGGCTAATAATTCCTTATCGGTGATTGCATAATTTATCTCCAGCGGCGAGACCTTTCTGGACCAAAATGCTACGGGGTGCAGTTGGTTGGTTTCGGGGTCTCTCTGAGACAGGACAGCTCCCATGGCTAAGTTGGATGCGTCGGTTTCGACTATATATGGGAGATCAGGACGCGGGTGTTTCAAAATAAGTGCGGAGGTAAATTTAGCTTTTAATTCCTGAACGGCCTGTTCAGCTTCCTCGGTCCATTCAAAACATTTATTCTTCCGCAAGAGTGCAGTGATGGGTTGCCCCACCCGTGAAAATTCCGGGATAAACCTGCGATAAAAATTGGCAAAACCAAGCATGCTTTGGACACCTTTCACCGAACTAGGTGATGGCCATTTGAGGATGGCATCCACTTTCCGTGAGTCCATTCGGACCCCTTTAGGTGTCAGGATGAATCCAAGAAACTCAACCTCGGTGGTAGGGAAAACGCATTTTTCCAGCTTTGCAAACAGTTTGTGCTGGCGCAATTTCTCAAGGACGGCCCTGACATGTTTTCTGTGATCTGATTCCGAAGAGGAGTACACCAGAATGTTATTGATATATACGACAACACAGACATCGATGAGTTCCTGAAGGACATCGTTAATGAAGAATTGGAAGGCAGCAGGCGCGTTGCACAACCCGAAAGGCATCACCTGGTATTCGAATAGTCCATATTTTGTACGGAAGGCCGTTTTCCATTCGTCGCCTTATTTTACTCGTACCAGATGATAAGCCCCCCGGAGATCTAACTTGGTGCATATGCAAGCGTCCTTCACCTGGTCAAGGAGTTCAGGGATCAAAGGCAGAGGATAACTATTTTTAACAGTTATCTGGTTCAATGCGCGGTAATCGATACAAGTTCTAAGGTCGCCTTCTTTTTTTGGCACGAAGAACAAAGCCGAGGATGCCAGAGACTTTGACGGGCGAATGAAACCATTGGCTAGGTATTGATCTAAATATTGTCTCAAATGCAGATTCTCTGGCTCAGTAAGGGCATAAATCCTGCTACAAGGGGGTTGTGCACCGGGCACCAGATCGATTTGGCAATCGTACGATCTGTGAGGAGGTAACGTGTTGGCCTGTTCCTTTTGGAAGACGTCCTGAAAGTCTTGGTATTCCGGAGGTAGTTGCATGGAGACAGAGGTTACTGATGCTAGACTGATCTTCAGATTTTCTGGGTAGCAGGTTCGTGCACACTCCGGAAAGGTGATTCTCTTCGCTCGCCAATCAATTCGAGGATTATGTGTCTCTAACCAAGGGATTCCGAGAATAACCTGAAACTGTGGAGCCTTGATTACATCAAACACAACTGCCTCCCGATGGCCGTCCGGACCTACAAGTGTCACCTCAGCTGTGGAATGTGTTACCGGTCCCGAGGCAATTTCGGTTCCATCAACTGTGGTGATGACATCTTTGCTGGTTTTAGGACGCAGAGGGAGGTTCATCCTGGAGACCAATTCACGATCCACGTAGTTTCCTATAGCCCCACTATCGATGTATGCCTTTATTGCATGCAACCGCTTAGGCTGTTCCGGATCTACGAGGACCATTGGCACAATGAAATGCGAGGTCTGAGAGTTCGTTTTCAAGCTCGGCAAGTGGACCCCTACGCTTGTCGGGCGGGGTTGTTTCCCGATACAGAGGTTTCATGGATTTTATCAGCGGCTCCTACCACCTTCCTGGGTGGCCTTGCCGGGCAATCTCGAAGAAAGTGTCCAGAGGATCCACAATAAAGACATAAGTGCATCTGCCGTCTTCTTTCACGTTGCTTTTGAGTTAAAGTTCCTTTAACTCCTCCGATTTGCATTGGCTCAGAGGCTTCAGCCCCCTTGAGGTTAGCGTGGGTCTTGACTAACACCCGGGTCTCAAACTTGGACCGATCTGCTTTTCTGTTTTGCAGTCTGTGATCCAATTGGACCACTAAGTCTATATATTCTGAGCATTCTTGGGGCAGATTTACAACTTGGGCCAGGACATCTTTAAGTTCTCCGCGTAGGCCTCTGTAAAATAACGTGATTCTTTTATCCTCTGGCCACCCAGTTTCCACAATTAGTCGATTAAAGGTTGCAATGTAGGAAAGGAGGTCTTGATTGCCCTGTCGCAGAGATAGAAGTTCATCATCTAGAGCCTGCCCCTGGGAGTGACGAGCAAATAACCTTTCCATGCTTGCTTGAAATCCTTGAAAATGACGAAGAATCGGGTCATTTTGAGTTACCAGTGGAACTGACCAATCGGCAGCACTGCCGCTGAGATATGACAATACAAAGGCTACCTTAGTCTGGTCATTAGGGAAGGCCCCAGGTCTGCACAGGAAATGCAAACGACACTGATTCATGAATACAGCGAATCGTTTGGGGTCCCCAGCAAAGCGTTCGGGTGGGGCCAGCGGCATGTTTCCAGGTAGATTAATCTGCACCGGGTTACTGGAAAGCACAGGAGCGGGGTTCCCTCCGGAACCGGGTAAAGGAGTTTGTCCAGCTTGACCTTGCAAAAGCTGTCTAGCCAGGTCATCAGCTCTTTCCTTTGTTACAATCACTTCCCTCCTGAGAGCATTAGTCTCTTGACGAGCGGCGTGTACTTCGGCCCGTAATTCCCCCAGTAGTTGGGCCAACAGGTCAGTCTCAGAAGTTTCCATAGCGCCTGGGTGGGAATTTGTAGGAAGGCTTTGCGTTCTGTAACGCTCACCTGGCTCCCATGGAGGCGCTGGTCTGGGTTGCTGTGGCCTCTTCAAGCGTGATGCGCAGAATACGGACCACCGATTGAACAGGACCCCCAAATCTTGCTTGTCTGGCCCGTAGGAATATCCTTCTGCAGATGAGAAAGGAGATTAACTGTCTGCTGAATAGTGTGCTTGCTTACCCCTTTCCCTCTTCGTTTTTCTCTGACTTCCTCCAAAACCCCCGGTTTAAGCTCACCTTATGGTTTGGAAGGATGAACTCTCCATCCTGCTTCTGGTGCAGGGGCGCACGTTCGTCCAGTTACTTCACTGGTTTTCAGAATGGCGCTGGGCAATCCACTTGACTTTTCTGAGCGATACGCCGTAAGTATGAAGATGCAAAAATTCAAGTGTGAGCCTCCTTTTATGTTGTTTTTCCTAACCTGTGATCTGTCCTTTATTTCAGGTGCAGAACAAAGGCGATGCGTTGATGGGTTAAATTGCCGGTGGTAAAATCAGGTGAGTTAGTGATGAGGGCGACCCCTCTAAATGTCTTTATAATTCCCCAGTAATGTCTTTTGTCCTTTCCCCATAGGGGCCGGGGTGCGGTACCTGCCAAAGATGTGGTGCCGACCCGAGATGTGGAATGGTTCACCAAGAAAAGCCGGTAAGTAATATGGCTGAAAATCCGGCTTTCCTCTTGTGTTCCCTTGCTCACTTTTTGTCTCTTCTTCTCTCCCATAGGTGCAGAGATGTGGCGACCGGTGCTGAGAGCCGCGATGGAGCCGGGCGGCGTCTCGGGAACAGGTGAGTGAAGCGCGGCGCTGCAGCAAGCAACGCGGTGCTTTTAAATGGCAGTCTTCCTTCAGGAATGCTGGCGTGAAGATTCCGGATGCAGGTAAGAAGGTTGAATAAGTTCTTGGTTTTCACCTTTCTCTTCTCTTCTTTCCTTACAGGTGTTCCAGGTTCGAGGCGGGCGTGGCTGGAGTCCAGGTGCAGGAGCAGACACGGTGAGCGTTCAGCTGCTGGGATGCAGAACAACGCAAAGCACGTGTGGCTGTCCGGGCGTGGCTTAAATAGCCTTGGAAGAAGTTCCAGGTGAGTATTCTTCCACAGCCCCACCCAAGTAACAAAATAGTTCCTTCAGAAAAATAGTCCCTCCTAAGCCTCATTTGGCTTGGTTCTTCATGCAGCATGGTCTGCATCAGGTGAGTGTGAGCATGGTCTGCTTCAGGTAAGTGCACCAAACACTTCCCCTTATGAGCCTGGCACCTATGGCGCCAGGACTGATGTCCAACATGAGCCTGGCGCCAACGGCGCCAGGACAGAGTCCAAAGAGCCCCTATAAAGAGCCGCTGGGCTTTTACCCGGGGGCGTGATGCCTGCTCCCGGGGGTGCTGGGCCTGGCCTGGTGCTCCAGGGGTAGGCATCACGACACTGTATTACTCTGTTGAAAATTGAGGGTGACTCGCAGTACCCTTATGGTAACCTGGTGTGTTTCCATTTTGTAGTCCTGTATGTGAAGCTTGTCAAATCTTGTGACTCTGGGTGCAGAGGTATTGAGAAAAAGGCATTTTTTAGGTCAATCACAGTGAACCACGATGCCTCTGCTTGGATTCCACGTAGTATCGTGGCTGGGTTTGCTGCTATGGGGTATTCTTCCTCTACAATGTAATTCAAGGGCCTGAGGTCCTGGATGAAATGCCAAGACCCTCCTTTAGCTTTGCGCATTGGGTACACAGCCGTGTTACATGCTGACTCTGATGGTAGCAATATGCCATTATTTATCAGGGCTGTTATTGTTTCGTATATGCCCCCATCTGCCTCTTTTGATAGTGGGTATTGCTTCACTCTAGGTAGTATTGCGCCTTTTTCAACTTTATTTGTACTCCTCCAATGCTCTTTATGCAGCCCACGTCATAGGGACTGGTGGTCCACAGTGATGCTGGAACTTTAGCCATGTCTTCCTCGTAAAATGGTAGTGGGGTAAATGCAGGTGCCTCGAGTTCCATTGCCATTTTCAGTGCTACTTGCTTGTATGTCACTCTTAACCAGATGTCAACACTCATCATAAACACCATCGCTCCTTCTCCTTTGTTCTCTGAAAAGAGCTCTTAGTCAGACACCTGTGTGAGCCTGCATCCCTCAGCCAGTGCTATTACTGCTCTCCATGCTCTCCCTTCCTTGTCTTGGGCATGTACTGCGATGTCATCTGCAGTTGCTATAATGCTCACCGAAATCACCTTCCCCTCTGGTTCACTAGCTGGTGTCTCAGGCCTGAACAAATATGCTGCTGGCCTCCTCCAAATCTTGCCCTCTATTCCTGGCATCCATGCGAATGCCATGTCTGTTCCATATTGGAACAGTTCGCCATCCACAGGCTCAGCTCAAGCTACTGTCTGGCCACAGTAAGCTTGCAGTATTTGCCGTGCAGTAAGCATGTTTATTCCTGGTGTGGATCAAATTATGCCGTTCTCCGTGAAGGAGATCGTCATATTTAATCTGCTCATTATGTCCTTTCCAAGTATGTTCACTGGCGACTCCTTTGAATACAGGAGTGGGACAGACATGTCATAGTCTCCTATAGATAAGGAGATGTTATCAGTAAAGGGAACCAACCCTCTAGCCCCAGAGAATCCTTGAGTGTGCATGGCCTCGCCTGACATTTTAAATGTACCCTCCCTTATGCAAGACCTAGTTGCCCCAGTGTCAACAAGGAAGGACATTTTTTGTCACCTATCGCTACCTGAATGCGTGGTTCCTCCGCACTATTAGGTGTTATCGACAGGATGGGGCACACCAAGGACGTCTGTGGGCTGTCCTATTGTGGGTACAGTGACTGACTGCTTCCCGTGTAAGGGTTGTGTCCCAAGACAGTCACCCTTCCCAACTGTGTTTATTGTAGCAGTGTATCAATGGGTGTCAATTTATGGTCCTGTATTTGAGTGAGCTGTTGTACTGGTTGCACTTGGTGTTGTTGTGTTACTGCCACCTGTTGCTGCGGTGGTGTGTATGTCTGTAACTGTTGTTGTGGTGCAGCGTAGTGTTGCATCTGTTGCTGTGGCTGTTGTGGTGATACTTGCTGTTGTGTGTTGCTCTGTTGTGTTCCCTGCTGTTGCTGGTAAACCTGTTGCTCCCTCATAGGCCCTTGTCGTCCCTGTTCCCCCCATGCTGGTGGGGTGGGCCTCATTCTACATGTGCGTGACATGTGTCCCAACATTCCACAAACCCAACATACAGGTGGTTCCCTGGCCTGCCATGGGAAATTCCCCGCATTGTCTTGGTACCCTTGTTGCCCATTGGGGTAGTAACTTCAAAATCCTCCCCCTTGCTGTTGTGCATGTTGGCCATACCCTCTCCCTCTCATCATTCCGCCCCTTCCCCAGGGGTTGCTATAATATCCATTTCCTGGTGGCATGTACCCTCCTCCTGTAGGAGCCGTGTATGGTGGGGTGGTCTGTTGTGTTATAAGTTGTGGTGGTTGTGGTAATGGTACTATTTGTTGTTGTGTGGAATCTTGTGTAGCCACTACTTGGGTGGGGTTTGGTGCCATTATTGCCGGTGTAGTTATTAGTGCTCCGTCCATGGTATACTTTGTTAGTTTTTTCTGCACTAATTTTGCCTCTTCTGCTTTCCTATCTTCTTCCTTTTGTTTAATCTTTTCTTGCCACATCCTAAAGTGGTGTATTATTGTTAGTTGCATTTTCGGCCAAGCCTTAGCTTCCATTCCCACTATCTTCTTCAGTTGTCTTTGTACTGTCTCCGGGAGCCCTTGTACTAGTATGTGGTAGAAAATGGCTGGTGTCTTGTCCCATTGCTCTCTAGTTTCCAAGCACCACTTCTCCTGAATCTCCTGGATATAATCAACAGGATCTTCATTCTCACGCATCTTGCGTGACGTAATTGCTCATATATCTGATGTGTCTGGGTACTGGACCCTCAGAGCCTGCCACAATGCATGCCTGCAGTTGGCAAATGGCGCCCTGTCATGTGACGTGTTTGTTAATGTAACTCCGGGGAAGCCTGCCCTCTTCCAAATGTCATCTGCCGCATCCTCTAATATTGATATTACTAGTCCCTTCACGTCTCCCACTGCTAGTTTATGTCCCGCGGTGTGTTTTTCCATCTCGTATATCCATTTCCCCGCTCCTCCGCTTAGTGATGGGAGCCTGCACTTTATATTCTCCTTATCAGCATGCTTCCAAGGAACATATTGTGGTCTGGCCCCTCCCCTCTCCAATAGTGGCATTAAATTGTACCCCATTTGTCCCCCCCGATGTCGCGGGGTGGAATCCGTGTACTCCTCCTCTTCCTCTGTGTCAAGTAAATCTGCTGCCATATTTATATTACTGCTGCTTGTCGTATCTTCTTCTCTGTTTCTCCTCCCTCTCCTATTACTCTCTTGGTTCACTGCAGGTGTGAGTGGCCGTTCTTCCTGCCTGCGTCCTGGGAGGTCTCTGAGCCTGCCGATGTATGGTGTGTGTTCAGGCGCGGGTGTGGGTGGGCGTGTTGGACGTGATGATGTGGATGTTACTGTGTGTGTTGTTCCTCCTGCCACTTCTCTTACCTGTTCCTCACTTCTCTTCTCTTCTTCCCTCTTCCTGAATGTGCATGGTGATTCCCCATTAGCGTGTGTGCTGTACAATTTATCTAAGCTCTCCCTACCGCCACTTCTTCCTTCTCTTCCCACTCCCTCTTCTTCTTCGCTGCAGAATTCATCCAGGAGCGACAACCCCCAATCTGTCCTTTTCCCCCTTACTGTCACCGTTATTAAGTCTATTAAATCCGTTCCTTTCTGTTCGCCTCTACTAGTTACTCCCCCTTGCGCTGATGTTGTAGCCACTTCCGCATCCCGACGCGCATATGTTCTTACCCCAGGCTCCAGTTTCCTCTCTCTGCTCTCCTCTTCCTTCTTTTCCACTATTTCACCACCTATATATCTCTCTTCTTTTTCAATTCCTCCATCACCTCACTACTTACCTTCGCTAATATCCTTTCTTCCTCTCTCCTCCTTTCCCATTTCTCTTTTTCCCTTTCTAATATGCTTTCTATTACTTTACCTTCTTTGTACTTCCTGGTGCTTTCAGAAAGTATTTTCTTTTTCCATAGTTCCATTTCCTTTTCCTTCTCTTCCTCCCTCCTCTTCATGTCACGCTGTGCTGCTCGGGATACACTTTCCGCTATTGCCTTCATCCTCTCTGCTTCCCTCTTCCTCTCTTCTGTACGCTCCTTCATTCTTTCTAACTCATCCCTTCCTCTCCTTCCTCCTTCCTCATGCCTCTTGCTCGAGCTGCTTAATCAGTGCACTCCGCTCATCCCTCAATTCAGTCAATCGTTCCTCTAACATCTCCTCCTCTTCCTGTGACAGCTCTCCTTCCCTTGTTTTGCTCTCCTCACCCCCTATTCCAGTACTACCCGTGTCGTCCTTATTCATTCTCTTCACCACATCTTTTTCTTCTCCTGTTAATGTTCCTCACAGCTTTAAGAGCACCTGTGCTGCTATCCATTCTTCTTGTCCTATGTTGGAAATGTGCTCCTCGCTGTTCTTCCCTCCCTTTGTGCGCGCCTGCATGCAACTCAAACCCATTGTGCTCGTCACCTCCTCCCCCTCTGGTAGCTACCTGTAGCGGTATATGGTGGAGGGCTGTATGCGGGGTTTGATTACCCCTCAGCTGCCGTCAGTTGTTGCCTTGCTGCTTCTCGTAACTCTGTCACAGGATATAACCCACCTTCCTCCTTCTTCACTACCTTCGCTAGGGGCATGTTGTCTGTCCCTTCCCTTTTTACTTCTACTTCATTTCCATTACCAAACCTTTCATCCCCCTTCCTGTCTCTTTCCGCGCACTGTGCGTTACTGGTCGCCGTTTCCCCGTTCCCTTCTTCCTCCTTAATCTCCTTCCCCTCCTTTGTTTCTTCGCTACCCTTCTCTTCTGCCGTCCCTTTCACGGTGAACATTCCGGTTGGTCCCTGGAACATCCTCCACAACTTCAACACCTCCATGTGATGTGCCAACTTCTTCCCTTTGTACGTGTTGTGTATGTGTGTCAGCAGTGAGTGTTGGACGTATGGTTCAAAACTGCTGTTAGGTGGCCATGGTGTTGTCATTTTGTTGTCTGTTCCTTGTATCCATTCTATGCTATATTTGATACGTTTTTCCCTGTGGGGTGACAGCATTTTGCAAATATGTTGGAGGCGGGTAGTCAGAGTGTTCCCCCACCCTCCAGATCCCGACCCGTATGACATGGTTATACTGTGCTTTTAACTCCCCTCAGCACAACCGTCGTTACCTGGCCCCGTAGATTGGGGATTTTTAACCGTCCGCTAAAAGTAAAACAATCAAGTAGAACAATTACAAGTATACAGTCCTTTTCCTCTGTTTGTTTTATTCCTTTGATACCACTGGTACCTTTTCCACTCCCCTCTTTCTTCCACCTTACTCAGCATGGCTGGCGTTCTCCGTGCCCGGTCACTTCCCCCTTTTCACCCTTCCCGTATTTGGGGGTGGCCGGCGTTCTGTGCGCGACCTCCCCACCTCTGTTGTGCCGCCCTTATCCTCTGCTTACTCCCCTACCATCCCTCAAACAATGCAATGTGGTCAAGGTGTCCTATGAAGGCCCTACGGTGACGTCACCAACCTCTTTCAACTATTACCGGTAAGATCTTTACACTTCAAGAGAGCGCGCAATAAGTTTTAACTTCTTGTCCCCGTTAACCCACAGCTGTCCTCTTGTTACGCCCGGAACAAGGTAACCACCAATACACTTTTATAATCGGACTGCGCACGCTGCGTCGCCTTGCGTGTGACACACCCCTGGCTGGGGGGCTTAACCAGCCAATTATCTTCCGTACTTGGCAACAATCTAGCTACCTCCTACAGGAAAACTTCATCTATCTATCGAGTTTCAACTGCTCGATCAATAGGAATCCTCGTCTACTCATTGATCAAAAACGCCAATTCATAGGAAAGCCACACACACACCCCCTCTACAGGTGCCCACGATCTGGACCAATCAGTGTCTATGAGCAACCGCGCGTGGTGCCTTCTGGCTCCACCCACCCTGCTTCTGTGACGTGTGACGTGGTAGAGGACGGCCCTCGTGCCTGTCCTGTTAGCGCTCACTCGTCTATCAACACTTATTAATCAAATCTTCGCAACACACTGTAATAACACCTCCCGCCGCCCTTATTACAACTCCTCCACCCTCCCTCACGATGTCACATTCCTCGTTGGGTGTGCCATACTCACCAAGTTCTCTTGATGCGGGGCCGCTCGACTGCGTGCACCCCTCCAAGCGGCTCGCCACCTCCCCTCGTCTGGACCACGTCTGGACACTCGCCAACCGTGGGCGGGATACTTCTCAACCGGCTCCCGAGGGCCAATATCCGGATTGCGCTGTCCGGTCTTCTCGCAGTTCCATGGTGGTCCTGTAGTCCTCAAAAGGGGGCAGCGGCAGAGGGGGCCGCGCCGCCGGGCTTCCTCGCAACAAGAGGCCTTGGAAAAGGAAAAGAAACTCAAAAGGGTAGACCTTAAAGAGATCTCAGCAGTGCCTCCAACTTGTCGGGGTGATTGTCCCGGGGCCGGCAGAGCCGTCCACGGACCTCCGGGCTGGGAGGCCCCAACTCCTCCCGTGTTTCCCAAAAGGAGTATGAGACACATACAAGGAGCAAGGTGGTTCTGCTGTTTATTATAACAACGGCAGGGATGGGTCTCGGATCGTACGCGTCCGTCTAGACTCTCACTCTTAGTGAGGCTTGCAGGCCCTTTTTACGGCAGCTGGGAAAGTTAGCAAAAAACCTATTGCCACTCCGGATTGGTTCCCCGAGTGGTAGGGTTAGTATAGGGTACATATGGAGAAGGATGTTAGTGGTTAAGGATGAGTCAGGTGGTATACTTGGGCTGTCCCTACTATTAGATACTTGGAAATTGCTACAAGGGGACCCCTGGTGATTGGCTAATACTACTGACGTCAGTGATGAGCCCCCCTGTGTTCTGATTGGTTCTCCCGCGAGCCCCCAAGCCTGGGACCATCATCGTTCCCAGCTCACTATGTACCTGTCATTAGAAACAATGTGCAACTATGTGTTTGTGCAGGCAACGTACAGGTCTGCTCATAGGCTTGTGAGCAGATCGTTCCCATCGCCGTAGGTGTCCATCTTGCTGCTTTGTTGTTGCAACCTGTGTCCCAGACATGGGACCCAGGCGACTTTCTGTCTCGTGGGTCTGGCACCTTGTCAGATCGGCTTGGTCACATGTGGAGAGACCGTAGCTGGAGCAGAATCCTGCACATTAGATTTGTATTTCGTTTCTGTGGGCTTGGCTTTTTTTAAAGGTGTAACCTTGGCGCCGGGCTGGTAGCATGCGAGTTGCAACATCGTGGCCTTGGCTATGAGCTCTCGCTGGGGCTCGTTCTGCATGATCAGCACTTGTATTCTTGCTCTGAGAGGATTTTCATGATGAGGCTCTTGCTTGCGGCCTACTCGGGCCTAGTTCATGGGTGGCGATACATAATCCATTGTATGGAGATCGCGGGTTGACATGGCGTCACAAGCAGTGTTAGGTATACATGATGGTGTCGTCACAGGGTGAGTGGTGGGAGAAGCCTCAGCAAGCGTATACACGAGCTCTTCAGACATCTTGCGTTTCTGCATTACTATAAAAAGGCCTATGTGAAAAATAACAACGATGCATGTCAGTGGGTGTGTCAGTCACCTACGTCATAGCACTGAATATGTTCTTCGTGTAGGTTGGTGTGTGAGTGACCAGTGTGCATGGTGGCACGTGTGTTCTTGGCAGTTGGCTAGGTCGTTATGGCATCCCTAACGATGTGGATACTTGTGGCTGTTGTCTTAGTCGAGTTCATTCATGCCGCAGGTGTCGGCTTGAGTCGGACAGGCTGGTGGGCATACCCTTATGTTCCTGAACCAGGGTATTTTGTCATCTGGTAGTTAGACAAACTCGTCCCATGGGGGGTGCCTGGGCCGTGATCCTCTAGGCCATGGTCTTGATGAGATTGTGGTGAGCTTGTTTTCCCATTCTCCCACTTCAGCCTAAAGGGCCTAATGCAAGACTGCCATTTACTGAAGACGGTATTATTCTTCAGATGGTCCAAGACTTGCAGAGATGCCACCCTATTCAATATTTTTAACAGGAATGGCATATTCGTAATAGGAAGTAGTTCATTGGCAGCAACGGATCAAGACCAGGTTTTTTAAGTAGTGGGGTGATCACTGTATTCCTAACGCATTCTGGCACCACACAATCCTCAGAGACAGAAGACAATCATTAACAGTGAAGGTGGGACACACATTTCCCCCGCAACTGGTGGGCTTCAACTTAGTAATGATATCCATAAGCTCTTCTTCAGTCACTGACCTAAAACTGAACTTAGTCTGGACTGGCTCTATAGGAGGCTCCAGGTTGATGTCAGGGACTTCTTCTGACTTATCCCCAAGGTTGAGGATACTACCCTTGCACTTTATGTTCTCCTTAATCCTCTGAAGTTTCCCAAACAGCGCCACTTGGATTGAGGCGCACCAGGCTCTGTTGATGATAGTGAAAGCCAAAGGATGAGACCAGTCTTCCTAGGGCAGAATTATAGAGGGTAAGGAACTGTGTGCAAGGACTGATCCTTGCTGACTGACAGGGAGAGGATGCGATCAGAGGTTTGTGACTTCCAAGAGATTTCAAAGGAATGCACTTCCAGGTAGGAGGCTATCCAGGCTAGAGAAGATTTGCAAAACTCAAGGTCCTGGTGAGTGATGAAGAGAAAGGAGTGGTTGACATTTGGTGTGGTGAGCATCAGAGAGAAAGTTCAAGACATTCACGAAAGAAGCCTGAGTGTGTACTACATAAGCCAGATTGTAGTGGATCCGCAAGGCCATTATCTTCAAGATACTTGGTTGTCCATTGAAGACCACCCACTCAAGGTCCTTTGAATAATGGGGGAGGAGGGAAATTGGACGATAGTTCACTGGGATGTTTGGCTTAGCAGATGGTTCCCTCAAAAGGGGTAGTACATTTGTAGATTTGAAGGAGGGAGAGTGGTCAAGGGGGGATCAAAGGAGGCGATCGAAGTAGGGAGAAAGACAAGGTTAAGACAGTTGCTGTCAGAGTGGGTAGGCTGATCATGGAGAGAGTAGTGGGAGGGGTCAGATAGGAGGGAATTAAGTTCAAGTCAGTTGGCTGCCGAGGGCTTTGGAGGATTAAAGTCCACCAGAATGACAATAGGAATGTTGATGAGATGTTACTGAAGGAGAAGGGCCAGGTCAGGTAAGAAGGGATAGAGAGGACCGTTGGGTCAATAGGGAGGCAGAACAGGGAGAGGAATTTAATAGTGGCATATTCAAAATAGGAAGAGGTTATGTCTGAGCGGGGAAGGTGTGCCGTGGTGAGGGACTTATTGATAAGGAACGCCACTCCACCACACTTTCCAGTAGGGTGGGAAAAGTGGGAGGAGGTAGCAGTCAGTGTGGAGAGCTGCTAAATAGCAGAGTCACGAAGGGAGATCCAGGTTTCTGCGATAGCAAGAGTCAAAGAGTCCATTGGCCTGCAACTGCCTCCCCGGCTCTTTAAGATTAGAGTGGAACTACACGATTTTTAGAAAGAGATTGAATACAAACGTATTCAAGGAATTAGTTGGCGCCACCTCAGGAAACAAATCTGGATGTCCTGTTACCAATTGTTGTCTTTGGCTTTATGTATGTCCCCTGATGCCTGCAGCGCTTTATAGATACATAAATAAATGTGGTATGTGATGTAAGAAGACTTGTTGCAGAGGGATTATGTATTCCAGGGGCCAAGTGAAAGGGGGATAGAGGCTGGGGGAGAGGCTCAGGTGTTGTGTTGTAGATGGGGGGGATAAATGAAGTTGGAGGCCCTAGAAGAAAGGGAACGTAGGATTTAAGGAGTGTGGGGGAGAGGAGGGAGAATGGGTAGTGGGAGACTGGAGACTGAGATGGAAGTTAGACCCAGATGTGGCTGAAGGCTATGGGAGAAGGGGGAGAAGAGTGAGTACAAGGGGGAATTGAGTGGAGTCAAAGCATATGTTGGAGTGTAGAATAACTAGACAAGTGAAAACAGTGAAGGGAGGGTTCAGCCCAAGAGGGGAAGGGTAGGTGGGTGAGTTTTAAGGGTAAGGGGAAAGATGGATAGGGAAGCAGCAGGTGTACATTCTGAATTGGGTAGACCCGGGGATCGAACCTGTGTTGTTCTATGTCGTCTTGCTTCCAAGGCGAGCATGTTGCCCCTGAGCTATCCTCCTGAGCCATGGCTTCCAGAATTCCAGGTAGGATGCAGGAACGGTCATGGGTGCTGGAAGCCCACAGAGTTTCATGTTTGAAGCGTGATCTTCAGGCTGTGGCAAATGAAACGTCAAAAAGAAAATTAAACTACTTCTGTTTCACGACATCCCTTTGTCCCAACCCATTTATTTTTATGGCCTAATCTGAAATGTAATGTAATGATAGGCGCGTCCAGATATTGCCTGTACTCCTCAACAGTAGGTGGAGCTTTCAATGTGGTGCGGGAAGCGCTGGGCAGTCACACGCGTCACAGATATAAATCAGTTTGAGGACTTCTTTATTTTAAAGTCAGAATGACCAATGTGGCGGCAGGACAAATGCCTAGAGGAACTAGGGGACACCCTGAAACCAAAGAGGGGCTTAGTAGATTGAATACTGCAAATCAAAAAGCAAAACCTAATCTTAAAAGTACTGGCCATGTCTGGGAATCCTAATCTACAACTAATTCTCCAAAAGATACGTCCACGAGCGAAGTCCCCGGCCTATGCTTAACGAGCCTATCCGTCTGCAGGCTAGCCTAGATAGAATCACAGATGTTCCAGCCAAAGAGTCCTTGAATCTTATTCTTACAGTCCATCCGTGAGCTAATTAGACCAAAGAAAGAGCCGTTTCTGGCGAGGCTCTTGTGGGCGCTACTCAGACGCTGGACTTCCTTAAACTGCTCTGCGTCCAACACACTCATGATCTTCAAAGAGCGTCCCAAAGGCCTCTCTTCTGAAGGTTCAAAATACTTGATAGTTCTCACCTGGAGACAACAGTCCTCGCCTGGAGACAACAGGGTACTCCGGACATTTAGGGTTCCTTAGGATTCACTAGAGTTCCTAGGCCCCTCCTGGACCTTGGGTTCCAGGGCTCACCACCGGTTCCTCCTCAACCTTAGCCTTAATGGGCAATTCTGGTAATTCTCCTCCTATGCCCCAATTTATGGTCCTTTACAGAGAGCTGATTTCTCCTGCCCTCCTGCCCCAGTCCTATCCTAGGGGCCACTGTTGGGGGCTCTCCAGTTCCCCCGAGGACTTGAGAGGCTGCTGTGCCCTTCAGTTCATCGCCCTCCTCAAGGGCTTCCATGCCTTAGCGGCGTTCCAGCTCGAATGTTAATGGAATGAAATGCACGGGAATCACTCATAATGAATCAGCTTACTGTACTGTACGACATGTACTCTCCTTCCTTCCTTCCTTCCTTCCTTCCTTCCTTCCTTCCTTCCTTCCTTCCTTCCTTCCTTCCTTCCTTCCTTCCTTCCTTCCTTCCTTCCTTCCTTCCTTCCTTCCTTCCTTCCTTCCTTCCTTCCTTCTTTCCTTCCTTCCTTCCTTCCTCTCATTCGCAGGGGATCCCCCCTGCACTCCATTTCCAACACGCCCCCCCACCCCCATGGTGCTTTAATTTCCATCCCCTTCCCTTTGCCCCATGCCCCGGACCGTATGAAATACGGGACGATAGAGGGCCTGGGAGTTTAGGCGCAGGGTGGGGGGGAAACGGCGCAGAAGCAGCAGGGAGAGGCGTCCAAATGGCGCCCCGCAACACAAAAGGAACAGGAAGGGCAGGAAATGGCACCTGGGGAAGGTGCGAGAAGTAACGGCAGGGGGCCGGGGTAAGCCCGGCCCCCAACGGCAGAACAAAAGGGCTCAGGGGTATAAGTAACCCCAGGAAAGGAGAAACAGGACAAAACCAGGTAAGGAGCTCACCTCTCTCGGGCAAGCTCCTAGGACCTGGACAAGGGGAAAGAAGGAACATTTACTCTTGCGGGTGATCGCTCTAATATCCCCTTTTTTCCTTCTGTTTTGCAAGCAAGGGTGGCCAAACTCCCGTTAGCCATACAACTCGTGGAGCAGCCTTACCTCGATACCGGTCAGCATCGTCCAGGAGGCTCCGGCCGGAGCAGGGGGAGCAGCAGATCATCGTTGGAAGCAGTCGGAGGAACGCTGTGCAGAAGGAGCCGCAGCAGGACCAGCCAAATCAGGAAGACCGCTGTCAACGAAGCCGCCGGAAGGAAAGCAAGGCGGCGGCCCGCTTCGGAGCAGAGCTTTGTCATGGGGGGTGCAGGGTGAGAGGCCGCGCACTGAAAAAAGCCTGTGAAACGGTGGACGAGCAGAAGGGCGGGCCTTTTGCTGGCACGAAGGAGTCGGAAGGAGCAGCAAAGCTCGTGCACGGCCGCGAGAAAACCTGTTTCTTTCTTAAAGGGACAAGCAAACGGAACGCGCAAACAGGGCTTGGCTGGGAAGGGCATAACATTTCTTAAAGGGGCAGAGCGCACTTTGCCCGAATAGCTCACATCAGTAGAGCATCAGTATTGGCAGCAACATTATTGACAAGGCAAGGCCAGGGGGAGACTTGTAGGGCAAAGGAGCAAGAAAAAATCTAACACAGTCAAGAATCACAACTGGCAGCCAGCCCGGAGGAGAAAGCAAAGAGCAGAGCGCAGAAGAGAAAAAGCTCGAGTTCAAAGGAGCAGCAAGAAGGAAGTGCAGAGGACAACACCAGCACTTGGAAAACATTCAAACAAGGAGAATGGCAGAAGAGAGGGCAAAGAGGGCGCAAGAATTCAGCGAATGGGCAAAGAAGGCAGAAAAGGAATATGGGGCACAATGGGTGTTGGAAGTAATCCAAAAAGAGGAAAGGGCAAAGGCAATGTCACCTTTGTTGTTCGTGGAACCCAGCAGCAGCGAAGGAGAGGACGATGTGCCTCAAGGACAGAAGAGGAGGAGAGAGGAGCCAAGGCAATCGCAGAACCAGACAGAGACACCCAGGAAGAAGAAGAACAAGAAAACCAAAGGTACTGTGAATGTTGATGTGGGTAGAAAAATAGTGAAAATGTTGAAAACATGTGTCATGGGTACGAGTAAGTTGCCCAGAACCAATGGCAGAAGGGGCAGAGGCTTGAGGGGACCCAGGGAGGAGCAGGGGTATTCGTCATCAGCGGAAGGGAGTAGCGAGGATGGGGAGAGGGATCATCTGAAGGCATGGGTAAAATGGAAGGGGGTGGTGAGAAAGGAGAAGCAGAAAGGGGCAGGGGGGCAGAGGCGGAACCCGCAGAAACCCCGGTCCCAACGCCACAGCGGGCACCGGCTGTACCAAAAGCAGGAGAGGTGCCTCAGGGTACCAATCCACAACCAGTTGCACCAGTGGCAGGCAGCCAACCGCAGGGAGTGGCACCACCAGTGGCACCATTAGCACCAAACCCCGGAAGGGTACCACAGGGTACCAATCCAGTTCTGGCAGCACCGCAAGGGGTACCACAACCAACAGGAGCAGCAGCAGCTGCATTAGACCAAGAGGTGGGCCCCGTCATGACAAAATATGGCAAACCTACAATAGGTAAGGATGCACAAGGCAGGTCCATGAAGGCGATGGCTTGGTACATCAATGACAAAGTAAAGGAAAAGATATGGAGAAAGGAGTTTATCGACATTTTTTCTCTATTAGGCTGCCAGAAAAGGGGGATGGATGTGTCTATAGAGGACATAAAAGAAGATGAGAAATGGCTGCTAAGGCGGGGAACAATAGTTAAATGTTTTGACAACTGGATGGCAGCCTTCCAGATAATGTCAACAATCATATTACAAAAATTCCCCGAGGACGGGGTATCATTGGTGGCATATCAGCAGAGGGTACTAAAGGTATATGAGGCATTCGGGGGGGTGGGATGCATGGCAAGAATATGACCACGAGTTCAGAAAAGAAATGGATTGTTTTCCAGACATGGGATGGGATGAGGAAAATTTCAACCTCTACATATTTAATGTATTGAAAGAAAATAGGGAGAACAGGGAGCGGAACTCAGGAGGCCAACAGAGGAGGCAGTACTGGCAGAAGGATTACAGATCAGAGTATAGATACAACAACAGAAGATACAAAAGCAGTTATGACAGATCTAGGGATCAAAGCTATTGGAGTAGGCAGTATGGTTCACAGAGAGGTTGGCAGAACAATTTGCCACCAACGGCACAGGGTGGTGGCAGCGGGAGCATGTGGGCAGCACGGGCAGAGCCAGGGCAATGTCGAAATTTCGAAAAAGGGGTACCATGCAGTTGGGGCTGGAAGTGCAAGTTCAGCCACAAGTGCGAGATTTGTAAGGGAGACCATAGCAGCTCCAAGTGCACAAGGGTGACAGCCCCCAACACCAGAAACAATGAGAAGCGGATCTGGGAGCTGGGGAGGGAAGGGGGCTACACCGGTAAGAATTGATAGAATGGAAGGGTGGCTTCAAATATTCCCAGACCAGGAAGTGGCAAAAATGATCAGACAAGGTTTTCAAGAAGGTTTTAACATCCCATTTTCAGGGCAAGGATCACACATTATCCCCAGAAACCTAAAATCCGCTATAGAAAACAAAGAGATAGTAACCAGAAAAATCCAGAAAGAGGTGGAACTAGGTAGGGTCGGGGGCCCCTTTTCAGTATTACCATTTGACAATTTCATATGCTCACCACTGGGGTTAGTCCTGAAAAAGGAGGAGGGGGAACACAGACTGATTCACCATTTATCATATCCCCCGGGGGCGTCAGTCAATTACGGCATTCCACAGGAGGAAACGTCAGTAACCTACTCATACTTCCAGGAAGCTGTGGATTTAGTCAGGAAAGCCGGACAAGGGGCATGGATGGCAAATGCGGACATTAAGTCAGCATTCCGGCTGTTGCCAGTCAACAGCAAATCTCAGAAGTGGTTGTGCATGCATTGGGAGGGGCAGTACTTCATAGACAAATGTCTGCCAATGGGTTGCGCCATCTCATGCGCATACTTTGAGAGGGTAAGCTCATTTTTGCATTGGGCAGTCACAAAAGAAATGGGGGAGGCCAAGATCGTGCACTGCCTGGATGATTTCTTGTTTGTAGTGCCCAAAGGGTGAAAACTATGCAAAACAACGCTGGACAAATTTGTAGAGGTAACAAATGAGTGGGGTTTTCCATTGGCAGGGGAAAAAACAATGGGCCCAACACAGGTTATCCAATTCCTAGGAATAGAAATTGACTCAAGACAGGGGGTTTTCCGGATCCCTCAGGACAAGGTAACAGACCTGCTGGAAACAATAAAAGGTCTAAAAGGGAGGAAAAAGGCTTCGGTGAAAGAACTGCAAGCACTAGCAGGGAAACTTAATTTCGCGGGACGGGTCATACCACAAGGAAAAATATTCCAAAGAAGCATCGAGTTGAGGACAAGAGGGGAAAAGATGGGATACCACAGGGTGAGGATAGGGGGAGGAATTAAGAGGGACATCGAAATCTGGGCAGAATTCCTGAGGTCTTTCAATGGGGCAGTCATCTGGCGATCACCTATAAACAATGAAGAGAAAAGGGTGCTGTTCACCGATGCGGCGGGGGGTTTCGGGTTTGGCGCAATACTGGGGAAAAGTTGGTGCGCGGAAAAATGGCCCGAAACATGGCAGGAGGCAAAATGGACAAAGAACATAACGCTGCTGGAACTCTTTCCAATCTGGGTAGCATTATGTGCATGGGGGAAAGGACAAAGAGCTGGCAATATGGTCGGATAATATGGCAGTAGTGCACGTGTTAAACAAAGGTAGCGCGTCTTGTCCGATAGTATTGGAATTGATGAAAGCCATCACACTAGAATGTCTAAAAATGAATGCATGCATAAGGGCGAGGCACATCGCCGGAGAAGCAAATGTGGTAGCTGATGCATTATCTCGTTTTCAGTGGGGAAGATTCAGGGAACTGAGGCCGGACGCCGACAGAGAACAAACGCCCACGCCACGGAAGGCATGGGTCCCGCTAAAGGCATTGGAAAGGAAAGATCGGTTGGCCTCAAGGTCGACCCTAAAGAAATTGGAGAACCACAGAGAATGGAGCGGGTCATAGACAAGCTGACCAGGAACGCCCTAATGTACAAAATGGGTAAGCAGTACGAAAAGCATGTGGAAGATGTGTTGTTGGAAACAAAGGTGCAAGATGTGGGGGATATTTCATCGGAGAAAATGTGTGAATTTTTGGAAAAAGCATTTGCCAAGGGAAAAAAGAAAAGCTGGGCGGCAGCACACCTGGCCGCAGTGGCATATACAGCAAAGATAACCGGGGTACCAGATCCAACCAACAGCCCAAGAATAAAATATGCAATGAAAGGTTGGGCTAAATTGGAGGGGAAGAAACCAGACAGCAGAAGGCCGCTAAACTTTGGGAAGCTAGTGATTTTATTAAAAGTATTACAAAGTACATGAGGTAGCATATATGAGACAGCCCTGTTCAGGGCAGCATTTGCATTGGCATACTACGGGGCCATCAAGGTGGGGGAACTGGTAGCCCGGAACACGGTAGCAGGCGATGGCCTGGCAAAAAGCAATATTAGTATGGGAAGGAAGGGTATGACCATAATGTTGAGGAAATCCAAAACAGACCAAGCATGGAAAGGTAGTGAAATAGACCTCAATTGCATTAAAGAGAAGGACCACTGTCCCAGATGTATCACCCAAGAATTCCTAGTTATACGACCGGAGGTCGGAGGGCAACTGTTAATACATAGGGATGGTAGTGCACTCAGCAGACACCAATTTCAGGCAGTACTGAAACAAGCAGTGGCCAAAGCGGGATGGGATCCAGCTGAGTTTGGAATACACTCATTCAGGATACGAGCAGCAACCTCGGCATGGGCAGGGAGCTTGGGGGCAAAAAGGGTAAAGAGGATTGGGGGGTGGAAATCGCAATGTTTTAAAAAATACATAAGAGAGGACCTGATGTGAAACACCCTATTTCCCCTTTTTTTAACACAGACAGGCCCCTACAAATCATCATGGATAGTAGGGCACTCCTTTGTGACACGGGCAGGCAGATGGATTGAGGAGGTAAAACACAGTCTCCACTTCAAGAACACCATTACGTCATGGTGGGGCCTCCCGGGAATGCATTGGGAGGGCATCCACGACAGGTTGTCAGAGCCCCCTGAGTACCTAGTTATACACCTTGGTGGGAATGATTTGGTCAGCACGAATAGGGGAGAGTTACAAAGGAGCATCTGCGAGTCCCTGCATAGAATAGCACACTGCTGGTGGAAAACTGAAATCTTTATGTCCGAGGTAATTACACAGAGAGTCTGGTATGGGGCGCATCGGAGGCAGGCAATTGAGACAGCGAGAAGGAAGTTGAATAAGGCAGTAGAGAAATACTGTAAGAGCACGGGGCTTCATTTCATAAAGCATGGTCTCTCACAAAACAATCCGGACATGTTTCATCAAGACGGGGTACACCTGTTAACCAAGTGGATGGGGGTTTTTGCGGCCAACATTTTCAGGGCGCTGCAGGAACAGGGGTGCAGGTAGAAGCGCTTTTGAGGGGACCTGAGTGGGCGTGGCAACGCCCTCTCAGGTGTGGCGGCATGTGCCCAGGAACGGAGGCCCAAGAGTAACAAAGGCTCGGGAGGAGCCTTGGGCAACTCCAAAACTGGACACAAGGCGCCCAAAAGCTAATGATGGTGTTATTGTTTTTTGTTATGAATTTTCTGTAAGAAAATAAAAAATGCCTACGGCCTATAATTTTTCCACAACAAAACTGGTCTGCTATGTTATTTACCTAGGTAGGTGTCAGGTAGAGGGAGCAAAGGGAGCCCACACTACTCGGCCTAACATTGTTTTCCTCTCCTCCCCTGAACCGAGTATTCCGACACCCCTCCCACCCATTCCCCAACCTCGTCCTATTCTCTTGTCAGGGGGATGCCCCCTGAACTCCCCATGTCTATGTCCCATGTACCTTACCCTGTTAATTACCTTTATTGTCCCCTACCCTTCAACCAGAGCTCTTCTGCTCCCCCAACCCCAGAATTCCACCACCTCGCCCACTCTGCTCCCTGCCCCCCTCAATCCTGTTTTAGCCCTTCCCCTCTTTCAATTACTAGCCTTTCTCACCCCACTCCCAAATGAACGCAGCCTCTTCTGCTGGGTGCAGGCCCTTCTGTGGTGTGGTTCCTTGAGTAGTTGTTAGGCTAGCCCGCTCCAGCCCTTCCGCGTATTCTGTATTCCAGTCTACAGGCCGCTCTGCTCGCCTGTGGTGCATTCTTTGGAATGGGGTTTCTGGGCGTGAGACTGTACAGGGCTGTTCTGTAAGCCCAGGTATCAGTCTGCATGGGGATAGTGGGCCAGTGGGATTCCTCCCCATCATGCACCACTGGATTGAGACATCGGGTGCAGTCCAACCAGTAGATTCTTAATCATGAGACACTTACCCATGTCTGAACTGTCAACATTGTAGTATTGTGATCAAAGGGGAGTTTATGGTCTCAAATGCCCATGCAGCAACTATTTCACTTATTTATTTTATTTTGCATTTGTAAAGCGCTCTGAACCCGGAGGCATCTAGTCGCTGGTTGCAGCACAAGACAAGCTTCGAGTCAGATTGTCTAGCGAAAGCCGGCGCAGGTCATTAGGCAAAGAGCCAGGTTGTCAGGTGTTTTCTGAAAGTCCCGTAGGAAGGTAGGCAGCGAAGGCAAGGTGGCAGGGAATCCAAAGCTTGGAGGCAGCGACTGGGAAGGTAACGCCACCTGCTCCGGATCGCTTGAACCTGGGCACTGTCTGGCGGTTGCGGTAGGCCGATCTTGTAGGCCTTGTTCATTTGGCTATGTGTGGCCTTTGTGAGAGGTATGCGAGGGCCCTATTGGGTAGACATCAGTGGGTGATAGAGAGGGAGCCAGTGCAGCTTTCTTCTGGCATCTGAAATGTGCTCATATCTGGGAATACCAAGGGCAGCTCAGAGAGAGTTTTTTTGTGGATGATTTGGGGTTTCTTTTTTTATTTATTTTGTATTTATTGCTCGTGTGGTAAGTAAAACAAACCTTATGCAAACAGCACAAAATGCATAACATGCATATTCTTTAAAAAGTACAGTATTAAAAAAAACATTTCAGATGACTAATTAACATACATTTACACAGCATCAATAAAGCTTTCCTCAAATGAATACCTTTGTTTAAAAGTGTTAAACTGCAATACAAAGGGCCATATTCTGTGCATTAAAATTCAAAACCAAAAAGCATACAAGTTTATTCATGTTCCGCTCAGAGATGCCAGAGAATAGGGCGTTACAATAGTAGTTTTGGTCCTATGATGGCTCGAGCGATAGTGATGCGATAGTGATGCAGTTATTAACAGAGAGTCTGCTGGCGTTTCTACGTTTCGTAATGTGGGCAGCAGAGGATACAATGGCACTGACTTGTCTCGTCATGTCTAGTGTGGCATGCAGATGAATTCCCAGTGTTTTGAATACCAGTGAGACTGGGAAAGTGACACCATCAATCCTGAAGGAGCGGTAAGCCGGGTTTACCTTGTGGAGTAGGGCTTGGGGTTCAAAAAGAAAGATTTCTGTTTTTTTGTCATTCAGGCAGAGCAGGTGGGAGGTCTGGATGATCTCGTATGTGGTGTTGTGAGAGGGTGTTTCCTGGGCATAGTTTCAGTGAGAGGGGGGAGGATGTGTGTGTTGTCTCCGTAGTTTGTGCATGTGATTCCAAGGGCATCCATGTTGCCAAAGAGAGGTTTAGTGTAGATATTGTAGAGAGTAGGGGAGATGCAGGAGGATTGTGGGGCACTGCAGGTGACTGGAGATGGGGGGGCTGCAGATTCCCTGGAAAATACCTGCCTGGTTCTGTCAGCGAGGGAGGAGGCCATCCATTTGGTTGCTTCAGGAAAGAAGTTGGCAGCAGTAGTCAGATGGTGGCACAGTGTTTTGTGATTTACGAGCTCTGAGCAGCGGACAGGTCTAGTTGTAGTAGTAGAAGAGACGATTTGCCTGTGTCTCTAGTGTCGCCAAGCTGATTTTTAGATAGAGTAAGGCTGATTCAGTTCCGTGTCTTGGGGCGGAAGCCTGACTGGCAGATGCAGAGGATGTGATGGTGCTCTAGGTAGTCTTGGAGCTGGAGATAGGCTGCTCCATCCACAGTTTTCAAGATGAAGGGGACAGTGGTGATTGGTCAGTAGTTTGTGGGAGTGGTGGGGTTGAGGGAGGGTTTTTGGGAAGGGGTGTGATCCAGGCTTCCTTGAGGATAGATGGTTTCCGTCTCTCTCCCGTTAGCCACGATTTCGGACGCTCGCTGTGTGGAAGGACAGAAATCAGCTTTCTCTTCAAATCTACACATGAGAAGCGATGTATGAAATCCTTGAAAATATCATTTAAAGCACTGGGATAGCACGAAAGAGGTACAAACAGAGCCAGTTGAACCAATTAACTTTGCGGATGCTTTTGGTGACCATTTGATGACTCATCAGAAATGTAAAGTTACTTGTTACAAGTATCAGGTGACACTCATCACCGTAAGGAATCTTATGTGCCCACTACTTCACACTGGTGAATAATTTGGAAATTGGAAATTGAAAAAACACATTATATGTTGGAAGAAATCAGCAATAATCTTATTTTGCTCCCGAAGAAGAGAGTTATTCTCTCGAAACGCATTGATCTAAAAACTTTTGATTCATTATTGCATATTTTGTATTAAGCTTTATGTACTTTGTGTTATGCTTTAAATGAAGAATTTTGTATGACTATGAATACAAAACATCTCCTTTTGAAACATTTTTGAGAATCTTGATTTATTTATTTGGAGAACACGTCGAAAATTAAGAAACATTGAAGTATTGACATCTGAGTAATGATTACATTGCTTTGAAATATGATATGTTACGAAGTGTGATAACATGTATTTCTAAATAACAATGAAACATAGTTACATTGAATACATGAAACCCCAATTTAATGTTGACTGTTTTTTCCTGTACATATAGGTGTGCAGGGGACGTGGGTTCTCATATATGATGAGTTCTCCAACTCTTGTGGTGTCATTAAGGCCTAGGTTGAGGTCACTGAGAAGTAGGAGTTTAGCCTTGGGTTTCAGGGTGGTGGTGAGCGAATGCAGGATGTCCTCTTTGAAGGAAGGGCTGAGGCCTGTTGGGCGATAGATGAGGAGGTTTGAGATAGTGGCGGTGGGTGCAGTGCTCCAGATAAGATTTTGAGGTGGGAGCATTCTACGCATGATTTTTCAAATTAGAGAGAAAATGCAATTTCAAGACGGTAAAAATGAGTTTTCTCCTCTGCAAGAGAGTAAGACTTATCCAACACATGCACCCAATGCATGTGTAAAATCAGGCCCGTAGACCAAAGAGTTGTTGATCAAAGTTGTCTGGCTTGCGCGGAGCCATTCACTCCACATGCAAACGACACAGCCCATCCGAGCACATAGTAACAACACATCACTCCACTTGATAATGGCATATATCCCCCGTGAACATGCTAGCTACACATCTCCTCTTGACACATACTAACGAGTATGACATGTACTCTGTGCCCATGGTACAGGCACATCGCCTTTCAGCATTTCCAGAGATCTGCTGTTAGCATTTGAAGAGCAATTTGTGTCATTTGCATGTGTAAATTGCACCTTTACACTGTGTGCATGCTAACAGCACATCTCTATGCATATGCTAATGGCAGACATTGTTTTCATGTATTGATAGAACACATTCTGTTTAGCAAGCCTGATATTTTCACACGTTGACAGGACATATCTCTACCCATAGTGACCTCAAATCTCTTCTCTGCGCATGCTATTGGCACATCTCTTCTCGTCTGCTAATGGCTCATCTTCTCTGCGCACATACTAGTGGGACAGCTATCTGTACATGCGTGCTGAATTCGCGCATGTGCACAGAGGAGGTGTGCATGCTAACGACACACCTTCTCTACGCACATGCTAATGGGACATACCCTCTCTGCACAAGCTAACTGCACATCACATCCCTGCACGTACTAACTGCACATCCTGTGCAGCGACGGGATGGCACATCTTGGCTCTGCATGCTAATTGCACTTCTGTTCCATACTAATGGCACATCTATTCTTGGCACCTGCAGATGACACATCTTCACTAAGTATGTACAATGGGGACATTTCTTCTCTCCGAGTACTAACATAGCATCTCCTCTGCCCATGCTATAATGGCACATCTCCTCTCTGCCGGTCTTAACATCAGGGGTCCCTTCTGCACAGGCTAATGTTGGCAAAGCACATGCTAACGTTGCATCCAAAGAAAGGGTGGAAAGCTACCGGGCAGTAGGGTGGCCTGCACTTCCCAAGTTCCAATTACGTGGAGGGCTGACACAGCCTTGATGGGTGTGGCACAGAGGGAAGACCACTACTATCAGTGCTGGAAATGGACAAATTGTACTGGGGACAAATGTACCCGATTTTCCCCCTCCCCTTTCCTTATTCAGCCTGACTCGAACACGTCTTCGCCAGCCCCTACCAGAATGGCCAACAATGCTCCCCTGCCATTCTGCTTGATTTTGTTGTAATAAATCAAGTATCATTCGAAATGGGGTAATAACTGTTACTACAGTGCTTAAAAGCTGAAGGAATTCGGCTAAAAGTGCTATGTAAGAACACATACTCCCTTTCCACGTGTTATTGGCATAGCCTCCGTAGACATGCAGCAGCACATCTCCTCTCTGCGCATGCTAACTGTGCATTCCTTTTCTGCATGTGCCTGTGGCACATGGCCTCCCTGCATGTGCTAATGGCAAATATATTCAGTTCCCGGGCTGCCCCGCATCTCTCATTCAGGCTAATGGAACCGTTCATCCCTGCATGGGGTAACGGCCCATCCCTCATGGTATAGCCCAGCAGCAAGCGCACGTCTTACTACAGCCAGCATAACTTTATAAATTATACATTACAGAGCAGGTTTGTAACGGCCGTGGTGCAGCAAGTAAAGGAATTATTGCAGATGTGTTGGCTCCCGACCCTTTATTTCAGCACTGTGAGGGAAGAGGTGGGGGTGGCTGGTGGCTTGGTAGAGTGAGCCGACCTACCATACAGGGGTGCAACAAAACCTACATTTCGGGGGGGGGGGTTAAATTGTGATGGGAGGGGCCACTCCAGAAAATAGGCAGGGCAAACTTGGAGGCTCTGCCCCCACTGTTCTACCCACCTCCCCCCATGGTTTGGTGTGGGGACCAACTATTGAATAGTATATTTTGAAGTGCAATATGCAGAGAGGTTATGGAGGACTTTCTTGAGAGTAACAGCTTTAAAGTTTTACTGCATTTGTTCAAGTATCTTTTTCTGAACAAACACAGTAAAGCTTTAACACCACCCTTCCCTCACCTCTCTGCCTAACAAAAGGCAAGTGTGCACATCCAGGGGTGCACCTAGGCTAAAATGCAGGCGGGACTACCCTTCAAATGTTGGGAGAGGTGCTAACTTCTGAGACGGTGGAGGAGTGGCAAACATACTTGTGTAGGGGCATCTAACTTCATTACTCACTATAATGAGACTATTCTAGTGCAGCCTCAATGTTACAATCAGTTAACTCTCTCCTTTAAGTCTGAATACAACCACTTCTTGCAGATCATGAAGGTCCTAGAAAGTGTGAAAGTGGCAGATGGCGTGCAATGAAAAACTCAATATCCTAGCATAACAGGGCATTGCAGAGTGTGGGGCAGTACTCTGGATGGCCCAAGCAACTTCAGTGGCTGGGAGCAACAGGGGAGAAAATGTAATGTTGGTTCTACCACAGTCTACCATCAACTAACCCCTGCAGCAGTGCCAAAAACAAATTCACCTCAATCTCCCACCAATACAAAACAGCCATCTCCGCTGCCAAAACACGAATCTCCAATGCCAAATCGCACTCCAAAGAAATCTTTGCCATCTTTAATGAGCTCATCTCCCCCCCAATACACCTGATGAAATAATCAAAGATGAAGCCTGGTGTACTAGTATCCAAGCTACCATGCTACACAAAATTGACCTACTCCAAAAGAAAATCAAAGACCATTGCAAAGCATTACCTCAAAATACAGGAACTAAGCCTACCAACTCCACAACCGCCTCGTCTAAGCCCACCATACCTAACTTCTCTTTCAGGGACGTCACTGAACCAGAAGTTATCAACTTACTAAAAAATCTCAACCCCCCCCCTTGTAAAGGAGATATATGCCTGCCAAAGCTCATCAAATACTGCGCAGACTGCTTTTCACGGCCTTCATCAATGCGTCCTTTAGATCAGGCATTATCACAGCCAGCCTCAAAGAGGCCTGGGTCCGCCCCCTCCTAAAATAAACCACCCTCGACCCCCTACAACCCATCAACTACAGACCGATAACCACAGTGCCATTCCTCTTGAAATTATTGGACAAAGCTGCACATTGCCAAATCTAACACTTTCTGGAAACCCATTCCATCCTTGGGATCAGGCAATCAGGCTTCCGGAAAGGACACGGCACCGAAACAGCCCTGGTGGATCTGAAGAATCATATCACCCAAATCATGGATAAGGGAAAGCCAGCCCTACTGCACCTCCTAGATCTTTCAGCCACATTCGATCTGGTTGATCACAAGACCCTCACCTCACACCTCACACACTCAGCCAATTTCTCTAAAGAATCAGCTCGCTGGATCACCTCCTTCCTCGAGGGAAGAGCCATGAAAGTCTTCTCGGACACTGCTAACGCCACACCCACGACAATCCATTGCGGGGTCCCTCAAGAATCCTGCACTGCACCCACACTTTACAACCTGTTCACTAAGCGTCTCTTTGACAAGCTTGACTCACATGGCATCACATACACGAACTACGCGGACGACACACAAGTACTTCTACCTCTCTCAGGCTCATACCACGAAGACGCCAAGCCACTTCACACTATCTACTCCATCATTCAGGCTTGGATGGCAGTCAATGGCCTCTGCCTTAATGGAGACAAGACTGAAATCATGATACTAGGACAACAGAGCACCCTAGACAAACTGGACAAACTGTACGCCAACTTCTCCATTGACAACTCCATCATCCCCGTATCCACAGCTGTCAGGACACTGGGGGTATTCCTAGACTCCTCACAAACAATGACCAGACAAGTCAGCGCAATCACTTCCTCATCTGCGCATACCACCAAACTTATAAACGCCATCAAGCCATACCTCTCAAAACCTAATTGCCTTACAATAGCCAGAGCAACCATTGGAGCCAAACTAGACTACTGCAATGCCCTACTAGCAGGTACATTGGCAAAAAGCCTAAACAGACTACAAGTCACTCTTAGCATCCCAAGAAGAGAGCATATCTCCCACGCCAGACACTCAGCCCAATGCCTCCCGGTTAAAGAGCAAATCACACTCAAAATCCTCACCCTCACACACAAATGCCTCTCTCTTTCCGCCCCGTCCTACCTATCAGAGACCATCTCCAAACCCTCCTCCTCACGTCTCACCAGGACGCAATACACCAATCTACTACATATCCCACGCATCAAAAAAGCCAAAGCCGGTGGCCCAAGCTTCCCCTACATTGCTGCCAAGTCCTCGAACGCTCTACCTGCTGACATTAGAGTGGAGAACTCACTCCCGATTTTTCATAGAAAACTGAAGACCTCTTTCGTTGCACAGTAACATGTGACACTCGCTAACTTTGTAAATATACTGCACTGTAAATATGTACAAATGCCATACATGCTCCTGTAAATTATGTATCACTCATGTATATACAACCAAAATATGTCTGTAACAAGCGCCACGATGCCCCCTGGCTGACGTGCGCTCTACAAATCCGAATAAATAAATAAATACAGTCCGCTATAGTAGAATCTCTGGTGCACTGACTGGCTGGTAAGACTATGTCTGCCTGTCAAATCCACTGTTACAAGACTGGGGTAGGGCCAGTGCAGCAATAATGCAATTCTATGCAGCAGTATTGGAGCCACTATAACAGAAGCACCAGGATACACCAATGTGTCCCTACACTTATTAAAACGGTCCTTTTGTAAGGGTGTAAACTTAATCATTTATGAACACTCCAATTTTTGCAATTGAAATCAGGGTGAGATTACATTATTTGGCCAGGATCACACACTTACGCTAAACAGCGAAGCTGGGATTTTAACCTACTCTTTCAATTTGGGCATAGTCACCTTCTTCCACGTTTTACTTGGAACAAAAATTTAAGTTTTGGGTGTCAAGACCTACAATAATACTGTCATATAGAGTTTACTTGCAAAATAAACAAATTGCATAGTAAGGCATCATGACAACATGTAAATCCTTATAGCAGCATGTTGAGCCTAAATAATATCACTGTACCTTTATTTTCCACAACCTGAATAGAAAACTATAAGATGCAAAAGGCAACAAACATTATGATTTCCCCACTTTATTTTCAGCACTTTAATAACACAGCAAAAAATAAGTTCTGCCATAAACTCACTTAGGTATGGAGATTCGTCACACACCTCCACTGTGTTGTTATGTATGGTTAAAGTACTTTCAACTAGGGACATCAAAGCAAACGTTACTTTTTAGAATATCAAGCTATTAGACATTATGGGTATGAACACTTTTTAAAAGGGGTACATGCTTTAGTGTGTTGCTCGCTTTAACTGTCACAGATTTGCAAGGGGACTCGTGGTCTTTCAGTTGGAAATTCACCATCATGCATAAGAAAGGATATGCGGTTGAAGACAAAAGAAATGCTACAGTGCCATCTAGTAGTGGAAAGCATGTTTTTTAAATGAATAAATACAGCGTACGCGGTTCACAGTAGAAAATGAAATCATCCGTATTGGCTATAATTACATGCGTAAAAAGGCACAATATGCACATTTTCTGGATGGCTGGGTGGTTGATAATGAGAGTTTGGGGGACATCATTTCGCAGTTAGGAGACAGGCTTGAGATTGAAGCTCTGATGAGGAAAGATTCTCTATGGATCAAGGCCACACCATCACCTCTACCATCAAATCTGTCATGGCAAAGGATGGTATAACCTGGGGGTATGGTGATCGTTAGAGCCGCACCTGCTGCAGCATGGATCCATGTTTCTGTTATGGCGAGGATATCTAAGTCATTGGACGTGATTAGGTCATGACTGTCTGGGGCATGTGCTGGGATGGATCTAGTATTAATCAGAGAGAATTTTAGGGGAGGCGATGGTGGAGTAGGCGAGCTGCTAGTGAAGAGATTTAATTGGGCTGTGGGGTTTTTCAGGTAAGTTCAGGCAGAGTGGTGTGGGGCTATTAGGATGGCGTGGTGTCGCAGTTGGCAGTGTTAAGGATGCAGATTTCTATGTGTAGGTTATGGTTTTTTATATATGTAGGGGTAGCAATAGGCGGAGGAGTAGTCATGCGAGTAGCAAGATGGGTGAGTATGGTGAGACCTAGGCATGAAATTGGGGTGGTCTGTAGTTTGCTGGAACAATATGCAGTGTTGCTTCCACAGAGCCTGGTTCTAGCTAGGACTGGGGCGTTGTGTAATGTGGGGAGGTATGGTTAACGGTGGGGGGGTCAGAGGAGGGAGGAATCTGGTAGGGAGGATAGTGTGGTGAGAAGGCAGGAATCGTGTTAGGAAGTGTGTGGCCGGAGGGCATTGGTCGGGGCAAACCAATTTCTTTTTTTAAATAAGCACTAGCTGCGGTTTTTTTTCTAGGTTTTCCGGGCTGGAGGAGCCCAGAAAACTTAGAAAGAAAACTGCAGCTTTTAAAACATTGTATTTATGTTTGTGGTGGCTTCAGCTTGGAGCCCTGCGGGCTCCAAGCTGAAGCTACCGCAAACATAAATACAACATTGTTGTATTTAAAAATGCTACTGTTTTCTTTCTAGGTTTCTCACTCTCCTCCGAGCTGGGGGAGCCCAAGAAACTTAGAAAGAAAAACCACAGCGTTTTTAAATATAACCACGTTGCATTTCTGTCTGTCGTGGCTTTCACTTTGCGTCTCCTGGGCTCCCTCGGGGGAGCCCAGGAGACTGAAAGTGAACGCCGTTTCAGGCAGAAACACAACGTGGTTGTGTTTTCAAATGCCGTTGTGTTTCTGCCTGCAGCAGCTTTCACTTTGAGTCTCCTGGGCTCCTTCGGGGGAGCCCAGGGGACTCAAAGTGAACTCTGCTGCAGACAGAAACACAACGTGGTTGTGTTTTCAAATGCCGCAGTGTTTCTGCTTGCAGCAGCTTTCACTTTGAGTCTCCCGGGCTCCCTCAAGGGAGCCCAGGAGACTGAAAGTGAACGCCGTTTCAGGCAGAAACACAACGCGGTTGTGTTTTCAAATACCGCTGTGTTTCTGCCTGCAGCAGCTTTCAATTTCAGTCTCCTGGGCTCCCTCAGGGGAGCCCAGGAGACTCCAAGCAAAAGCCGCCGCAGTGAGAAATACAATGTTGTTGTATTTGTAAATGCTGCATTATTTACAAATACAAAAATGTTGTTATTCTGAATGCGGTTTGGGAGCCCAGGAGACTCCACGCGAAAGCCACCGCAGTCAGTAATACAACATTCTTGTATTTATGTTTTCCGTGGTTTTCCAACCACAGCAATCACAAATACAACAACGTTGTATTTGTAATCGTTGAGCCTTTGCTTTTTACCTTCATTTTGCATTTTCTGTGCTTCCCTGGACTTGGGGAGCACCGGAAATGTAAAATGAAAGTGAAGGCAGCCTCCCCAGCTCTGCTCTGGCTGCAGTATGCAAAAGCTCCCATAAGGGGGCTTTTGCTGCTTGTTTAGTGCCACCAGGGCAGAGCTGAAGATGCTGCCTGAAATGGCAAAATGGATGCTCCCATGTAAACGCTTTGAGCCTCGTTTGCTCAAAGGTTTACATAGGAACTTTCATTAAAATATGTTTAAAGTATGTTTTAGACTATTGCCCATCTTTTAAGGCAATAATATTTTAGAGCGCACTGTTCCTTTAACTCTAAAACTCCTGTTGTTCCACATTTCATTGAACACACTCACTCTGTCACTCGGATGAAATGTAGTATCTTTGAATTTGTACAAATTCCAAAAAGGGGAGGTTGCATTGTAAAACCTTTAGCACAACGTGTTACATGTTTGATAGTGATAAAGTCCGCTCTCTCACCAAAGAAAATAACTTTGCGTGGGACCTTGGATGCCATATTTGAATAATCTGTATTGTGTGAAAACGCCAACATATTGATTAAGTATATTTAATACAATATTTTCGGTATCCTGTTCATTCATTGACAGTAATTACTTTGTGGTAATTTACTATGAAGTAATTTCTTTGAAATTACTTCGACTAATATGGGTATTTAAGGGCAAAGGGGGTCGGGAGGGTTTTGGGAGGGTTAGTAATGAAGTGAAAGTGTGGTATAGGGGGGAAACCCCCAAAAATAAAAAATAAATAAAAGTAAAATGTTGAAATAATTACTTTTTAATAAATGACCACAAAGTAATTACTGTTGATAAAATGACATGGATCCATTTTCCTGCTTGGCATAGTATTAGAAATTCATCCAATTGGGTTTTGCAATATTGACAATCTTGAGTATATTGGTGTTTCAATTATTTCGATATTGCTTTTTCATTACTGCAAAATCACAGCTTTGAGCTGTATATTTTATTATGAGTCCTAATTTATTTTTACTCTTCTCTGATACTTTTCCCACTTCCTTTAAACAAACTTCAGTTTTTCCCTTTCTTAAAAAATCTGCACTCAGTCCCTCTCTCCCCTCTAATTTCCAACCCATCTTCCGTGTAGCCTTCTTATCTAAACTATTGGAACATGTTCTTTACACCCAGGTTTTTCTATTGTCAACCAGCACTCTCTTCTTTCCCCCTTCCAATCTTGGGTTCATCCCTGTAACTCTACTGAGGCCGCTCTTCTGACAGTCTCAGAGTCTCTCCTATCCTCACGATATTCTAAACGTTCCTCACTTCTTGTTCTCCTTGCTCTATCTGCCGCATTCGACACTGCTGATCACACTATTCTGCTCTCTACCCTCTCTGATTTTGGTTTACGGAGTCATGTAGTTAAGTGGTTCCACTCTTACATGTCTGACTGCACTTTCTCTGTCTCATAGGCCGCCAATCCTCCCGGGCCCTCCTGCTTTCTCATGGGGTACCTCAAGGCTCTGTTTTAGGCTCTCTTCTACTCTCTCTTTACTCCTCTTTACTCCTCTCGTCGTTTTCCCATCGTGGCATGCAGGTAAGCACTTCTTCGGGGTGCCTCTGCCCCTCTCAGAGGATGTGTTCATTTTTTTTTTCTCTCTCTTTCACCCATGGCGGCCCCGCGGTCCGAGATTCCCCAATGCTGCCTCCTATTCCCGCCTCCCGTGCCCTCCCACTGGCCCTATTGGCCAAATCCCTCTGTTTGCCTGTGAGGGCCTACCCCTCGGCAAACGTGCTTCCTGCGCCATTTCCCATCTTGGCGTGCAGGTAAGCACTTCTTCGGGGTGCCTCTGCCCCTCTCGGAGCATGTGTGCATTTTTATGTTTTATTTTTTTCTCTCTCTTTCACCCATGGCGGCCCCGCGGTCCGAGATTCCCCAATTCTGCCTCCTATTCCCGCCTCCCGTGCCCTTCCACCTGCCCCTATTGGCCAATTCCACCTTTATCCCCGGCCTATCTTGGGCAGCCCACTGCCCGGCAGCCTCCTCGGCTAAGGGCCTCAAGGCAAAGGGCGGCTCCTGCATCGGCGGCTCCAGGATGTGTCTGCGGGTGTCCGCAGGGGAAGCCAGTGAAGCCAGCAGTCAACAGACACCAACAAAAACTGTGAGTGTGGCATAGGTGGGGAGTAGTGCAATCACTCTGCTCCAGAAAACCACTGCCACTCTATTTTACCTCCCAATAACATAGAGTGCCATAATATTAGCATGTCCACACTTAGATAGAATTGTGAACACTAGACTGCGTCGCGTCTGGATAGAGTTGTGAATGCTAGCATGTCCACACTTGGATAGAATTGTGAATATAGGCATGTCCACACCTAGCTAGAATTGTGAATATTAGCATGTCCACACTTAGATAGAATTGTGAATATAGGCATGTCCACACCTAGCTAGAATTGTGAATATTAGCATGTCCACACTTAAATAGAATTGTGAACATTGGACTGTGTCGCGTCTGGATAGAGTTGTGAATGCTAGCATGTCCACACTTGGATAGAATTGTGAATATAGGCATGTCCACAGCTAGCTAGAATTGTGAATATTAGCATGTCCACACTTAGATAGATTTGTGAATATTAGCATGTCCACATCTAGCTAGAATTGTGAATATTAACATTTCCGCACTTGGATGGAGTGGTGAACATTGCACTGCGTTGCGTCTGGATAGAGTTGTGAATGCAAGCATGTCCACACTTGGATAGAATTGTGAATGTCGGCATGTCCACGCTTGGATAGAACTGTGAATGTCGGCATGTCCACGCTTGGATAGAATGGGAACATTAGCCTGCATCGCATCTAGAGGTTTTGATTGAAGGATAGCATGCCCGTGCCTAGATGAAACCCGAATGTTAGCATGTGCCACACTTAGAACTGTGAACACCAGCCTGCGCCACTCCTAGATTACATTATGAATGTTAGCATGCCCACACCTAGATAGAACTGTCAACATTGGCCTGCGCCGCTTCTAGATAGGACTGTGATCACTTAGAGAAAACTGTGAATATTAGCATGCTAAAGGTTAGGTAACCCACTAACCAATATAACCTCAAACTCTGCATACTTATCTCACTCAAACCTCACACAACCATCTGTCGCACCACAAGCCGCACACACCTCACAACACTGCAACAACACATAAGCCGGAGCAACAGCACACGCGGACTGACACCGATCCAATACCTGCACCAAAGCTCAGTATCTGGTGTATACCGAGCTGAAGCTGCCAACAGAACACCACTCCTCTCACTATCCTACTCCCTCTTCACCTTACTAACCCATCCCACCTTATCGTTTACAGATCCGCCAGAGCGCCTGGGCACCAATTCCGTTGGTGACGGTGTGCGGTACAAATACCTATAACATTTAACATATATTTATACGGATGATTCACAGATTATTTTACATTCCTCTCGGACTCTATGCACTCTTCACCCTCGGCCTGCTTGCTTTCTATCTAATCTTGGCTGTCCCCTCAGTATTTGCATTTTAACCCTTCAAAAACTGAAGTTCTTTTGTTGCTCCCTTCCTCCTCTCCTTTTGGTCTCATTTCCACCCTCAGCACTGCGCATTTCTACCTCATCTCTCAAATTAGGAATCATTTGTTACCCGTCTCTCTCCGTTTTGCTTCACATCTCCTCCATCTCTCATTCTTGCTGATTTCATCTATTTAACATCCGTAAAGCCCGCCGGTTTCTAACCTCTCATATTTCTCAACTCTTCATGTCATTAGTAACATGTTCTCGTCTATGTTATTATTCAAGTCTAGTGCTTGGTCTCCTGGATAATCACCTTGCCACTCTTCGATCAATCTACCGCTCCTCTATTTGTGTCCTTTACACCCTTGATCCCTCTCATTTTATCTCTGCGTTTTGAACTCTCTTAGATTATTGTCTTTTGAAGCCCAACTCGTATTCTCCTTCCTATGCCTGATATTCAAAGGTCTCCACAGTCCTGCACCCCCTCATCTTTCCTCCTTGGTCTCTTTCTACTCTCCATCGCATCCTTTGTGATCTCAGTCTCTCTTTCAACTAGTTACACCCTGTGCCCCCTCTCGTTTCCGCTCCTTCTCCCTTCTCGCTCCCAAGCAATGAAATGCCCTTCCCCTTTTGATCAGGTCTCTATCCTCTCTTTCCCTCTTCAAAGCAGTCTGAATGATCATCTGCTCTCAAATTGATTTGTGTATTGTTCATGCCATTTGTTATACCATTAAAACCTTCTGAAGCGCTTAGGCGTTAAGCGCTATGCAAACAAAATAAAGTACACACAAAATAAAGTACACATTACAAATACTCTGTATCATGTAATTTTGTTATAGTTTTGTAGTTGTGCGTAATTAGTTACCTATTTGAGATGTATTCATATTGTCGGAAGAAGCGTTCTACACCTCCAACATGGCACCCACACAGAGACACATAGCTTACTTTCTTTAGTGTTATACGTTCCATGGAGTACCTCCAACATGGTGTCCAGATGCAGACATTCAGCATTCTCTCAATAATGTTACAAGCTCTATGGAGCACAGTGTGGCATACTTAAGCATTTTCTATATAAGGCACATGTTCTTCCATTGAAACGTTTCACCAGTTGAGGGTTAATTCTTTCTCAATATCCAGCACGAGTGCAAGAAGTTCATCTTTAGTCACCTAACATCGTTTACATTGGTTAAAACTTTCTCTGGATCAACTGGGATGGACGGCATTCACCTAAGTTCATCAGGGACATCTCAGGTTGCTCTTGTTTAAGTATTTGCGTGACTTTTTATTGAGGTACTCATTAGAAACACTGCTTAGAAAGAGTGGGGAGATGCTTTTTTGGGTAGATCTACATATGGAATCATTGTTATAAGGTGAATCCACTGTTTTCTCATTAGAATTTGAGACAACTTATTATGTCTTATTGTTTGTTTTTTGTGTTTTCTCTTTCTTGAATGTAGTCATTCTTTGAATCATTAACCTGTTAACTATGAAAGGTACAAACTCCTCCGGCTATGCTACTTGATCATCAAGGCTTAATGAGCTCATGTTTATTCACATTTGACTTGATCAATCTAGCGATTGCTTTGATTCAGTGATTCGGCCCTTAATGAGTTAACTCTGTTGACAAGCTGGTCATTGCATTTCATGACAGCTTGCATGAAGTCAAGGTCAGTGTTGTGTCTTGTCTTTCTCCGCACGCGGCCCTGCATGCATGGAATGCTGCGAGTGTGTGAGAATGTTATGTTCTGAATGGTTCTGTGAGTGACATTTGAGGAGATGGGTTGGCTGAGAGGGGATACCGGTGGATCTTCTGTCCATATAACTTACCTGATGTGGCCTAAATGTATTCCTGTTGCCGGAGCTGGAACTTGGTAAAGATTTTTCCTGCTCCGACACTGCTGTCAGTGTCGTGCTTGGTCATGAACCCAATTTAACAGTCAGCATCTTTTTTCTGAGTTTTTGAGGGATATACTCTACGTGTATTATACGACGAATACTAGGTTGACTAAGTGTGCCTTGTGGCTTTTGTAGATAATTTATGAAGGGGGATTCCTGTCTCCTGATGAAGGGTTTTCCTGAAACGCGTTGCGAAATATTGCAGGTTGCCGAATGTTGATGAACTTCATTGCATGGTGATGATTAAATTATTGATCTTGTTTGTTGACTAATTTATCATGTGTATAGGATTTACAAAACAGTACCATATTTTTCATGTACTTTTTTGCCTCTGAGTTATTGAGTTTTCCAGGTTAATGAATGAAGTGTTCAATTATTATAAGATTTTTTTTTCTAAAAAAAAAACTCTCTAAATGATGCATTGGAATTCTTCCCCAGTGGCGCTACACTGTTCGCACAGTTATTCCCTGTGAGCGCTACACTGTTCGTACAGGTTGCTCTGGAGGACGATGGTTGTGGTTACTAATAGGCGTCCCAATAAAAGCTCACATTATTGTTACCAATGTCTTTTCAGAACCTTGCATTGGTTCCGGGTTTTATGCTGGTATGTTGTTCTGACTCTGCGAATATTAGACAGCGCAGCTATTGGACGTCAGATAATCCATTTAGTCAAGGCCCTTTATTATCCTGGTCGGATGGAATCATGGGCCCTGGGCTTGGAGGTTCTTGGGGGTCGGGGGATGAAAGGGCATGTGGTTACCCTAATGAGTTGTCAGGGAAGGTGGGGAGGCAGGCTCTTGCTTCAGTTGCCCGACCCCTGGCAGATAATGTGCTCGGACAGTGGGAGGCCCTCTGTGAGAAGGGGACCCCCACTGGCGGGAAGCCATGCGTTGTCTGTGAGATTCATGGCGAGCGCCCCCCATTTGGTAGCTAGGCTCACAGTGCCTTTGAAAAATATTGGGATTGTGCAAGAAATACATCATGTGTCTGTGAACTTTGTACCGTCTCCTGATGCGTCTTCGGGTAGGGTATGATTGCCGATGCGGCCGTACCTGCGGCTGTCGTCGATTGACATGGAGTATGATACGTACCTGTGTGTCCTGGCTGGTTTTTGCGAGGATCCTGCCCTGCAGTCTGATGGAGTCTATTCTCTGTGTCGCTCAGTACGTTCTTTGAGGGACTCATTGCTGCCTCATCAGCCTGGCCAGGGGTTACAGTCTGAACAACACATGGTACTCTAGGGCAGGATTGTTCTAGAACGTCGGATCTCGCATGTCCAAAAGGGCGGGCGCATGGTCATGCTCGAGGTACATTAGTAGAGCTGTGTTGTGTGGACTGGATTGTGATACCCCTGACACTGTTGGTCAGGATTATTGTGCATCAGTGTGTGAGGTTCGAATATTTTTATTTTATTTTCAGTTAAGATTTTATTGAAAATTGGAATACCACAGCAAAATATATGCAAGCAGAAAAACACGCTCACACTAAGGTTCGAAAACACAGATCCAAAGAAATGTTACACGTGTGCCATAAAGGCCGTGTGTTCCTGGGGTTCCCAAAAACATAGAGCAGCGCAGGTGCCCCAATTAACACATATCCATAACCTGGGCATTTGTCCATTAGCTATGCCATTTGTATCAAACATTTCTCATTTGCAAGCCCCTTTCCTTTCCCCTCCAGTAAGGTGCTTCATGAGACATTTCTTTTGTTTTGGCATAACAAGGCCGCAGATTTATTTTTACATGTACATAACCACTGCAAACAGGTATTAAAATTAGATCCAAAAGGTGTGGCGACTGCTCCTCGTCCTGCTTCCCCCTTTACCTCCATGTTGAATTGCAGGCACAACTCCCCCAAGGCCTTCGAGCCTGAGAAACTGCCTGCCCCTGCAGGTCTTTGCGGACTGGGGGAGCGCCGTTTGTTGGGGGGAAGTTGAGCCCCAATTGCTACCGCCAGACACCCCCGCCGTTTAGGCTCCCAGAAGGCGCTGTCTAGAATGGGCGAAGCCCCTTCCGGTTTAGCAATGGCTCATTTGGAGTCTTTGTCTTATCCTAGGTTGCCACAACCCGCCACGCCAAAGGTGGGTTACCGCCCACCGTGGCTCCCCCCTTTCCGGGCTTATAACTGCAGTCATTTTGTGCAGATATTCCAGAAAAACAAATCCATTCCTTGCTCCGACAAATGCACTCCATCTTTCAAGTAGTATTCCCTGTTTTTCAAGTTGATCAAACCATGTCTGATATGCTGAAAGCCTCTCCCTTTGCAAAACTTAGCCATGGCCCAATTCAACTTCCTTCTTGAATTCTCCACGGCTGCCTGACTCTCAGCTCCCCTCCATTCGTGTCTCGAAATGATTTCTGACCACACGATTTCAGTTTCTCCCATTACCACCGATAGCTCCTGTAAAGAAGACATCATTTCCTTGAGCAAGATCCCCCTCCCCAGACCAGCCAAGTCATTGCCCCCGAGGTGCACCACCAATACATCGGGCCTCCGATGTTCCCTCAGGAGTCTGCGCACGTGCCCCTGTAGCTGTGCCCCTTTCATACCCGGCACTCCGTGCCACTGCACCCTGAATTCCCCGGCGGTCAACACCTCCTGCTTGGCTGTCCAGCTTGCCCTGGCCCTTGACACAAAAGGAATGGCTCACCACCCAGGCGGACCGTCGCCTTCCCTTCTTCGATGCTATTGCGAGGAGATAGGAGGGAAGAACCTTTTTTTTTTTTTTTTCTTTCTCCAGGCCTGACCTACCGCTTACAACAACCAGACCTCCAGCCCCAATCTGCTTGATTGCCTCTGCACCCAGGCCCATCCCTGCTGCCAATGTGGCTGCCCCTATCCTGAAGGAATGCGTCCCCTAAACTCCTTTCGAGAACCCTGCCTCCACCAGCGTCATGTCCAACACCTTTTTAAACTGAAACAGACTTAACGCTGACCCGTCGTTATGTACTAGAAAAGGGGCCTCCTCCCCCGTGTGAATCCTCCAACTCAAATACTTGCTTACGCCTCCTACTGGACAAACCGGACTGTCCCGTGTACCCCCTAACACAATGCTTCTGCCTTTCCCCGACTGATCGGTCTTGGGTCTCCTCATAAATATGTATAACCGCTCTCCTTGTACCCCTATATCACAGCTCCTAAGGAAACTTACGCTTTTACCCATCTTGTTGGCAGGGACCAGCTCGCTCACCCTTAAGGCCCCAAAATTGCCAGTGAGAAGGCTGCTGCGCACAATGCCTTTTCATAATCATCCCTACACACCACCACCAAACTCCTGATCAATTCGTGCAACTACCCCACATCTATGGGCCGCCTCTCGTCGGGTTTAACTGTCGTCTGTTTGGCCCAGCCCCTCATTGCCATAACAATGTAATGCTCTTTGGTGGGCTCGGGCCTGCCCCCTAATTTATAGAAATGCGCCACTGCTGCTAGGTGGTAAGCCACCCAAGACCTGGACCTTCCTTGGTGCCAACACCATCCCGCAAAGGCCCGCACTGGCCTTTCCTTCTCACTCTCGGGCAAGATGTTGCTTTGAAAGGCCATGAATTGCTCCCAGCACCCTCTATATCTCAGCATTGTGCCTGGTGCGAGTGCCGTGTCGCTCAGCGAGCTCAGATCTCCCCAACCAATACCACCATTGTGTCTGGAGGGGTGTCATCCTTGTGCTTGCCTCTGGATGATTTTCCCAGAACTTTCCCCACTGTAAACGAGAAGGAGAGTCAGCGGCCACATTCTTAACCCCGGGCCGCTCCCCCGTGGGAAACCTCCAACTCAAATACCTGTTTACGCATCCTACTGGACAAACCGAGCTGTCCTGGGTACCTCCCAACATAATGCTTCTGCCTTACTGCACATTATTAACCTGCCTTCTGTGAATCAGTAGTGACACTGCACAATATTGCCACAAAAAAGAAGAATCTTTTAGATGTACACTCGAATAATACTTTAGCCTTCCTATAGTGCTACGAACCTTCGGGTATCAGAGCGCTGCTTATTATTACCCACGGTGTGCGGTGCTCATTTATCGATCCTGGAAGGATGAAAGGCTGAGTTTTGGCCCCGCCGTGATTCGAACCTGATGTCAAAGTGAGTGCTCTACTTGCTGTGCCACTTGACCGGCTTTGCCTCCTCCTGGTGTCAAACAACTCCCCTTTCGTTATTATTCAACCCGGGGAATAGCCCTTTGCCACCATGGGCTCCTTTCCACTGGCAGCCAGAGGCGTTGCTAGGGGGGAGTGGGGGGTGAAGCCCCTGGCCTTGTGACCGTAGGCCCGGATAGAAGTACAGGAGCCACAGCCAGAAGACCCCACCGTCCCGACAGTACCGCAATTAGCATAACCCTGGTTCTTTTTCCGGACCTAGCATCACGCATGCCGCCGGCACCTCAATGCCCCATAGCCGTCCCCCAGCTAAACCTGTGAAACCCTGCATAAGACCATACCGCCATCCGCGCAACTTATGTGAAACGCGACAGGACCCAGTTCCGCTATTCCGGCAACTCCCTCTTGGACGAGGGGGATGCTTGGCTATGGTCACCGTAAACCATGGAGCAATGCCCAAAAAGGGGGGAGGGGCGAACCAGTCACTGATGAAGTTGTATATTAAATTAATCCCTAGTGCGCTTCCCATCCTTGTTCAGCGACTTTCCCCTCTTAAGGTGTTCGGTTCGCCAAGAGGAGGGAGCTACGGCTGCCAACATTGTGAACCATGCCCTAATTACAACATACCAGACAGGGGCCTCCGTTCCCACCCTGGCTCCACAAGCCTCATAGGTGCCATCGCCAAATGCCCGTTTAACCGCCTCCCCGAGCCGGCAGCCCTTTCACTTTTAAAATACCCAACTCACTACCAATTCCATCCGTAAACTGTGTGGGAGTATCCTTACCATCCCGGCCGCACCCTTGCTCGAGCCGTACCCCGCGTGTCTTCGCAGACCCTGCCCCGCAGCAACAGGGGCGCTATATGAGACGTACCTTCCAACAACCAGCATGCCCCGCGAGTTCTGCCGCAGGTCTAATATTGTCTGACATCTGACCACATTTCTGGCATTTATTTCTTAATAAGCAAGTCCCTCAAACAGTCGCTAAATCTCACGGAAATGCACCACAACAAAAAGGTGCTATCTGCAAAGTAGCTTCCAAACCCAGCATGCCCCACAAGTTCTGCCGCAGATCATAATATTGTGTCACATCTGAGCCCATTTCTGCCCACTATTCCTTAGTAAGCATGTCCCTTAAACAATCGCTAACTGTTAACGAACTGCTCTGCAACACAAAGGCTCTATATGAAAAGAGTCTTCCCCAAACCAGCCTGCCCTCGTAGGTTCTACCGCAGATTTTAATATTGTTCGACATCTGACCATATTTCTGGCAGTTATTTCTTAATAAGCCTGTTCCTCAAACAATCGGTAAATGTTACCGAAATGCACCGCGCCAAACAGGCGCTATATTAAAAGTACCTTCCAAAAACCAGCATGCCCCGCAAGTATGCCGCAGCTCTTACTATTGTCTAACATCCGCCCATATTCCGGCAATTCTTTCTTACTAAGCATGCTCCTCGGCAACCGCTAAATGTTACCGTAATGCAGCCCGAGCCGGACGCCCCTGCGCCTTCGCAGACCCAACCCCGCAAACTTGGCGCCCTGTGAATTTTGTACTTCAAAAACCCAGCATGCCCTGCATGCTCTGCTACCACATACTATTATCTGCCATCATACCCCTTTTCTGGCAAGTGTTTCTTAATAGCATGTTCCCCAACGAATCGTCCCATGTTACCGAAATGCAGCTTGCGCTGGGCACTTGACTACCCTCTAGTCTGACAACCAAAGACAATATTTGATAATTTAATCCTACCACCAGCTGCCGGACGTAACCCGACACCAAAGGCATACTTTGCGCCCTACACTTCAACAACCAGAATGCAACGCAAGAGTTCATACTCTTGAACAACATCCACCCACCTTCTGGCAATTATCTTGGCCCATTAAAGGGGCCCGCTACATAATGTGCCAATCAAATGCCTTATTTGAGCCTGCCTCGTGCCATGATGTGTACTCGCTTGTGACCGACATCACCCTCATGCATAGAAAACATCCCCCAAGCAAATGCATTTTTTTTTTTTGTGCCCGCATCGCGCTGTTATACGCACTGTACTTGGCAGACTATCTTCCTCTCGCCCATTTTATTTATTTATTTTTTTTTTATTTTTATTTGTGACCCCACATCACCCTTTGTGACGCGCTGCTCCATTGTGGCTGCCTACCCACGGAGCAGCCATGCACAAAGGAGATTATCTAACTATTCCATTTATGTGCCGCATGCAGGACTCAAACCCTGGTCCCCAGCGCTGTAATGCAAGCACTTAACCTCTAGGCCACTGCCGTTCGCTACCACAAAGCCTGCTATGGTCACCACTCTGCCTAAATACAATACCAAGGTGACACTTGTAACGCATAGATACCATTTCACCCCGCCTGATGACTGCTCCGTTATAATTTAGTAGTTTCCTTGAACTTACTAAAACATTTTTAATGCATTCCATTCGAAAATAACAAACCCACGACGGCGTACACCCACATTTGCGAACGCCTCCCCTGCTTAGCAGCCAACATTTTCCCCTTAATTCAACTTTGCACAACGGATCGCATGGAAACGCGTTTCCGTGACCGTTTCCTAGCTCTCGATTGGACCACATATGATGAAAGCAAGCCACGCATTCAGGCATCCTTTTACCGGCTTTTATAATAAAATGTCTCACAAAGTCCACCTCGACATATGCCGGGTGTACCTCCCAACTCGATGTTGGTGCATTCCAAAGAACGCCATTCATAGCTTCCGCCCTCACCCCCACCCCAGTTCCCTGGAGTGCATAGCAGTAGGTGACTGCAGATGCGGCCCTCTCTGCACGCATCCTTAATTTCCTACGCCCGCCCCCGTGCAATTAATCTGCACGAAACGCAACCCCTACATGCCCGGCTATTTACCTCTTTCCTTGTTAACGCTGCGTAATCTACGATCTCCTCTCTCCTGAACTGGCCAACACCTTCTCTGGAACTTCCAGTACCGGACCCCTTCCTTCACTGCGACCACACGAACCTCCTCACATGGTCACCGCAACACGAACAGGAAAGGCAAAACGAACATCCTTCTTGAAAACGAAATCCTCCGATTTTTGGCAGGCGCCCGGCTGCTGGAAGAGCTGCAAGTGATCCTGTGCCGGGCGCCCGCCGCTTATGTAGCCCAAGCTCCTCCTTCTTCCTTTCTTACCCTTCGCGGGCTTTTGCGGGCTTTTTGGCGCCCTTTCCTCTGTTCACCTTGCCGCCCTCTCCCCTGCCCCTGTGGGGGGAGGGACGAGAGAGCGGAAGGAGGACGGCCCCTGCCCCGGTTATCGGGGTGCCTCCTCCATTCTCTTCGTTCACCCGTTCGTCACCTTCAAGATAACTGTTACATGTGTGCGCGCCAGCAAGTTTATCTATCAGCTCCGTGCAGCACTGACGCTGATCGCTTGCAGGAGGCACCCCTGCCCCCACCTCCTTGCTTGTGGGGATTCCGAAGAGTACATGGGTTTCTCAAAACTGTTGCTGGTAAAATAGAGCAGCGGGTTAACGCGCCTGCTACCTTTAAATCTTCTGAAACTACTCGAGTGGCTTAACCACCCAACTCTCCCCTCCCCCAATACAAATAGCCAGAACTTATATTAACGTGTGAGGCAGTGGCATTGCGAAAGAAAGCTTTGCAGCACGGGCTAGGAGGGGGTTGGTGGGGTGGGGGCAAGCATAATTAGCTGGGTGCACTCCACACTAACGCAACAGCAGAGGAACTCCCAATAAGATAGGCGGGCAGCTCCCACATTGGGGTGCACTGGAGAGGAACCAGGTCACAGTACACCACTTTTTTGCACCGCCGATTCGGTGCTAATAAACCGAACGAATGTGCTAGATATTATAACATGCGATGTAGGCAGGCACATTAAGCTCCATTTGGCGTGAGGGCGTTTCAACATGGCTGCAATGTCAGCCACGTGCAAACGTCCCTCGTGCCAAATTGGCGGCGCCAGAAAAGCTTCTGAGCCAAAATGGGCGCGCCGAACTGGCTGCCGCGCCAAAGCGGTCGCACCAAACCGGCCCGCGTCGAATTGGCGCCGCCAAAAAGGGGTGTACCGAATAAAGCAAGTATTTCAAAAGCAGAGTGCGGCGCCTCAGGGTAGGAGGGTGCTCTACTCTCGTAGGATTGAGTGCACTAACAAGGCTAATTTATTTGAGCAGCAGTTGGGGCACTGCCGAGTGATTTCGGTGCAGTGGTTCAGATGTGTACATATGAAGTACAACTTTTTAAACAATGCAGGGTGACGAGGGTACAGATTGGGTTGCACTAGCCGAGTTTGTGCCCAGTTATGTTCCCGAATCTGAAAAGTAGCGCGCTCTGCCGAGGACCCCTGATACTCGCCGCCAGAGCCGTGTGCGGGCGAACTCCCAGCCCGTGAATAGCGCAGGGCTGCAGGTCGAGGCCGCCGTGCTTGCTTTTTAATTGCTTTGTTCGGCCACTCGTGGGATTCCTACGGTTCACAACTTTACACAGCGCTGTTAGTCCCTAGAAAGGCCCCACGTGAAGGAAAACGTATAATAATTGAGACCAAACATGTGGAGTTAAAACTTGCAGCAGTTAAATTCTAAAAGTGTTACCTTACAAGTGACCCTCGTGGCGGATGGCTGCCAAGTGAACTGGGCACCTAATGAATGACATCCGTGTGTCCCTGGACATGCCTGCATTCCATGTACGCCTGGGAGAAACGCGATACTTCTTGTTCTTGATTAGCTCTGGGTGACCCTTACGTCACTATCCTTAAAACCCACCCACCGCAGGCAGCCGTTACTGCCAGGAGCCATCTGTCTCCTTCCGTACCCCCAAATGAAGCGTAACAGGGGCCACTTTGTAGTTTTTGAGGAGTCCAACTGTTCCTACGGGCGAAGGCGCGCGCCCCGCCACCTGCCCCGACCTCTGTGGCCGTTACTATCCCTCAGCTAGGATCCCCTCTAACTCCACCATGCATTGGGGTGCCCCGCTCATGAGCCACAATTCCCCGCTCGAAGATTTCTTTTACACTCACTCTGCTCCTTTCAGGTCATGAAAACACCCCAAAGAAATTAGCAATTCCCTTCTTCCGAAAAATGCACTTTGAATCTTGCAAAATTACGTGGGGCCCGCTCAAACTGGGCTATAGACAACAGGGCAATTTGCAATTTTTTAAAGCGCTCACACAACCCGGGGGCATCGAGGCGCTGTTACAGAATTTGTTTGTGTTTGTTGTCTTCATGTTGTCTTGCTTCCAAGGCGAGCACGTTGCCACTAAGCTAGCCGACTTGCTAGTGCCGGCGGCCCAGTTATTTTGATCAATGTAGACCCTTTTTTGCCGTAGTCGGCCTGTATGGAGTACTTACTTTGATCAAAAGATGGCGCTGTATGGTAACATTTAGGGGAATTACTAGCACAAGAACGATACACCTCTTTTTGCCACCGCCTTTTCGGCATGGACGGTTTGGCGCAACCGCTTCGACGTAGCGGCCAGTTCGGCGCGCCCATTTTGGCGCAGAAGCCTTTCTGGCCCCGTTGATTTGGCGCGAGGGGCGTTTGGACGCGGCTGATATTACAGCCACGTCTAAACGCCGGCGTGCCAAATACAAACGGATTACTTGCCGCAAATGACACTCATTGACAGGCACGATACCTGTTAACGTGTTTCATTTGTGACAAGTAATCATTTAACACCAGTCGAATCGGCCGCGCCGAACTGGGCACGCCAGTACGTCCTGCTCCATCACATCTCTGCTCCAGGAGGCAGCAGATAATGAGAGTTGGTGAGCGGTCCCGGGGCGAAGGCTCACATCACCAGCACAGCAAGAGGCAAGGGAAGTGCCTTCGCAGCTGCCGTGCGGCAAACTGTTTTGGCTCATTTTTTAAAATAAGGCTCATGGACTTGGAATGCACGTTGCACATGAGATGAGAATGCAGAGTATCATTTCACCCCAAAATCGACGAAAAATGCAAGAAGCGCCATAGTGTCACACTACTGAGCTTAATGGGACACCTGTGTATACGGGGATGTGCTTTTCATTTGCAGCTAATTGTCCCAATGGACCAGAGGTGGATGAAGCAAATCTCTGCGCCCTGGGAAGGCAGAGTTTACATATTTACGGGGAGAGAGTCCAGACTGTCTGGTTTTTGTCAAATTGATTTTGTGTTGTGTGATATGTAAAGTGCCAACCTGCAACCTGAGTGTTCTCATGGCGCTGAGACCTCCATCCACCTATTAAGCAGGACGAGACTGTCATAGAGGTGCGTGCAGGGAGTGAGGAGTGGAACCCAGCCCTCTGGGTGTGATGCAGTGGGACAGTGGCAGCTCTCATAGAGGTGCGTGCAGGGAGTAAGAAGTGGAACGCAGCACGGTGGGACGGGTGAGGCTGTCATCGAGGTGCGTGCAGGGAGTCAGGAGTGGAGGAGTGGGACCCAGCACTGCAGGCGTGATGTGGTGGCGCAAGGGAGGCTGTTATAGAGGTGGATGTAGGGAGTGAGGAGTGGGACCCAGCACTGCAGGTAGATGTGGTGGGACGGGTGAGGCTGTCAAAGAGGTGCGTGCAGGGACTGAGGAGTGGAACCCAGCACTGCGCGTAGATGTGGTGGGATGGGGAGGCTGTCATAGAGGTGCATGCAGGGAGTGAGGAGTGTAACCCAGCCCTGTCGGTGTGATGCAGTGGGACAGTGGCAGCTCTCATAGAGGTGCGTGCAGGGAGTGAGGAGTGGAGGAGTGGAACCCAGGACTACAGGTTTGATTTGGTGGGACGAGGGAGGCTGTTATAGAGGTGCATGCAGGGAGTGAGGAGTGCAACCCAGCCCTGTGGGTGTGATGCAGTGGGACAGTGGCAGCTCTCAAAGAGGTGCGTGCAGGGAGTGAGGAGTGGACGAGTGGAACGCAGTACTGCAGGCGTGATGCAGTGGGGCGGGGAGGCTGTCATAGAGGTGCATGCAGGGAGTGAGGAGTGGAACCCAGCACTGCGGGTAGATGTGGTGGGATGGGGAGGCTGTCATAGAGGCGCGTGCAGGGACTGATGAGTGTAACCCAGCCCTGTCGGTGTGATGCAGTGGGACAGTGGCAGCTCTCATAGAGGTGCGTGCAGGGAGTGAGGAGTGGAATGCAGCATGGTGGGACGGTTGAGGCTGTCATAGAGATGCGTGCAGGGAGTGAGGAGTGGAACCCAGCACTGCAGGCGTGACGTGGTGGGGCGGGGGAGGCTGTCATAGAGGTGGATGTAGGAAGAGATGAGTGGATCCATCAGGTGCACTCGAAAATACAAGAAAAAAACACGGGGAGCAACTGAAAAGCTTCCAGCATGTTTGTCTGCCGTTGACACACATCACACACATGCACAATAGTAGTGGCAGAATGCTGCCAGTACAGGACTCTGGACACAATCTGCGCGTGGGTTGCACTTATCTCTGGAGTCTTCTAATACGTCACTCACTTTGTTTCTCCTTTAGGTCGGGCCTGAACATCCAGATGCGCAGTGATGAGTGATGGCAAGGATCCATTCTACACTGACTGGGAGGGTTTTCACAGTGCGGCCAATACCCGTGTCAAAACATCCTGGCACCAGAACATCCCAGCGGTGAACTGATTGTGCCAAAATGGGTGCGCCAAAACAGCCTCTGCGGCCAATCAGCCGCGCCAAATCGGCCAGTACCGAAATGGCTGCGCAAAATTGTCCTGCTCCGCACAAGAACGTAACAAGACATGTGGCCACGTGTTTCGGCGCTGGCTGTTTTGGCACGCCGCCTTGGGCGCAGTTACCCTTTTGGCACGTGATAGCATGATACTATATTTAAGGAATGCACTGCATCCTCAGTAAATGGGAACTTCATTCACGCTAGCGGAACACTCCATCCACACATACATTGCTGAGTCGCACATGTCATAACATGCCGGACACAGCAACCTATGTGTGGAGGGAGTTTTCAGTTAAAGGGCAGCTCTATTTGCTAAGTGTGCAGTGTATTCCTTAAATATACAGTCATATTAACAACTACATTTAGGGTTCAGGATGATAAAGCGCTAATAGGTCCCTGCGCCCTGTTGTCCGTGACCAATAGGGCATGCCAAATGGTTAACTGCACCCAAGGCGCTGCACAAAAACATCCAGTGCCCAAAGGCTTCTGCCGAAAAATGGTGCACTGGAGCCAGTATTCCAAAAGCAGAGCGTGCCACACCTCAGGATTAGGGTGCTCTTGTATCGTTTTGTGCTTCCAATGGTAGTCTATTTGAACAGCAAAAGCACTGGTCATTGGGACGGATTTTGCCAGCTCCGAGACCTGGCAAAATACACCTCTCTGAATCCCAGATCCGGCTTGCCTAGCAGCTGGCCTGGAAGGAACCACGGCACTCTGGAGTGGGTGGTGTAGGCAGCAGATTAACAGCAGGTGTGCCACGCTTTCCTGGCTCTGCTCCTTTCCCCTGCATCATGCAGTTCAAGTGCTCCTATGGCCAACCCACTGTTGGGGCAGACCCCTCAGCCCAAACTGGGTCCACCACCTGAGGAACAAGTTCACATTTTCAACATAAAGCAAGGTTTATTGTATAAAGTTACCGGGGAGCAGTTGGATAGTCCAGTGGAACCAAACCAACTCAAGTCTCAAAGAACTATATCAATTGTTAAATGTTTATACATTTTAGCAACAGTAGACACTCCCAGTTATTTTATTACCACCCACCCCTCAAATACGATTGGACAAACCATTTACAAACAAGTTGCACCTTTTCCAAATTCATTCTTTCTCATTGGTTCTCAACAATCTTTATGACCATCTTCAGATCATATTCAATGGCTGCCTTTGCTGGGGGTTGGTCTGTGGTAGGTCATGACATCATGGTACAGGGAAACATTCACATATAAATAATTCATTACTTAGTAACAACTGGAGTAGAGTCTTTAACCTTAATGTGATTTGCACATGGCCTGCTTGGATTTTGTAACAATACAAAGAAGGGCTGAACAAATAGGTTTTCTTTGAACTACAGATAACGATCTCATCCACTCCAGAATCCTGGGTCATCTGAAGACATTCTTATTTATGCGACCACTACTCCACCATGCAGAGACTCTAGTTTCACCCTGTGAAATAAATTGAACACTGGGCACCCTGGCCTCAGGCCCCATCTTTATTACCGGCCCAAACAAATGATCAGCCCCCTCTACGCGACTTCAATGCAACAAGCAAGATTACATCTGTTCCTTGCGGAAATGTTAAACCATAAACCTTCAGCCTGCTTGCAGGCTGACTTTCTACTGGATGACTCATTCTTCCTCCATCAACCCCTAAACCCAAAAAACCAGAATGTCCCAGCTGCCTACAATGCATTGTGTAACTACTAACTGCAAAGTCAGAGTAAACTCACAAAACCCCACTGCATGCAGATTTATATAAAGTTATTAAACTTCTTCCATAGATTTCTCTGTGTGATCAAAACTCCTTTTGTGTATTTCCCTGTGTGTATGTTTTATAGATGTTATCCCTTCTTTAATGCGGGATCTTAGGACAGGCTCCCTTCTGCATGTGCATTGAAACCCTCTCTGTCTCCTAGTTTCCATGTGTTTCAGAGCACCCTGTGTGTAGATCATCATCTTCATGCTGCATTTGTGATTTTAACATTGTATCTACGCAAGTGCAAATCTAATATGTATCCGTTCTAGACAACAGTAACACTAAAGATAACATCTCCCATCCACAATTAACTACGCTCGATACATATGAAATTACAATATCATGCCCCATTCCCGCCACCCCCAGTCATCAATACGGTGTGCGCAACATGAACCCCTCGTAATCACGGGGACCGTTCCTGATCACCAGGACACAGTTTAAACTGTGCTGTAGTGCCCCCAGCCTACCTTGAAGAGAGTACTGGCATGGCATCTCTGGACTACAGGACAAAGGTGAGTATCCACGATCCTAGCCCAAATGCCGCCCCACCGCTCTATCACTGAGCAGCAAGCAGTGTGTTGTTTCACAGTACGGCAGAGTTAGTTATCGGCCGGCCCTGGCAGTGCAACAACACACACAGCTATGCTTTAATGAGGGAGTCTCTGTCCCTCTGAGCGAAGCTGAGGGCTTGGTCATGTGCTCTGAGCATTCTAACACATATATTTATTATTCGTTAGCATGTGCAGGACAGCCGAACCCTCACACCACCTGCTTCAACCTGATGAACAAAGAGTCGGCGGAACACAGCTGTGTGTTGTTGAATTGTGAACTCTGTGCCTTCCAACAACACACAGCTAACTAGTGTTCCTGTGGGAGAGAAGCTGATGGCGCGGCGCAGTAATCTCTAGGATTTTGGAACATTCATTAAGCGGTGAGCGGGCAGAGATTGCTGCGCCCTCACCATCAAATGTTAATACATGATTTGCAGATGCGCGTGGAGCCCACACTTTGGTTAAGTGTCCCATGCAGTCTCCAACTCGAGCCTTTGGACACTTATGAATGTTCCAGGGGGGAATTCTGTTTGCAGCAGAGGCAATCTTAGGGTGGAATTCATTGGCTGTATTTTGCTAATTGAAGTTAACTGTTGTTTTTGCAACAGTTTCACGATTGTTTTTAGTCTATATAATAGGCCATGTTGTCCAAGCCAGCAATAAGCTTTTACTTCAGACGCTTCAGACAAGGATTATTTTAAATATCAAAAGAGAAGGCTATTATTTTTAAAGCATGCAGTGAATGACATCCCCGAAGGATGTCTCCTGCTGTGGCCGCATGTCCAAGGATGTCAGGGCAGGATTTGGGCATAGGGCAGACAGGGCAAACCATTTTGCACATTATTTTAAACATGTTCTTTGGGCGGAGTTCAAATGCCAGTCCAACCCCATCCTCCCTTACCCCAAACCGCTGACCCCACCCCCAGCACTTGTGGGATCCACAGTAAATTATTCCCATTTCCAGCACTGAACAGCAGTTGGGGTACTGTCGACTGAGTCCTGTTCAGTGGTTCCGATGTATGCATATGACGTACACGTTTTATTTAACAATGTAGGGTAATGGGGTAAAAATTGGGTTGCACTAGTCTAGCCTGGGACCAGTTATGTCCCAGAATCTGAAAAGTAGAGGTTACTGTGGATCACGGCTCATGCGCACTAGAACTGTGTGAATGGGAACTTCCAGTGCTTGGAGCCGGAAGTGCTGCAGGTCATGGCTGGGGCCACTGCTTTTTAATTGGTTTCATTTTGAGCGATGTTACTGATCAAATATGCCTTAAAAGACACTGTTTGGCACACATTTGACTAATAATTCCCCCTTCCGTAGTACTGAAAAATCTGTAACAAAATGTAGCGAATTTCCATTAACGATTGTAGGCCACTTTTATTTGGTGCCTCGTCCGATTGTATGTCCCAATGGGCTCCTAACTGGCGCCTCTCTGGCACCGCAGCATTTGCCTTATGTCGCCCGGTCTCTGCTCCTCCATGAACTTCTCCAGCTCCCTGTTCATCCTGCGAGCAGTGCACGGGTCCGAATCCCATGATCCGGCACCGCCATTCCTCCCTAGTTGTTATTTCCAACCATGGTACCTAGTACCCTCCATCAGCAGTTACACAGCCCCTATTGTGTCTTGCACTCTTTGCAACAGGAGTCCTGTCCTAGTGAGCTGGACCCTCCCTCAATTCCTCTTTGAAGCGTTAACAGCAGTGGTGTGTCCAGGGACTGGCCCGGTGTGGAACGTGCTACCCGTGGAATCTGATTGGCCACCACAGGTGCCACCTCATTATCCTAAACTATGATCATTATGTGTGAGTGTGTGTGTGTGCGCTCGTACTTCATGCCACCCCTGCATAGGTCAGTGCCCCACTTGGGCCACCCCAGTAAAAAGAGTCTGGACACGCCACTGGTTAACAACATAGCCCAACTCATGCTAAGGGTGACCCATCAAATGACCCTTATATTTTAAAGCCCGTAGTTTCCACCTTTAGAGAGCATCTCGAAAGCCTTTGCTCGAGGGATAAGCGAGTGTCCTGTGAACAATACTCATGTCTCATTTTTCTTTTAGGGTGCTAGCCACCTTTAGTAGCCATTCGCAGTAAATGCAAAAGTGCACAAGATAAACATCACATAAACAGTCAAAATCACACAACTGCCACCAGCTTGTCTTAGGCACATCGTCAAAGTAATGAAAAAGTAATCAGGTAAAAAGTTGCAATGATGCAATGTGTCCTAATACTGTTACTGGCACTCAGTCCAGCGGAGTTACTGCTGGATTAGGAGTGCCGGTAAAGGTGGTTAATCCCCATTCCATGGATTTACTGGAATTGTAATATGGCTATTTTTTGCTGGTAGGGTGTCGGAAATTACCTCCAGGAAATGCCTTATAAATGTTGGACAATCAATGTGTTGTTCTGGAATAACACTACCTTTGCACTCATTATTGAGTAGCCCAAACGCTGCAAGACATGAGGCTGATTGTAAATGATGGACAGAAGCACTCCAATAATTTCGGAGGAGAAAGGCACCTGCGCAATCTCTCTGGCCATATTATGGGCACCAGTGCAACGGGGAACAGCTCTGCTGCCATTATATACTTCATTCTGCCCTTTCTTTTGCTAGCGCTAGTCCATCACTCAGTGCACTACCCATCCAGGATGATCATGAAACTGTTGCAACCCAATGCATTGGTACGGCCTCTATATGTGCAGGACCTCTGTTAGAGTGGAGCAGAGTCCGATGTAGCAGTGTTTCTCAGTCAGGACCTCTGTTAGAGTGGAGCAGAGTCTGATGTAGCAGTGTTTCTCAGTCAGGACCTCTGTTAGAGTGGAGCAGAGTCTGATGTAGCAGTGTTTCTCAGTCAAGACCTCTGTTAGAGTGGAGCAGAGTCCGATGTAGCAGTGTTTCTCAGTCAGGACCTCTGTTAGAGTGGAGCAGAGTCTGATGTAGCAGTGTTTCTCAGTCAGGACCTCTGTTAGAGTGGAGCAGAGTCTGATGTAGCAGTGTTTCTCAGTGGCCCGGCTGCGGCCCTGGCTAGTCGCCCAGCACATCTCATTCTTGCTGGTTTAGTTGAAGATGCAAAATAGAAAGTTGATAAATGGAAAGTTACCAATGAATCGTAACCATTGGTAATTGCTCAGGGCAACCCTTCAGCCCATCATTTTTCAGCCTGCCATGCTATTACAGAAGGTGAAAGACCATATTCAAATCTTGATTGGTCCTACCCCAAAATGTGTAGCCCAGCTCATAACACTATGTCACATCCCCCGATATAGTTCCGCCTCAATGTGAGTCATGAGTGAGGTGTAGCTTGAGGCTCTAGGCACGGCAGCCTTGGGATCCATGTCTGTGCATACTCATCCCACGCCGGGTGACAAATGCAAAACTGAAGATTGATGGCTGTAAGGGTATCAATTAGTCTTAACCACTGGCAAAGCTCTGGGCAACCATCCAGACCATCGGTTTTCAGCCTGCCATGCTATTACAGGAGGGGAAAGACTACATACGAATCAGGCTTGATAAAATGCAGGAGGCCATATTCAATCTACCTAACAACTGATGTAACTCTGACAGAGCAATTCTCTCTTTTTCCAGGTTATCACCTTTCTCCACTAGGACTGACCTCACTTTATCCATCCCCAACCTACATGCCTTTTCTATGATGGTTTTAATTGTGGATTGGTTTATTATTGTAAATCTTACACATATATGTTACAAAAGTAGAAGAGACAACACAAATTACAATCATAAAGTTATTAATCATACAAAACACTGCATACATCATCATTTCCTACATCTTTCATCCAGTTGTACATTACCCCTACCTTACAATCATAAAAATATCAAGATACAAATTCCTAGATATGATATGATATGATAGTTTATTTATATAGCACCTATACACAATGTGTTTCAAAGCGTTTCACGGCAAGGGAGGGAACAAGGGAAATATAATGACATTCTTACAGGCCATGAACAAAAAGAATGTGAAATTAACTATCGTACTCGGCCTGACGACATTTCAAATAGTGCAAGAGCTAAAACACGGATAGGAAAGAAATGGGAAACAGACAGGCGACTACCGTACTAGGCCTGACAACATTTCTGGTAGAGCTGGACATTAACAAGAGGTGAGGGAGGAGAAGGCAGAGAGAGGAACAAAACAAGTGACTATCGTACTAGGCCTGATGACATTTCAAATAGTGCTGGAAGAGGGGCAAGTAAAGGGAGGGGGGAGGAGATAAACACTTGCTGCTTTCATACTAGGTCCAGGGACAATTCTGATGGAGTAAGTGCATAGAAAAAGTATGGAGGGCGGGAAGATAGAGGGAGAAGAGAGAGGAGGAGAAAATAGAGGAGGAGAAACAAAGAATAAAACAGTAAAAAAAAAATATATATATACATATCACATGTGAAGAAACGCCGAGTGGTGAGCAAAATGCGTTGTGTCCAGCAGATTGGATCCCATGGCATCCTGCCTCTGTTGATTCTCTGTCAAAGACCTACTGCCTGCCATTATGCTTTGTTTTTAACAATAAACAGCACGTTATTCATTACGAGCTGAGTTGGATCTTTTTCTTTCTGACCCTCATTAAGTGGAGACTACTTTTCTCGCCTGGAGTGCGGTTTGTTTTCCTTCTTTTTTGTATATTCGAAAAAATCTTGTACAAAGTACAACAAACGGACAGCACTCCAGGAGCAGCAGTGCAGATCAGTATCCAAAACTGCCAGACAAACAGCCAAGGTATACACATCAACAAATTACCTTTATTAGATGTGCTATGGAAAACAAAAACGGCAGGCAACGATGCGTTTCGCGGTAACAAACCACTTGTTCACATTGGATATATATAAAACGCAGGTTATATATATATACCTTGAAGCTGTATTTCTGTGAAGTTCCAATACATCTGAACTTCAAAACTGCAATGTTCAGCCAGCGGGTCTGCATCACTGTTCTCATCTGAGGCTGTCCATGGTATGGGCATTGTGGAAGAAGTGCCTGCCTTTTTATCCCTTGAATGGCCCTCAAGGCACCAAACCATTAAGTACCTCCTCCCACATTTTTCCTGCTCTTTTCTGAGCTAAGTAGTACAGACCAGTTCTAATTGATACAAGTTCTGAGTGCCTTAAGAACTATAGTATCATAGCAGGCTATATATGTTTTAAAATTGCCATCTATTCTCAATCAGATTGATTTGGTATAGTCATTTTACAACAGCTATTGTCAACAGAACCTCATTTCCACTCGACAAACGCATCAAGAACTCCTGGGTTGAAAGCCATAGATCATTGTCTACAAATGTATAAAAACGTAGCAATCTCAAAATGTGCAAAGTTGTACAAAATACATGTTTTACATTTTGTATGCAATCTTTTTTGTTTGCAAAAAACGCAATAATTTGCACAGTCAATATTCTTAGATCGCAAGTATTGAATTGCATCAGTGGGAATCACATTTAAACAAACACGTAAACATGGATTTCTCCAGTATGCATTCGGAAATGTTCTTAAATAAGTTGGTGATGATCCAATAGGCTTATCATTTAAAGAGAAGCTTTTACTTAATGTATATTTGTGCATCCTCTCGATAGTTTCACACCAATCTTTCTGTTAGAGAGCCTTTTCAATTTGTGACAGGGACAGGTTGGTGCTTAGGGATTCGGCTGTTTTGCTGTATGGTATGCAGTATAGTTTCACTTTGGGACTTAAAATTCAAAATTGGGCCAAGCATACTTTGAGATTTTAATGAATAGAATGTTCAGGCGGCGTTAAAATAGTTTTGTAGAGAGGATTCCAAGATGGCCGCCGTCCCCTGAGGATGTAAACTCCGGAGCTCCACTCAGGCGGCACAGCTAAAGGTGTCAAAATAGCAGCAGAAACAGTAATTTTCTTTCCTCGCTTTGCCTCCCAACATACGTGGAAGTGGTGCCCAGCACGAAGTTGAGTAGATTCGCCAGATTGCCCCAGACGGCGACTTTGGAGGCACGGAGTGGTGGAAAGGCGGATTCAGAAGCGGGAAAGTGAAGGTTCCGATCCCGCGATCCAGAGGTCTGCGGCAAGGTGCATCAACAGACTCGCGGACACTGAGCCGATTGATTGAGCACTCCTCTGCATGTGGAGAGCCGGATGCCGACCCCTCTTAAAGGAATTGAACACTAAATACTGTGGCAGGCCGGGCTCCGCCGTGAACAGGTCTCTGGGAGGTGCATACTACGAGCACCGATTGTGCCCTGAGGCCCACGTCTGGGCGGGCAACAGAGGAAGTGGACAACTAGCCCCCACTGGTAAGAGGGAGCCATGTCGGGAAGGTAGCGGGAGGAGCGGGTCCCGGCACAGAATCCAAAAGGAATCCAAAAGCCAGCAGAGATCTTCAAAGCGGGGGATATAGAGGGCAGCGTTGTCTGTGGAACAACGCACCAGCACCCCTGACCAGGTCAACACGAAGGGGGCTGTCACTAAAGCGCAGTGAGACCCGTGGCTGTGCTCCCGAGTGGGATCGGATGTAGTCACTGGTGAAATAGCAGCCACGCAGAAAGGCATATTGGAGCCCGGAGCTGCGCGCCGTATGGAAGCGGAGAGTGGGATCTGAGACTCCCATTAAGTATAGAGGGCCACCCTGCGTGAGCAAGAGCGTGGAAACTGTACAGACAGTGGAAGCATCAGGAAAGGAACACTAAAACCGGAGACAGAACTCATTCCGCCACTAGGGGGTAATATATATCGTTGATAACGTTGGAACCTGTGGGCTAAATTGGACGCTGGTGGGGTCTGGCGCCTGACTCCGGAGGAGCGCGTCAGGGCTGGGGCCTCCTCTGAGGTGGAGTGTGCTTCCGAGGAGCGAGGTGGAATCGACATAGTCCCAACAATAAGGTGGAGCACATAAACAGAACATTCTAATTAGTCATTTTGATGCGCAACGGACAGGGCTGTGTCTGGAGGGAGGCCCAGAACCCAAGCGAGGGGAATGAATATAATCGGTTGGATCCCAGTGGGTTGGCCCGGGCCTAGATCCACTGGGGCTTGGTAAACACAGAGGGTTGGTCCCCACATCGGAAGGGTAGCAACAATCGGGTGCCGGATCTCATAGCCTTAATTGTCACCCTACCCCACTGTCCTGAGCGGCCGGGGTACCCTCCTGGCAAAGACACAGATGCCAGGGGCGAAGTCTTAAGGTGCCCAGATAAGAGTTAGGAACACACCGAAAAGGGGTGAGGGACAGTTGGAGCATTGCTGGAGGCGACAGCGGACGGCAGATCCCAAAAAGGAAGGGACAATAGAGGAACAAGACACCCGAAGGATCGCAGAACCAACTACAGGCATGGCCCTGAATAAAGAGGAGCTTAAGGAGTGTTTGTTAGGAATGGAGAACCGCACTATGGAAGCGTACCATGTGCAACTTGGGAAAATAAGAGAGGAAATAAGTTCCTCTCTCCAAGAAGTCAGAAAGGACATTACAGATCTGGGGGTGAGAGTGGACACAACAGAGGTGGGCCTCTCTGAGGTTGCAGAGGATTCAAAACAAACTAGTGAACTCTTGGAACAAATTGCGAGGGCAACACACAATCTGGAGATCCAGGCAGAGGATCTTGAAAATAGATCCCGAACATCTAACATAAGAGTCAAGGGACTTGCCGAATCAATCGGAGACCCAGATCTAAAACGATGCAAAATTGCTTCAGCAGCCTGTTACCTGAGGCCCAGCAGGAGGAAATACTAATTGACAGAGCGCACAGGGTAGGACCCAAAAAAAGAGATCCGGGAGCAGGCCCAAGGGATGTCCTCTTGGCAATGACCTCCTATACCATGAAAGAGGAGATTTTGCATGCAGCAAGAAACCAGCAGCCGGTCACCATTAACGGAACGCAGGTTCAGCTGTTTCAGGACCTGGGCCTAACCACCCTACACAAAATAAAGACTGATGGCGCCGGTCACCAGAGCACTGAGAGCCAAGGGGGTTGCCTACCGATGGGCATATCCCTTTGGGTTACAATTCACTTGGGAGGACAAGCAACAGCGCATCAACACCTGTGAGGAAGGCCTGTCCCTTCTTCATTTGGATGAGGAGGAACCGCAAATGGAAAGAAACCCTACCGGCAATTTGAGGGGAGGGATACCCAGACAGTGGGAATGGGCATCCACTTCCACCAGGAAATGCGGAAGTGAAAGAGCGGGCTGAGGCCCCCAACGGAGATGATCACTGTCTCCAAGACGAAAATGAGTAGTATGTTAAGGGAAGCTCTCAGGTCACTGTATTGCGGTGGGGGGGTCAAGTAGGAGTAAGCTGCGATAAACGAGAAGAAGCCCCGGGCAGAGGGAAGGGACGGCTCATCCTGGAACCCAAATCAGGATTGTCATGTCCTGGCAGAGAATACGTTGAAGTGGATATGATACCCACCGTCCGAGAATGGGGAACAAGGAAGGTTCTAAGGGACCTTGTTCTGAAGGGTACTGGGAAGGAGAGGGGGGTAAGTTTGTTTGTTACACGGTTAAATGGGGTTGGGGTTTGGAAGGGATCCGTGATGTTGGGGAAGGGTAAGCCTTCGGAGCCAGCAGGACCGGCAGCAAGGTGTGCTCCAAAACAGACTACATGGCTGAACTGAATATTGTTTAGCTCAATGTACAAGGCCTAAACTTGCCAGTAAAACGTCGCTCGATTCTGACGAGGTTGATAGAGCTGCAGGCCTCAATTGCCTTTTTGCAGGAAACACATCTTCTCCTAGAAGATGAAAGTAGATTGTTTCAAAGAGCGTTCCACCGATAATACCATGCTTCAGGTGGGAAGAAAACCAAGGGGGTAGCCATATTAATAGGAGCCAACTACTATTTAGAAAACATGCAATACTCAGGGATCGGGAGGGGCGATACTTATTATCAAACCTTCCGCAATCAGCTACTGTGCCCCCTAACAAAATTATTTAGTTATATAAGGGATGGCGGCTTGGTCACTCCCGACATGGGGAACTCAACCACAATCTTAATCCTCCAGCCAGTTAAAGACCCAACCGATTGTACTAGTTACAGGCCGATAGCGTTATTCAATACCGACGCCTAGATTCATGCAAAGATTTTAGCAAACAGGTTCGCAGGGGTCCTGCCCAAGATAATCCATACGGATCAAGCGGGGTTCATAAGGGGGAGGCATACCCAAGATAACATAAGACGAGCAGTGGATATTATAGATCTGGGATCCAGAACGGCACAGGGGTTTGCCATAGCTGCTCTAGATGCAAGGAGGCCATTCGGCAGTTTAGACTTGACATACCTGAAATTGGTGTTACAGAAATTTGGATGCAACCCCATCTTTATCAGAAAGGTTCTGACAAACTTTTGTCACCCGAGCACGACCTTCATGGTTAATAGGAAGACTACGGCCAAAATTGAGATGCAGAGGGGAACACACCAGGGATGCCCGCTCTCGCCCTTAATTTTTCCAACGGTAATGGAGCCCATAGCTGAGGTAGTAAGGAAGGATCTAGAAATACAGGGAGTTACAGGTGGAGGGGTGACACACAAAATAGCCCTAAAAGCAGATGACATTATGTTATTTCTTAAGGACTCTAGTTCTTCTTTACTGTTACGCTCACCTGGTCTCTGCGGGGGTGTTGGGGCACGGTTGCAGCCCTCCCTGAACTTGAATCACCCCCTTCAGGCCTTTCCCTCAGTAGAAAAGCTGTGAGCGGTGGTACATGGTGATACTGCTCCTGCGTGGAGATAAGAGTGTGTGAGTGCACCAATCTGGGATTGTTGTATCTCTTGAACACTTCACCCCAAAGTACGGTTTATGTGAGCATACGCCAGCCCATAAACCTCACCTGTGAATTATGGAAGATAAGTTCTCCGTCCTGCTACTTCTGGCAGGGGCGCATCGAATGGGATCTAGTTCCTTCACTAATCCCCGATAAGGATAGTCCAGTCCAGCTGTGACTATGCTTCTCCTTATGATTAGTAAGTCTTTCTTGAGCTCTTGTGATGCTGTTCGTTCTGTTTAATGTCTTTATATGTTGCTCCTATTTATACCAGCAATAATATCTCACTTCTGTTTTCTTCACTTAGATGGAAATGCGGTCTCAATGCAGCTGTGAGACGCGAGACGCAGCCGGATGGAAGATGGATGCTACTGCAATGTTCGACAGCAGGTAAGTGATGGTTTAAGGAAAAGAGCAAAGAATGGCAAAGCGCAACTTTAAACTGACTGTTTTTTCGATGTCTAACCTTGTCTTCTGTTTTTCCTTGCAGGCGCTGCTGTCGAAGATGGAGTGTGTCGTGTTGCAGTGCCAAGATGAAGATTTCGGTGTTCCGGAAAGTGTAAAGATGAATACGTGGTTCGCCGGAGAGATGAACAGGTAAGAACAGCTTCTCCCAGTTGGTAAGTATGCTGGCAGGAAGCAGGATGTCCAGGAAGCAGGATCTTCAAAGGTAAGTCTGAGCTCAGGCGACGGTGAGCGTTACGCTGCTTGCAAGTGCAGAATAACGCGAAGCGTCTGTCTTGAGGATCGGGGCAGTTTATATAGCTGAGATCGTGGGCACGCCCATTAGGGCCGGTTTACCAGCCACACCCTGCCACTCCTAGAGAGTGAGCACGTGCGAAGGCAATCCATTAGCAGCCACATCCAAGAATACACTTGGAGCTGCTTAATGGATGAAATGTTCAAGGTTAATGCATCCTGCTTAATGGATGGAATGTTCAAGGTTAATGCATCTAAAGTGCTATGTCCATAATAAAATCTTTTTGGTGTTAAATGGAGGTTCTTGTTTACTTTTGTTCATGTGCCTGGCGCCAAAGGCACCAGGACAGTGTCCAGCCAGGTCTTCTGTGCATGCGACCCCTGTATGCCTGTGCCCCTGACCTCATGACCATGACACTTACCAAGGTCTCTCAATAGACTACAATAATTTGAAAGGATATCAGGCTTTACTATAAACTACACTAAATCTAAGGCTCTGAATATTACAGAGGGTGAGGGGGAGGTTGAGGTATTGAGGTCTCGACATCCATTAGTCTGGGAGAAAGAATCAATAGAATACTTGGGGATCCGTCTAACAAAAGATTATGAGAGCTTGTATAGAGCGAACATAACACCACTGTTAAAACAATCAAGAGAAGACCTGCACAAGTGGAATACATAGGAGTTGTCATGGTTCGCACCCATTGCGGCGCTTAAAATGACTTTACTACCCCGTCTGTTATATGTGGTAAGTTCCATTCCATTAGAGATTCCCCCCAAAATATGTAAGGCGATACAGAAGGATGTGGTTTCCTTCATTTGGCATAAAGGTAAACCCAGTATACAAAGCGGAATCCTTACAAGACGGCCACTCCTGGGAGGACTTGATATAGATATAGAGAGGTACGCCCTCCCCACACAAATAGCACCAATGCTGGGCTGAAAAGGGGAAGATATGTCAGAAGGCTGGGTGGGAATCGAACAAGGGGTGACCTCAATCCCGTTGGGAAATATACACGCAGTGCGAGTAGGAGCCAGGGAACAGAGGGTCATCTGTTGGAAGCAACCAAGACAACGCTGAAAGGATGGGACCGAGCCCATAAAAGGTGGAACATCGCCCCGGGTCTGGGCCCATTTACCCCATTGGCTCATAATCAAGATTTTACTGTGGGTAGACAGAACCGCTTCTGGGAGAATTGGGGACAAGGGCACACATTGTATATAAAGGATTTCTATCAGGAGGGTAATCCATTACTATTTGAAGAATGTAACAAGAAATTTGGGATGGGGGAAAGAGATAGATTTGCATATATTCAGATCCGACACTGGATAAGACAGAAAGAAATTAAGAAAGCAGCCAATAGGACCCCGGTAGGCCTGGAATTGTTGATACAAGATGGGGCTGAGTCAAGGGCGTTATCCAGACTGTATAGGTTACTCGATAAAGCGCAGGGAAGCAATACCCTCACATACATGGATAAGTGGGCTAGGGAGCTGGGAGTACCGATTACTGGGAAGAATGGGGGCAAATATGGAGGCGAACACAGAAATCCTCGAAATGTACGGCTATATGGGAGACCACATATAAGATATGTTATTGGTGGTACTTGACCGCCTGTAGATTGCACAAAATTAATGCTAAGTACTCGCCCATGTGCTGGAGGAACTGCAGCAATAAGGCCGACCTATACCACATGTGGTGGTCCTGTCCTATGTCGGCCTGTACTGGAAAGACATTCTAGGACACATAAAAGAAATTACAGGGAAACAATTGCCAGTCGAGGAAAAGGTGATAGTTTTAGGCTCAGTGGACTATGCGGCAACTGGCAATAATGCATCGCTAATCACCCACTTGCTAATGGTAGCAAAAATTACTCTTGCCCAAAGTTGGAAAAAGTCGAATGGTCCTATTGTAGCATGTTGGTGGGTAAAAATTTGGAATGTGATGGCTATGGAAAAGGTAGGGGCCCTGAAGGATGGCAAGTACTTGAAATTCCGGGCAATATGGGATCCCTTTTTTAACTTTGTCAGAGACAGAGAAACACAATTCTTTAGACCTAATTTGTTAAGAGCGATGCAACACTGAGAGCCATCAAACAAGGAACGGGGATTCCCAAAACAGGGAACCTTGCTGGGTAACAAAACATAATGAACCCTCGGAATCCTTTGTGTTTGATTCATGCCTTAAGAGAAGGCGGAGGGAGGGGGAAGGGGGTCAGGTAAGGAGCATACATCATTAATAATTAAATATGTTGGGGATAGGGAAGGGTGAGGGGAGGGATTGGGTTAGAGTTGATTATTGCATAAAAACCTCATGTTTGCTGAAAGGATGCAAAGCGATGTTGGACTTTATACCAGTACAATTGGAAGTGATAAGCTGTAAACACAATAAGATTGGTAACAGGATTGGTTTGAGAACATGAACGAAAAATAAAAGTTTTTCAAAAAAAATAGTTTTGTAGAATGTTAAAATTTTCCATTTTAACCAGCCATTCATTGCAATTAGGCCAAATTCATAGCAAATGGCTGTCATAGTTAGACAATTGGAGAGGCCTAGTAATTATTTTCCAAATAATACTTTTAATTTTTTCTAGCTCCATCTCCCTTGCTAAATGACATATTTCCTGACCATACAGCAATGCTTTCGCCTTATAGACATTAATGAGGGGAAGCACAGAGAATGTACCAAATGTTTTATTGATGTCTGTTTGCTTTTTCCTACATTCTTTCATAATTATCCCTTTATTAGGACCATGCATCCAGGTTGAACCCTAAGAAAACTATGATTGTAACTGGCACAAGATGTGTTTGCCCTTCTCTCCAGTTATAGCCGTATGATTTCTTTGTAATTTTAGAGAGTCGTATGATTCTTTTCTTGTTAGGATTGATCACCAAATCATTATTCAAAGTATAATTGCTTGTGGCATTAACCAGATGCTGCAAATCCAGTTGCATGAAGTCAAGGATGATAACATCATCTGCATACGCAAGCCAATAAAACGTAAGATATTGTAATCGCAGTGATACAAAGGATGCTTCTGCGAGACGTTCCCCCAAATCAGGTAGATATAAATTGAACAGGCAGGGTGCAGGAACACAACCCCGGTGCAGTCCTCTATAAGTGGGAAATTATTTTGTTAATTCACCATGCCTGTCCAACCTTATCTGCAGACATTTGTCCGAGTGGAACTAAACTAATATTGCCAAGAGTGTATTCAGGGATATTCGATGCATTCAACTTTCCCCATAAAAGGTGTTTATTTACAGTGTCAAATGCTTGTGACAAACCCACACATGCAGCATATATAGGTTGTGAATCGGCAATCCAGGCTTTTGTTGGAGGCCAGTCATAATAAAAACATTTAAAGTTGTCCCCATCCCCCTCCGAAATCCTGTTTGATATTTCTTCAACCTTACAGAACCTTCAGCCCGTTGTACCAATTCTCTTAGGATTAAAGATGCAATGATCTTACTCTCTGCATCTATAAGGGCTATAGGTCGGAAATTAGCCAGGTTTAACCGGTCACCCTTCTTATATATTTGGATAATAGTTGATAAATTCTAGGATTTAGATATGGTCCTTGTGGCAATAATATATTGAAATAGTACAAAGAGGGTGCACGCCCACAAATTCGAATCCTTTCTAAAAACATTATTGCTCAGACCATTGGGACTCATGGCTCTAGAATTCAACGCTATTTTAATAATCAATGTTGAACTCAATTTTCCAATTTCCTCACTGTAGTGGGTTTATCACTGCTAATTCTGGATATCTATAAAGTTCGGAAAAGTGGGTACCCCATCCCTCCTCCAAAACCAGATTGCATTGAAATTCATCCTGACAATATGAGACATCCCATTTATTATCCTACACAAAGTATGCACATTTTTAGAAGTAATAATCCTAAGTATCAGGTTGCCTTCCTTCTGCAGTAGCCCATGGTGGTAGGTTTTATGCCAATTTCTGTACTGCTGTCGCGCTTTGCAAGATTTCTCAACCATCTCTGCCCATGAGGATTCTGCTTTTTTTCTCTGCCTCAAACTTGATCTTAAGGCACATTTTTCTTTCTTGTACCACCGTATCATAACAGTGCATTTACTGTTTGGAAACATTCACCAATTTAGTACTATGTATGATGTTATTACTAGTAATAAAGGTCATAAAAAGATCTAAAGTTAATTGTGGCAATATTCCTTCCATCTTGACTGGGGGACTACAAATACCAGAAAGCAATTCAGCAAAAGACAAAAAATGGTCTCTGAGTGCAAACCTTTCAAGGACTGACAGTAGCACCGTTTTAAAAAAAATACCGCGGACGCTGTGTGTTATGAGATATTTAAAACTATGAGACACACGTCATTCAGGACTGTGGACTGTCTCCCATCCATGTAGTAACCGGACTGACCCTGCTTAGCTTCAAATCAAGGAAGGCGGAAGGATCCGACCACCTCACTCGATGTTGCTCGAAGTGACCTTGTAACGTGGGCTCATTTATTAGGCAACATGGCCTGAGGAGGCTGGCGCTTTCCTCGCTTTAAAGCTAAACAGGGTCAGTCCCAGATACTGCATGGATAGGAAAACAACTGTAGCTGTAAAAAAATCTATTTTTTTATTATGTCTAAAAGATTGCAGGCTTTGAGAACTCACAATGTTTTTAGGCAATGCGCATTGAGATTACTTATTTGCAGAGGATCATTCACTTTGGTTAAGCAACGCGCTACAAGACCCTTGTTTTATGGCTGGTTTCTTGGTGACTACTGTGATACATCACACAACCCCAACTAGTTTTGTCACTGGTTCTTAGCGTGGAGGTCCAGACCGGCTGCGACCTGTTCCGCCTTGAAGGTAGGTGTTTATAACAATGATTATTGTCGGTATCCTTTGTGCTGATTTTCCCCAATGATTACTGTCCTTAATGTTATATTGTCCTTTCCCCTCTCTCTAGGTATGAAGATGGCCCACGAGTGCGTGGTGATAGAAGAGAGTCCATTCCGGAAAACCTACAAGTGGTAAATTGACTTTCCGGATGATGCACCAAGTTCGTGAGTTGCGTTGCCCAGCGTTTAGAGTTTATGCAATTGCTAACCTTGTGCTCTCTCGCTCCTTTGCAGTTGATGGCAAGCGGTTCCCCGAACTCCTACCGGCTGCCAGATGAGAAGATCCGCGAGGATGCTGCGTCGGAGGATGGCCCTGTGTTGCTTGGGATTTCAGAGCAGGTAAGTGCAAGGTGCCGCTCGAAGTGAATTTGAGGAGACAGGTAAGAGGTGTGCGGCCGCTGCTGGGTTGGAAGCGAGTAGAAGTGCTCCAAGCGATGGCGAGGCTGATCTCAGGTAAGATGCGTGCAGTAGCTACAGAGTCGGAAGTGGGTAGTAGAGCTTCCAGCGATGGCGTGGCTGACCTCAGGTAAGATGCGCGTGGCAGCTGCAGAGTGGGAAGCGGACAGCGGTGCTTCCAGCAATGGCGTGGCTGATTCCTGGTAAGATGCTGGATGGGTCCCGTAGACTGAAGATGCTTGTGCTGAACAGATAAGGATCTGTAGACGGCGGTAAGCGTTACGCTGCACAAGCAGACTAACGCGAAGCGCCAGCATGCGGGTGGGGCTGGCTTATATAACCTGGCACCAGCCACTCCCATTAGGCCCCGCCTTGTGGCCCCACCTTGCCACTCCCTCTGTCTTCTGCACGTGCCTTCCATGCATTTGTATGGCCCCGCCCGGCCTAGATGCACGTGCCCTGAGCATACTCTGTCAGAGCACACTTTGATATGAGCTTGGTGCCAGAGGCACCAATATTGGGCCCATTGGGACCTGCAGGAGATAAAGTAAATGGCCCTTGACCAGTGGCCATGACATATTCTTTGGTTTGAAGGGACACTAGACCTCTTCCTTTGTCTACAAGTTTAAATGTAAGTGTGGGATCTGAGAACAAATTCTGTACGATGTCTAGATCTTGTCGACGAAAATTCCTATTCTTGAGAGTTTCTGGAGATCAGTAGTCACCATTCTCTGAAATAGGTGGATAATTGGGTAGGTGATAAGAGGAATGAAGGTACTTTTGGTTCTGAATTAAGTATACATAGGTTCCTCAAGTGGCTCTTCTAAGTTGTCACTGTTCAGTTGGGCAAAAAAGCTTTAAGTCTTAGCTTTCTGGCAAATTTAAACAGTTAAATATTTTGCTCAGTAGGTGAACTTCTGTTTTGTTTTAGACTCTATTGGATAGATTGATCACTAGGTTTTCTTTGGGTTCTGTCTTGTTACGGGTCGTTGTGTCTCTCTTCCTGTGTCCCCTCCTGGACCTTTGCCTCTTCCTCCCCTGCCTAAAAAAATACTTGCCGTGGTCCTGTTGTTTTGGTGGTGCTACTGGTCGGTCCCAGTTACTGCATGAATGGGAAACTCAATGTAGCTGTAAAAATATCTATTTTATTTATTATGTCTAAAAGATTTCAGGCTTTGAGAACTCACAATGTTTTTAGGCAATGCGCAGTGAGATTGAATTATTTGCAGAGGATCATTCACCTTTGGTTAAGCAGCGCGCTACACGCCCCTTGTTTTATGCTGGTATCTTGGTGACTGTTGTGATACATCACATAATCCCAACTGACCGCATTTAAGCAGTACGGAAAAAGGGAAAAAAATGACTGGCTGCAGAAATAACATATGCCTAGGTACTTTTGCCCCCATAGCAAAAATCAAAAACTTGAATCATTGAATACACACACAGTAAGAGAAAATAGATTTTAAAGTGAAATATACAAATGCAGTTAATTTGACCTTGCCATTATAAGAAAGAGCACAAGACAAAATGTCATTGGACCTTTAAAAAAGTCAAGAACACCAGAATAATAACCTGAGAGAGGAAATGTTCCAATACATATGCTGACAATCATAAAAGGTGCTCATCTATTAAACCCATTAATCTGTCATGAAATATTCCCTGGAAAACAAAATCCCAACACAAAACTAGTGCTTATGGTCTAGTGAGTAAGCATCTGCAATGGCAACATGGCATTCTGAGTAAATTCCTAGGAGCCAAATACTTGAGCAAGCTTGCCAACCTCAAAATAACCAAAGGGTTGCGTCCACCCTCTGAAAAAAAGTTACGCTGGCCACCCACATGTGTCCTTTACATGTTCCCTGAAAAGCAGCCACAATCAGGGGAAAATAACTGCAACAGTGTCCAGGATTGAACACTCTACTGCCACATCATAAGCAAATACTCATGATTTACTTGCCCTCTCATCATTTCCCTCCTGCAACCCATGTTTGGCTTTCAAAAGATAAAGATAACTTGAAAAGTACACATACCATAGTATCATTCAAATATATAAATCCTTATAGAACTATGTTAGGCAAAAAGTGTGCAATTGTGGAATTATTCCCCCCATCTTGACTCGGAGACTACAAATACCAGAATGCAATTCGGCAAAAGGCAAGAAAAATCTCTGAGTGCAAAACTTTAAGGACTGACAGTAGCCAAATCTGTTACTCAAATCAAAAGTTTTTTTACAATAGAATTTTAAGAGGTTCCTACGGGCGTCCGACTCACCTTAACTACAGGGCTGCTATCACCACCCTATAATACATATATTATAGTGCAGTGGTCGCAGCACCATAGTTAAGATGAGTATCAAGTTCCGTAGGAAACCCTGACAATTTAATTGCTAATTACTTTTGACTTCCATGACGGATTTTGCCGATATTTTGTCAAGGGGCCCCCCAGATTCAAACTTTTGGGAAAGATTAATTAAAAATGAAAAGGTTATTAAGAAGATAAACAAATGCTGTTTTCAGCCTACTCCCATTAATTTTCCCATAAAGAAAAAGTCAAAATCTATGCGCAGTGCAAGGCAAAAAACGCTTGATGGAATTTGACCATATAAGAAGCACTTGGACATGAAACGTTGACTCAATTTCAGGGTGGGGTCTGGGGGTTATTCCATCCAGTAATTTATAAAATATTTGACGGGGAAGGTGTGCCCAATCCACCCAACATTATAGCTATATCTCCCAGCATAGAGGCTGAGAGGCTTTTCATAAATGACAAAGAAGTCATTTTGTCCCACAATTCTATTGCTAATAACGTTTCACTTGATGGATGGATTTGGATGAAGTTTTCCAAACAGAAAGTTTGTCATGGGCCCCCCTGAACTGCACATTGTGGAAAACATAGTTTCAAAAAGTTATTAAGAAAATAAATCACCACAGTTTTAAGTCAATTCATTTTCCCAGAGAGAAAAGGTGCAATTTGTGAAGAGTTATAGCGAGAAGACTGATGCGCAGATTTGGACCAAATAAAAACAACTTTGGCACAAAGCACTGACTTAATTTCAATGACTGGCTTGGGGTAAATCTGTCAAGGTGTTTTTAAAATATTCTATAGAGAAGTGCCCTCTGCTCCTTAAAACCTTTACATCAACCTTGGTGCTTTGCATCAGAGAGGCTAAGTGAGGCTAATTTGACTACTTGCTGGAAGGATTTAGATGAAATTATGCAAACAAAAAGGTTGTCAGGGCCGTCCCCCCTCCCCCAAACTGGAAATAGAGACCAATTGCAGTTTTTAAACAGTCATAGCATGAAAACGCTTGGCAGATTTGGACCGAATAAGAAACAATGTGGGCACAAAACATTGTCTTAATTTCCTTGACTGGTTTGGGGTTAATCCATCCAGTAGTTGAAAAAATATTTGGGGTTGCCCCCTGTTCCTTAAAACGTATATATAGATATATAAAGCATCCTTGGTGCTTTGCAGCAGAGAGGCTGAGAGGATTTTCAGAAATGAAAAGTCACATTTTTTTGTTTTTTGCTTGATGCAAGTAATTACCATGAAATTACTGGGAGAAGCCGGGAATGAAAGAACTCAAAACGCTATTTAAAAGGAGGAAGAATTATGCCACACAAATTTGGAATGACTCCACCACAACCTCACAAGAGTCTAATAACATTCTGGACAGACTCAAAACTCTTCTGTTTATGTAGTCACTCCTAGGAGAACACTGATTGTTTTGAATGACGGTGCTTAGATGGACTGGCCGTAGGCACTATATCAATACCAATACCAGCAGCAATAACAATGGCAATCACATCATGCTAGAGGTCGGGAGCAGAAAAGAAGGCATTACATGAAGTTGGGGATTTGGGGTGTGGTTTGGGAAACAAGTTACAAGTAGAAAATGTTCAGTTTATCAAGGGAAGACCAAGGGAATCTCACGAGATTCCTGCAGCAACGCCGCCACATGTGCTCAGAAAAAGGTGTGCGTCACATGAAGCGATGAGTGATAGGGGTATTGGGAGCGGGTTAAGGAGAGAAAAAACTATTCAATAGAGTGAGGGGACTTGGAAAAAGGAAGGGGGCACATGACAGACTTTAATTCTGAGGAATTCTTCCCATTATTACGGGAATAGGTGACCCGCCACTCTACCGCAGGAATTTATGTTATTGAAAATGATTACTGTCAAATTATTGTGGGAATAAGGAGTTTAAAAAAAAGGGTAAACATCTGCAGTGCCTGCCTCTACTGTGCAGGGGGCAATGGTTTCAGCACTCGCCTTTCAATCAAATCCACCATAGCTATGTGCCCCCTGTTGTGCTGTGTATGACCACAATTATGACATCACAGATGACAACACTGGTGAGATCACTAATTACATCATACATGGCATCACTGATACTGTCACTAATGACATCATACATGGCATCACTGATGAGGTCAATAATTAAATCGTATATGTCATTATTGATTCTATAAATTATGATATCTTTTTTCACCTTTTTATGCATAATTTATTTCATTACTCTTAACAATAATAGCAACATGACATGGAACAATACACTGATTCAGACGTATCATATGATTACATGTAGAGCATTCATTTGTAGTACTTATCAACTTATAACATTTAAAATGAAAGTAACGTTACACAAATGGTTTCAATTTCATGTATTAGTAAGTATTTATTTAGTGGAAAAACGTTAGTGAATGTGACTTTAAGGGGCCGCTTTAATGCCACAAAACACCTAAAATTTTACAGATTCTGGAAGCTAGGCCACCTTAGCAATGAGGCCCCTATTGTGTAGCCCCTAAGAACACTGATGGCATCCCAAATGTCATCACTGATGTCATCACTTATCGCATCATGAGTGACATCACTGGAACAACAGATGACGTGCGAAGAGAAAGAGAGATGCAACATTTTAAAAGCATGTTTCTGACCAGGTCCTCCCACTCAGTTGCTCCACCCAACACCTACTTCACCAGTCCTCCTTAAATGTTCTCATCAGCAGCATCCTCAGCAAAGTACGGAAGAAGACAAGGAACTTACCTATTAGTGCCTGTTCAAGTCGGATAGGGCCAAAGGCCAGACCCGCTGCCCTGCATTTCATCTACAAAGTAGTCGCTCCTCCTACTACTCACCAGAAGATATCACCATGTGTCTCCGCCCTCCACAGCCTATCCTCACTCTCGCTAAAGTTCAAATCAGGCCCAGAAATCTAACCTAGGGAACCTCATCAATATCGCCCTTGTCCCCATCCAACACCCATGGACCACACGCATACACACCCTCATGCTGATCACTGCTCACTCAGCAGTCGCTCATGCCACAGAGATAGCTGACCTCATCACGTACGATAACCTTGATGCTCTCTTCATCACTGAAACATGTTTTAAATCATCCTCCCCCCTTATTTATTGTGTCCTTCTACCCGCAGGGTACTGCCTCCAACATGCCACCAGCCAGGAAGAGTAGGAGACAGAGTGGCAATCATCCACAGGAGCGATTGGCCATGCTCCATCATCCCCTCTCCCAGAATCACTCACCTGCCGATTCCTTTTATCTCAGAAGGAATCCAAAACCGTCCACCTCATCTACAGACCACCTCACAGGAGTGACTCTTTCCTTGCAGACATCTCAAACATACTCATCTTTCTCAAATTAGCACACAGTAATAATGTCTTCCTCACAGATTTTAATGTCCCAGAGTCTCATGCTGACGACCACAATCAAAGCATGCATTTTGCACTGAACTGATCCATGGACCTTAAGCTAATTATGCTCTCCCCCACACACAACAAAGGCAAGACCCTAGACTTTGTCTTTACAACATCCTCCGTCCTTAGCTGTGCCAATCCTATCCCACGCGACTGATTTGGCTATGCTGCTATCTTATTGTCTATCACTCACCCGACTACGGCCGACAAAGGTCAGCCTTAACTCCTCACTCATTGGGGCTCATTCAAAACCTTTCTGGTGAATGAGCTATAAGCAAACTTTGCAGACTTGCCCACTACATGGAATGTCTCTGTCCTCCTTATGAAACTGGTGGGCACTTATGCCCCCCTAAAAAAAGACCTGCTAAGACAAAACCATTCACCCCCTGACACGCCCCTGAGCCTACCTCCAACACATGCTGAACAAGCGCTGAATCAGAGCCCTAGAGAAACGGTGGTGCAAGAAATGTGACCCTGGAGATCTCATCAACCTCCAATCTGTCCATGGCAACTGTAGGATTCTGATTACCGAGGCCAAAGCTGCTTACTTCACCACCATTGCAGCAGCCTCTACCAGGAGCAAAGCCCTCGTTCAAGTAGTAAAGCATTGTACCAAACGCTCACCCGACCCCGAGGTTTCAGCAACTCAAGAAAAACGTGACAGGATCAACAACATTTTTATTGAAAAAATAGACAAAATCCAACAGATCATCGAATCAACCTCACACTGCATTAGCCCCCCTTGCAAACCAGCATGCACACTGCTGAATTCTCTCCACCAGACCTCCTAAAAACAATCGCCCATTCCATAGAATGTCCCTGTTTGTGGCAGATGTACTTCAGATATGTGTAAGATAATATAATATGTATATACAGTAGTAAAAAATGATTATAGGTATAGATAGAAATAGAAACATGTTGAATCCTGCGTGTTAGGAAAAGGCTAAATGTACAGATTTACATTTTCTATTATGCTTATTATAAAAATAATATATAAACATATTGTTTTCTAAATGAGAAATGTTAAAAAAAACACATGTAAAACAAAGTACATACACTTATGTATTGTGATATATTATAAGAATTCTAAGCATGGGTGTTCTAAAAAAATAACTATTCTACATATTGGCATATGTACAAAATGTATGAAGCTTACAAATGGAAGATTTGCTTTTAGACATATAATTGGATTTACATCACTTTCAGTTATTTCTTTTCTAAATGCATCATGAATTTGTATTCCACTTTAACAGATGACATGCCAAAATAAATTGATCCTTTCCTACTGTACTATTTTTTGTTGTATACTCCAAATTGTGGACCATACACTAAATTTAAAGAAATTACAGTAGAATAAAATGTACTTCGAAAATATGTATATATATTTTATGTAAAAGAAAGTAGTCCTAAAAGTTGCAAAGGGCAGTCGCCTCAATGCTCTATGCCTGTAGCTGCTGGCCTAAAGTCCTTAAGTAGCTGCCTGGAAAGCACGAAAACCTGGTGGTGGGCGGAGTAACTGACTGACAGGACCTTGTCACCTGACCAGCAGCCTCCTCAATGCTTTCTGCCTGGAGATGGTCTGTAATGCTTAAGTAGTTTCCTGGACGGCGTGAAAACTGGTGGTGGGCAGAACAACTGAGTGGCAGAGCCTGGCCACGTGACCAGAAGCCTCCTCAATGATGTCTGCCTATCGCTTACCTGGAACTCTTAAGTAGCTTCCTGGAAGGTGGGAAACCAGGAGGTGGGCGGAGCAACTGAATGGCAGGACTTGATCATGTGACCAGCAGCCTCCTCATTGCTGGCTGCCTGCTGCTGGTCTTGAGTCGCTAAGTAGCTTTCTGGAAGGTGGGAAACCAGGAGGTGGGCGGAGAAACTGAATGGCAGGACTTGATCATGTGATCAGCAGCCTCCTCATTGCTGGCTGCCTGCTGCTGGCCTTGAGTCGCTAAGTAGCTTTCTGGAAGGTGGGAAACCAGGAGGTGGGCGGAGCAACTGAATGGCAGGACCTGATCATGTGACCAGCAGCCTCCTTATTGCCAGCTGCCTGCTGCTGGCCTTGAGTCCCCAGGACCTGATCACCTGTCCAGCAGCCTCTTCAATGCAATAATTATAATTTATGTTTTTACTTTATGTGCACTTTTATGAATCATATATCCAAAATGAGATATTTTGATTGTGTGTGCAATGTACAATGCGATCAGTGCCACTGTGATGGGTGAATGAAACATGATAGCCACAAAAGAGGCTCTCATCCCCGGCCAAAGTACCAAAGCCAGTCTCCAGCACCACAATCGGTGATGTCGCCATGCATCAGTCCTGTGGGGCCGGTCACGGGGGCAGCTTGAATCAGGAGGTGAGAGCAGACTAAGTCCAACAGAGAGAGATTCAGGATGGATTTCTAAGAACATTAATGAGCGAGCAGATGAATTGGTTGAGTCACTGTGTAAATCGAGAGTGAGCGAGTTGGTGAGTAAGTGACGAGTGAATCAAGTGACTGAGTGAGCCAATGAGCGAATCGAGGGACTCAATCGGTGAGCGAGTTTATTTAAACAGCTCCCAAGCCAAGAAACACCATGACATTGCAAACAGTGCCAGTCTTGCACCTAATGCATCTTTAATTGGTTCTGTTACAACTGAGTTTAAGTAAAAGGCACTCGAGTTTCCGCCGGCACAATGCGCTGGCTGCCACTTGATCCGCAGCGGGGACTCTGCAGAGGGCAGCTTTTCTAAGCTGTACAGCTCAAGGAAGCAACCCTACACCCTTCCCCACACCTGCCCTGCTCAGTGCTCAGCCAGCATGCCACACGACAGGCCGCAGAGGGCCCGGAGCGCGTGCCCTGCGGGGATCAGGCCTTGCTCCTCTCATGAGCTGCCACTATCCTGCCCCATTTCTCAGCCCATCCATCATGAGTCCCAAGCAAAGCTGGCATCTTGCCTCCAAACCTGCGAGGGTACATTGAATGCCAGTTTCTGGATAAAGTACATGGTATTATTGTATGAATAGGGTTTATCTGGGGCGACACTAGGAAAGCTGTTTAACATGGTTTAGATATTGTCCACAGCAGTAAATGTGCGAAGTGTAACCCCCTTCCCCCTTTTTTTTGGTAGCCTAGTACCGGTGTCACTGTCCGGTGCTCTTGTCTTGACCCTTTTGGGTTAGGCATATGCCTACACAAACCGCTAATTAAATTATCCATCGTAACATGCACCCCTGCCCTGGAGGTGGCAGCCGTGAACACCCCCTCTTTTCGTTTGCAACGGCGCCATCTCAGAAAACGTCCCACCCCTCTTTGACTGCTTGGGAGCTGCTATTAGCAACTGAACGGGTCACGTGATACACCCTCTGCGGGCTTTGTGCCGGGCTGTCAGAAGGACACAGTGTGCAGTTGTAGGTGATGAGATGTAGAAATATGAGTAGATGTTATGTTATTGATATATTGTTTGGCATTTATATAGCGCTCTATAGATCCTTGGTATGACCTGAAAGTTCTTGTGCGTGGCTTGAACGCCCTCAGGCACGTAGTCCAGGCCAGTAGAGAGAGCAGGGTATCATAGGGTGCTTGGGTGCACTCATTATGTGTGCAGCCGATGCCATTGCCTGATGGTTGCTGCATTCTAGCATTAGGTGCGGTGGTATTGAGATCAGTTGAATGTGTGCAGTCTGGAGGTTGGTCTCCGGGACTGGATTCTGGCTGCGTTAGGTCTGTGTGGGACGCTTATGTGTGCAGCTAGGCTGGCTTTTAGTGGGGGATAGCTGCGTTCTGGCAGAGTGTTGAGGTGATCATGGAGTAATGTTCGTATGTGAGCAGCTGGGCCGGAATTGATCGAGGGGTGTGGCTGCGCTCTGTTGTGTGTTGGTGTAGAGTAGATAGTGAGCATAGTGATAGAAGAGGTGAGTGTCTGGAGTGGAGGTTTTATTCTTACCAGCCCACTGGTCTGGATTTCATTTACACGTTTTGCGGATGCAGCATTCAGAGTGACCTTATTGGTGACTTAATACTCCCTTTCAGTGGTGTTGTTATAATCCCTCATAGTTCGCAGTTACTCTATCAAACTGTTCATCTTTCTAAGAAAGTGAATAGCTGAGAAACCCCATTTTCCTAAAACATCTTACCGTCTTTGAGCCCATTTACAGGATATGCGTGTTCATTTTTTGTGAAACTGTACGTTTGACTCTGCATGCATTTTTCAATGAAAAATAAAAATAGACCTTGTCAAAGCCAACAGTTTTGGCTTTTGTGTAGGCATGGCATAGGCATTTGCCAGAGACTGCCATAAAGGACCTACATGGCAGCAAGAAGAGGCTGGCACCTTGAACATGGTGTGTGTGTTGGTGTGAGCTAATGCTTAGCAAATGCCAATCTCTTACCGCTATACAATCTAAACTGTTGGCTTTGGCAATGTTTGTTTCTAATAGGACTTCTGTGCACGGAACATATGCAAGGAAACACATATTCCTTATAAATGAAGTGACTAAAAGTTTAATTGGTTATGGCATTTTTATTACAGCAGGCCTAATTGACAGCTGCAATTTAGCCATAAACTCTGAGAAGACTGCTTAGAAATAACATTGACAGGCCCTATACAACGTTTGATGTTAGTCTGTGAAAAAACTAGCTCAAAGAAATCCCTGCAGGATGTTTTTTGTACAGGGAATACTGATCTGAAATGGCCAAGGGGATTAACATGGCTATGGGCTATAAATGAATGGGTAAATAACCAAAGAACACCCACAAAGTGTGTCCCTCCGCACAATCCATCTCACAGTGACCCGTAATGCAATAGTATTGGTTTGTAAGTGGTGCTAAAGTCATCTAAAAGTCAAAAAGAATAATGTATCTGTAGAGGAGCAGGTGGACATGTCATCCATAGCTCCCGCCCCCTCACCTCCGTCATACTGGAACAGCAGGACAAGAGCCCTATGTGAGACACCAGGTAACATCCCAATACCGCATCGAGTGTATGAGAGATGATACGCGCTCAGACAATTGTATCAAATGTACCTTCGCACTTAGAGGGTGGAAGGATGTCGGCACACAACATCGGACATCATGGAGTTATATGTGAGATCTAACAAAGGCAGCGTGACTTCATGAAGGAGACATACAAAGACGTACTGAATGATATGATATTACTCAAAGAATAAAGATTTAACTGAAGTAACATGAGAAACATGTAATGAAGAAATTGTATATGCAAAGAAGATAAACTAACCTGCTGACTAATAAATGTATATACGCAGAAACTCAAGGCAGGTGAGACATATGGAAGCTTGCAGCAGAGGAAAACATAACATGGCTAGAGCATACATGATGGGAAGATGGACATCGGACTCATATTAAAACTAATCAAGCTACCTCCGAGACAGACCAGGGCTGCAGAATCAGGGGACGCTCAAAAAACAGTTTTGTGCGAGGAATAAAGAGGAGTCTATTGGCCTGGGATCAAGGATGCTACTTCAAGGAATAATTGCAAGGCACAAGGGGAGTTAAACGGATAAGCCATGCATGTAAGACATATTTCTCTTAGATTACGCGAAGGAGAATGCACCTGGAAGAGCCAAGTATTGAACAATTGAAGATGCGGAAATCCCATGTAAGATGGAGTGAGCAAAGGAGGGTAATGACACCCAAATCAAATGAATTAAATGGCAGTAAATAGAAGGTCTAGATGGGCACATTTGTGGCCTCCTCACACGTGATTCAGAAGTTGGAAACAAGGGCTATTCATTAAGTCCAAACAAAAATAATAGTCTGCCTACACACCCTTGAATGTCCGAGAACAGGTTTAAAGGTCAACTACAAAGGAGAAACCTTGGTTTAGGGCCTGACTGATGAAAGAAGATGAACTAATTGGGAAAGTGGGGATGTTTCGCTTACATGCTGCTAAACAAGGCCAAAGTCCAAGGTTGGGAAAGCATGCCAACCAATCAGAGGGTCTATGTAGCAACATGCTATACAATGTTGCAAAGAAGACCAGCCCGCTGCCATTTTTCCCTGCTATAATGCATATTATATGTATTAGGAAGTGGTTCAAGGCGTACCCACCAGATAAGGGGCAGCCAATGAAGGCATTAACACTTATGTATACTATAGATACATATGTTCCCTTAACCAATCCCTCCCTTCCATAGGTTTTTAGTGTGTCATGTAGAATAACGTCATAGATGACACACATCGAAGAATAAAACCTTTGTATAATCACACCTTGGTGTGAGTGAGTGAATTAATGTCTGTTATTTGTCAGATTGCCCTACTTTGTTTCTATGCTGATAATAAAGTAGTATTTTGCCATATTCTTCACGTATGTCCGGTTATTTGGGTCCAAGACTATTATTGGTTATTCTATCTAGGCTTCACATCTGCATTAGAAGTGTTTTGGGGCATGCTTTTATGTCTATAAAAATAAACAAATGCAAGTCAACATGCCAGATTGCGTTCAGGAGATGGTAGTCCAGTCAGGTTTTTCTGTGCCTTTTGGCAGTTGGATTTCCCCATATCCCAGAATGCACAGAAAAAGAGGACATGACTATCATCTCCAAGACAGAATGGGACATGGTGACATGTGTGTTAATAGGAAAGATTACAGAGACCCCATGTTGACCCAGATCAGACATGGGATGATCAGCCATTCCTGGCTTTTAGACTTTCATCACTTTGTATTCTGGTACTTGCAGTCTTGTCCTTGTAGTGTGTCAGTAAAGCTATGTGTGCTGTACAATCATTCACATTTATATGAGCTGAAACAGCAGGAATTTCAAAGCATCTTAAACCTGTTGTGGGCAACTTGAAAACTGTATCTCTGCATATCATTCAAGTAGGCTGACAGCGTCATTAGCTTTACCCGGCTTTCGTATTTTCTTAATTAACAGTAACTTCACACGTAAGAAAACCTCTCAACCCCAGACTCCAATAACCGGTTTAACCCACCATCCCAATTCCGGGTAAGAATTGGTGTGCGAAGTCAAGGGAAAGCACAGTTTGGACATTCCGAACATGCCAGTGCCTCTGAAAGGCTGGTTGGGCTGGGGTAGCATCATGCACATGCAAGGACCATGGCCTGTGATTGAACCACCCCTGTGGATTCTGTCATTTCAAAGGCACAATAATGGCCTTTCAGGGCTCTGTGAAGGTCTATCAGGGCTATGAAGTGAGGATGAAGGGAGACTAACTATTTGTGTGCCAAGGGCCTCCACCTCTGTATCCCCCCCCTGTCCAGTAGTGTGGTCAGATCATTTTTGAGTTCCCTTTGTTATTCATCAGGATGACTCCACTGTGTTTCCCCCTCGTCCTGCTTTTCCCAGGCGCATCTGGTGTAAGGTGTCTAACTCCCAGTTAGTGGCGTCTCCTTTATCCCGTGGTGACCATGGTGTCTCTTGCACTCTGGACACGCCACAAACCTCCTTTACAGCAGTTGCCGTCTTGCTGGCTCCTTTTAAAAGCAGCAAGCAAAAAAAATCACTTATCTGAGCCCTGGTTTATGGAGGAATGTAGGGCCGGTAAATCTGTCGACCGGCTGAGAGAAAATAGCTGCAAGCTATTCCCTTGAAGCTAGATCTGCTTTCCGCCATGCTCTATCAGTCCACCAAAAGGAAATTATAAAAGCAAACAAATCCTTTTTTCGCCCATAAATTGGAAAATGCGGTTAATCAGCCTAAGGCGCTATTTGAGCTAGTTCAGTCCCTGTCTACCCCATCTAAGGCGGCCCCTCATGTGGTGCCCTCACAGGATTTCTGCAACTCGCTGTCTTCTTTTTTTCACACTAAAATTGAATCTATCCGTAAAGACATTGACAGCAGAGCTAGTCAGATTCCTATGGATGTTACCCCACCTGGTTCTCCTCTCACTAATTCCACCTGGTCTATGTTTCCGGTCTTCTCTGAGCAGGAAATACTTGGGGCCATCACTCTTCTTAAATCTGCCTCTCCCGCTGATGCGATTCCTCTTGGTCTCTTAAAGGAAATTTCGGGTGACCTGATCTCCTCACTTACTACTTCAGTCAACACCTACTTTCGCGATGGTGATATTCCCGCTTCTCTTAAGCATGCTCTGGTGATCCCCCTTCTCAAGAAATCCTCCCTGGATCCTGCTGTACTTGCTAACTTCCATCCCATCTCCCTCCTGTCGTTCCTAATGAAACTTCTGGTGGCTTTGGTGTCCCCCCTGCTGTCCACCTTCCTGGAATATTCCGGGTATTTACCCCCCAGCTGTCCACATTCCTGTAATCATCCGGGTATTTTTAACCTTTTCAATCGGGTTTCCGGCCTGGGAGGCACACGGAATCTGTGTTGAATTCAGTTCTGGATGACCTGGTGCGCTTGGTGGATCAGGGTGGCGTTGGAGTAGTTTTGCTGTTAGATCTTTCAGCCGCTTTTGATACAGTTGACCACCCTACCCTGATCCCCCTTTTAGCTGCAGTAGGCCTATCTGATCAAGTTCTGGTATGGTATATGGCTTTTCTTACTGACCGCTGTCAATCAGTCTCTCTCGCTCCTTTTCTCTCCAAAGTTATACTGTTGTTGTGCGGAGTCCCTACGGGCTCCTCTCTTTCACCAATGTTGTTTAATATCTATATTATACCTCTTCTTCTTCTTATCTTATCACATGGTTTTCATTATTACTCTTACACCGACGATGCACAGATATTGGTTCGGTTAGACCTCACCTGCTCTGATACAGCAGCCTGGCTTAGGAGTTGCCTGGAGGATCTGGGGGCATGGATGCCGACGAACTGGTTAAAGTTGAACAGCAATAAAACCGAGGTCCTGGTTGTGGGTACTAGTTCTCCTCTTCTGTTTTGGACTACTGATTTTTGGCCACCCTCCTTGGGCCCTTTTCCTCTGCCATCCCCTTCAGTTTGAAATCTAGGGGTAAAAATGTCCTCCACACTATCGATGGCTGGGCAGTTGGCAGTGGTGTGTAAGGTGTGCCATTTTAAACTGCGTGTTCTTCGCAAGGTTCTCCCTTTTATTCCGGTCAAACATCAAGCCTCTGTCGTGGCTGCCCTTGTTCTAAGTGCAATAGATTATTGCAACTCATTATACCTGAATCAGCCGCACTTTCTCATAAATCATCTCCAGCTTCTTCAAAAGGCAGCGGCCGGGCCATTCTGCAACCTCCTTTTGGGGCTCATATGTCCCCTTTGCTTCAACAGCTCTACTGGCTGCCGGCTGAAAAGCGGATCCTGTTTAAGTCCATGTTCATTGTTCACCGTGCCTTCTATGTACTGTATTCTATGTACCGAATACCTGCAAACCAAATTTCAGCACTATATTCCATCCCGTTGCCTTCACTCAATGTCTACCTTAGTGGTTTTTGTCCCCCGTGTCAGACTCTCCCGCACTGGTGGCCGCGCCTTTTCAGTTGTGGCTGCTAAGACCTGGAACACTCTCCCTTTCCATCTTCGTGCTATGGAGGATCACCTGGCATTTCGTCGCACACTCAAAACTTATCTGTTCTGATTCCACCTTATAAATGCTATTACTTGCTGCCAGCGCCAAAATGCCTTCGGGGGTACGTGCGCTAAATAAATACTATTAACATGACATGTGTGGCCCCTTGAGCCAGCCCTGGCTTTTCACTTTCCACTCTGCATGCCGAGACTCATATTCATAATCAATAAAAACAAGTCCTGGAGTTGAAAGTGGAAACCATGAGCTGGCCAACGGTGTGTGACAAAGTCACAGTGGCTGGCCGCATGCGGACCAGCACCTTCTAGTGTGTGGGAAGCAGGCATCTTTCCTCCAGCCTCCTTGTGGGTTCTGCGCCTGGGGCTGGTTAAGCCTTCGCAGCGGATCCCCAGCCTTCTTGCTACAGCTCTAGATTCTTGATAATATTAGTTTGTTTGTAGGTTTAAAAAAACATGCAGTTAGCTCAACAACAAACAATATTTACACAAGCACATGCTCGAAAATAAAAAGAACAAGCATGGATCTGTACATGTACAATTTGCTGATGAAGCAGTAAATCAATGTTCGACCCACCTCCCCCACACTGATCAAATCCCTGTCCTCTAGAGTAGCTTACAAAACAGTAACCCTTCCGCCCTCAAAAGAGGCCTCGCTAACGCCAGTTCCGCCAGCCTTCATGCTAGTGACCACAGCAACACTGCCCCTTTGAGGGTAGGACTATGCCAGATTTGCATATGGTCGTTCCTCTTCTGCAATGCCTTGGCAGGCTGAAAAACGATGGTCTGGAGGGTTACCCAGAGCTTTGCCTATGGTTATGATTTATTTAAAACCTTCCAGCCATCAACTTTTGGTTTTGCTTTAGTCACCCTCAGTGCGACGGGTATACCCAGATGTGGGTCACAAGCCTGCTGTGCTTAGAGACCCAAGCTACTCCTCACTGATTATGCCCAACAAGGCTGAAGCATGTCTGGGATGCTTGTGGTCTTGTGCGGAAGGGATGTGACCTAGCAGTTCTGGCTGACCTGCCCCTTTTGAGGTCGTACCAGGCCTGATTTGCATATGATCTTTCCCCTTCCATAATGGCTTGGCAGGCGGAAGAACCATGCTCTGGAGAGTTGCTCAGAGCTGTGTACGTCGTTAGGACTTATTCAAAACCTTGCAGTCATCAACATTTGGTTTTGCTTCATGCTAATGACCATCACAACCTCAGCCTGGCCGGTAACCTATATATCCTTGTGATCACTGAAACCTGGTCCATGGAATCCTCTTCCCCAGACTCCCACCATCTTCTATCTCCCAGGAATTCCCTTATTAGCCAGAACCGACGAGAAGTCAGTGGAGACAGCATAGCAGTCAAACTCAAATCTAAACTTCAAATATCCTGCCTGGCCCATTACACCTGTCTGGTCTTGCAAACACGTATAAACAGGGTCCACAACAAACTACCTGCTAATGTCGTATTGGGCTGAAAAGATTAGCATCACACCTAGAAACAAAGAGGGTGAAAAATCGTCTTGCCAAACATATATAAAGACGATAGGGTCGGAGATTACCAAAACATATATCAAATTTTATTTTTTAACACATGATAAAAAATGGGCATTAGGAGATGTGCCCATACATATAAAAAGACATATAAACAGATATTTTTTGTCCCAACAGAGACACTTATTCTGTATCTACAGAGTGATGTTAGTAAGTAGTGAGTGAGTTTTTGCACATTTCTTAGCATAAAGTACAAATCCCCATTCAAAAAGTGTCGACAGTCACAAAATCTGTTTCCAGCCTCAAAACGGTAACTACTTGTTCCCCGCACTTCAGGGTTGATAGTAGGTATGTATTTTTCCCGTTAAGGCTTTCATCAGGACACTTGTGATCCAAATAGAGCAGTTTTAAGGATGTTGTGTTGATGATCTTTATTTGTTTCTACCCAGCAATTGTCTTATGGCTTGAGGCCCATGTTCAAAATGATGATGGGCTGCAGACTCCCTTCTTACGTGTGTGCATTGACCCTCGTGGGATTTAGCTTGGGGATTAGAGTGATGACTGAGACTCGGGTGGCTCTATAACGTGGCTGGGTAGCAGCTTATCAGAGGTATCTTTAATGATTCTCACAGGTCCAAATGTGGAAAACACGATCTCAAGTAAATGTAAACAATTTATGGCCGTCTAGAACGTGTTGCCGTCATGGTGCTCGCGAGATACGCGCTCGTGACACATGACGGCCATAAATTGTTTACATTTACATTTACAGTTTCTAGTTCCACAGGGGTGTGGTGCTGGAGAGTCGGAAGAGGCTCTGAGGAACAGCTTCATTGTCCCATTAGGGTGGACCAAGAATTGTGGAAAGAAACTGAGAGATTGTAAAAACCTCCTCAAGGGAGCAACACATTTTATTAGTAACTGTGAAAGACATTGGGGAACCAGCTAGGAGAAGGGAGTCATTCTCCTAACCCCATGAAAACGTTATGCCACTGTTTACATTTGTTGGGTTACGGAGAACTAAGAACTTTTGTGAAACTTTTTCTTTTGAATAACCTGAGGGGCGCTTGGATGCTTCACATCCAGGAGCAGGGAGTCATTCTCCCGGGTTATGAACAGTAGCTGGACTTTATGGTGTTTTGTTGTAGTGACAAGGAAAGAATAGGAGTCATTGTGACTAGTTCAGGGCATTTTTGTTTTGACTCACAAAGACTTCCTGAAGAACACCCAAGTTTCTTTTTAGGTAGGGAAACCCCCCCGTAAGAGTTATGGATAGATAGGTTTGGTTTTCATTTAATGAAGGTCTATATCAATCACCTTTGCACCACTTGGTCAGTCTATTCATTCCTTGTCGCCAAAACAGCCTTGGGCCAAATCAAGACCTACGCAATCTCTTCAGGTCTGCAAATTCTTTGAGGCCCTGCAGCACCACTTTGTGGGCCCTGAAGCACAGTTTCTTCCTGCAAAGTCGAGAATTTAGGGGATATATGAATGGCAATCCTCTTTTTGCTGCAACAAAAACATGGTACTTCTCATAAAGTTCACATGTCCCACTCACTCATTCCCTTCACAGGACACATCTCTATACGCAGGGACTTTTTGGCTGGTTGCTGTCTGTTCCAAACCATACTTGTAAGACACCTGATGAGAACACACAGGTTGGCTGCACCCCTCATTTTGTTTACCAGGTGTTCTTTGCCACGTCTTCCTAATCGTAGGCACCTGTCCATCCCTAGGGCATACATGTGCATGAGTTCATAGACAGATGTGTGTGCTCAACCGACATGGTCTTAGGTGAACTGGGATACAGAAGAGAATGTGTGTTGTCTTTGGCATTTTTTAAGACTCTTGAGGTAGATAAGAAGACCTAAAAAGACTGCCTGTCTGCCACAGGGAGTGAATACAGCCGTTCCACACCACAGAAACGAGAAGAGCATATGCCATGGTACCAACAAGAATCAGCGAAAGACTGGAAAATACATTCCTACTAGAATACATTTGTTGGTACAGAAGGTAGTCACTCACAGGCCGGAAAATACAGAATAGTTTGTTAAGGTGTATCATTTACCTATTGTTCATTTGCAGCCTCTCAGATAATGTCACAGATTCTCTGCACTGCACTGTCGTATATCTATAACTTGCACTTCAATGCACCATACATTGTGCCCCAGAGTACCCACATGTTTTTTGTATTTGGTTCTGTATAGCAGAAACATGGCTAGGAAGCTACTGAGCAATGTTCAAGCAATTTGGGGTCAACAGAGTTTGGGTAAAAGGTGAGATTACAGGCTTTGGTATCTTTGGAGATCCCATTCTACAAGGGTGGTATACACCTATGAGAAGCAAGTCCTAAGTGACCCTTTGGTATGCCCTCATGAGTTGGCTCTTGAGTTTCTTACTCAACTGTAGGAGCCTTGAATCAGTCCTGATTGTGACCAGGCTAGTGTTCCAGTTGGCTGAGTTGTCGCAAAAGAAGCCCGGAATCCTGGCTTTCTCTTTGCATGACAGTTTAGCCATCGAGCCTCGCAATAGTCTGGCTTCCTAGAGGAGCATGTCCGACCTGAGCTCACATGTGCTGTGGCTAGGTAGGCTGGTGTTCAGGCAGCGTTTCCTTAGGCAGTTTTGAAGAGTACCCTGGATTGAGTGGGTAGCTAAACCATTAAGAAGCCCTTCCCAAAGTATATCTGTACACAGTGTATACCATTACATCGCGCCTCTGTTTATGTGTACATTGTACCCTATTGCATCTGTACGTGGCCCAAACGTATACAATGCATTGAATCTCAGTGCGTTTAAACATTTCCTCCCAGTGTATTTGTGCATTGCTCAAAACAGTTCAGAGTGTTAGGAGGCAGTATCGAGGAAGTCATGTTAATACATCTTGGCACTGACTCATTTACCTCATCTCCTAACTACATTTGGCTCTCCCCTATAAACAACAGAACATACACACAACATTGCACTGTTCGATAGAAAGCCTACTTTTTACCTCATGTGGTAGCACCCTTTACTTTTTGCTGACTTTTATGAGTTTTGGGCGTCCTTCTTCTGTGAGCCAGGCTTAATGCAAATCCTGACTGAGAGTGTTTTTATGTTTTCTGCCTTAAGAGTACTTATGACTCCTGAAGCAGTGGTACCCCAGGTGACCCATAGTGTCCCATAAATGGTACCCCTTCTCTGTTAGTCATGTGACTAGCCGGGTGGTGGCTTTTATGTCTGTGTAATATGGATCCTCTGGGTGGAATCCATTTGACCAGGCCGGGCCCTTTTTGATCCATCCTCCATTTCACAAAGTTGTGCTTGTTTGTCTTAAAGACCTGAGGAGTCACATGACTATCTCTTGTCCCTCTTTGTGTATGTACAGTGGAGGTGGCCATCTTTGGACCCTAGATGCCTATATGCAGGACAGGGGGTTGCCAGCCTGAAACCAGTTCTGATTGGTGTATGTTGATTCTTATCTGGGACAGTGTGGGTTCATTGCTTTATATGAGAAACGATTCTAGAGTGTACGGGGGTGTACTTGGAGGGATGGCCTGCCATTGTTTGACCACCCTTCTGTTTGAATTATGCTTGGTCTGTGAGACCCAGAGGATCTGATTCACAGAAGCGTTTTATAATGGCACAATCCCATTGGAAAATGGTCTGTGAATTAGGCCCAGAGACTCTACATCCCAGGACATCAGCCATATGCCCTGGTTCAATCTCCTCCATCTGGGATGCTCCAGGGCCTATAACTGCACCAGAAAACTCATCTCCCAGTCCTTCTTCTGTTGCTGGCTCCTCTGCCCTCTAATCGTTTCTTCAATATTCAATGTTTCTTGAGCTCCTCTCATTCTGACCCCCTACCCAGAAACAGAATCCTACTCTAGAGGATAACAGATAACCCTGCGTAGCCGACTCCTGCCAACTGCAGGGTCTTCACCTTTCATCTCCTCTGGCTTGGACCCTTAGCCTGGGAATCACTGAATCCTCAATGATAATTCTTCCCACCGCTCTTCGGGTCCCTCCTGAACCAATGTGTCATCGCTGTAATCATAGGTCGTCGTCGTCAAACAATATGCCTGCCGACCACCTCTGGAAACCACCAAACAGCTGCTGCAGAGCTGCTTTCCGACCCAGGGTTTGCTCTCCGCACTCTCCAGCGTCGCTGCTGACAGGCTCTTTCTTCATGTGGCTCTTCAGCCCTGAGCCCCGCATGCATCCTCAGGGGTCTACTGTGTTCTTCACTCCAGCAGAACTCCAGTTATTCTTCCTTGGGGCAACTTTTAGAAAGTAACTCCTTTCCCTCCAGAGATTGCCCAAATGCGCACAACTGAGGTTGTTGCTTAACTTTGACCTGTTACTGTATGTGGTCTTTTAGCAAAAGCTCTTTACAGAACTGCGAACCTGTTGAAACGGCTTTCCTTATTTGTTATATTGTAGAATCTTTTATTTTACAATGCTTACTTACCTGGACGAGTATTGATTTATGTCTTGCCTTTTCTTTTATAAAGATTAGATTTGTATAAGAATGTAGTGTGTGGACATTCTCTCATTTGGTATTCATGAAAAGTGTCTGCTGTAACTGATACCCACCCCACTCAAGCTCCTGGGAGTTAGACCTGGGCAGCTCTGAAACACTTCCCCTTAAATCTGTGAGCTTGAGGGAATCACCAGCAGTACCCAAGTCAGGAATATACACAGGCCTTCAGATGAAGCTCCCTAACATGCACCATATATGTTTACATTTCCCCCTGCATATCTACATTTCAGCTAGCACCTGTACATTTCCCTCTGCAGGTATACACTGTGGGCCATGCCTGTGAACGGCACCGCAGCATATCTGTACTGTGTACCCATATCTTGACATTTCAGTCCAGACTAACTGTGCCTGTGCATTTCCCAAACATGTTATCTGCCTGTGGCAGAGTTTTTGCACATTGCACCATAGCTTGACTGCCCACCGCACCCATGTCTATGTGTGCATTGCACCCAAAGTATCAGTGCATTGACTCTCAACATATGAGCATTGCACTACATCTTCTAATTGCCCCTAATTCTGTGCATTGTACGCAAGCATTTATGTACACAGTACACATCATATCTGATGTATGTACCAGCTTCTGTGCATTGCACCATAGTGTAGATGTACAATGTGCTCCAGCAAGTTGGTATATAGTATACTGTGTCCTGCAGAGTGTACCCCATATATTGGTATATTGCACCTTATTGTATCTGTGCCTGGCCCAATCGCATAGCTGTATATCTACATTTCAGCCTTTAAAGTGTGTGATACCATCAGCACCTTTATCCGCTGAAAAACTTTAACCAAGGGTGACTACCTGTGAAAAAACCTCTGCAAATGTACATGTGGATCGAGAGGTTCCCATTGCACCTTCCCGGCGTGTAGAGAAAGCAGAATCCAAGTATAGCGTCTTTACAGGAACGGAAGAGGAGTGGTGCAAGCTTACCTGCACTGCGCCTAATGGTGGTGCAGAGGAAGAGGAATCCAGACTTAAGCACTCTCCAGGAGCAGAAGAGGAGTGGTGCAGGCTTACTAGCCCTGCACCTAGTGATGGTGCAGAGGAAGAGGAATCTAGGCATAACCACTCACCAGGAACGGAAGAGGAGTGGTGCAAGCTTACCTGCACTGCGCCTAATGGCGGTGCAGAGGAAGAGGAATCCAGACTTAAGCACTCTCCAGGAGCAGAAGAGGAGTGGTGCATGCTTACTAGCCCTGCACCTAGTGATGGTGCAGAGGAAGAGGAATGCAGACATAACCACTCACAAGGAATGGAAGAGAAGTGGTGCAAGCTTACCTCCAATGCACTTAGTGGTGGTGCAAAGGAAGAGGAATCCAGACTTAACCACTCACCAGGAACAGAAGAGGAGTGGTGCAAGCTCACTAGCAGTGCACCTAGTGATGGTGCAGAGGAAGAGGAATCCAGGCATAACCGCTCACCAGGAATGGAAGAGGAGCGTTGCAAGCTTAGTATTATTATTATTATTTTTAGGGTGTTTATTCATCACTGACCTAGCTTCGAGAAGCAAATGGAGCACGTTACAATCAGAGAGTGAAGAATAGGGATCGGGTGCGGAGAAACAAAGGAGTGGGGATGTACCAACAGTGGGGGATGGCAATTGTCAGCAATGGGGAGACAATTAACCAGGGCAGGAAACAGTGGGGATCAGATCACCCAGTCTCAGGTATGGTGGGGAGTGAATGATGTATGGAGGTAGGTGTTAGAGGGAGCCATTCCTTAAGAGGAGGGTCTCGTGCTCCTTCCTGACCTGTAGAAGTGAGGGGAGGGGAGTTGGGTGTTGAAACAATGGTCTTATGTGAAGTCACCTGACTCCAGAGCTGCATCTACTTTCTGTTATTCCCTAATTTATAAGACATGTCTGGAAGAAATGACACTATGTTCCTCTTCAATAAATTCATTAAACACAATGACGCTAATTTAATCAGAAGCAGCCACTAAACATCAGTCTGCTGTAACAGCAGGCCCTTTGAGATGAGCTTTCCTGCGCTCACCTTTGCCCTCCTCCAACCCAGGACCAGACCCAAGCTCACATATCGGCAATGTCCTGCCTTGTCTCTTCATGGCGCTATTCAAGGGAGCTATCAAGAAAAGATAGCGGGGGGAAGGAGGGATGCGGGAGGGACACTCTGCCAAATAAGGCCCTCCCTTGGCTGGGGGCCAAGTTGGGCCAGGGTCTTATAAGGTAGGCAGCCCTACAAATGGCCAAGAGAGTTTCATCCCCAGATTAAAGCCTAGAGAGAGGCTGTGTCATCGTGGGTCTGAAGGCAACCAGCTCCAGCAGGCAGGGGGTGAGTGTGTGTGTGTGTTGTGTGTCTGCCAGTTGTAGATTCCTGCTATTGATGCACTTGTTACAAGGCTGTGAGTAGATTGAGTGTGGGAAGTGCAGAAGTTCACACGCATCTAAAGGCCATTTAGAAATGTGCTCCCAGAACGCCTTCAATTACTTGACCCCAGTTCAGTGCTTTAGACACCGCTTGTACTGGATGAAGCATCTACCTTTTTTGGCCACTCCTCTACATACGTCAATATTCACGCAGCAGATGAAAATAAATGTTTTGTCACAGCTGACACCTGCTTTGTGATGTTGGGTGCTTTCTCTACGACTGGTGACCCAAAAAGGTTCTCTAAATGTTTTTTTTTTCTTCTGTTCATAACTTGCCCCTCATCTTTTTTGAAGGCTAGTGTGAGAATACAACATAGTACCGATGTGTTGTCCACGTGGTATCTGGCATAATTCAGGGCATCAAGCAGGAGAGGTTAAGGTGACAGTGAATCCCAGCTCAATGTATAAATAAGCTAAAACCACACCCTGTTACAAGAAAAGCTGCAGAGAATCGTGCTGCGCCACTGGACTTGGGACTTTAACCTTGAGGAAGCAGCCATTGCTGCAAAACAAGTCGGCTGTGGCAAAACATTATCTCGGAGTTGCTCCTAGTTTAGCCTCTTCGGCGTCCCGATCTCTGCTTCCACACGTGATCATTGCTGAAGGCAGATCAGACATCGTAAACACCCATGTAAAAGGATGAGGCCGCAGATGGAAACGTTGAAAAATATGCAGTGAGACTATATATAGTACGCAGATAAACGAGAGCTTCAGGCTTTAGAAAAAAGGCCTCGGCTTCTAGCAGCCACGCCCTTTCTTCCTTAATTGTGGTGCTGATCCCCACTCCGGGGTGAGAGGGTGATGATCACTGAAGTGGGCTGCCTGGCGGGGGGTCAGCACTTACTTAAGCTGTATGCTGCCCGTTAGGCCATGCCCCCTTTAGGCCACGCCCCCTGCAAGAGCCACCCATCGATTTCACATGTCACTTAAAACACTGTCATATCAAAGTATCTTTACGTTGCCCGACATAATATCTGTGCATTGCTTCCTAGTGCACTTGGACATTGCTGACCAGGGCCCATGTGACCTGTGCTCCCTCGGGTGTACACTTTATCAAGCATAGCTACTTTGTACCTTGTATTGGTGCATTACAGCCTGCATATAAGCATTGAAGCCCATCCCCGTGCGTTGAAGTGTGATATGCCTGTACATGGCAACCAGCGTGACTGCACACTGCAGACCACGTAGAGGTACTGCCAGAGCAGTGGGACTTTCCATGAAGCCCCAGTTCCTCCCAGCATTGCATCAAAACATGCCTGTGCATTGTTCATTTGTGGGGAGGGGGGACTTGCCGGGGCTCAGCCCTGGCACTTCTTCCTGAGCCCCGGCACATATTGTCTCAGACTCAGGTGGTTATGAAGTGGTGATAGCCAGAGGGTCCATGAACCCCAATGAGCAGGTGCGAGCTGTAGTTTAACCCCAAATCTGTCGACTCTCTGGGGAGCAGCAACGGGTGGTGGCAGCAATGGTGGGGAACTGTCCGCCTGCAGTGTCACAAGCGTGCTCGAAAATATTTGGGCCCTGGCACTCAATATATGTGCACTCCACCTCAGTATATCCGTGCATTGCATTGAGGGAGTTACACCCTCCCGATAGCCAAGTGTGGAAGGCAGAACTGGTGAAGACGATTGAAAGCGAGATATTCACATCGCACTGTGAAAGGCGCTTTAGCGCATATACGTTTTTCCGGCCGTAGGTGCTTACAATATAACAATGGATAGACAATAGATTATTAGTGCACTAACATCCTAATTGCTAGAAGTGTCCAGAAAAGCTTCTCCAGAACGCTGCTTCCGCTCATACCCTTAAGAAGTAAGACCCGGGAACCTTAGTTAAATTCAAAAGTCAGTGACTAAAATAGGCAACTGATTGTGTCAAGTCTCTCAATTTACTGACTATGAATTGAAGAACATGACTTTATCATTGGGCGGCCTTGAAATTGACCATATATGTCTGCAATAAACCTTAATATTAATCATAAATCCTCTGCTGTATCAGTGCAGATGCAGGAAGAAAAAGGTGACAAGACTCTACAATCCAAAGCAAAAGACCAAGGGGCCACGGCCACCTACTTTGCCTGTCTTGCAAAGGGTGAGGCGTGCAGTGCTGATACTCTGCATGCGTGCCTTGGCATGGCGGCGGTGGGTCCAGAGAGTGACACAGGTGACCTGGTGGATGACTTCCTCCTGGAGCTGTGTCAGAGCCTAGAGAAAGAGGTGGTGGTATGATATGATAGGTGATTTATAACGCGCGTAATACCTAAGCGCGGACCCGGGGATCGAACCTGTGTTGCTCCGTGTCATCTTGCTTCCAAGGCGAGCACGTTGCCCCTGAGCTATCCTCCTCAATGGCCAGGCCGAATACTATCATGCATTCTCCCATTGACAACAAACTTATGGGAGAACTGCAACATCCCACTACACCTAGAAGAACTTCCAACACAGAGGACAGGGTGCAACTGAGTCTCTCTGCAAGAGAAACTGAATAATACTGAATCTAGTCTCTGGCTTTTCCATTATTAACTGATAACAGAAGCAGGGTGCACACCTCATCAGCTGTACCCTCATCATTGAACGCTCTATGTCTTGTTTGGAGACCCCTTGTTACCTTATTTTATAAAATATCAAGACATGTGCCGGAGCATGGAGGTGTGCTAGAGTCTACTAGCAGCACATGCACAAATCTCACCACTAAACGCGAGGTAACGGAGCAGACAAGGAACAATCCAGGGGGGGGGGGATTGGGCCTTGTGACAGCCTCAGGGAAAACCTCCCCGATAATGCTGGAGGACCCGACATGTCAGTCATATCAAGGAACCTCTTAGAGTCAGAAGCAGTGTATGTTGCCGAATAATTCCCATGTCAACCTAGAGCCCCTTCCTGCAGAATCCATCCTATGTTTTTAAAAGAAAAAACCACAGTGAAAACAAAACAGTATGAAAAGCTGTTGGAGGGTAAAAGGAGACAGATGTGTCAGGTGCAAAAAAACACATGCAAGGAGAGAAAGATGATACCCCCTTGCAAGATCAAATGGACATGCATCTTCTAGAGCATGTTACAAGGGAAGTTCCGACAAATGGGAGAATGTGCAACAAGAGAGGGAACACAATAAAACCCCTAAAGGCTGTAATGGTCTAAGTGATTGGATGATTAAAACTACAACTAATAAAACAGACAAGCAGGAAGCGGTGGCTGCAAAAACAACAGAGACTGACACAGCTAAGAAGAAAGTAAAGAAACAGGTTCAAGACAAAGGGGCTCATTAAATCCACCCTGATGCCACCAAACTGTATCACCATTACTGCCACTAAGTCTGGCGGTATTACCGCCGGATTACAAGTGGCCGTGGCAGTGTAAATCCCTATTATTCCTTTGTACATAGGAATGACATAGTCCCTAGTACCAAATCTTTGTTTCACTGCCCGCGGTGCTGCTGCCGCTAAGGCCAGCGCTGATCTGTAAACAACAGCTCAGTGCACCCGGGCATATTTGTACATTGTACACTGGGATGCATCCTGCAGAGTCCTCACAAATACCGCACCTAAAATGATCTCCACAGAGGTGGCCAGGGAAAGGCAGACGCTTTCTGATCCTGACCTTGCGGGTGGTGTTTTGTGAGAGGATCACCTGGGAGGAGAAAGGGCCCAGGAGAAATGGGGGGCTAGGTTGGGTGAGAAGCAGTATTTGTCTTCCTCTTGGAAGTACATCTCAGCAATGCCAAAGTATGTAATGGCGTGTTGTCAGAAAGATCTTGTAGCTCCCGAAGTAGAACATCTTAATGTGGGTGAAAACATTCATAAACCCTTAGGCATTGGGAGGAATGAAAACCCTTCTAAAAACATGGAGCCTTATAGAGCTAGAAACTCCTGTATCTCCCAAAGTTACAGTGAAAAGGAGTCTGTGAATAATAACAACTTAAACGCTAAACATCTTTATTTTTCCGTAAAACCAAATCCTGTGATTGATACTTGTGATACTCCTGCAGAGAATATTATTAGGAAAAGAAATTAGCATGAGATCAAAAATCAAATGAAAAAAGCTGACTTTTGCATTATGAACTACAAGTCCCATAATCACCAAGGTACTGGGAGGATGTAGAGGGCTGCAGAGGAATAAAACTGCAAAGTGCAGCTTGTTAAGGGAAATGTCCCACACCCGAGGGAGACTGTGAGGCTTAAAATGCCCCCTCAGGTGCATGCCATGAGGAAGAAGAAGGAACAGAGTTGTACTCGTAGGTGGCAGAGTTGTGAGCACTCCACGTTGCAGCAGAAGCAGAAATTGGAGGCGCAAGAAGACGCAGGGACCACTGCCGAGTGACGAGCAGTAGCCGGTCCTTAGAGGGTCTTCATCTCCAGAAGCCATAATTGCAGAGGTCGTGCAGCAGGAAGTTTCGGAGAAGGAAGCTTGCCCCCTGGAGACCTACACTGCAGAAGCTGCGCAGCGGGAAGCGTATGTTTAAAAAACTAACCCCCTAACAAGGCTGTCTTTGGTGGCAGGTGAGCACCGGAGTGCCTTTGGAGCAGAGGAAGCTCTGTGTGCGAGTGGCGTGGGCAGCGGCAGACTGGAAGAAGCACATTGCCTGACCCCAAGGAGCAGCTGAGGCAGAGGACCTGTCAGCAGTGAGGAAAACGAACATGCACAACATACCCGCTGAGTTTGCCAAGCTATTGTGACACCGGATCGGTCCGTGACTGCTTGTGTGCTCAGAGCAGGTACTTTAACACCAGAAAGCAATCGCCTAGAGAGAAAAACACAAAAGAAGGCCATTTTGAATACCAAAATGGCAGAAAAAGGAGAAAACATTATTTTGTAAAACGAATTGACTGTGACTTTAAGCATGCGAGTTGGTTTAAAACCCAGCAATAAAATGGGGCAATAATTTCAGAACCCAAAGCAAACTACCATTATCTAAGCCAAAAGAAAGGTAAATCAAGGCAATTTAAAACCAACAAGCATTGCCAAAGTCAGAAGGGGGCAAATGAAAGTCCCAGAGTTTGGAAAGCTTATTGCCCATGTTTGAAGAAGTGCATAACAGAAGCTGGTATAAACCCACATTGCCAACGCCAAGGAAGAATCAGAATAAGACCATATCATTGTCAGTTTTTGGTTAATGAAGAAGCGGGGAAACATAAGTGGCAAGAAGGCTGCCCTTTTGGTAAAGGTTATTCAGAAAGAGAGAAGCATCACTTGCAGAGATTTTGGAAGTCACAAAAGTGTAATAAAGAGCACCAATGTGAATCTTGTCTTCCACGATGAATTGCTTCCACCAAAACCTGGTGTTGTGAAGCAAGAGACATTGTGAAATTGTTCTAAGCTGATCTTAACCACAGAGCCACTTGATCTTTGTTATTTGTTGACCTGACAGGGGAGTATACCAGGTCAGAGGTTGTGATAACGCTCTATGCTGTTGGGGCAGTGGCATATACGAACAGAGCACTTTGAAGTAGTAGGGTTGGCATGGAAGTAAACCAGGTGGAAGTTGATCAAATGCTACTAAGTGGTGTTAACAAATCATACTCACAAACTTTCATTGTGAAAACAAGTGGTTGTTAAAGAAGCAGTAGTAGAACTATTGATATGTTTTGAAATATGAATAGGTCATCCTGACAAACTTTCATTACTGAGCAAGAACTGTGTAAACTGCAACAGAAGCGTTTAACATCTTCAGAATGAATATGTTGTTGTAGAAAAACCCAGACAAAGACAATTTATGTTAATGCTGATGAACTAAGGAAGTGTTCTTGGTTTATGTGAAGAAGGTTGTTTGAATTCTTACTATTACAAGTGGAAATGAAGTAGCCTTTGGTGAACAATTCTGAAGTGTTAGAACTTTTGTTGTCAGGTTGGAAGCACAACGAACTGTGCTGGAAGTGTTGTCAAGTTGGAGTCACGAAGAACTGTGTTGGAACTTTGTTACAAAACCGGATTTCCTTATTCTTTTGCAACTGTTGAACATAATCCTGCTTCAGTCTGGGAGAGACAGTTATCATATTGTGAATTTAACTGTTACATTTGTTGCTTTTGAATTGCCATGCATTACCTTGTTGAGGTTTTGTATGTATAAGTGTGAGGGACAAAAACAAGTGTTTCCTTTAGTTTATTTTAGGCAGGGAAATCCTCATCCGGGTAGGGCTAGTGAGGCATTTATTCAACCTCTTTGAGTTAATAAATATGGCATCTTTTGAAAAACCTTCACAAAGTTGTCTGCCTCACATTTCTGACCCCTCAACATCTGAATACCAATAGCTTACACCCACATATAACTGCAAAGTACACATCAAGCTTCATGTAAACAGTACTCAGCATATCCATATGTTGTAATGGGTATGTCTGCACATCACACTATAGGGCACCTGTACAGTTGATTGCACCACAATGTACCTGTGTGCTGCGCCTGGTACCAGTGCATTTCACCCCATTGTATCTCTGCATTGCAACTCGCATCTGTACATAGTACCCCAAGACAGCTGCAGATTGTAGCACAGCTTTTCTGGGCAATGCACGCAGGTGCTGTACATTGTATCCAGAATCCGCGCATTTCTTCTCGGTTTATCTGCACATTGCACCTTGCATGTGGCAGAGGCAGATTCAGCACTCAGATAACAGACAAACAGCGAGTGGGCCCTTCCATGTCCTGGGCCACCACCTTCCCAATCTCCTCACATCAGCCACAACACACATGCCGTCATCCCTGCTTGCTGGCAGTCAGGCACATTGAAATAGCAAAGAGCATCTTAATGCTCGCTCACAGGGCCTGGCTTAACATTTGTCAGGGCTGGTGAGGGCCAATTTCAATTTAATTGGGCCCCCATTGCCTACAGCTGGGTGGGTGGACACAGTCTGTGGCACCGTTGGTTGCTTGAATAAGAATGGATACAAATGACTGCTCTTTAGGGGCAGTCAGCCAGAGGGGAGCTGAAACACTAAACTGCCACTGAAACGTTAGTAATCCTCTGTCAGCAAGGAGCTAACACAGATGAAACCAAAGTAAAAGGCAAAGAGGTGATAGCACTGCTGGATGTTGGATGCTACTGAATGCAGTCTATAACCTGCTTCAAATCAGACATTTAAAGTCTTCAGTTAAGGTGACAGCAGCCACAAGGCAAGGTGCACATGTAATGCCATGATAGAAAGACATATGATGCCAAGACTGCCAAACAGGGGCAGCTGCTTGGGCCTACCCCACCCCAAACCCCTGAGGCTCTTGAACACATACACAGAACAACAAAATAACAACACTGTGGGACTATTAGGCATACAAGGCACAGATATGTTCTGATTTGTCTTCTGGACCTGTACAGCAAAAGATTTGCCGAACCCTAATTTGCAACATATGGATTGACATGATCAGAAGTGACATCACAGTAAATAACATTACAAGCAGTGACATCAGTCTTCAATACTCTAGGACACCATTGGTAAAGATAATGTGCTGTGCAATATTTCAATATTGATTATTATTAATATGCAACAACTCAATAGTTTAGTAAACCATGAGGGGTTTTCTTCATAGCAAAAATTGTAAAATAAATCACTTCTAGTGACACCCAATGTCCAGGACAGTGAGATTATATGATTTTCCCAGGATCGCACATTTAGCTAAAGTGGCAAAATCAGCATTTGGACTCAGGCTGTGATTTGAGCACTTTACTACATGTCTTCCCAGTGATAGGTCACAAACATTTTTTAAGGTTTTGTTTTTCAAAAACAAAATAATTAGTTTTTCTATCAGTGCCTTGAAAAGTACACAAATCACATAGGAAACCAACCTGACACTATACATTGTTATAGAAATAGGCAAATCAAAAAGACATGTAGAGCTTTATTTTCACCACCATTAATGCATGATTGTAATAGCAGCCTCCAAAGGAATGTGGACCTAAAAACAATATAAAAAAGGTATTCACAGTGAAAGAGAACTCAATATAAGGTAATCTGCTTGAGTCATTATTTTACACAACATGCAGCATTATACACCCCTCCCATTTATTATCACCCACCAATCACACCTTTTAAGAGACAACAGTCCTTACCCAGGCGCCCCTGTGTCTGGATCATCAACCTCTTATCGGTTTATTGAAATGAGGTTGACACAAAGCTGAGCCTGGGGGTGCTGGGGTCAGTGGGACAGGTGCTGTGCCTTTTTCTTGCTCCATTTCTGCCAAAGTTTCTTTGTTTTAGAGATTCCCCTCTCTTCCTCATTTTGCTGCTATTTGCATACTCACCGCCTTCCTTCATTTCATTTTTCCCTTCCTCGTTTACCCACGTTACACACCATTTGCTGCCCATGCACTCTCCATTCCTCACTCACTTGCCTCCCTTCCCTCTTTTTCTCCTGCCCTCCCTGACTCTTTAGACCTCCATTATTGCCCATTCTCCTTACACTGCTGAACCCCCTGCTCTCTATTTGCCCTCTCTTTAATCCTCTTTAGCCTGCATTTCCTCTCACTCTTGTCCCTCATTAACTATTGCCCCATTCTCCTGCCCGTGTTCACTCTCTGTGCCAATTCACCTGTTTACCTTCAAGTGGCTTTGTTCAATCACCTTACCTCCTGCCTTCCCTCACTCTCAGTCTCTCCCTCTCGCTTCTGCCCTCCTTCATTCTCCACTCTCCTGTCCCATCAGTGTTCATGTTACCTGTTCCTTCTCTACTGTTCTCCCTCACTATCCTGCCCCTTATTCCTTCTCCATTTCCATACACTGCCCTGCAGCAGGGCCTGTGGAGCTGGAGGAGATGTGAAGGTGGTGGGTTTGAGTTAAGGGGTCCTTCAAGTTCCACAAGAAACACCCACAAAACAATCTAATCCATGGTATGCTTTGAGATTAAAAGGTAAACTCCATCAAGTCTGTGCTGCTCAATGACATTTAAAGTGTGTGGGATAAGAACACCAGGGACATGCACAAAGTAAATCTGCATGCTGTAGGACTTATCCCGTGATATTACCTCCTGTGATGTGCCTTCCCATTGCCCATGTTATTGCCCATTGCCTTGAACCCTATCATTTCCAACATTAGGTTCAGGCCTGATCATTCAATATCACCACCATTAACAGCAAAACCTCGCGAGGAGGCCCAGCTGTCTCTGTCAAGCAGAGGCGTTGGTAGGGGGGGGGGGCTGAGGGGGCTATATCCCCAGGTCTTTTGGTTGTAGCCCCGGATAGAAGCTCAGGGACTACAACCAAAAGGCTAGCTAGCCCCGAGTCCCGCCAGTCCCGACATCAGCGTAGCCCCTCATCTTTTCCAGACCTAGCAACACCCCTGCTGTCAAGAGTCAGACCCCCAAACACAGAAACTAAAAACACAACTTAAAAAAGTAAGTGTCCCTACAGTTCACCATTGTGCAACCCCGCCCACTCAAGGCTCCGCCCCCATGACCCGCCCACGTGGGGCCCTCTGTCATTTTTGTCCACGGTGCCCTCTGCCTTAAATCTTACTCTGGCATGTGGAGATGTTGCCCTGTGCCTGGCCTTAGAAAACTAGTGTGTCTGAAAATGCCCCCCCGGGATATCTGTGCGTGGTATCTGTATTGCACGTTGGATCCGTATATTGCAGGTGGTATATTATACATATTTCATTGTGTTCAGAGTAATACTACTTCAACACAAGTGCATAAGACGTATAGAACATATATGACTTATAGCACCTGTGTATTACACGTGGTATCTGTATATTCCACTACACATCTATATCCCAGGTTATATGCACATTGTATATGTGCATTGTGCCCGGTGCCTGCACATTGTAGGCCAGCCCTCTGTATTGTACCCGGTTTCATATCAGATCACAGCAGCGTATCTTACGTTGTTCATTGGCCCCCTTAGCACCAGCCATTGCAACCCGAAATATGAACTAGTACAAAAAACATCCCTTACTATAAAGGATTTCAAAAAAATAATAGGTAAATGGACTACCCCGCGCCTTACTAGCCCAGGCGGCTGTCGGGCCTCAAGTTTCTTTGCTTAATTTATGACCTTTCTGCACCTCATCGTGGTTCAGTTGGACCCAGCAGTGCGGCACCGTTTAACCCCCTCGCCCAGTGCGGTTGAGTAACAGAAGCCCCACCTCTGTCCGTTTCCCTGCCTTTCAGTAACGTGAGCCCACGTCTACTCCAGCCGCGGCAGTGTGGAGGAAACACAAGCTCGGCCCCGGCTGTAAGGGGAGAAGCAGGGGCTGCCTCGAAGCGGGGCGACCTCTGCCAGCTGTGGGGTGGGGCCGTCAGGTGTATAAAGGTCCAAGGGGCGGGGAGGCCGGTAGTATTGCCGCTTTGAGCAGAAACACACGGAAGACGCGACAGAAGCGTCTCCACCAGCTACTGCCTGAGCCCGAGAGACTCCCCGAGGCTTCCATCTGCATCCAGACTATGGCCCATTTTGTTCCGGTGAGTGGAGCCGCCGGACTGCTGGAATAATTTAACAAACGCAGTATAATTAACTGAGGGAGAGGTGCTCTGGTGGTAGAGTCTGGTTGTAAGTGGCTGAGCCTGTCCTGTCCTGTGCAGGTCTGGTAGTTAGGTTGAGGTCATGTGGTTAGGTTGAGAGGCGGTCTGGTAGTTAGGTTGAGAAGTGATCATCTGGTTAGGTTGAGAGGCGGTCTGGTAGTTAGGTTGAGAGGCATCGTAGAGTTCTTGAAGGTGTCATTGCTTAGGTCGCGATGTGGTATCTTGCTTAAAGTAGGATAAATTCCAGTGTCCAATGGCTACGTTGAAATCTGCTCTGGCGTTTACGGTAAGATGCGCAGTAGTGATTTTATTGTGGACTGTAGAACCAGGAGATCTGAATTCCGATCTTGATTTCCACCCTTGAACTTGACTTCATTGTTGGATTCAGGACAAATCACGTTATCTCATTGTGCCTCGGTTGCCTTATCTGGCAAATATGAGAGTGCAGAGAAACATGCGCTTCCCTGCTCTGCCCCATCCATCCCAGCAACCTCACAACCACCCGCACTCTACTTGTAACCCCGTGGGTATGTCTCCTATGTAACGTTCTCTGTTGCTTCCCAGCAAGGTTTATGCCTTAGAGATCCTATACATACAAAAATACATTTGCTCGGTGACCGCTTATCCCGAGATGTCTGTAACTCTTCACTGCACAAGCCCCAATGGCTCTCATGGGCATCCCATGGGTTCTGCTGCACTCTATTTTTAGCATCCCAAAGATATCACAATCAACTACTTTATTCTCAATTTAATAAAGCAGGGCAAACTGGCAGACATCGGACTAATGCTTGCACACTCACACACAAACTTGATTACACAGAGCTTTTATACCCCAATATGTGTCATCTATGACATCATCCTACGTGGCAAACTGTAAAACTTATTGATAGGAGGAATTGGTTAGGGGAACATATCTACTTATAGAATACATAAGAGTTAGTACAACATTGGCTGCCTCTTATCTGTAAGGCATGCCTTGAACTACCTCTAAATACGTATAATACTGATTCTAGCTGACAAAATGGCAGCGGATTGGTCTATGCAACATAACAGGTTACCCGATAGACCCACTGATTGGTTGGCGTTTCCACCCAACCTTGGACTGTCGGCTCGGCTAGCAGCCCGTAAGCGAACGAAACCCAGGTGCTTGAGTCACATCAGCTTGCTCCCCACTTTCCCAATTAGTCCATCATCTCTCATCAGTCCAACCATGAGCCAACATTTCCTGTCTGTAGTTGACCTTGTAGCCTGCTCTATGTTCTGGGACATTCAAGGGAATGTTAGCACATTACTATCTTCATCCACAGCTTAATGAATAGCACTTGTTTTTGACTTCTGAATCACGTGTGAAGAGACCGCAAATGTGTCTTTTTCAACCTCTTTTTTACTGCTTTTGGATTCAATTATGCTGGGTGTCATTGCTCCTCTTGGCCTCTAGAGACTTGCTCATTCTATCTTGTATAGACTTTTTTGGTAGTCCAATACTTGGCTCTTGCAAATGTTTTCTTCTTCTTTAATCTAAGAGAAATATGTCTTACGTCCATGGCATATCCGTCTGCCTCCCTTTATGCCTTGCAGATATTCTTTAAAAATAGCATCCTTGATCCCAGGCCAACATAGATTCCTCTTCATTTTGCACACAAAGCTGTTTTCCAACATCTCCTGACTCTGCAACCCGTGTCTGTCTCTGAGGTAGCTGGATTGAATCTTAGCACAAGCTGGCATCCATCTTACAATTATGGCCGTCCTAGCCACGTTATATATTCCTCAATAGCAAGCTTCTATATGCCTTATCTACCTTGTGTGCTGCGTATTTACACTTATTACTCAGCAAGTTACTTTATCTTCTTTTGCATACATGATTACTCTTTTAGTTCATACATGTTTTTCTTGTCACTTCAGTTACAACATTGCTCTTAAGGATTTTCATATCGTTTCAATATGTCTTTTCACATCTTCTTATTGACATCACTCTGCCTTCATCAGATTTCACTCAGCGCTCCATGATGTCCAATGGTGCATGCTGACATCCTTCAACTCTCTCAGTGCGAGGGTACATTTGATACGGTTGTCAAAGTGGATATCGTTTTTCATACACCCGGTGCGGTATATGGACAACACATGGAGTCTCATATAGGTCTCTTCGTCTTACTGTTCCAATATGATGGTAGTGAGGGGGCAGGAGTTAGGCAAAAAGTTTCCACCTGCTCCTCTACATTCCCCACGCTGGTCGAGTTTCTCTGCCACATTCTCCTCTTCAATCTACTTCATCTTCTCTTCATACTGTTATTTATTTGGGATCCAGATCTTTGTTACCCCCTCAGGTGACCTGCACTCTTTATGTGTTCATCCACACTCCAGGTCATGTGACAGCATTCTCCTGATGCTGGACAGAATATTCAATGTCCTACATACTTTATATGGTCCTTGGGGTGCTAGAACTTCATTCCTGTAGGTGCAACAGTGCTTTTCTTTATATTCTCACGAGTAGTTTCCTCATTTTGCATCTGATCACCAGTTCCAACATCTATATAATCACTGTCTTCATCCCAATAGCTTTCTTGGCTTTCCTCTGGCCCTGTCCCAAGGTGATCCTTATGAGACAAAGTCCTAGCAATACCAACACTAGTATCTCTCCAAGTATTTTGAAAGAATTTGCGAACCTGTTTGGAATCTATGACAATAGAAATGAGAACCAGTCATCTCCGGCTGTCTCATCAGCTTCATTTTCCATCTTTGTATGCAGGGTCGTCAGCATAGTTATTGCTTCTGTCAGGGTTCCATTTTCTCCATCATGAGATGGTGTGAATGTACAGCAAGAAGACCCGACCTTGGTGCATATGCCTTCTTCCATTCCTGTAATTAAGTCCAGAAAATACCTGTTCTGGAGAGTCATCAGCCTGATGGCTCTCAATTCTTCTCTGATTGCATTGAATCATTTTATTGTTGCATTAATCATCTGTAACAGCTCCCATCTGGTGATCTGCAGCCAGTTGGCATTTACTGCAGTCTGGAGTCCTGGCATAAATAAAGATGTCATTAACGTTGCAGTCTTGCTGAACAGTTTATGCTCATCTGGAATATCTTCATAGGCCTTTATTTATTTTGATGAAAAATAATTCTCCCTCTTCAGCCGGCGTAGGTTGAGCGACCTCTTCCTCTGATGTTCATTCATTTTTGGAAATCCATCCATGTTGAGATCACTTTGAGGAATCACTAATGGCGGAACATGTATTACTCCAATAGAGCATATTCCTCTCCAATTCTTAGGCAGCTGTATGTAAGCTCTGGATCTACAGGTCCAATATTGGTCCATCAGTACGGTAGTTCCTCCATTCATTCCTTGATTATCCGTCCACATCCTTTGTTTTCTCCAACCAAAACCAAGCCTTCATTCCTGAAGCATATTGATGCATTCTTTAGTGGTATTCTAAATACTGGTCCTGCTTCATTGCCAACCCATGTTAGTGACTTGGAGTACTTATCCCATGATTCTATTCATCTGTCATTCACTATACGCACTATGCTTACTGGTTCTTTCTTCAGTAAGTGTGCAGGGCAAGATAATAGTCCTTCTTCGCATTCAGTGCTGGTGGCAACATGCCCATACACCAATAGCCGAGGTGTCTCCCAGCTCTCTGGTTCTCCTGATCTCTCAGTCATATCTGTGCAGTCCATCCCCTACATCTCAACAATGTTTATTTGTTCTCCAATCTGGGATGGATGCATACGTGTTTTACTTGTCCATCCCATTCCACTTTCTGTCCTCCTTTTTTCACCTAGATATCTTCATATGGAAATGTTCCTCTTGATCACCATCACAAAGTTGCCCATTTTCCTTTGAACTGCCCTCTGGTTATACATGCTACTAGATGACTGAGACATTTGGCATCATGTGCAGGCATTTCTTTGGCAATAAATGTCCTTGCTGCATTCATGGCATAATGTATTAAGGAACAGACATAGCAGCTTTCATATGACGTTTTCTCTCCCACCTCCTTCATGTGCTGATACCATCAATTATTTTTTAAACGAGCCAAATTTTCAAGATATGTATTCATATCTTCCTTGTCTCCCTCACCACCTCTTTTAAATCGAAATAGGTGTCTAGTGGGATTATAAAGAATACTGTTCATGCTTTCATCTGGGACAATAGTAAATGTTTCATTGTTGCCCATCATGTCTGTATTGTTTCTAATAACATGTCTAAATGCCATAATAACCAGGAGAAAAACACAAATCATAATACAAAATTATATTACAATTATTATTCCACGAAAACTCATTGACTTTCTCGTTGGCAATGAGCATTTTATAGCCTGAAACCTCCTCATCCCTACTTAGACTTTTAATATATAACTCTGTAAGTCTCTATGAATCACACCTTTATATCAAGAACTGCAAGATAATTGCTATGATTATCCTGAAAATAATACGATTGTTCTGAGGATTTCCCCAAAACGTCATGATATTCACGTCTTCTTACTAAAGTAGGATAAGACTGTAATATGTAAGTAAAAACAGCCTACAAGAATATATGTATTGTTATTATAATGGGTAACATAAAGATGAAATGTGCTTCTCTTCTTTCAGCTTTGGTATTTTAAAGCATTGTCTCCTGAGCCTATCTAAAAAGGTTCCAGGATAGCTGCAAGTCTAGTTATTCCTTTATCAAAGGTTGAAAGATATTGGTCCTCAATTCAAAGTGCTGCTGTGCTCATCATTTCCCTTGCCTTTGCTATTGGCCATTGAGTCTGCATGCACAGAACTTCTTCTCTTGCTTCACCATCGGTAGTTGCAGGAGGGGTCAGGGTTTCTACTTTATATTGTTTGATGTCGTGCAAGTCCAGCAAGGCTCATCTTCCTTTTAACTTGGCAGCTGTAGGGGTAACTTCTTCCACCTCATATGGTTCTTCAAAACGGGGCATACTCCAAGTGCGTACAAACTTCTGTACCAGCACCTGGTCCTCTGGATATCGACTCTGTTGTTTTGACATATCTTCTGCTTCAATGGATTGATCATCTTTACTTCTCTTTGACCCCTCCCTTCGGTTCTTGACCTGATGAGACATGAAAGAAACACTTGCATTCATTGTTGTTAGGTAATCATGCATCTGGTCACCTAGTGTCTTTGCTACACTATGGGTATCAGTTTTTAACCTAGTTGGAGGAGCAAGGGGGGTTCTCATATGGTGTCCAGTCACCAACTCATGAGGAGTTAGATGGTGATCTGAGCCAGGCTGGTTTCTTAGGGCATATAAGGCAACGGATAGGCAATATAGCCATCCCTTCTTTAGTGTCATTTTTATTTTAGTAGTCCATTTAATCTCTCACAGACACCATTCACCTGTGGGTGTTACGCCGAGGAAAACTTATGCTTAATGTCTAACAGAAGAACTATTTGTTCAAACAGTTCATTTTCAAAATGCGGCCCAAATGTTGGCAGAAAACTATCAGAGGTCATTGGGAGAACTATCATGAGATACATAGTTCATTAAGCAATACATTGCTATAAACGCCACTGCATTACAGAGTTCTTTCCAGTATATGAACCTACCTAGAAACGTAAGCATTGTCTGCAGCATGCACCATAGAAGTGCAATATTCAAAATCTTGCCATGGTGGATAGTAAAATGATGAATGCTTTCATTTCAGAGTTTTTTGTTCTGTGAAACATGTAATAAGTAGCTAATAATGCCTCACTTACTACATAATTGTACTAGTACACACAAAACATAAAGAGACCACAATGCATACAAATAGGTATCAGGGAATATTATCCCTGTATATATGGTCGCCGTAAATAATATCGCCGAGAAAAGGTTGCAGCGATATTATATGGGTGACCATATATATGGGGACAGGGGCACAAAAAAAATGTAAAAAAAAAAAAAGTTTGGGGGTTGCGGGGATGTCCCCCGCATGTTCCATGCAATAATGTCGCGACAAAAAATGGCAATTTTCCGGCAATATTTTTGCATGGCGAGATTTTTGTGGCGACATTATTACATGGAACCTACAAATATGAGCATATACAGGGAAAGTAAAGTAAGCAAAAAAGCAGCAGTATTACCAGAAAGTGTTAATAACCTAAGTGATTATCTTCATGCACAGAAATTACTGCTGTGTTTCAGGCCTGCTTCTTCCCCTATGTATATATATCATATGATGTGACTCAACCCTAAGGAAAGTAGTGTAAGAACATATGAGAAGGTTAAGGTCTACAAATATAGTACCTTTTGAATGTTTTGTTCCTGAGTGTCAGTCAAGAAAACTACCTGGCCTAGATATGTCAGTGAACAAAAAAAGAGGGAGCCAGACATGTGATGTCATCAGTGATGTCATCAGTGGCATTTGTGATGTTATGTTTGATGTCATGGGTTTTAGTCTTAGGAGTGCACAGTGGTGGCATGAGTTATGGTTGCTTAGCTTACTATAACTGGCGAATTTGTGGGGTTTTTCGGTTTTACTTGTAACCATTATATGGATAGGTTTTTATTAGGGTTACTGAACCATAACGTCCCTTTAACAAAGTTTTTTCCTTTAATATATATATATATATATATATATATTAAAGGAAAAAACTTTGTTGTATATATATATATTGTTGTATATATATATATTACATGGCCTGTGGTTAAGCTGCTAAACCCATAGGAAGAGCACTTTTTGGGTCGCTTATAACTTCGGTCCCCCTGGACGAATCCTCATCAAACTTTGCAAACAAAGTATATGGCCCACTCTGAATTTATGTTTTTGGTGAGGTTTGGTCCAGGGAGGGCAAAGTTATAGGGGGGGTCCCAACATTTCTTTTCTTTTCAGTGATGTCATCAATCATATTTGTGATGTCATCTTTGATGTCATGGGTGTTATTCTTAGCAGTGCACGGTGGTGGCGCGAGTTATGGTTGCTTAGCTTACCATAACTGGTGAATTTCAGGGGGTTTTCGGTTTTACTTGTAACCATAACGTTCCTTTAACAAAGTTTTTTCACTGAATTTGAGAGGTTTTTAGTAGCGCAACTTAACCATAACGTCCCTTTAACTAAGTTTTTTCATTGAAAATATATATATGTTTTTAACCAATTTTAAAAACTATGCAACAATGTTGTTTTGTCCCTTTCTATCAACTTTTAGTATCTCATTGTTTTATCATTGATATTTTTAGTCTCTTCTTTATTTATTCATTTCCTTTCATTTTTATCCTCCTAATTGACGTCAACCTCTTGATCTAATAATCACCTTAATTCTTTACTATCAATTTATATCTATTAGTTTAAACACAACAAAAGCTTTATACTGACATATGTATAACCTCACATGTGCACTTTTTAAATTTTTCTACAAACAGCTTCCTTTACTATCTTTAGTAAATGTATCTCATATCACTTTTACTCCATCTTAGAGTTTAATACACACTCTTCTTGTTGGCCTTGCCTCAGGAATCCTTAACACCCCTATTTGGGGTCTTCTTAGTGGGTACCCTTCTGTCCTCTTGAAACCAGGAATCAAGGTATCTACTTCTCTTCTTTATAATCCCCAAAAATCCTGTTAATTTTATACATATGTATTATTTACAGCACAGTGACTCCTCCTAGTTTTGCCACTTAAACTGTTCTACTTACATCTCCTCCTCAACCGACCAGATGGCCTTCCGCCCACAGGGCACCTGTAGGGACCGGACAGGAATTTCATCAAAGGGGGACCTGACAACCGTATCTTCTTACATGTGTTTTTGCACGTCATTCTCCATGGGAAGCTCTGGGGTCTTCTGGCTAATGGCGGGGGCAGTCGTGCGTCCGCAGGTCTGGATCTGAGCCTAGGTCGATTAGACCTGAACCATCCACACCGCACCCAAAATCTGCTCTAGCGCCTTGGAGTATCTCTTGTGCTAGATGGGATTACCAATAAAGGTCTAAGACCCAATAACTGGACAGACTCAAAGAATATGGCAAAGTACTACTTTATTCTTAATTTAATAAAGCAGGGCAAACTGGCAGACATCGGACTGATGCTTGCACACAAACTTGATTAAACAGGTTTTATACCTGAATATGTGTCATCTATAATGTCATCCCGCGTGGAAAACTGTAAAACCTATTGACGAGAGGGATTGGCTGGGGAAAATATCTACTTATAGAATGCAATGGGGGTTAGTACACCATTGGCTGCCTCTTATCTGTAAGGCACACATCAAACTACCTCTAAATACATATAATGCTGATTAAGCGGACAAAATTGCAGCAGATTGGTCTATGCAACATTGTATAGCATGTTCCCCTGTAGACCCACTGATTGGTTGGCATTCCCACCCAACCTTGGACTTTCGGCTCGGCTAGCAGCATGTAACCAAAATGAAACCCAGGTGATTGAGTCACGTCAAATTACTCCCCAATTTCCCAATTAGTCCATCATCTTTCTGAATCACGTGTGAAGAGATCACAAATTTGTCAATTCCGACCTCTTATTTACTGCTATTTGATTCAATTATGCTTGGTGTCATTGCTCCTCTTGGCCTCTAGAGACTTGCTCATTCCATCTTGTATAGACTTTAGACAACTTTTAGGAGTCCAATACTTGGCCCTTCCAAATGTTTTCTTCTTCTTTAATCTAATATAGAAACATGTCTTACGTCCATGGCTTATCTGTCTGCCCCCATTTGTGCCTTACAGCTATTCTTTAAAATTAGCATCCTTGATCCCAGGCCAACATGGACTCCTCTTGGTTTTGCACACAAAGCTGGTTTCCAGCATCTCCTGACTCTGCAACTCTGCTCTGTCTCTGAGGTAGCTGAGTTGAATCTTAGCACAAGCTTGCATCCATATTCCAATTATGGCCGTCCTAGTCATGCTATATATTCCTCTACAGAAAGCTTCTATATGTCTTATCTACCTTTGCGTTGCTGCGTATTTACAATTATTGGTCAGCAAGTTACTTTATCTTCTTTTGCGTACATGATTACTCTTTTATTTCATACATGTTTCTCTTGTCACTTCAGTTACATCATCACTCTTAAGTATGTTCATATCGTTTCAATATGTCTTTGCACATCTTCTTTATGACATCACTCTGCCTTCATCAGATTTCACTCAGCGCTCCATGATGTCCAATGGTGTGTGCTGACATCCTTCCACAGGATATCCTTCCACTCTCTAAGTGCGAGGATCATTCGACACGGTTGTCTGAGTGCAAATATTCTTTCATACACTCAATGCGGTATAGGGACAACATATGGAGTCCCATATAGGACACAATATGATGGCAGTGAGGGTGCGGGAGGTAGGGAAATGCGTCCATCAGCTCCTCTACAGGACTGTCCCAATCTACTGTATAGTTTCTCAGTGGACTGATCTGCTTCTGCACCGGCTCTACTCAGCTGTGCATGTCAGAACAGTTATGCTCTGCTCTGCTCTGCTTTGCTGGCCAAATCCCAGATGAATTACTTTTCCCACCCCAAGAGGTCTGCTATGCCCTATTGTACCAATCCCACTGTGTTGGCTTTCCTCTCTTTATGCTCAAAACAGAGAACACTTCTCTATTCTGTTTGCATCCCATGAGGTCATCTGCGCTCTACCTTTCTCATCACCTGTAGTGTGCACTGTACTCTAATGCACACGCCCTTCGATGACGATCTCATATAATGCACTGTGCATCCAGTCATGTCTGCTAAGCTATGTGGTGCACATTCATGGGTTCTGCAGTACCAGATACTTCACACATTTCAAGGTGTTCAGTGTTCTTAATTGTGCTCCATGGGGTTTGCTGCAGCCTGACAAAAAGAGAAGCACTCCTAAAGGTCACACTTAAGCCCTAGTACAATGACCACCATCCTGGCCACAAACAGTACCATCCCAGGGAGAGTGAGTACCGCCCTTGCTTATTGAGCACATATCTCTTCCTGTGGGCTTCCAACCTGCAGCCCAGGTGCCCCCAGTACAATGCACATCTGTCCTGGCATATCATCAGCAGTCCAGACACATTAGCTAAAACCCTAGTCAATGAGCGGTCACCTTGCCACATGAGCACCAGACCCAGCACAAAGAGCAGTAGCCTGGCAGAATGAGCAGCATCCCCAGCTCAATGAGCAGTCACCTTGCCATATAAGCACTAGCCCCAGCACAAAGAGCAGTAGCCTGGCAGAATGAGCAGCATCCCCAGCTCAGTGAGCAGTCACCTTGCCATATAAGTACTAGCCTTAGCACAAAGAGCAGTAGCCTGGCAGAATGAGCAGCATCCCCAGCTCAACAATCAGTCACCTTGCCATATAAGCACTAGCCCCAGCACAAAGAGCAGCAGCCTGGCAGAATGAGCAGCATCCCCAGCCCAATGAGCAGTCACCTTGCCATATAAGCACTAGCCCCAGCACAAAGTGCAGCAGCCTGGCAGAATGAGCAGCATCCCCAGCTCAACAATCAGTCACCTTGCCATATAAGCACTAGCCCCAGCACAAAGTGCAGCAGCCTGGCAGAATGAGCAGCATCCCCAGCTCAACAATCAGTCACCTTGCCATATAAGCACTAGCCCCAGCGTAAAGAGCAGCATCCTAGCAGAATGAGCAGCAGCCCCAGCTCAATGAGCAGTCACCTTGCCATATAAGTAGTAACCCCAGCACAAAGAGCAGCAGCCTGGCAGAATGAGCAGCAGCCCCAGCTCAATGAGCAGTCACCTTGCCATATAAGCACTAGCCCCAGCACAAAGAGCAGCATCCTAGCAGAATGAGCAGCATCCCCAGCTCAGTGAGCAGTCACCTTGCCATATAAGTACTAGCCTCAGCACAAAGAGCAGTAGCCTGGCAGAATGAGCAGCATCCCCAGCTCAACAATCAGTCACCTTGCCATATAAGCACTAGCCCCAGCACAAAGAGCAGCAGCCTGGCAGAATGAGCAGCATCCCCAGCCCAATGAGCAGTCACCTTGCCATATAAGCACTAGCCCCAGCACAAAGTGCAGCAGCCTGGCAGAATGAGCAGCATCCCCAGCTCAACAATCAGTCACCTTGCCATATAAGCACTAGCCCCAGCGTAAAGAGCAGCATCCTAGCAGAATGAGCAGCAGCCCCAGCTCAATGAGCAGTCACCTTGCCATATAAGTAGTAACCCCAGCACAAAGAGCAGCAGCCTGGCAGAATGAGCAGCAGCCCCAGCTCAATGAGCAGTCACCTTGCCATATAAGTAGTAACCCCAGCACAAAGAGCAGCAGCCTGGCAGAATGAGCAGCATGTCCAGCTTAGTGAGCAGTAGGCCTGGCACACGAGCACCAGCCTTGGGACATGTATCAGTTGCCTTCTCATAAGAACCAGGCATGGCACAAAATCTGAAGCCCTGGCACAATATACAGCACTAGCTGTCCTAATGAAGGGCATCCCTGGCATAGGAGCACCATCCCTGTCTTAATGGAAAGCAGCACAGCCACATGAACAACATCCTTGGTACACTGGCATCCTCATAGGCACAGTAAGGATGTTTACCCCCAAACAAGGCGTACTTCACAATAGCCTCTGGTACATAATCACCATCCCTGGTAAAATAAACACCTTTCCATGCATATGAGCAGTAGCTCTTGCACACAAGCATGGGCATTGGTACATGGGCACTAGCCCTAACACATTGATCTGCAGCTTTGGTAAAAAGTAGACATCATCTCTGGCTGAATGAGCAGGGGAACTGGCACAAAAGCCAAAACCTTGGCATATGAACTGCACAAATGCAGACCTGGGAAACAGCAGCACCCCCAGCCAATGTGTACCAACACAGACAAAATACACAGCTGCCCTCGCACAATATTCATGCACCAAATGGCCCAAAACCATGCCCAATCCTCATCAGCTCTGGCACTATAAGTGCCAAACCAGGCCTGATGAGGCAATCCAGGTAATTGAGGCCCTTCCCTCTTCCAAAGGTAACCACCCTGGCACATGCACCTGAACAGTAGCTCAGGCACATAAGCATCAGGGGTTTGGCACAATGAGCAGCAGTCCCGGCTCAATGAGCAGCAGCCCCAGCTCCAGGGGTGTTGCTAGGTCTGGAAAAGATCCGGAGCTACATTAATATCGGGATTGTCGAGACTCGGGGCTAGCTAGTAATTGGGTTGTAGCTCCTGAGCTTCTATCCGGGGCTACAACCAAAAGATCAGGGGCTATAGCTCCCTCAGCCCCTCCCCCCCCCGCAGCACCTCTGCCTAGCTCAATGAGCAGCAGCCCCGGCTCAATGAGCAGCAGCCCCGGCTCAATGAGCAGTAGCCCCGGCTCAATGAGCTGCAGGGTGGCTCAATGAGCAGCAGCCTGGCCCAATGAGCAACAGCCTCGGCTCAATGAACAGCAGGCCCGGCTCAATGAGCAGGAACCCTGGAACATAAGCCAAATGCCTATCATGTGAACAGCACAGCTGGCAAATGTACAGCCCTGAAATAAGGAACAGGACCCCAGTCTCATGAGTGCCAACACTGACACAATACACAGCCACCCTCACACCATAATTAGGATCCCAAAATGCCCAAGCCCTTGCAAATAATCATCCGCCTTGGCACTACAAGCACCATGCAGCTTGCCCAAAGAAAGGGCAGACCTGGCACTTGAGTCTCATTCCTGTTCCAATATGTTTCAGCCTCAGAGCAGCAATCAATTCAGGAAATGCGCCCGTCTTGGTACAATAAGCTCCTGCTGTGGCACAGGGAGAAGCCACCGTGGCCCAGTGGATTCTGAGCAGCCGTGCTGCTGACATGAACAGCACCCCTGTGACACTAGCAGCACTTGGTGACAACAGGATGTCCCTGCAGGCTCGTCAGCCTCCAGGATTGCGGGTCAGTGTTCTGTTTACATTCAAGGGTGATGTGAAGGGCTTGATCAATTTCATTCCCTGAGTCGTAGGACATCAACTCTGAACTGGCTGTTCTATAATATGCACAGTCCTTTTGAGAGGCATAGGATGAGACATTGCATGAAGTGAAATTGGCTGAGTGTTGTTTTGAACTTTCCATTCGTCTCTCACGCCTTGGGGCACTGGCACGCGAGGATGCCATTTGCTATGTAAGTAAGGCGATTTCACGCGCTGGCCGCTGCAAGAAAGAAGGTTTCTTCATGAAATGGGCCACAGGTAGGAATTCGGGTTTCTTTGTTGGCCCGGGTCATGTGAGCATGCCTGGAAGTATTAATTTCAGGTAAAACAAATTAATTGACACAGGAGCAAGATTACATAATTAAGCACTTAGATATGTCTTTAGTAATTTTGACACAGGGAATGTGGGTGTGTCTGTTTTATTGTAGTGCATTTGGGAAGGGGTCCTGAAACATGTCATGACTCACGGTGGATAATAAAATGACCCACCGAGAATACAATTCACTTTTCTACACGCATAAAAAACAAGTATTAACCATTTCTCAAAACATTTGCTGGAAGCCTTTGGCCACTTAATCCAGTGCGGGGGTCTAATCGTCTGGTCAGCACTTACTGGCCTCTCCCGTTCATGCAGGCTCTCCCTCTGCAGTGGGCAAGTAGCACCTAACGAATCGCTGGGTGTGGGTCTCCATTCTCCATGATTGCATAAGCAGCTCTGCTATCACAAACAGCCCTGGCAGAGGCGTTGCTAGTGGGGTGGGGGGTTTAGGGGCTATAGCCCGGGGTCTGTTGGTTGTAGCCTCGGATAGAAGCTCAGGGACTACAACCAAAAGGCTATAGCTAGCCCTGAATCCCGACAGTCCTGACATTAGCGTAGCCCCTGATCTTTTCCAGACCTAGCAACACCCCTGCCAGGCACACACGGTACCAACACCAGGCCCGGGATCACCACCAACCCTTTCGGGAAAGAGCGGCAGCCCTGAAGCAATGGGCAGCAGCAGCACTGGCACAGGATCGTGCTGGCACATAAGCCGCCACATCAACGGGGCAGCCACTGCACAGCGAGCAGGAGCCTTCACACAGGCATGGGAGCCCTGTTCTGAGTAAGAGCAGCCCTGGCATACATGCATTGGGATAATAAGCAGCTCCACTGGCACAGAGGACAGCCCAGGTGCAGCAAGCAGCCCTGGAGCACGGGGCAGTGCCAAGGCAAAATGAGCAGCCCTCTGGCGCAGTGAGCAATCTAAGCATTCAAGTGAGCAGTGCCCAGGGCTCAGCAACGCAGCATCCCTGCCATGTTTACATGCCAGCCTGCCGTGCTTGAGTGGCAGCTCGTCTTATTTGCAGCATCCCAGCCAAGCGTCCAATGGATCAGGACCGTTTTATGATTGGTGGGAACCTGGACTATATCAATGCCCACAGATATATGTTGACAACACTCTGGCATCGGGTAACATTATTTGTAATGGTTCTACCATTTTTACCACAGTAATTTCTATACAGGCTTTTTACTGGCAGCGGTATAGTGGTGGGGATTATGGGTCCCATCAGCAGTTGGGCAGTATCCTGGCGGCAAATCCGCCAGAATACCACCCACTGCAATTACCGTTACCGCAACTTGGTCTGGCGGTATCAACGCCGGATCACAGGTTGTAATAGTGGTGTAAGTCCCCTTTTTATTCTAGTCTATTAGACTCAATGAGAGCCTTTTCATTGCGCCGTGGTAATTGTGCCGAAAATGGGCAGAAAGTCAGCGCATGAATCCTCCGACTTTCCCCAAAACTCAGGATTGGGTGTTGCGGTAATGCAACGGTAACGCTATTGCTGCCACATTTTTACCACACTGCCCAACTCCTGATGAGGCCCTTATCTGCTGGCACAATAGAATTTAAACAATGCCATTGGTACAAGATTTGTTATGGACTTTTTTCTGGCACAGCAGATGATCTGCATTGAAAAGAGGCACTATTCCTTGCCATGGTGCAAATAGTGTTCCTCCATGCATCTAATGCTTCTATGGTGCAGACAATTTGCTGGCGCACACGAGCATCTGCTTCCTGCAGGAATAATGCCCCTGGTTACTGTGATCCATCTTGAAGTAGTGCAACATATCATGGCTTTCACTCAAGACGTACAGCTTTTTCACAAATATATTTGGAAACGACGCTATGAAATGCACCCCTTTGCCCCATTGTCCTAAACATTTCTTCGGCAAACACATCTAAATAGCCCTGAGATGCTTGGAAGTGTGCCGGCGTCCTCTCTTTCGCAGGGCGGCCTTCGGTTCACAGTCTGGCCCTGTTCATACCGATAAGGCAGACACTGCTGCTGGGATTATTGGAGGGTTTGGGAAATTGTGGAGAGGGGCAGGAAGGACAGGTGGGTTGTTCTCTGTAGGGTAGAAGAGCCATTTTAAACAATTGGAAGCTACTGTAAATTACTTCCCAGTGCTAGACTGTGATGCCACCTTTTCTTTGCTTCCCTCCCTCACCTCTTGATGCAGTATGCCTCGTGCTACGGCACCAGGCCAGCGCTACAGCTTCTGGGAGTAAACCGGAACAGCTACCTCGCCATCTTCGCCAGACCACCCTGCCGGTTGGGCCGGCCACGACGGCTCACCTATCGGGCTCCGGAAATGACCCTGTGTCAGATCAGCGAGCTGATTCACGTCTTGCGGCAGCTAAGGCTGCGGGATGCAAGGGAGGCCCAAATGTCAAACCGCTCGAGGTAAGTGCACAACATTTAGAGGGGTTGTTGCTGCCTGACAGGCTTTGATCGATCTTGTGCAGTAGCGGCTGGTGAATTCTTTAATTGGAGGGGCATAAATACGCCAGAGCGACCAAGTGTAGTCAGGGATCCTGAACCAACCAAGAGAGGGCTGGGGGGCTCTTCTCCAAAATCATTTTTTGACTAATGGTTTAAAGTGGTGCATTATACAATACACTTTATGCAAAAAATTGGGTAAAAAGCCAACAGTTTTGTGGGATAACTCAAATCCGAAAATCCAATTGATGTAAGTCAGTGCACAGGAGCATTTCCCAATGCATTTTTATATCTTTGTCCACATTCTATGCCAGTATAAAAACATTTTTATGCTAGCTGTGCCACTATATTTCAATGCTTGGTGCACCGAGTATTCCCATATAAGAACATAATCAAGTTTGCTTTTTGCATAATGCCAGTAATTATACTAAAAGAAAACATGTCCAAGTTGGCTGTGCCAATATATGCCAGTATAGCCACATAACAACATCCCACAGTTGCCATTGTCAACAATAATGCCATGCCACAATAAGAAAACATGTCCAAACTGACTGCACCAAGGTAGGTTAGTCTCCCAAGGTAATAACACTTATCATATGCTTCATAATAGATTCCAAGTGAAAAATGCCATGTGACAGTAAGCAATTATAGCTAGAATGGCTGCACTAAAATGACAGTCTAGCCACATAATAACATATATCATGCTTGCTTTATCATAACTGGTGAGCTAAGAAATGGCTAGACTGGCTGCACCAAAATGCCAGCCTAGTCACGTAATAATACTTACCCCCCTTGCTTCATCAACAGCATTTTGTACTGGGATCTACGATAGATGCACAGTAAAAAATGACATTTTTGGTGCACCCCCCTTCTCCGCCTCTTGCCAAAATCAGCTCCCGGGCCCAGCACAAACACACACACACACACACACACACACATATTCACACAATATTCACTTCTTCATTCACACACAGCATTCAACCACTCATGCACATGCGCACCCATACATCATTCATTCATTCCTTCATTCTCACACATATTAAATAATAATACAGAATGAAACACGTAACAAAATACATCTTACCTGCAGACCTGGTCCAGACTCTGCTCCACTCTGCCAGCACCACCAAAAAAGCCCCCAGGTTCCTGTAGAGCACAAACAGGAACCAGGAAGTCCAGAGTGCTTCCAAGTTTCTAAACATGCGCGCAGGAGCTGGAGCAGTCTGTTGTCAGCTCTCCAATCTGTTTGTGCGGGGAGGCACAGGAGTGCCCCTCACACATAAAGCCATGCAGTTACCAAGCATGCATCCCCAATGGGCCATGCCAGGCAGGGGAAGCAAAATGCCCCCAGCCTTGTATGTTCCTTTGGACATGCGTGGGTTGGCAACTAAACGGTTTAAACCAGTACTAGAGCGCTCCCACAGCTGTAGAAAGGATCTGAGGGAGTGTTTGGTGTTTCCATTGGGCTGGTGGAGCTCCTCCATGATGGGCGTGGCTACTGGCAGGTCGGCACCCCCTCGCCCTTTGACAAGATAATTCTCCAGTGTGCATGTCCAATGGACCATGCAAGGCCGGGTGCACTTTGCTTCCCCTGCCTTACATTGCCCATTCAAGATTCAGGCTGGGGAACCGCAAGTCTGAGTGTGCAGGGAGATGCTCCTGTGTCTCTCCGTACATTCAAACAATTTGGGGCTCTGACTGTCGAGTGTTTTGGCTCCTGCGTATATGTGCATGATAATTGTTATGATTATTGTTATTACGTTTCTACACTGGCCTACATTGGTGCAGCCAGTTTGGACATGTTTTTTTACTGCGGCAGGACATTTTTAATGGCAAAGCCAACAGGAGAATGTTCTTATGTTGGGGTACTGACCTGTATTGGCAGCTTGGACATGTTTTCTTATAGTATCATTACGGGCATTATGCATAAAGCAAACATGAGTATGTTCTTATATGAGAATACTGGCATATATTGGTACAGCCAGCATGGAAATGTATAGACACAGCCAGCATGAACATATTTGTATACTGGCATATATTGAGGGCAAAGGCATTATAAAAGTGTGTTGGGAAATGCTTATGTGCACTGTTGGTGACTTGACTTTAATAGATTTTTGGATTGGAGTTACCCTACAAAACCTTGCAAACTGTCTGCCTTTTGATACAATTTTTCACAGAAAGTTTGTTTTATAATGCACCATTTTAACCCATTATTCAAAACATTTTCTTGGGAGTGGGCAGGGTGGGGGGAGGGAAGAGAACCCCAAAGTATCCTGTTTGTTTGGTTCAGGCTCCCTCGCTACACTCGGTCACTCTGGCATATTTGTGTAGAATATTTTTTCCCCTCCACCTAAAGAATTCACCAACCACCATTTATTGACACGGACAACCAGCTTGTTATTTATGATGTGAAGAACATTCAAAGTTCTACAGAAAAGCAAACTGTTTTTGCTTATCAAACTAGTAGATATCATGGGGCGTAACTAGACAGTTAACAAAATTAAGAGTATTTTGCTAATCACTTTTATTGTTGTCCCGAAATTATGTACAGATTTGGCCGCTCTTGCCTGGATGCAGGTTATTTATCGCAGTTTTATAATGAGTAGCAGGAGGACTTGTGACAGCCAATGGTCACTCCGATAATCCATTCTGGACATATTACAGTATTTACCACGATGGCTAAAGGGGCCTTTGTAACACTTCTAGAATGGATCTTGGGAGTGACCGCTGGAGTGACTCTGGAGGGAGGGCAGCTGTGAACCACCAGGGAGCACAAGACTGTATGTTTTCAATATCGGCAGTATTCCTCACTGGGGCACCCACAACATTACCGTAATCTCTCCCATCTGCCTAATCCATCCCTCAACATGCAAGAATGAGGCCTACCTCTGTTTTTCTCTGATGGAAGATGTTAAGGCCGCAATGTAGACGCTTGGCCTAGATGCAGAAAAGGATCACCTTAAGTGGAAAGTAAGAGCCCCATTTTTTTATCCAGTATTCCATTCTGGTCCCACTACCTAATCTTGCCCAGGACCTTTCTGTAGTCCAGTTGTGTGGCCTTAGGGGCAAGATGTAAGAAGCACCATCTGTGCCTAACTGAAGGAAGCTGGGAGCTGTGAAGCTGCATCCCATGACCTTCTAGACCCTGCTGTGTCAGGCCTCAAAGGGGAGAAATGCCTCCTTGGCCAATTTGTCATCATTTGAGGCCAATCGGTCTCTGCTTGTTCCCTTTGTGACTGCCATTCTGTGACAAAAATAGATGATTAGTTGTGCCTGTAAGAAGATATCATTAGGGAGTGGTGGGTGAGACTTTGACAGGCAATGGCTGCAGATGTGTCACAGCTCATGGGGGCCCTTTTCAATGTGATTTTTGGGGCCCCCTTGCCTAGAAAAGAGAAAAATAATCTGAGGCAGCCATGGGGTGTGTGGTGACGTGACCACGCTAGCACTAGAGGAGTGGGCCGCGTCACCAGGGGGATAGATAATGATGGCCAGGCAGGGCCAGTCAGTCATCATCCAGCTAGCATGTGGTGGAGGTTCTTCAACCCCAACAATTGGCGATGATGTAGGGGGGCGGAAGCACCCTGGGCAACGACCATCTCGTGGTCCGACCAACGAGCCCTTCCTCCCGTGAGAAACAGCGCTGGCGTCACCGGAGCACAGACGAACACCACGCTGCGCCCTAGGCTGTGCACAAGCACTAGGGTGCTGCCAGGGACGTCCCTCCCAGGAGCGGAGAAGAGCTCCTCTCGCTCCTCCAGCACACTTGGTACTAGGTGAGACAGAAGAGGCCCTGGTACAATCAAGAAGTACGAGGGGCGAAGTGTGAGAAAAGACGTGCGTGGACACTGTGGGTTGGACGTCTGGAGATGTACTTCGATGCAGCAGGCTTCCTGGAGGACGTGTGGCAGTAGTCGATGCTTCTGTTCGATACAGACAGGGAGGTGCACAAACTGTTGAAAACATTCCACAAGGAGATGGTTCATATCACGATGCAGGCAGAGCCCTGAAGAACTATTTAACCCTCATGTTGGATGTAGACTACGAGCGTTTCCAGCTACGGCAAGCAGCGCAGGGACCCACTATTTAATTTAATTGTTAACCTAATGCCTACCGGAGTTCGGTTTCTTAGCGCGCATCTGGGATTCGAACCTCTGTTGCTCTGCGTGGTCTTGCTTCCAAGACCAGCACGTTGCACCTGTGTTATCCTACGTTCACTAGAATCTCTAGATGGCTTCTATACCCGACTGGCAACTAGCAGTCATATGTGCATTCCCAGACAAGGCAGGGGAAACGCGCGGACAGATCATACAAAAGTGCACTTCTAACCAACTGCGCAAACAAATTCTCAAGGAGCCGGGGCAGACACTGATGAGTACATTGGAGTTAGGCAGAGTGCAAGAGCTGGCCCACATAGAGGAAGTGATTAAGGATCTCAAAGTGGAGGAAGCACAGGCGATTAATACATCACAGGAGAACATTCTGAAGTACAAAAAGGGGAAATCACGACCAGCCCGCCCTCCACAAAGGAGAGAAAGCAACAGACGCCCCTGTGAGTTCTGCGGAGGGTCACTACCGATGGCGAGGGATGCCCATCTTCACACCCATTTTCACTCCCCCAATGTGGCCGCTGAAGAAAGCTAGGATTCTTTGCTAATGTCTGCAGGGTACTTCAGCCAATAGGGACAACCTCAAGAGGCCAACCACTACCAAGGGGCAGAGCAACAAAACTGGCAGCCTTATGAGAAGAAGGCACTGGGTCAGACGCAGCATCGGTGGTGGACTACTATCCCGAGGTAGAAATCGCAACAATAGACACCAGTGACACTAAAGAAATATGTGTCATCTCTGCACTAGCACTAGGAATGCAACAGAGATGATGTCAACCATGCTGCGAGGTGACTATTCTATCCACGCAAGTACCAGTGCTGATCGATACCGGCACCTCAGTCAACTTAATGACCATCACGCAATACACCGTGCTGCGTCCCTTGCCTAGCCTCACGCCCACAAGGATACGGATCGTCACATATGGCAGGAGAAAGCCCATCTCATTAGAGGGGGGATTCCAGGCAACCGTGGCCCACAGTAATCAGTGCACGGCTGCGATGTTCTACGTCAACAGAGAGGCAAAGGACACACTTCTTAGCTGTACCAATGTGGAAATACTGGGCCTGGTCCACTTCGCATTCCAGGTATGCCTTACGGACATCGAAAAGCTATGTGGAGGAAATGATGACCTGTTCCATCCAACCTGTGGTGTGGTGACACAGACGCATGCCACTTCATCATTGAAAGGAGGAAGAGAGCTCATAAATAAGATTTTGTTTTCCACCGACCCACCCTGCATGAGGAACAGCTACAGCAAGCCTGGCTGTTGACGTCGCGGGATGGCGAGGCAGTGTTTTGGCAACCAGTGATAAGAGACAGACTCCGAATGAGCCATTGCAAAGCCGGAAGGGACATTGCTCTTTCACACCAGTGCCTCTTGGTAGCCAAAGCGGCGGGCGCCTCTGGTGGTAGCAATGAGGGCTCAGCTTCCCCCCAACAAACAGTGCTCTCTCAGCCCAGGAACACCTGCAGGGGCAGGCTGGTCTCAGACGCAAAGGGTTGGCCTAGTTGTGCCTATTAACGACTTTGCTGGGAAAAGGGGGAAACAGGTTTTGGACACGGAGCAGTCGCTGCACCTTCAAAGATATTTTCACAATTGTTTGTTGTGTGTTATTATGTGTGAAAATAAATCTGCTGCCTTTTTATGCCAAAAGAAGACATGTCTCATTCTGCACCTTACTGGCGGGAAAGCAAGGGGCCGAGAGAAGGAGCAAGGGCATGTATGTTGGCATAGTAATGGGCAGATGCCCAGGTTATTCCTTTTCTTCACCCAGCAGTGCACCAAGCTCTCCCTTTGGGTCTCTGACTAGGTCCCCCTCACAGCCGGGGCCTCGGGAGGGCACGGTGTAGGTGAAGTTTTGCCTGGAGGCGCTCCAGGGAGACACTTTCCCCCAGTGCCAGTAAAGGGAGTTTCAGCCCTATTTCGCCAATGAAAATCACACGGCTTGGGCAGGAGGTGCTGGAATGGAGCGACAGACAACAGAACAACACTTTTACTTCCACTATAGAAGAGTCCAGGCAGAGTCACTTACAAATAGAAAATAGGGTCGTGGTTGGCTCTAGGTGTGGAAGCAGCCTGTGCTGAGCTCTGCTCTAATCCGAGTCTAATAAATTGTTCTGATATTTGCAAGATCACAGGAGTTGTTGGGGTTTAGCCAGTACCCCAGGTTGATAAGTAATTTATGGAAGTTTTCTCCTGGCTATCTTGCTTCTATGGTCACAATAATAATTCTAACACTGTGGCTAGTGCGATACAGTTTCGCTTTTATTAGTGATAGTGATGAATTGCTTCTTGTATTACATTGATAAGTGTCATATACACTAGACCAGAGGTCGCCAAACAGTCGATCGCGGGCGACTAGTAGCTCGCCTGAGCCTCATCTGACTCCCGAGCTGGAGATACCGAAAAATAAACACTTTAAGTTAAATTATTTAATGGTGTGTTTTGCGGCTATTTTTCGTGTTCAGGATCCAAACCCTGGTCGTCCCATTGCAGGTGGGGAGCTTCGCTACTGTGCTACGTGGAACCTCTTCTAAATTTACTGACAGATGTCAGTATCACGTTCTGCAGGTCGCCTGTAGTACCACAGTTGGCCTTGTGCGCCCCCATGACACTGTCTTGCTTGAGCAAGCTGCTCTTGTTTGCCAGAGATGTCGGAGGGGCTGGGGCACGATCATTGTGACCACGCAATGAAAATATCACAGTAGCACTGCCGCTCACTTGGAAATGTTCAAAATAATTTTAAAAATGGTGCAATTTCTTTCATGTGGCTTCTTTCCAAACTCCACACTGTACATTTCCACTTTAAATCACTTCCATGACACATGTACATCCACTTTTAGTACAATAAGCGATCCATAGACCCGCTGTACAGTAGAAGCCTTCCAGGATAGCTCAGCAGGTTGACAGACCGATGCAGAGATGTTATATATTTAAAACTACAGGTTGTTAATTGTATGACTTTTTGCAATGCCTTATAAAAAAAGGGCTATAAAATGTGTTTGGCCAGGGTTTGGGTTGGGCTGGTTGCTTGCTTATATTCAGGGCGGAGGTGGGGATATTTCTGCCCCTGTAGTGAAAATCAAAAGTTGGCACCCATGAACCCACGTTTTTAATTTCCTAATAACTGCTGTCAGCATAACAGAAGCATTTATTTGTGATTAACCAGTTTGACAAGCATATAACATCTTTATAAATATAACTTGTGCTAAAACACAGAGGGGCACACAAATAACAGAGTATGTGTGGTATCTGACAAAAAAAACATTTCAAAGAAAACTAGTGAACACAAGCAGCATTTCTCAATTTGGAAATTACTTTTGTTTTTTTTATGGAAGTGTGAAATGCACATTTGGAAAAAAATAGTGTGGCTAGCATGTAGAGAGCCTGCATACGACGCAAAGGAAGAGGTACAAAAATTACAGCATATTTATGTGGTAGTCCAACAAATATCTTTCTTTTTGAGACAGCAACTAATAAATAATAATGCAACAAAGAGGTTTTTTAAGTTCTTAATATAATTGTGAAGGCAAATGTTATTCCATTTGTTTATAGAGGGCAAATAATCGGGCCAAAAAAATATTGGTAACAATTCCGAGGTTTATAAATATCCCCACCCCGATATCGCCCGCTAGTAGCTCTCCACTGTTGGCCTCCACTACAAGTAGCTCTAGCTAACGTAAAGGTCGGAGACCCCTGCACTAGACGTTAATTGTATAACAATTAACGTCTAGTGTATATGACACTTATCAATGTAGTACGTCATATACATATATACGTATATACATATATCATGTAATACGTCATATACACTAGACGTTAATTGTATGACAATTAACGTCTAGTGTATATGACACTTATCAATGTAATACGAGAAGCAATTCATCACTATCACTAATAAAAGCGAAACTGTATCGCACCAGCCACAGTGTTAGAATTATTATTGTAACCATAGAAGCAAGATAGCCAGGAGAAAACTTCCATAAATTACAAATAGAAAATGTTGCAAATTCACCTTTAAAAAATGCACACGCAACGAAAGGAATAAACAGGAAAAAACCTTGCTTTCTTACACTAATGTTGTTCTGTTGGGGGTGGGGATGAGCCTTCAGTAGAGGGAATCTTTAGCTATCGGAGACTGTTCGAGGGCTGAATAAGTGATTGAGTACTTGGGAACTACAAGCTTACAAAAGGGGTTCCCATACTCGCTCTTTATCAGGGTGCCTCACTGATAACTCCCAAACGCATAAGGGAAGCTAGCGGGTCCAGGGAGCAGAAAATACTCCCGGGGCCACACAAATGCTTTCAAGCAGCCTGGCCAGAGGAACACTGGTACTTGAAAAGGCGCTGTGGCCCAGAGGTGGTGGAATTAGGGCAGGAAGTGCTCAGAAGTGTAGACCTAAGCGTAAGCACCCCAGCCTTGGCTCCTTTCCACTACAGAGCACCTGGATCTCCCGCAGGGATGAGGGTGCAGATCTAACACCCAGTGGTCGAAGTGAGCGGGAACGGTCGAGAGCGGTGTTCCACTATATTTCTTTTTACTGTTAACAGCTCCACTACTTTTTGCAACCATTTTCTCCGATCCGGAACTGTTCTTTATGAAGTTAAAGCACACTTCTCCAATTTACCACTGGATATCAGTTACAGCTAAATTGAAGTCTATTTCAACTCAATTGATCGGTCAACCAGCATGACTGCAACCTTTGAGAAATGTGTTGCACATTGCTCTTTTCCTTGCTACTCTGTCCCTCGCCGGAGTCACAGTTCCACTACGTTTTGTGTACACTTCCATCACTGCTGACAACCCACTTTCCATTCGCCACACACACACTGTAGTTGCCCAGTAGGCAAACACAAAAGGCAGCTCCCAAAGCAGAACAGCCCTTGATTTGGAGGCTTGGACCCAAGTCTGTTCGGAGCAAGCACTGGACTCTTCAGGACTCTCCCATGCCTAGATGCAGGCAGACACAACAGAAGTTCGGGCTCCCGGGCAAGACCGGTCCTGCCACCTAGTCAAGGAGCTGTCATTGCAGTGGTCAAAGCTAGGAATCAAGGCAGCACCTGATGTGGGTGTAGACCAAAGCTATCCCCACTATTACATAAAGTGTGCTGCTCGCACCGACCACTACATAAAGGGGCTGTGCCCTACCTTTAAATGCACCAATCAGAAAGGGAGTGCATAATGCATCTTAATGTCCACCTTCCTCCTGTTTGGGCACCACTAACTTACAATTCTCCAAATCTGCCCTTGAAACACAACCCAATTATCACAATACTTTAGGACCTATCTGTGACCTTCCTTTTGCTGAACTATGGACCACCTAATGGGGCTGACATGTACCCAGGCTATCACAAATTATTCTAGGTAGGCAGAAACGTGTGCAGGGTGCTTATTTCTGATAGGCTACATACACAGCTTTTTCTGTGGAGCTGCTAGATGTGTACTAGAACTAGGAATCCATATAGTAAATCGAGAAAAAAAACGAATTGGAGGTTTGATTGAATGTTGGCCGTACGAACGTTTCAATCAAGTCTCCCATTTGCTGCCATTAGAGTGAACAAGGGGAGTGGGGGTGTTCCCCGCACCCTTGTTCACTGTAATGGCTTCAGGGGTTGCGGGGGTGTCCCCCACCTCCCGAGAAATTCAGTTTTTAAAAAAGAGGCCCCTGCGACGCCGGTTCCCAATCACAGGAAGTGAAGAGAACAGGCGTTGCAGGGACACAGCAAGTCAGCGGCACACAGCGAAGTGTACCGCCGAAGGGTAAGTAAAGGGGTGGGTGGGAGTGGGTGTTAAGATGGATTTCCAAACTCTGATCTGGTGGACAGAGGTTCAGAAGGCCAGACTAGATTCTTGGAACAGGGTAACCTTCTGGACACGCCAGACCAATCAAGGAAGCATTGGCGGTGGTCAAGACTAGGGGCCTCATTAAACGGTAGGCGGTAGCCATAGCGCTATTAGTGCCATTGCTACCCCCTTACCGCATTCCGGGTCCGTGTTCCCGGAATAGGGACTTACCAGGTCATTCCGACCTTGGAGGACCCGGTAAGTCCCCATTCCGGGAAATATTCCCCTTTCCCATTTGAGCCCCAATAGGGCTCAATGGGAATGTGGAAGTAGCTAATAACGGTACTGCAATTTGCGGTACAGTTATTAGCTCTGAAGTGTCTTAACGGGACCCGTCCTTAACACCAGGTCAGACCTGGCGTTAAGGAAGGGACCCGCTAAGGGACCTTATAATAGGCCGGTAAGGGATTACCGGCACTGGTGCCCTTACTTGTGCCGGTAATCCCTTACCGCCTACCGTGTAATGAGGTCCTAGGTCTCAGGAGGGGAGAGGGTGACTGAAAGAGCTCCATGAGCACACAGAGTAAAGGACACTTACAAATCACTCCCAGTCAGGTGTATATATATCAAAAACACAAATACATTTATTCAAGGCCTTTGAGTTTCAACACACAGTAATAATCAACAGTAATACTTTTAAACCAACATAATCCTACTAAAATACATATATACAAGACCAAGTGGCCTAAAGGGTTAATGCACGGAATGGATCCACAACCTAAAAAGGGAATGAAGCATGCCGTGCAAAGAGCCCATAGGCAGTTCTAAGGTAATCACAATCCTAACTGAGAGGCAGTCCAGTCCCTAAGAAGAGGGGAGCCTATTGCTCAAATGTACTTGCAATGCTGGTGCACGCGGTAGTGAAGATGGGTGACAACGGGGTCATTTATAGGCTCTGTAGCAGCTCAGGAAGGTGGGTGTCATGACCACTGTGAGGGTGCACAAGTTGTGCCACAAGCAGGCTCCCACCAGAACCCTGAGGGCCTTCAACCCCTCCCTCGTTCATGCCCCAGTCCAGGTCGAGCAGCGCCCAATCTCCTCAGCAAACTGAATCATGTACAGGGGGCAGGGGGAGTGCTTGCAGGAGAGATTGCTTTTATGCAAATCGCCAACAATCAAACACTAAAATGCCTGTAGACCATATGTCATATATACTCATTTGGACAGTGCTTGTTTAAGGAAATGAGTTTGGGCAGAGGACGTCTGGATCCATTGCTTGGGCGGCTTAAGGGTGACGGATTCCGGAGATTTGGTAGCCGCGGGGGATTTGGGCCAGAACAGTGCTCTGCCGCAACACGTTTTGCCTTACTGCGTCTTGTTCTAGCCCATTTCCTCCCGTTGCTGCTACATGTACACCCAGTGCTTTAAGTGGGACGAGAAATCGAGGGGAGGCTGTGATAAGGGGCGTGGTCTAAATGATGGCCATGGCCTGAAGTGCACTGCGCATGTCGTGCAAGTAGTGGAACAAGCAGAAAGAATATACATTTAACCGACCACCATTAGTGTGTTATGCTCCCCCACAGCATGCATTTTGATGCAGTCTCCGAAGGTGAGAGTGCATAAAACTGCATGCTGTGGGGGACAATGACACACTACTGGTGGTCATTTAAATGCATGTTAAATGTAACACCCACCTCTCCCAGCAAGATGAAGATACTATTTATTTATTTTCCCATGCTGGGGATCCGAACTGCAGCTCTGGCGGTGCCCAGCCAAAGCCACACATCCTACTGTGCTATTCGGACAGCGGTGGAATACTTGAGTGCCATTCAGTAGACTGTTTGCCCAGTCTATTGAATGAAACAAAAGAAACCCAGCACCTCCCAAATAGCACAGTGATGGGTGATGTCATGGCGCGCGGCGCACGCTCCAGGTTGGGATTTTCTGTGCACGCCGTCAGTGAGTTGATGGGTTTTTATGCTCCCTTAGTGGGGATTTGCACCCCTCTGCTTCTTGGAGATGCAGCAGGTTTCTGGGCTCGGGTGTTTTGCTCAAAGGCCTTTTCCAAATGCGTTTACAGTCTCTAGTGTTCCAACATACTGGTAATTCCAGGGAAGTGTGAGGGGAGGGACTAGCGGGAGGATGGAAACAAGTAACTTGATCAAGCACTTGAAAAGAGGCTCTAAAAAATAACATGTTCAAGAAGACGCCCCCCTAATGCCCGGGCAAGCGCCCGGAGGAGAGCACGGCTGGTGTTCAGCTGATGTTCAGCAAGCAGTGTTCCGCTAAAAACATCTGCTTTGGAACGGCATACAGCCTGCTCTATAAAAAAAAAAAGAAGAAAGCAAAAGTAATCCAGCACCTCCCAAATAGCACCAAACTGTGCTATTTGGGAGGTGCTGGATTACTTTTGTTTTATTCAATAAACTGCTTGCCAAGTAAAGCCGGTAACGGGGCTTTATGTGGCAAGCAGTCTATTGAATACGAAACCACCTATCAAATAGTGCAGTAGATATGACAGTGGCTTGTCAAAGGCACAGCTTGCGTTCGAATCACGACGGGAAATAAAAATGTTTTTTTTTTATTGGATTGCATTGCTGAGCGGAGGGAACCCCGTCACTGCCCAGGCTCGATGGACGTTTTGGGAAACTGTCAGGGCTGAGTCCCAGCTAGCCCCGACCCACTTAAAGCCATGTATATATCAACAAATACTATGCTGTCACTTTCCTGGTCCCACCTCACTGCACCATCGGCCCAGCAAACGCTGTACGGCTGGTCCACCCATGAAAGGGTGACTTTTCAAATACTTAAGTACTTAAGTACTTAGCACTCTCTTCATTGGGAAGCTACTTTTCTGTGAGGATTTATATGAGTAACCACTGTTTTTGACAAGACCTTAAGTTTTAACGTTCAGATGATAAGAATTGCAATAGAGGCGTTTTTATTCTAGAAGCGCACGCAAAGTACGAGCTAGCTACCCACATCTATACCTTCTTTAAAGACTAACTATGTCACACAAGAAAAAAAGTTGCAAACCATCTCCTTATGTTCATGTATGCTTCTTTGACACACCAAAATGCGTGCATCACCCTTCCCTCGCATCACATATGAAGCATGCCTTCGTCAAACAGTGACAAACAACCAAGTTACCTTGTCCCGCGTTATCTTTTGTTGTGAGTCAAAATACAGTTTCAAAACCCAGAGGCCATGTTTTAGCCCCACGCTGGATTGCATTCTGGCATTTCTAATCTTGCATTCAAGACGGGGAACAATAACGCTAAACGCGTCATCCTTTTGCTTATCCTATTTCTCTGAGGACGTATCTATTCGTACAAGTGGTAACTTATGAAAGCCGAACAGGAGGGCAAAGGAGGAGAGGGCAAGTGGGCCACCATGATTTACCAGGTCCAGGGATGTGGGGAGAGAGGTCGCTGTACTGGAGACCGGATACGCTGTGTCCCCTTGCGCCAGCCCTACGCTGGTTTTGTTAACATTTGAAGACCTGCACTATTGCCTACTCTCACTGCTGCGAGACCACACCGGTAAGGAGGTTTTGCACCGATCACACCATAAGGCAGTCCTGTATTAGAGGCACTTTGCTCTCTCTGACCCGACCCAAAACCTGGCCATTAGGGCCTTGGAACCTGCAGTCACATCAGGAGACATCCTCCAGGTGTGTAGCCCGCCTTAAGTTTTAATCATAAAAGCCTTGCTTGGAGATTCCGTTCTTTGGACAGTCAAAATAATGTTTATCTGTAGCTTATGCATTAAAAGCATATTGCCAGTTTGGACACTGTGGCCATGCAAGAAATCACGAAGCCGCAGCAGAGACACACTGTTTACCTTAGCGAGCAAGGTACAATCCCATTTTCTGCATTTCAAAGTCAGAGGGTGTTTTCAAACCAAATTTGCAAAAGGGCCCCCAGCAAATAATATTTCCACCAAGTACAGCTGGAAAGATGTGTTCAAGTGCATGAGTTCCTGTTATCAATTCCCCGCTCCGCACCTTCATCAAAATGTGTGCTCGCAGGCAAATCATTTGAGCTCACTGTGACTTAGCTGCCAACATTAGAAGTCGCTACAAGTGATTCAACTCACACTGTGTACTGCTTCAAAAAAGCCACACGCCTGATCGTGCCCCACATGAAATATTAACAGTGCCCACTCGTATACTGCACATCACCAAGTGTATTTGTCTCTCTGCTTACTCCTGGCTGCTTCTTTTAATGTAACTTCCCGTGACGTAACTTCCCCCACGATCCTGCAATTCAGAAAAGAACTCGAGACCCACCTCTTCAAGGAGTCTCCTCAACACCTAGGCCATCACTTCGCCCCTCACGGCACCAGACTCGCTAGACGCCACCCGGCCCTCTCGTTCCCACCACCTGGTACAGCTGTACCCCTCCTCTGTGCCTCTCTATATTCTACCCCCGTTGTATATCTGTTCTGGTGTTACCTCTGAGAAGCGCGCTGGTATGCATCTGCACAGTTGTGTACTTCTGTAAAACGCGCCATTGCTTCTCGAAGCCAGGTCCGCACTCAATAACTACCATAATAGTACTAATAATAAAACATATTAATAATAGTGAACCTTCGGAGCATCAGACTCATTCTGTGATGACATTTTCTTGGATGCTACCAAATATACAAACTAGGGGTCCTGCAAATCTTTTGGCAACCAGGGCCCCGCAAATCCTAGGGCCTGCCCTGACTCATAGGGAAGTAATTCATGTTGGTTTGATGGTGTGAAACACATTCCATTGCGGGAGAAGGTTCGCAAACGAGGATGCAGTGCTGAGGGGCTGAGGGCCATTGCGAAGCACAGTGGGGGCGTTTTCCCTAAAAGCCTCTCCACTGAGATCAGCTGAGCTAGCACAAAGCAAGTTCTCCTCTTGCTCCACGTTCCACCAGAAAACCCAACACCCACAGCAAAAGAACACCCACTCTTTCTCCCTCAACCATGTAAAAAAGCGGCTATGAAGACAGGGTGGTCCTATATGCCGACGACCTCCTTTTATTTGTAGGGCAGCCGATCACCTCTATACCGCGGATAGTTGAGATTCTCTGCGTCTCTGAGGCCTGCAGCGGTCTACGGCTGAATTGGGACAAGACTGTCCCCTTACTGATGCAGGGTGAGGCATGGGAAATGCCTGGCGGGTACGGTTACCAAATTAAGCCACATTCTTTCAAGTATCTGAGAATACAAATGCGCAGAACCCGAGCGGATTTCCTGAGGGAAAATCGTGAACCGGTGATAAAATGCGTTTAGGGGGATACAGTGCACTGGACCTCACTTCCGTTGTCGCTTATGTGGTGAGCAATCCTTTTTAAAATGCTTACACTCCCCAGATTTCTAGGCATGGTGCAGAGCACACCATATGATATCCTGGAGGCGGATTCGCCAGGATTGAGGCAGCGCTGCGAACACTGCTATGGCAAAACTCCCAGGCGTGCATCGCATTACAGACTCTCTGCCATTCGGTCTGGCCGGGAGCAGGGCGTCAGCCTAAGCGATCCTAGGAAACATTATTGGGCTTCGCAATTGGTGGTCGCCAACGACTGCTTTCACCTGGACGCGGCACTGCCACATGTTGTAGAAACTAGTGTGGATGCAGCCGGATATGACGTGGCAGTATCTTTTTGGGGGTGGACAAGCGAGCAACCTGCTCAAAGCCCTGCAGCCAGTGGTTCGCGTCAAGGACAGTGTCCTGAAGAAGCCGGGCTGGGACCGCATGAGCATCCTGGAAACTCCCCTCTGGGATAACAATACGTTGAATGAAGTGAGGACGTCAGGTTTGGCAAAGCGTTGGGCGCATAAGAATGTTGTCCAGGTGAAAGATGTGATGGCGGGTGGGAGGGTTATCCCCTTCAAGAGCCTTGTACAGACTTATGACCAACCCCAGGCATAATACTATCGCTACACCAAGCTGGCACATGCCCCGAGGGCACAAATATCAGACGTGGGGGCATTTCTGACACACTCACGATTCGGAGGGACTTTATGATGGGAAAAAAAAAACAAAGCAAACTCTATATAATACCAGGCAATAACCTTGTTCACCTCCCCAGCCGAACTGAAGGTTTTCAGTTCGATGGGTCCGGAATTTGGGTCCTATAGCGGCAGGGTCCTATAGGGGCAGAGGATTGGATTGAGGCACTCTCACAGGTTCCATGTTCTTTCATCGCCTGCGATTACAACGCCAGGCATTAGAACGTGTACATTCTAACAAAAACGTTCATCGAAATCTTTTTTTTGTTCTTTTTTTTAGGGGGTTACCCCCTAACTCCCCTCCCCCACCCATATTTACCTGTTCCTTACACCCAACCCCTTATCTGCCCTTTCCCACCCCCCCTAAAAAATGTGATTAACGTTTTTGTTATAATATACACTTTGAAATGCCTGGCGTTGCAATTGCAGGTGATGAAAGGACGTTGTACCCTCTCACAGGGGGTACACTATTCCAGCCAAGATACAGCTGACTCACCTGAAGTACATGCATAGGGTATATTATTCTCAGGACAAGCTCCACGTATGGGGCCTACGATGCAAAACGGCCATTGGCACATTCGTCCATATGATTGGGTTCTGCCCTGTTATATAGAAGTACTGGTCTGCGGTGGCCAGCAGATACTGGTCGATCCCTGGCTATTCTTACTGGGCATAAGTGGGAGGTGCAGGTGGGTCGGCACGACAAATTATTCCTGGCAGTACCAATCGGTGCGTCTCGACAGGTCGTTATACAGGGTTGCGGCGACCTGGCTAAACCGTGCCTCTCAAACATGAACATTGTGGTGGACACCTGTCTGGCACTGGAGCAAAGGGTTTACTGGATGCTGGGATGTCCACAAAAACACAATAAGATTTTGTACACATGGGAGGAGGCCGAATGTTTGGGCCCTCCGGGCTAAGAAAGATTTGTCGGCCTTGTCCCAGGGCCAGTGGTCAATAGTCAATGCTACATAGTTTGGGTTGTCCTCTGCAATTGGTCACTCTGGGCCTACTGAGCGCAGCCAGGGGAGGCACATTACTGGACTGTGTTCACTAAAGGGAATTATTCTGATATTGCACTTTGGGCTGTGGGACACATCTACCCTGGGTCTCTATCACAGGAATATTTGGCACAGGTCCCAATAAGGACTGTAAATTGTGGATAGGTGTAATACTGATCATTCTCTCTTTGTTTAATTTCTGCAAAACGTAATAAAAAGATTGTTACAAAAAACAGTGGGCCTCATTACGAGTCCGGCAGTAACCGAGGCGGTAAAACCGCCTTGTTACCGCCGGACTCGTATTACCATTCCGCCTCCGTGACTCCTGGAAATACCAGGGCATTACGACCCTGGTGTCCCTGGAATTGCAGAGGCGGAATTCGGTAAATCCCCATTCCCATTGAGTCCAATAAGCCTCAATGGGAATGGGGAAGTGGAAACACCGGCACCATCTCGTGATGGTGCTGGTGTTTCCACGTCCGCCTGCAGGCGGTCAGTATTAAACCCGCCAGGTCAGACCTGGCGGGAACATCACCTCCTGCCTGCAGGAGTCGGGAGCAGGCGGTCCGGAATTAACAGTGGCGGCGTGTTTCCCGCCACTGTTATTTCCAGACCGCCCGACCTGTAATGAGGCCCAGTGTAAAAAGCATGGTTTGGGATAATGACAGGTGATATGATGATATGATATGACATTTATAATGCGCTGCGCCAATACTTTAATTTATTAGTAATGCGCAGCCATGGACCCTTAGGCGTTAGGGTGCAGACAAAGACAAAGGACATAGGGAACTAACTGCTGAACTACCTGAAAGCTTCACTCGGCTTGAAGGCACTATTCACGAAAACAGCCACGTCTTCTGTTCTTTCTTGAAGACCGCTAAGGAGGTCTGACCTCGCAATGCAGATGGTAGCAAATTCCAAGACTTGGGAGCAGCAATAAAGAAAGCACTGTTTTCTACCTTCTTCGTTCTACATCTGGGGAGAAACAAGTAATGCTGGTTGCTAGACTTAAGGCTCCTGTCGTTAACCTTCTCCGTGATAAGGTCTTGCAAATAAGAGGACATAAGCCCCAGTCTGCATTTGAAGGTGATGACCAAAAGTCTAAACCTAGCTTGTGCCTCCGCTGGAAGCCAGTGCAAGGAGCGTCTGGCTTCCGAAAACGTGGTCACGGCGTGATAGCCCAACGACCACTCTGACTGCTCTGTTTTGTACAACTTGAAGTCTGTTGGTATCTGCTTTTCAGATTCCAACTAGAAGGCTACTACAGTAGTCAATCTTTGCCCCAATAATTGCTCTCTCAATCGATTCTGCATTGGCTTGAGATATGAAAGGTCTGAGGTGCGCCAATAATTTGACATAACAGACGGATGCTGAGACCGTACTACCCACATGAGCCTTCATATTTAGCAGCTGGTCCAAGACCACGCCCAGGATTTTTGTTTGCGGGGCAATTTTCACCTCCCCCGGTAGGAAATGCTTTTAAGCGGGGTCCAACTTGACCAATGTCGCTGATGTGCCCACGATCTTCAGCTCGGTTTTCCCTCTATTTAAGGCAAGATAATTGCATATCACCCAGTTCTCTATCAGGGTGAAACATCTATTAAGTTCGTGTTCATCTTGAGAGTGGATGCCTGTTAGAGAGATGACACACTGGGTGTCATTAGCGTAGTTGACCCCTTCCTGTTCCAAGAATGCAAAGAAAGGGGCCATGAGGATATTACAGAGACGGGGAAATACTCGCTCCTTGCGGGACCCCAATATACACAGGTATTTCTACTAGTTAGAACCTGCATTTAGTCATTCTTAGTAAATCAAACAATTGAAATGGTTTCGGAGACGCTAAGACTGGACTTGGTCTCCAAACTGACAATTGGGACCTGCAAACACTACACGCGTGGCACCTCTACACACCACTGACAGTGATTGTGGTGATTGCAATCACCACCCATAGTACACGTGAAACTTGAAAACGCCACCATCCGCCACTGAGTTACTCGCAGACACCAGCATACGCATGTATTCATCTATGTGTTGGTGCTTTCATAGGGGCATCGCGTGGGTGGTGTCTCCTCGATGTTTAAGGTTTACCTGCAGGGCCATGAACACACACGTCCATCATTTAGCACTGTGGTGTGTGCTTGAAACGTGTGACAGGAGCGCAGAGCTGGCCTTAGGGCAGGGCAGGCCGGGCGGCCACCCTGGGCGCCCTGGCTTTAGACCCCTGCCACGCTAGCTTGGGGGGAGTCTTTCAAGGTCTCCCCCGTGCTGGCGTGGTGGGAGAAGGCGCAGCAGGCACCCTATTGAAATTAAATGCGCTTGAAAAATGTGGCACCCCCCCCCCCCTCATGACTAGGGCCATGCTCCCCTCCCCGGGGAAGGGGAGCAGCGCCACATTTTTGATTTGCTGCCCAGGGCGCTGCAGCTTCTAAAGCCGGTCCTGCCTGGAGGTCATGGGAGCTGTGCAGTCAACTGTTCCACGATTCTGGAGGGAGTCATCGGGGAAGGAGAGCGGGCCTGAGGGAAGAGGTGGGATGGCGGTTTCCTGTAGGATGTAGCCAAACGTCAGGGTCTCTGGATACTGCAGTTTGGCCTCTATCCTCCTCCTCTAGGGAAGGGAATGGCCCGGGGTAGACAAGTGACCGATGAAGGCAGGATATCGCCTGTAAAAGTCTCCCAATGGCATCCCCGCTTATTGCAAATAACTGAAACCCCTGCCAGTGGCGCAACGAACATTGGGCAGATTGGGATTTAGCCCTCCCCCCAAAATGTTGGTGGGGTATGTTGAATTGACCTGGATGACCTACGGAGACGTGGCAGGATGGGAAAGGACACAGCCAATAAACCAGTCACAAAGGCCAAGCAATTACTAATGTAAAGCATTTCATTGTTAGCAGCTGCGTTTGTATGCATACATTTTGGGCTATTGAAATGGTGATGGGATGTTAGCACTTGCATGTCAGGGGAGTGATTGGAACGGTAGATGGGGCAGGCGACAGCTCATTCTCACAGCAGTTCTTAAGTGTCTGTTTTCAGATGCAAAGGAGAGAGTTAACTGCTTGTAGCATTGACGCTTCACCAGAATAGTCTCATTAGAATGTGTAAAGAAGATAGATTCCCCCACACAAGTTTTGCCCTCACCCACAGTCTCCGAAATTAGCCCCTCTCTCAACATGTGATGGGTAGACCCCCTTCCCCCAGACATTTTACCGTAGTTGCATCCCTGACCCCTACCTACATTGCTGCCTCAGGCAGAGAAGTTTGGAACTAATATACTACATTGGTTCTACACTTCCCTGCCGGAGGCAGTTAAACACTAAGGCTGTGATTTTAAAAAAATGCTTTAGGGGGTGTGGCCGGCGAGCGCGAGATGAGGACATGACTCCTCAGAGCTCCTGAAACCGCCAGCTAGATCCTGGAAAACATCCTGAAACTTGGGCACTATAACTGACTAAAACACATCTGCGCCCGGCGGAACATGCACTGAGCGTGCAGCCACAATATTGGAACGAATCGCAGTTCCAATCGGGCGAAACATGGTGGGTGACGGCAGACCGTGTGGGCCCAGCAAGATGGCCGCTGCCACTGCTGCTTAAAGGTGGCCGTGACTAGTGTAGCCGAGCCAGCAGAAGTGGGCGCTCGGCCCGACCATTCTGACGCCCTGCCCGAACTGTCGGTGACAGTAGGAGACCGATGCAGACACAGAGCCTGAAGTCTTCCCCTTCCCTGCATGGAACCGAGTGTGCGCCGAGGGGCAGCCTGGGCGGGGGAGGGCGAGTGTGTCCCTGGCGCCGACCGAGGATGGAGAGGGGGCCTGCCAGATAACGAGGACGCACCCTTGAGCGCGGTGACTGGCACGCGTGGTGGCCCCGTCTGGTGGTGTCTGCCCTGAGGCCCCTGTGGCTGCATTACGGAGGACGAGCGGAAGACACTGGAGGTGAGGAGGCAGTATTCCCTGGCCCCGCCTGACACTGGGAAGCAGCGGACCGGGCCTGACTGGAACGTGCCCGCTACCACCGCGTGCCCGCTCCCACCGCCACCGGAGCAGTCTCGTGGCGGTGTCTCCCTGTGATCACCCCCAAACACCTCAAGCATAACATACGCGGTGCAGCACACATGCCCCCAGTGGGGGCCGGTAGCGGGTAACGGCCATCACGTAAAACCTGAGCAGAGTCATATTAACTCACAAGAGCCGAGGCACTGGGGGCAAGGCAAACTCGCCCACAAACAATCACAAACACAGGGTGAGGGCTGGGGCTGTGTAGCCCAACAAATCCTGGATAACAAGCGTAAGCGCCAAGACCACAAAGAACACAGCCAGAGAAGGATACCCAGTCCACTCACCACCCCAACCAGGAATCATAATAGCGACAATCGAGCCCACACTTCACAAGGAGAGGTCATATTGCGCCAGGTGAGGAGTGGGGACACGCAGGATCATGGTGGGGAAAACTGTTTAAGGTAAGGGTGTTCTAAGTGAACAGGACTAGGGATACCAACGGAGATGGCACCTCTCTGCATACAGCATACCTCAACTCCTTGAGCGGCAACAACCTTAGTTAACCCCAAAACAGTCGATCCTGCCCACCGGACTCTCACCCTGGTACACCAGAGGACACTGTGAAACCCTGTGTCAAGAAGGTGCACTCAGAACACACGCCACTACCATAAACTGCTCCACAAAACGACTGCTACGTGAGCCTGCTGCTCCACGGACCACTGCCCATTGACCATAATGGGGAAAGATAAAGCGAAAATGGCGACAACACAGAGCAAAATAGAACAGTTTATAACCCCTACTCAAACTCCCTCACAAGAACAAGCCACAACTAGCGAAACATCAACAGCAGAAGTAGACATATCGCTGAAAGATGTCATGAATGCCATAGCGAATTCAAGAACATCCATGGAAAAGAAAATGGACGGCATCAGCGCAGACATGTCGCTACTGCGCCACGACCTGCAAAAACTCACGGCCCGCACGGGGGAAGCCGAAGGTCGGATATCGGAAACAGAGGACAACTTAAGAACAGTGAACCAACAAATGACAGGAGCGATGGCCCGCCTCAAAGCGCTGGAAGAGAGAGTGGAAGAGGGAGAGGGCAGGGCAAGGCGAAACAACATTCGGATCCTTGGACTGCTGGAAAAAGCGGAAGGAGCAAACATGGAATTGTTCCTTGAGCATTGGCTGGTTGACCTCTTCGCACCCAAAACCCTATCAAACTTTTTCTCAATTGAAAGGGCCCACAGGATGCCAACTGGCAAGCAAATCCCAGGCGCTCCACCGCGCACAATAATAACTACAGAGACCGGGATGCAATACTCCAAATGGCTAGAACCAAGGGCTCGATAACATTCAACGGTTCCAACATAATCTTCTTCCCGGACATCACCAGGGAGATACAGAAAGCAAGACAATCCTTCGCCCCATTGAAAAAACGCCTACAAACCCTCAATATAAAATACGGACTCCTATTCCTGGCACAGCTGAAAATATACTTCAAGGGAACAACCATACACTTCACAGATCCTAGTGAGGCATGGAACTGGGCGTAAAGTCACCTGGAGGGAGACTGGTGACCTAATGGATGACAAGGCAATCGCAGGAATCGACCGAGACTGGAGAGAGGACTACCTGAGCGTCTACAACAAGAACCGGAAGCACAGCCAAATAGAGACAATGATTAGAGAAAGCGATATGACATTGTCCCGCAAAGCGAACCATCGAACAATGGCATTGGGCCCCCACAACAAATAAGCAATGGTCAGATTAAGTTCCCGACGCCCGCATGACTGGCGGCCCGGACCGCGTACCCCACCACGATACTATAACGTTAGTAGAAACATACCAACACGTATGAGAGTTGTGATATGAAAGAGTAGAAACTGTAATTTGAAAGTTTATAATGGGGCGACAGATGCTTCAGTTGGGGACGAAGTATAGGGAGGGGGGTTTAGGGGAAAGTTTCTTGTTTTATGTTTTTCACACAAGAGTATTGAGACCATATCATACACACATGCAGCAGGGATGGCACAAAAGGTAACAACTGCAAAAATGTTCTCCCTAATGAAACACACGACTGACCCACAAGTCCCAAACACCCAATGGCGATGCCACCTACAATAACCAAGAAACGCTTGACACTCCTGACATGGAATGTCAACGGACTAGGCTCTGGTATCAAAAGACGACTAGTGTTGCAATACATAAATAGACACGCACCAGACATAGTACTCCTAACAGAAACTCATCTAGTCGACACGGTTTGCAATTTCTTTAAGAGGTCTAATTACCGACTGCAGTACATGCAGGCTTCTCCATGGGAGCCAGAGGGGTATTGGTCATAAGAGGCTACCAAAAGTAATATCCAAAGTAACACATGACACTGGAGGAAGATATGTCCACATTCAAGCCACATTATGGAACCAAACCATAGCAATCATGGCGGTGTACTACCCGCCGGCACCATTATCTACACTGCTCGCAGAAATCACACCCATCCTGGTAGCAAACACAGCGGACATTTGTGTATTAGGAGGAGACGTCAATGAAGTCATAGATAACACGCTTGAGCGTACACACCTATGTGGGAGAAGCCCCACGGCAAAAACCAAATTAGCAACCTTTGTCCCTGTACTAGGCCTGAGAGACGTATGGCGAGACCTACAGGGGGACAAACGCGAATACTCCTTCCACTCTGGCACACATGCCTCACTATCCAGAATAGATTACCTTTTCCTACCAGCCCAAATTATCCATAAAGCACGTGATGCATCCCTACTTCCCCGTGGAATTTCTGACCATTCTCCACTGTTAATTGAACTCGAAATGGAAAGACCACGACCCCTGCCCACCTGACGACTTAATAACTATCATTTAGGATTCCCAGACCTCTTGGAAAAAATAAACGAGACAACATCTACTTACTTTGAGTTAAACACGGGCACAGTGGACAACCCTGGAACACTATGGGAAGCCTATAAGCCAGTCCTCAGAGGGGAAATTATTGCATGGACAGCAGCACACAAACGGACATATCGGAGGAAACTAGTGGAACAGAAAATGAGGTAGCGTCCAAAGAAACACTACACATAAACGAGAACACGCCAGAGTCAAATAGAGCACTAATACTCACACAGAAAAAACTGCACAATCTGTCACTGGATTGTGCGATAAAGGCACACAGAGCCATGAGAGCAAGGCTGTATGAAACAGGGGAGAAAGCAGGAAAACTACTAGCCTGGCTAGAGAGAAGAGACAAGGGACATCAGCAAGTTAGATGTATTAAAACCCAAAACACAGACCTAGCCACAACCGCCAGTGAAATAGCTGAATGTTTCGCGACCTACTACGAAGAGTTGTATGGCCCCCGAACACTCCATGCGAGCATACACTACTAGATGAAGTCACGGTCCCCCGACGAGAAGCCGAACAAATCGACATATTAGAGAACAATATCTCAGAAGATGAGATATCTAATGCTATGTCCCAACTCCAAACAGGCAAAACCCCAGGCCCGAACGGCTTTCCTATAGACATCTGGAAGAAGCTAAATAGGCAAAATATTGTACCACACCTGCTCAACATGTTTGAATCTTCAAGAAAGGAAGGGATACTCCTGATAGACTTGCGTAAGGCCATCATATTTGTAATACCAAAATACGGTAAACCCCCGGACCTATGCAGCTCCTAAATGCCCATATCCCTGATCAATAGTGAAGCCAAGATACTGGCGAAAATACTAGCCAATAGACTCCAAAATGTAATCTCCCTCCTGATCCACCCAGATCAATGTGGCTTTATGCCGCAGCGCTCCACAAGGATGAATATCCGTAGACTACATTTAGCGCTTGAAAGAGCGCCCACTTTGTAACAACCACTTGCGTTACTGGCAATCAATTTTGAGAAAGTCTTTGATTCAGTACAGTGGGAGGCACTGTGGGTTATAATGAGAAAGATGGGCTTTGGGGAAAATTTCATACAATGGGTTCAACTCCTGTACAACACCCCATTAGCGGAAGTGAGAGTGAACGGCTGGTCCTCACTCTTTTTTTCAACTGAGAAGGGGCACCAGGCAAGGATGCCCGTTATCAGCAATGCTGTTTGCCCTGATAGTGGAACCCCTGGCTGCGATTCTGAAAACCACAACGATATGGTCTGGTTTCTGCTGGGGCCCAACATGGGAGGATAGAATCTCCTTATACGCTGACGATGTGCTGATCTACATGGGTGATCCGGCAATCTTCTGCCCCATAGTCACACAAATCCTGATACAATATGGCAGGTTTAGTGGCTTGCAAGTAAATTGGAGTAAATCAATATTATTCCCGGCTAGTGGAATGGAATGTATACCCCTTGAAGGCTGCCCATACACAATTGAAATGGAACAATTCCGATACCTGGGGGTTCTAATCAAAAATAAACTGGAAGACTATGTGGCCGACAACTTAAACCCAATATTGAAGCGCTTCACACAAGAAGTCACCCATTGGATCACACTGCCACTAACCCTACTAGGGAGAGCGGCACTCTTTAAAATGCTGGCCTTACCCCGCTTCTTCTATATCCTGCAAAAGGCTCCTCTGCACATCCCTACAACCGAATTTCCGTAACTGGATAAGATATTACGGAAACTACTATGGGGGGGGAACACCCGACTGCTCACACAACCCAAATCTGGGGGGAAACACATAGATACATAGGGTGGGGAGGTAAACTCACCCCGATACAGCCCTTGTGGGACAACACTCTCCTCCAAGAACTCCACAAACTACCCAAATGGCCTAACTGGGAAACAGCAGGGATACAAACGATCCAACATGTGATCAAAGAAGGTAGAATCATACCATTCACGGAACTGTCGGCCACATATGAACTTCCACCCACTGAATACTACCATCATACACAGCTATCCCATGCACTCATCAAACATATGCCAAATCTTGTTGACCTCCCAGACTGTACACCGATAAAGCGAAACATTGTGTTAGACAGCGTGAATGTCAAGACTACATCAGCAATGTACAGTGTAATATCCTCCTTTGCCACGAAAGAACTGTGTAACATAAAGGCTAAATGGGAGCAAGATGTGGGCCCGCTACTGCCTGAGGAATGGTCCGTGACCCTAATGTACCCCAGAGAAATGGCAATATCGGCTAGAATACGGCTAATCCAACTGAAAATCTTACACCAAGTATACTATGCAAGGACAACACTATACAGATGGGGCAAGTCCACGGATGCCAACTTCTTATGCTGTAAACAAGAAGAGGGCATGTTGTTTCACATACTGTGGCAATGCCTTCGCATTCAACACCTCTGGCAGAAATGCTGTGACAGGTTATCACAAGTAATAGGCCGAACGATCCCGAAAGAACCAAAACTCCTGGTGTTAGGGATCGAAGAAGAGGGAGAATTGACCTGCTTTGAAAAACTCTTGATCTCAACAACCACAGAACTGGCTAAAAGAAACATTGCACAATGATGGGGTGCAGAGACCACCCCCCAGTACGCCCAGTGGGTGGCAGACATGGACGCTTGTATAGCAATGGAACAACGTGTCTACACAGCCAGAGGCTGCCCCGGGAAAGCTGGTAAAATATGGTAAAAATGGGAACTAACCATGTGATGACCGAGAGCAAAAAGAATGACTCAGATACGCAATAACCACGCAACACCTATACAAGGTGGAGATATCCCAGACACTGCCTTGCACTGCTGTTGTAACTTAACTATCTATGGAGATTGGTCTCAACTGAATTGATGTATGAATGGTAATGTTGTTTGTAAGCTATATGTTGTCGTTTCAAAAAATAATAAAAATGTGATATAAAAGAAAATGCTTTAACATGGGAAAGTACCTTTGAAAACGGTTACCAGACATTTGGTCGAAAAAAAATGGTTGACAGGACATTTGGTCGAAACCATTTGGTGGAAAGACAAATGGTTGAATTTTTTTTTTTTTAAATTTTCACCTTTTTTAAAAAAAATTGGGGGGGTCCCCCCAACCCCTTTTTTTCTAAAAAAAACTTTTTTCCCCTAAATGAAACCCTACAAAATATATATATAAATTAAAAAAAAATGCGACCATTTGGTTTTCGACCAAATTCCGTCGACCATTTGTCTTTCGACCAAATGTCTTTCGACGAAATGTCCGGACACCTTGAAAACATGTGTGTAAATCAGGCCCTAAAGGTGTTGCCAGCCGGGGTTGAGGTGCTTCTGCAGAGCAACGTTTGGATGAACTCCCCCTGGGGACACTAGGATTCAGCATGCTCCTCCAGCAGATCTTGTTGTCCAGTATCGAGGTGCATTAGCAAAGCAGCATCTGGATAGTCCCAGGAAAGCAGCGTGTGGACAAACCTGGAGGGGATGCTGTCATTCACGGCTGAGGTACTTCAGCGTGTGGTCCGTCCAATGGGTGTTGCTATTCGGGATTGAGGTGAACTGGCAGAGTCACTTTTGGATGTACATGTCCAGGGTGATGTAGTTCAGGACTGAGGTGCATTATCACTGCTGTCAAAGGCACTCCTGTACAGCCAGGGGTGGACTGGGAACCAAAAGAGGCCCCGGGAGTAATGTTCAAAGTGGCCCCATATTACACATTTTCAGAAAGGCCAAACCTTTATCTATGGAAGCATTTGGAAATACCGCACAAAAGAGGACCAAGCTGCAGAGGCCTAACGGTAAGTCTGCAGAGTTCCCTATATGACAGTACGCCCCTGTGTACAGCATTGAGGTGCGTCAACAGGTGGCCCAATGATGCACTCCTAGAGAGATGCAAGCTATCCCAAGGTTATTATCAACAGGTATTCAGGGGCCGGCCACAAAGATGTGGGTGGACCTGGGACACTTGCAGGTGTACGCCTACAGTACTTCGTTTGTCATTTGTTCATTTGAATGTCTTTTAGGACGTATCTATTGTCCACAAGTTTCCAATTTTCAAATTATCAAGTCCAAAAACAACCAATACCACAATAGATTACTTTGTGAAATGGTAATTAAGGAAGCTAAATTCATAAAAGAAGATCAAAATTCAATAATCAAAATGATGTACAAATCAATATGCATGTGCAGAGATTCATATATGTACAAAAGTTATGTATATACATCAGACACAATGGGATCAGAAGTTGTGTAAACAAATTGCACACAACTGTATTTCCAACATGTATCAACAACATTTCTGTAACAAATGCTTAGTTCAATTCACATCTAATAGGCTCCTTTAAAGATGTAACGATTGCCGACACGTTTCGGATTATTCTGTGATCCGTCTTCAGGGCTTGGGTGACTATTATTTCCTAAACTCATATGTCCACTTCTTAGCCTGGATGTGTACCTAAAGGTGATATACAATAGCTCAATGTCAGGGGGGAGTGAGTAAAAAACAAACACATGTCTGTATCAAAATGTGATGTTATAGTGTAGACCATGGGTGCACAACAAATGGCCCGTGGGCGAGTTGCGCCCGCCATGCTGTTTTGCCCTGCCCGCGAGGCACAAACACTTTCCTAATGGAGGGCGGCCCGCAAGCAGCATCGGCCACCCTCCATTAGGAAAGTCTTTGTTGTCTTCCGGGCCGGACAAAACACTGGCCGTCATTGGCTCAGCACACACGCACCACGTCGCTCCTACGGGCCACGTAGTGCGTGTGTGCTGCACCAATGGAGGGCCAGCACTACGGCTGGCATGGCCAGTAAGGCTTGATGCCGGAAGGCATTTCAGCCTTGCTGGCCACGCCAGCCGTAGTACCACTCACCTTGCCAGCGTTCCAGCTTACCTGCCTTCCAGCACGTCCAGTAAGTGGTCTGTTTGTGTTTGAGTGTCGGGTCTGTTCTGCTGTATGTTTGTGTTGTGTATGTTGAGATAGGGGGGTTGGGGGGTGTCGGATGTGTATGAATGTTTGTTTTTGAGTGTTTGTGTTGTGCATGTTCAGATGGGGGGGCATCGGATGTGCATGAATGTTTGTTTTTGAATGTTAGTGTTGTGTATGTTGAGATGGGGGGGGGCGGGGGGGTGTTGGATGTGTATGAATGCTTGTTTTTGAGTGTGTTGTGTATGTTTAGATGGGGGTGTGGGGGGTGTCGGATGTGCATGAATGTTTGTTTTTGAATGTTTGTGTTGTGTATGTTAAGATGCGGGGCTGGGGGGGTTCGGATGTGTATGAATGTTTGTTTTTGAGTGTTTGTGTTGTGTATGTTGAGATGGGGGTGGGGAGGGGGTGTCGGATGTGTATGAATGTTTGTTTTTGAGTGTTTGTGTTGTGTATGTTGAGATGGGGGTGGGGGGTGTCGGATGTGTATGAATGTTTGTTTTTGAGTGTTTGTGTTGTGCATGTTGAGATGGGGTGGGGGTTTGGGTCTGTATGGGTGCATGCTTGAGAGTGTGTGTGCTGAGTTGGGGGTTCGGGTCTGTATGGGTGCATGCTTGAGAGTGTGTGCGCTGAGTTGGGGGGTGGGGGTTTGGGTCTGTATGGGTGCATGCTTGAGAGTGTGTGTGCTGAGTTGGGGGGTGGGGGTTCGGGTCTGTATGGGTGCATGCTTGAGAGTGTATGTGCTGAGTTGGGGGGTGTGGGAGGTTCAGGTCTGTATGGGTGCATGCTTGAGAGTGTGTTTGGGGCATAGTGTTTGGTTCGGGGTGAGCGGGCCATGGGGCATAGTGTTTGGTTGGGGATCAGGGGGCCATGGGGCATAGTGTTTGGTTGGGGGTGGGAGCCATGGGGCATAGTGTTTGGTTGGGGGTGGAGGACATGGGCATGGGGCATAGTGTTTGGTTGGGGGTGAGGGACATGGGGCATAGTGTTTGGTTGGGGGTGAGGGGGCCATGGGGCATAGTGTTTGGTTGGGGTGGGGGACATGGGCATTGGGCATAGTGTTTGGTTGGGGGTGAGGGGGCCATGGGGCATAGTGTTTGGTTGGGGTGGGGGACATGGGCATTGGGCATAGTGTTTGGTTGGGGGTGAGGGGGCCATGGGGCATAGTGTTTGGTTGGGGGTGGGAGTCATGGGGCATAGTGTTTGGTTGGGGGTGAGGGACATGGGCATGGGGCATAGTGTTTGGTTGGGGGTGAGGGACATGGGGCATAGTGTTTGGTTGGGGGTGGCAGCCATGGGGCACAGTGTTTGGTTGGGGGTGAGGGGGCCATGGGACATAGTGTTTGGTTGGGGGTCAGGGGGCCATGGGGCATAGTGTTTGGTTGGAGGTGGGAGCCATGGGGCATAGTGTTTGGTTGGGGTGGGGGACATGGGCATGGGGCATAGTGTTTGGTTGGGGGTGAGGGACATGGGGCATAGTGTTTGGTTGGGGGTGAGGGGGCCATGGGGAATAGTGTTTGGTTGGGGGTGGCAGCCATGGGGCATAGTGTTTGGTTGGGTGTGGGGGACATGGGCATGGGGCATAGTGTTTGGTTGGGGGGTGAGGGACATGGGGCATAGTGTTTGGTTGCGGGTGGGAGCCATGGGGCATAGTTTTTGGTTGGGGGTCAGGGGGCCATGGGGCATAGTGTTTGGTTGCGGGTGAGGGGGCCATGGGGCATAGTGTTTGGTTGGGGGTGGGAGCCATGGGGCATTTAGCAGAAGCTAAAGGCAGCTTTTGAGTATCGGGTATCTTTCAGTAATTAGATGCATTCTTTGCTGAACAGGGGGGCTAGTACACGGTGAGTCGCAAATCTAATCTCCACATGGGACAGACAATATAAGATTGTGTCCATTATATCTGGCCCATTAAGCCTCAACTGTCTCATCCATGCTCCTGTACACACCCTGAGGCATTGTCAGGAAGATATCCGTGTATGGCCCCAATTGGCCTCAGCATGTTCCAAGTAGCTCCTAGTAGCTGTTAGAAGAAGCTAAATAGCTGCCAGCTGCTGGTAATGCTGGACCCTGAGATAACCTGATCTGGTGCTACCAATTGGGATGTGCTGTCTTCCGCACACCTTATCTGAACCCCTTATCGTCTTTACCTTTCCCAGTCAACATTATCTCTGATGTTTCTTGTCATTGTTCTGTCCCTTAGAGACGTGTGCTGTGCTAAGAACACTCATAGTTTAACCTTTGCAGCAGCAATGTCATTGAAAGCCCTACAATGTAGTCTTGCTTAACCCTAATCTTACTTTGCTACCTTTGTCTGCCGTTTACCCGGCTTTATTGGCGATCAAACCAACTGGCAGTCTTTTGAGTACGCAAACACAAGTTGTACCTATCTATGCCCTTGTACAAATCAAGTCATTTGTTACAGCTGGCACTGGCGAGAAGTTCCTTATTGTTACAAGGCCCAGAGTGCTACCCATTTGCTCAGCAATGTTTCTACCAAGGTTTCACCTCTTAAGCTCTCCTTAAATTCACTTCTTATTGGTGCTCCCGAAACTTTCAGTCACCTAAACCTAGTCCTTATTAAACCTACCCAAATCTCTTGCAGCGCGTTGTTGTCTAACTTGTACAACAGCATTCCAAATGTGAGTGGGCCCAGTGACCCTAAATTACGGTGTTTGGATTTCTGTATATTACTGCCCAGTATGCAATAACCATTGGTTTGATGCATCCGGTGAACCTTAAACTTTATATTTGCTGCAGCAGGGATCACATCTCATAGGGAAAAAGGGTAGGAGCTCAAATTGACCAGGGTATCAGGCGTCACCCTATAGGCAGGAGCTGGTACAATGTCACATAGGTAACTTCCACCTGAGATACAAATTAATATTTTATCCCATATGATCCATTACACTTAAAATGCAACCTAAAGGTGTTGTTTATTCTCCTTCAGACCTGCTCATAAGTGGGGCGGAGGAAGTGGATTTAGGGAGATGAGAAATGTATTTCCAAGATTAACACGGTATGCAACAAGGGGTTTCTTAAAATATCATAAGCACAAGGGGGTTTTATAGTTGCAGGACGGGAAAAGGAACATTTGCAGATGATTCCATTTCTTAAACATAAGAAACGAAATGCTGTGGTAACAGGGAGGTAAGAGTTGTGACATGCAGGCTAGACTGCGTGTCTCCTTGATAAACAGGAAGGTGCTGGTTCAGCGTCCATAGGCTCAACGTCTTCGACATAAGGAACATGATTGATTGCAGCAGTGGCCATGTTGGAAGGGGCTCTGCCCGTACTTCCAGACCCACCGCTGCCATAAAGACCACAGAAGCGTTGGCCGGTATCAAGTTCTGACAGTTTGTTACCGGCACACATTCCAAAAACAGTGAGATCCTTATTATGGCCGACCAGAACCTCTGGCTTGATTGACATTCAAGCACCACCACTGCATCCTTACTGGAGTATGTGGACTACTTAAAAAACATCTCTCACATATTTACCCCAGCCACCCACATTGGCGGGCTTACTCTTGATGCCATATTCGATTCTAACCTTCACCACCCTTACAAATCATGTCCCTACTTTCATGGTCAGACTTCCAGATCTAGGCTAATGCTCGGATTAAGAAATAAAATCAAAGTTCCCATCCCACGCATAGTAGGACTTCCATCCTTGTCCGGGCTATGAAACTGGTCATTCCACTAGTTTAAAAGAGACATAGGGCCTCATTATAAGTAGGGCGCAAAAGGATACCGGGCACTGGTAATGACACCGGTGCCGGTAATCCCTTTGCGCCCTACTACGAGTTCCCTTTGCAGGTCCTTCCTTAACGCATGCTTTTAGCAGGCGTTAAGAACGGGACCCGCAAAGGGACACGGGGTCAATAATGGTACCGTAATTTACGGTACCGTTATTGCCGCCTTCCCCCTTCCCATTTGAGCCCTATGGGGGCTCAAATGGGAATGGGGAATGGCCCTGGTGAATGGGGAATTACCGGTCCCTCCGACCTCGGAATGGACCGGCAATTACTCCATTCACCAGGCCGGAGTCGGAACGATTTTGGAGGCAGCCATGCCACAAATAGCGGCGTGGTTACCTCCAAAGTCGGAATGAGGCCCTGTACCTTCTTTGCTGGGCACTCAGTTGCTCACTAGTGGCATTCTACAAAGCCTGGAAAAAGACATCACCAAAGTCCCAAACACATTGGCTTCCACTATCTTAAAACTTCCTAAACATGCCATCAAATCAAACAGGTGGCTAGATGGCAATCTAACCTTCAGCAACGTGCTCGCCTTGGAAGCAAGACGACACGGAGCACCACAGGTTCGATCCCCAGGTCCACGCTTAGAAACCTCTGGGTATTAAGCGCGTTATGAATAACCTATCATATCATACCACCAAAAGGGTTAACAGCAAACATGAAAGAAAATGGTGCCAAATGATAGATAAATGTTATGTTCTTAAAAGATGGGCAATAATAAAAAATGTACAATAAACATCTTTTTAATGAAAGTTCATATGTAAAATGTGAGACTCAAAGCGAAAGCCAGCACAATCATAAATACACAACGTTGGATTTATAATTGCAATGGCTTTCGCTTTGAGTCTCTCGGGCTCCCCCGGCCCGGGGGGGGGGGCCTGTGAGACTCAAAGCGAAAGCCAGCACAATCATAAATACACAACGTTGCATTATTTATTATTGCAATGGCTTTCGCTTTGAGTCTCCCGGGGTCCCCTGGCTCGGAGGAGCTCGGGAGACTCAAAACAAAAGCCAGCGTAATCATAAATACAATATGGTTGTATTTATAATTGCAGTGGTTTTCTTTCTAAGTTTCCCGGGCTCCTCCGGCCCGGGGGAGCCCAGGGGAGCCCGGAAATCTTAGAAAGAAAACCACTGCAATCATAAATACAATGTTGTTGTGCTTATAAATGTGGTTTGGGGGGGCGCTGTTGCGCTCGGAGAAGATGGCCGCCTAGGTGAGAGCTCCATGCTGGGAGGCGTTAAACTTGTGGAAATCTGTGTTGGTCCGTGTTAAACCATCGAGAGGACATCAACAATGTGCTTCCTAGTACCCAGTCCGGCCATCACCTGAAATTGGAGGTGTGAGCCTGCTCCGTTCTGGAGCTTTGGATGACTACTGGTGGACCGAGGGTCTGCAGCAGCCTGATCCGACCGTCACTTCCAGAGGAGCAGCTGCTGAGGCCAGGGATCCGCGGCCTGTGGTGGGGAGGGGCCCTCTTCCCACTCGGTTCACATTCCCTGGCGCTGGTCGCGCCTGAGCCTCCGTGGTGAGGGGAGAGGAGCACCTCCCTGGCAGGTCGCTGCGGTTGCAGTGTCAATGAATCCTGACCTCTGGATCTTGCGGCTACTTGGAGCAAGGCGTGGACTGCTAAAGCGCTTGACCCTCCAGCATTGAGCGAGTCTGCTCTGCCGAATCGCTGGACCGAGTGGTGCTGGCGTGGGGTGCCAGCTGTGGCTCTCCTAACATCTACACACCCGGTGGGGTGCCTCTTCTACAGACCGAACGAGAGGAATCCAAAACCAACGGTGAGTCCCTGGGGCCGGCGGGGCCTTGACCTAGCCACCAAGTCCGACGTTCCACCTATCCTAGGTTGCCCCCCCCCAACCACCGGGGATGCTGCAAATTTCGCGGCAGCCTTTCCTGCCTTGCTGGGGGACCCATTGGGCAGCGGGGGCTGTAGCCTCTCCTGCCCCCCCCCGCAGCCAGCATATCTGTTGTGGCTGTGCGGGGGCTCGGGCTTCATGAGCTGTGCGAACCATTGACTCGAACCATAGGGGGCACAACAACACGGCCATCAATAACTTGCTACAACTAATGGTGGGCATCCCTACACCTATGCTACGTGGGGGAGCACAACCCATTAGAGTGCCAACGGAGTCTTTACAAACTCCATCCCAACTTGAATTGCTGCATCAGTGAAGGAGCCTATCCCTCAGCATTGACCCAGACATAGGTGGCTCTGATAGGGACTGCGACAGAGAGCTCTGGACGCCTGGGGCCTCTTCCGCCCTCGCTCAACTGCAGTACTCCTGCCTTGCAGACCTCAACAGAGTGGCCACCTGGGTGCAGTGTGTGTGGTGGACTGGACAAGATGCTTTAAACTTAAATTATCTACATTATCCACTCGCCTTGCATCCCAGGAGACACTCGCTGGTGCGATCTCTCTGCGCACACTGTGAACACTCGCTGACCAGCAACCCGGGATACTCTAACTGAACTTTAGCCAGCTTGTGTCACCTTAACCATCCAGTGACCCCTTCCCACCTTCACTACCTGACACCCCACAGCTGCTCGGGGGGGGGCGCCTTCTCTGGTACGTCTGAGTCCACAAAGCCTTTGGACCACAGTGTTCCCCTGACTCACTGCGGCTCTCTTAGTCCCGCGCTCTAATTTGGAACAATACTGGGCTGGTTCCTCCTGGACATTCCCGTCTCTGGGCCTCCTGGGCACCTGCATACTTACCACATGATTTGGTGACTCGAGCTGTCGACCGGGCCCGTCGCTGCATATTCTGGGCCCCCACACACTACTAAAGAGCCAAGATCCTACACGCCAATCGGAACCAGTTTGGCCCCATACTGTCACCCTCACTCACCCTCACGCCCATTACCTGCGGTCCTTCCTTTCTTTCGCACGCTCTCCTCATATCCTGGTTTCCTGGGTCTGCAGGCTTGCCCCCAATTCCCACCATGACCAAAGGCACGCAGAGGAAAAACCAGAGCTCCATCAACATGTTTGCTAAGACACCGTCTAAACATGCAGAGGGGGCGCTGGAACCTGAACCCGCCACCTTGACTCCCCCGGACTCTATAGACTCACAGAAAATGATGGAGTAATTCGCAAAGGGTTCACCACTCTGCATTCCAAGCTGGATGACACGAATGGCTCCATATCCTCGATCAAAGCACACATTGAGAAAACCGACAGCCGAGTAGCTGAAATTGAGATGAGGGTTGGCGTCACGGAGGACGACTTGGGCACTCTCAGAGCAGGAGTCTACTCATTATCTAGACGAGTGCTGGAGGTAGCCAAAAAAGAAAAAAAGAGGACCTCGAATCGCGCTTCAGACGCAATAACCTCTGCATAGTATGGGTCCCTGAGGACAGGATCATGGAATCCATGGAAGACTATTTAGAGCGCACTCTACTTACACTTCGTGGCTCACCTAGGCTCTCGCCACAGTTCGCAATAGAAAGAGCCCATCGAGCTTTATCAGCAAAACCCAGACCAGGCGCGCCTCCGTGCCCCATCATAGCCAGGGTTCTGAACTTTCGTGATCAAGATGCCCTTCTCAGGGCTGCAAGAGCCAAAGGGGAACTTTTACTGGGGTCCTCTAGGATCCACTTATACCATGATTTTTCAGTCACTGTTCAACAGGAATGCGAAACCTTCCTGGCAGTCAAGAAAAGGTTGCGCGACCTGCAGGTCAAATACTCCATGCTGAATCCTGCCAAGCTGCGAATTGAACACTCTCACCAGAAGCCTCCAAATTCATAGACAAGCACTTCCCTGGTTGACTTTTCATGGCCACATCATTCTGTTGTCATTTGTTATATGTTTGGGCACCTATCGGGAGGGGCGTACCCCGACCCATGGGCATAGGAGATCCATCCTTCAGTTATGCACTTACAGCTCACTCTGGCCATATGACGTTTTGATCTCCCCGTCATAAGGTCCTATGTATTCTACATGTTAATGGTCCCAATGCATCTTGTCTATCCTTAATGTGCCCCCAGCCCGGAGCATCACCGCCATACCAGCACACAGGCCCCCAGGCGTTGATGCTATTGGTTTGGATTTGGTTATTAATATATACGACTCACATTCTAGAATTGACAGATGGCTGATATCAGACATACTGATAAGAAACGTCTCAAAGCAGTCAATCCTACCTAGAACCCTTTACGAACCCTCCCCTGTAACTATCTCCCTTTGCTGGGGCCCAGATTACGAAAGAACTCGGGGTGGAAAATGAAACCACACTCCTTGTTCGACACAGCCTTTGCCTCAGAACTAGAGACTGCCATTGAAGACTTTTTTGAGCTCGACACTAATTCGGTCTCTAAACAATCCACCCTTTGGGAGACGTTTAAAGCCTATATCAGGGGTATCGCCATCTCTAAGAAAAGCGGTATTCTGAGAGTGATCCAAGGAGACATCTGGAAAAGCAAGTCTGCTCTTGCTTCCATAGAATCCCAATACACTCTCCTTCAATCTCCCGAGATCCTAGCCTTCTTGGGTGCGGAACTAGATACGTTTCAAGCTCATGCGGAACGTGAGGTGACATTTCTGGACAACCCTCAGCTCGCGAGAAAATACGGGGAGGGCGAGCAGCCAGGCCGAATCTTAGCCAGACTTATCCACCGAGAGTTTGGATCCCCCAACATCCCTGCTATTGAGAGAGCCGACGGCACTCTAGCCACACTCCCTCAGGATATTAACACAGAGTTCCTGGCTTTCTATGAAGCCCTTTATTCAGAAGATGAGAGTATCTCTACAGCCGAGATCGATGCCTACCTAGACAGCATTCCCCTTTCGGTCCTCTCTTATGAAACTAATATCCCTCTCGAAAGGTCGCTCACTACTGACGAACTCTCAGAGGCTATCGACTCGCTGTCATCTTTGAAGTCCCCAGGCTCGGACGGCCTCCCAGTAGGATTCTACAAACGCTTTAAACCGCTCCTAATTCCTCACTTGATGGCCCTGTGGGACGAAGCCTGCCAAGTGGGCAGGCTCCCTCCTTCTCATTGGGAAGCTATAATAACGGTCCTTCTTAAACCTGGCAAATCCCCTGACCAATGCAGCTCATACGTCCCCTTTCACTAATCAATTGGGATGTAAACATTTTTGCCAAATTGCTAGCTTCACGCTTAGCCCCTTCATGCCACATATCATTCATCCCGATCAAGCAGGATTTATTCCAGGACGTTCCACCTCCCTGAACTTGAGGCGCTATTTAATATTATCAGTAGAATTAACCCGAACGTGCAAGCGGTGGCTGCTACACTGGACATGCAAAAAGCTTTCAACTCTGCGTCATGGAAGTACCTTTGGCGGGTTCTCAAAAAAATGTCAATTTGGATCCAGGTTCCGTTCTTGGGTTCGGCTACTCTACTCCAATCCGGTGGCCAGAATCTGCACAGAGGACAGATGCTCATCCCTATTTCGAGTTGCCAGAAGCACGAGGCAGGGCTGCCCCTTCTCCCCCTTAATCTTTGCTATAGCCATGGAACCGTTTGCTGATAGGATGCGCCAGTGCCACACACGTGGAGGGTTACGAACGGCAGGCCAAGCGGATATCATCTGTTTATATGCCGATGATGCCCTGCTTTATATCCGGTCCCCCGCTATCAACCTTGCTCCGATAATGCAAGATGTTGTTCACTTTGGACGTATCTCTGGGCTCAAGGTAAACTGTTGCAAATCTACCCTGTTCCCACTTACTGAATGCACGCATCACCCTCCTGATCTTATGGGGTTCACTTGGTCCCAGTCGAATTTTACTTACCTCGATATAGAAGTGGCTCGCCGTCCCGAGACATTGCTTGAGGAGAACTATCGGAAGTACCTCGTGAAACTCACTGAAAAGGCCTCAGCTGGGCGAGACTTCCAATTTCCTTGGCTGGCCGGATTAGGATCCTAAAGATGGTCGTACTCCCCCAACTATTATATAAGTTTATCAACCTACCCCTATGGTCAGGAGATGGCTTCTTTCAAGTGTTAGCCGGTACTGTTAATACCTTTCTGTGGCATTCGGGGCAGGTGACAAAAACTTGCGACGTTGATCACCCCCATGGAAGGTGGCGGATTCAGCACCCCGGATTTTCTCAAATACTCGTTGGTAGCGCAGACTCAGTTTGCCTCGTGCTGGTTTAACACACAGGACCTCCCGCCCCCACATGTTAGACTTGAGAGAATGGCAGTCAGTGATCGAGATGTCCGCTCCTTGATCCTTGATGTCTCTCTCCTTTGCCGATCATATTAGAGTCGCTGGACCCTGTTATTAGCACATCTCTTGCCCTCTCTAAAATCTGGAAATTATCAGACATGCCCCATCCATTCCACAGCAATTTACCACTATGGATCTTTCTCCCTGGGGTCCCATACTTGCCACCATCCATCAAACACTGTTGGGCCGAAACAGGCTACGAAACAATTCGAGACATCTTAGAGAATGGTAATTTCATTGAGTGGCCAGATCTTCCACCCACCCTCAGACAAAAACCACCCGCGTGGCTCCAATACTCGTCCCTCCAAAAAGTTCTTAAAATCAGGTACCCTGACTTCCCCACGATACTTCCTGATGACCCAGTTGTTGCAGAGTTATGCAGCTTCAATTCCTTTAGGGGAAAGGTATCCAGACTATACGCCCTGTTGCACACCAGAACATCCCCCCGCTTCGATAAACTGAAACACAAATGGGCAGCAGACTTGGGGGTGGAAATGTCTGACCAATGATGGAAACTCATGTGTGCATGCACCCATAATGTGTCCTTTAACTTCCGATTCAAATTGATCCAGTTCAAAGCCCTGCACAGGTACCATCTCACTCCAACTCGGTTGCACCACATGTCAAAGGACCACTCCCCCAGATGCCCCAGGTGCGGAACAGACAACGCCACATAAATACACATTATCTGGTCCTGTCCTAAACTGGCGCAGTTCTGGGAGGAGGTATGTGCTACCATGGCTGCTATTCTGGACTGTACAATCGCCCCATCCCCATTATTGTGTCTCTTTCATGACCTTCCTGATTTAGGTCGCGACTCCAAAAAACTGGCTGGCCTTTGTATGTTACTTGCTGTCCGCTGCATATTACAATGCTGGCTCCGCCCTGGTCTGCCCTCACATACGCAATGGCTTAGGGCGGTAACCTGGGAATCGGACACGTAAGAGGCTGTCATGCCGCTGAGTCGTAGATGCCGCTGGCAGCTTTGGAACGCTTGCCGCTGGCGGTGCCATTAGGTTGTTCCATTTTGGTTTTTCACTTCCTGGGTTTGCGGTCTAGTCTTTTGGTTCTGTCTCTTCGTTTCGTATTTAGCTCTGCCCTTTCTCCCGGTTCAGCGCGTTGCAACTTTGTTTTCCGCTCTATTGCTGTGCTCTCTTGCTCGTATACTTCACTTTCTACTTAGTCTGCCTCTGGTTCCCTCTGTCTGCCTTCCGGTGGATTTCGAGTATCTCGCTACCCATCCTTTCTCGTCCTGCCTTCCCCTTCGCTCTTTTCTTTCTCTTTCCCTTCGCTTGTTTTCTTCTGCAGCCCCGCTGCCCTGTGCTATCGCCCTCCCTCTTTCTGTGTTTGTTTCATTTCTTTTTCTTCCGCTTACCCCTTTCTTCGGACTGCTGTTTCCATACCTCCGGAATACCTCCTTTGCCTCAGTACTCCAGCTACTTCCACTTACCTGTATACGGTCTCCTGCCACGCTACGTCTACTTCGTACACCTCACCTGAGTACTGCTCTCCATTATAACACCATTGTATGCTTACCATTCAGGAAGTCTGCTCCAATATTGCTCTGGACCACCTTCCATCAAGTCCTGGACTACTCAAGACCAATCAGCAATCCGCTGCAACAACGTACACGGAGAGGTTTTTTTTAAGCGGCTGCTTTTTTTCCTCTCCAATTCGTCTCTGCAGGAGAGGGGTCCACTGCTTCCCTGTTTAGCAGAGAATCAGGGTGGCTTCTTACTGCGGAAGACCATTCCTCTTCTCAAAAAAGAAGAAGTCTAAAAAGAAGCTCCTCCGGCGTGAGATTTCATCGGAAGAAACAGGTGAGGAGGAAGGGGAGGTGGACATTGATATTGCTGATACACAACCTATCACGGCAGAACTTGACAGTTTGCAATGCCAAGAAGATAGATCAATGGCTACCCCTGAACAGGTGCAGGAGCTTCTTTCCGCTGTGCATAATTTGACCCAGGAACTACAGGCTGTCAAAGCTGAAAATACGACTCTTAGGCAGAGAGTCGACAGCTTTGACCAGTCCCGAAGTGACCTTCCTCCTATGTCATTATCCTGTGACAAATATGATGGTTCTCCACACAAATTCAAGGAGTTCATGGAGGCATGTATCATTCACTATACGTTCAGACCCCAGACCTATGCATCAGATCAAGCCCACGTAGGTTTTTCTGGTGTCCAACTTAACAGGGAACGCCTTACCTTGGGCTACACCACTGGTGACGTGCCAGTCCTTTACTGCAAGACTAATTAACCGGCTGGCAGTAGATGCAGGCTGGCAGGAAAATGCCCAATATGCCATTTTTCGTCGGGGCCTGAGAGAAGACCTGAAGGACAAGTTAGCAAGGGTTCCTAGGCCCGCCACACTTTCCGAGCTTTGGTCTACTGTTCTTCAGATGAATTTCCGTCTAACAGAAAGGCGTTCAGAGCGTCGGAAGCATCGTGGTTTTCCTGTCCTGGCTGAACCTAGCCCGCCCACCTCCACTCCCACCTGTTTGAGTAAGGAAGAACCCATGCAGATTGGGACTACTCGAGGACCACTTACGTCTGAAGAACGCAGGGACAACAACCTGTGCATGTACTTTGGATCAAACCAACACATATTGAGGGATTGTCCTGATGTGCCACCACGACGATCGGGAAATGCCATATCTCGGAACTAGTAGGGACAAGTTACCGAGGGGGATGTCCTGGTCCCTTTGTGTCATTATCTGTTACTCCCTCTAACTCTACCGAAGACAACCGGCTCATGGTGATAGGAGTCCAATTGTGTCTTTCCCAACAGACCTTTGAAGTTCTAGCTTTGCTAGATTGCGGGCCACAGGATGCTTCATGGACGTCGTCGGGGCCGACAAGACCGGCATTGGCTGTTTGGAGAAAGAGAAAGACCAAAAGGTGGAAGGTGTCGACGGCAAACCCCTAAGTTCTGGCCTCATCACTCACACCACTTCCTCCATGGTGATGAAGGTACTCCATCACACCAAAACTATTCAATTCGCTCTGATCAGAGCGGCACACTTTCCGGTGATCCTGGGGGTTTCTTGGCTGTGGAAGCACAACCCTACCATCGATTGGGAGAAGAATCAACTATCCTTCACTTCTGAGTACTGTCGGCAGTCCTGTTCTTCACAAACCCAGCATGCCACAGTCCACACTCTTCCCGAACCATCTTTACGAACAGATGTCTTGAAGGTTAACAGTATTCCCAAGGAGTTCATTCAGTATCAGGAGGTATTTCAGAACAATGAACCTCAGGAGCTACCTCCCCACCGGCCAGAGGACTGCGCCATCAATCTACTGCCCAATGCCGTAGTTCCTTTTGGGCTCATGTTTTCTTTATCCCTTAAGGAGAAGGAGGCGCTAAAGGTCTATCTCGACTCGAACTTGCACCACGGTCTTATTCAACACTCTCACTCCCCAGCTGGAGCCTCGCTGTTCTTCGTCCCAAAGAAGGGATCATGTGAACTACGGCCATGCATAGACTATAGGGGCCTTAACCAAGTAACCATAAGGGATCGTTATCCCATGCCGCTTATCAAGGATATACAGGAGGCGGTTCAAGGAGCGAAGGTGTTTTCTAAGATCGATCTCAGAAGAACCTACCACCTTCTACGGATATGCTCCGGAGATGAGTGGAAAACCGCTTTCCGAACACCATTTGGGAACTATGAGTATCGCGTTATGCCTTTTGGCCTGGTCAACGCGCCATCGGTGTTCTAGCGTTTCATGGACCGCACCTTCTCTGACCTCCTGTTCCACTGCACCATTGTCTACCTTGATGACATTCTGGGTTTTTCCAAGGTCACCCAGCTCCACACCACTCATCTCCACCAGGTTCTGCAGAGATTACAAGAAAACCACCTAAAGGCTAATTCAGAAAAGTGTGTCTTCCAGGCTTCTGAAGTTCCTTACATTGGATTCATACTTTCTTCCGAGGGCATTCGGATGGATCCCGTAAAGATAGAAGCCATACTGCATTGGCCCATGCCCGATTCCATCAAGGAGGTTCAAAGGTTTCCAGGACTTGCAAATTTTTATCGCAAATTCATTCTAGGCTTTCCCAGCAGAGTACTACCCATCACAAGGCTGCTTAAGAAGTCTCCTATGCCTTTTGTGTGGACTCCTGAGGCTAACCAGGCCTTTCAGCAATTAAAAGAGGATTTCTGTTCTGCTCCTGTCCTTCACCAACCTGACCAAAGTCTAAGGTTTATCGTAGAGGCAGATGCCTCCACAGCAGCCATAGGTGCCGCTCTCCTTCAGGAACATGAAGGTTTGGAATACTCCGTGGCATACATGTCAAAAACCTTGAATGACAGTCAGACACACTATTCTGACATAGAAAAAGAACTTTTGGCCATGAAATCCACCTGCGAGGAATGGCGTCACCTTCTGCAAGGTGCAAACCTTCCTTTTGAATTAAGAACTGATCATAAACATCTCAAGATCATCCAGAACATGGAATGTGTTAATTCACGCCAGGTTCGGTGGGCCCACTTCTTTGCTCAATTTGATTTCTTTTTGACCTACTTACCAGGTTCTAAGAACATTCTGGCGGATGCCCTCTCAAGAAGACCTTACCCAGGGGTTATCCAGAGGGAACACCTCAGTCTCATGCTTCCAGATGTAAAGGTCATCTGTTCCGTAGACTCTTTTTTTTGGAAGATGTCCGCAAAGCCACACCGTCTTCTGGGATCCCACCTTCAACTCCTCGCGCTGAGGAAATTCTTATTCAGGATGGACTTTGCTTCACTAAACAACACCTGTTTTTGCCCAACGTCCAGACCCGCCAGACGGCGTTGAGATGGTGCCATGATGATCCAGTGGCAGGACACAGAGGGGTAAAGAACACTCTGGATCTGCTACGACGTAGATTCTGGTGGCCCAGTATGACCAAGGACGTTACTACGTATGTGCATTCCTGTCCAGTTTGCTGTCGGTCGAAGTACAACACTCAGAAATATATCAGATTTCGACAGCAGGAAGAAGTGCCCAAGAGACCTTGGAGCATAATTTCATCCGATTTCATTGTGGATCTGCCGCCATCAGAAGGATGTTCTTGTATCATGGTTACTGTCGACTGTTTCACTAAAATGGCTCACTTCTCACCTCTAGCTGGTTTACCTACCGCAGCAGAGATGGCGACGGTGTTTGCTAGAGAGATCTTTCACTTACATGGCACTCCGGATAAGATAATCTCTGACAGAGGCCCTCATTATACTTCCAGATTTTGGAAGGAACTGTGCGATAGGTTGGGCATAGAACGTGCCTTGTCGTCAAGTTTCCATCCGCAGACCAACAAGCAGACAGAAAGGACCAACGCCACCCTGGAACAATACCTCCGGTGCTTCATTAATAGTCAACAGGACAATTGGGTTAGTCTGCTTCATACCGCAGAATTCACCTACAACAACTCCATTCATAGCGCTACTGGCCTCAGTCCTTTCTTTTGTTCCTATGGTTTTCATCCCAGCTTTATTCCTTCTCTGTCCTTTCCCCCGTCTGTTACTCCTTCTGTGGATCATTTGTTAACCAGCATTTCGGAAGCTCATAAGATTGCTGTTGAGAGACTAGAGGCTAGTAGTCTTCGCTACCGCTCCCAGAGCAATCTCAAGCGCCTACCCTCTCCTAATTGGCAGAGAGGTACCAAGGTATGGTTGTCAACCAAGTACCTACCTCGCTGGCTTCATCCTTCTAAGCTATCACCCGATACCGGGGCCCCTTTCCCATCCTTCGCAGGATTAACCCTGTGGCGTTCCGGCTTCTGCTACCTAAGTACATGCACTGCCTTCACCCTGTGTTTCATTCATCTCTTTTGAAGGAATTCAAGGTGGATCTGTATCATTGCCCTTTACCCCGTGATCCCATGCCAACTGATATTCTTCCTGAGGAGGATGTGGTGGCCTTAGTCCATGACTCCCATTATCGACGGGGCAGGTTGGAGTATCTGATCCATTGGAAAGGCTATCCCCATTCTGAAGATTGCTGTGAGCCGGTTTCTCATGTGCATGCTCCAGCATTGGTTCAGCGGTTCCACCACTTATTTCCTGGCAAGCCAGGGAGGGTGTCCCTTGGGAGGGGGCATACTGTCATGCCGCCGACTCATAGATGCCGCTGGCGGCTTTGGAACGCTTGGCGATGGTGGTGCCATTAGGTTGTTCCATTTTGGTTTTTCACTTCCTGAGTTTGTGGTCTAGTCTTTTGGTTCTGTTTCTTCGTTTCTGTATTTAGCTCTGGCCTTTCTCCCGGTTTAGCACGTTGCAACTTTGTTTTCCGCTCGGTTGCTGTGCTCTATACTTCGCTTTCTACTTAGTCTGCCTCTGGTTCCCTCTGTCTGCCTTCCGGTGGATTTTGAGTATCTCGCTACTCATCCTTTCTCGTCCTGCCTTCCCCTTCGCTCTTTTCTTTCTCTTTCCCTTCACTTGTTTTCTTCCGCAGCCCCGCTGCCCTGTGCTATCGCCCTCCCTCTTTCTGTGTTCGTTTCATTTCTTTTCCTTCCGCTTACCCCTTTCTTCGGACTGCTGTTTCCATACTACCAGAGTACCTCCTTCGCTTCAGTACGCCAGCTGCTTCCACTTACCTGTATCCGGTCTCCTGCCACGCTACGTCTACGACGTACACCTCACCTGAGCACTGCTCTCTGCTACAACACCATTTTATGCTTACCATTCAGGAAGTCTGCTCCAAAATTGCTCTGGACCACCTTCCATCAAGTCCTGGACTACTCAAGACCAATCAGCAATCCGCTGCAACAACGTACACAGAGAGGTTTTTTTTAAGCGGCTGCTTTTTTTCCTCTCCAATTGGTCTCTGCGGGAGAGGGGCCCACTGCTTCCCTGTTTAGCCGGGAATCCGGTGGCTTCTTACCGCGGAAGACTATTCCTCTTCTCAAAAAAGAAGAATTCTAAAAAGAAGCTCCTCCGGCGTGAGATTTCATCGGAAGAAACAGGTGAGGAGGAAGGGGAGGAGGTGGACATTAATAGTGCTGATACACAACCTATCACGGCAGAACCTGACAGAGACCTGGTCTAATCAACAACCGATGCATTCTAGGCCCAGGAACATCTGGCTGAAGTTTTGCTCTTATATGGCCTCCACAGATACAGACTCTGACGTTGCATCCCTTGCTTCCTCTTCTCCCACTTCGACTTCCACTCTTGATTACCCAGCTCTCTCCTATCTTGCTGTACCCCTCACGCTTATAACTGTAAAGCTAAGCACAATGTTGTGACCTACATGTATGTACTGCAATTGTCAATGCTTGCCCCAGTTGGGCTTCCGCCAGTACTCTTCTGTGTTGTCAAGCTGAATAAATAAAGGTTTTTTAAAAAATGCTGTGGTTTTCTTTTTAGTTTCCTGAGTTCCCCCGAGCTGGGGGAGCCTGGGAAACTTAGAAAGAAAACCACTGCAATCATAAATACAATGTTGTATTTTTAATTGCAGTGGCTTTCACTTTGACATTTTACATAAGAACTTTCATTAAACAGATGCTTATTATACTTTTTTTTTATTATTGCCCATCTTTTAAGAACATAACATTTTTTAGCGCACTATTCCTTTAAGCATCAAATTGCTTGAATGTGACACCATAGGATACCACTATGCCGTCATTAGGAAGAAAAAAGCAGCCTTCCTCCAGAATTGCGATGCGAAGGCCAGCAACAAATCCTGTCATATAGTCAAGATCACAAAATAGCTTCAAACACCAACGGACCACCCCTACTGAACAACACTCATTGACGAAGTATCTGCTTTCTTTCAAGATAAAGTTGAAGGAGTTGCCAATCTCATTGCTTCCAAGTCTAAATCCAACCAACACACTCGTATTACGAGGGCCTGCAATTGCACTTTCATCACATTCAGACCAATGTCTTCAAAATATCTCATCACGGCAGTGGATAAAATCCATGCCTCCTCAGAAAAGAGGTACCCATGTCCTGCCTCAACAGTCAAGGAAAACATATCCACGCTTTGTCTTCCTCTAACTGCTCTGGTCAGTCAACCTCATTACTAGTTTGGTGGTATCTCTGCGATAATACCACTGAGATACCACCAAATGGTATTACTGTTACCACCACCTGATCTGGCGGTATTACCACCGACAGTATTACCACCAGATTACAAGTGGTTGTAGGTGGTGCTACACCCATTAATTGGATTCCATAGGACTCCATGGGGATTTCAATGGTATTACCACTGGTGGTAATACCGCCGCTTTGGCCATTTGTGGGCTGTTAGGCATAGGAATTACCTCCAGCATTACCACTGTTTTTTTTACCACACCGCCAAACTCGTAATGAAGCCCAATATCTCCTTTGCTTATGGGGAAATGCCTACTTGCCTGAACACTTACACAATCGTCCTGCTGCTAAATAGATCTTCTGCTGATCTAAATGTGCTGGCAAACATTCACCCCATTGCCATCAATTAATTCATTGGCCAGAGACAGAAGTAAAACAATTCTTGGATACATGGAATCTAATCACCATTTACATCAAAACCAATCTGTTTTTCAACCATCGCACAGTACAAAATCTATCCTGTTTTATATGAAAGAGATAGTTTGTCAACTAGGGATACACATTTGCCAGCAGCTCTAGTTCTCATTGACCTCTCGGCGGCATTAGAGACTGACCACCAGCCAATCCTATTCCAGAGACTACAGCGCTTATTTGGCATCAAAATCATAGATCTGAAATGGACCACATCATTTCTTCAGGATCGAAGTGCTAACGCCTGATCTGGCTTTTGCCACTCTCAACCCTTCAGTTCCAGATGTGATGTCCCTCAAGGCTCAGTCTCATCCCCACAGCTGTCCAACTGTTATGTGAAACTGTTGGGGAGATGCTAGCATACTTCTCGCCTCCCTTCCACGTCTACACTGACGATAGACAATGCCCCACCCTTCTGAAAATGCCAAGAATGCCTCATTGTGTCAAGAGACTTTCTACGATTGGATGATTGATAACCACCTGTGCAGGAATGCCTCTACAACTGAAGTCATTTTCATCAGAACTAATAGTGAAACCTTTGTACCCTTCATCTGTCCTACCATCACATCCCTTCCACCTGCTTGCAGGACTACAGGCAAGAACCGGGGTTTTGTCTTTGCTGATGAGATCTCCTTCAAGAGACAGATCAGGGAGATATCAACATCTTGCCACTTCCACCTTCAGATGCTGAAACGCATCCTGCCCCACCTCAATATGCAGCATTAGGCGGAAGTCAGCAGAGCGTTGGTATTAGGAAGACTGGATTTCTGCCTCACTGTGTACGTGACCCTCCTAAATTCTTCACACCTAGAAACTTATCCAGAAAAAGGCATCATGGCTCCTTCTAGGGTTAAAGGCCAGATGTCTGATCTCCCCAGCCCCCAGGCCCTGCAAGGGTTCCCTTTGAATGAAAGGCTTGGTTTCAGAGTGTTGTGCCTCATTCATAAACCATTCACTTTTGTGGTGCCTCTTAAGTCAGGTTAGAATACACATTGGCCTTATTACGAGTGACCCGGTCTGGAAAAAAGTGCCGTTAACAACGGTTACCGGCACCTTTTCCGGACCAGGTCACTCTGAGTCTGCCAGTAGGGGTGTCAACTACCGACAGGCCTGGCCGGTAAACCGAGGTTGCTGGTAGGCTACCGGAACTACCAGCGGCCTACCAGCAGCCTCATAATGTTGCCCATTGTGTCTGTTAACTGAGATGCATCCCGGCTAGGAGGCTATCCTCTCCTGCCTTCAGGAAAAGAGTAACTTGCATTATGATCAATCACCCTTGACACTAACTGGGACCACTTATCTTTGGGCATAAAGTCTGAAACAAGCCACTTGAAGTTCAGAAGAATGCTTAAAACTCCCCCCATTTCAAGCAGCCCTGCCTACCAGTGTAAAGGAGAGTGCCTGCTCGACATGAGACTGTGGGCCACGCCTTATGGTTTGAACTGAGCTGCCCCCTGCACAGCTCTCTTACCCCAGTCACCTCTGTTACAGGCATGTGGCTGCACTTACCCCGGATGTCGTGGCTGCCTACCCTTTCCATGACGTCTTGCACTTGCCTTATGACTCCCCTCACCTTTGTTGCTGCTCCTCGATGGTCTGATTGTCCCTCGACCTGTGGCTGATCCTCTGCCTTGTGCCTCCACCATTGCCTATGGGCACCACAAAGCATTCTGCGGACTGCTGCTGGCACCTCACACATCAACAATACATGAATGCTCCCAAACATCTGCTTTCATTTACTTTTGCCTGCTTTTTTATTTTCTGCATTTTTCTTGTTATTCAGTTTTCTTATTTCTCTTTTTTCCAGTTTCTCTTTCATCTATTGTCTCTACATTTGTCTTACCCCTGTTCTTTCTACATTTGCAGTGCTTTGCCTCCATTTTAATTGTTCACTTTTCGCTCCACTTTTCTTCCTTGCTGTTCCTCTGAACTTGTTCTTTCTACTTTCCTTAGCATTTTGTGTCTCTTTTTACCTCGTTTGCCTTCTCTTTGTCTTGTACTGTAAATATCTTGTGTTTTTTTGTCCCCTGCTCCTATCTCTGTTCATACCCCTTTCTTCCCCCTTTCTTCCTCGTCTTTCCTTTCAGCCTTCTTTTTCACCGAGCTCCTTGCCCTTCCCTGAGCAAAGTCTCTCTTGTGTAAGTAATTGAAGAGCGCCTGGCCGCCAGGATCGCCCCTCACAAGTAGAGGCGGGTGACAGGTTCTGGCAACTCTAGCATAAGTTATTAGAGTCGAGTGAGGGTCTCATTTTCTTTTAGGAGTGAGGCGTGAAGTCACAAATAGACTGCTAATTACTTCACTGCTACAACACGACTCTTTACAGTACCAGAGAAATTAAATGAAGAAATAGTACATAATTACAATGTTTCCCTTAGTCCGGGTATTTTTGAAATGTCCGAAAGCGTCGTTGGTGGTACTATGCCCTATCTAACTGATCTCTTTGCTGCTCTGTCCCTCCTGCAGGACTACTCCAGGCACGGATGACCCAGATGACCCGGAAGCACACCACCGGCTGAAAGGTTCCAATGTTCATTGCTTGCCCTGCCTTCAGAAATGGCGGGGTCCAAGCCCGAACTGAAGGCGATGAAGTGAAGGTGCTTCTGCGGTGAGGGGGAAGAAAGGCAAAGCGACGGGGACAAGAGACAGTGGCAAACATCTCTCTGGACCGCTGTCCTGAAAGAGCATACAGGGAAGAAAGCCCGTCTGTCCTGCTTTACAGCAATCACGAGCTTTCCAGGCACCAAGGGCTCGAGCACAGAAGATTGCAACGCAAGAAGAGCCCCAGCCTGGCAGGTGTTTCCATCAGAATCCTGTTAATGCTCGAGACTATGGGATTCCCTGACGTGAGCAGCTCGCAGTCCTGGCACTGAGCATGGGTGAAATACGCACAGGAAAGGAGAGGGGTTTTGGCGTGATCTAATGGACGGATGTATCCAAAAAGAGGAATAGTGGACCACGTACCAAACAAAGGAGAGTCTGTAAACCAAAGAAAGAATTAACATAACCAGGGACATGCATAAGGGGCTCTTGGCTGGACAAAGCAACCAACGCACCCAAGGAGGAGTATAGGCTCCCTAAACGGAAGGCATGAGCGAACATAACTAGGGTGACACCTAGAGCCCATTGACTGAGCAAAGGCGATAACGTTCTGTAGAAAGGGAGAGGTCTAGTGTTGCTGAACCAAAGGCATGATCAAGCACAACCAGTGACAACTCTATGGGGCCCTGAGCTGACAGTGGAAATGACACACCCGGAAAGAAGTTATTATTATTTGTTGGTATTTATTGAGCGCGGACCTAGCTTCGCGAAGCATCAGAGAGCGTTACAGAAGTATACAACAGTACAGATGCATAACAGAGCGCTTATCTGAGGTAACAACAGAAGAAATATTTTAGTGGGGGGCTAGGGCACAGAAGAGGGTTACAGCTGTACAGGGTGGCCGGGAGCAGAGGGGCGGATGCGTCTAGCGAGTCAGGTGCGGCAGGGGGCGACGTGGTGCCTAGGTTTTGAGGAGGAGAGACTCCTTGAAGAGGTGGGTCTTGAGTTCTTTTATGAATTGTAGGAGCGTGGGGGCGAGTCTGATGCTGACGGGGAGGAGGGTGCATAGTCTTGGGCCGTAGGCAGATAAGGCTTGTTTCCTGGTTTTATCCTTTTTGCAGCAGCAGATTTCAAGTCTGCGCGTGCCTTGGCTTCTGGTGGTGCGATGTCCGCCAGAGATGCTGAGTTTCTCTGCGAGGTAGCTGGGTGACTTGAGGGTGACTGCCTTATCGATGATGCAGCAAAACTTGAAAGTGATTTGTGCATGCAGTGGGAACCAGTGAAGGTCGTTGAGGGCTGGGGTGAGGTGGTCGTATTTGCGTAGACCCTTGATGAGATGTGCAGCCGCGTGTAGGACACTTCTCAGGGGCACAAGGGAGGATAATGGGAGGCCTTCGAGCTGTGCATTGCCCCCATCCAGCTGGGATAGGATCAGTGCTTGAACAGTGGTTCTAAAGCTCTCTGGAGCGAGGAAGGGCTTGACTTTCCGCAGAAGGGAGAGCTGATACCAAGCTGTCTGAGTTTTCTTAGCTATGTGTGGCTTGAAGGAGAGGTGTTTGCCGTTGTGGAACCCAAGTGGCTTGGTGCAGGAGGTGAGCTTGTGTGTGAAGCCCTCAGGGTTCATGGTCGATGGTCAGGTCTGTATATCTGGGTGTTCAGTGTTTTTGGTGGAGGGTAGAAATCTTACGGTCTTGGAGGGGTTGAGCTTCAGGTATGCACTAAACATCCAAGACTGGATCAGCGAGAGGCAGGTTTTGAGCCTGTGGATGTCCTTGATGGAGTCGATATTGAGGTATAGCTGTGTGCTATTGGTGTATTGGTGGATGTGGATGTTGTGTGTGGCTAGGATGGCTCCCTAAACTAAAGGCATATACTAATGCAGCTAGGGGAACCTATAGGGGTAATTGACTGAATGAAGGAATTAATGTACTATACCTATGGAGAAGTATATGGACTATGACCCAAGAAATTAAGTAAAATATCTGGGGACAAATATATGAGGCCCTGAGATGTACAGGGGAACTGACGCGCACAGCGGGAAGTATAGGCTCTCTAAATTGAAGGCATGAGCTAACCAAACTAGGAAAAAGCATAGGTGCCATTGACTAAATAAAGTAACTAATGTCAGCGGGGAGACGTGTAGGGGAAAGTGGACCAAACAAAAGACTCAACGTCCCGTTGCAAAGTATAGGGGCTATGGCCTTGAACAGAAGAAAGGAAATACCGTACCCAGGAGGACCAAACTGAACGCAGGACCCAGAATTCTCAGGCAGCTGTGAAATGAACAGATAAAACAGCATTCTCAGGCAGGCTTCTATGACCTAGATAGAACACACCGGAATCCTTGCCCATCAGAGGGAGAGGAGCAGGAATCGCTGCTGGGAACCTTTCTTTTCACTGTGGTTGCAGAGTTGCCAGTGGGGGGAGATATTGAAGAGTTACCAACATCAAAGAACACTGAGGATTTCCCGGAAGCATGGCTTTCTTTTCCCTTTTTGACTCTACTTCTTTCCTGGTTTAAAACATTGAATGACTTCTGCCGGTTGAATGTACCTGGCCTTTGTGATTCCTTTTGCATGTACGATCGATCGATCGATCGCCTTTGCACCCATCAATAATTTGTTTGCAACTCTTAAGTCGTACCCCCTCCACCCTCTGTGGGGTCAAGCCAAGGCTAAACTGCTTCCTCACAGTAAACATGTTATAAACATAGCTATAACATACATATGGTTCTCATTAAGCCGAGTCAAGGCTACTCTGCCTCCTCGCCTGGGTATCAATTTTGTAACACGATGGGGGCGAAGGCGATCTTTATAATCTCACTAAACTACAGGAAGTGCTAAACTGTCCCTAGTTGAGAGGTCGCATGTCCCTGGATCCGCTGCGTGCAGCGCCTGTCCAAAAGCAAAGTCCAAGAGTTTCCCCAGTCTACACCAATAGTCTGCAGAAGGCGCTTCCATATCTTGTCATGGTTAGCTTTCGCCCAAGGTCAAAGTACATAAATAAAAGGGCATATGCACATACACGGGGGGGGGGACTGTCTCCAATGTAATAATGCCACCCTTTCAACGCGTTATACACTATCATCTACAACTATAAAGCTCGTTTCGGTCTTAAGCCCTAAATGATAAGCGACTTTGCTCCTTTTATAATTTGCCAACTGATTTCTTCAAGTGGTCACTACTGCACTCTACATGATTGTGTCTCCATGTAAATGATGGGCTGCAACAGAATCCTATTATTCAGTAATGTTACTAAGCAACCAAAGTGTGTATAGCTGCCTAGTCCGTTGCCTCTTTTAGATAGTCTCTCTTCCTTCCGTGGATCTCATGTTCCATTGGGCCGTAATGTTGGTGGAAGGCGTTATAGCCTTGCGTGAGGCTTTTACGCCTTCCATTAATGTCACACCTCATTTTCATTCATTTGTATGGTGGAGAGGAGGGGCGGAACGCAACTTGCGTTTCCGCCGCCTCCCTTCCACTCCGCCATACTAATGCCCCAGCAATTGCACCGGCATGCATTTTCATGCCGGCGCAAATGCTAGGGATCCCTAAGGAGCCCACGGCTTTATGCACCAGCATAAAGCAGGGAGACTCCATAGGGATCCATTGTAAACGCTGCCTCTCATGCGAGCATGGCAGGCATTGTTTACTCATTTGAGTGGCGAAGTTCAAATGTGCAGGGCAAAAGGTGGCGTACACCGACTTTTTCCATGCACATTTGCACTCCGCTGTGCAAATGGCAAATATTTGGTGACCGGGAGCCACCTACTTGTATGTCTACACATAACCGCTCCCCACCACCAAACTACTCTCTGAAGAAAAATAACCTCCTCTGTATTCTCTTCTGCAGTTGATTTATGGTGTCTCAGTATAAGTTCCCTGTTGCTGGGTGACCAAGGCTGCTCTGGGCTGTCAAGGTTAAATCTACAGCTTTTTCTATAATGGGATGGAGTTTCTCCATTCATTTCATTGTCAGTACGGGCTCCACAGTTTGGTCCCCAAGTTGCACACTGCAAGTCAAAAGTAGATGAAATCCTAGCCGCATGCAGACATTAGTGAAATAAACGGAATGGGGTGAAATTATGCCGAACTTTTAACACCGGTCTGCCGCCTGCTATCATGATACCACTGGGATATTACAGGTGGCGACGGGCCGAATTTTAAGTAGGCTGAAACTATAAGTCGGTATTCCACCGGAATGGGGACACGGAAGCACCGGCACCGTTGCTTCCGTGAAAACCATGCCTCCAGGGGCCGGTACTCCCGGCAGGTCAGACCTGCCAGGAGATCCGCCCCCTGCAGACAGTCTCATAGTCTGGTGGTTCGGAAAGGGTGCCGGTACGTTGCTGCCAGCACCCTTATTTCCAGATCACCAGACTTGGAATAAGGCCCAGTCTCTCCATCCGTGTACGTGCACTTATATTAATGTACTTGGACATTGGGGGAATGCAAACCATGACAAGATAATGAAGTTAGTTCAGCAGACAGTGGATATGACATTGTGATTTACACCACGCAATGCTGCTATTTTCCTGGTCTTAAATAGTGAGATCAGGAGGGAAAAGCACAAGAGTGCTTTGATGTGCTGTTGGTAGCTTCAGTACGGAAAAAATAGTTACTGTGTGCTGGTTTGTTTTTGGTACACGTCATGTGGTGTTTGGTGTCTGAGTGTGTATGTATGGGTGATGTGTGTCATTGGTTTAGTTTTCTATTGAGTGTTGCGGAGTGTGTGCAATTGGTGGTGGTTTTATTTTTTTGCTGCAGTAGAGGTATGAGTGTGTTTTGTTTGGTGTTTGACGGTGAGTATGCAGGATATTGGAGAGTTTTTAGTAGGGTTAGCGGAGAGTTAGGGAGAGTGTAGACCATGGATCTCCTGTACTTTCCTTTTAGACAGGCGCTGCACGCATCGGATCGAGGGAAAATTCTCTCATCCCAAATAGGAAAAGTTGAGTGCTTTCTATAGTTGGCTGAAGTAAAGCTATCGCCCACACATTGTGTTGCAACAATTCCTAAAGCTTTGTCAGGGTGCAAGGTTAAAAATAAAGTCAAAATATTTTGTAATTTTTGTTATTGTTTTGGGCAATCAATGACTAATTACAGCAGATAACTGCAATTAAAAGTTTGTACGTGTAAATGAACATCCTTATTGCAAAAATGTTAATTCATAAATTAGAGACTTACCATTTGGTCAACTATTCCTTAAGGCTACATAAGCAGCAACCACAACACCAATCACAAATAACAATTTCAGTAACTATACCAATCACAGACGTTTACGTCGCGCGTCACAAACAATGCATCTTCTCGTTTCATAAGGCGGCCAATAGTTCGGCACATGCTTGAATGTTGATCTTTACAAGCACAAGGGTTGTGCAGACGGTCGATTAGTGAGCCTTTAGCTATATGCTGCTTGTCCAAAGCAGTTTAAACTTGGAAAGAGGAGCCCACAGTCCAGTGCCTGGATTGTCCTTATGCGTAGCAGCAGTAGGAGGTGTGTAGCACTGTACGCACACTTTTCACTCTGGGGCTACCTTGGAACAGAGGTTGGATCCAGTCCTACATGTCCAGGCGTGGTGTTAGAGAGTTAATGTTATTTATATAGTGTTTATTGAGCGTGGACCTAGTTCAAGAAGCAACGGAGCGCTTTACAGAGGTATACACCAAAACAGATACATAACAGAGCGCTTTACAGAGGTAGCAACAGAACAGATGCATAACAAGCACTTTTCAGAGGTAATAACAGAACAGATATACAGCGGGGATAGGATACATAGTGGCACAGAGGAGGGGTACTCTGTACCGAGTGGCAGAGAGGAGAGAGGCAGGCAGCGTCAAGTGAGTCATGTGATGCAAGGGTTGACGTGATGGCCTAGGTGTTAGATGAAATGAAATAGGGCATTTTACCAAAACAAATAGCATAACTATAGTTTGGCACTTGTGGGGGGTACAGGGGTGCCCAAATCTAGTCTTCTCTTTCTTTTCTGGGGTGAGGGGCGAGCTAGACAACCAGTATTGTTTTATGCTCCAGAGGTTCTGGGGCCTGAAAACCTTAACATCTCTCCCTGAAATGCCTTCTACATTTGTACAAATCATTCTATCACTCTGACGCCTCCACCTGGTTTATCTATAGCCACAGGCATAAGGACAAAGCACACAAGGTCCACCCGAAAGGCAAGTATTTTTATTATAAGATTCTTCTCGTGGCTAAGGAGGAGAAGTGGGCATCAAGAGTGCCGGCTTGCCCCGAGTACCTAAAAGTGTCAGAGGGAGGGGGCGGGAATGCAGCTAGAGTGAATTCTGCACATTAGTGGTCATATTGCAATAGATATTAAAGTTCTGTGTGTAGGCATCACATTTGACAGTAGGATGCAGCGAGTACTGGATGGATAGACTCTCTTGTACAATAACCATTGGGATACTGTGGGCCTCATTACGAGTTGGGCGGTATTCCGGTGGTAAATCCGACAGAATACAGCCCAATGGAAATTCTGTTACCGCCACTTGGTCTGGCGGATTTACCGCCGGATTACAAGTGGTGGTGGCCGTGGACTTTGGCAGAATTACCGGTTTTATACGAATTGTTCGAATGTCAATTGTTCGAATAACAATTGACCTTCTGCACAATTGACCGAATTTAAACGGTCAATTAGGATATATATGCGGGGGAAAACCCCCGCAGCCTCCCAGCCCAATCCAACCCCCACCCCCCTCCCAATCCCCTTATATTATTACTACACCAACCCAACCCATAATATATATTAAAATGACCATACAGTCAATTGTGCAGAAGGTCAATTAGGACCCCTATTATTCGAACAATTGTAAACGAACAATTCGGGTAATACCGAATTACCACCGCAGTAATTAGAGTGATTCTTTGATGGAAAATGGGAGGATTTACCTCCAGCATTATGCTGGAGGTATATCCCCCCACTCCAGGGCCAAACTCGTATGGCACAGTGGGAAAAGTGGTGGTAAATCCATTACTGCCACTTTTTTCCTGCACCACCATACGCGTAATGAGACCCACAGAGTAGATGTTATCCTAGCCTACAGTGAGAAATAATTATATTACTAGTAGAGAGAAAACAATGTTAGGATCCCCATTTGACTTTGTGAGGCTTTGGGAGAGGATCCTCTGGGTTGGTTGGCAAGGAAGGGGTGATAGATAATTCAACATATTCTCAGCAGTGCATTCACTGGTGTTCTCTAATCTGAGGGAGTGCTAAATAAGCTGAACTGGGGAACCATTTTTGAAAATCTTCATACTTATTTCAGGAACTCTTTTTCGTGAAACCGTAAGATGCAGGGTGAAGATCTTTTTTACCTTCTCAAACAGCACCATGTCTGGGGAAAGAATCCAAGATCCCAAGAGCAAAAACCAGCGCACATAATAGCAGCTTTGCTGTAACAGCATCTGGGCTAGAAAGAAGGAAGAATTACATTTGCCCTCCTGCAGTCACTTGTCATCTGCTTGGGAACCTTTCCCTTTATTCAGCAGGCGTGCTGGCGATGACCAACTCCGGTCTTCTGAAAATCCACGTGAAAATGGACGCCCTCCCACAAAATGCATCCACGGTCTATCAATAGATAAGCCTGTATATGGGCTCACGGGAGTGTCGAATTTGATTAACCGAGATGGGCTCTGCCCAATCATATCAGCTGCTGCAGACAGATGGGTTCTGCCCAATCATATCAGCTGCTGCAGACAGGGATGAGTTCTGCCCAATCAAATAAGCTGCTGCAGACAAAGATGAGGTCTGCCCAATCATAAAAGCTGCTCCAGACAGAGTCGAGTTCTGCCCAATCAAATAAGCAACTGCAGACAAGGACGAGTTCTTCCCAATCATAAAATCTGCTGCAGACAGAGACGAGTTCTGCCCTGTCATATAAGCTGCTGCAGACAGAGATGACTTTTTCCTAATCATATAAGCTGCTTTAGAAAGAGATGAGTTTTGCCCAAACATATAAGCTGCTGCAGCTTTTGGGGTGGAATTGCTTTAGTCCCGGATCTCTGCAAGGCCCAACAAGGAGGTTTGCAAGCACTGGATTCTTTTTATTTGATTTCTTTTTTCTTTTTGGCATTTAAAACATGCTTTTATTTTAATACTTTTTTTTAAGTTTAAAGGTTTCATTTAATACAGAATAAGCATTGCAATCTGAATATATATGAAACATGAAACATCACAAGTATAGCAAAGCATACACGCTACAAGGTGAAATTCCTCAACGCTACACAATTTATAACATTAACTAGCAATCACATTAGTATACAATTAATTTTATGTGCTCGAATAACAGACTAGTTGAGTATATGAAATAAAAAAAGAGAGAGGGATAATGGGGGAGAAAAAGAAGAAAAAAAATCGAATTGATCATTGAACAAAGCAGAACAGTAATATGCCCATACATAGGGTTAACAATGGATTAGTCAAGAAAATTAATTATTTGTGTTATTCAAATAATCAACAAAGAAACGCCATCTTCTATCATGTCTTGAGAAGAGAGAAGGTGAGTTAGCAATACATTTTTCCATTCTATGGACATCACATATGTTATTTCACCAGCCTTTTATGGATATTTTGGTGAAATCTTTCCAATTTGATGTAATTAGACATACAGCCAGAAGTATGATATGATATGATATTTTATTTATATCGCGCTCATACACAGGTGTTTCAGAGCGCGACCAGGCAAAGGGAGGGGGATTAGGGGAGAAAACAAAACCAAACGATCTTACTAGGCCCAGTGACATTCAGAACGCTCAAGTGCATGGGGAAGGGAAAAGAGGAAAGTGCAAGGAAGGTCGAATATAATAAAAGATGATTTCATTCTGTTTTCATTAAGAGCTAGGCTACCAAGAAGCATATTGGTCTGGCTCAGAGGACTAGAGATCTTGAAGATCCTTTGAAGAGAGGACCAAACCTGATTCCAAAATGACTTAACCAATGGACATTCTAAAAACATGTGTTAAAGGACCCAGAAGCTCAGTGCCAGGACCAGCATCAATCATCATCTGTTAATTTAGACAATAAGAGTTTCTTAGGTGTGATAAATGCTCTATGCATGAAAAAGTAAAGGCTGATGTAGAAATCATTTTAGTCTTAAACCATATGTTTGTCCATAATTCTACCCCAAAATGTATTCCACAGTCTTCTTCCCATTGCAATTCAGACAACCATAGTTTATTGGGTGGTTCTTTCAGACCTTATAACTTTATAAATGTTGGATGCGTTGATGATATCAGGGGATTCATTAATGTGCATTCTATGGGTATCAACAAGTAATTTCTCTGAGTCAGTTCTGCTAATAGCGTCTAGACAGGCATGAATTAGATTCAGATATTGACTGATAGGAAATGTTGGCAATAAGAATTTGTTTTTAAATTCTTCTGCAGACCGGATATTGCCATCCATAATTAGAGGATGAACATATTTAATCCCTTTATTAATCCAAACTTTACGGAGAATAGGTCTGTTATTTATGGTTATATACCAAATGAGGTGGCAAAGAGCCTTAGCTGGTTTATTGATCTGGTAGAACAAAGATTCCTTCAAATACGAGCCAGTAAGGAAAATCGTTTTAGAGAAGCCTAATTTGGGTCCATTGAAAAGATATATTGTATATTTGATATCAAATGGTACAAGAGCCCTTTCAACAGTTAACCAAGTAGGTGGGTTTATATCATCATCAACAGAGAATCCATGTTTGGCTTGTTTGAGAACAAACGCTCTGTTATAATTCTTGAAGTTAGGGAAATTAACACCTCCATCAACCAATCGATATTTTAATTTCCTGGCGGCAATCCTTTTCTTTTTCTCAGGGCCCCACAGAAAATCTATAAGTACCCTGTCAATGGATTTAAAAAAGGAGGATGCTAAAGGGATGTGAAGCATTTGCAAATAGTAAAAGATTACGGGTGTGAACATTATTTCAATGGCCTCTAATCTTCCATACCAGGGCAAGTATAGAGGAGACCATATAGTTACGAATTTGGTTAGTTTTGATTGTAATTTTTGTAGGTTGATTATATTGATTTGAGGTAATGAAGGGGCAATTGCGATACCAAGATAATCAATAGAGCTAGGATTCCAGTGGAGACCAAAGGGGACAAAATCTTCTTTAACACAACACGCATTAAGGGGGAGGATATCTGATTTGTCCTTGTTTAGTTTGTAATCTGATCTGAAAACTGGGAAAATATTTCAATTGTATCTAATAAGTGTGGACAGGCTATATTTGTGTTATTACGGAAGATCAGTATATTGTCTGCATAAGCAGCCAATTTAAATTCAGAGCTCCCACATCTAATACCAGCAATGCGGACCCAATGGGGAATGGGCAATAACCGCACAACCGCTACTCATGATCCGGCGCGAGTAGCAGTAAAACTATTTGTGCTGGGGGTATTCCGGCAGTATCACTGGTGGGATATCACTAGACCGTGATGAGGCTGGTTGTGGCTGCAGAGCCTATACAGGAGGAAGCGAATAAGGACCAGCAAGGAGAAATACAGCATTTTTATGATGGCCATGCTGACAGTTGGCCCACCAAGGGTGTTAACCTCCCAGCACACACCACCTCCATACACTGAAGCCTTTTTAGTTGCAGGTCAATGAGAGCTTGTGCAAGAGGCCACAAGACAGTCCAATAGTGCTGAACAACAGCTGCCCTTACAGGAGAGGATCTTCCAACAGCGTGAGAAGCACAATCAGCTTGAGGAGCTCGGCGGAATGATATTCCCTCAAGTATCCCCAGACAGAAAAACTGCAGCTCTCATGACCCTTCATGAACAATCAAGGGGGGACCACTTACAGTCCATTAAAGCAGAAGGAGGCAGCAGCGAATCAATGCTGCACTTGCATAATTAAACATAGGATTCCCCAGTGCTTTGTCAACTGCCGGCATCTTGCAGTGCGGCTTGCATCAGGGTATTGTTCGCAGTATTGAGGCCACTGAAGGGTCTGTGTTGACCGGCGAGACTAATCCCTCTAACATGCACTTCTGCAGCTGCAGCAAACACGGTCATACACATCTTATGTGTCCAGCATATCATCTCAGGAGACAATCCCATCCCACCCAAACAGCTGCTCCACTCCCACTCCACAATCAGAGAGCCTGGCACAGGGCATGGAATCATCGGAAAGGCGAAGGCACAAGAACAGAGCTCACCTCAGAAATCATCATGAGGGTGCTCTTTTGTGCAACTCATTGGGACATAGTTATTGAACACATGTGAGGGAACTTGGCTGCTCCCATGTACCAGAGCCCCAGTTGGGCAGCATTGAAAGCGGTCCAGCATGCTGCACGTGAGGGAACATAGTTCAGTGCTGTCATCCTCACAATAATGGAGGTGGACAGATTTCATTCCTGAAGGGACAAATGCAACTTTGAGGAGTATACTTGGAGCCTTTGTCCAGCATCCTTCCGATGCCCAAATAACTACCAATAAGAACATGATAAAATACATTACACGCATGTCGAGCTACTGGGAGGGGACAGCAATCGTGATGACCACTCCTGAATAGCGACTGTGTGACCCTGCTTATGTGCAAAGTCCCTGTCCCCGGTGTGGCTATGTATAACTCAAAAGTAATGTGGGATGGCGAACTCCCAGGTCCGTCCTCCAATCAGTGGTACTGTGCACACCTCTAGAAGCAATCGCTGATCAGTGCTTGTCTCACTGCTGTGTATCCTTCTGTGTATATGGGTGATTCCTCCTCTTATAGGTCCTTTCTGTTGTCTTATTCATCCTTCGCTGTCACTGTCTACGTCCTGTGGCAATGGCGCACCCAGAAGCATGGCAATACTGTGTAGGATGCAGCACACCCAACTGCTGATGCACACCTTTCCTGGGGCATACATGAGCATGCCTCCTGTCCAGTGCAGGCAGCCATTAGTACTTCAGCACTGCAAAGGCATGTTGATCATGTTGCGTGTCCTCATGTGTGCTTGGTTGGTTCATTGGTCTGCCACTGTTTGAGGATTGCATTCAGTAAGTGGGGGTCATGGTTTAGATGGGTAGGCAACATCACCTGTGAAAAGATAAGGGCACACATTTCAGTGGTCAGGTCAGATGAGTGACCTGCTCTTTGACAGTACAGAAATGCCCTGCTCATACTTCGCACCAATCGTGGCACATTATTGTTCTGAATTGCCATGGTGTCATGTGTGTCAGTCCTGGAAACATGACACATATATGAGGGAATATCATGTTTGCATCACACACAGCCTGCACGTTGATGCTGTTGAAACCCTTAGGATTCCGATGCACGTGTCCACATGTTTTGGGGTATATGAAGGCAACATGTGTTCCATCAATGATGCCTGCGATGTTGTGGGGCCCAGCCACACTTTAAAATGCATTCTTTATGGTGTTGAGGGTGCAGACATCTGTTGGGAATATGATCTGCTCCCCCACATGTGAGATGATGGCATCCGTCATCTGTATGAAAATATCCCGCACCTGTATGAGAATGCTACTGAATGCCGGTTGTGAGATGCCAGCAGCACGTCTCACAGAGGCCTGGAAAGATCGACTGGCACAAAAATGCCAGACAATCATCACCTTCAGAATTAGTGGAATGGCTGTGACAGTGTTGATCTGTGCCTCTAGGGCTGCAGCTATAGCATCAGTCAGGTACACTATGGTCGGTGGGTCCAGGCTGACATTAACTGGAAATATGCCCTTGGAAGAAATGTACGGGGTGTTCGTCGCCGTCAGTGATGTGACCTTTACTGTGGGCAATAATGTATGTCAATATCCAGTATACATACGTGGGTGCATTTGATACTCTTCCAGCAAACCCAATTTGTAGCATGTCCCAGGGGACACACATGTCATCTTGGGCGTGCAGCACAGAATTGCAATGGGATGCAGCACATGGATTGGTGTAGTGGTTGTGACGTGTTGTTCCTGGCCTGCTAGGTTATATGGGATCTATGTGATTACTGTGTGGCACAAAATACTGCATACAGATATTCTGAATGTGAAATTGGAGCTTCGCAGTGATCATATAGCTCGAACATCTATGTGTTTCTGCCCCAATCCCTTACTTGTGACTGCGGGGGACAACTCTGCAACCCTCAAGCCCATTATACCATACATTATCCCTGCTCGGTTTCCAGGGGTGCTCTGCGGATGGAAGGCCTAGTGGTCGGATTGAAGGAGGAGTCGATACCGAAGGCCTCGAGTTGATTAACGAATGGTAAGTAGACTAAGGGGAATGGTAGTATAAAGGGGCAGGATTGTGATCATTTTGAGTAACGGGAAATATTGTGAAGATAAGAGAGACCGCCTAGGAGTGCAAATTCAAGGGAATTAGAAGGAGACATTTCAAACTCCAACGAGAGTAGAAATTGAGAAAAACACACAGGTAAGAGCTGTGTAAGGTAATGTCTCAAACCCTGTATAGGTTAAAGTAAAGGTGAGAGAAGAAGTACCGTATTTATAAATGAGACATAAATAAGTGGGAGGGTGATCACAGCATTTTAAAATGTGTAATGTGTGACTAGTCTAAATGTTGTTTGTTGAATAAAATATTGAGGAGCGATAAAATTATGAAGAGCTGGAAAAGTAACAGAGATTAAAGATAAAGTGTAGCAAAACGATTGGCACCAATCAAGAGAATGGATAGGTAATTGAAATAAGAGGATTGAGCAGCGATTGAGGGTGCTTGCTCATATTTTATGTCTTAAAATGTTAAAAGTGGTGATTTAGGTTAAAAATAAAAGGTTTATTTAACGATCAGGTAAGTATTGACAGTCAATTGAGACTTGTCATTAAGGGGGACACTCCTCTCATGCACCTATGCAGGACACTGCCAAAACATACGCCCAAGCTCAAACAGTACAGTGCAGAATGGGTAGAGGGCACAGCAGATAAAATGTTTATGCCATGGCCATAAGGGGGGTCATTGTCAAGAGCGGTATTGCAACACATGACCACATACTTGCACGCTGCGTACATAGGAAAGAAATCAGAGAAAAGATTAGCAATTTAGATCTTTGGAAGATGTACCAAGAGGAAAGAGAAGACCCGTCACCTGAGGAGTGGATACTTAATCAGCATAAGGAGGAAGGCGCTGAGCCCTCAGCTCCCCTTAACTTTCCTGAAATAACGAATATTACTACAGAAGAGGTAGGAGTGTATTCTTTAAAGGAATTGAAAGCAGCAACAGGGTATAGTAATCCGATATATGAAACCCACGCTTAGAGTAGTGATGATAGTCCGGAAGAGAATAAAAGGAAGGAACATATTTATGAATTCATACAAGGCAAGGAAGAAAGAAGTGAACAACCACACTTGTTGACAGATACAGACAGAGAAATCAAGAGATGGAAAGGAGAAAAAGACAAGGCTGACGAGGTAGCACTCATACAAAACGAATGGATGGGAGGACATATATTGCTCAAGATAGATGGGAAAAGTATCGAGGAAGTTAGGCAAAGAGAAGATAAGGATGAACAAGAAAGGAAGGATAAGGACGGAGAGACGCGATTAAAGGAGGATGAGCAAAGAAGGAAAAGTAGGGAACGGCGAGAATAGATATATCAGGAGGAGCAAGAGAAAGATGAAAAACAGGCAGAAGAACAAAGAATGTATGACAACAGACAAAGAGCGATAGAAGAGAGGGACAGAAAGGAAAGGAAGAGAGAGGAGGAAGAAGCACAAAGATTAAGGGACAAAAGGACTGAGAGTATTGCACACTAGGCCATGTCACCACTTCAGTAATGTGACAAGGAAGATGCCTGCAAACTGTTGAGAAGGTCAGGCATGTCCTCTTATTCACGGTCAGGTGAATCCAATTGGGAATCCACACCTGCAACCTGTCAAAGGGTTGCAGTTGTATAAGGAGTGCAGCAAAGAAAGAGAAAAGGAGACAGGGAGACCTGTGGGAAGGAGACCAGCAGGAGACCCGTGTTTGGCAGAAGTGGCCATGGTGGGACCTGTGGAATAGCCAGGACGCGAGCCCAAAGCGCAAAAAGCTTATTAAGTCCAAGGCCCATTGGTAAATACGGAGTGGAATTAATTTAACATTTATTAAACAACAAACTGAATGAAAACATAACCATTCGGCACATTGCATATCTGATCAAAACGGAGTGGAATTAAATCACGCAATTAAGCTTGTGGAATAGAAAAATAAGTGAAGCTTTATGGGCAAAGCGAATGATGAAAGACAGCCAAAGGGAAAGTGTCCAGGTAACAACAACATATAAGAAACTACACCAGTATGAAAGAATGCCATATAAGGTGGGACAATTGCACTGTGGCAAGGCCAAAGACTGGCAAGAGCTGTGTGACATACTCTAGCAGAGCCAGGGGCCTACCAAGGGGAGGGCAAATATTTAAGACCATTTTCTTTGAACTATACTTCTTCGAACTTGGGGAAGGGAATGAGGATTGTGTGGAACTATATTACCTTGAGTGGAACAGAGGTAATTCTAAGGCTTGTGTGGAACTTTCTTTAACTTGGGGAAGAGGAGCTGAAGAAAAAGCTGAGAGCTGGAAGCAGCTCAGAACGTTGTGTTGATCACTATTTCTTTGATTATTGGAATCACTATACATTGTTTAGCTTTAGTTGTGAGGGCAATCATAGGTTTTGGACACAGACGGGCCTTTAAGTTGAACTCTTTGACTCAAAATTTCCTTTGTTTCGTTCTGGTAGGGAAATCCCACCCTAACATAGCGCAGGTTAGGCCTTTTACCATCCTGAAATTTAAGTTAATAAATATCTTTTGTTGGCATCTTAAGTCCGTTGTCTGCGTCATTCTTCATGATGCCTTCACAATATACAATAAGTCACATATGCTTGAGATAAAGCTACCTGCACTGTGAAAATGTCAAAAAAAACCTTTTATTGATTTTTATCTCATTTCACATTATTTAAAAAAAAATCAGAAAGCTAATTAGAGGTCAAAACAAAAATAAAAACAGATTCATCTAAATGTAACGAAACTCACAACTGTGCATTCTTCCCAATATAGACACATATAGCCATCCTAATGAAGGCTGAAATACTATGGGATGGAACACTCCACCAGTGGCGCATGAAGGCCAATATACTGCATGTCGACAATACTCCCACAGTGTTCAAGAAACATTGCTAAATAGGTTACTATTGGTTTTCCTGAAACTGTACATCCAATAACAGGGAAGATATAGGAGAAAGAAGAGAAATGTAATCACTCCCCAATACATTTTATTCAGTGTATACAGAAAGGATTTCATTTGTTTTTCCTGTGTCATTTTTCAACACATATTATACTGGTTGTCTATATTGTGAAGAATGCTTTTTAACATTTTGTGAAGTCTTAATATGTTTGTGGGTGTCAGCACAGTTGTGGGTTTCTTTAAATGTTGATGAAATCAGTTTTTATCTATGTTTTGACTTCTAATTAGCTTTGTGAATATTTAAAAAAAAAAATCTGAAATGAGATAAAAAGCAATACAAGTTTTTTCAGAACTTTACGCAGTGCAGGTAGCTTTAATTCAACCATATATTATAAATTGTGTATCCAAAAGTGGACCCTGTGGCAGGAGAGGACATATGCACTGCAACAGGTTTCTTCCAAAGATGATCTAGGGGTGCACCAACTCAGTGAGGTTGGGGTCGGCAACACTGGATTGGATAGCATTTGCCGATGATGTAGTGTTGTTCGACCTCACCCCGATTGGGCTGCAGCACAAACTGTCGCTTTTCCCAACATATGCTGTTGAATATAACCTCAAGGTACATGGGGCTAAATCTAGAGTCTGTATCTTCTCAACTAAGAAAAGTCCCAAAATGTTGCTGTGGAGAGTGGGGCACAAGCCTTTGGAGAGAGTATCGGCTTTAACATATTTTGGTTTGAATCGTTTGGGACTCTCTGGGAGACATTTAAGGTGTACTTGAGGGGGCGGTTCATCTCCATGGAAAGCGGGGTGCTGCGAGTGATCTTGGGGAGGCTGACAAAACTAGAAGCTGAGCTGAAAAGCTTACATTCTGGGAATGTGCAGCAGCTCTCCGGGAGTAACATTGGCAGAGATCAGATCTCGGACCGGGAGCTCATACTTGAAGAATTTCCGTCATTTTATAGTAGTTTGCTTGCAGCCAGAGGAGGCGCGGATCGAGATATCGTGAAGCTCTTTGTAGAGGAGGCGAAGTTGGCAGAGCTTGGCGGGCAGGCTAAGGAACTGTTGGGGGCCCCCATTACTGTTACAGATATTGTGAAGGTGATCAGAAATCTTCCAACTGCCAAGGCACCGGGGTCAGATGGGATTACCTCTGAGTTCTTTAAGGAATACACCGCCAATGTTGCAGATTACTTGCTCCGAGTGTGGTAGGAAGCATAGCAGACCGGTTCCCTTCCTCACACTGTGCGTGAGGGCATTATTTCATTCATATTGAAACCTCGTAAGGACCCAATGAAATGCTCCTCCTAAAGGTAAATTTCCCTCAGTAATATGGATACTAAAACAGTTTCAAAGATCTTGGCCGTTATGCTGCTTCCCTATCTCCCCTCTGTTGTGCTTCCTGATCAACCGGGTTTTGTTCAGGGCCCCTCTACAGCCCTCAACTTGCAGAGGTTGTTTGCGGTTTTGGCCCAGATTGACTCCACGATGCAAGCAATCAGTGCGCTTTTAGACATGGAAAAGGCATTCGACTCCATTGCCTGGGATTATTTGTTCTCTGTCCTTGAGAGTGTCGGTGTTCTGGCATACTTCTGGCAGAGTGTCAAAGTCCTGTACTCAGGGATAACATCGAGGATTGGCCTTTTAGGGAGATATTCAGCATTGTTTGCGCTAGGTCATGGGACACATCCGGGCTTTCCGCTGTCTCCTCTCCTATTTGCAATCTCCATGCAGCCGCTCGCGGTTCACTTGAGAGTGCTGCACAGGCATCGAGGGCTGGGGCTAGTCGACGTTCAGGAATTGATATCTCTCTATGCAGATGATGTCATCCTATATGTTAGGGACCCTGGGCATAATCTGATGCCTCTCTCCCAGGAGATTGAGGGGTTTGGTAGGATATTGGGCCTGCATGTGAACAGGCCCAAGTCACGTGGTCACTCAGCAGCATCCGGGTTCTGAGCGGTTCCGCTGGGAGCAGCCCTTGACCAAATACCTGGGCATAGAGGTTAGTAGGAGTCGTCGCCAATTGCTAAAGGATAATCACAAGGCCTACATTGAGTCACTTTGGGGTCAAATTGACCGTTGGATTTCTCTTCCAATTTGTACCATGGGGAGGATAGCAATCATTAAGATGGTGATCCTTCCTAAATTACTTTCTTCGTTAATATACTGGTGTGGCCTGGTTCTCAGTATTTTAAGGAACTGAAGTTGCAGCTGACTAAGCTAATTTGAAGCACCAAAGCACATAGAATTAAGTGGGATATGTTAAATGTTAAATGTTAATATGCTTATGAGATCATGGGAGCAGGGTGAGCTCAATGTGCCAGATATGGAGCTATACTTCCTGACTGCTCAAGTCACATTTGTTTCATACTGGATGCCGGGTTCGCCGTCGTTCACACAGGTCCAGGTGGAGCTGAGATCCGCTCACCCGTATTCACTGCAGGGAACCCTGATTTTTATGTAGATTAATGATAGGTCCCGGGAGGATAGCGGAGTGGAAACGTGCTCGCCTTGGAAGCAAGACGACACAAAGCAACACAGGTTCGATCCCCGGGTCCGTGCTTAGAAACCTCTGGGTATTTAAGCACTTTTTAAATATGCAACTGAGACAAAAACACAATTATGTAACTAAAAAACAAACTATTCCTGTAACAGCGCCTCGATGCCCGAGTGCAGTGTGAGCGCTTTAAAAATGGAAAATAAATAAATAAATAGGTGCTCCTTCAACCCAACATCTTGAACAGTCCATGCTTGAGAATGAAGGTGCATATCCTGTATCCCCATGAGCTTCGGATCTGGGACGTTCAGTGCCTCGCCCCCACATGTGATGGAGTGATCAAAAAGGATTGGTCGCTATCTGGGGTCAATAATATGTCTGATCTTGATGCTGATGGGAATTTTGGCTCTTGGTAACAGGTCCGGGCTAAGCTGGGGGCCTGGGGGCCCTTTCAGTTTTTTAGGATCCGGGGTGTGTTTAGGGCGTGGTCGCAGAGTTTTCCTGCTGCACTGGAAACATCCCCCCCTGCTGAGATACCGTGCCACCGCAGCGCATGCAAAGAGAACTGTGTCAACGATTTATCAGATGCTCCAGGATCTGGCCCCAAAGGCGGCCCCAGCTAGTAGGAGATTGTGGGCGGCAGCTATGGGTCAGGACCTGGGATTTCTAAGGGGATGGGAAAGGTGCTCTCCATCTGCATGCTGTTAGCGAAGCGCTGTATCCTCATGGTATGGTCAAGCCCTGTGGCCCAGACCGTGGGGAAATGGTTGAACGATTTGGCACGGAGCCGGTGTATTGTAGATCGCCGTCAGCCCGCTCCAGGCCGTTGTGATATTTGGGATCCAGTCCGTGAGTTTTTGCTGGCCAGGGAGGGAGAGGGCAATGATGTGGCTGTGGGGGTGAACACGGATGGAACTCGAGTTGGAAGTTCACCTGTGTTAAGGGCTCCGAGCAGGATTGCAATCCAGGCCCATGGCATATGATTGTTATATCCGGCTCGGCAGAAATGTATGTTGCAGCTGTCCCTATGCCGGGTGGGCCCTTAGAAGTATTTTGTACATGTAAGCTGTGGATATTGCGGCCAGATGCGTTTATCTCAAGCGAGGGTATTTGTCTTTATGCGTTCTTTCTCATGATCACATGTGGTTTTTTCGGGGGGGGGGGAGTCGAGGGGGTGCTATTTTATGATGTGAATGAATTCACAAATAAAGTTTAAAAAAAAGATTACTTCGGCTGGAAAAATATCTTGAAACAGGATGCCACATATAGTTCAAAGTGCAGTTGGTCCTACCAATTTCTGAAAGAGCTGATATACTCAACATAGAGCTAAGAGGAGAAGGAAACAGTGCTGTGCGCATGAAGCAGCAATGTTCTTCTGGTTCAGAGAAAGAATTCACAGAATGGTCAGAGGAGTCTTGTGTCATCAGAGGTGTTCATCCATACGCACAACGACAAGGATCCCAACCGCAAAGACGAACAGGCCAGTGGCACAATTGTAGAGAGGAAGCCAAGAAAGTCTTGAACAAATAATCTTTGCAACTCTAGTTATTTCTTTCAACTTCAACATGTCCCAGGACTCTCACGTGCGCGAGTATCCACTGCAAAGAGTTTCATGCACGTCCATTCAGAACTGGATTTAATCTTGGGACGGTCCTGAGCGTGGATGGAGGCTGTACCCATCCACGGATGGTCCCTGGATGGACCGGGAATGGACCTGGATGGTCCTTTTGTGTCGCACCAGCTTAGAGCCTCTATGCCTGCCTGGTAAGCTCTTTTGTAGCTACGCTGGTTTTCAGCCGAGCCAAGTGTTTTCCAGGCTCACGGTTCCACCAGGGAGGGCCCCTCTCCCTTTCCTGATTTTGTGCTATAGTTTTAACTGGTTTTTGCCCAATCAGCTCTCGAGAACAACTAGACTGTTCATTCATGCTCTTAGGAGTGCCTTCTATGCTTATGCATGGCTTCCTAGTCCCATTACTGATCGTTAGATCTTACAGTGAGTCAACTGGTCTCTCCCTCATCTCAGTCCTTAAGGGATACATGCTCCTTAAGGAGTACTCTTCCTCATCCCCGTACTTTCTATATTGGTGGCATGACAGACACTAGGGAAAGTGTTGGAGGGGTGGTAGAAAGGTCTGTTAGGGTTAGGTGGGCTATGGGGATACCATGTTCTCCCCAAGTCATCACTAACCCCATAGGGGGTGTCCCTCCCCATGAGATCCACCAGCTGAGAACCACTCCCAAGGGGACTATCAGGTAGCAGCCTCACTTGCCTGGCCTCATGGGAAGGGGCTCGCCCCGCAGGGGAGAAGTGACGACATCCGGGGATTCATCACACTGGGCACCCTGGCAGTGGAGGCATGGGCTCACTTCATATGCCCTGGAACCTCACCGCTGTCTGGGTGGTGAGAATCACTTGCAGAGGCTCACGCCAATGCGGTTGAAGTGCGGACTTCCTCTAATACACTCGCAAGTAAATCCAGTCTCAAGGCTGGAGAGAGTAGCAGGATCCAGTAGCTGGTTATTCTCATCTTCCTGGTTCTTCGCTGTGTGTCTCTCCTGTGGGTCAAGGGATTCATTGCTTGATGCACGGGCTTCTGGTAAAATGAAGTTTTGGAAAGCGAAAGAGAACCCTGGACAGCTGCCACAGGGGGCACGGCCACATTGCAGCGGGTGCGCGAGAGCCCAACCTGAAATAAAAAAATGTTTAAAAGATTTGAATTTACATTTTTTTTTAAATCGAGGAAATGTGCAGGGGCGGCTCACAGGGTCAGACTGGAGCATAAAAACGTTCTCGTGCACCAATGAAAAAGTGGCCCACAGCTGCAAATGGCAATACATTCCTTTAGTGACAGACTGTTTCAATAGTACTAAAGGGGGGGTTTTATGCTAAAATGTATTATTGTGATATCTAAAGAATATTTATTCAGCAACAACGGTAAAAACTACTAGCCACATGGTGAAGTAACTCATCAAACTGGCCCACATTGGCCAAAAAAGTGATGCAATTTTACTGGCCCACACTAGCATTTTTCATGTTTGGTTGCAGTTCAGTTCCCCACCCGCACATGCTCACTGAGCCATGCAAGGCTGGGGGCATTTTGCTTCACCCGCCTTGCATAGCTCATTGGAAACGCTGACTGGGGAACTCCATGTCTGTATGTGCGAGGGGAAGCTCCTGCGCCTCCTCGCACATACAGGTCGAGCAGCCTCTAGTGGGGTGTTTCAGTACCCACGCATTTCAGCACCCACACACAGACACATGCAGGCCCCTGCGCACACATGTGCAGGAACTTCTTGCTTCCTGAATCCTGTTCATAGATGTGTGCATGCTTGTGTTATGAGTGAGTGTATGGTGATGGGTGCTCGTGTGAATGATAGAGCTATTGCTGTGTGTGTGTTTGTGTTGGTCTATGTAGCTGATTTTGGCAAAAAGGGGGTTGTACAACAAAGGTATTTTAAAATTGCCTTTGTTGCACAATCCCCCTACCCACCTGCCAAAATCAGCTCTCCTTCTGAGGTGCTGTGGAGCCCAGGGAACAGGGATGGTGCCGGCCTCCTGGTCCCCCGCTTCCCCCCAGCCCGGCGCCAATTGCAAACTGTTTAGCATTTTACCCAATTTGTTTTTTAAGTATGCTCTAAAATGCAACATTTCAACACAATATATTTTTTTTAATTCCAGAGGGGGTAAACTCCCCAATCCCCCTTGATAGGTTCTGGCTCCCTCGCTGCACTTGATCACTATGGCATACCTGGGGTAAATATGCACCCCCTTTGCTTAAAAAATTCACCAGCCGCCATTGGCCCTAGGACTGTGCTGGGGGCAGGGTGTGGGAGCCCAGGGACTGTGTTGGGAGCAGGATGGGCAGGAGCCATGGGATCGTGGTGGAAGCAGAGTGGAGAGAGCCCAGTGTCTGGAGTGGGGAGAGCCCAGGACTTGGTAAGAGTGAGATGAAGGAGCGCATGGACTGTGATGGGAGCAGGTGGGGGAGCCCATGGACAATACTGGGAGTAGGGTGCGGTGACGACGCACGATATTTCAATGCCATTTGGACTTACTGTCCATGTGGCATTTCTGGGGGCGGGGCTGCCCACATTTTGCTCAGGGGGAGCCCACTGCTAAAATGTTTGAAGACCACTGGGTCTGCATGATGTTAGGCAGGCATTGGATCATTGACAGTGGTACTCCCCACTTGTAACCAGGCACTAGGGTCTAGTGGGGGGCAGACTGTAGGGCCATCCAAACTCCCCACCGCGTCTCTGGGACAGAACGGACCCTGGTAGACCTCGTACCCCAGGTTAGGAGGGGTCCCCATCCCCCAGTGACAGGTTCAGGTCTCTGACCCTTTCGCAGTATCTTGTTACCTTAACATATGTAAAGGAATAATATGAATGTCCTTAGATTTAGGAGTCCAGCACAGAGCATAAGGTATGATTAAGAATGTTCAAGAAGACATTACACAGGTTTGTCTGCATACCGGATGTAGCCCCCGTACCATGAGGTGAGTCTTTGCCAGAATGCACACTCATACCTATTTTGTCTGTCATACCTGCCTGCCCCCATACCATGAGGCTCGGCTCTGGCTATGTATGTTTTAAGGATATTCCTTTACGACTGTGGCCCTCACGTGCCCTTGCACCTCGATGACTACGCAAATGCACTTACTGAAACTAGCGCCTTGATGCCTGAGGTCTTTGTCTACTGGTATCAATGTAAAAATAAATAAATACATTGGTTTAATAGTCCATGATGGGGGTTGCCTAATTAAAATAAGGAAACGAAATATGTAGAGGCAGTTTATGTGGCTTGCCATTGTGCAATGGGTTCCTAGAGTTAAGGAACGTGTATGTGTGTTATTACTTATGCGTGTGTTTAACATTTTCATGGGTGTGTAAAGGGTTTACTACACTTCCAAAACGTTCTGTACGTGTATTGTTGTGGGCAATGCATATGTAAATGTATTCGGTCTGTGTGATGTTTCAATCCAGTTTTATGCGATTTGGATGTTACGTTGCGAAAAAGAAAAAAAATCTATGTAACATGGGATTGTGCAAGACTGCAGGCCAATACCGCCCCAGGTAATGCCCCCGTGGCCGTAGTTACAGGCCCAAGCGTAGCGAAGCCCCAGGGGCATTACCGCGGGTGGTATTGGCCTGCAGTCGAGGAACTTATTGCCATTAGTACCCCGTCCCATTAGACCGGGGTACTAATTGCTTTTTTTTCTGTTCCAAAACACACAAAAAACCAAAAAAAAAGTCAAAAAAAATGGCCGCCGGGAAAGGCAAAACATAGTCCGTTTTCCCACTCCATGGCAGCCATCGGGAGTGGCCGCGCTGGGAACACTCTATTCCCAGCGCGTCCGCTCTCGAGAAAAGAAGAAAAAAGAAGGTAAGTGGGGTGGGGAAGAAAAGAAAAAAAAAACGTACCGTGGTCTCCGGCAGGGTACGATGGAAGCCTCCAGCCATGTGGAGGCTTGGAGCGGGGATGCCCCCGCTCCGAGTCTCCACACGGCTGGGGGTTTCCATCGTCCCCCCCCAGAGACTGTGGGATAGAAGATGAGTGGGGTGGGAGGAGGGAGGAGGAAATGGGAAACAAAAAAAATTATGTTTTACCTGAGTCCCCGGCAGGGGACGATGGAATCCTCCAGCCATGGGGAGGGTCGGAGTGGGGATTGCCCCGTTTCGAGCCTCCTCATTGGCTTAGGGGCTGCCACGCCCCTCGCCGGGAACAGAGTAGCTGGTACGCAAGGCGTAAAAGGGAATACCGTGTGGTATGGCTCGCAAATGAGCCAATCACCATGCTGTATTCCCGTTGCGCCGCGCGTGCCGGGTACTAATGCGGTGTATGGCGTACTTTCTGAATTACATTTAATAGACATATTTATTAAGGAGTTAGTGGTGGAGATTATATTTTATTTGTTTTGCTTTATTTTAGCCTACCCCAGTGAATTAACTCTCCACTGTACATTGGGGTTTCCCAAAATTGGCTGTACCGTGTATTATTTTTTCAACACAATGTTTCACCGTTCCTCAACCCCCACTAAACATTTTATAACAGACTTTTTAATCAGTGGGTACTCGCATACCCTACTTATCCTCAATAATCCCCCTACTCAACACTACTGTTCCTCGGGAAGAAGGTCTGTGAGTCGATACAGAGGTCATGGGAATACAGGCACCCCTATGGTTCATACATCTGTGCAACACTAACAGTGGTTGAGGCCTTCTCGACGTTGCCTGAGCCTTTTCGGAGTCTGTAACGCTGCGCTTAGTTCTCAGCCTAAAATGTTGATTTCATTCGGACATGCATAAGTGTTCTTCGGCGCTGTTGCTGTGTGTATCCCTCCCTCTTACTGACGAGCCTGCTGATTCTGCTTCACCCTCCCTCTTCCTTTCCACTTCCGGGTCTGCCGTATTCCCTTCCCCGCCCTTCATTTCCTGGTGTTCTCTGCAGTATCTTGTATCCACGTGGCGCCTTAAAAACACTGAATAAATACAAAATATACTGAAATCAGAATATCTCCCGAGGTACAAGTTTCGGGGATATGAAGAGCGGTGGTGGTGGGAAAGCATGGTGTGTGTGGGGGGGAGGGGGCGCAAATACTTGACAGTAAAAAACATTAGTCTTCCCACAATCTTAAATGGGCAAAAAAAGCGTGAAAGGAGATTTTTTCATTCGCACAATTTTTCCATAAAACAGCGCGATGGAGTAAGAGCTTCAATATATTGATCCACACGGTTTCCGCTGTGCCCTAAACTTCATCTGAGTGGCTTCATAGCTTTGTATCGACTAAATGGGCAGCTCTTGAGATAGAGAAAGTCAAGCCAATAACTGTCTGCTTAGGAATATGCGTGGGCAGGGGTGTTGCTAGTTCTGGAAAAGACCCGGGGCTACGCTGATGTCGGAACTGTCGGGACTGGGGGCTAGCTAGCCTTTTGGCTGTAGCTCCTGAAATTCTATCTGGGGCTACAACCAAAAGATCAGGGGCTATAGCCCCCCTTAGCCACCCCCTAGCAACGCCTCTGTGCGTGGGGCTATTTGGATCAAAAGCAAGGTGGGACCAGACCTAGGTTATCAGCCACTGGTTAGTGACCAAGACTTAGTCATGCAACTTCACTTTTCTGAATTTTAATTCAGTAAACTCAGCACTGCCATATCCCCATTTATCGCCCTAATGCCCACAGCAGAAGTGTGGTCTGTTACTGAGCCTTTGCCATTGATGCCCTGATGCATAATGCATGGCAGGAAAGGTGAGAGCTCTCTGTATCTACAGCTGGCGGTGAGTCCTGGACCCGACGTGCCGCGTTACACCCGGCTCATGTCCGCTAACTGCATGGCTGGGTCTTACTTCCCATCGAGGCCCCAGCCTTAGACATGTCTCTTTGCCCCTTAACTCCGCATCTATGTTTTTTTAAAAGGGGATTAGACACACTGTGGCTTTCACCAGTTTAGGGTTCATTTCCTAGTTCGGAAACCTGCTCCAAATCGGAAATGCTGTTGCTGGTATGCAAAAAGGGAGAGCAATGCAGGCTCCACAAATACCCGATTACTTCAGGGAAGTTCTCATTCTATTAAAGACAAGTGAGCAAGTATATGGCTTTCATCTGGCTGTTGGGGCGGCCATGGCTTGTAACGGCCCGCCAACCCGAGCCAAGCTAGGGCGGAGCGAAGCGAGGGCCATGGCCATTTGCCGCCCCCCCACAGGGGTGGGTGAAAGCATTTGCATCCTGGGGTTTAACAAGCGGGCAAATGGTTTATTCTTTTTTTTCCTCCAGAGATTATCTCTGGAGGAAAAAAAAAAAGAAACAAAGATCGCCACCGCCTAGGTAAAAGGGACTGAGTCCCTTTTCCATTTCTATGGTGACAGCGGCAGGCGAGAGGAGCGCTGGCAGAAGAGCACAAAGCTCTGGTCTGGCAGGTAAGTGGGGAGAGAGGGAGGGGATGGGGAATGGGTTTAGATTGTTTTGGGGGAGGGTGGCAGTAACCGGGAGAGTCTCCCTGTTGCCTCCCCACATTAAAAATGACGCCACCTTGGGAAGGGCCTCGGGTGGCTGGAACAGCGGGCAGAGAATGTGTATTCTCGGCCGCTGTCCCAGCCACGTGATTGGCTGAGCGCCCTTCCCTGAAGCAAAGGATGCTTCACTTTCTTCAATTCTGCTTTCAGCAGCAAACTCAGCAAGCATTGGCAATGCCAACAGTTTTGACTTTTGTGTAGGCAAGGGAAAGGCATTTGGCACGCACTGCCGTAGTGGTATTAATTGCCAATCAATGGTAGCAGCTGCAAAATGGTGTGAGCACTTGGGAATATAATAACAGTGTCTGGCAAATGACTAATACTTGTACGCAAGCCAGAACTGTTGGCTTTGCCAATGCTTGTTTTTAACAGGACTTCAGTGAAGAACACACATAGTGCTTACAAATCGAGTGGCTGAAGGCAGACCTGGTTAAGACATTTTTATTACACAGATGGCACATTTACTGCTCCATTTAAGTCATTGGGCCTCATTACGACCCTGGCGCTAAGCGAAAAACGATGGCGGTAAATGCTTACCGCCATCGCTTTCCGCCAGGTCCGATCATGACCCGTGACCGTTAACTACGATGCCAATAGCGGCATCGTAGTTAACGCTGCCGCAAACTGCGCTAAGGGTGCGCGCACGCGACCGCCCACACCGTACTTAGCGCCATGGCGGAAAGGCACGCAAATGCCGACCCAAGCGGACATGCACCTAACGCCATCAATGAGGCCGCTAAGTACCTTACCGCCATGGTGCAAATAACGCCATCGCGAACCAACCGTAAAGGGCCAATTCAAGTGAATGCAGCTGCCACAGGTGCACAGAAACAGCACAGGTGAAGACAATACAGACTCAGGGGAGTATAAAAAGAGCACACCCCACCCCTACCCACACCCAGTCACACTCCACAATGATGCCAATACGACTAGCAATGTTGGGGCTGGAGGACCTGATAGCAATGCATGTGCTACTACAACAGCAACAGCAACAACAACAACAACAGGCAGCACAGAGGAGACGCAGGAGGAGAAGGAGGGCAAGGCAGGCCCAGCAAGCCCCACCAGCACAGCCAGTGCCACCACGCAGGCAGCCCCCAATCCCACGCATCAGAGCCAATCCAAACAACCTCACTGCTGAGCAGATCCACACCCTGTACCGTTTGGACAGGGACACCATCACCGCCATCGTAGACATGACACACAACGACATCGTCAGCATGATAGAAAGTCCAACCGCCACCCCCCCCCTACTGAAGGTAGTGGCTGTACTCCACTTCCTGGCCACAGGCACCTACCAGCACACAGTGGGGCACCTGCATGGCATTTCACAACCATTATTCTCACAAACACTCATCCAAGTGCTCGATGCCCTCCTCAAGCACACAGACGACCACATCTCATTACCACGGACTGCCCAGGAGATTGCAAACACCAAAGTGGGTTTCCATGCACTAGCCAGCATACCCGGTTGCATTGGTGCCATCGACTGCACCCATGTGGAATTGGTGGTTCCACGTGCCATGGAGGTACCGTACCGCTACCGGAAACAGTTCCACTCTGTCAACGTGCAAATGGTCTGTGACTCCAACAAGATCATCACACATTGTTGTGCCCGATTCCCCGGATCAACCCATGATTCCATGGTCCTGAGGAACTCCACAATACCACGCTACATGGAGCGACATGCAGGCCCAAGATCCTGGCTACTCGGTGAGTGCGATGTCATGGAAGTGGGCATGGGAATGACGTACCAGTGCATACTCCACCTGGCTGAAAGGGGGGGGGGGTGATGCATACTCCACCTGGCTGAAAGGGGGGGGGGGGATGATGCATACTCCACCTGGCTGTGAGTAACACAGAGAACGGATACAGAGGAAGGCCACTCACAATGCACAAAACCCCTCTGCATACATAGGGTGATGGCATGCAAAACAGGCCATGGCAGCAATGAGCATATACTGGTTGCATAGTGTGAATCAATTAGTGCATGTAGAAGTGAGCCAAGGTAACAGTTCCATGCCAGCCATGGTGGGACATCATGTTCCTGATCAGACAACATGACTGACACATACATTCTCGCCTACATACAGGTGATGCAGCCTACCCCCTGAAGAGGTGGCTCCTCACGCCAGTCCGGAACCCGCAGAACCAGCACGAGGAGGACTACAACCGTGCACATACACGTACTCGTGTGGTCATAGAGCAGACATTCGGCCTCCTGAAGGCACGGTTCCGAAGCCTCAGCAGGTCTGGTGGGGCACTCCTGTATGGCCATGAGAAGGTGGCAAAGATCGTCATGGCATGTGTCATGCTGCACAATATGTGCGTCAGACGGAATGTGCCCCTGCCCCCTGACGCAGAACTGCAACCACCTGACGATGAGGATGAGGATGAGGAGGGTGCAGAAGGGGCGCCACCACATGGAGGAGGCGATGCACAGGAGGGGCGTGCCATGCGCCAAAGTATCATCAACCACTGCTTCTAGCACACACGGCTGGTGTTCATCGCATGGAGACTGCACTTGGGGCACTGTGTGACTCTGGGGCATGCACACTGAGGACTGGACACCAATAAAGCACACATACGCAATGAAAATGTCCACACATTTCCTTTTTTGAAACGAAAAAGTGTATTTGAACTATGAACTGTCGTGTCACACCCCCTCCCACCTCCCACCTCCCCCCTGCACACCCCAACACACCCCCTCCCACCTCCCACCTCCCCCCTGCACACACACCCCCCCAAACTCCCCCCTTAACTCCCCAACACACCACCCCGCCACCCCCCTGCACACCCCAACACACCCACTCCCCCCTCCACCCTCCCCCCCCCCCTGGAATCCCAACAAAGGTGTGAGTTGGTCTGTGCAGCAGTGTCAGTAGTAGGATTCCTACACTGTCCGGCCACTATTGGCAGCCCCCTCCACTGGCCCCCGGGGCACCCCTGCCTGTGCTGCGGAGGTTCCTCCCCGATCGGCGGATGGGGCTGCTCGGTGTCGAGCTGGCAACCGAGGAGGATCCTGCCTGCTCATTTGGACGCATGGCCCGTATTGTCTGCACAAGGTCAGTGATGGCGTGCCGCACAGCAGCTAGTTCCGCGCAGATGTCCTTTGTGGACGACTCTATAGCTGCCTTCACAGTCTCAGCACATTTCTCCATTGCTGCACTTGACCCCCCACATTCAGCAACATGTTCTTCGAGCAGCGAGGAAAGTTGCTGCTGCCGGGTGGCAATCGCCTCCAGAGAATGGTTGGAATTCTGGCCCATGGCTAATGGCAGTGGTATTCCCATTGGGCTGATCTGCCCCTGCAGCGGGGATGGAGTGGCTGGCCAATCGTCATCCTCTGGCTGACCCTGTGTGGCATCCGCATGCGGGCTGCTTAGGGACAGGTAGGGGGAATGAGGGTGGCCTGTGGGGCTTCTGACATCACTCTCCTCAAAGATCCCTGCTTCGCTATCGGAGGAGGCAGCAATGGCAGCAGTCTCCCCAATTGTGCTGCTTGCAGCAGAGGCTGTGGCTTCTGTGGGCATGATTGGTGTGATGTCTGCTGCTGCTGCTGCTGCTGTACTGCCTGCTGGGGTGGCTGTCTGTGCCCTGTCCTGTTTCCCTTGCATGGATTTTGCCTGCTGTGGTGTTTTCCTCGGGACGACAGAGGTGGAGGGTTGTGGCGTTGGCACAGTTGGCCTGGCCCTCTTGGTGGGTGTGGAGGCTGTGGTGTCCTCTTCCTCAAGGTCGGAATTTGAGCCTGTGGTGGGACAGAGGAGGGGGAGTGTTATTGATGGGTCTGCGGACATTGGCCGGGCATTGTGGCGACTGGCATCTCATCAGTTAGTACATGTGGCACATTTCATGCAGGGGAAAAAAGTTGTCTCCCTTTTGTGTGGAAGTAGCATGGAGGTATGTGGGTGCCTGCAGTTAGGGTGTGCGTGCTGCATGTGTACAGGGTGCAGATCGGATGTATCTGTGGGCAGTCTCCTGCTGATGTGTTGCATTCACACTATGGGCCAACATTGTACTTCACATGAATGGACTTAGGTGAGATTTGCATGCCTTGATTTGAGCCACCTACCTGCATCGCCCGATGTCGGGGCTCCTCTCTCCATTCCTCCTACTCCTTCAATGCTCTGCATTCCGATTGTGGAGGCACAGATTTCCTCCCATGGCTGCAATTTTATAGGGGACTCCGATCCTCCCCCAGTTGCCATTGCCAGGTTCATGTTGGCTGATAGTATGCTCCTGACTCTGAGCCGGAGATCGTCCCACCGCTTGCGGCACTGTTTGACATTGCGGGGTGTTGTTCCCACGGCACTGACCCGCTGAGCTACCAGTGCCCATATGGCCTTCTTCTTGGATATGGCCGGTCTTGTCAGTTGGTTGGAGAATACCACTGCAGCGTTCTCCTGGAGGGTCTCCGCTAGAATGGTAAGCTCCTCTCTGGAGAAGCGGTCTTGCCGCTGGCGGTCACAGGCTTTTTTCAAAACTTTAGGCATCTTCCTGCAGGTAGAAGGTTGAAGACCGTATTGGCGGGGTCTCAGGCTCGGATGTCCAGTGGTTTCGGAGGATGGCAATGGATTGTGTTTTTAAAGATGGCCGCCGTGCTCTTTCCCGTTCCGCCGCGGTGACGCTACTTCCGGTTCCGCTTATCTACGGTCACCGCTAATTGCGGTGACCGCTAACTACGGTCACCGCTATGTACGGCGGTGGCGGTGGTGCACCTTGCGCCGCATACGATGCCGGTAGGTGCCGTTTTGGGGGCATTACCGCCATGGCGCTGTTTACATTACCGCCATGGCGTAATGCTCGTGCGCGATGGGTCCTAATGTGGCGCACTTTACGCCATCGTCCCACGGCGTTAACGTTCATTACGCCATGGCGGTAATGACGGCGGATTACCGCCAGGGTCGTAATGAGGCCCATTAACTCTCAGAAGACTGCTTTGAAAAAACATTGGCAGGCACTTTGAACATAAAGTTTGATGCTAAGTCTTGATAAAAGACTGCACAAAGAGATCCCAGGTGGGTGCATTTTGGACCGCGGGGGGCAGGAAGTTGGTGGGAATGGCCATAGGTATTGGCATGGCCCATGGCAGTCAATGAGTGGGTACAACATCAAACCACACCTACAAGCTTTGTGTCCCCCGTCTGCTCCAAAGGCAATACCGACTCTCCTTCCGCTCGAAGAAGAAAACCTATATCCAAGCTTGCATCTCTGGGGCCACTAACAACACGGCTGAAATGTTAAAAATCTGCAAGCAACTCGCCAATCCTTCTGCAGAATCCACCTCTCCTCTGCCATCCCAGCCCCTCTGCACTGTCCTTACACTTCATAACCAAACCTCAGGACATCCTGTCCTCATTCTACTCTTCACCCCTCCCTTCTCCCTCACCCGCTCTCAGGCCTCCCTTGGCTCCCCTCTCACCTTCCCTCCGACTCTCCTCTTTCTCTGCCATATCACTGGATGAGATCTCTATACAAGTCCTCTCTATGAAAGTCTCCTCCAAACAGGTGCTCCCTTGTACCTCCAGAACTATCAAGGACAACATTTCATCCCTGGCTCCAACCTTGTCTGATTTCTGCAATCACTCCTTTGCCACTAGCTCCTTCCCGCTAGCCCTCAAGCACTCCCTTGGGCACCCTCTCCCCAAAAAGCTTTCTGCCGACCACTCCTGCCCGGCTAACTAGCACCCTACCTCCATTATCCCCTCCTGGGAAATCTCTTGCAGAAGCTGGTCATCTCCCAGTTGATCCACCACACTGAATCTGTTGGTTGTCTCCATGAACACCAGTCTATCTTCAGAGCAGCCAGAGACACGGAAACCGCATTCCTGAACACCTGTGATACTTTGCTCTGTTCTCATCCTTCTTGGCATTTCCTCTCCCTCTGATACGGTCAATCATGCCACCCTTATAAATCGACTCTGAGATACCCTTGGCATCACAGACCTAGCTCTGGACTGGTTGACCTCCTCCCTGTCTGACCGACCTTCCCAGGTTCAACTGGGCCCTTTTCTCCCACCCATCACACTCTCCACCTGTGACGTCCCTCAGGGTTCTATCCTCTCGCTGTGGTTCTTCAACATCTACCTTGCCCTTCTAGCCCATTTGATCTCCACCTTCTCTCCTCACTTCCAGTGCTATGCAGACGACACGCAGCTCTCCTTCAAGCTTTCCTCCCCTTCCTCCTCTTCTTCCTTTCGCATTCCTGACTGTCTGACTGCTATTCAGGCATGGTGTACTGCTAACAATCTCTGCCTTAATGCCAGTAAGACTGAGATCCTTCTCATTGGGATCCCTGCTCCCTCCTTCCCGCCTACTCTCTGACCGCCCTCCATGGGCCCCTTCCCCTCACCCTCCTTTGAGGCAAAAAAACCTTGGTGTCATCTTTGACTCCTCTCCCCTTCTCTCCTCACATTACCGACCTTGCCAAGAAGGCCCACTTTCAGCTGCTTCTCCTGAGAGACATTCTCCCATTCCTCACCTTCCCCAAGAAACTCATTGCCTCTAGAGCTCTGGTCCTCTCTAGGCTGGACTATTGCAACAGCCTCTTCCTCAATCTGCCTTAATACTCATTTGCCCCTGTCAGCTTTTCCGGTGGTATGAAATAAGACAACACTCTCAGTACGTTTCAAAACAAGTATATTTATTTTCTTTAACTTCAGATAACAGCACAACTTTTCTGGCCTTTCTTATTCTTCCAGCAAATAGGTCACAGTACCAACATAAGCGGACCACCAGGCGGATTTGCGTGAGCCCTCTGGATCTCTCAACTTGACTTGTCTGGCTGAGCTTCTGACCCTTTTCCAAGTCTTTCCTATTTCACTAGTTTTCCTATTTTTTTTAATATCTTTATCATGTCTCTTGGGCAGAATGCCATACAAAGTTAGCAATTCCCCATCCAAATACTTCAATAGGTTCTTCCGGGTATCTTTAATAGTTTGTTATTCTTCCCCAATGGTGTAGCTTGCGTAATGCTTCATTACGTTTTTAAGTGGAGATTTCATCAGCTTAATCCTGGGATATTTTCTGGGGAGAAACCAGGGCTCTCCAGCTAATCGGCTCTTGAATCGACATGCCCCCTCAGCTGATGGGGACACGGCCTGCAGTCGAAGAGTATGGCCCGCCCCCTCAGCTGTTGGTATGCGGCCAGCTGTAAAAGCCGAGGGCACACCTCCTCCGCTCTCCCCTTCTACGGCGCTGGCAGATCGCTGGTCTTCACTGCAGCACCAGCAGCAGATATCCAGTTCAAGACCGTTTCAAGGGGCCTCGTACGAATCAGAATGTTGGAGCTCACTGTCCCTCTGGGTATGCATAGCAATCTTGGCTTCTTCACCGGAACGTACGGATTCATGAAATATCCGTATTATTTGAATTAACAGTTTAGCCTAATGTGGCTTCATAAACAGTCTCTTATCATACGACGAAAACTTCAACAGCAAAGGCCTTTACAGTTCTTTAAAAGACTTCTTCACTCAGTCGGCCCACTCATAACGGCCATCTTCCTCCATTCCAGCTGGCCCCTGTCAACGAACACACTGCCATTAGAATAAGGCACCCTAACAGCTGATTACATATACACGGTTTGCTGAATGGCCTGTCCATCAACCCACTAAGGCCCACCTCTCTGACCTCAACCTTTTACTCTTTCATTGCCGTGATGTCCGGTATTGCCGGACAAGCCCCCCTGGAACAGATTCTTCGGCTTAACACTTACACACGCCCCCTTCAACTTATCCAGAATAGGACTGCAAGACTTATCCTTGGCCTCAAGCTCAGGGAACACATCTCCCTAGCCCAAAATAACTCTCCTCTGGCTCCTGTTTCTGTGAAGGATCAAGTTCAAGACCCTCTGCATCATCCATAAAGCCTTCTGGGATCTGCAACCCCGCTACCTCCAACTCACTCTCCCTAAATACCTCCCTGATAGAGCCCTTCAGTCTTCTAGCTCCAACTCTCTGCAGATCATATGCTTTTCCAAGGACAGAATGGGGGGTAGATCTCTCTCTACCGCAGGAGCCTCCCTCTGGAAAGTTATCCCTGCCCCTCTCAGGCTTGAGCTGGATCTCCTTAAGTTCCAGAAGCTTCTGAAGACCCTCCCTTTCTCTTCTTCCTTCCCTCCTTTTCTCAATTTTTCTTTCCCTCTCCCCCACCCCTGCCAATGTTCCCTTCTGCCGCATTTTGACAGGCTGCCTTGTTCCTTCTGAGTCTTACAGGGCACAAGGCCCTCCTCTCCCGGTCTACCCCTGCACTTTGTTCTCCCTAACCCCACCGCACAAACCTGCACTTGCCCTACTGGCCTCCCTCCCCTGTACTAGCCTTCACACTTAGCATGTGGACCCTCAATCCCTGCACTCCCTACTTTCCCCTGGCACTTGTCCACCGGGCCTCCCCTCAGCACTCGCATAACCCAGCAGTTCATCCCCCTCGCTCCCAGCATTGCGTGCTCTACACCCATCCCTACCCATCTTAGCATTAAAGCATTCCGCTCTGACCAGCAACACCCCTCCCCCCAACTCCCCTGCACTTCTTGTTACTGCACTTGCACGATCCGAATGACACAAGGCCTAGTAGGACTGTTTTTTGTTATTATTTAACCCTGTCTGCCCCCCCCCCCGTCCCCTCACCCCCCACTTTTGTCTTGTGGCACCTTGAAACACCATTTGCTGTTTAGGTGCTTTATAAATACCCAATAAAAAAAATAAAGTACAATATACTATTTCTCCCTAGATATACTCTAATGCAAGATTTTCAGTTTATAGGTGGCCCGGGGAAAGGCACAGCACTTAATATCGAGGGGCATGCCATGCTGAATGTCCTGCCCTCTGAATACATAGCACATAATCCCTTATGCTGTTCCATTATTCTGTGCTTACATCGCTGAACCACAACCAAGCCTACAACTTCCTGCTTAAATCGGTCATACCAAATACCAGAAGCTGCAAAGTCTTCCGACAAAATGAATGGATGTCATTTAGGGCTTGTCTTGGGAGGATATCTCAGGGGCAACGTGCTCGCCTTGGAAGTAAGACAACACAGAGCACCACAGGTCCGATCCCCGGTCCGTACTTAGCAGGCGTCAAGTCCTAATAATTACAGTGGGGGGACTCATCAACAAACACAATGGCATGTGACCTCGCCAGAAATTAGCATATCAAGGTGAAATCTGCACATTTAATTAAATTGGGTTTGCATAACCACCCAAATTGCACAGGACGAATGGCATTTGCCTTTCATAAAATCAACACACACACAAAACCAAGAGAGGATATTTTCTCCTAATAGTGTTTTTGAAAATTTTAAAAGATGTACGTGTTTTGAACTCCAAGAACCAATACAAATGTTTTCCATGGGACATTTCACCTTTAGTTATTTGTTATTTCTCATCATGTTATCTAGTGTAGTGGTGAAGTCCAGCCTGTAAACCTGATGACTGCGGTTTGATCCCAGAGGTCAGCTTTAATTAATACATTCTGAGAGGACATTCAATGTTTCTCATTTTAGCTGGGGGGACTGAGTCCACCCTCTGAATATAGTGGGTGGACTCCGTCCCCCCACGTGTACCCTCAACTTGAGCCCTGGTACTGCAATAACCTATCATATCAAATGCTAGCCGTGGCAGTCCCTCTGCTACTCCTGGTCAAAGGGTACCTCTCAATGGCAGTTAGAATTGTGTAGCTCCTGGGGACATCCAGTTCACTATAGACAGAAAGTGGCATTGATCACAAATCGTTCAGTTAGAAACATGTGCATTGCACGAACTGCTAAATGCTGTAACATGCTTCTCCGTTTAAAATCTGTGATTTTTTTCAAACTTCTTGAATATGGAGCAGCCTGACTCTCTATGGCTGTGGATTGTATCCAAAGCATTGTTTTGGTTCTAATTCGATGGTGGGGCAATCTTTATTTTCATAAACTGTGGTAACAGAATATAAAACGTATAAAGGACTTGACAATTCATGTATGGAAATGAGCAAAAATGCTTTTAACAGTATTGACGAAGCAATACAAAATAAAAGGACGTGTACCAAGGCTTTAAGTGCTTCATGGCTAGGAAGTGCTGGCCCCCACAGTCTCCGAAGAGTGGCTCTGCCGGGGCTCGCTCATTAGTCCTATAATACCTGCCTACATTTGAAAATCAAAATTCCTGAGATTTATGCCCCGCCCACAGCCACACAAGACTCCGCCTATTTGCACATGGCTTCGCCCACACGTCCAACAGGTAAACTCGGTTGTTGTAGGCTTCAGTTTGCTTACTATAGCATTGAAAATAATTCATTCAATGCCATAGTTAGCAAAATGAACGCCGTGCTGCCGCCTTCACAATAGTGCTTTCAATCCATGTAATTGGATTGAAAGCACCATTTTTTGCGGTGGCGGCGGCTTCTGTTTGTTTACTATAGCACTGAAAATAATTCATTCAATGCTATAGTAAGCAAACTGAAGTCGCCGCCGCCGCAATAATGCTGCTTTCAATCCATGTCACTGGATTGAAAGCAGCATTATTCCTGCTGCAGCGCCGCCTTCATTTTGCTTACTATAGCATTGAATGAATGATTTTGGTAAGCAAAATGAACATGGCACCGCCGCCGTAATAATACTGCTTTCAATCCAATTATATGGATTGCAAGCACTATTATTACAGGGATCGGGGTCGCATTGAGCACCGTTTCCGGGTCTCGCCCAATTCTCCATCCGATTGGCTACCGGCGGCAGCCAATCAGGTGGAGAATATGACGGGACCCGGAAAGAATCTCAAAATTCCTATGAGATTCACGGGACTTTTCCGGAGACCCGGAGAAATGCTTAAAATTCCGGAGTCTCCGGAAAAATTCCGGAGGTTAGGCAGGTATGAGTCCTACTTTGTGCTGAGTCTCTGTGAGCAGTTCTAAGCTCAGTTGGAGAGGCAGGTGCATAATCATTCTTTTTTGCTGCACCCATCTCTCCTTTTGTTTCTTAATCTGTGGCGCCGGCCCCTGCGGGCAACACTTTCACGAGGCCGCATAAAGCACCGCTGTTTGGTGGAGAGGAGCTGAGAGGATGGTTGTAGCTGCATTGTTAGAAACCTGCCGGCAGGGATCGCTGGCACACATGCATTAACAAAAGGAGAGGCCGTTGCAGAAACATGAATGCTATAAATGCACCCGCCTCCCCCAATTGTATCTGCAAAAAAGCTAACCTCGCCCCCACCTCTGTACTTAGGCCACACCCCCTGGCAGAGCTTTTCCCCTGGATCTTATCACCCCACTTAAAGCACTGGATGCACCAGAATGACATTAAAGAAACAAGAATGGGATAAACGTTACTAGTGACATTAGTTTCGTATTGGATATTAATTTAGAACGCATTGTCCTGGGAGGATAGCTCAGGGTCAACGTGCTCGCCAGGGAAGGAAGACGACACGGAGCAACAGTGCGCGCTTAGAAACTTCTGGGTATTAAGCGTGTTGTAAATAACCTATCAGCTCAGATCAGATCATTGTGCTAGAGCAGGTGAGTGGGAGGCATAACAAGGCTGGCACACAGATGCATTTCAGTTCCAGAAATAGGTTTATTTCTGTCACCACAACAATAAAGGAATACGCTGAAAAGGAAAGTCTCTTTCAACAGTTCCAAAAAGGTTTGACCATCCCTTGCAGCTTGACTTTCTAATCATCAACCCTGGTCTTTGGGCTGCAGGTTTGTGGAGTACCCAAATCAATTCAGTACATTGACAAGACTCCAAGGGCCGATTTGCTCTGGGTTCAGATCACTCGGCAGGTCTCCTCCAGCAAACGAAGAAACTGCATCTTCCCAGGGCTAACCCACTCTTTATGGCTCTTGGGGGGCCCAAGATGTTCTACACTGGGCCATCTTCTTGCTCTAGTTTGCCAGTCTCGGACACATTTCCTTGCTGACTCCCACTCCTGTAGGTTTCCTGGCCTTGGTGAGATTGCACTGTTGTTTATCTCCTTCCACCTCCTCTAGCTTCTGCCCTGGTGCAAACTGGCCTGCTGGAACCCTCCAGTACTCTCTGCCTTATCGGGGCACATGCTCTCCTCCGACCTCCACGTGTATAGTAGAGGTATTTCTCCCCATTGGCTGTCTTTCCTCTGCCCCCCGCCCCCGCTTGATAAGGAACTCAAACACTTACCCCTCTTGGGTGGTTGAACTCTGCCACACTCCCCACCCTCTCTGAATGCTATTATTTCTAAAACCTCCTCACTCTATTAGATCTCATTACTTTCCTCAAACCTACTCACAACTTCCTCTTTTCCACTGATGGTCTGCCTCCTCCCCACATTCAGAAGTGACTGCTTCCGAGAGGGAAGGGTCTAGATAAACATGAAGATTACCCTTAACTGATAATCCCTTAGGGGAAAGGCTGCACCAGCTGGTAATGGCCAGCCAGCCGGAGGTGTTTCAGGCCATTACCGAGGGCTTAGGACCATTCCCGGCAGGTGGGACTGCCTACGGGCTTTACCACCTGTGAGGGTCTAGAAGTAAGAGATGGGCACAAATGTGGCGTGTAGATTGGCAAAGACTTTTATTAACAACCAAAAATGGGGGTTGGAGGAAATCCTCTCTAGCCCTACTGCTAAGAAGGGGTTCCCGCCTCAACAAAGTTAGCTAATGACACTGTGTCAGAACGTCCAAAGTAAAGTTTGCCATCCTGTGTCTAACCTATCCCTCACAAGCTAAACTCAACAAAAGGCGAAAAGGGAAATGTCCCTCTCATCGCCGACCTGCAGCTCGATGTTGTAGCTCAAAACAAAAGTTCCAAAAGGTTGTAGAAAAACAAGCAAAAGTTCTACAAGACTCATGGGGTTGTCTCCATATCCCCAGAGTCTTTCCAGCGTTATCCCACTTACTATCTGTGTCTTTAATTGATGGAAAAGAGTCTTGATCTTTTCTTGATAGACCTGATCCCCAGGTCCTGCAGAGGGTAGAATGCCCTGGTCACCTTTGCCAAACCGGTTTAAGGGTCCCGCACACCCTAGTGTCAGTGCCCCCTGGCCTGGTGCCCTCTCCTGCCAGGTAGGGTACGCCACATTATTGATTTCACAGTTCTGTCTTACAGTATTTGCTTCCACTTAGAGCCTTGTTTTACTCATCTGCAAAGGTCGTTGAGTGTCCTTTGTACACACAGCTTCTGTATTCCTCATACTTGTAACTTGGGGTATTCTTCCCCAGTCTGGGTCCCAGATCCCCTTCACATCAATAGAAGTGTCTTGGGGACTAGAACACGTGTAGTCGTTCTGGCTAATGATCATCATTCCTCGTGGCCTCTTCCTCGTCCCACTGGTTCTCATTGGGGATATACTGCTATAGAACATGGTGGTAATGGGGATTAAGAAGGGTCTTGCAGGAAGGTGGGAGGGTCAAGGGGATACTGCGTTCTTCCGAAGTGGTCACTGCTCTAAATGGGGTCCTCCCTACCTATGAGATCCACCTCCTGAGTAGCACCCCCAAGGGGACTATCAGGTAGCGGCCACACATCCCTGGCCTCATGGAAGAGGCTTCCCCATCTAAAGCAGTGACAATACCTCGGGATTCGTCACACCCCATAAATGGACACTATGGCAATAGGGGCCAGGGCTCCGGGTGGAGCCCCTCTTCTGTGCCTATTTTGTCCCTGAGACATGATTTGGAGAGAAAGATGGGTCTAAAGGTGGCATGTGAGGCCAGGAACAATAAAGACAGAAAAAGCCACAGGAGAGTTTCAAAAACACATCTTCTGCAGGCAGAAAATCACTCACTCCTCTGGGGGACAGGGAGAGGATGTAGGGAACATAAGTCTTGATCTTTCTTCCACTAATTTAGGTGCAACCTCTTCAGATCCTGATCAGAGCTGAGATCTGCGGTGTTGCATCCGGGACCCTGAGGAATGGGGCAAGAGGATTCACTTTGGGTGGGGTGGTGGCCCTTCTTTTTCTTTTTATCCTTCTCATTTTGTTCTCTCTGGAAGGGTCCTCTGATGTCTCGGGTATGGGTCCAGCTTTTGTAGGGGTCTCCACTGCAGATGTTTCCCGAATATATTTTGCAGAGGCTAATAATATCTGAGCTTTTCGCTCTCTCACTGCCCTTGAGTGCATTGACTGACAGGATCCACACTCCTCTGTGTCATCCTCTTTCCCAAGACAGAAAAAACGGAGAAGTGTGAATCCGTCACCAATATTGAGCGATATAACAAGCCGTGTAGTCTGATTTAGTCGACATATTGTCAACATAGATGAAAAATGTCTAGTGACCAAGAAGGCGCTGGCAGCGTTAAGCATATGTAAGGGTGACACCACTTCCGGCATGAGACAACACCAAGGAGTCGTGACTAGGTCGGCCTAAGAGCCGCACAGCGCCAGTTGGTGGCTTTTGGAAACTTTCCGAACCAGAATGCGTCTGCAGGGTGTTTCATACGATGAGGAGAATCTGTGGGAAGAACGAATCATTCGAAAAATCTTGCCTTGCATTGGGCAGGTTTTGTTTGCCTGATTTCTTATCCCCCATCACAGCTCAGCATTGGCTGGGGAGGAAGTGTAGGGACATTCCCCCCTAATCCTGCCCCTCCCTTCATTGAAATGCTGGAGCAGACAGACTCCTCCGTCGTCATTGGCTCCAAACACAATTCTCTACCCTTTGCGGTGGCAGTGCGGCAAGTCACCACCGCTTCCCACTCCCAGGTTCAAATGTGGGGAGTGTGGGGGGGGTGGATTTAGGCGGCTCCATCGCTGCCTGCTGCTAAAAATAAATGAAATGGAGCCCATGCTGCTGCTTCGTGGGCGCCCTGTACCACCTTCCGCCACCGTCTCCTGCATCACCGCCACACACACCAAGTAGGGGCCTATTGCTGTGGGGTACGGGGGGCAGGAGACCAGGTAGGGCCCTCTTGCGGTGGGGCTGTGGACACATGATGGCAAGTGGAAGTCTTTTGTTGTGAGAGTCTTAGGGATGGAGAGGCAGGGCACCACAAAGTGGTCTTATTGTTGACAAAAGCAACACCTTGATTTATTTCAAGTGCGCTTAGACTTCAGTCTATTAATTCAGGAAATTAGGTCGCTTCATCATTAATATTGTATTAGAAATATTTATAAGACAATAACGAATCATGAGAATACCCTTTTAAGTGCTACTAATTCGAAATGTCTCGTTGAAAACAGAAAACATTATCAGCAATATTAAATATTATGAGCAAAGAATATTTATCATTGTTATACATAAAGAACATTTGGACACTTTATTATTTTAGTTTCGATAAATAAATTGAAGTCTAAGTGCACTGAAGAAACTCACGGTTCTGGTTGTGTGAGTTCTGATAACAGGTCACAGGTGCAGGGGTGTTGCTAGGTCTGGAAAAGACCCAGGGCTACGCTGATGTCAGAACTGTCGGGACTGGGGACTAGCTAGCCTTTTGGTTGTAGCTCCTGAGATTCTATCCGGGGCTACAACCAAAAGACCAGGGGCTATAGCACCCTACCCCCTCCCCCCCCAGCAACACCTCTGCACAGGTGTGTGGTAATAGAAGAGGCACATTCCGTTATGAGGTAAGACATAAGCTTTAATAAAGACAAGACCCCATGCGGGTATATCACCATCGAGTCAGTCCGGCAATTCTCGAAACATGGTGGCGAAGGTACTTAAAACATTAGTGACCACATCTATATATACAAAAATGAGTCTCCATGGGATGATACAAATGAAAATGGAACAAAAAGAATAAGTTAAAAGGCAAGTGAAAGTTATGTTATATAGTCATCAAATCTCGGATGTCCCCTTCTCAACTGACCAGAAATGCTCTGACCAGGTTTGCCTTTGTCATGATGATCCAAGACCTTCTCCTGTCCCACTTGCACCCCTTCCTGTGAATCATCCCGAAACCGGTCAACATCATTGACGTGTGATGTGTAAGGCTCCTCACCAGTTGACCCCATGCGGTTGCTCCTGACATTGTCTCCCCTGTACTACTCATCTCCTGCCCCCTTTCTTCATCACTTTCCATAGAAACATTCTCCCTCACATGAGGATGGTGCACAATGGCAACACAGTCTTTGCTCCACCTTCTGCCGTCACCGGTCAAAGCATGTCTTTTCCACACTCTCGCCACCTCAATGGGATCAACAAAAAAAAGGAACACCCTTTTGGCACCGCAAAAGGTTTCTTTATTCGCACTGCATCACCCACTCACACCCTATTCCCATCCACATGCATATGTTCCCCAGCACACTGTTTATCTACTACTAGCCAATGAGGGAATATCTCTGAGTGCATTTTCCTGCCCCTCATCTTCTCAAACGGTGTTACACTAGTCAACATTGGTGGCGTGTGTCTAAACACCCTCATCATTTCTTGTATGCGTCTTCTACAATCAACACCATTGGAGAATGCCAATTGAATAGTTTCCTTGATAAGGCCATTAGTGCATTCTACTAGCCCATTAGCCATGGAATTATACAAGGCGGTACAGTGATTTTCAATGCCATTTCCTTCCAGGTATTCCTGCATCTCACATGACACCAATTGAACACCTTTGTCGGAAATCAAAACCTTGGGGTATCCTACTCTAGCAAACAAGCTTTCCATAAAATCAATCACACACCTGGTAGACATTTTTTCCACAAACTCCACCTCAAACCACATTGACCCGTAATCAACCATTACAATGGCAAATCTATGTTCCTGACCCAACATGTTCATGGCACCCATAGAATCGATCACCACTTTCTCCCATGAGCACTCTGGCACATCCGCATTCCCAATTTCCATCTTCAGAGTTTTTAGCGATTTATTACTCCCACCACAAGTGAGGCAAGCGCCTACCTCCTCATCCACCATGCTATCCATGCCGGGCCACCACCATTTTGTTCTCAACCTAGGTTTGGTCAGGCTCGTACCCAGATGCCCTTTATGCTCATGCTTGACCAGTTCTCTCAGAAGAGATGGGGGGAGCCACTCTTTCACCTCTAGCTAAACCCCAGATGAAGCTGCTCAGCTCATCCCTGATTTCATAGAAAGGTGAATTGGCCTCCTCTCCGCAGAGTGATCCCTGCTCAATTTTGGACATGGCCTCCTTCAACTTGCTATCATTATCAATGCTTTCCAACCAAACCTCTTTGGAAAATGCACTGTCCACAGTATTGACCGCCTGTACAATCCATTCATCACTCACCGCATCTGCTTTTGCAGAACAAGCCCTGGGGGACCTCGATAAGCAATTGGCAATTGGCTACAGGATTACAACATCGTGGAACAAATCTGACTACAAAGTTGAAACCCTGCAGGGCAGATAACCATCTGACGATCCTGGGCATGGCTAAATCCAACCCCTTGTGGTAAAAAGATGAGCCTGGGGCTTGTGATCACTTTTGATAGTGCAAGGAATGCCCCAAATGTACATTTTGAAATAGTGTGAAGGCCAGTAGCACGCCAAGCAGTCCCTCTCAATAGTGGAATACCTGGATTCGACATCAGTAGGAGCCTGTGAAGCAAATGCCACCAGTACTTACATGCCCTTTCTGTGCTAACTAAAAACTGCACCCAGATCACGGGTACAAGTGTCCACAGTGATGGTTGTTTCCGCCAAAGGATCAAACATGTGTTTTGTGGGTGCATTGGCCACCTCCTCCTTCATTCTCCTGTATACCTTCCCTTCTTTCTCTCCCCATACAAATTCCACTTTCACCCTCAACAAACCTCTCAACAGAGCACACTTAGCTGAAAAGTTCTCTGTAAACTTGGCAGAAAATTCGATCAGACCTAGAAATTACTTCAGCTCATCCTTGTTCACTGGGGCTCTAATCTCTAATACGGCATCAACCATTTCTGGACCAATTTCCAGGCCTTTGAGGAAAGGCAGCGACCCAAGAATGATACTTTTTGTACCTTAAATGGACATGTGTCCCTCTTGACAGTCATTTCAGCCACCTCAAGCCTTTGAAGGACCTCATTCACTCTCACATCGTGTTCTAACTCGGTTTTTCCACCCACCACAATATAATCCCAGAAGCATCTGATGCCTGGGATGTCCCTTGACAGATTTTCCATGATTTTCTGACAAACAGATGACTCAGACGCCAAGCCGAAAGGTAATCTTTTAAACTGATACACACCCATGGGCATGATAAAAGCAGTAAGCACTCTTCATGTGTGGTGCAACGCTACCTGGTGGTCTGTAGCTGATATGTCCAATGTGGAAAACCACACTGCCTCCTCCATGGTTGACAACATTTCATTAACTCTTGGTAAATGGTGTCTGTTAACCAATATAATGCGATTCAAATCTCTTAAATCAACGCAAAGCCTAATCCTTCCATCAGGACGCTGGTTAACGACAATGGGAGACAACTACTCGGTACATTCAATCGGTTCAATAACCCACCTGTTTGCAGAGGCCCTTAAACTCCAACCTCACCCTTTCCCTAATTGCAAACGGTAGATTCCTCACCTTGTGTTCGCATGGCCTGGCAGCCTCCAGCAACTGAATTTTATGGCAATATCCACGTAATTTACCAATCCCTTTGCAGAAAACATTGCTGAACTTCCTACCCAGCTCCTCCATGAATTTCTACTATTTATCCTTTTCAATCAACCTTACTTGTACTTCTTTTCCAGGGTGTAAGTCCAATCCAAGCTTTCCTTGGTGCTTCTATCCCAATAAAACAGTCCCCTTTTTCAGCCACATACATCTTAGCATGGATGTGTCTGTTGCCATATGCAACATTGAACCACACAAAATTTGTATATTAATTTTGCCACCGCCATAGGCCTTGGGTCGGATGTCAGTTGAGTGTAACATGCGACTCCTGCCACCACATATCTCCTCATATTTCCCCTCTGAAATAATAGCATATGCGATCCTGAATCAGCTAGTGACTTCATGGGACACCCAGACACCAGAATCTCTACCTCTGATGGGGTGTACTCCCCCCACTTCATCATCTTCCACTTCCCCCACAATGTGTCCAATCTTGCTAGACCACTCATTATTTTCTTCCAACACACACCTCACACTCGCGTCACCCTCTGCTTTGTAGTTATTAGACCTGATCTGCCGCACTTCCCTCTCATGGCAGGATATTCCTTAGGGTTATGGGCATGCCCCTTGCAGATAACTTGCTGAGCATTTTGACTGTGCACAATTTCTTCTCCTCACAAACGGGCTCTATTGTGACACTGCTGTCGTTTATCACGCTTGCACTCTCCTTAGCATTTTTTGCACCTACTTCCTTGAGACACCTACAATATTTACCTTTTTACCATACCGAGCTTCCAACTTCCTCATTGCTTTCCCATATAAGCCATCGCCATCGCCACTTCGCACACCCACCCCTTGAGCATCTGGCAGTTACTTTATAACTCTTACCACCTCCGACGCCCATGAGAGTAGAACATTTTCTTTCATCATAGAATCTTTTAAACCCAGATGCTACAAAATAATATTTGAAAAGATCTTTCCAGCCCTCCCATGGTCCTGATGGTTCCCCTTGCGTGCCTGTAAATTTTGGAGGTGGGTCAAGGTTCTGCATGGGAATGACAGGCTTGCAGCGTATCCAACTGTGCTCACTTACTGGCCTGCTCCTGCCAGCCAGCATACCTATGCAAAAGCAGCACACCCAGGCCAGCAGCACAGTGCCCCCACCATATGCCAGCAAGGATCACCCAGCCTGACTGAATCCTGTGGAAGACATATGCGCAGGCAGCACACCTGCATCCAGGAACCACAAACTCTACTTTTATGCCGCCAAGGACCCTCATCAAGCCCACCTCCTGAGCCCCGACCTAGGCTTCGACAATGACGGCTGTTATCTTCCCCAAGCTGAGCCTCGGCCCGGGCTTTGATAAGAGAGGCCCGAAGCTGCGGGTGCCAAAACTCACTGCTGCTGGCCCGTGGAGGCTGGACTCACTCTTGCCTGTTATTACACAGTTTGGCCCTGCAGGCCCACCAGGCACCCAGACGTCCTGCGACTATATGGCAGACCAGTGCTTACAGGACATAGGAGCTAGCCCTGACCCAAGGCTCTGACTCCACGTTTCTCCTGTGACGAAAACGGAATCACCCAAAAAGCCAGAAAAAAAAAGACAATGGGAGATTTGGCCTAATTTCGGGCATTCAAAAATTCCGAACGGCCGAAATGTTCAACCAAATCCCCCATACGGCTGCAGGGGTGTCCCCCACACTCTTGCTCATTATATTGTGAGTGGGGGTTGCGGGGGTGACCCCACAGCCTGTCACAAAAAAAGTAAAACAAATAAAAATAAAAGGAAAGGACCCTGCTGCACCGGTTCCCGATCACGGAAGTGAAAGGGAACAGGCGTTGCAGGGACACAGCGAGTCGGCGACACACAGCAAAGTGTGCTGCCGCAAGGTAAGTAGGGGAGTGGGGATGGGGGTTGTGGGTGGGAGCGGGGGCTAAGTCGGAAATGTTCAGGGATGAAAAGGCAGAAGGTTATTTCGGAAAAATAATCTTCAGTCTTTTCTCCCTTGAACATTTCCATCAGAGGCTTTCAACCCTGATCCATGAAAACACCCTTACTCCGGGGTTACACTGTCGCATCTGACAGGACGCCGGTACCTCACAGCCCATCTGGGCCTAGACCCTCCAGTAACTACACGAGCCACAAATGCTGCCAGCCAGATGCTGCAATGGGGTCCTTACACCTCACCATCCTTGTTGCCACTAAAGTGTGGTAATAGAAGAGGCGCATTCCGTAATGAGGTAAGACATAAGCTTTAATAAAGAGAAGGTCCTATACGGGTATATCTCCATCGAGTCAGTCCGGCAATTCTCGCAATGCACCAACTGTCCACTGCACAGGTGTGCAAGCGATGGCATTCCTAAATAGAACGTTGGGATGTCATCACGTGCGCGCCAGATACAACAAGGTGTCTCCGCCTGCTCCGTCTTCACCTCTCTGAAGTATTCCTTGCAGTCAACAAATTGGGGGTCATGTTACAGGTCTGAGGGATTGGTAAGAATGGCGTTAAAAGTGGTGGTACAATTTTACTTCCATTTTTTTCTAAACTCATGTCTTTTTTTTAATTGTCAGGCAGAGTTGGGGAGCAGGACAGAGATTACATGTTCGTCTGCTCTTCCCGCTCAGCTTAAAAAAAAAACGTCTCTACATTACTATCAGCATGCATTTTCATGCTTACATTGCAGCATCGGATTCCTATGTCATCCGCATGAAATTACCACCTGGTAAAAGCAGGAAGATTCGGTAGGAATCTGTTGTAAACGCATTCCACGCTCATTAACTGAGGGAGGCATTTACACTTTTCTACAAACATAGCGGAAAAGTAACGTGTAAGTTAAATGTCCTCCTTGTTTTACTCTTTACTTTTACATTACGTGGTGGAAACGGTAAATATTGCACAGAGGGGCCCTTTTGCACTGAAGTGCAAATGAAGTCTGCACGTGCAATGCACGGTTCAAATGAAATGTATCCCTATTGAGTTTTAATGTGGCTTGGTAACACACGAGGACCAAAGAGGCAGCCTCCTTATCCCTTCCACATCGTATGCCCCTCTCTCTGTGCCACACCACTGGCCCTTCCTTCCCCGGGCCACCTGAGCTGACATCCTCAATTACAATCACTTTTGGGAAACACAAAACACGTGTCTCCAATAGCTGCGACACTAGCACGAGCGTAAACTGATCCCAACTGTACTTATTCATTCAATTTGGCTCGAGGAATAGAAGCACGCGGGCCTGCCACGCTCCCGCTGTGCCACCTGATCCAGCTGCCACAGCCTGGCTGTCAACAGGCGATTACAATGTCCTTGTTGAAATCTCCCCACAGGAGAATGGGGTTTTCTTGCACCCCTTAGTATAATATACAGATCACCCAAATAATAGAGGCAGACTCCAGCTGCTACACCGGTAAACCAGCAACACTGCTTCCTTTATTTCACCAACAATGGCCAAGCCACCTCGTTAAGGTGAGTGGGGCTTAGATTCTATTGAGAGACACAAAGGCGAGCATTTATGAATCAATTCTTCTTTACTTCAACCAGCAGCAAAGAAAATACAATGTTTTAAACGACTTTGTAAACAAGAAACAAACATTTAAGACACAAAACCTTCTTAAGCAACCCAACCCTTCCACAACAAATCAGCCAGAATATAAAGCCACCCTGAGCTAGTCCCTCCCTCATCATATGCTGTAGATTTGAGAAAAATCCGGACAGCCACAAGAGCGCCCACCTCAAAAAAGCCACCCATCCCGTCGAGGAAAACGAGGTCAGTTTGGAGAAATCTTTCAACAGTACTCTTTAAATTGGTGATGTCTCTTCTCCCTCAGATGAATACTGAGAAAGAAGGAAAGAAGAAAGAAAGAAGAAGGAAAGAAGGAAAGGAAAGAGAGAAAGAGAGAAGGAAAGAAGAAGGCAAGAAGGAAAGAAGGAAAGAAGAAGGAAAGAAGGAAGGAACGGAGGAAGGAAGGAAAGAAGGGAGAAAGGGAGAAAGGGAGGAAAGAAGGAAAGAAGGAAAGAAGAAGGAAAGACGGAAAGAAGGAAAGGAAAGAAAGGGAGAAAGAGAAGGAAAAAAGAAGGCAAGAAGGAAAGAAGAAGGAAAGAAGGAAGGAACGGAGGAAGGAAGGAAAGAAGGGAGAAAGGGACAAAGGGAGGAAAGAAGGAAAGAAGAAGGAAAGACGGAAAGAAGGAAAGGAAAGAAAGGGAGAAAGAGAAGGAAAAAAGAAGGCAAGAAGGAAAGAAGAAGGAAAGAAGGAAGGAACGGAGGAAGGAAGGAAAGAAGGGAGAAAGGGAGAAAGGGAGGAAAGAAGGAAAGAAGGAAAGAAGAAGGAAAGACGGAAAGAAGGAAAGGAAAGAAGGGAAGAACAAGGAAAGAAGAAGGAAAGGAGAGAAAGAGAGAAGGAAAGAAGAAGGAAAGAAGGAAAGGAGGAAAGAAGGAAAAGAGGAAAAGAGGAAAAGAAGGCAAGAAGGCAAAAAGGCAAGAAGGCAAGAAGGCAAGAAGGCAAGAAGGAAAGAAAGAAAGAAAACAGGGTTGGTGAGAAGGATACAACACGTCTCTATAACCATATTACATCAGACCGGAGGCTCCTTGTTGCCAAGTTTAAAGCAGTTACTTGCAAAACAATATTTACCATATGCTGAACACTTATGATAAAACGTTTCAAAAGTGAACATTCGAATTTCTCTTGCAGGAAATATGGCACAACAACATTGATAATTTTGCAAACATCTTTTGTGACGACCACGCTTTATTGGCCAGCCTTGACAAACAACTGGATATACCAGATTGACATCCCAAAAGGAGACTACTTAGCCTTTGTCGGGATCTTGATGCAAATAGACCACAATGTTTTCTCACCTAAAACGTTTATCGTCATGCTCTGCCTTAAATAGCACATGTGCCGCAGATATCACTGACCTACAATTATTAATGGTCCTGTAAGCTTTCCAGTCTCTAAACAAGGAAACCAAGACGTTTCCAACTTCCCCTGTGGGGCAGAAATGGGATTGATAGCCATGCACTAGCCCACCCACCCTACCCATGTTCTTGAGTATGACGATTGGGTAGACTTAGCCCATGAATCTATGATGACCTGGAAAGCACCCAGTGAAAGCCTGTGATAGACCGGGACTCACAGAATCGTGCATGCCATCAGTAGATGGTGGCCTCCTGTTACCAGCTCATGGAAACCTCCCTGCTTTCATTAAAAGATGTGCAAGTGACAGGAGCATCCTGCAAACAGCTACGGCAGGCACCCACACCTGAAATGGCCAAACTGGGGTGCGAAGGGACACGGATACCTGCTGTCTGCACGCCTGAACTAGAACTCTCACTATCATTGAGAAGAGGGGGGCAGTCACATAACTCTTCAGATGTGCCCAATCCTGGAGGAGAGCATCTACAGCTGTAGAATCAAGGCACCTGACAATTGTGTCGAGAGACAAAAATGTTTATGTCCAGAGAACACCAGACAGAGTGGAGGCTGGCCAACACCCCACTGTGCAGTTTGCAGTGGCTCCTGTCCTGGAGGTAATTGGAGTTCCAGTCCCCCACCGTATATACCAACACTGGAAGGTATTCCGCCTAAAGTGTTATCATCCTGTCCTGGCAAAAGTGCCAAAAATCCCATGACAGATCAGCTAAAGATTTGGATCTGGTTCTCCCAAAGCGATTAATGTACCATATCGCAGAGACATTGGGCATCCTGTTCCATACACGTTATGGCCGTTTACATCCAGAGACCCCTCCTCTAAGGACCACTTTCCTCCTTTAGTGATGCCATCTCTTCTCGCCCCCCAACCTAACATTCTTGCATCCGATTCTGACACAAGGTCAGGGGCACTGTGCACATGTGCGCTTGCCCACCTTCCTTCTGGGTGCCGCTCAGAAGAATTTTAGCAGCGCACACAGACAATTCACACCTGTTCAAATTAGATTTAACAAGGCACAAGCCATAGAAGTTACCTAATAGTTGCTGTCTCTCAAAATGAAGCTTAATTATGCAAACTATTCTTGATATTCTGGTGTAACTCATTGACATTGCCCACCTATGCAAGCTTGTCCATAAAAACCTAAAAACTCTAAAAATAGAATACACCCACACAAGGTTAAAATGAATATGAAAAAGTGGCTCGTGAACAGAAGATATAACTAAGATATGCCTGCACACATTAACTAAATTATCTTCCCTCTACACCCAGGATACTACTCTTGACTCTACCACACTTATACCGTAGGACTCGAACTCTACCCCAGGCCACATTCAGATATGCATTCAGATATTACCAGACAACCTTGACTCTGCCTACCTTAGCTCAGCAAAAGGTTACCAGACTCAGATACAAGTCTTGGTTTATGTTATAATATGAATGACGTTCAAGCACAAGAATTTCTGTTACTCATGTTGCCTTAGTAAAAGCATTACCCACATTATGTAGCCTGAGTGTCAGCTCAAATATCTGGTACTGACTGTAAGTAAGCAGGCTACCAGGATATTTAACCTCATCCCATGGTTCCTATTCCTTGTACATATTGAAGAGCCCCCCTTGCAAGTTAACGGATTATGACACTCAAATATGAATTTGCCCTCTGAGGATTTTGAGTAGGCAAATGTCATGTTCAGCGTCTCCTAATTTAGCATTGCTAACATTACCCTATGAGTGGAGAGCAGCATTAAAATTTCATTTACTTGGCGTCTAAGGGATAATTGGTATGGACTCTGCCTATCATTATTCATATATAAAATTAGGGCAACAATATTCAGATAACTAGAATGCTTTTCACACAATCTGCAACCTTTCAAAATATTAAGAGTTCCATGGGGGATAGACCTTAACAACTTATAGGTTAACTCGCTCCTATACAAAAATGGTTTCACTGAGCACTTCTCGAAACCTACTCAACACTTGAAAGGTGGGGTATGTTGCAAACAATCTTGTATACACTTCATAGTAATTGTGCACATGCAGATTTATGACATTTTCTTAAACTGCACATAATATCATCGCAATGCTTTAAATTGTATTTGCAAAATATTGTTGTTATGCTTATATGCCAGTTAGAGTTTTACTTCACCAATCCCTCACTTTTTACAGAATCCAGTCAACTAATATTGAAGGCTAGCACAGGAGCCCGGGAGGGGACCGGGTGAAAGGGAACAGGACACTCCTTTGGGATGAAGAACAAATCAGCAACTTTCAAAAAACAAGTCAGATGTTTTGGCAGTACAGTACAGTGAGGGAAATGTTTGTTTGCTAAAGGATAGGAAACTATAGTAATAGCCTAGGAAACAGCACCTTCTATTTCTTTCTATGTGCAGCTCCTGAGGACATTTCAATATATTCATGGGTTTGCATGTATTGCTTCTAGCATCTTGTTCAACTGATAACAGTGACGTTCAGAAGAGGGGTCCCTAGTTAAAGAAGAAGGTACTCAATATGTTGTAACTGTGAGCATTGCTGCTATTGACTTAAAGAGCAATTATACGTGATTTTCTTCAACCGGGCGCCAGAAGAAACCTTGCTGATTTTTGTCTAGGCTGTGGTTATCAAGGATGGGCAAAACTGTATGCTGTATTATGTGCCCTGTAATTTCACTTCCTATGTCAGGGTTACAATCAGGGCACTGATACGATTTTACTCCATACTTGGAATCAAAAGATTTTTCAGGGAGTAAGAAAGTAATTGGCTTTGCCAGTAGGGATATTTCATGCTTATTAAAATATACTCTTTCCCCTTAAAATTCCTAGAGATCGGGCAGTAATATTATTTGAGTTCCTACCAATGACACTGCTCTGCTGGTCACTGATTCGAAAAGAGATCAGTGGAACATTGTGACTAGAAGCAGATGATGGATTCCTAGAGGCCCAGGAATTCAGATCATCATAATTTGTGGTGCAGTTATTCTGATGCAATTATCATCCTTACATAAATTATGGCTATCAGGTAATATTATCCCCACCAAAAATATCGCGGTATATATGGTTGTCGGGAACACCATAGGCGATATTTTTGGGGGGCTCATTTGTGGGAGCGGGGTTTGCGGGGGTGTCCGCACATTTAAAAATAATGCGGAATTCCCCCACAGGCTCCATGCCTCAATATCGCGCAAAAGAATGGCGATATTTTTGTATCGCAATATTTTTGCGGGGATATTAACACATGGAACCAAATTATGAGAGGCATTTACTCCTGGCCCTTGAATTACTCCGTTAAAGTGGCACATGAATTCCTATTGGTATGTTTTCTGACACATTCCTTTCAGTTGCAATTATTCCATTTGCAGAAATTGCACAATGTCTGAATTCATTAACAACCACTTCTGTGATTAGCGATACTTGTTTTTTGTAATAAACAGGAGTTTTTTTCCCAATGGCATTAAACACTTTCTGCATTATCTCTGAGCAGTGTTGACAAATGAATAGGCACAACTAAGCCTATTGTTTATCCTGAGAATGCAAAGCTTTTCTGGCGTACATGTTTTTTTTCTCTGGGCAGGAGTACTTTTGGTAGGTACTGTGGCATATCTTGAAGTCTTGGACTGGTTGATGAGCTCTCCTTATAATCACATACAAAATATTTTAGCGTATATGTTTGAAAAAAGAGTTGTGAGATGCTCCTTTTACACTGATTTGTAAAGAATTAAGAATTACGGTGGTTGGGAAGAGGACATTTCCTTCCAAGCTCTTGGGAGATGGTATCTCACTAACCATGCATGCACACAAACTGGCTTACATAGTTATACAGTTGCGCCCTTGGAAAAAAAAAAGTGCACAAAGGCTAATAATTTCCGCACTTAGGGAAAAATAATTGGAGGGAACATTGGTCAGGGGTAGGAGTGAAGATGGCTAACCTGTTCCAGGCCTCCATGTCTCAGAGCCACCAAACTATCCCTTCTCTCGCATGTGGGATTAGCTATACTACATTCTCTCCTGGTATTAAAAAAAACTTTAAAAACCTGCTTTTTTTAACCAAATATGCTTAAGTGACTGTTTACTGTTTTCGACTGCTTTTGAATGTGTTTCACACTCCTGTGCAAGCACTGTGATACCTCCGGGACTGCACACTATATACATTCAATAAATAAATGCCTGTGCGCAAGACATCCCCTTGAAGAGATGTTTCATCTTCAGTCTCTGCAGATACCTGTAATGCACTGGGGCCAGGAAGAACCCCTGAATCGAGGCCAAGATTCAGGAATCAGAGAGAAGGAATCTTCCTTCAAAATGGAACTGATTTCATGTTTAATTCCTCTGATCCTTCTGTTTGGAAGAAGGAGAAGAAACTGCTGATAATTTATAGCGAAACCCAGAAACTGGATGCATCAGGTTGGTTGGAGTATAGATTTTTCTGAATTTATTATATACACCTAATCCTGATGTAGTGGTACAGTAATCCTGAGGTGTATGACAATTTTTGTTGTGGAACCCTAGGCACATACGTTAAGATTGGTTTCAGATCCCAATCTCTCTAATAGAAATGAACAAAGTAACAGTTGAGTTTGTGCAACGTATATTTCTGGGTCATTTTCAAGGCTGATCAATACATATTTATTTATTTATATAAATTGATATAGCGCACAGCAGCCCTGGGGCACCACATATGTGAGGAATACAAGGAGGTTAGTCACCCGGATAGTGTGGGTTCAAAATGTTGTGGCCTGTCCCATGAGGTGGGCCCGGTGGGGTGTGATGAAGATTGTTAGTGGGGGGTAAATTGCATGTGTAACAGTCATAAACTATCGAGGCAGTGCATTTAGTATATTACAATATTGAGTTTAGTATAATTTAATTATTAGTCATTAGCTACAACAATATACATGGTTATTTTCCAAGAGTAGCAAGGTATTGAGTTCATGTAGAGGAGAAGGGAAGGAAGGGAGAGAAAGGAGAGATGGTTAAGGATAGATAGTGTTGACATGGCAGCCCCAATAGGGCCTATGCATGATGCACAATTTTTTAGGGAAGAAATAAACATGGGTGGGAGGTAGGTTTACCAATGAGGATTTAGAAGGTTGCTTCCGTGAGCAGGTTAAGTAGGTGTCCGTGACATGATGCCAAGTGTCTTAGCAGTCTGAGATCCGGAACCACATGTAGTGGCTGTGTAGGAGTATGTATTTGATTCTGATGGGAATGGAGAGAGCATTAATTCAGGGCTAAGTGCATTTTATGCCCTTTCTCTTAACGGTAGTAAAAAAATGCAATGCCACATTCAGGAAACATCTCCTTGCTTCCTGAACAGATGCCCTATGGCCCGCTCTATCTTTTCCATGCCACTATACTTTGGGCCTCTTGGGCCATTCATTATACTCACCCCTTTTTTCTAAGCTGGCGTTTGGACATAGGGGATCTTTGGCTCCTTGTGTTTCACTCTCCCTTAGCAAACCCATCCCGGTTAATGGCGGTGTCAGTTTAACTGCTGGCACCTTGAATATCTTCATTAGATGGTCTGGGTAAGGGTTCACATTGTTTAGAATCCAATACTCTAGATATATGCATATGTCTCACACCAATATGGCGCAATCAGGGACATGCACACCGATGCACATGCGCAAGGGTTCCATGGTAACCCCATATAGACAATGTGTTCCGGCCGGTCAGAAACCGCATACACGTGGCATAGGTAAGTGCCGGTTTCATGCTACGGCACACAGCACCTGTCGTTTTAGGAGGCACGAATGATTTAAGCTGGGCATTAGGCGCTTGGGAGGGGGTTGGGCTGCCTCTACTCGGCAGCATTTCAGCGGGTAAGCAGAGACAAGGCACCAGGTCCTGTTATCATTGGGTACTGATGGGGCCGTATTTATCTCCGTTCCGCTAAAGCGGCTCACTCACGGGGGTGGGGGAGCACCCCTGCTTTGGAATATTACACAGTTCCCTAGTGGATATATTGATCCTAGTCCCTGGGTTATCATCAGGCAAAACCATCTCGTGTGTTTAGGGGTGTCTAATATGCAGTGACCCACTAAAGCAATGGATACCTAAGTGGAGTTTGCTAAGGTGATTCTTTGTCCTTTTACCTTCAATGGATGACCTAACTGACCCAAGCAGTAGTATAGATGGCCCTCTGACCGTCGCCCCTACTTGACCGGGCTACCATATTGAGCCGGGCAAGTAGGTGTTGGAATATTCTTGAGCAGACATGTCACATTTACATCAAACTATGTTGGCTTACACAGTTTCTTTGGTACACAGGGTTCATACTTCACCGAGCAGTTCTCTATGAGACTTGAGGTTAGTGAATTGAAGCACTTTGCACTTGGAACGTATTATACTCAGAGTTGGTTATTACACTAAGCTAGTTTACCTCTTACATTTGCAGGTGTACAACAGAATTTATGTTGTTTACAATAATGAAAACGGTTTGAACATTGAGCTTCACAGCCCTGAGGATGGATTTGTAATCCGAAACGCGCTGGCAATTGTCATTTGATATTGGAGCTTTTTGGTTCATTATGTAGGGCTTGTTACACGCAAACAGGTCTTTCAAACACAACACCTATTCGATTTGAGGTTATTACATACCGTGATATATTGGTTGATGTCACCTTTGGATTTGTAACAAACATCATGTTGTGTTTTGAACATGAATTATTGTTTCCAATTATGTTCTCTTTTAATGATGTCTTTATTTAGATTGTTGTGTTGACTGGCTGTGGGTGTTGTTCACCTAGACAATATTAAACTCTAAATTTAAGTAAGTTGATCTACTTTTATGATTAATGTCACGCATGAACAAAATGGGCAGCTGGGTGTTGTCTACGTCTTGGCAACTCCTACCTGCACCAATAAACTTCATTGGAGGACTTTAGTCCCTTTAGAGTGCAAACAGGGTTACCTGTTGGCAACAATGGGCTGGGTATAGTAGTGTGTGTGTGTGTCCTTAAGTCTCTGCAGGCCTAGAGACTATACACTGCTGCACCAGAAGATAAATGTACACTGTTGTACAGATGATATTAATTAAGCTTAGGTAATTCTATAATTATTTAAGTGAATTCTGGCTACACCAGTAGTGCCCCTCTCCCCTGTATTCTTTTGCCTGAACAAATGCCGCTCCCCATGTAATAATATTTATTTTGACTGCCATTAACACCAGGAAAAAAACATCCTGCAGTAAGAAAGCATCTTCTTGCTGGCTGGCTGCACACATACCTGCCATCAGAAGTGCTTTTCTCCTCTCTGTTTATAAAGCTGTCATACAATAGTTGAAACGAAACCAAAACTTGATGGCAGGAAGGTTTTGAATAAATCATAACCACAGGCACAGCTCTGGGCAACCCTCCAGACCATAGTTCTTCAGCCTGCCATTCCATTACAAAAGGGGAAAGACCATCTGTAAATCAGGTTTGGTCCCACCAAAAGGGGCAGCCGGCCCGAACTGCTAGGCCGCACCCAAAGGGGGCAGCCCAGTCTGAAATGCTAGGTCATAGCATATCTGAGACGGCAAACAAATATTTTGAACAACCCCGAAAACTGCAAATCTGGTGCAGAACCATTCACACTGCTGTCTTCCACTACCTCAAGAATTTGAGAAAGGGGCCCCAGTACATCCTACAAACTATCGTGGCACCGCCTAAGTGACTCTTCTACACCCTTTTTAGAGTATTTCCCTTCCTTAGACAAATTGTCTACTATGGACTGGTCTGTCTCCGGTGTTTGTGTGACTTTGTGTTGTAACATTGGCCTGGGACTTTCACAACATAGTTCATTATGTTTCTCTTTCTCCACTGGTATTCTAACACAGTGACTCATGAAGATGCTGTGAGGGGTCAGAAATGTGGGGCGCACCACGTTGTGAGGTTTTCTCAACAAACACCATTTTATCACAAAATTTGGTTGGATTAATTCCTCACTATCCCTACCCTGACGAGGATTTCCCTGCCTAAAATAAACTAAAGGAAACACTCTAACAAAGGATATCTTTCCCTCACACTTACAACAAATAAACAAGGAAATACATGGCAGTTAAAAACAATAATGATTGAGTTCATAAAGTAACCAAAGGTTCTCTTCACAACCTGGGTGATCTCCCCTTCCCCAGGTTTTAAATGTGATTCTACTTCACAGTCCAGGAAAAGAACACAAGGAAATCCTGATTTGCTACAAAGTTCCATTATAGTCTGATGTAGCTTCAGATTGTTAACAGAAAGTTCCAAAACATAGAATATAGGTATCTTATTCTACTTTAAACACATTTTTAGTTCTTCAAAAGCAGCAATGTGTATCTTGGTCAGGATGATTTGCTACTTTAACAACTTTAGGAATTAAGACTTCCCTACAACAGACTTGCGTGGCTCTTCCTCCAGTACTATGAAAACATACAATGTCTCTGTCAGGACCACTTGGTAGCACTTCTCCAACGTTTAGTTGGCGTGCTTCCTTGGCAGGCCTACAATTTCAAAAGGGTTTCCATTTGGTTATACTCCCCTGCCCTAACAAATTTTCACAACAACAAGTGCTTTTTATAGTCATTGTCAACTGACAAGAGGTTACAACAGCTTCACAGCATTCAACAAATGACAGCTTCAAGACGGTCAACACCTTTTAAGGAAGATAAGATTCACATTAATACTCTTCAACACCTTTCTGTAAATGACATTCCTTTCCTTCTGGATGGTTGTTCCCAGAAGGGCAGCCCTTTTGCCACTCTTGTTTCCCCACTTCACAAACAAAGGCTGACAGGGATAGGGTCTCCTACCTCTCCCCCGGTTTTGACAAGGTGTGGGTATCCCAACTCGTACAATATGGGTACTTAGTTCCAGAGTTTACATCCCTTGCATTAGCCCCCTTCTACCGTTTGCCAGATTGTTTTCAGCCTCTCTTGGCTTGTGCAATGCTTAGTGACCTCAATTCTCTGCCACAGATGGGTGGATTTTCCAAAAAACTCCCGCTTTCAAGGTTACAGTCCTTTAGCTTTTGTATATTAAGTCTCTGCTTCTTTACCCCGAGTTGAAGATGCAAAAATGGCTTCGGAACCATCTTCACTCCTATGCAAGTGTTGTCTCTGTTGTTTTACAATTGTTCGGTATTCAAAACCAGCGCGTGGATTATTTTCATTCACACGGTAGTGCTGCTTTGCACTCATTCGACTCCTACACGAGTCTCTCTCACTCGCACGGAAGCTTCCAGCCTGTGAGAAGGGACAGAGTGCTCTGGGGTCCTCACCGGTTTAGATGTGCGCCTCAGTTCCTCTCGAGCTCCACAAGATCTCTGCTGCTCTGGCTCTTCACGACAAAGCAAACTTCTTTGGTAAGTCTGCCTTCATTCGCGTCACTTCCAATTGGAGCTCCTCTTGCTCCCGAGGCCCCCCCCGGTGCAAGCCAGAGACAGCCTTGAAGCCTTGAGGCTCACAGGTGCACGCCAACCACCCGAAACAGCTGCACACTTCCTGCTGTGCAACCTCTGCAGAACGGGTCGCAAGGGGGAACGCCGTCCTTCTGTACGCTTCCAGCTGCGTGATCTATGCACGTCCAGTTACTTGGGATACGGACCATCTCAGGACTGGCAGCTGATATCTGCCCTGCAGTGATCCTGGCGTCCTCTCTTTCCTCCAGCTTCTGTCTGGGCTGCCAACTCGAACGACGTACCTTATTCTTCTGACTTCCTCTGCTCTTCACCAGCAAAGCCAGCTCCTTCTCTATGGCCTACACCGGAGGGGACCTTTTAAGCCTCCCAGTCTTCCTCAGGTGTGGGTCATCTGCACTAAGGAACTAACCACTCCTGCAACATTGTGCTGCTTCTTCCCTCTTCCTCGTCTCTGTACTTGGGAGAATTCTGGGACTTGAAGTCCCTAACAGAAACATTTGTTTTTTTTATTACTTTCAAACCTCAATGTATTCCTTCTAACATTCTTTGAAGGAATTTTATCAGTCATCAGAACTTTATCAGAATTAGTCATTAACCTTGTTTGTACAGAAAAAGGCAATTCCTTTACGCTGGTGTTATTCCCAAATTTCTTTTCACTGCCTCATTGAGTGTAAGGAAGTTCTTAGTTTCATAGGTCTTCCGAACCATAGAAGGGTTTGGTTTATTTCCAGGTCTAGGAGTGTATGTGTGGGTTTGCCCCTATTTATATGGGTATCTTGTGGGACAACTAGCTGTTTATTACAACACGCCATTACAGGCTTTGGCGTTGTTGTGTCACCCTCCCTAAAGGAAGATGAATACCATGTGACATCCCACGGATTCCTTTCACTCCCCTCGGCCCCTTTTCCTCCCAGGTGATCCTCCCACAGAACACCACCCCCAAGGTCAGGATCAGGAAGCATCTGCCTTTCCCTGGCCACCTGGCTGGAGACATTAGGCAGGGAGTTAGTGAGGGGTCCGTAGGATTCATCACAATGCCCACCGCCCCCTAAGGGCACCACTCTTCTGAGCGTGCATGTTGGATATTTGTTGGGTCAAAGAGGGATTTTCCTAACACATCCCTGAGCCCAGACCAAGCTGTAGTCCATACGTCCTTCAGCCTCTTAGGAAAAGAATATGAGTCCTCAGAAGAGGAATCAGATATCGAGAGAACCTGAGCCTGCTCCTAACAAGATGGCCTCCCTTTCGCCACTTAAGGAAAAGTGACTGATGTGAAATCCTTGCGAGAGGAAATCTCCGTTCCTGTTACTCCCTTCAAATATCTAGTTTACCTGACTGCTTACGACAGAGGGCAAGCTTGGCTTCAGCCTGTCCCCAGGCGCCTGGAGCATTAGTAGACTTAAAATCTGAAATGTTATCGATAATGTGGTAAAAAGAAAAAAACTAGTGTATTATTGAGGTGCCAGAGTGCAATTTCCATGAACTGCTGGACCACCTTCTTTATTAAAGCAGGAGCTGAAACTTGATTACAAGTGGATTCCAGCTGTTTTGATGGGAGCCCGTTTTCCTCAGGGGAACTAAACTCGTGCACATTAGAATCATGCTTTCCTTGGGACCAGCGGCATACTTTTGGGTCCCATTATCCCCTCTAAAGTTCCCCATTACACCAACAATATCTCTGTTTACTTCGGAGCTGCTGTGACTTTAATATGGTTACTCCCCTCTAAAGGGAAACACAACCAACACCGCAAATGCAGGGCCCTGCACCTGACTCGTCATGTTCCGTAAAAAAGGAAAACGCAATATCGCGCAACCAAATCAAGGGTTCATAAACACACAAATGCTGCCATGAACTTGAAATATAGATAATGGCTTAACAAATAATCTCTAATGCCCGAACATGCCCTTAAAGTTTCCTTATCTTGATTGGTCAAGCAGCAAAGAAGAGGATGATGGACTAACTCAGAGTGACCTTATACCCTTGGACTGTGGCTGAATGCCTGTGGAAGGACCTTGTCCCTAGCTTCCATCTTGGGTCAGTTTGCTTAAGAACGTTTTCTGTGTTAAAATGTTTTTTTCTTGTTTTGAAAAAGTTGTTCACAACATTCTATTGTCTTTGTTGCTATTTGAATTAAAGAAGAATTGATACGCATTAAGAAGCCATTGGTGGCAGTATCTGACTGATTTGCATATGGCTGCACCCCTTTTGCAATGGTGCAGACGGGCTACAAAATGGTGGTGTGGAAGGTTGCCCAGAGCAGTGCCAGCAGTTCAGATTTATTCAAACCTTCCACCCATCCATTTTTTTAGTAACATTTTGCCACCAGTCATGACATACAATTAGAATTTCATGTATCTCCATTGAGCGCTTGGGGCGAGTAGGAGAATAAAGGGGGCCCTGTGGGTTTAGAACAATGTCTTTCACGCATGGGGGCCGTTGGCATGGGGCGCTACGGAGAGAACGCAATGACTTGGAGGGTACCAGCACTTCGGATTGTAGCGGAAGGATTGCGCCCCACCCACTGGGGATCGGCGCACAAGATTAACTCTATCTTCTGTAGCAATGGAGTCGCATGGAGAACCTCCCTCAGATGAGGCGACAGAGCTTGGGTGTAGGAAATGGGGGGACAAAGGGGATTAATCCCCCAGAACTTTACACAGTGGGGATACAATATTTTTCTTCCCCCCAGACTCTGGAAGAAGTCAAAAGAAGGGCTGTTTATTTTTCCAATTGGAAAGCATGGCCTTCTTTTTAGAAACCTGCTCTTCTTTTCCCAAGTGCTAGAAATGTAGACAGACTGCGTTTTCCCTCCTTTGATTTGCCCATTAGGTCACTGTTCTGTGGAGCAGGGGGGGTGTGGGTGCATAGCTGGATGCCGTCACACCTCACCTTCCTGTCTGGGGCTGGAGAGCAAATCTGAGAAATCAAAGACACTCATTCTCCAGAGCCTCTTTTCAAAGATAGTGAAAAGATTTTAATGTTAAGCCCACAAAGTTATTAAGTAATATTTTCTTGGTATAATTCAGAGTTGAAAGATATTAATATTCAAATAGAAGGGCTGTAATTTTGTAATGTATTAAAAGCAAATAAAAGCCATTTAACCCCTCCCCACCCCTACCACATCCACTGATCTGTTACAAAAGCACAAACTACTGCATTTTTGGAGTGCCAAATGATTTTAGATTGGCCTGCTCCCATTCACCATTAAATTGTTTATTTAGATTTGGCAAGGTGAGAATTTCTCTCCTGTTAAACACATAGGAGTGGGCGATATCCCAGCAGTACATCCGCCGGGATACTGCCCAATGTAAATATCATGACCACAACTTGGTCTAGCGCTATTAGCGCCAGATCCAGAGTTGCGGTAAGACCCCATTTATATTGGGTCCATTGGACCCAATTGGGCATTTCTGGTGCAATTACCACGGTGCTATTAGCAACGTGGTAATTGTGCCGAAAATGGACAGAAAGTCGGCAGAGCTGGAGGTGAAGCTGCTGACTTTCTGTCCAACTGGGCGAAGCAGAAATGCTTTGCATTTTTACTGCTCCCCGCAACTTGTGATGAGCCCCACACTGAATCTGATGGATTGGAGAGGAGACCTATGTTTTTTTATCAGCAGGATCAGGATCATAGCAGTTCCTGCTGAGGGCCCGACTAGAAATCTGTTGCAAAACTGATATTTCACAGTTTTCCATAGGGAGATGTGACAATTGTCACTGCAAGACTCATTTTTAAGAAGAGGGGTGACTTTTAGTAACCCTTTTGGTTGGAAGGGCTATAATAAATGGGCAAAATGCCCTCTGCAAATCTCAACACAGGTACAAACCACATACAGAATGAAAGAACAGATAAAAGACAAATGCTTGAGTAAAATGTCATTCACTACCTGTACAAGAGGAGTCTTGGCTGAGCTGTAGTTTCCCAACCTGGACCCGCCTTTCAACTGAAAGAGCTTTTCAGTCCCCAGCCCTGGACACGCTACATCTTGGTCCCATTTCCTACTGGACCTACTTGCTTGCCCCTGGAGGGGAGCTGCTGCCTGCTGACTTCACCACTCTCCCCAGAACAGGGATGGCGTCAGAGCCTTTACAGTTTTTCAGTTGAAATGTGCCATAGTGCTTTGATGGCCGGGAGTATGTGCCTCGAATTGGAACAGGAAAAAAAACTTCATTTGGGACATTGCAGACCGTCACCACCTGCACCGTGTTGACTTTTTATTCAGAATTCTCAATCATTAGCACCCTGCTGTCAAAGAGCAATTAATAGCTTTCCAGGTGACATTCAGTGTTTCAGCCCCTTGCTGGGTGCCTTTCCCATGATAATATGCAGCTATTAACTAACTCGCTGCATTAGTTTAACTTTATTATAATTTAAACATCCCACTTCCGCCCCGACTGTTTTTATCAATTGTATGGCAAAGGGGGCTCCCAAACATAATTCTGAGAATCTCCACCAGCCTTGATATATCTTCAGCTGGCCCTGCCCCAGAGCCACCTGCCAGGATGAACCAAATTCTTCAGAGCCCATCTTTGCTACTTTGCTCATAAACACATGTAAACACGGTCAGTAACTGTGTGTTTGTACACTTTTGCTGGACATTTACTACATTGACATGATGTCAGTGGCAAAATAGCCCAGTGGCTTGATGCACCAAATGCATCCTATCCCATCAGAGCCAATTCAGACTTTCATCCTACTGAAAGTGATCAAATGAGTGTCATTGGGTGGGTTTTATTTGTTAATTACAAGAGTGCTAAGAAGCTGCATGACTCTGGAAGGGAGAGATAAAAACAATATAATTTGTTGACTATACATACTTTTATTTTTAATTTTTGCTAAAAGTTGGCAAAGCAAAACTTGTGTGAGAAATGTTTTTCTTTTTAGATTTATTAGGTAAATTGAAAGGAAATGTGTTCTCATATGGTTTCACCTTTAAGGACCTCCTTTAATTATAAAGCCTGAAGCAGGTACAACATTTGCCCAAGTGTGCTTTGGCAGTAAACATGCTATAACGACTAGGGAGATCATAGCATTGCACATTCACAAACACTAACACCAGCTAACACAAACCCAAACACACCCACAAATCTCCCCAGCATTGTGTATACGCCGACCCACTACACTGCACTGCCACATCGCCCCACACTGCACGTACACCCTAATCCATGGCACTTCTACATCACCAAGCACTGTGCATATATACACCACTCGACTGCCTCGAATTGGAACAGGGAAAAAAAAAAACTTAATTTGGGACATTGCAGACCATCACCACCTGCACTGTGTTGACTTTTTATTCAGAATTCTTAATCGTTAGCACCCTGCTGTCAAAGAGCAAATAATAGCTTTCCAGGTGACATTTAGTGTTTCAGCCCCTTCCTGGGCACCTTTCCCATGATAATATGCAGCTATTAACTAACTCGCTGCATTCGTTTAACTTCATTATAATTTAAACATCCCACTTCCGCCTCTGACTGTTTTTATCAGTTGTATGGCAAAGGGGGCTTCCAAACATAATTCTGAGAATCTCCACCAGCCTTGATATATCTTCAGCTGGCCCTGCCCCAGAGCCACCTGCCAGGATGAACCAAATTCTTCAGAGCCCAGCTTTGCTACTTTGCTCATAAACACATGTAAACACGGTCAGTAAATGTGTGCTTGTACAATTTGCACACCCACACTGCTCTAGATGCACACTATCCACTGCACTGCACGCATCCCCAACACTGCTCTACACTTGCATCATCCACACAATGCATGAATGTACACAATCCCAACCCTGGTCTTCACACACTTCCTCCCGCTCTGCACTCACACTATCTGCAAACTGCATGCAGTCTCACAGCCCCCAAACTGCTCTGCACACATTGTCTTCAGCACTCACATACAGGCTCTTTCACTGCACACATGCTCACACACTGCCCACAGCATTGTACTGTACACTGTGAGGAACCCAAGGGTGTTCTCACGGATAGACCCTTAGGATCTTTTGTTCAGGTGGCAAGGGCACAGCAATCACCTTTGGAACAAGACCCTGGGGGTGGACCAGTGCGGAAGGATCACCTGGCCAGGGGATCCTTGGGGACTGCAGGAGGAATGCCCTCGAGAGAGATGCAGAATTCCCCCCTTTCCAACACCCCCCTTTCTGACACGGGATGCTGGAGGGTGCAGAGAAGCCAGAGGGAGACCAAGTGAGCTGGAGAGAACCTGGAAGGCCTGGAGGAGGAATGACTGCACAGACACTGAACCTGTGAATGCAGGGGAGGTTGCAGTGTGGAGTGGGAGCTGTGCCTCCAAGGAGCTAAACCAGGGGCAGCTGGGGTTGCCTGGCCGCACCCACATCAGTGCTCCTTCCCTGGGTGAAACAGGAGAGCCCAGGCCTTTGAGGGGCAGGTGGTAGAACCCCGACCTCAGTACAACAGCCCCTTGTGCCCCTGTTGCTCCCAAGCCACGAGAATGCCATTTTCGGGGAGCTGGTGAAGTGGGAGCAAAATACAAGGAAGTGCAATCTGGGACTTGAAATCAAAAACCATTTGTTTTTGAAAAGTGAGAGGAGTTTGAGCCTGGCTGAGGGAGACTCTTGTGTGAACATTACGGAGGGATCTAAGCCCGGCTGATGGAGACCCTTATGTGAACATTAAGGAGGGGTCCGAGAACCCTAAGAGCTTTTGGGGAGAAATCGAGAGCATAGAGAGGATCTAGAAAGCCAGAGTACAGAAAGAAGCCTTGAGAGACCAGAGGGGAACGTGGAGCCGAGACGCTGTGCTGGAGAGAGGCTATGGCGTGGCTCGGGAGACGTATCACCAGGAAGCCGGGAGTAGGGAGGCTGCAAGCTGTTGACAATGTCCTGATGGAAAGTGAAATACATAAGAACTGTGAACACAGAAACCAGTGAGTTTTCGAGAACGAAAGAAACCTGGTGCGTGTAAGTGTCAAAGGAGGAATACAAAAACAGAGTGGTCCAGTACCACGGGTGTGCCCAGTCGAAGATTTCGGTTTTTGGTGTATCGTACTAGAAAAGGAATGAATGTGAAATACATCGAAGTGGTCATGCAGAGGTTAAACAAAAGCCTTGCACAGTCAAAAGTCTTAGATTAACTAATGAGAAGTGTGAACGACGGGTCTGAGCCTGATCGAGGGAGATCAATTGTGACCCTGTGTTTAAGGCAGTCCGAGCTTGACTGAGGGGGACCCGTGGTCCGAGCCGAGTCAAGGGAGAACAATTGTGAACTTGTGTTTAAGTGGGTCCGAGCCCAACTGAGGGAGACCCGTAGTGAACAGTCAACCAGAGAACCTGTGAATGTGAAAATCCTGATGAGAAAGGAACTTGTTTGTTAAGCCAGGCATTCTGCAATAAAAGACTTTTATTGGGACAGAGACTTTGGGGGAGAAGGCCCAGATACCTATGTTTTGAACTGCATCCTCGTGGCAGAGAAGCCAGAGTGTGTGCAAAGCTCGAGTGTGCCACCTTGTCCCATGCTGAAAACGCGGGGAAGGGAAACCAACTGCTCAACTATCCTGACATATTGTTTCTTGAACACTTTTCCTTTTGCATACATCGTTGTCCCACACCATTTGTATTTAGAAGTAAGGATTGGCAATAGGTTTATTAGTATAGGCCCTTTCATTTTGACAGATACTCCATTAGGACTGCTTTATTATCATTCGACGGTCGTAGCTTGCTCCCATCCTTAGATTTAGGATTAGATAGGCATTCATCCAACCCAGTGAAGTTCAATAAACACCCTTGAACTGTGATCATTTGTGTCTGTCTTCACTGTTTGATACCATGCCTTCCTTACAACACACAAATCTAGCACACCACCACACACATTGTCTCCAGCACCATCACACAAAAATTGTCCCCAGCACTTCATTGTAGAGTACAAAGACACTCTAATCCCTCTAATCCCAGCACTGTGCACACATTGCCCCAGCACTGCACACACAAACTGCCCCAGCATTGATTGCACACACAGCACTGCTTCAGTATGGCCTCAGCACTAACCTGCATGCACACATCACCAGCCCAGCACTGTATATATATACACACACACCCTGAGTACTGCACAGACACCATACACAGTACTGAACACTCACCCCCCTCCCCAAGGCCTTGTGTACACACCACCCTCAGAACTGCACTGTGCAGACACACACACACACACAATGTTCCAGGAGTGCACTCCACACACATCTCCCTGCAGCTCACACTTCCCGAGCACCACACATAATCACCCCACTGCACCACACACACGTACTCCTACAGGATAGGTATTTGCAGGCTAACAGACATACTGAGGTCTGGGCTTACTGTGCTGGTAGTCATAATGGTATCTGGCTTTACTGTGATAAATGCAAATAATGGAAATTGGCCTCACTGAGCCGACTTGGTACATTTGAATCCACCATGGCTCTTGATAACTTGGCATATTAGTATCTGCCCTTTCTATGCAAAGTGGGCATAATGGAATCTGCCGTTGATGTCCAAGTTGGGTGTTTTGGAATCTTTCACTGCTGTGACATCCAGACATTAGGGAACTTGGCACTGCTGCCTAATAGGAATCAGGAGATTGACACTGTTATACTAATTGTGCACAACCTTGATAATGGTGTGGGTACCTGGCTATTGAATGGTAATGATGCAAGAACCCAGTTTATTGAAGGCTGTAGCTAGTAATGGTCTGTGTACCCGGAATTTCGATAGGAAAACCTTGAAATGGTGAGTGCCAGGTCTTTTGATCATATCACCTTGTATAGGGTAGCAATATATGGTACATGGTGTGCGTACCAGAGCATGTCATGACAATACCCGACACATTGTGGTACTCTCTGGACTCATGATGGGAATAGCTGGTAATTAGCATCAGTGCCTAGAGTTATGAAGACAATGGCCCTCATCACTAGTTGGGCGGTATCCCGACTTGGAGACTGGCCAACTGTATTTGCGTTACCACCCAACCCTCTAGCGGTATTACCGCTGGATCATGGGTTGGGTGGTAACGTCAATTCCCCATTCCCCATTGGGCCCATTGGACTCAATTGGGAATTTTCAGTGCAATTACCACCAGCTTTATTACTGCACGGTAATTGAGCCAAAAATCTGCATTTCTGCAGCGCCTTTACACCTAGTTTACAGCTGGAGGTAAATGCTGTCAGCCCGAGATTGGGCAGACCCTTAAATGCAGTGGTAATAGCATTACCGCTGCATTTGAGGGCTACCGCCCAACACATAATGAGGCCCATTGTCTATAAAATGCTGAAAGATGAGCCAAAACTGTTCACTTCATCAATACTTATTCTAAGTGGTGTCTAACGGCATGGTAATAGGCAAAAGAGTAATTGGATCTGATGACCTTTATTGTGCTCAGTATAAAGAATTGAGCTCTTATATCGTTATTCGGGTTGGAGTCCAGCCTCTAAGAATGGACCAGGTTTTGAACCTGTGCTGCTCGGTGGTGTCTTCCTTCCAAGACAGGGCGTTGCCCCTGAGCTATCTTCTCGGCCCTAGCATCTGCACCTCCTCTCCCTCTCTCAAATGCTCCTCCACCCAGATCCTCTTCTTTTACCACCATCCTCACTCTAATTTGTTAACAACGCTCCTCCAGTCTTCTCACTTCTTTCACCTTCCATTCTCTTCCATTCAACTCTTCCACCAACTAAAGAGAGGCTCTGAAATTATTGTTAACTACCCAGAAATCAAATATTTCCTTCTTTCTGGACAATTAACAACCTTATCCAGCATCAACAAGTATTCTTTAGTCTCAGAACGGGTAGACATTGTTTGGAATGATCCTTCCCATGGGGCCTTCTTTTTACAGGTGAAGCCACTGCAGATCCTCTTAACTGTTCCAGCTTCGTCCTGTGAGGTCAATAGAAGATTTAGTGCTTTGTAAGGACGGAAACCCTTGCTACATTCAACAATGTCTCAGAAAAGACTAAATCATGTTGCTGTGGGCAGTATACATAACAATAACATGGATTGGGTGTTAATAAAAGCAATAGCAAAATAATTTGTCATGCATACTGAATGCCACAAGAAATGTAACAAATGGTCATGATCCTCATTGACCATGAAATAATTGGTCCTTTTTACTATTTGGCTATGCTAGTCTTCCAAAGAGAGATGGTGAAGGAGAAGGCGAAACGAAGTCAAGGCGATGGGGCTGATTGGTCTGGATGGAATTTCATGTTTATCCTATTTGTCATAATGTATGTATCGTATATAATTTTATTAATGGCTTATGTTTCTTTATACTCTTGAAAATGAACCAGTGTGTGTTATGTAGTACGTGTGTATGAAAACAAAATATATTTGTGCAACGCAACCTATTTTGTGGTTCAGGTTTATTTATTAATTGGACATTTGTGTGGCACCTATACACAAGTGTTTCCAGGCACCACAAAGCAAGATGGCGAGGGGGTACATGGGAATCACAAAAGTAGAACTAAAAACGCTTATATTCGCCTTGTCACAATCCTACCGTGCAAGTGCATGACAAGGTAGTAAGTGCAAGGAGGGCGGAGGTAAAGGGAGAAGTGCAGGAGTGGGGTACCCCCAAGGGTGGGGACGGGCAAATGCTGGGTGGGCCAAGCAGGCAAGTGCCAGGGGAAGAGGGGGGAAGGGAGGATAAGTGCAGTGGGCAGGGACGACCAAGTTGGACTAGTCAAGGAAAGGGAGCCCGGCTAATGTTTATGGATAGGTGAGATGTTTTATCAATAACCAGATCAGCACAAACCACACTCTTTATGTTGCCTGTGAATGTTTCTGACAACGTCAGTGGTGTGTGCATGTGAATGGCGTGAGGATAGGTCTGCCTTAATCTCCTCTCGCTCACCATGTGTTATCACCAGTATCTTGAGTGAGTTTCCATCAGTAGTTTCCTGTTAGTGCTCTGGGGCCCTAAGACTGTGAACCTCCCCCAGAAGTGGCACCTCGTGCAACAGAAATCACACTGTGTAGGTTCCTTCCAACTATGCCACCTTAGTGCTCTATGACACCGGCAGTGCTGCTTTCTCCACCAAAATATTGTCAGTGATATAAGGCCTCAAAGTAGTTTTTGGAGCAATAACTCCAAAGATACATTTTAAAAATGGATCTGGATTATGTGATTGTTGAATCTGAAATTTATTTTTTTAGACAACCGTATCTCCTCCCTACTGCGCCCAATGTTACAGGAGTCCAGCAGTGCAGAAACATGTCTCTGATTTTTTTTCCTCATTTGGAGGAACCTCATTCAAATATTGCTGTTTACCTTTTTTGCATAAAAGACAACCAATTAATGTGACCATCTATAAAACATTCTTCAAGTGCAACACATCAGTTGAACACTATAAGAATATCAAATCCCCCTCACTACAACCACATTGAGATATTCAAAGAGATTTATAGAACATTGTTTCCTTAAAATCCCTGTTAGATTTCAAATCATTGAGCATTTGTTTTAGCCGTGCACACACATTTTATTTCTAACTGATTTATTAAAAATTACAATCATCTGTACATTTTGTGCCATAGATGAGCAATCTACAACTTATTTGAGGCGTATCTGTGTTTTTAAAACTGCCATTATTTGCAGTTCTTCTAATACATGTTTATTGGGGATATACTGCTTCAGGACTTATCCCTATGGCAGTTTGTATGGAGTCTGAAGCAAAGTCCCCAAGGTGTCCCATGTCCCGGCCAGATTTTGAGTGTCTCCAACGCCCCTGCGATAGAGACAGCCATTACTGTTTTGAGGAAAGCACGCAGTACAGTCCCTGAGGCAGAAGTAAGCAAGACAGTTGCTAGTTAAGGCAATATTAGTAAAAAGGAGTTTTGGAAAGAATCAATACTCATACGAATTCACAAAAAAGGCAAAGAAGCTGCACCCATGAAACTATCATCTGTTGGCCACGCTCGGCACCTCAAGTGAGATATTTGTCCCTATTCTAGTGCATGTATTGACCAGGTGGCCTAGAAATAAGAATTTGCTCCCTCTATGCCAAGTAGGCTTTCGTAAACGTGACTCCAAGGGGCACAAGGTTTTGTTTATTGATATGCAAGTACTCACGATACAATCAATGACTACAGGTTGGCTCATTCATATGCAGCGACCCTGCTCTTCGCAGCAGAATTTGACTGTGTGGACTTGCAAACGATTGTGGGAGAACATTTCGAAGTGGGTCCTCGATCAGGGCCTTTTAAATAGAACATAACTATATGAAGACACTAAGGTTATGATCAGGCTAGACTGCAGAGAAATATTAACTCAAAAGATACATACAAGACGCGACCTAAAGCCGGGGTGCACCCTAGTGCCTAAACTTTCCAACCTGTATTTGGCGGATCCCCTCAACGCACTCCAAGATATTAATATTTTCTCTCCTAAATTGGGCAAGGAACATATGTGCTGAAAGGCATACGCTGATGATATGGCCCTTTTGGACCACAACCCTATATGTCTAAATAGGGCAATGGTACCTATAGATACATTTGCGCAAAGCAATCATTTTAATATGAATTACACAAAGACAAAAATTATGCAGATTAACCATAAGCATCACAAGACCCCAACTAATTTGTGGCTAGGACACACTGTGATTGAGGAAGTGCACGACTACGCATATCTAGGACTTTGCTTCATAAACAACAAATGTGAAAGAACCGCTACCAGAGATTTCCCTATGATGCCAACGTTATGAGGATTCACCAGAGAATATGGGACTTTAGACTGCCTGGCCTAATGACGGCCAATAAACAAATTATATCCGCAAAGGCATTAGAAACAACGCTTAATGGGAGAACTAACTGTCCAGCTCCATAAGAAGGGTGCCTTTGCCAACACACTTTTGGGTTACCGAAATCTAAACTGATCAAATGTATACAAATGGATTTGGGTCTTACTCGCCTGGCCTCTCAAGCCTCAGTCTTCAGAGGCAGATTATACTTAAATACACGTAAAGCTGAAGCTGGAACAATGCTTGCTGTCAAGTTCAAGTATATTCAGCCAAAGCCATGAAACCCATTGTGGTAGGTCAGACAGAGTAGGCGAGCATGGAGGCATAGTGAAACAATACTTTTTGGGGAAAAAATAAAGAAAACCTTTGCTAATCCCTACTACTAAGATGGGATCCCCACGCTACAAAACAATAGACGGGTGCTCGTCAGGATGTCTACCAACTTAAAGTTCAGTCCTCCATCCCAAAACATGTGCTAACCAATCTTTATCCTAACTCATTTTATTGGAAGAAAGAAGATCGAAACTGAGTAGCTTCACCCTGGGATAAGTGATGGCTGGTTTCTGATCTCCACCAAATAGTTTGCAGAGTCTCTTGCAGTTCAAAAGAAAAGAAATGGCTTCCTAAAAGAAAAATGTGTTTCAAAGTTTCTTCTTGTATCAAAGTATTGTTCTTGTCAGGTATTCAAGTTTTAGCCCTTCCACAGGTATATGTAGACTTGACCTTGGAAGATTGGTATTCACAAGTACAAGAATGTTCATTACGCGTACCACCTGGGCTCTCTCTCCTGGTGACCTCGGGTAGGCAATGGACCTCTTTGTCCCTGCTTGATCTCTCACTTTTCATGGAGTGATCCCCACATTTACATAACATTTTATGAAGCAGCAATTAGTGGAATCAATAGTGCCTCTACAAAAGTGGACAGCTTGGCTCCCATAGCCCCAGCCCCCCAACCGCTTACCATAATGAAGTTCCTTTTGATTGTTTATCATCGAATAGCTGTGGTTTAGCGAACCTTTTTTGTTGGTGGGGTATGGTAAATCCAATCAGTTACCCTGCTGTGATCCTGTCGGGGGGAAATTCTCACGGGGTCGGCTGGGCCGTACGCGGACCTCCGGGCAGGGAGGCCCCAACTCCTCCCGTATATCCCCAAAAAAAATGGAGTATGAGACACACGCAAGAAGCAAGGTGATTCTGCTGTTTATTAAACAAAACAGCAGGGTTGGGTCAAGGATCGTACGCGTCCATCCTGACACTCTCGCCCAATCGTGGGACTCGCAGGCCCTTTTTACCTTAGTATGACGCGCTACTTGCGTCACCTGGGAAAGTTAGCAAAAACCTATCGCCACTCTGGATTGGCTCCTCGAGTGGTAGGGTTAGTATAGCATACGTATAGAGAGCGTTATTAGTCTTTGAGGGTTAGTCAGGTGGTATACTTGGGTTGTCCCTTCAATTTGATACATGAAAATTGTTACATGAAACCCCTGAGGATTGGTCAATGTTAATGGCGTCAGTGATAAGAGCCCCATGTTCTGATTGGTCCACTCGCGAGCCCCCCAGTCTGGGACCATCGCTGTTCCCAGCTCGCGGTGCACCTGTCATTTGCAACAATGTATCACTATGGGTATGTGCAGACAATGTGAGGATTTATTCATATGCTGGAAGGCAGACTACTCCCACCGCCGCAGATGTCCATTGAGTCGCTTAATTGTATCTGCCTGTGTCTTGAAACGTGGGATCCAGGCGCCTCCCTCCTCCTGGGCCTAGCACCCTGTCAGGTTCGGCTTGGTCACGTGAGGTGAGACCGTGGTTGAGGCAGAATTCTGCACAATTAATATTGCATTTTCCACTGTGTACCTGGCTTAATTTGCAGGTGTGACCTTGGCGTCGGCTTGCGGCATGCGAGTTTGCAACATTGTGCCCTTGACTGTCTGCTCTCGCCGGGCTCATTCTGCAGGGTCAGCAACTGTACTCTTGCTCATTCAATGTTCATGGAAGCTCTTGCTTGCGGCCTACTTGGGCCTGGTGCATAGGTGGAGCCGTTTGATACACAGGCGCTTTAGGTTATGGTATCATATTGCTTTATCCCCAGTATCGTGTCTTCGTTATATTTCTCATTATGATGCATGGGTTTAGGAGAAGCGTGGGCAAGCCTTTTTAGATGAGTTCATTGTGCGTCTTGCGTTTCTGCATTTTGAAAAGCCTATGTGAAAAATAATAAAGATGCGTGTCAGTGGGTGTGTCCGTCACCTACGTCATAGCACTGAGTATGTTCTTCGTGTGGATTGGTGTGGGAGTGTCCAGTGTGCATGTTTGCAAGGGTGTGCTGACCGTTGGCTAGGTTGTCATGGCATCTCTAACGATGTGTTGATTTAGTGTTGGATGGTTCAGTCGAGTCCATCCATGCCGCACGTGTCGGCATGGGCAGGGCAGGCTGGTGGGCAGGCGGGTGGGCACGCGGGTGGGCACATCCGTATGTTCCTGTACCAGGGTATTTGGTCATCTGGTAGATGGGCAAACTCCTCTAGTGGCGGGTGCCTGGGCCGTGATCCTCTAGGCCAGGGGTGTGAGGGGATTGGTGGGAGCCTTTTGTTCCATTCTCCCACTTCAGTCCCCCCTCTGGTCGACTTGTCGACCACAAACATATCCTTTTCCTTATCTCCTCTCACTCTCCATATTTTAGTTACTCCTCCCAAATGTCCATAGTGGTTAACATGGTCTTCAAATGACCAATACATATATACACAGGTTCCTCCAGGTGTGCAGTATACCCATTTCCCTATGTAGCTTCTTGGGTTTCTTGGGTTTTCGAGCTTCACAGATGGTGGGTCCAGGTGGTTGGTGATGATCTGGTTGCGCAATTTCTCTCTCTCTTTTATTATTGTGCCTGTGTGTTGGCCGTCATCTGCTGGCATCAAGGGGTGCATACCAACCATTTCGACCATTTCGATCATCTCGTCTGTGGTGCGTGCCTTCCGGGCCTTCCAAAATCTTATTATGATCAGTGCAGCTCCAGCCAAAATAATGCATCCAACTATAATCTTCAGTCCATCCGACAGCCAAGATGGCATCCATGACCATAATATCGAAAACCAGCTGTCATCCTTTTTCACACCTTTGCTTTCATCCATCATTTTGGAGTGCATCTGGGCCAATTGTGATACTGCTTCTGTCAGTGTACCATTGTCAGCATCGTTAGCAGGAATGAATGTGCAGCATGATTGTCCTATCTTTGCGCAAACTCCTCCTTCCATTGCTGTGAGGAGGTCCAGTACATATCTGTTCTGTAGTGCTACCATCCTTACTGCTCGCAGTTCCTCTTTTATTGCGTTGAATCCATTTACTGTAGAATTAATTGTCATCATTAGTTCCCATCTAGTTATCTGGAGCCATTTTGCGTTTGCGTAAGCCTGTAGTCCCGGATGTATTATTGAGGAGAAGAATATTGCTGCTCTGCTAAATAGTCTGTGTTCTGGCGGGATTGAAGTGAGTGCTGTTTCCGACCTTCCCCATAGGTAATTTCCTGTCAGAGGTTCTCCTTGTCTTTTCTTTCTATTCAGGACAGTGTTGTTGCCGTTGTTTTGGTTTTCTGGCCCCTTCTGAGGTTGTACAGATCTCTTCTTTCTCTTGTTTCCTTCATCCATTTTGGGGAAGTTCGCCACATTCACATGTTTCTGGGGCACCACTAGTGATGGTACATTAACGTGTACCATTGTGCATATACCATTCCACAGAGGGGGCAGTGTGTGGTATGCCTTGTCCCCGCAGGCCCAGTAATGGTCCATTACCACTGCTGTTCCTGCTCCCCCCTCAGGTAACTCCGTCACGCTTGCACAGTTGGTGTTGTATCCCACGTCCACTTCTCCTCTATGTTGGTAGCATACCTTAGGTGCAGACAGCGGCAGTATTGTTATTGGGTCTTCATCCTTCTCTATCCACGTTAGCATCGGTACGTACTTGACCCAAGTCATCCAACATCTGTTGTTGTGTTCAGCAATAGTTGTAGTATCCTCTCTCGTTACCATGTTGCTGCCAACCACTCCTATGTCCCATTTGTTACCCAGGTACACCTTCCCTGTTATTATTATCAGTGGTCTTTCCCAACATCCTTGTTTACCAGGAACCTCAGTGGCGTACCAATCAGATGGTAGGTATTGTAGTGTTACTTTCTTTGTTTCTCCTTTTTCAGGGCCACTTGTTATGTATCTGAATGCTTCAGCATGCAAACTGGTCTTGTGGTAACTCAAATAAACCTTGAGGAAGTTGTTTTCGTACGGGTATGTGTCTCGCGTTTTCCATACCTGGTGCACCGTGTTCCCTTGAAATCTCCCTTTCGTTTGGAACAGTGCCAGGTATATTATACACTGTGCTGTCTTTTCATCTATTTCCGTGGCAACGAAAGTTCGGGAAGCGCTCATGGCGTATGGGATCAATGAGCAGACGTAGCAGCTGTCATCTGTTGTCTGCTTACCTATTTGAGTCATGTGCTGGTACCACATGTTGTTCGAGACGTGTGCTGAATCTTGTATGTAGTTGTCAATACCTTTATTATCTGAGTATGTGCTGCGTTTAACTCTATATACCTTGTGTGGAATTTTGCTAGTACCACCTGACGTAACACCTGTTGCAGCCGTGGGTGGGGGTATATTAGGTTTGGGTACAGCCAAAATACTGATAGCATAACTGTTCTGCCATACAGAGGCAGCCAAGAACCCGGTGACCATCAAAATCCCTATCATCTTTATTACAGAGGCTAATCTCACCGGCATTTTGCTCTTACCTTGCTGCAGTCCGGCAGCTAATTCTTGCGACGTTAAAGTTGCCCGCCTGAAAATTCTCAATATGCTTGTTATTAGTGTTAGTTGTTGTTTTCAAGCTCTCCCTATCAAGTAGTCGTTCAGTGCCCAGGCGAAGAGCTGTTCCCACGCCAATCTAAGCGATCTATCTCTTAGGACAGGCAAGTATGGGTGAAGGTGGGGCATTGATTGTTCTATGGCCAAGAGAAATGCTGTGTAGTAGACACATACCCTCCTCCTTTTCAGGTACTTTGGCTTTTTTATGTGATAGACAAAATGGTGTGATAATTCTTCAGGGTAGTTATCGTCTGAGGGTAGCATCTACTCCTGGGCAGTGAACCTGGTTAGTTATCTGTTTTCTTAGCCGTACAATAATACACGGTACCTGCATGTGCGAGAGAAAAAAAAAAAGGGAGAACATTCAATTGTTTACATGTGTATATGTGCAAGATAATGTCCTTCAGTTGGGTTATTACTGCAGTGGGTGGGGCGTCGATAGGCAGAGGGTTTGAAGCTCAACTGGCGGAAGTCTCTTTACTCTTTGATCGTGTGACCATGGGGTGGGCGGTATGGGAATTACCCTTCTCTATTTCAGTAGTTGTCTCTGGGGAATCTGGGGGGTGGGAGGGTAGGGAGACACTTAGGCCGTTGGCTGTGGTAGAAGTCTCTTCCTCCGTGGGTGACGCTGTTGCTGTTCTTCCAATGGCCCTGTCGGTGACGCTAGGGTGGGTCTGGAGTTTGCAGATCTTTACGTCGTGTAGGTGATTCCAGGCACGTTTGTCCTGTAGCTTTACTGCTCTCGTTGATACTTCCTCTACCAGGGGGGGGCCAGTGAAGCGTGGGCTGTTCCACTTTCTGTTGAAATTGCAGAGTAGTACGTGGTCACCTTTAGCAATTTTGCACAGTTTTTCTTTTTCCAATTTTTTATCCGCGTCTTCTTGTTGATCACTCTTAGACCCGCCCCGCGTGCGCTCAAGCTGTTGAGACACAAACACTACACTAGTAATCAAAGAAGACACATATTGGTACATTTCATCACCAAGAACGGTTGCAGTGTTTTCATAATCAGTGAATGCTCTTGATGTTGGCGTTAGAGGAAGGCGCATTTGAAGTCCGGTCACCACCTTGTGAGGGGTGAGGTGGTGATCGGAGCCTGGTCTATTCCTTAGCTCAAATAGGGCTAGCGGAAGGCAATACAACCAACTCTTCTTTGTTGTTTATTGTATTTTTGCAATTGCCTCCTTCAGTAGGCCATTCAGGCGTTCGCATATACCGTTGGCCTGCGGGTGATATGCACATGCAAATTTATGCTTGATGTTCAGTAAGGATGTGATGTGCTGGAACATTTCATTGGCGAAATGCGTGCCATTATCCGACCACAGTACCTCGCACACTCCCCACCTGGGGAAGACCTCCCTCACTAGAAATTTAGCTGCTCTGAATGCATCTGGGTGCGAGCAGGGCCCTGCCTCAATCCACCTGGAGAATGGGCATACTACCACAATCATATACCTATTTCCTTGATATGCGTTGATCATATCAACATAGTCAATGTGGATGTGTAGGAAGGGTCCCTCTGGCCGGGGTATAGTACCTTTTATCACCTTCAGCGTGTGACCGGCCGTGAACTGTTGACATGTGAGACAATTGCTGATAAAATTTGTCACATGGGAATTTAACTCGGGGCAGAACCAATCTTCCCTAATTCGTGCTGCAATAACTTCCTTGCCTGTGTGGGCTGGGTGGTGCAGCTGGCTCAGGGCGGTGTTCAATAGTGCCAATGGCATTACCATCTTTCCAGTGTTACCCTGGCGCCATAGTGCGTCAGTTGGTGACATTGTACATCCTCTTTTTACCCATATTTCCTTTTCTGCCATTGGTGCAGCTGCTTGTAGCTCCATTATCAGTGTGGCTGGGAGATGGGTGTACCCTTCCCTTATCAACATCTCCTTAGCTATTCCCCTCCCTCTCCCTCTCTCTGACTCGGGGGGGTTCCATATCTCACCATACTTTGCATGTGCGTCTGCTGCTGCATTCCCCTTTGAGATATGATCTTCTCCATTAGTGTGTGCTGTACATTTGACCAAGGCTAATTCTTGGGGGTCATTTATTACTTCAATTAGTTCAGCCAACAAGAGAGCATGTTGCACTGGGGTGCCGTCAGCTCTCCTAAACCCTCTTCTCCTCCATTTGGACAACCCTGAGTGGACAGTAGACGTGACATATGCGCTATCAGAATATATAGTCACTCGGTTGTCAAAGCTTTCCTTCAACGCCAAGATCAGTGCAACTAATTCAGCTGCTTGAGCAGAGTAATGCTGTGGTAATTGTACGCATTTCATCGCCACACACACCGGTACCTCTGTCATTTTTACCACTGCTGCCCCAGTTCTCCTTATCCCATCACTTTGGTCTATTGTTGATGACCCATCAATGAACAAGAGCTCACCTCCATCTAGTGCGTTCTCTTCAACCTTTCTAGTACATGAGTACATTTCGGTAGTCTGCGTACAATCGTGTGCATAGTCTCCTTCCTCAATTACTTCTGCTATAAACCTTGCAGGGTTAACCGTGCTGCATCTAACAATTGATAGTTCTGGTCTAGATAAGATGATCTCATAACCTGACGCCCTCTGCGTGGTTAGTGTGGACTTAGGCTTGTTCAATATTGCAAATAGTGCATGTTCCACAAATAGTGTGGTTGGGCACCCCATGGTTATTGCTGATGCTTTCTCTACCCAAAGGCAGCTGCGGCAAGACCTTGTTCGCAAGGGAAATGTCCCAACATCACAGGATCCAAGTGACCACTGTAAAACGCTACTGGTTTGAAGCCCATGCTTGTTTTTTGAGCCAACACTGCTTTCATTACTGCTGAGTCGCAAATTGAAAATATAAAGAATTGTCGTTCATAATCTGGGGTGGCCAGTACCGGAGCAGTTGATATTGCATCTTTCAGTTCATCAAAAGCCTCTTTCATTTCCATTGTCCACCCCAACTTTTTCTCCCCTTTGTTAGCTTCTTTTAAGGCCTCAAGTAGGGGTCCTATGTATGAGCTGTAATCAAATACCCAGGCTCTACAGTAGTTGCACAGTCCCAGGAACTGCTGCAGTTCCCTCACTGTTTGGGGCAGCGGCGTTTTTGAAATGGCCTGTGCTCTTTGTGGTGCAATCTTTCTTCCGTATTGGGATATGAGCTGACCAATGTAAAGTACCTGTTCCTGACAGTACTGTAACTTTTCCTGGTCTACCTTGTAACCCTTTTCAGCCAATATTGTCAGCATCTTCAATGAGTCCTCTCTGCATCTTCTTTCGTTTGTGCTGCAAATTATTATGTCATCAACATACTGCAGCACTGTTCTTTCCACTTCAATGTTACCCAAGTCCATCTGTATTACTCTGTTGAAGATTGAGGGTGACTCGCAGTACCCTTGTGGCAATCTGGTGTGTTTCCACTTTGTGTTTCTGTAAGTGAAGCTTGTCAGATCTTGTGAGTCTGGGTGCAGGGGTATTGAGAAAAAGGCATTTTTGAGGTCTATCACTGTAAATCGTGATACCTCTGCTGGAATGCCGCACAATATTGTGGCCGGGTTTGCTGCTATGGGGTATTCTGCTTCCACTATGTTGTTCAAAGGCCTGAGGTCCTGTATGAAGCGCCAAGACCCCCCTTTAGCCTTGCGCACTGGGTATACAGCTGTGTTGCATGGTGATTCTGATGGTACCAATATGCCATTATTTATAAGGGCCGTTATTGTTTCATATATGCCCTCATCTGCCTCTTTTGATAGTGGGTACTGTTTCACTCTGGGGAGTATTGCACCCTTTTTCAATTTTATTCTTACTCCCCCTATGCTTTTTATGCACCCCACGTCATAGGGACTAGTAGTCCATAATGATGTGGGTACTTTTGCCATATCCTCCTCAAAGAAGTGAACTGGGGTGGATATGGGTGCTTCAAGTGCCATTGCAATTTTCTGTGCCACTTGTTTGTACGTCACTCTTAGCCATATTTCTACACTCATCATAAACACCATTTCACCTTCTTCCTTTTGTTCTGAGAAGAGCTCCTTATCTGACACCTGGGTGACTCTACATCCCTCTGCTGGTGCTATCACTGCCCTCCATGCTCTTCCTTCTCTGTCTTGGGCATGTACTGCAATGTAATCAGCGGTTGCTATAATGCTCTCTATGTTCACTGAAATCACCTTTACTTCTGGTTCATTGGCTGGTGTTTCTGGTCTAAACAAATAGGCTGCTGGCCTCCTCCAGATCTTTCCTTCTATCCCTGGCATCCATGCAAATGCCATGTCTGTCCCGTACTGGAACAGTTCACCATCTACTGGCTCAGCCCTAATCACTGTCTGTCCACAGTATGCTTGCATAATTTGTCGTGCAGTGAGCATGTTAATTCCTGGAGTGGAGCAAATTATGCCGTCCTCCGTAAAGGAGATTGTCATATTCAACCTGCTCCTTATGTCTCTCCCCAGTATATTTACTGGTGAGGCCCTAGAATATAAAAGTGGGACTGACATGTCATAATCCCCTATTGATAAGGGAATGTTATCAGTAAAGGGAACCAACCCCCTAGCCCCAGAGAATCCTTGGGTGTTCATGGCTTCACCTGACATCTTAAATTTACCTTCCCTTATGCAAGACCGGGTCGCCCCGGTGTCAACAAGGAATGATAATTTTTTGTCACCTATCGTTACCTCTATGCGTGGTTCCTCCGCACTATTGGGTGTTACCGACAGGATGGGACACACCAAGGCCCTCTGTGGGCTGTCCTATTGAGGGTATAATGATTGACCACTTCCTGTGTAAGGGTTGTGTCCCAGGACCGTCACCCTTTCCAGTTGTGTTTGCTGTAGTTGTGTATTGGTAGAGGTTATGTTATGGTCTTGGATTTGGGCAGGTTTCTGTACTTGGGGTTGTTGTGCTATTGCTACCTGTTGTTGTGGCAGTGAATATGTCTGTGGCTGTTGTTGTGTTACTAGTTGTTGCTGTCCATTTCCCTGTTGCAATGTCTGCTGTTGCTGGATGCCCTGCTGTTCCTGTGTGGGCCCTTGTTGTCCCTGTTCACTCCATGATGGTGTGCCTGGTCTCACTCTACACGTGCGTGACATGCGCCCTACTAATCCACAAATCCAACACACCGGTGGTTCCCTGTTCTGCCATGGAAAGCTTCCTGTGTTGTCCTGGTATACTGGTTGCCCGGTGGGGTAGAAATTTCTAAGTCCTCCCACCTGCTGTTGTGTGTTATATCCGTATCCTCTCCCTCTCATTATTCCTCCCCTTCCCCTGTTGTAATTATAATACCCAGCTCCTGGCGTTGAGTATCCTCCTCCCAGGTTAGTCGTGTATGGTTGGAGTGGCGGTAGCTGTTGTGTTACAGTCTGTGATGATTGTATTTGGGAGGGATCTTGTGCAGCCACTACTTGTGTGGGGCTTTGAGCCATTGTTGCAGGTGTAGTTATTAGTGCGCCTTCCATCGTGTATTTAGTAAGTTTTTTCTGTACTAATTTAGCCTCTTCCGTTTTTCTATCCTCTTCTTTTTGTTTCATTTTTTCTTGCCATGTCCTACAATGATGCACTATTGTCAGTTGTATTTCTGGCCATGCTTTTGCTTCCATCCCCACTACTTTCTTCAGTTGTTTCTGAACTGCTTCTGGGAGCCCTTGTACTAGTATATGGTAGAATATTGCTGGTGTCTTGTCCCATTGTTCTCTAGTTTCCATGCGCCACTTCTCTTGAATTTCCTGGATATAATCAACAGGATCTTCGTTCTCACGCATCTTGCGTGAGGTAATTGCTCCTATGTCTGATGTGTCTGGATACTGTACCCTCAGTGCCTGCCATAATGCATGTCTGCAGTTTGCGAATGGTGCCCCATTGTGTGATGTGTTTGTTATGGTGACCCCGGGGAAGCCCGCTCTCTTACAGATGTCATCCGCTGCATCCCCTAATATTGATATTAGAAGGCCCTTTACATCCCCCACTGCCAATTTCTGTCCTGCGGTGTGTTTTTCCATTTCATATATCCATTTACCCGCGCCTCCACTTAATGATGGGAGCCTGCACTTTATATTTTCCTTGTCTGCATGCTTCCAGGGGACGTATTGTGGTCTAACCCCTCCCCTCTCCAGAAGTGGCATTAGGTTGTGTCCTGGTTGGCCCTTTGGGTCCCACACAATCGAATCCGTACACCCCTCCTCTTCTTCCCTGTCTTCTATGTCGTCAATGGGGTCCACATTGCTCGTAACTTTTTCTCCTCCATCTCTTCCCTTTCTTTTATCATTTCCTTTATTTAATGTGGGCGTGTGTATTCGTTCTCCCTGCCTGCGTCCAGGGAGGTCTCTAAGCCTACCTGCATAGGGTGTTAGTTCATGTGGGAAGGGCGCGAGTTTAGATGGGCATGTTGCACGTAATGAGCGTGAGGTAGTGGAGCATGTAGGACGGGATGGTGACGGTGTGGCTGCACGTGTCTGCCTTTCCGCTATTCCTTGCTCTTCCTCCTCACTTCCCTCCAGTTCTTCCTTTCTCCTGCAGATCCATGGTGATTCACCATTTGTCCGGGTGATGTATAATTTATCTAAGCTTTCCCTTTCACTGTCTCTCCCTTCCTTCTCTATCCCTTCTCCTTCCTCACTGCAAAAGTCCTCCATCAATGGCAACCCCCAATCTGTCTTTTTCCCCCTAATCGTTACTGTTTTTAAGTCTATTAGATCCGTTCCTCCATTGTCTTCTTTGCCAATTGCTCCCCTTTGTGCTGATGTTGTTGCTACTTCTGTGACGCTGTATACATACCTCCTTACTTCACTCCCCCCTCTCCTTTCTTCTCTTTCCCCTTCATTTTTCTCTGCTATTTCTCTACCAATTTCCTCTCTTTTCTTTTTCAATTCCTCCATTACTTCAATACTCATCTTTTCCATTAGCCTTTCTTCTTCTTTCTTCCTTTCCCATTTCGCTCTTTTCCGCTCTAATATACCCTCTATCATCCTTCCTTCTTCGTATTTCCTTGTTGTTTCTGATAGTAATCTCCTTCTCCATAGTTCCATTTCCTTTTCTTTCTCTTCTTCTTCCCTTTTCTTGTCACGCAGTGCTGCTCTGGATACCCTCTCTGCTACTGCCTTCACACTTTCTGATTCTCTCTTTTTCTCCTCAGTTCGTTCCCTCATTTTGTCCAACTCATCCTTGCTTTCTTTCCTTTTCCGTGCTCTCTCTCTTTCCTCTCTCTCGAGTTGCTTGATCAGTGTATTCTGCTCATCCCTTAATTCTGCTAATCGTTCTTCCAAAATCTCTTCCTTCTGTCGTAACAGCTCTTCCCCCTTTCGTTTCCCCTCTTCCCCTTTCCTTTCACTCTTCCTGGTGTTGTCCTCGTCCATTTTCCTTACTACCTCCTCCTCTTCTTCTGTTAATGAACCTCTTAATTTTAATAATACCTGTGCAGCTACCCACTCATCCTGTCCTATTCCTGCGATCTGTTCCTCGCCAATCCCCCCTTCACCTGCGGGCATTTTCGTGCGAGCTGATCCCGTCGTGCTACTCTGCTCCCTTCCTGTGTGGCTACCTGTGGCTGTATATGGTGGCGGGCTGTATGCCGGGTTCGAGTACCCCACAGCCGCCCTTAATTGAACCATGTCTCGTAGTTCTGTTAAAGGATATAACCCCCCTTCCTCCTTTTTCACTACCTTCGCCAGGGGTATATCGCCGTTCTGTTCCTTTTTTATTTCCTTTTCGCTTATGTTGTTACTCTTCTCTCCTCCCTCTTCTCCGTTCCCCGTGTTTTGTGTGCCTTCACTCTCTTTCTCCCCATTCTCTCCTTCCTCCTTAATCTTCTCTTCCTCCGTTGTTCCCCCCATAATAAACATTCCATTTGGTCCTGGTCGGGACCCTTGGAACATCCTCCATAGGTTAAACACCTCCACGTGGTGCGTCAACTTCTTCCCCTTGTATGTGTTATGCAGATGGTTTAATAGTGAATGTTGGGTATATGGATCGAAGCTACCATTAGGCGGCCATGGTGTCGTCATTTTGTTGTCCGTCCCCTGTGTCCATTCTATGCTATACTTGATCAGTTTCTCCCTATGGGGTGACAGAGTTTTACATATGTGCTGTAGCGGGGTAGTGAGGGTGTTCCCCCACCCTCCCGATCCTGCCCCGTATGACATAGTAGCGCTTCACTTGTTATCCTTCCCCTATTTGGTAGTGGTTATCTTACTAACAGTTTACACTATACAGCCTTATATCTTTACCTGGCCCCGTAAGTTTGGGGACTTGCGATAGTCCGCTAAGGAAAATTAGTAAAATATAGCATTTACATTTGTATATTATTTTCTTTCTTTTCTTCCTTTATCAAACACCTTTACGGCCCACTGCGGCCGAGGCGCAAGTAGCCCCCTGCAGCTGCGTGCCCCTTGTGACGTTCTTATACAGCCGTCCCACTTTCGCTTGCTCCTCCTCCTTTTTCTACACTTGCCGTGGCCGGCGTTCTCCGTGCGCAGCCACGTCCCCCTTTTCACCTTCCCCCGATCAACTCATTACCGTTTACCTCCGTTTCCACTCCCTTACCACAACTCTCTTCCCCACCACTCTCAAAAATAAAGATGCCTTGTGCTCGACATATCCTATGAAAGCCCTACTGGTGACGTCACCGATCTCTTCAAACTACTGCTAAGTTCTTCATATGTTTTTAAAAGTTCAAAATACACTTGCAATCTACCCCCGTTAACCCCACAGCTGTCTTCCTGTCACGCCTGGAACAAGGTAATCAACAATATAATCGGACTGCGCACGCTGCGTCGCCTCGCGTGTGATACGCCCCTCGACAGGAGGGCTTAACCAGCCAATTATCTTCCGTATTGGGCAACCAGCTAGCTACCGCCTACAGGGAAACGTCATCTATCTATCGAGTTTCTTGCCCGATCAATAGGGATCCTCATCTACTCATTGATCAGTAATTACCAAATCGTAGGAAACCGCACACACACACACACACCCTTACACGGCCAATCAGTGTCTACGAGCGGCCGCACGTGATGTTTTCGTGCTCCGCCCCCTTCTCTCCCGTAACGTAACGGACTGCTCTCGCACTTGTCCGGCTACCATTCATTTCATCGCCAACACTAATTTATAAAACCTTCGCCGCGCACCTGTGCAACACCTCCCGCCTCCCGTATTCAATTCCTCCCCCCTCCCTCACAATTTCACATTGCTTGTTGTGCGTGGCATACTCACCAAGTTCTCTTGATGCGGGGCCGCTCGACTGCGTGCACCCCTCCAAGCGGCTCGCCACCTCCCCTAGTCTGGACCACGTCTGGACACTCTCCAACCCCGGGCGGGATACTTCTCAACCGGCTCCCGAAGGCCAATATCCGGATTGCGCTGTCCGGTCTTCTCGCAGTTCCGCGATGGTCCTGTAGTCCTCAAAAGGGGGCAGCGGCAGAGGGGGCCGCGCCGCCTGGCCTCCTCGCAACGGGAGTACTCGGAAAAATAAAATAAAAGCAGACCTCAAACAGATCTCAGCAGTGCCTCCAACTTGTCGGGGGGAAATTCTCCCGGGGTCGGCTGGGCCGTCCGCGGACCTCCGGGCAGGGAGGCCCCAACTCCTCCCATATATCCCAAAAAAAAATTGAGTATGAGACACACGCAAGAAGCAAGGTGATTTTGCTGTTTATTAAACAAAACAGCAGGGATGGATCAAGGATCGTACGCGTCTGTCCTGACACTCTCTCCCAATCGTGGGGCTCGCAGGCCCTTTTTACCTTAGTATGACACGCTACTTGCGTCACCTGGGAAAGTTAGCAAAAACCTATCGCCACTCTGGATTGGCTCCTCGAGTGGTAGGGTTAGTATAGCATACGTATAGAGAGCGTTATTAGTGGTTGAGGGTTAGTCAGGTGGTACACTTGGGTTGTCCCTTCAATTTGATACATGAAAATTGTTACATGAAGACCCCTGAGGATTGGTCAATGTTAATGGCGTCAGTGATAAGAGCCCCATGTTCTGATTGGTCCACTCGCGAGCCCCCCAGTCTGGGACCATCGCTGTTCCCAGCTCGCGGTGCACCTGTCATTTGCAACAATGTATCACTATGGGTATGTGCAGACAATGTGAGGATTTATTCATATGCTGGAAGGCAGACTACTCCCACCGCCGCAGATGTCCATTGAGTCGCTTAATTGTCTCTGCCTGTGTCTTGAAACGCGGGATCCAGGCGCCTCCCTCCTCCTGGGCCTAGCACCCTGTCAGGTTCGGCTTGGTCACGTGAGGTGAGACCGTGGTTGAGGCAGAATTCTGCACAATTAATATTGCATTTTCCACTGTGTGCCTGGCTTAATTTGCAGGTGTGACCTTGGCGTCGGCTTGCGGCATGCGAGTTTGCAACATTGTGCCCTTGACTGTCTGCTCTCGCCGGGCTCATTCTGCAGGGTCAGCAACTGTACTCTTGCTCATTCAATGTTCATGAAAGCTCTTGCTTGCGGCCTACTTGGGCCTGGTGCATAGGTGGAGCCGTTTGATACACAGGCGCTTTAGGTTATGGTATCATATTGCTTTATCCCCAGTATCGTGTCTTTGTTATATTTCTCATTATGATGCATGGGTTTAGGAGAAGCATGGGCAAGCCTTTTTAGATGAGTTCATTGTGCCTCTTGCGTTTCTGCATTTTGAAAAGCCTATGTGAAAAATAATAAAGATGCGTGTCAGTGGGTGGGTCCGTCACCTACGTCATAGCACTGAGTATGTTCTTCGTGTGGATTGGTGTGGGAGTGTCCAGTGTGCATGTTTGCAAGGGTGTGCTGACAGTTGGCTAGGTCGTCATGGCATCTCTAACGATGTGTTGATTTAGTGTTGGATGGTTCAGTCGAGTCCATCCATGCCGCAGGTGTCGGCATGGGCAGGGCAGGCTGGTGGGCAGGCGGGTGGGCACATCCGTATGTTCCTGTACCAGGGTATTTGGTCATCTGGTAGATGGGCAAACTCCTCTCGTGGCGGGTGCTTGGGCCGTGATCCTCTAGGCCAGGGGTGTGAGTGGATTGGTGGGAGCCTTTTGTTCCATTCTCCCACTTCAATCCTACTCCAAGAAACTATGCATGTTTCTCATTTCAATGTGGAGGGGTTTGAATGTTATACACAACTTGCCAGCAAAGGCGATAGGGGCAGGCCTTCAGGTGGGCTATCTATCCTCATCAACAATTCCTGTAAGTTTGCTTCGGAGCTTATCTATAAGGATGCTGCAGTGATGACTGTAGAGCTGACCTTGTGCCAGGCATATGGGAAAGCAATCCTTATTCTGTGTATTTATTGGTATAAGGTAACTACCCCTTTTGAAGAGCTTGTAAACGCTCTGGACTTAATTCTAGAAGGGGCGCTAGTTCGTCATGTCCATGTGGGGATTTTGGGGGGGGGGGGGACTTCAATTCCACTTGTCTGTATCCTGGGCAGAACATGGGTCAGAAACCCTCGCTTTCCTCATCCACAGTAAGGAATGGTCAAAAATGGGTGGATTCTTTCCTGAACTGGGATATTCAGGTGGTATCCACACAAACCAAATTGTCTCCTTACACATGGTCTCGCGGTGGGTTGAGATCTCATATTGATCACTTCTTTTTATCCACCTCACTTTATAAAGCTTCTGACCCAGTTTTAATCTAGGATCTTGGATATGGGGATCATTAAGCAATTACAGTAAAGCTAAGTTTAGGTAATTGGTGTCATAAAGTAAACTCTATATTGGAGTTAGTTGAAATCGACAGACCAGGATTGTCTGTTAGATGGAGTTAATTGATATGTCACCAGTTAATCCGGCGAATTAAAGATGACCCTGTAATGGAGAGCAGGATGGCTTTTTCCCCAGACTGATTCGGCCCATATGGATGCGCACTTGACAAGTAGGATCCATTTTCACTTAATTGAGCTTGCAAAGAAGGTTGTGCCTGCCCATTAACAATTTGCATAAGCATACTTTTAATTTAGCCATTTTTCATTAAAAAAAAAAATAATAATTAAAGGTCAGACACCTGAAAAATTCGAATCTAGGCAGGGAGGAACACTCTTATGTGAAAAAGGGAGTTCTTCAAAAGTATAAAAATGCTATTAAGAGCCTAAAAGCGAAGCTCCTTTTGCAAGATAATCGAACTATGATGTCATATCTGTTGAAAAGTGACACCTGTAAGATCTGGGCTATACTCAGGACCATAAATGGTGTGACTGAAGGACAAAAAGAAAATTGCTATCCTAGCAACTGTATGGGTGAACTATATTAAGTATAAATATGATCTACCTTCGAGATTTGATATAAAAGGTGTAAGGAATTATGGAAATTCAATTCTGGCGCATTCTCCATGGGATCATGAAGATATAGTTGGGGATATTGAGAAGATAAATGTGTCGAGAGCGGTCGTCCCGGATGGGATTCCGGCTTGTTTACTCAAATCTGACCCGCAATTATGGGCAGTGATTTTGAAATACAAATTTGATGCTATGTTTCAAACCCGAGTAATCCCTACATCTTGGTGGCCAGCAATTATTATACCCATTTATAAGAAAGATAATTGGGCCTAGTAATTTCAGACTGATCGCTCTTACTGATGCATCCTCCAAAGTCTTTTGTCATCTCATTCTGAAAGAGTTGTTAGATTTCATGAAGACCAATAACACACTCTCAAAGTACCAAATTGGTTTTAGACGTTTTATGGGGGTGTCCACTGAATGCCACAATACTATCCCACATTCAGTGGCAGACCAAGCACGATCATATAGGGCCAGTCCATATGGCTGCCCTTGATTTAAGTGCCACGTTTGATACTGTTGTTAGAGAGGTCCTGTGGGGAGAAAATGTTGCTATTGGGGTTCCCAGGGCATCTGGTATCACTCATAGCCCTATTGCATACCTCTACCAATTATAGAGCGATATTGAATAAGGAAGGTGCTCTCCCAGATCCAATACTGACTGCAATTGGGCTAAAACAAGGCTGTACCCTTGCAGCAGTATTGTTTAATTTATATATTTCAGATATAGAAGGGTGCTGGGATGATGCAATCACTTTTCCGGTTAGACTTGGCCAGCTGAAAATCAATTATATTGGGTTTGCAGACGACCTATTACTATTTGACAAAACCCTGTTTGGGCTCCAGACCAAAATTAACTTGTTTTCCTCATATGCAGAAGCCAATCTAAATCAATCTAAATCAAATATAATGATATTTGCAGATGGGAGGAAAAAGGTTTGTAGATTTAACTGGTCCATTGATGGGGTGAACATTGAAACGGTACAATCGGTTAAATATTTGGGATATATCCTGAATGATCTATACTCCTTGGCTTGGTGGAAGGAAAGGCTGCATGGGAAAACAAGATCTCTAACCTCACAAATGAGGATTATTTTGCGGAAATATTGCAGCTTCTCTTTGTCACCAGTTATTCAATTTTATCTATTGAAAGTTGAACCCTCTATCCCCTATATCTTAGACATTTGTCTCTATGAGATTGATGAGCTACTAGATACCATTCAGGGTGATATATGGAAAAAGGTGTTGGGTTTGGCTACTTCAATTCCGAATTATGTTATTTGGCATGAGTTGGGCCTTCTACCACTGTCAGCAAAATGGCATTGGCGCCTGTTGAATAATTACATGAAGATATTAATGCCGCCATCAAACACTCTTTATGAGGGTTTGAATAACTCGTTATCATTCTTTGCAGAAAAAATTAACAGAATTTTGGGTTTGATGGCCGTATCTAAGGAAGATTTAATTGCAGGTCTACCAAGTTGCAAACGGAAATTCCAACTATTCTATTGTTTTAAGCAATCAGATCGAATTGGCTCCTATAAAGCATATCATGAATTTGCCTTGTTTAGAAGGAAATGGGGAGATATTTATTACAGTTTCCCTATGGGCTGGCGTGCAATTTATATCTGCGTTAAAAGCTTAATAATTTTCAGACAAATGACAGGTTATTTCAATAGGGGAGATCCAATGCCAGCACCAATCTGGAAACTGTAGATTTTGTAAGAGAGACAATTTGGTGGAGTCCCTAAAACATCTGGTCATGTTTTGTCACTACTTTGAGCATGTGAGAATCAATTTATTTGAGACCTACTTATATTCAAGCTCCACTGTGTTCAGAGATTCTCTATGGTACAGGTGTATGTGGGGTAGCAGTATTAAGTTGGTTATTAAGCGGACTATGATGCTGACTGTACTTGATGTACAATTTAAGGAAATGAATATTTAATTTGTGCAGGCTTCAAACAGATTAAGTAAAAGACTATTCCATATGTGCTTCTCTGTTTATTAGAATATTTGTGTATGTAATACTTGTATATTTGCGGATATGTATTGTGCGTTTATTTTTTAGTAATTTTGAGATCCAAAATCAGAGGTATATTATAGTAGAGTTTAATGAATCTGGATATTAATTATGCTTCAAAAAGAACATTTTTAATGTTCTTGTTTTTTTTAAAATGATTGTTTAAATTGTAAAGGTTTATAAGATAACTAAATACAATAAAAAAAAGAAAATAAACATTTTGTGAATGTTAGCAAGTGCCACATCCAGATTCAACTGTGGGTGTCGGCTTGCGTCATATCTGGACGGGATTGTGCATGGTAGCCAGTGCCACATTAGTTTAACTGTGATTATTAGCTTGAGTCACACCTAGACAGGATTGTCATTGTCAACCAGTGCCACACCTTGATTCAACTGTGAATGTTAGCCTTCATCACATCTAGACAGGATTGTGAATGTTACCCAGTGGCATGTTAGCCAGTGCCACATTTAGTTTCACTGTGATTATTAGCTTGTGACACATCTTGACAGGATTGTGAATGTTTGCCAGTGCCACACATTTAGATAACATTTTGTGAATGTTAGCCAGTGCCACACCTAGATTCAACTTCGAATATTAGCCTGCGTCTGTTATGCTCACCTGCTCTCTGTGGAGGCATTGGGGCACAGTTGCAGCCCTCCCAGGAATTAGATCACTTCCGTCAGATCTCTCCCCAGGAGGATAAGCTGTGGACTGCGACAATTGGTGACACTGCTCCTGCGTGGATATGAGAAAACGTGAGTGGGCTGATCAGTGACTATGGTACCTCTCAAACCCTTCTACCCAAGGTGCGATTTCTGTGGGCATGTACCCGCCCATAAGGCTCACCTATTAATTATTGATGGTGAGCTCTCCATCCTGCTACAATTCCTGAATAATGTTTTCTCTTCTGTTTTCTTCCCAATAGATGGAATTGTGGCCCAGACGCAGCTGTGGAGGCGCGGTATGTGGCCGGGAGGAAGATAAATGAAACCGCTATGTCCGACAACAGGTGAGTGATGGTTTAAGGAAAAGCGCGGGTTCGGTGGGAGCGCGACCTTAAACTTAATGTCTTTTTAATGTCTAACCTTGCCTTTCGCTTTTACTTGCAGGTGCTGCGGTCGTGGACGAAGCGCTTAATGCTGCAGTGCCAAGAAGACGATTTCAACGTCCCTGAAGATTCGAAGATGAGCTGCGGTGTCAAGTTCAGCGTTCCAGAAGGTTTGAAGGTGAGCTGCGGTGCCAAGATGAAGATGTCAGTGTTCCGGATGATTTGAAGAAGACGCGCATAGGTGAGAGCAGATTCCCCAGGTGGCAAGTATAAAGGCAGGATTTCCAAGGTATGTTTAATCCCTGGCGGCGGTGAGCGTTACGCTGCATGGAAGTGCAGAATAATGCAAAGCGTCTGCCTCGTGGATTGGACCAGTTTACATAGCTGTGATCGTGGGAACGCCCACTACACCTGGCTTGCCTGCCACACCCTGCCACTCCTAGTGAGTCAGCACGTGCAAGGCAACCCAATAATAGCAGCCCCACCCAAGAGTACACATGGGGCTGCTTTAGAGATGGAAGTTCCCATGTTAAATGCACCTTGCACCCGAAATGAGGTGCTATGTTCACAATAAAAGCATTTTTGTCCCGAATAAATGTTCTTGTTGACTGTTATTTATGAGCCTGGTGCCAAAAGCGCCAGGACTGTGTCCATCCGGGCCCCGTCTGTGTTCTTGGCACGATGACCATGACAGCGTCACACCTAGACAGGATTGTGAATGTCAGCGAATGCCACTTTTAGATATATTTGTGATTATTAGCTCACGTCACATCTAGACAGGATTGTGAATGTTAGCCTGTGCCACACTTAGATATATTTGTGACTATTGGCTCACGTCACATATGGACAGGATTGTGAATAGTAGCCATTGCCACACTTAGATAGAATTGTTGAATACATCAATCTCAAATGCATAAATGAAATCCGGAACAGTGGGATCGTAAGAATAAAGATCTCCTCTCCAGTCACCCACCTCTCCTATCACTATGCTCACTCTCTACTCTGCACCAACACACAATAGAGCACAGCTACACCCCTCGATCAATTTCAGCATAGCTGCTCACATACGAACAATACTCCATGAACACCCCAACATCCTGCTAGAACGCAGCTATACTCCACGAAAATCGTCCTATACAGGCCTAACACAGCCAGAATCCAGTCTCGAGCCCAACCTCCAGACTGCACACATTCGATTGATCTCAATACCACCACACCTAATGTCAGGAAGCAGCTACCATCAGCCAATCGCATCGGCTGCACACATATTGAGTGCACCCAAGCACCATATGATACCCTACTCTCTCGACTGACCTGGACTACGGTCCCTGAGGGCGTTCAACCCACTAGAGCTTTGAGGTCATAATGATATATAGAGGGGGCGTGGCTAGGCACGCATGCCGTAAAGACAAGCTCCCGTGGAGCTCCGTCCGAGATCCTGCTAAAAGAACTAATAATGTCTGATTAGCCCTACAAGACACGATCTGACTGCATACTCCTGCAGGGGAACCGATCCCCACCACCCGACCCGACTCCTGAGCCGAATCGGTAAGGAGAAGACAGAAAACGCGGAGCCCGAAACCGAGCCCCTAGGGCCTGCAAGATGGCGCTGCGAGCTGTGTCTGAAGCGGCAGCCGAATCGAGACCCTGCGGAGCCCACAGCAGAGGACGCGCTCGACTGATCGGGCCACCGGACCCCCGGCTCTGCCTGGGCTCAGGCTGCTGAGTGAGCGGTACACCGGCGAACCCTGAGCAACCGACGTAGGAGAGGCCGCAGCCCCTGAAAAGCGGGAGCGGACACAGATCACTTGAGCCCTACAGTGCGGAGAGGCCCGCAGCCCCGCGAACGCACACAGGCTCCAAATCCAGGGATAAGCAGCGGTGGCTGGAGGAAGATCCCCTGCGACTACAGAGCGGGGAGCGGGCACGCAGCCCCCCGGACGAGCCCCAGCGCGGTGGCGGAGGGTCGTCCCTCCTGAATCCGGGACACCAGTCGCCGCGGGGTCGGGGGCCGCCCCCCCCGCGACTACAGCGAAAGAGCTAGCATACAACATCCGCACTGCGAGGCATGAACGGAGGACCCGAGGGAGGCAAACGAACGCACATACTACCAGGTGAGGAGGCAGGCACAAGAGCAGCCCGTATCCGTGCCCTTGAACAGTAAAGGGACAGAAAAGCCCACGAGGAGGATTCCCGGAGTGGCCGGGGAGCCCTGGGTGTCAGCTCACAACGCACGCATAGAACTGGCCAACCTAGCTTGGGCCCCCGGATGGCTGGATAACGCGGAGGGCCCACGCCAATAACTACAGCACGCCTGGCGGCACGGCGGGCGCACCTGCCAGGCCGCTGGGGGGCGCAGGGGCGAACGTGCCCCTGGGGAAACTGCTCTGAAAGCGGCTGGGGCCTGCCGACCACCGAAAGCAGGGGGCACCCTCGGTCACACACTGGGCCCAAAAGGCAGGCTGACACCCCCCCCCCCGGGACGGAGGCAGCAGCAGGACGGATACGGGGCAATCACCATTGCCTGACGAAACTGCCACAGGGATAATCCCCACCGGAACAAGCCCCAACGAAGCCAGGACCAGATCTAAGCAAGTAGGAGGACCAGCCTGAGCCACGAATCAACAACTAGGACAGTGAGGCGAGAAGGCCCATATAACTACTAAGGCCGCCAGACGCTAACCGGGCACGTAGCACCGGAACCACAGCTCCACCTGAAGGCAGTAAGCCAGGGCCACACAACCGGCTGGTCAAGACCTGGAATAGGACATAGGAGGGACCCTGGGAGGGAGATGTCACCCCCCAAGAGCAAACTAAAACTGGTCACAATGGACTCATTCACGACGGCCAAACCCCAGAGACAACCACAACAGGACCAGGAACCCTCGGGCGAACCCTCCCAGAAGGAAGAAGACCTCAAACATGCACAGGTCCTACAGGCAATATCTGCCCTCCGCACATCGGTGGAGGGGAAGATAGAGGAGGTGAAAGCGGACATACAGCTCATGCGTCAGGATGCTCGCAACCTCACTGAGAGGGTCACGGCGGCGGAAAATACACTACAAGACACCGTGGAGGACACCCAAGAATTGAAAACAAAAGTTCAGGACCTTGAGCAGAAGGTGGCAAGGCTGGAGGCGCGCTCCGAAGATGCCGAGGGACGAGCCCGCCGAAACAATATTCGCATACTAGGGGTTCCTGAGGACATGGAGGGCCCAGACCCGACCGACTTCGTCGAGACGCTGCTGCTGCTGCAGGAGATAGGCCCAGGGAAGCTCTCCCAGGGATTCTCAGTGGAAAGAGCCCATAGATCCCTCCAAAAACGCCCACCGCCAGGCTCACACCCACGACCAATAATAGCTAAAATTCTGAACTTCCGAGACCGTGAAACCATATTACGATACTCAAGAGAAGGAGGAGAAATCAAACGAAAAGACTCAACGATAGTCATATATCCGGACTACACACCCGCTGTGCAACGAGCAAGGAACTCCTTTATCCCAATAAAAGCGCAATTACGGAAACACAACCTAAAGTATATGTTGCTCTACCCGTCACGCCTCAAGGTCCTTCACAAAGGAAGGGCGACATTCCTTGAGACTCCAGCTGCAGCAAATCTATGGCTGGAACATAACAACCTGGCTGATGGCAAAGACGATCTACCAAAACCGGATATGGGATGACGGCCCACACAACGCCATAACAAGAAAGGTGAGGCCCCCCCGTGTGGGGCCACCAATGCAGACAATGAGATCCCAGCGGAACACTACTAAGCCGATTGCCGAATCGGACGAGAGCTCGAAGGACTACACGAGCACGGTAAAATGACCCACCCCCACGGAAACTGTGTAGGCAATCTACCTACACGCACCCTGATCCGGAAGGCCGGGAGTGGCCTGGAAGGCTCGGGACCCCCCGAGCGTTGCAAGTTGGAAGCAACTGCTGGGGGCAGTTCAAAGTTACATGGTTTGCTGTTCCCATTCAAAAGAATGGAAGTTACTACTGTTGGTAAGTCTGCAAGAATGAATAGCAGGGAGAGAGGGACTGAAACGAGGGAGGAGGAAACTTGCATCTTGTCCCACACAGGGAAGGGGCTACTATCGCTAGTACCATGCACACGGACACCAAAAAGAGGGGAGCTGAACGGACTCTGTGCCCGCATAGAACCACCATGACCACTACAGCAGTTAAAATACTGACATGGAATGTACGAGGCTTGGGGACGTACATTCGCAGAAACAGAATCAAGACCTACCTGAACAGAAAAGGGGTGATGATAGCGCTACTACAAGAGACCCACTGCACGACCGACTCACTGGCCAAACTCCAAACACACTGGGGGGGGCAGGGTTTTGGCACTGCTTATTCCAAATATGCCAGGGGAGTGTACACCTGGATACACCCACAGCTCCCTTTCCGCCTGAGAAAATCAGAGGTTGACCCGGAGGGTAGATTTGTGATACTATGGGGGCACATAGAACAGACAGAAATATGCATAATGAACTCCTATTTTCCCAACAGCAATATACCGGCACATCTGGACTCACTATACCCCAAAATCACGCAATACAGAGATAGCTTGCTCCTCTGGGGAGGTGATTTCAACTGTGTATGCGACCCGGCAATAGACAGATCCATCCCCCACCCGAAGGGTCCATCAGCAGCAACAATGGCCCTAACTGCGATGATAGATAGGCTGGACCTGGCAGATGTGTGGCGCGAAGCACACCCAACACAGAGAGGATACTCATACTACTCATCCCCACACAAACTATACACGAGACTGGACCACATCCTCATAGGCAGAGAACACCTACCACAGGTGGAAGGAGCGCAGTACTTAGGAAGAACCATATCTGACCACTCCCCACTCCTGGTGACATGGAACCACAATGGCCCCAGACCCCCAATCCCCATGTGGAAAATGCCAGCGGAAGCACTTAAAGACCCAGACTTTAGGGAGGAGCTACAAGACTCCATAGATAGCTACATAGAAAACAACGTGGGAAGTGTGGAACACAGCAGCACGGTATGGGACGCCCTGAAAACGGTGATGAGGGGGGAAATCATTGCAAAGGCCGGGGGAATCAGGAGACAGCTCAGGAAAGAATTAGACCAGCTGGAAAAGAAGATAGAAAGGTTAGAGGCAGCCCCCATAGGTGACCAGAACAGGGAAACGGAACTTAGGAGACTCAGGGGAGAAAATGATTCAGCGTGGAATAGGCTGGAAAAGCTCGACCATGTGGCCAAAACGAGCAGGGCACACACAGAGGCGGACAGACCGGGCAAGCTGTTGGCCTGGCTATGCAGGAGGGAACACCCTAGACACCCCATCACCACGCTGCGAGATGAGGCAGGGAACACACATCACACGCAGCAGAACATAAACGACACCTTTAAACGTTTCTACACACAACTCTACACACACGAGGAACAGGCCCCCCCAGAACAGATCGCAGACACCCTTGACGAGATAGGACTCCATAAGATATCACACGAACAAGCCCTGATATTAGATGCTGAAATCACGCTTGACGATATAACAGAAGCTATCCGGTCCCTGGCAACGTGCAAGGCGCCTGGCACTGACGGCCTGCCCTCGGAGTTCTACAAAGCATATGAACCCTCTCTCACACCTCTGTTACATGAGGTGTACCAAGAGGCATATGAGAGGGGAGTGCTGCCCGAAAGCATGAGGGAAACACTGGTGGTCCCGGTCCTTAAACCAGGCAAACCGGCGGATCGGTGCGATTCCTACCGCCCGCTAGCGATGCTAAATTATGATGCTAAAATTTTAACAACAATACTAGCCAGGCGGCTGTCCAGAATAATAGGGGACATAATACACAGCGACCAGTGCGGCTTTATACCGGGCCGAAACACATCAATAAACCTCCGCAGACTACAACACATCATGGCCCAAACTAATGAAGACAGGAGGTCATACGCACTAATGTCCCTAGATGCCATAAAGGCATTCGACTCCATCTATTGGGAGTGGCTGGTGGCAGTACTTAGAGAATTCGGCTTTGGACCCGGGTTCATTAGATGGGTTCAGATATTGTACACTGGACCAAGAGCCAGAGTGAAGTCCGGGAAACACATATCAGAAGCTTGGGACATACAAAGAGGGACCAGGCAGGGCTGTCTGCTATCCCCAATGCTGTACATATTGGGGCTGGAACCCATAGCGATCTATTTTAGGAAACAGTTTTTTGACGCTGGCATAAGACTAGGAGGGGTAGACCACATCATTTCACTTTACGCGGACGATGTCCTTATATATGTTAGAGACCCACACCTCAACGTACCCGTCATGCTGGAAGTCTTGGACAATTACTCCAGAGTGTCCGGGATCCAATTCAATAAGTCAAAGTCCTGCATGTTCCCCCTAGCGGCCCTAAAACACGCTGAGATGGAGGCACTCCCGAAGGTAGGGATAAAATGGCAAACCACCAGATTCAGATACCTAGGAATCCAGATAATGCACACCCCCACACTGATGCACGAACACAACACAAAGGCAGCACTTCCGACCCTACGCAGATCCATGAACTTCTGGTCGCGACTTCCCCTGTCAATGATGGGAAGGGCCTCCATAGTCAAGATGATTATCTTACCGCGATTCCTGTATGGGTTCCAAAACGTACACTACTATATCAAAAAACCCTTCTTCCGACTACTGGAATCGCTGATAAAGGAGTTCATATGGGGAGAAAACAGGCACAAAATAGCACTGTCGACACTAACCTTACCATACGCCAGGGGCGGCATTCAGCTCCCTAACCTAGAAAAATACTACCTAGCAGCCCAACTCAGCTTTATAACTAAATGGCTCTCAGACGAACCTACCGATGAAAACCCCCTACTACAGACTATGAGCCTTATTCACCGCCTGAAAGAACTGGTCTGGGCACCACCGAAACTACTGGGAGAAACACCCCACATAGTCACCCTGGGAAGGGAAGTCTGGCGCAGGGCAAGGGCACTCGCCCATGTGAAGAAGGCCTACTCACCAGAGATTCCACTGATTGCAGACCTATACACAGAGGCCACAGACCTGAAACAAATCAGATCATGGGAAAGGGAAGGGGTCTACACTTGGGGAGATTTATACAAGGAGGGTACCTTCAAGGAATTTAGCACGCTGCGGGACAGTGAGGGCATACACCCGGGACAGTTCCTCTGGTACCAGAAGATTCGCGCCACGGCACGAAGCAAATGGGAAACATGGCCTGAAGAACCGGACACTGACGCGCTATTAACGCTGCTGTACAGCATGGGGGAGGGCTGCAGACCAATATCCCAAATATATAGGCAACTGAACGATACACCTAACCCCCGAAGTATGCACATGAAAAGGAAATGGGAAACAGACATAGGCAGGGAAATGACAGAGGGGGAGTGGAACAGGGCGCTTGCATTCCCCAAGGAGGTGTCGAGAAACCACCGATTCAGGCAAATACAGATGAATGTACTGCACCGAACCTACCTAACCCCGAAACGGATAGCCAAATTCAGCAAGCAAATGCAGCCGAACTGCACATGGTGCAACAAGGAGGAAGCAGACCTAATCCACATGTTGTGGGAATGCCCCAAAACGAAGACACTTTGGGAAAAGGTGAAACAGACATGTGAGAAAGCAGGCATGACTAAATACAAATGGACACCGGAGGAGTGCTTGCTAGGAACCTACCCCAGATTAGCCAAGGTAAAGCACATAGTTAGACTTATGGACATAGCGTGCATATTAACCAAACGAACCATAGCCATGTCCTGGAAAAAAAATAGCAGGACCACAATATAAAGCATGGCATGGAGAAGCAGATCGATGGCTCCTGGCTGAGACCAAGGCCTGGGAGGAAAGCGTGGCCAGATCAACAGATGAGTCCAGCAGAGCCTTGGAAGCATGGAAAGAACTCACTAGACATATGTTTCTCCCCTCCGACGACAAGCCCCCCTGAGCCAAAGGCTGGGAACGAACACAATTGCAGGCCAAACAGGGAGATTTGAAGAGAACTAACGAGAATCGCTATGGGCCTCTGGGAAGCATCCCCCCACACCCTGCAAACAACCTGACTGCCCCCCCCAAACACCCCTACCCCCTAGGGACAGGAGAAGCTGAATCACGTGAACATTGTAAGGAGACAGTTGTTACCGTTTGTTAAAGTTAAAATTAAAATGTATGTTACATGCACAGGAAAAAGGCATAACATGGAAATATGTAACCGATGTCATTGAAAATGCCAATAAACAAATTTTAAAATAAAATAATGATATATAGAGCACTATATAAATGCCAAATAACATAACATTATGCACCCTTCGCACTGCTGGTCACTCTTATAAACATTTCTAAAGGGACAAAAATCCCTGCTAATAGCCCCCTCCCTCCAATCAGTGCCTAATGGCTCACATTAGCTCACAGAGCGCCTTGGGACATTGTCCTGGCAGCGGGGCACTCTTCCCATTAGGAAAGGGTAAGGTGTCCTGCTACTGGGACAATGACCGTCCTCAGCAGGAATTGCTCAGCACACATTGTCCTGCCAGCAAGACACCTTTCCCATTGGGCACCCTCATTAAAGTGGCAAACGCCGGAGGTGTCCCACTGACCAAAGTCCTGGTCAGGCTATCTAAAGAGCCTGTGGGGGGCAGCTTGCCCATTCTGTCCCCCCGCTTGGTACGCCACTGGGCATGGCTATTAATCACTGTGCGGCATGTGATGTTCAAGCCAGCTAAACAGTGTCATCACAGGTATGGGGTCACCACCGGCCTTATGAATGTCAAAACCACCGGATAAGAGCACACTCTCCCGAGAACTCAAGCAGTAGGGTAGCTAAAACGTGCATCTTCAGTATGCACCTGGTGACCAAACATCTCATTTCTATTGCCCATGAAAACCAGATCTTACAGTGGCAATGTGATTAACTCCACAATACCGCCCGGCAGAGCCTCCAGAGAATCCCAAATCCTCCCTGTATTGATCATATCAAATGCTGAATTTAGGTCCACGAAAGCTAAATAAATAGGGGTCCTATGAATAGGTGAAAATAAAGGGTAAGTACCTGTTCCGTTGGACCAGAGCCCTTCTTGAATCTGCCTTGTGATCAGCGCATACGATATTAGCAGAATCCCATTCATTCAATCTATTACTGATCAATCTTATTTTAGAGTAGGTGTCCAATAGGGGGACTGTACGGTCAGGGTTTGTTTATTTATTCATTTGTTATACTCACCAGACTCGTAAGTAAAAGGGCGCAGCAGTATGGATATGCAAAGCTTACAAAGTTGCGAGATATACACATGATACAATATTTACATACATACAAGGTAAACACAATGTACAAAATAGGAGCAAAGACTAAAAATGGCCTATGTAATTACAGACATAAACAAAGCAATGTACAAAAATGTATATTACAGGAGTGAAGCCCTTCGTATATCACTTAGGCTCACAGGTAGACTAGGATTGCACATGGTCTTCAAATGTTAACACAATAATACAATATTAATGCAGGGTGAGAGGGTCTCTTCTGAAGTGGGCAGGTCCACAGCGGGTACTGGGAGACTAGGGGTCGGTAGCGATGATGTGTTTTATTACATTTTTTCTGAAGTGTAGGTAGGGTTGGTCAGCTCTCAGATGTTAAGGCCGTGAGTTCCAGAATTTAGCTGCCTTTACAGTAAAGCTATTACCACCAATAGTGGTCAGCTTATATTTAGGTATGGTCAGACTGTGTTATTGAGGGCTTTGTAAGGCAAGGAAAGTGTTTTTAGTTGTATTTTATTGGACGTGGATAACCATTTGTGTTGGTGTCTCAAGGAAGAGAATGTTTATTTTTTTATTTATGCCTAGGGCTGCTCTTATGGCATTGTTCTGTAGTATTTGGAGCTTTTGGATGGTAGATTTATTAGCACCACTGTATATGGCATTACAGTAGTCAATTCAGGAGAGTATTAGGGCTCTGGCCAGGATCAAGCAACTGTTGTCGGAGAGGAAAGGCTTACCAGCTCTGAGTAGCTTGCAAGTGTAAGCCATAGAGGAAGTAAGGGATTTGACTAGTTTATCGAAGGACAGTGTGGAGTCCAAGTAGAATCCAAGGGTTTTTACCTCCTTAGAGACTTTGATGGTGTTCCCATCAATATTGAATGAGGAAAATTCTTGGCCTAGTTTTTTAATGTTGGCCTGTGAGCCAAGAATTATTAACTCGGTCTCATCATCGTTCAAGCACAGGCCATGAGTGGCCATCCATGCTTGGATGATAAGATATACTTTGTTCACCAATCCCATGTCTGTACTGTAATCCCCAGAAAGCGGGAGGAGAATCTGAGTATCATCTGCGTAATTAGTGTAGGTGATACCCAGATGGTCCAGATTGACAAACAGTGGCTTAGTGAAGATATTGTAAAGAGTTGGCGAGACGCACGAACCTTGGGGAACACCACATAGGATGGGTGTTGGGTCAGCAGCTGCCGAGGGGGAGAAGACGCTCATAGTTCTCTCACTCAGGAAGGACTCAATCCATTTTATAGCTCCTGTGGAGAAGTGGGCCGCAGAATCAATGTGTCGGCATAGGACCTTGTGATTGACCAGATCAAATGCAGCAGAGAGATAATGGGCCGGTAATTAGTAGGGATAAGAGGATCCAACGTCTGTTTCCTGAGGAGGGGGAGCACCCATGATTGCTTAAGGTTAGCAGGGATGGTACCTGTGGCAAATGAGGCATTTATCAGTTTCGTAATGAATGGGGATAGTTCTCTGGCAGCATCTTTTATTATTTGTGCTGGGCAGATATCACCTTTGCAGTTTGAAGGCTTCAATGACAGGATGATTTTTTCTACCTCTATGGTAGACATTTTAGAAAAATGGAAGGTGGTATTGTGTGCCGGTGGTGAGACATTAGGCAAGAGGGTATTAGGCGAGTGCTGAAGGTTCAGTACTTCTTTTTTTTGTTTAATTTTATTTTGGAGCATTTTAATGTTATTAGCTAGGGCATGTTGGATGTCTGTACACCAGGATTTGTCCTTGGTGCAAACATCGGGAATAGCAATTGGAGACTCCAGCTCTTTGAGTATGGAGAAGAGTTCTTTCATACTAGAACCTGGAGTTAGCAATACGCTTGTCGTAGGAATGACGTTTTGCCCGGCAGATTTCCTTCTTATAGTGTGAGGAAAGTGAGGTTAATTTAACTTTGTTCTCACTAGTGGGGCAGAGTTCCAATTAGTTTCACTTTTTTTCTTTAAAATGCAAAGGTCTTTAAGTTGTGGTGTGAACCATTTGTTTAAATGGGCTATTGGTTTGCTGGGTCTGAGTTTGATGGGGGCAATTTTGTCTAGTGTGGTGAGCATAATATTGTTGAATTCCTGAACTAAAATGCTAGGATCAAGATTTTCTGACAGTGCATTAAGGGTGGGCAGGATGGCAGGGATAACTTTCTCTACTGTGATACTTTTTTTGCTTCTAGTTGAGCATGGTGGCGCTACTAGCTGAACCAATGGAGTGGGTCTTATAGTAGATAGGTGGAAGGACACCAGGAAGTGGTCTGTCCACGATAACGAGATGGAAACTGAACAGTTAAAGTCCACTATCTAATCCAGTATTCTCCCTATTAGGTGGGTAGGTTTGTTGGCTTTTTGGGAAAGGCCTAGTGCGTTGATTGTGTTGACTATATCTTTTGCGTTTTTATCCATTTGGTCATTAAGCCCTAAGTTAAAGTCTCCCAATAGGAGTAGTTGCGAGGTAGGTTCAAGGTTATTCGTGGTTATACTATGCAAGTCTTCCTCAAAGGTATCAAGAGGGCCAGGCGGTCTATATATTAAGTGAATAGTGAGTGATTGTGAGTTGTTTATCTGAAATTTGGCGGAGAGACATTCACATGATTGTGACAGATAGGTAGGGGCTAGTCTAAGGCAGAGACAAGTAATAATGGCTATACCGCCAACTCGGTGTCTGCTCCCTTTCGACACATGCCAGCAGCTGTCTGGTAAATTGCCTGACCTCCGGCCTGCTCTGGGCCAGACCTTTTATGAGAAGGTAAACAAGCTAATGGATGCCGTTCTAGTTTCAAGGTACTACAGGGGGATTCTTCTCTAGTACTCTTACTAATTATTATGCAAAGTATTGCTTATCTGAGTACCTTCGAGAACGAATCCACCCAGGCCAAAGGTCTTAAGTATGCCAAAAGGCAGTGGTCGCATGTCACCGTTTCTATACATTTATTTGAAAAAGAAACCATTCAGGAATAAAAGTATAAGAAGAAGTTACACTTAAGTGCATTGTCCTACTGACATTCCCTGTAACAGCAAGCCCATTTGTTTTTTGCTTTCCCCCCTACTGGGGATTCGAGCCTGGGACCTGTTGGATCAGCTCCAACCTCACATCATGGTGAGCTAGTGTAAAACTGCTGCTGTGCTGCTATTTTTTCAGTGGCCTGCTTGGTACAAAGCACATTCTCAATCCCCTCCCGCTGCTCCTGCAGTAATCAGAATTTTTATTTTGCTTTTAAGCTACTTGGAGTATGCGCAGTTAATAGGTAGTGGAAGGGGTGGCTTTAATGTTTACATGCCCCTTAAGGGGTGCGAATTATGGGTGATTAGAAAGGCCAGGGAGAGTAAAGCTGCATTCTCTGGGGGACAATGAATAAAGGTAATATGGGTTTTTTTAAATGCATTTTTCAGTTTTTTTCACAGTGTTTCTTTCAACCTTTACACAGCGCTGGGGGTGGAATGGAGCAGGGGACACAGGTATGGGGGTTTGTATTGCATGCGGAACAGGGCGTGGCGATGGGGCTTGTGGGGGCAGCAGGGAGAATCGTTCCAATACTTCTTTGCCTACACTTCGACCACCGCCAAAAAGACATTCGATATGGACTGTCATTAATGCATGCTAAGGTGAGTTTGCAGAGAGGTGAACGCGGTTGATGACTATAATACGCCATATTTAAAACACATGCATTGGTCCTTTGCCCACATTTGGGGGTCAATTAAAGCAAAAAGTCACGGAATGGGCCTGGTTGAGTAACCTCGATAATTTGTCCAATAAATGTACTCCTAACTATGACAAAATACGTTCACCTTCTTACAGGCACTACCTTATGCAATGCAATTGTCTGACAGAAATATAGGAAGGCTTAATATGTTGTTTCGATTTGATCTACTGGGAACGATTGAAGTAGTGGCTGTGGCCCTCAGAAAACACATGGACATTGAAAGAAGACTATTGCATATCTCCAGGGCCCTAGGATAGCAAGAACCGTTTAAACATCTTAGCCTGCACTGTGAGAACTTGGACTCGCTACGAACTATATATTCAAGTGGATGTGTGCATAGCACAACTATGTTGAAGGACAATGCTTTTTGGAGACGTTCCAGGGTAGATGGATATGTTTTTTTGATACTCACAGTAATTCATTTGTGTTTAAGAATTGAATTGTTATGATATATAAAGAAGCAAATATTTAACTTCAAACGATGGTAATTTTTTAATATTGATTTTACTTTTCTTTTATAGTGTGTAAAGTTTAATTCAACCAGTATCATATTATAATAAAAAAAGTAAATAAAAAGGCTGAAAGTGGAAGGGCAGGCAGGCGTGAGTGGAGGGCTGCTTCTAGAGGAGTGCAGGCAGCTGTGTTCGCATATGGGTTGTCCAAGTGGCCCAGAGAAACCAAGCCCCCCAGTGGAGCAGGGCTTGGACCGCGCAGGAGGCAGAACATGAAGGCATGCTTAGCAGACATGGAGTTGAGGATGGAGAGGTCCAGGCCGAGGTCAGGAACAAGGGGGCTTTCAGGTGGCACTGGGAGTGGTGGTGATGGCAATCAAGATAATAATGAACAGGTTTAATGATATTATTATATTTTATAACGCGCTTAATACCGAGTGGTTTCTAGGTGCGGGATCGGGATTCCAACCTCTGTTGGCTGCGTTGCCCCTGAGCTGTCCTTCCTCCCCAAATGTAAGGAAGTCCTCAAAGGAGGTGAAAGGAAGACAATTGTTGAAACCCTGTCTTGGAGCAGGGGCAGATGGCAAGGTTATAGAAGGATTAGTGGGGGAAGGTTTGGTGATTGGGGGAAGAGCATCACCGTGGGCACGTGAACATGACCAAGAAAGTGTAGGTAGTGGGGCTGCAGGGTACAGGAGGGTTACAAGGGGAACAGCCACCGTTGGGGTTGGTTGCAGTGACTCAAATGCACAACTAAGCTAGGCCCACGACCCTGATGCCGTGGGCGATAAAAGGGCCTTGGTGGCTGAAGAACAGAGCCTGTGAATTTGCGTCATAGGACAACAAGGGGTTGAATAGAGATCGGGCACACAAACGATTGGTGGGCCATGAGCAGTCAGACTATCACTGGGAAATATATGAAAAAGAATAGCGAGAGAAAAGGTACTAGGTATTTACTGCTGGAATTTCGAGAAGTAGAAGCTGAGTATTCAGCTTCACAGACAGAAAAGGGTCCCCGAGTGCAGGTTGTGACAAGGCCGGCGACCGGGCCTCGTCAAGGGAAGGAGTGAGGAAACCGGGACCAGCTCTAGTCAAGAAGGGAGGGTCCGGTACAAGGGTCCAGAGTCCTGAAACTCTACCCGCTGTGCCAGTATGCTAAATTGCAGACCTTCATCTCCAGCCTTACCTCCTGGGATATATTCTTGCCAATGATTTCATTCATTCCAGGAAGCTTCAGAGCAGGGGATAAGAGGTGCTGGAAAAACAAAATAAGAAAATCAACAACTACGTTCCATGCGTCATCTAATGAGATGGGGGAAACGAGAGCCACTCAAGTTCCAGAAAAGCCTGACCAATGCTGTCTTAGAGAAAAGGGGAGACCTGTGGTAATCGTGCACAGCTCTAGAGCGGAGACTCGCGCAGTAGCCCCATGCAGCTCCAGCGAGAAGGCCCATTTGGTGCATGCACAAGCCCAGCCACACTAACCCACCAGAAACAAGAGAAGCGGGAAAATCCCTCACCCACAGGAAAGTCAACTGGGACCATTGAACTTGCAACAATACTGTGGTACTGACATGGCAGGCATGCACAGAAAAAAGGGGTTTGTGTGCATTCTGTGACCAGGTCTGAAGGTTGGAGACATAGTGTTGGGTCGGGCAGGAGCTGGGTCGGATTTGTCCACTGAGCGGCCGCCCCCCAGAAAGATGCTATGGTGGGCCACCAGATCTAAGAATCAGGGGAAAGATGTGAGAGCCCTGTGGGACCAGTCTAGGTTGGAACAGAGGAGCAGTACACCTCATGGGGCCCTTGGGAGGGAAGACGCCCACCAGACTGGGATGGAGAAGCATACAGACAGCAGCTGCAGGAGAGCAGGTAAAAAGGGTTCGAAGAAGGTTGGGCGAAGAGGGGGACTGAAAGGGATAACAGGAACAAATGATCAAGATGTGGGGGAAAAGAGCAGGAAAACAAGTAAGAAAGAGTGGTATGAGCAAAAAGTTTGGTGGATGTCACGGGATGCTCCAGTAAAGAAAAGTTCAAAGGAAGGAAATGACGGTGGCGGTGGAAGGGTTTGGGTGTGGGAAGTAAAGGAAGAGGAATGGAGCGCAACGTGGGTGGGTGAGCGTGCGGTCTGCAAGGGCAGCACAGATGGGGCAGAAAAGTCAGGCTTGAAGCAGATGCAGGAGCGAAGGAAAGAAGAGAAGGACACAGGTGGGTCGGAGGTGCCCCCACAAGGAGAGAAGGTCAGCAGAGGGAAAGACACAAAGCCATGAAAAGACATAAAGGGGCCTTAGATAGCAATAGCAAAGGCATTTGGGGAACTTCTGACCAAGACCATGACAGATTCAGGATTAAGAGTTCATGGACATTTTTAAACTACTGCACAGGTAGGTGGTCCAAAGAGAAGGAGGGGGATTTGTCCAAACAGCTGAGGGTGCAGACAAAGAGAATTGGATGTTGACCTTTAGCATTGCTTTGTGTAAATACATGGACGAGATAACAAAATCAAAGGTGAATTTTGGGGTTTTTTCATGGTTGCCATATGAGGAGAACAGGTCTAAGTTGGGGATGACCAGTCGGTGGCTGGATTCTAAATTGTGGTTGCAATGGATGGCACCATCGCAGCCGGTTGGAGACATGCATGTGACTGGCGGCTTGTCGATTCCACGCCGTTTCAACGATGGAATGGGTGGGTGAACAGGGTCACTTCGATGCGGAAGGCAGAGGTGTTTGCTGCGCATTTAACAGTGGGTCATGCATGGGAGCAGCTTGCTGTTCTAAAAATCATAGTGCACAATGTTCAGGGCCACACACAGTGGGACAGTGCTAGAGACAAGGAGGTGACAACAGGGTTGGGGAGGTGCTGCGAGAAAGGTTTTTTGGGGGAAAGGCACGTACTCCCATTAAGGTTTGTGACTAGGGGAGTGGCTGGTCCACTAGCCAAACAGGAGGGGGGCAAAATTGTTGGCAGATGGCTTCAAGGTGGGTATTCCTGATCCCTGTAGTGGCCCAAGAGTTGGTAGATGGGTGGATACAATGAGATTATGAGATTCATAAAAGAAAACAGAAAAAAAACTGGGGTGGGGATTAAGTTGGGGAAGAAATGCCAAAGGCAAGGTATTGGGCCCTTTCAGAAAGGTTCATAGCTTAGGGGTTGGTTGCGACATCCATTGGGATAGTTCTTAATAAAGAAAAGGGTAGGTTTTGGATGATTCATCATCTGTCTTGGCAAGAGCGTGACTCTGTCAATGACTACATTGATTTGAAGGCTTGTGTCATACTATAGTATAATGTAGATGAGGCAATCACATTTTTGATACATTGTGGACAAGGGATAAAATGCAATATGAAGCCAGACTTCCATTTGTTACCTGTGCACCAGGATGATTTTCAACTACTGGGAACATATTTTGACGGTCAGTACTAAGTGAAAAAGGCATTGCCCATGGGTTTCTGAGTGGTGCGTGCCCTGTTAGAATGATTTAGCACATTGTTGCAGTGGGCATCTATGAAATGGACAGGGGTGGGGCAAATTATCTATTATTTGGTTGATTTTCTGATGGTAAGAAGGTGTGGCGCTGCCCCCTTAAGGGACTCGAACGCGGCGGTGTGATGTTGCACGCCGCAGCGTGCATCATAAATAAAGGGGGCGTTCCAGGGCATGTGAGTGTGACTGGGAAGCCCGAGACGATTAGACGTGTCCGTGTGAGTCTGTTCTTTCTTGGGGGCTTACGGCATCGCAGATGGGGGCTCTGACACACTCCAAACAGTGGCAATGACGTCGGGATAATGCCTAGGCCCGGCGGTGAGTCTCATTTCAATTTTTCTCCCTGAAACGGATATCTGGGAAGATTTTCGTCTCACGCCCTAGGCCGTGCAATAACCAAGCGGCAGGCTGCCATCTTGGTTTTTGGGCCGTGGACACTCATCGAGCTCCGGTTCGGCCGGTGAGAGGCATCCAGGCCCAATTTTTGGAAATACTGATTGCAGGCAGTTCTACCTGCACATCCATGCCCTGATTTTTTGATTTTTTTCTGTTTTCTGGGCCTCTTACATCGAGTGAAGGCTAGGTGAAGGGCGGAAATGGCTGGGCCTGCTTAGCCCAATTCCTCCCTGGCTCAATTTTTGGGACATCTGTGCCTGACCACTGCACTGCGGCTGTGGACTTCCATATTCATTGTCCTCTTCATCATCACACCTGTGGGTGTGGAATACTGCCAATCATCATCCTCATCATCATCATCACCCCCAGGTTTGGACTTGTGTTGCCTGGGTGTGGTTGGGACTGGTGGCAAGTGGTTCTCAGGAGGGGACTGAACTGTGGGTGGTGGGAGTGAGTTGCGGCCCCCAAAGCCAAGCTGGGGGTGCCCGTGCACTCTAACTCATGAATGCGCCCGGTGACCAGGACGGTGGGCAGGCTGCAGCCCTGCAGCAACCTCAAGTGCAGCCACAACCTCAGGTGCAGCCACAACCTCAAGTGCAGCCACAACCTCAGGTACAGCCACAACCGCAAGCGCAGCCGCAAGCTCCACCAGGGGCTCAGCCAAGTGTACAGCAGCCCCCCCTAGCCATGGCGCAGATGCGGGCCGCGGCGGTCCTCCAGCCCATCCCGGAGTTTGATGTCTCAAGCCCACCATGCAGCCTGGGGCCCAGATGGAAAAGGTGGGTGGATCGTCTAGATATGTACTTTAGGGCAACTATGGAAGAGGACAATGACAGCAAGCTTGCCACCATGCTGTATGCGGCTGGACCTGCGGTGCAGGAAATATTTGAATCACTCCACACAGCAGATGACACCTATGCAGCTGCAAAGGCTGCACTTCAGGCTCATTTCCTGCCCCTCATCAATGCTGACTGGAGGAGAGCAGACTTTAGATACTTTTTATGGCCGCCTCAAACGCCTGTCCATTGCCTGCGCATGGGGTGATGCGGAAGACATTATTCGGACGATGCTCATTCAGGCGTGTTCATCTGGTAAACTGAGACGACAGGTGTTGAGGGAACCAGGCATCACGCTCCCTCGCATCCTTGAGCTAGGACTCTGCCCTGAGGTGTTTGAAGCCCGGGCGTCCAGGATGGAGGCTGGATCACACCCGGTGAAGACTGAGGAGGTGTGTGTCATGTAGCGAGGCGGCAGAGGTGTCAGAAGACCTGGATCTGGCCTCCGTGACAGGGGTGGAAGAGCCGGTGAGTTGTGCCAGAAGTGTGGATATGACTTGCCCCATCCTGCTGAGTGTCCTGCGGCTGGAAGAACTTGCGGAAGGTGTGGTCTTGCGGATAATTTTTCCCGGGTGTGTAAGGCAGCCCTGCCTGTGATGGTGTCCAGAGGCCCGGTCCGGTCCGGATTCTTTCATCAGAATCGCCCCCACGAATGTGGTCCAAGTTGTTCAGGGCGAGGCGCCCCAGCGGAAGAGGGGCAAGAGGAGGAGGAAGGTGTTGGGTCTCCCCAGAGGGAACTCGACCGCGTGTATCAGATACAAGTTATCCCTGATTTCATTGCATGCAAGGATCGTGTGGAGTTTACTGGCCTTATATCGAAAAACTCGAGTGCAAGAAAATATCTTGCAATTTGAACTTTTCCATAGCGCAACGTCGAATGGTCAGAATATGGTGGCTTTATGGATGCACAGATTTGAAAGCTTATTATTAGAATACGACATCAAGCCCAGCTTACTTCACGAAAATCCAGTTACCGCTAAAATGAAAATCTGGCACTTGGACTGGGAGAAAACGTGTACTGAAAGAGCGGCGGCAAAGCTGATGTCAAATGCGCCGATGGAAGTCCGCCCCTTTACTACGCCTCAAGGGTACATCAATTTGTTTGCGGAACCAATGGCACGAAGACGCTTTATGTTATTTCGTTTAAATTAGTTTAAAACGAAAGAGCGGCTACAAAAATGGAAATGTAACAAAAACATAAACCTTAGATGTAGATTTTGTACCAAAGCACCGGAGACGCTGAAACATCTAGTGTTGTTTTGTAATAGCTTTCGGGACAACAGAACAGTACTTTTGGGACCTTGGGGTGCCATCCACCCATCGTTGTGTGCAGAGGAATGGTGGGATCACATGTTTAACGGCACGGATCGAAAACTGTTATTTCCCCTGACTCAACTTTTAGCAATAATTGAACAGCAGCTGAACATGGTTGTTGATGACTTGGAAATGTATAAAGGGCCATTGTCCATCCTGAAAGCTGATGATTTAGGGGAAAGGTAGATGGGGACGGTGATCCTGAACGAAGTATTCTGTGGAGGGTGGATGCTTGTAAGAGGTTAAGTTCCTTTTTAAAGGTTAGTAAAAACCGTATAAATAAAAAAAAAAATTAAAAAAAAAAAGAGGAGGAGGAAGATAACGTCATCTTCGTGTCAAGTGTGTGGGGTCCTCAAGTCAAAGAACAGCCGCCAGCCGAGGTGTGCGGTGGAGGTTAAGAAGTCACCGGTCCAGTACTCGTAGACACAGGACCTCGGTCAATGTGATGGCCCAGGGACACTATGATGCTATGGACACGCCTCCCAGGTTGGTCAGCCGAAGGCCCGCATCTTTGCTTTTGCGGGCTCGGAACCCATCCCGTTGGATGGTGCCTTTGTTGCGAAAGTGGAACATGATGGCTCGCAGATCACAGCCCGCTTCTACATCACGCCAGTGAGCGCGAACACTCTCTTGAGTTGCGCTGCAGAAGAGACCCTCGGCATTGTCAGTTTCGCATATTCCGTGTATCTCAAAGACATCAATGACCTCCTGGACAAGTATTCCACGCTGTACAACGGAATTGGACGAATGACTGATGACCGGTGAGGATGCACATCGACAAATCGGTGCAGCCCATAGCCCTGAAACATCGGCGGGTGCCTTTTCATCTTTGGGAGCAGGTGGAAAAAGAGTTGGACAATCTCGTGAACTTAGACATCATTGAGAAGGTGGAAGGTCTGACTCCGTGGGTGTTCTCGATTGTTGTGTCGACATGAGGCTACCCAACAAGGTCATCAAGCGGGAAAGACATCTCACCCCAACTATCGATATCATCATTGCAGAGGTGCAGGGTGCTCGATTTTTCTCTAAGCTGGATCTCCAGGTCGGTTACCAGTAGGTCGTACTACACCCAGAGTTGAGATACATAACCACGTTTTCCACCCATCGTGGACTCTACCATTATAAGAGACTCAGTTTTGGCATGTCCCCAGCGGCGGTGGTGTTTCAGAACATCATCCGGGGAGCCCTCGCTGACCTGGAGGGCATCCTTAACATTAGTGATGATATCCTAGTGTTTGCCAGAACTGAGGTGGATCACCTGCGCAAGCTGGCACGGACTTTTGAAAGGCTACAATCCCTCGGCCTCACGCTCCACAGGGAGAAGTGTGAGTTCCTGCGCCCATCCATCGAATTCTTTGGCTTCATCTTCAAAGAGGGAGGGGTGTCACCAGATCCAAGGAAGGTTCAGGACATCAACAAGGCCCAACCGCCGGAGTCAGTGTCTGATGTGAGGAGTTTTCTCGGCATGGTAACTTACTGTGGACAATTCATTCAGAACCTGGCCTCATGATCTTAGCACCTGAGGGCCCTTACAAAGAAGGAGACCACCTGGCGGTGGGGCCCCCTCGAACAGGCGGCCTTTGATGATATCAAGAGCGCCTTCATGGCAGAAGATACCATGGCGTTCTTCGACCACACTCTGCCATCACAAATCATCGTGGATGCCAGCCCGTTTGGCCTGGGGGCTGTGTTAACGCAAGTCAACTGGGATGGCGGTGTCCGCCCAGTGGCTTACGCCAGCAAAGCGCTGTCCGACACCGAACAGCGATACTCACAAATCAAACGTGAGGCTCTGGCAGTGCTATGGGGCTGCCGGCATTTCAGACTCTACGTCCTGGGCCGCCCAGTGACTGTTGTAACAGACCATAAACCCCTGCTTCCCATTCTGGCGGGATCCTCATCCAACCCATCAGCGAGGATAGAGCAATGGATGCTGGCCCCCTCGGGAATATGAGGTTACTCTCGTATATTGTCCAGGTGTGAACAACGCAGTGGACTACTTGTCCAGGCATCCAGGCGCGACTGGGCGTGAAGAACAAGACACATGTGCCGAAGAGGCAGACGATCAAGACGCAGCTACCCCAAATGCCATGCCACTCAAAGATCTGGAGGCAGCGGCAGCGGGTGATGAGTGCTTCCAAATCTTGAAACACGGCATGTAACAGGGCTCTTGGAAGACGGTGCTGGAGTTCCTGGCCAGGCGCACCCAAGATGCCAAGATAGGGCTAGAGCAGCTGTGAAAGGTGCAGGATTAGTTGTCATTCTCGGCTTCCGGTCTTCTGCTGAGGGGCGACCGAATAGTCGTGCCCCAGTCAAAGATCAAGGAGGTAATCACTCTGGCTCACCATGGACACCAGGGTGCTGAGAAGACCAAGGCCCGACTGCGCCTTAAGGTGTGGTTCCTGGAGCTGGAGCGGAAGGTCGACGACTTTGTTGCTGCCTGTATTTGGTGTCAGGCGGCGTCCCCCCTGCAGATAGAGCTGGCAATTGAGGCCATGCCCCGAGGAACGATGCCCTGGGAAGTAGTACATGCAGACTTTGGATCCACCACGATGGGCACCCATTTCTTGGTCATCGTGGATGAGTACTCTCGATATCCAGAGGTGGAGTTTGTGGTCTCGTTGGCTTTTGAGCATGTGGTGGTGGCCATCGAGAAGGTGTTCGCTGCCCACGGGTTCCCACAAACCCTGTTCTCCGACAACGGGGCGCCATTTCAAAGTGAGCAGTTCTCGGAGCTGATGGAGGGGTATGGGAAACAGCACCGGAGGATTACCCCACTCTGGCCGCGGGCGAATGGTGAGGCAGAGAGACTGATGAGGACACTAAACAAGACATCCAGGATAGCCCAGGGCCAGTGCCTGCAGCAGGCCCTTTACCAATTCTTGCGTGTATATTACACTACTCCTCATGCCTCCACGGGAGTGGCGCAGGCTGAAACTCTGTTTAAACGGTGCCGCCGGGGGCTGCTGCCGGAGGTGGGGGAGAAGGAGCCCGGGGTCATCGATGACCAGCAGGTAGAGATGGATCGTCGGCTGCGGACTGAGCAGGAGAATGCCAGGAGAGGGCTTCGCCCGCAGCGACTCGAAACGGGAGATGAGGTGCTCATCCGGAACAGACACCCCCATGGCAAGCTCTCTCTCCCCTACGAACCTGAGCCCCTTGATGTGGTGGCTGTCAAGGGGTCCATGGTGACGGCCTTGGATGGGCGGTCGGCCGTCACCCGGAATGTGAGCTTCTTTAAGAAGCTAGGAGATCCCAGAACTGAACCTCCCCTTGAACCGGACTGGATGGAAGTGCCTGATGATGGGGGAGGTCAACCCCCCCCCATGACCGCGTCCCCTGCACGGGGCGGGCCACCGGATGGACTACCCGTGCCGGAGGTAAGCGGGAGGTACCCCCAGAGGTCTGGGCGAGGGGAACCCGCTTACCTCAGCGATTACGTGTTGGGACATGTTTCATGAGTGGCCCGTTGGCTCATAGTGTTACTTAAGGGGATCCAGGGTGGTTGTGAATAAAGGGGTATGTGGGGTCTTGACGTGCATATTGAAAAGTTATGTTGACAAGTTATTTGGTGATTGTTTGGGTTATTAAAGTATTGTTGTTGGTCCTCATGGAAAAGGAGGAGTGTGGCGCTGCCCCCTTAAGGGATGCACACGCGGTGGCGTGATGTTGCACACCACCGCGTGACGTTGAATGCCGCAGCATGCATCATAAATAAAGGGGGCATTCCCGGGCACGGGAGTGCGACCGGGAACCCTGAGACGATCAGACGTGTCCGTGTGAGTCTGTTCGTACTTTGGGGCTTACGGGCATCGCAGATGGGGGTTCTGACACACCCCCAACAGAAGGCAAGCAGAAAAGGGGGAGTGTGCAGTGTTTCTGAAGGCTTTTCAGAGGCTATCAGGTGGTTTGGGCGAATCCCTGGCCCTGGAAAAGACAGAAAGCCTGGTGGTGGTGTGGATAGGACTGGACTCTGTGGCAATGGTGTCATGGCTGCCAAAATACAAGTTGAGTGACCGAAAAGAATGATTGGGGAAGTATCAGGTACCAAAAAGTTTGAGGTTAGGAAGGTGTACAGCTCCGAGGACACTAGCTTTTCTTGCAGAGTGGTGGTGCCAGGGCTAGTTTTTGAAAGCAATTGGTGCAGACGGTACCATTGGAAAAAGACCACATCACAGGATCAGGAGGACTTTGCATAATCCTCAAGATTTGGAGTGAATCCTTGGAAGGTTACAATTGTGTGCCAATGTGGATCTCGGTGCATACCGTGCTCTCGTCCACAGAGATTCTATCCAAGGCAGCCTGTTTGGATGGATTAGGGATTGATTGGGCAGGAAAGTGGTGCGTGGAAATGTGGCTGGCGGAATGGCATGAGTGGAGGCATACCATTGCCTTTTCGGAAATGTTCCGGTATTGGGTAAGCCGAGTTGGGGTGGGTCACTGACAAACAGGAGGTGGTAAACGGAATTTGTAGCAGACACCAAGAGAGTAGTCACCACAATAAAAAGACAGTCCAGTAGTGATAAATGTGTTGTGAAGTTGTGAGGAAGGTGGTTCTTTTGTGTTTGAAATGGAACATAGAATTCCCTGCAAAGAATTTACTGGGTCTGACTAACTACACTGCTGATGTGTTACTTAAGGGGATCCAGGGTGGTTGTGAATAAAGAGGTATGTGGGGTCTTGACGTGCATATTGAAAAGTTATGTTGACAAGTTATTTGGTGATTGTTTGGGTTATTAAAGTATTGTTGTTGGTCCTCATGGAAAAGGATCCGATATGGGCTGAAAGGAAAACCTTTATGCAAAATGTGCTTTTAAAATTGCATTGATTCCTAAAGACAGCCATTATCTTCTATGCAACCTCACTCTGTTTAATAGACTGCACTGAATCGACTGGAACTCTCCAGTACAACAGCTTTACTGCTCAGTCCATCCCTCGGATCCTGTTTACCAGACTTTTTATTTGTGATAGTTAGAAAAATTCCTCATGATGGACGAGCTCTTCCAACAATTGCAGTCACACAAGAGTTTTTCATTTCCACAGTATTTATTTCCACAGAGAAGCATCTCTATGGCACAATCCGGCTCGATTAATCGAGCACACACAGTTTTGTCTGAAAAGTCGGATAGTAAAGGGTGTGCTTAAGTTAAAGGATATTATGCAAGAAAGGTGAAATAGCTTCTTTTGACAGATTAACTGATACATTTCACTTAAGCACAAGGGAATAGACAAAATATCCATTGCTCATAAAAATTGTAATGCAAAGAATGGACATGTTAACCTTTCCCTTGGAAGATTAACTGGCTTTATCTTGATTACTTGACTATCTCCCAAGAATGGTATCTACTTTTGTTCAATTTATGCCTGAAAAAATATTATAAACAAATGAGTGCCGTTCCTGTGATCAGCAGACAGCAAAAGAGTCCATACGGCATCTGCTTCTTTCTTGCACCAGAACACAACAGATCAGCGATCTCCACTTGAGACAAATCTTCTCTGAATTCTCGTTAAGCGACGAAGACACCTGCTGGTGCAAAATGCTGGCTTTTGGCTTTTGGCGACTTTCAAAATCCTTTAATATGTGAACGTCTTGCTTCTTTCAACTAAGACGCCAACTACAGTGGAGCAGCAACTGGTAGCTCCTCAGCCTACTCGGTAAAGATGTCAAGGACATTTTCGCTACTCTTTGCTTTCCTTGTTTGTCGCTTAAGCCTTTCCTTTTTCAAATATACGATATCTACTGTCTTCTATTCACTTTTTGTAAAAAATCTTAACGATTAACACAAATAATTTAAAAAATATATATATATATATATTATATGCTACACAAAGGGATAGGACATGAGAAAAGTGGATGGACGATATGGGATCTGATATTTCCTTGAAGCAATGGAATAGAATAAATGAAGAGATCTTTAATACTAAACTTGATCTCAATCTGAGGCTAATTCCACAGAAAGTAATACATAATTTATATTGGACACCTATAAGAATGAAAACACTAGGGTTAATGGAGAAGAATAATTGCTGGGGATGTGGTAGTGGAGGCGGTTCATTGTATCATATGCTTTGGAGTTGTCCAAGAGTTAGTGAATTTTGGACTGCAGTCCTAGATAGAATTAATTTGATAATAAAGGATTGTCTTATCAGATATCTGCCTCAGGCCTTTCTCTTTATGGACAGGAATCCTTTTTACATTAATAAAGATCAAAATAGTTGCATCAGCAAGGCATTAGTAACAGAAAAAATAAATATTGAAGATCTGGAAAACGAGGAAAGAGCCACAAATAGATGACTGGATTATAGATCTTCAGATGCTATCATTATTTGAGAAAGTGAAATATAAGATGATGGATAAAGAAGATTTGTATTTGGATATGTGGGGGTTATTCAATGAAATGTATGAATGATGTAGTGATTATAGTAATCAATTGTGGAATTATGAAATGCTATTTCCATTTTAATTCATTTTCAACTCAGATAACTATGTGATGTCAGTATAGGTTACTCAGGTATATATGTATAATCATACTGCATGTTTGTTTGTGTCTTTGTATTTTGTATGTTATTTATTTTTTATTTTATTTATTTTTATATTTATAATGTGCCAAACAGGCCACAGGCACTGGGGCGCGTACATTAAGACTCGGACAACAATTTATAACGGGACATTTGGATTCCGGGGTTTGCTGCACCAGTCTGATTTTATTTAAAAATTGTGGCTTTAAATTTTTTTCTGAAACTCAAGTAGTTTTCCTCTATTCTAAGTTGAATCGGCAGACTGTTCCATGTCTGTGCAGCTCTCACAGGGGAAGATCTCCCAAGCCCATGTGCTCTTTTAGCTTGGATGCATTCAATTTTCCCTTGTGACTCCGATCTTAGCGACCGACCTGGGGTGTAATGAACAATTTGCTCTGTCAAGTAGGCAGGTGCATCTCCAAAAAGGCAGCAATGTACCAGTGTCATAGATTGAAGTTGATCCTGTCTTCCAATGCTAGCAAGTGCAAGGCTTTCCTGTTGGCTGTAACATGGTCTCTTCTATATTTTTGTTTGACAGATCTAACTGCATTATTTTGGATAGATTGGCACCTACCTATGCAGCTTTTGCTTCCTCCCAGCAAGAGGGAGTTCCAGTAATCTAGTCTGGATAATATAGTGGCCCTTGCAAAAGTCGTGCTGTTCTTTTCACTCAAGTACGGTCTGATGCCTCTTAGAAGCCTCAAATAATACTGGCAATTTTGGTAAAGGTTGTTAACATGTGCATCTGCACCAAGCGAAGCCTCCAAGTATATTCCTAGTGTTTTGACCTTATCTGAAACCTGGATAAGGGTGTTTTTGATATTAAACGCAGTGTATTCTTGGCCAAGCTTGACCCGTGCCTGATATGATCCAAAGATCATTAGTTCTGTTTTGCTCCCGTTTAGACACATCCAATTGTCCTTCATCCAGGCATCAATAGTGATGTACAGTCTCGTCCTGCCGTTGTTATCAATGTCAAAACACCCACTCAGTTCTACCACAAGATGGTTGTCATCGGCAAAGTTGGTAAAATAAGCTCTGAATTCCTCCAGCAATGCTCAAAGACACCTCAAGTACAAGTTGAACAACAGCAGGGATAGACTGGCCCCCTGAGGTACCCCACAACTAATGGGGATTAAGTCGGAGAATTGATATCCCCAGTGGATCTACGATCTGTTAAGAATGAAATCACTCAGCTAATGGCTTCTTTATAACAGTTACCTGTATGTTCTAGCACTTGTTCGAGCTGATGATGGTCTAGAAAATCGCACGCGGATGAAAAATCGAGCAACATCAATAGGCCCACTTTACCTTTGTCCATGATACTAAGCATATATGATTGAAGGTCTAAATAGAGCTGTTTCAGTACTATGTGACCTTCTAAACCCTGACTGTTGTTTATGGAGCAGGTCATTAGTTTCTACAAAGGCTTGTAACAGTTGGGCTGCCATTTTATCCATAAATTCCAATAGAAAGTTGCAGTTTGTAATCGGGCAGAGGTTGCCTGGGTCTTTCTGATTGATGCCTGTTTTTTTAGCTAGTGGTGTAACCGTGACCGTTTTGATAGCTTCAGGAATTCTGTTATCTCTAAAGGATGCATTCACCATCCTTGTAAGCAACAGGCAGAATATGTCCTTATTTTCCAGAATCAATTTGGATGGTAAAATGTTTTCAGCGCTAGATGTCTGTTTCATACTAAGTAGCAGGGTGTTCATATACTTTGTGGTGATGGGCTTGAATGAGAATAAGTCTGTCTCTTTCTGTGTTTGTTGATTTTCCGTTACATGTTGTTGGTCAGGCCTACTCAACTGAGTCGCTCTTATCGTCTCTCTGGCTTTCAGAATTTTATTACTGAAAGCCTCCTGCACCATTACACAATCTTTTTGTAATGGTTGAAATGGACGGGACAAGGCTTTAGGCTTTTCAATGGATTTCAGGATGTGAAACAATTTATTAGTGGAATTAGGTGCTGATGATATCTGTTCCTTAAAGTAGTTTTTCTTTGATTCCTTGATGTTTTCTTTATATTGTTTCTCTAGTTCTTTCCATTAGATTTTATTTGTTTCTGAGGGATGTTTAAGCCACCTATTCTGCAATCTTCGCTTATCTCTTTTTAGTCTAGTTGTCGCAGAGGTAAACGATTTCTGATGGTTTGTATTGGTTCTGATCACTTTATCCCTCATAGGTACTAACTGATCAACTAGCTCTTGTGTATGTGTGTTGTAACTTCGTATTAGGTGGTCCCAAGAGTTGCTCTCTGACCTAGTTAGCATATGTTACTTAAACATTGTCCAAGTAGGCCAGGTGTGATTTTTTTTAAAGTTCCTGGAGGTAATCTCTTTATGTTAATTTTTGATTTCTTTCGTGGTTATTACCACTTCCACTTTGTAGTGGTCTGACCATATGCAGGGTACGGTATCAATGTAAGTATTATTGACTAAGAAAAAAATTATATTCTGCCACAGAACAAGATTATTTTCATTATTATTGATGTTGCTATTAATTAGACCATTTAAACATTTAACAAATATGTGAGAGCTTATAAAATATTACAGGTAGATTCTTTAGCAAATATTTTGTGAGTAACTCTATAATGTATTTGACCTTATTAATATCCTTGCTGGTAGTCATGTAACTTCTTGTTTTTCATATACAATAATAAATATATTTTGAAAAGGAAAATGTTACATTGTTTTCTTTTCCACTCGGCTATCCCTGTAATGTACAAAGGTTCCAGGCCTCCTCCAACCCTCGGAAAGAGACAACCCACCTGTATCTAACTGGCACTCACTTTTCCAGTGGCTCCCATTGTTTGATGTATTTCTTTGAGCTAGAAAGAGCAGTAGTATCTCTAACCATATTTAGACGCCCCTCCCCTTTGCCACTGTATTTCTGAATGCACATGTTTTTCATGTTTTGAGCACTAGTTGGATATTTTCAACAACTTCCTTCTGGTGTGGAACGGTTCCGTCTGTATTTATTCATTGTGTTACCCCTTCAAGTATGGAATGTGCTGTAAATATCTTTACTGTTTGATGACCCCAAAGGTCCTAATTAGTATTCACTCCTCCAGCAAAGTGAAGGTTGCTTATGCTCCTGTGGTTTTGGGAGGTTCGATGCTAGTGCAGGAGTCCTGAAAGTTGCATATAAAGTGTCATTTTGGTGAAAAAAACTGGTTTTACTCTAAAGAAGTGGGTGTTAAATTAAAAGGGCCCAATGTTTGTCATTACTTTGTATCCCTACGCCATTCAGGTAGATAATTTGCAAACTCTCTGGGCGCTGAGTAGTTTAGCTGCAGGCTGGTCCACAGCAGAGAGAGAGAAAGAGAAAGTGTCCTGCAGGGGCATGCCCTTGCAGGACAGCAGCCCCAAGAGCTGCGTAGGTTGAACAAGAAATATGAGATAAACTGTATGTTAACGTAAGCTCAGAGTTCATTTTAAGCCATACACGAGAAAAGTGTTCATATGTAAAAGAAGGAGAAAAAGGTTGAAGATCTTATGCACTGTGGTTTAATAAAAAAGCCTTGTGTGTTCATTTTGTGAGGAAAATAGATGTTGCACTGTTAAGCAGAGTGAGAAACCACTTACTATTTTATTTGATTTCTGTGAGAAACCAAAGGGTGTCTCACCGGCTAGTCCCTTGGGATCTGTCATTCAGGTGGCCGGGCACAGCCGTCGCTATTGGATCGGGACCCCGGGGGTGGATCATTGTGGGAGGATCACCTGGATGGGGGGTCCCTGGTGAGTGGGAGTGTGGCACCCGGCAGAGAGACACGCTATCCCTAGACCCATTTCCCTGTAGAACACCCTCATTCTATATACTATCTGGGAGCCTTATCTGCCCCCTCTCTTTCCTACACACACTCTGCTGCACAGATAAAGTGCTTCAGAAAAAGACAGACTCACACACAACCAGTCAATTTGACATGTCCCAATATCAGGGTCAGGCAGAGTAAGGCACTTAATGTTGATGGCTCGCACCTCAATCCTGTTCCCTTTCCCCACTGGGATAAAAGGCAGGGCATGAGAGCACCTGAGAGGCAAGGCGAGAAAGGCGAGCAGAACCACCAATGCAGCAGGAGAACAAATCCTGTGAAACTGGACTGACCCTGGAAGCAGAGCCAAAGGGACCAAGAGGCGAGAGAAGGGCTGTGGTCCGGCCAGCTGCAGAGTGAAGGATGTGCAGACTTTTCAAAAGAAACCTCCTCACTAATGCACAAGGTGAAGGTGGGTCCTCCTTCGGGTGAATGACAGAGTTGGGAGGAGGCGAGCCGTGCTGTGCCGATAGCCTCTGCTTCAAGAAAATGCTGAACGAATGGTATTGAGCGCTACCGGTGAGTCAACTGTGAGACCGGTGGGTGTTATCGAATGAAAGATACCAAAACGTTTGATGAGGCTCGCAGAGTTTTGTGAAACCGTGAGCAAAAGGACATTGTAACCAGAACAATGAATGCAGAAGCTGCGCGTATCATGGAAAACCGCGAGGGAAGCCTGCAACATTGCAAATGTGTTTAAGACTGATATATGCTAATGATAACGGAGTGGTCCGGTAATAGAATATTACCTTCTCGAAAGGCTCCGCACCAAAGAGTGAAACTGTTAGACTGAAAGTAAGATAATTGGAAAGACTGCAAATACCAGAAGGCCAAAGAGAGGCCAACCAAAGTAAAAGAAAGTCAAAGTTGTCATATGGAGGAGCAGGCAAAGTCCTCGTACAATCAAAAGTCTTTGACAAATGGGAAAGAATGTGAACAATCAATTGTAAAGTAAAGCATTGTGATAAAGTTGCAAAGGTAAGTGTGAACCCGACAGAGGATTGCCAAGAGAGATAGAGCGGAGCGAATCCCGCATCGTCATAAAGTTCCAAGTGCAAGTGTGAACCCGACAGAGAGATGTCAAGAGAGGAAGAGAGGGGAGTAAATCCTGCATTGTGATGAAGTTGTAAAGACAAATGTGACCCCGGGGGGGATGCCAAGAGAGTTAATAGGAGCGAATCCCACATTGTGATTTGAATACTATAATGAACCCGACGGAGGGATGCCAAGTGAAAGCAGGGGACAGTGAATCCTGCATTTTGTTAAAGTGACTGAACAATGGTTTAAAGATGAAGGTGAACCCAACAAAGGGAGTATCACGAGGAAGCAGGGGAAGAGGGGCATCTCGCTTGGTGAGAGCTTGGGAAATTCTTGTGATGCCAAGCAAAAGACATTGATTCGAGGGATGAATAAACTACTTCCTGATGCCTATAGACTCAAGGGGAGCTCACAGCCATGCCACTGTTTCGCCTTGTCCCGTGATGTAATGTGGGGAAGGGAGTACACTAGTTCAGCAGTCCTGAACTATCGCAACCATTTTGGCCATTTCAGAGATGTAACCACCTGATTTTCAAAATGATCCCGCACACCATTCTAAGATGGCCGCTTGTATTTAAAGCACTTGTGACCCAGCAGCGGCGTTAGCAACACTGTGCTTCCTGGTCTACGAGCTACGAGTCTCCAGTGTGACTCAGCATTCCCTGCAGAGCACATCGCTTGCCGCAGGAAGCCCGCGAGTGCTTAGATCACTACAGAGGTATTTAGCAAGTGCATGATGCTTTTCCCATTCACGCTATATACAGACCCAATTACCCTGCCTTTTACTAATTGCGTGCCCTCTTGCAGGACACCAGAATCCCTCGGGATTACACCCTGAACACCACAGCTCCACCTTAGAAGTAAGCTTAACTGAACACGCTGTGGATATATAGGTATTACCCAAATTGTTTGTTTACAATTGTTCGAATGAACAATTGACTGAATTTAAAGGGTCACAATTGACCGAATATATATATATAGGGGTTTTGGGGGGTTTGGCGTTGGGTGGGGGGTTGTGGGGGGTTGTTCGGTCAATTGTGAAAAGGTCATTTGTCATTCGAACAGTTGTAAAATGAACAATTCGTATACAACCGATATATATACTTGCACGCATTTCCATTGTGTTTTGTCTAAGTATATCAATACAGAGGAGACAATACTTATGTCCAATTGTACCTTCATTGACGAGATTCTGTTCCTATTAGAGTACCTATGGCTATTTCTTTCCACAGGTAAGCTGTGTTCGGTATTTTTATATGACACACCCAGTGATTCTTTCACTTGTAAAATAAACTAACTTGAGCACTCCCCTGACCATACCTCCCTTTCACTGTTCACAGCACTCCATGAACATCCAGCTCATACAGTCCCCCATCCTGAAGAAGGCCATGTCAGATATAAGGCATATCCAGACCCTATAGACGGCTGAAACACCACGGTGTAGACGCACCTTTTTACCACAGTGTATTGACACTGTTCTGAAAAATCTGTTGTATTTTCTATTCTAAATATTCACTTACGTTGTTGTGACACTGTTCACCATATATATACAGTAGATGATTCATGCTTCATTTGATGCACAAGCAATCGCATTGACCAATTGTCCATGTTCTTGTGTTTTTGTCTGTATGACCAATATTCATAATTCTGTGATGTTTTACATTGTACCATACTTTACGCAAATGTTTGCGACTATATAAAAACTAAGTATTTACCACACCTGGGTACAAACGTATAAAGTGTTTACTTAACTTTTACGGTGACTGGACGAAAGGAGAGTGCATGAGTGAACCACCAACCTATTCACTTGTATCCTTGTTTCATAAGAATCCCTCCTGGGCAGAATAGGGTCCTCTCCAGGAGCCCTGATTTCTAAATCTGGCTGGAAGGACAGTAGCACTAATATTAACTATTGCCCAGATGTGTAATGGAGAGAAAGAGGGGACAGCACACAAACTGCAAGGGATTGACGGTATGTATTAGTTACATTTATCACAGGATTGTCGAATGAAGAATATGCATTAACTGTAGGAGGAGATACATAGGACAAGAGGAATACCAACCTACAACTCAGGTGCTTAGTCAAGTGAGAGGAGGTACCCTTTGTGGACAGTTTTGAAATAGAAAAGTGGCGATGGACTTGATACCTGGGGGTGTGGTGCAAGTAGGGTAAAAAATTGGTAGTTAAAGGTAGCAGTGAAAAATCCTAAGGATCCCTCGCTGTAACCCTGTCTAAAGTCTCCTCCCAGGTGGCATGGGGAGGGCAGGCGCTTCCTGATCCCAACCCTGGGGTGGTGTACTGCAAGAGGATCACCTAGGAGGAGACAGGGCCCAGGGTGGTGAAGAGATTCCGTGGGATGAGACACAGTATTTTTCCTCTGGAAGAAAGAATCTTCCCAAGGTACCTAAAGAGGTAATGGTGTATTGTCATGTTAATGTCCCTAAACCTCAAATTAGATCGAGGGTTGTGGATCCCAAGGTTGTAAATTCTGAGCAAACTTTACCAAAAGAAAGATCTTTTTGGGTATCCCAAACTAAACACCTTCCTCAATCCCAAGGGTCCCATGTAAAGGAATATCGAAATGTCTTCAGTAAACTACCCTCCTCTTAACAGCTAATTCTCATAGCCCATCTCTTAACAACTTTAAGGGAATTAAATCCCCTTGAAAGTAACTTAATTTTTACAAAAACTAACTTTGTTGAAGGGAACTAAAAGTCCCACAATTCCAGAAGGACGGAGATGAGGAAGAGGACAGAAGAGACATGCAGTTGTAACAGTCAGGCAAGCAAGCCTAACAGCCATTGTATTATTCAGGCAATTGGGCCTACCAGTCCACACCTGAAGGAACCACAGAGACATAAAAGGCCCCGTGAGGTGCAGGCAGGAGGAGGGAGTGGAAGGAGCTGGAACGTTAGCTTAAGTCCAGGCTATAGCAGTGGAAGCAGAAAAAAAGAGGCTTGCAAACCAAGCAAAAGTGGGAGAACAAGAGGGACGCGAGAACGTGGAGACAGCAGATGTCACCTGCGTGTTCTGAGAGAGTCCTGTTCCCCCAAACTCTGAAGTGCAGAGGCTGTGTAGCAGAAGTAGTGCAGGAAGGATTGTTTTACACATGTGTGCCGGATTGCCGTGGTTGCGAGCTGCTGATGTGCAGGATACGGAGGCAAGCAGTAACTGTCAAGCCGATTGTCTCTGCAGTAAGAGGAACTCCCAAAACATATGGCTGGACTGGAGACACCTGTTCAGGAGACGGTTGTGGGCCCCCAAGCAAGCCAGTAGATGCTGTAGTGGAAGTCGGGAACGCTGTGTGACCCACAGAGCAAGTGTTTTAGAAGCCAGTGATTGAAGCGTGCTGTTCTAGCATATTGTGCAAGCATTGCCAGTAACAGTAATCAGCTCCTTAGTCACTCGCGTAAGACTTTAAGTGAGTAGAAGTTGTTTGTTGTATTGAAAATCCTCTGAACAATGTAATTGTAACACACAAGTATAAAGTGAAGGGCTTCTTAACCGTGTAAGAAGCTAACGTTACCAAAGCCATTGTTCTACTACTTGAAGACTATTACTGTTCAAAAGAGTGGTCGTGTGTCCTTACTTAAGAAGAGGGAATGCTGATAAGAACATTTCCAAGCATTTAACTTTGACAATACAAGAGTTTTCCTCTTTACCGTGGGAAAAGTACACTAAAGAATGGTCGAGTGTACCTAATTGTAGTTTCTATTGAAAGACTGAACCTTATACTTTGTATAAAAGTGCCATACCTTTCATTCACAAGACGTTAAAGAGTGTAAACTGTTGAAGAGAAGAACAAGCATTGCCCAAGCCAAGAGGCACCCCATTCTAACAGTGAAGCCAACCTTTCTCAGAGTAAAAAAGCAATCCAGCAATACTTTGAAGTTACTAACAATTAGTTGGCCTAAACCAACAGTGTGCAAGTAGTACCCAAAACTAAAGAGATAGAACAACATCATTCTAAAAATTGGCAGGAAGTGTAAACAAAGAAACAAAAAAGAACATTGTTGCATAGAATTTTACAAGAGGATAAAATATTTTGATTTTTGGATAAGTAAGCGGCAATTCAAGTGCCTGCTCAAATTGACCGGTGTGGTATATTTAACAAAATAAAGAAATTAATAAAAGATCTGGCAAGTATAGACAGTGGACTTGTCGCCATGGGAGACCCTCCACTTCTACACCTATGCAGGACATTGCCCAGATACACAGAGCAGATAAGGAAGTATCAATCCGAATGGGCTAGAGGCACGACTAATAAAACACTGATGCCATGGCCTCAGGAGGGTTCGTTGACAAAAGCAGTATTGCGACATATGATGACATATTTGCATGCCACATATAAGGAAAATAAGCTACAGAAAAGGTTGGCTATTTTAGAGTAATGGAAAATGTATCAGAGCGAGAAAGACGACCCAGCGGAGAAGGAGTGGATGCTTAAACAACATAAAGGGGAGGATAAAATGCCTTTGGCACCCCCTCCTAAAGACAAAAACACAGAGATAGAGGAGAAGGGATTACCCCTTAAAAGAATTAAAGGCAGCAGGGGGGTATGTTAATCCGATATATGAGCCCCCCCGCCTATAATAGTGAGGACAATGTGGAAGACAGCAAAGACAGAGAATGCAAGTACATATTGATACACAATGAAAGTAAACAGCGTGAGGCGAGGAAGGACAGACAAGATAGACAGATGGAGATATAGGGAGAAGTGAGCAAACAGAAGGAAATGAAGGACAAAGTTAAGGGAATAGTGATACTACAGATTGGGTGGATGGGAGGACAAATATTACTCAAGCTGGACGATAAGGGCATTGATGGAGTTTGAGAAAGAGAAGAGAGAAGAGCGAGAATAGAAACAAAAGGAGGACGCGAGAGCGTATAAAGAAGAAAGAGAATGCAAGCAAAGGGAGGAATGAAGAAGATATGAGGCAATGAAGGAAAAAGAAAGGCTAGATGAAGAGACGAGAGGAGATAGAAGCACAAAGAATGAAAGAACAAAGGTTGCAAAGAAGGCGAGAGGAAGATGAATTAAGTGAGATGAGGAAAAGGAAAGAAGAAATTAACAGAAGTAGGGGACTAAATGATGATGAGATAGAATATCTATGTCATAAAAGTATAGTGCTGATGGAAGCACAAGAGCGACTTAAGGAAGAGAGGGGGTCACAACGGCCCTGCAGGGAGCTACAAGGAGTACCAAGAGTACCCAACATGGGCTGATGCATGAGACATAGAAGGTATAGAGAAAAGACTTGGGGATTTATATAGGCAGATGAGGGATAAATAAGGATGTAAAACCCAAGAGAACGTAGAAGGGTCTCTTTCGAGGGAAACGGGAGCAAGATCAGATGACGCCATAACAGACTAGGACAGAAAGTTGTCTTTAAGTAGACCAAATCTTGATGATGCGGAAAAGGATAACAGTCATACAAGCTGGGGCATAATGATGTCAGAGGAGGAAAGGGAAGAAAATGCGAGAGCGCGGAGAGAGGGTGCATGCAGATTTTCAAATGAATCAAGTATAGAGATGGGGATAAATGGATCAGATTCAAAGTGCCCCAAAGAGAGAGCACCAGCATCAACACTGTATACTAAACGTCCCCAAGAGCAATTGGGAAGTACAGGGGATGTAGTCCAGCCTTACGTGGGTAGGTTAAGGGCATTACCAGATGAAGACAAATGGGCGAGACTAGCCCCACTTTGAAAACAAGGAGTGTAGGCAGGTATGATTATGGACCCAGATTTTCAAAATTCCCATTATTAGAGAAAGCTGGGGTGGACCACAATATATACCATGGCCACAAATGGATAGAGATAATTTAAGGTGTAAATTACTGAGTTTAACTTCTGGGGAGGAAAAAGGGATTGATGAGTTAGAGGGAATGACATCAGGAATGATGTTAGCCATAGGGGACATAAGAAATGCCTGCTGGTAGCCATTATAGGAGAGAGAGAGCGGATGACATTTGGAAGCGAACAGGATACGCAGGTGTGACTGCACAAAACACAACACACAATGGAGCACCATTTAATAATTGCAGAACAGATGTATGGCAGGTGCTCAGAGTGCAATATCCTGATACATCAGATATGGGTGCAATCATGACTAGGACGATGGGGGGAGGATGACGACCCTGTCACTTATATTCAAGATATTCAAGAGAAATGGTACGTTGAGACGTGGGAACTGTGGGATAAAACACTGGCAATATTTTACCACATATTGTGTCAGGGACTGCCTGAGCCAGTGCAACGGCAGGTGAAGAAACAGGTGGGAATGGAAGCAAAACCATGGCCAGAAATGCAATTGACATTTGTGCATCAATGCAGATTAATACAGGAGAAAAACAAGAAGAAAGCTAAGAGCAGAAAGCAGTAGGAAGCCAAGTTGGCTCAGAAGAAATTGGGGGAGCGATATTAATGAGTAATGAAGGTGGGGTGACACAGGAGATGCAACCAGTACAGCAATGTAGAGTAATGTATCCCCAGATCAGAGTAGGTATTATTAATGGCCAAGAGGAAGAGGGAATGGGCCTAGAGGAGGAGGAAGAGGTGGATTTCAAAATCCTCAGGTAAGGGGAGTATTTAATGGTGGACACCCACAGTTTGTTTGTTTATTTATTTGTAGGGTGCCCTTAACCCTTAGGTAGCTGGGTGCACAACATGACAAGAATACTTACAGCTTGGTTACCGGTATAGACAGTTTGTTACAGTATAGATAGCTTGGTTTCTTCAGTAATGCTGGAATTGCGGAAGAATAGGACACATAGCTAGAACATGTATAAGCAGAGGAGGCATGCAGCAAAACTGACAAGCGCCAGAACCACATGAGTATTATACCCAAGATCACAAGCAGGCTCAGACATATGCACCGCATCCACAGCAAATCCAGCAAGCTCCATTATAAATGCAAATGCCACAAGGGCAGTTACAGCAAGTGCCTATGCAAACACAACAGATACAACTTCAGAAAGTGCAGACACAACAGGCTGTGGTACCACAATGGAAAATGAACACAGCCGTTCAGCAAGCACCCGCACCCATATTGGGGAGTGTGACTGTGGTAGGAGGAAATCCTTTTACAGGTACAGAGATACATTTATACCCACAATAGGACAGCCCACAGAGCGACCTGATGTGTTCAGCTCATTTCTTGTAGACACTGGAGCAACTCATTCCTGTTTCTGTGAGGGAAAATATCCAATGCCAGGTATTGCCATGAATGTGCAGGGATTCTCTGGGGTGGCAAATTTAGTTCCTTTTACAAACAAATTACCAATCTCTATAGGAGAACAAAACGTGTCGATTTCATTTTTGTATTCTAGGCATATACCAGGGCGTGACTTGATGATGAAACTCAATATGACAATATCTTTTACTGATGAAGGAATAGTGTGTTCCACCCCAGGGATACATTATCTGACTAAGAAATAACTTATATTAGCCTTTACAGGCCAGAAGGCTTTGCAAGGAGTTCCCTTAGATCCAGAAGTATTTTTGTATGGAATGACTGTTGTATTATCCTGGTTGCCCAAACTAATAGACACGCTATTAAGAATACCTGACAAGATTTTGTTTAGAGCAGAAATACCTATGAATGATGAAGAAGGGGAGATTTTTCCTTTAGAGTTAGAAGCAGCAGTGGTGGTCAGAGAGGTAAGAGTGGTTCTTCATGGGACAGGTGATGAGGGAGGAGGATGGTGAGCAGTGATAGCTCCCAGGGAAGGATACAGGTTAACAGATTTGACAGATGAAGAGCTGTTTAAGGATGAATATTCAGACAATGGGCCTCCTTACAAGTATGCCGGTCCAGAAATAGAGCTGCCGGTATATCCGTACCAGCACCTTTTTCTGGACCGGTGTAGTCTGAGTCACGATGCCAGTAACACCGGCATTGCAAGTGACCCACCGCATCCAACAATACCGTTGCCAGTATCTGCAGAGACACGCGGCAGCCGTGATACCAGCATGGCATCAGTAAGTGCACATTCCGAGGTACACGGGCACGTAATCATTGGAATGGACATGCGGTAACAACGTGAAAATGAAGCCGGAAACACCGGCATCGCGGACCAGGCGTTAAGTGGATTCTGGTGTGTAGAAACATGCCACAGGTGCTCAGAATCAGAACAGGTGGCCCCAATGGGCTATGCCACAGCACAAAAGGACCACTCCCACACACCACACCCCTTCCAACACCACAATGCTCCAGTAGCTGTAGCAGTGCTGGAGCTGGAGGCCATGCCTGCAGAGCTATTAATTGAAGAGGCAGTGAGGCGGAGGATGCAGCAGAGGCACTTCAGGCGAAGGAGGGCTATCATGTCCCAGCAAATCCCCAATTTCCAGCAAGTAGCAGCCCGCAGGCAGCCATCAATCCCTCACCTAAGGGCATCACCATTCAACCTCAGCCCAGGTCAGAACCACACCCTGTACCGGCTAGACAGGGACACCATCACCTCACTAGCGGACCTGATCCATGACGACTTGGTCAGTCTCATCAATATCTGCTCCGCCATCACCCCCTTGCTGAAGGTAGTGTCTGTGCTACACTTTCTAGCCACAGGCACATACCACAACACTGTTGGTGAGCTGCATGGGATTTCGCAACCCTGTTTTTTATGTGTGCTATTCCAGCTGATTGATACCCTCCTGTGTCATGTATGGGACCACATCAGCCTACCCAGGACTGCTGACCAGGTAAATGGCACAAAAATAGCCTTGCAGGCAAGCCTAACGTCATTGGTGCCTTGGATCACACACATGTGGAGCTGGTGACCAGTCATGCTGTGGAGGCAATGTACCACAACAGGAAGCTCTTTCATTCACTTAACGTGCAGATGGTGTGTGATGCCCGCCACATCATCACCCACTGCTGTGCCAGATATCCCGGGTCAACACACAACTCCATGGTGCTGTGGAACTCCACGCTGCCTCGGTACATAGCACGTCACGCTGGACAGCGTACCTGGCTGCTGGGTGAGTCTAACCATAGGCCATGTGCAGTGTTGAATTGGGGGGGAGGCAGTAAACAGCATAGCATACCTGGCTGCTGGGTGAGTCTAACTACAAGGCCATCTGCAGTGTTGAATTATGGCCCAGTATGCCAGCCATGACCAGTGGATGTGCACACTGCATGCATCTATCCATCATTACTCCCACAGCCATTTCCTGAAACAATTACAAAACCGCCATGTAAGTGCACAGAGGCCAGACAGGGCAGCAAAAGGGGAAGGCAGATCAAGAAAAAGAGCAAGGAACATTATTACCGACAACTGTAAAACAAGTACACCTCAAACATTGAAGTGGAGATGACCCCACTCAGTGTTGGGAGTGCATGAAATGTGCAGGTGTGTAGGTGTTACTCGAGGTGCAACACGGTAGTAGCATGCCAGAGTGCAAGTCCTTGACAGGAATGTCTCCATGTAGGAAAAAGACCCAGTGCATACATAACCACATCGATCCCGTACAGCGAAAAACTAAAGCACTACATGTACCAGAATGCACCACACCATAGTGACAATGACAAGCACAAACACAGTCAAGCAAAACCACAACTCATGATGCACAGCCAGAGAATACTGAAGCACCCACCCACAAAACACCTTTTGGCTGCACACAAAGTGGACAGGTACACTGCCTGTCACAACCAAACAATCACACATGCATTTCATAGAAATGCTAAATATGCAGTGGTACACGGCCATACAGCTGGAATTCTTCTGTAACAAAAGGGTCAGAGGTCATGTTGTCTGTGAATGGCCCATGTTGATGCCACTGCACAAAACACACCCCAAACGCATTCCGACAAAGTGCCTTTCTGGTACCCAAAAATGGACATATTCTAGCTAAACTCATTTTTGCTTGTGCATGTTTGTTTCCTCAAATGAACTCTATACAGCCTGTGCAAAATTGAAATGAACAGTAAATTGACATGTACACTTTCTGTTGCTCCTGTGCAGGTGATGCTGGGTATCCCCTGATGCCATCGTTGATAACCCCCGTCAGGCAACACCACAACATCCACGAGCAGGCATACAACAGTGCCCATGTACATACTCGCTGCATCATAGAACAGACTTTTGTCTTGTTGAAGGTCAGGTTCTGCTGCCTCATCAGATCGGGGGGAGCACTGTTGTACAGCCCTGAAAAGCTTGGGAAATGTGTGCTTGCCTGTGCCATGTTGCACAACATGCGCATCAGGCGCAACATCCCTCTACCCCCTGACATGGACATGCACCGACCAGAGGCTGAGGACGACAGTGATGATGAGCTGCCTATTGCACAGCGCCGCAATGGCATGGATGGATGTGTCACACGTGAAGACCTCGTACACCACTACTTTTGAGCACCTGTTACACACATGGCACAGGTCGTCTAGCACACTGGGCACTGTACATGAATAAATGCGCTCACTTTGAAAGATCAATGTCCAGTCATGATTTATTTTGCAACACCAAATATATTGTGAGATAACAAATTATATACATATTTGAAAAGCCTTAAATCACTCCACGAACCCACCCACCTATCCCTCCCCACACCCCAACTGTCCCTCCCCACAACCTCTCCCCAACTATACCCACACCCCGACCCCAACTGTCCCTCACCACACCCACCAAAACAATGCCCTATTTCCTGCCCCTTTTAGGCTCAGGAGTGCAGTCTTCTGCAGGTGAGACAGCTGCTCAGAGCAACGCCTTGGGCTGCTCTGTTGGGAACTCCCTGTTGTGGAACTTGTGGAGGGAGGGGTGGCATGTACAGGTGCCTTTGGTCCACGAGAGCCTGCACCAACATGGAAATTAACTCAACTATGGAGGACATTACACGGTTCCCCTCGCTCACACGGTGTGACGGTTGCAAAATGGCACTTGTGGATCTGCCCTGTGACCGTCCGCTCCTTCTCGAGCTGGCCTGAAGAACCTCCCGCCTTTGTTGGGTCTCATGCAGATGTGGTTGGACCATTGAAGCCATGGATTCCTGCCGTTCTGTTCTTGACAGGCATCCTTCAACGTCCATTACATTGCGTAGGGGTGGGGTTTGGGGGCTCATTAGCCTCATAGGATTGACGTTCACAGCCTCCTCGTAGATGTGGTTTGTTTACATGCTTCCTTCTCCACTGTCATCCCCAGTGTTCTCATCTGGACTCCCTTCTGGAACCCCTTGCAGAAGGGGTGCAGGTGCCTCCTGGTTGGGGGGTGGCCAAGGTGCAGGTGCCTCCTGGTTGGGGGGTGATGGGGTGCAGGTGCCTCCTGGTTGGGGGGGGGGGTACCTGGTGGGATGCAGGAGTTGTTGCCCTCTTACTTCTGCCAGAGGATGCAGTTGAGTCCTGTGTGGACGTGGTGGTGGTCCGGGGATGTACTCGGCTTTTCAACCTCATTGGCAGATGATGTGCCTGTGGTGGTCAGAAAGGCAGAGCATCAGTGATGGGTGTGGATTCATAAGACAGACATAAGTGCTAGTACTTTCAGATGACAATGCTATGTCATGGATATGGTGGTGGCCATGGCATGGTGCACAAATGCCTGTGTCAGGGATGCTGTGTGGGTGCATGCGTGGTGTGCCAACATGGTGTGCGCAGTGGCGGATGCGTGGTGTACTGGTGTTTCCCGGTTTGGGTGTTATGGGTGTGCCACACAAGCTGTATGATATGGTGTAGTGGCTGGTTGTGACATGGACATGTTACACATGTGACTGCTACCTATGGCACTTACTGCATTGGTGATGAATTTGCAGGATGGGCCGTGGTGGATGGGACGAGTGGGACACATGTATCATTGATTTGTGCGGCTGGTCATTTACTGTTGGTTGAGGTGCTTGACACTGACTTAACTTTGGGCATATGCTAGCACCGCAGTGACAACAGAAGTTGGGCGGTGTCCGAGTGCCAGCAGGTGCATCTTGTGAGGTTGATACTGGGGGCCTGTGTGTTGTGTCAATGGTGTATGAATGTGGTTTGGGTGCAAGGTCTATGTGGATGTGTGCAACCTGGTTGAAGGGGGGGTGCCAGCAGGACTGTACTGGCGTTGGGCACAACATACTATGTTTGCCTACTCAATTGTATACAGGGTACAAGGTTTATAACCTGACATTCGGGTTACAGGTACTCACCAGCCTCATCCGATGTCACACCTCCAGCCTCTGCTGCACCTACTCCCTCAAAGACCTCGAGGTGCAGTACACTGCTGCATGTCTCCTCCCATGGCTGCAGGTGGATGGGAGATGCAGGGTCGCCTCCTGTGCCCTTGCCCTGGGTGCGCTGGGCTGACAGGAGGTTTTGCACCCTCACCACCTTTTGTGGCAGTCCCAGACTGTTCGGGGTGTTGTCCTGACTGCTTTGACCTTCTGGGCCACCTCCTCCTAGATTGCCTTCTTGCGCATTTGTGCCTACCTTCGTAGGTCGCTTCTGAAAACGTCATCAGCATGCTCGACTAGACTGTCAGCCAGCATGTTTAATTCAGCCTCGCTGAACTGCGGCTTGTGCCTCCGTGCAGCAGGTACTGTTACGGTAATTCCTGGGCAGGCAAGGCCGTGCTGGGGGTCTGCAGACTCCCAGCTCATGGAAGGCCCTAACTCCTTCCTTGTCCCAAAGAAGTTGAGGTCCACACAAGTAGCAAGAATTACTGCGGTTTATTAGAACAAACACACCGGGGTCATATGTGGGGAGCAATCCAGGCACATCTCACCACAGTATGTCTCGCAGGCCAGTTTTGTGTCCTTGTGACGCAACAACCTTCATCACTTGGTGGACTCCCTCCTAAACCTATCGAGGCCTGGGATTGGCCCGCTGACTGGTAGGTCTAGTATAGGAACATATGGAGCATGCTGTTAGTGGATGCTGCTATGCCAGGTGGTGTACTTGGATCATCCCTAAAAATTGCTACTCTGAAAATGTTACATTGGTTAAGCCCTGTGATTGGTCGGTAGCCCCCGCCATCTGCCCGTAGACCCCAGGGTTCTGATTGGTCAGGCCACGGGCCCCCAAGCCTGGGACAAACTCCAATCCCGGCCCACGAGCCACCTGTTTGCGCTACCTGGTTTATAGTCATAATTTAGAAAACAATAATGTCGAAAGTCATTTTTTAGAAAAAAAATGTCGAAAAAAATAGTCACATTTATTTTTCAATACGTTTTTTTTTTTTTAAAGGGGGGGTCCCCTCCAACCCCCCTTTTTTTATTTTACCCATTTTTTACTTACCAAAGCCAAAAAATACATATAAATAAAAAAATAATACATTCGAAAAATAAAATTGACATTTTTGTCATTCGACATTATTTTTTCTAAATTATGACTGACCACCATGTGTACTATGTGTCATCGAGGTGCAACTATGTGTCTGCGTTATACAATAGTGTGTTGAAGACTAATGCCATCAGAACATGAGAATGCTTAGAATTAGCTTGTATTTTGCAGGATGTATTCTTTGCTGCAGCCGGTGCCACCTTGGCTCTGTGTGTGGAATGTCGTTCGCAGCATTGTGGCCTTGGCTGCCGTTGCTCCTGCCAGCCACGGCTATTCTGCTTGCACATCATTTTATGGTTTGAAATTTCTGTGAGACGATCCGGGCTTGCTGGATTTTCCTAAGGCCTATTCTGGCTCGGAATATGTCGTCTGCATAATGTCCATAGGTTAAGATGTGTCATGGTCGGACCGGTCCCTCAAGTGCTTCTGTCCTTCCATAGGGTTAATAGCAGGTAGCATCTGCAAGCATGTAAACAAGCTCTTCTGGCATCTTGCGTTTCTGCGTTGCTCTAGCAGGCCTAAGTGGCAAAATAATAAACGTGCAGACAGTATGTATATATCACTGTCCTCTATCTCATAGAACTGTACACATGTATTCTTTGTGTAGGTTGGTGTGTGAATGTCCCGAATGTGTGGAGTGCACGTGTGCTTCCTGTCTAACGTAGCTATGTCGTCGTGATGTCTCTCCTCGCTCACTTTGGGTAGGGTTCGTACCACCGCAGGGTTGCATGGTCGACTGGCCGGTTAACTTTCGTGGTGCGTATCTATGGTGGGAGCAGTGGGAATCAGTGCAAGCTCATACGATCGGTGGTTGTTTTGTCACAGAGGCTTCATCCGGTCGGGGGGTCCATCGGGAGGGAATGTATATTCAGGCTTTCCCTCTTCACTACCCTGGCAGACATGCCTCCAGTTGATTATCTGTGCTCGGGATGTGGCTGTCACTCCTGTGCACCGAGGATTGCAATGGATTGTGTTTTGTTAATGGCCGCCGGTCCATTTCCTGTTCTGGCGATCACGTTATTTCCAGTCAAAGTGAGTTTGGTAGCGTGGAGCCGGATTTGGAGTCGGTTTTTGGGGGAGTTTGGTGGTATTACTGGCATGCCGGTGCAAGCGTTTCTGGTATGCCGGTATGCACGTGCACACTGACACGGAATCAACCATGGATTCCGGCCGCAGACGGACACGGTAGCACTGGAATGCCGGTAATTACAATTTTTTCACGGCATACTTGTAATGAGGCCCAATGAGTTCATATTTTTCATAAGTCTCACTTATTGGAATAAGGTAGAGAATAGAAAAATGCTGCAGAGAATGGTTTTGGTAAAAAACATTTCTCCAAGAAGATTCAGAGAAAGTACCAAATACTTTATGGGCCACAGGTCCATATGATGTGGGTCTATTAAAAGGAGGAGGAGCAGTTAAAATCAAACTTAAACCAGGACCTCTTTTGCCATGAGCAAAGCAATACCCTATGTCTAGAGAAGAGGAAGAAGGTATATTTTAGACCATTTCCGCTTTGATGAAGCAATGCATACTAGTGCTATTTGACTCTCCATATAATACGGCTGTGTACCCAGAGAGAGAATTGACTGGGGGTCATGAAGATTTTTACAGGACCTTTGCCCTCTAAACAATATAGTCAAATCTGAGTTTCCTTTAGTTCCACATCCCGCAACAATATTGTGCAACATCCCAATCAAGGACAAGTATTTCACACTTATAGATTTTAAAAAATGTTTTCTTTTTAATTCCCCTTCATGAAGACTCAAAAGAATTGACTTCCTTTTCGTATAGAAGTAGCCACCTGAAACATATGCAATTGCCTCAGGGGTACTGTGAGTCCACCTCAATCTTTACCAGAGTCCTTCAGATGGACCTGGGGAATCTCCAGCTCGAAAGTGGGTGACATTTTGGTGTGCAGTGAGACAGGAGAAAGATGCAGAGAGGATTCAGTTAAGCTCATGACTATATTCTCAGAGAAAGGGCATAAGGTGGACAAAGAGAAGTTACGATATTGAAAAAAAGAGGTCTTATACATAGGACAATTGATCTCTCATGAGGGGAGGAAAGTGACACCTGAGAGAGCAGATGCAATAATGAAGACTGTAGAACCTAAAACAGTGAGGGGAATGCAACAGTTTCTAGGCCAATGTAATTATTGTAGGGTCTGGGTTTTTGATTGTAGTACTTATATTCAGACACTTTTAAAAGGACTTCAAGAAGCACAGGTGGGCAAGAGTAAAATAATGTGGACAGGTGAGATGACGGAAGGACTTAAAGAATTGAAAAAGGCAATCAGTACAGCCCCTCTGTTAGGAATTCCAGATTATCAAGAGGAGTTTAATCTATTTTCTCATTCAAATGGAGAAGTCATGACAGATGTCCTTAAACAGAAACCAATATTAGAACACGGGCATAAACCATTGTTATAGTGGAATTCTAGATCCAGTTATTAAATGACATTATCCCTGCGAGCAGTCTTTAGCTGCTGCTGCATTAGTGATTGAAAAAGTTTGAAGTATAATAATGGGGTGTTCAGTAACACTATTTGTAGAGCATGCATTATTTGCGATTTTTAGTAGAACAAGTAAGGGATGATGATTAAGTACATGTTTGTACAACGTACATTGAAAATTACAATGAAATTGCCCAAGTTAGAGAAAATGCTATTGGAGGGGGGGGAGTTGTCTTTATTGATGATTCTTTGAAAATTGACCAAACAACTGACGAAAGGCATACTGGATCAGCGGTAGTATTTTGATTTCAAAGGGATGTTGAGGAAAACAAAGAAGATATAAATATATATCTTGAGAATTCGGCTCATTTAAAAAATAACCTATGGTATCAGCACATGAAAAAGGTGGCAAGTCGAACATCAGATGAAAGCTGCTATGTGTGTTCCCTAATACCTTATGCTTTGGGAACCTCTAAAATATTCATAGCCACAAAGAATCTGTGAAAAAAGCACATTGCCTGACACATCTCGCACTTTGCCTGACAACAGGACATTTCCAAGGTAGAACCGCATCCAGACTGTGGATGAATAAAGCGACATCTCCAAGAGAAGGGAATTACGTACAAGATTTAAAGACAAGAGAGAAGCCAGAAACAAAGCATCAATTAATAAAATATGAACATCCTGGAATAAATGGAGCAGGAATCACAATTGAAGAAAACAAGATGTTGCATTGCAAAGACAAGAATGGGAAGGAAATACGAAAATGCTGCGAAAGAGGTCAACTACAAATCAAAGGTAAAACGCTTACACCTGCAGGATGGGCTGATGGACTGGTTGTGTGCAAAGCAGCAGCATTAACCGTACAGTGGGATGTAGTTGTTGCAAATGCAGAAAATGAATGCAAAGATAAATGGCCGTAGATTGCAAGATTGACATGGGTCGACGATGAGGGAGGACCATTGCAGATCGAACGCCCTGAAGAATGCATCCTTATGTTTCAGGAAAAACTGTACAGTGAAACCTGGAGAGAATCACCTGCGTGGCTAGGTTTTTGATGTACCAGACATGAAGGAAGGAACAGCAGTCCTGATGGATCATTATTGGGCCTGGGGATCAAGAGCATACATTAAGTTACCACCAAAATTGGGAGGAGATTTTCATTGGTGCTGATAAGCATACCAGACTTGGAGGTACCACAAAGTGACCTGCAGATTACAGACCTTCCAAAAATGAACACACACCTGAGGCTGAAAAGATCCTTCCCAGTGAAGCAGACAGAGGAAAGATAATTACTTCTCAGCAAAATCAATAGTAGCCTATTATGACATTCCAAATGAGCAGAACAGCAGTGACATTCACCTCAATATTCCTGCCAGGAATTCAGACTGCAGTGAATGCTAAATGATTACAGAAAACCAGATGGGAGCTCCTGCAAATGATCACTACAACAATGAAAGGATTTAATGCAATCAGAGAGGAATTGAGGGCTATCAAGCGTATGGCCCTCCAGAACAGGTATGTCGTGTATTTAATCACAGCAATGGAAGAAGGCGTGTGTGCAAAGATTGGGAAGCAATAACGATGTTGTCAACCCTGCACACAAAGATGAAGGATGAAGTCGATGGGCCCCAGGATGATGGCTGGTTTTCGTCCCTGTTCCCATGGATTTCAACTTGGATGGCAGACGCCTTCAAATTATTTGCAGCAGCACTAGTGTTTGTGCTGCTAGGATTTGGTTTTAAAAGGATCATCTTGGGACAATGTAAGAAGACAGCCAAGAAAGCTATTGAGATGAAGATCATGATTGACATAGATGCTGGAACTGGTGAGCAGATGCAAAATGAAGAGTACATGTTAGAATATAAAGAAAAGCACTCTTGCACCTCCAGGAACGAAGTTCTATTACCCTAAGGATCAAAAAACATTTGTAGGACGCTGGATATTTTGGCCGCAATCAGGAGATTGTTTCCACATGACCTGGAGTGTGGATGAACATAGGGAATGCAGGTCACCTGATGGGGCTGACAAAGATCTGGATCCCAAAAAAACAATCATATGAAGAGATGATAAAGGAGAATGAAAAGGAGAATGAAGAGAGGAATGTGGTTGAGGTCTCGACCAGAGGGGGCAATGTAGAGGAGCAGGAAGATGCCTGTACCCCAACTCGAGCACCCTCACCACCATCATACTTGAACAGCAGGAGAAGAGCTGCATGTGGGACCCCCTGTGATGCGAAGATCCATTCTAACTATCTTAGAAACAGATCAGGGCTAAATAATCAGAAGATGCTGAAAAACGGCATTGTGTGCAAACAAAGAGGAGTCTATGTTGGCCTAGGCTCAAGGATGCTATTTCAAGAATTAACTGCAGAGTGCAAAGGGAGGTAGACGGATAATGTCATGAGTGTGAGACACATTTCTCTTAGATCAATGAAGATGAAAACATATGCGAGAGCCAAGCATTGGACAATTAACAGTGAATAAGGCTCATACAAGATGGAGTGAGAAAGTCTCTATATGCTAAGGGAGCAATAACACCCAGCTAAATGTAATCAGATAGCAGTAAGTAGGAGGTCAGAATCGACAAATTTGCAGTCTCCTCACACGTGATACAGAAGATGAAAACAAGGACTATTGATTAGGCTGCAGTTGAAGATAAATGATGTGTCGTACTCCCTCGACTGTCCTGGAACAGAGAGCAACTGCAAGGTCAACTACAGACATGAAACTTTGGCTTATGGTCAAACTGATGAGCGATGTTGGCCTAATTGCGTAAGGGGAGTAATCTGATGTGACTCAAGCACCTGGTTTTCGATTTCCTTACGTGCTGCTAGCGAGCCCAGGTCGAAGGTTGGGTGGGAATGGCAACAAATCAGTCGTCTACGGGGCAACCTCCTATACAATGTTGCAGAGACCAATCCACAGCCATTTTGTCTGCTATAATTAGTACTATAGGTATTTAGAGGTAGTTTGGGGTGTGTCTTACAAATAAGAGAACGCCAATGAAGTACTAACCCACATACATTCTCTAAGTAGACATGTTCCCCTGACCAATCTCTCCCACCAGTAGGTTTTACAGTTTGCCACATAGGATGTCATAGATGACACATATTGTGGTATAAGACCTCTTTGTACTCGAGTATGTTTGTGTGTGTGCAAACATCAGTCTGATGTTTGTCAGTGTACCTACTTTTTTAAATAAGAATAAAGTTATACTTTGCCATATTCTTTGATTTTGTCTGGGTATTTGGTGTGAGACCTTTAGTGGTAATTCCAGCTAGCACAAGAGACGCTTCAAGGTGCTAGAGCACAACAATGTTCTTATTAATTAACCTAGCCTATTTCTGCTTTTTCATATATTTTCTTCTGCACGTTTTTTGTTTGACTTTTGTCTTATCATGTGCAGTGTTTACTTTATCTCGTACATTACTCAAATTGTGTGCTCTTGGGATTTGGGCTTGTTAATATATAATGGCATGTGTATAAGAATAGCCCTGAAGAAGCTGACAACAAGCGGATGATCTATGAGGTCCAGACCTGCATTGAAAACCATGTGTAGGCATATCAGAGACAGAGTCGATGTTGCTTAAAGTTGTAACCAAGGAAACACACTCCCTTTGGCAAGGGAAGTTGAGGTTTATTGAGTCATGGAAAGAGAGACATTATTTGTTTTGTGTATAAAACAAAGTAATTAAAATTTAACTATTAAGACGTGTGTCGCCCTTCTCATTTTTGCTCATCGCACATCTGCCTTATCCCTTTTCTCTCATTAGCTCTTGCGAAACTGCATGATAGTTTGCATCCAAAACAAGAACCCTGTTGATAGTTGTCCTGAACACAGATGCTGCAGCTTAATAGCCTACAACTGTGCCTATATTAAGGACAATCTTGGCCAATAATAGCATAAACTTCAAAATAATAGGCATATGGCAAAACAACAACCCAATATCATTAAAGTGGCACCAAGTGAAGAACAATTTTTACCTCAATGCATGAATTCCCTTAGTTAGGGGCCCATGGGCCAACACAATCACATCAAGCACATTAAACCGCAATACTGTGACACAGGGAAAAAAAGACAACTCTGTCAGAATGGGTGGGAACCCTGATTAAACAGAGGCAGGAGGCTTACCAGGGTGTTTGCCAGAGCCCGTCCTGCCTCAGAGGTGGGGAGTACAAGTTGGGAGGGTTTCAGTCTCTGTCCCTTCTAAAGTGCCTTGCTACAATTGGCAAGTGTCACTCATCATAAACCCATACCTGCCATGCCCGGTTCTGGACAGTGTTCTTTTTCTTCTCTTCCAGGACTCCAGATACCAAAAGTACTTGCGGCAGAGGAGGGGCCACACAACCCACCCGTGAGAGAGCATGCAGCAGAGCAACACACGCGGCAAACAATCTCTTAAGAACACGCAAATAAGAACATGAAATTCACTGTTTTTGTCGTGGCTCACCATAAAAAAATTCTAGTGGACCAGCGTTTGAGAAGGGGCGGTGCTTAATAGGTGCTTTAAAGCCTCCTGCATGTATTATACATACCCTGGAAAGCACAAGTTAGAGATTGGCTGGTGGAACGAGGTGGGCACCAGGATCATAGGGGAGGAGGAGTATAACGTGGAATGTAGGGAACAGGGCAGTGTGGATTGTTCGGGTGAGGGCAAGGGAGGAGAAGGCGGACTGAGAGACTAGGCAGAGGAAGGATGGTTCAGTAGAACATGGAGGAAGATTACAGAGAGCGTGCACAAGGTGAGGTTTTGATTGATGAGAGAATGTGGAACTTGAGTATCTGTGTATGGCAAGTATGGGACTTTAGACTTTGCCACCTTTTTTGTCAACATCCCTCCTGCGGGGTTTGCATTCACATTTGCTTTCAATGTCTGCAGGATTCACTTCTCTTGCTTTCTCACAATGCAGGATTCACTTCCCTTGCTTTCTCTACAGTTTTTAGGTCAAGTTTTGACTGTATGGGGATTTTGCTAGACCTCCAGTATGACCACTTTGACCTGTTTTGGTGGCTCTCCTATGGCCTTCTGTTATCTGTAGTTGTTCAACATGGGAGCAATCCGAGTTTCTCAACTCAGCACCTACTTGGTGCCGGTCCCCTCTGCAGCTGGTTTTCCCCTTTTCTATTCACAGTTCTTTGAACTCTTCTCAATCTGCTACTTTGCAGGTTTCATTTAACACAGTTCAGGTTCTTATCGTTTCCCTTTCGACTCACCAGCTGTGATGAACCGCTTGGCCTTCCTCGTCTCTGGAGTCAAAGCTGGTACCACGGTAGCAGGAGTTGCCCTCGTTCTGGCTTATCGGTGTAGGCAGGCTCCGGGTACCGCTGACATCTGTGGCAACACACTCAGGCTATTGTTTGCAGTCTTATGTTTTTTCTTACGAGGCTTCACAGGTCTGGGAAGGAAAGGGCAAGGTCGATCCACTCCTTGTCACCGTCTCGGTTCCCATCGCCTTTCTTTCTCTTAAACTGTCGGGTCTGGATAGCTGTCTCCTTGTGTGGTCTGACTTGCTCACAGAAGCAGTAGAGTCTGCTCGGCTTCGGCTGAAGCTATCCCTATATCGGTGCTATATGGAGTCCCCCAAGGGGCAAGTATGTCATCTTGTTTATATAACCTCTTTATGGCACCTTTCTTCTTTATGCTAGAAGAGGAGGGGTTCATTTTTTCAAACTATGCAGATGACACTCAATGTGTCATCTCATTAACAGGACATCATGAGAGGGATGAGTTTGAGGTAAATAGAATTTTCGCCTTAATCGAACGGTGGATGTTGGAAAATGTTCTTGCTCTAAACCGTAGTAAGACAGAGCTACTGATCGTTGGCAGCCCTAGGGCTCTAAAAAAATCTTGATACAGCTTATAGCTCCTTCAAGTTAGGGGATGATATTATCTCTCCATTACCGAAAACAAAAATCTTGGGAGTTACCTTGGATTCTACATTAAGTATGAAGGCTCATGTATTCACGGTAGTGGCGGGAGTAACCTACTATGTTAAGCTTCTTTCCCATCTAAGGCCTATGATTTCACAGGCGTGTGCAGAGACTATTGCCAGGGAAATAATCGGGGCAAAGTTGGACTATTGCTGTAGTCTTCTTTTAGGCATTAGTCAACTAGAATTACGCAGAGTACAGGTTGCTCAGAATTGGGCAGTCAGAGTAGTTCTCAGACTACCTAAGTGTAGTCATAACCGAGGCTAGAAGATCTCTTCATTGGCTTCCGATAGAAGCCCAGATAGTCTTCAGAGTCCTGGTCATCGCCTTTAAGTGTAGGCAACAAGTTGTGCCCACTTATTTACAGAATTATATAATAGAGAAATCAAACCAGCGCTCCCTTAGAGCAGGAACACAAACCTTGATTGTGCAGCCCAGAAACAGGACTGCTAAGGCAGGAAATGGGGCTTTTAATGTCAGGGCTCCTTCCCTCTGGAATAAACTTCCAGACCGATTAAGGCATCAGAAGTCCTTGCAAGTCTTCAAGAAAGAACTTAAGACACACCTTTTTGCTTAATCTAAATGAAGATTACCTCTCGTATGACCGGAGGAGTATAACTGGTGTAACAAGTGGTATACATCAGCTTGTTCCTTTTTTTTTTTCATTCTGTTCTTATGTGGATGAAGTTTCTTGGTGTCCTATTGTTTGTTTAATACTTGTTGTTTGATCTGCGCCTTTATGCCTGAGGGTCAATAGTGCGCACTATAAATGTAATGTAATGCTCATCCAGTGCGCTCTTTTGCTCCAACCTTTTATCCCTGTGCGGAAGGGAAAGGGTTGTCAGGTGTGTGTGATTCACGTCTATTACCTGACTTTGCCGGACCCTTGTATTGGGACATGTCAGGTAAACGGCTCTGGTGTTAGTCCATTCTCTTGCATGTTGTGCAAAAGTGTTCATGTCGGAAAAGTAGGGGCAGTGTTTTTGAATGTCCTACGTGGTAAGATGGGGAAAAGATGATGAAAGAAAGGGGATACTGCGTCTCACCAGTCAGTGTCCCACTCCCCGAGGACCCCCATCCAGGTAATCCTCCCTCACTGGTCCATCCCCAGGAACTGGATACAATAGCGATGGCTGTCTGCTGGCCACCTGGATGACAGATCCCCGGGGACTAGCTAGGGAGTCACCTTCAGGTTTCTCACACTACTGAAACATATACAAACTCTTGAACAGTCTTCAAGAGTTGGTGTGTTCTTGAGGCCATCCATGACAACTGATAGCTCAGCCTCACAATAACTATGCAAAAAATAACAGTTCAGCCAGAGCCTGATGCCTCTGTCTGCAACAGAAAATCCTGCCTTAGAGGGAATCAACAAGTAGGGCAAAATAACAGGTACAGGAGCTCAGAATAGGAAGTTCTTTTGATACAGTTATGTTATGTTATAGTGTATTTGTATAGCACCTTATGTACCATTGGTATGACCCCAAAAAGCTGTGGTTTGAATGCCCTTGGGGACCATGGTCCGTATCAGTTGAAGGAGTAGTGTGGCATATAGTGCCTGGGTGCACCTGGAATGTAAGCCGCCATGGTGGTTTTTGCAGGTTGGCTGCATTCTAAAGCTACTTGTGTTGTGGTGAATGTGAGAGATCAGTGCACTGTGCGCAGCAAAGGGGGTGGTCTCGAGTCTGCATTCTCTCTGCCGTGAGGCATGTGTTGGAGATTATGAGTGCAGCTAGGTCGTGGGTTATAGTTGCAATCTACCAGACGGTTGAGGTGTTTAATGAGCGCTATAAGTATGTGTTCAGCTAGGCCGAATTGATCGAGGGGTGTAGCTGCATTCTAATGTTTGTTGATGTAAAAGAGTAGAGGGAGCATAGTGGTATGAAAGAGTGTCTGTGGTTATCGGTTCTTGGCCGTTGAGGGTATGCAGATTTATTTTGGACAGGCAGTCCTTTTCGGGACGTTCAGCGCTTGGATTTGTAGGGCCCATTTCCAGGGTCCTTGTAGGGCATTTGTGGTGTTGGGTGCTTATTGGGATATTCAGCGGGGATGTTCTGTTCTCACAGGACAATGGCCATAAGGAGATGAGTATATGTCCCATCTGACCTTTTCATGGATTGGGGAAAAGCCATGTTTTTACCGCTTTATGGAAGGCTGTGTAGTGCTGTTTGTGCCGAATATGAGGGGGTTGCGAATTCCATAGATTTGGTGCAAGGGTAGAGTAGGCTGACCCTCCAAGTCTGACTGAGTTGGAGGGGTAGCCAGTCTTTCCATCAAAATAATTCCCATTGAATCATTATCCATTGAAATTCATTCATTGAAATGCTTTTCCATCGTGGGTTGAGGGGTTTTGGGGGGAGGACCCCTGGGGGCTGAGGGGTATTTGGGGGGAGACCCCGCCAACAAACAATAAATACACCAAGTTACATGGAGCTGTCATGTGCTGAAATACATTAAAGATTTCAGCACTGGACAAGAGTTACATTTTGATAATGGGGGTTGGTGGGGGATTTAGGGGAGGAGAACCTCTGGGGGTTGAGGGGAGTTTGGGGGGACACCCCCCAATAAACAATAAATAACCCAAGTTACAGGGAGCTGACCAGTGTTACAAATATAGATTTCAGGACTGGATAGCTCCCTGTAACATTATGTTTCATCGAATTTCCATGCAAATAAAGTAAAGTGTTTATATAACAAAACCCTATCCGATTAAAGGGTTTCAATGCATAAACACTTTGCAATTTATGTATGGCAATTTGATGTAACATTTTTCGTTGGAAAAAATTCAATGTACTTACCTTCTATGGTAAATCTTTGATGGAAAGACTAGTAACCAGTTGGAGGCTGAGCTCATAACTTGGAGGGCCGTGGTTGACCTTAGCCTGTGTGTTGGGTGGTAGCACATAGTCTTCTTTTGGAGGTATGATAGACCGCCCTTGTGCACTGCTTGGTGGGTGATGGACAGGATTTTGAAGGTGGCCCTTGGTCCAATAGGTAGCCAGTGGAGGGTGCAGAGAGCAGGGGATGTGTGGTCTCTTCATCCAAGTGCAAGGAGAAGTTTCTCAGCAGCATTTTGGACTCTTTGGAGTTTGTTAATTTGGCATGCCGGAGCACCCAAGTACATGGAGTTTGCATAGTCCAGTCTGGACATGACGATTGACATAATAGAAGTAAATCTGTTGGGGAAGGAGAGATGAGGGATGAGGTGTCTTAGAAGCCTGAGGTGGTAGTGACAGGATTTGAATACAGTGTTCAACTGGTGGGATAGGGTTAGGTCTGAGTCCAATATGCAAACAAGGTTTTTGACTGTGTTGAAGGTGATGGGTGGGGTGGGGGGTGCCGAATGAGGGAGTCGTCTGGAGTCACAAAGATCATGGTTGTCCTGTGCAGTCTCAGGAAGTGATACATAAGATCTAATGCCAACTCACAACCAGAGCATCGCCTGTAGATCCTTTAAGCAGCTCACTGGAGAAGAATATGGGACATTTACTGTTCTGGCTGGAAGCACGTCTTGTATGCAAGAGGAATTGGGGATTCGCAATCAAAAATTAGTTAGCAGAGAATCTCAGCCCCATCGAAAACTCCCCAATGCAAAAACATAAGACTCAGCCAAAGGGCAAAGTTGACGGTCTTTATTTTCCCAACACACTGGAATCATATAAAGAAAACAATTCTCCTACAATCTAATTTCCTGAACCTTTGTCACACGTATTTATGTACAAATGATGTCACAAAAAATCAGGTCCACCCCTAAAACCTACGGGGTGTCCTCACTGGTCATTTTTGGCTAACTAAATAGAGGAGTCCTATAGGTTAGTAATTCTACTGGCTTCTCATATCAGGTGGCTCTGCCTGAGACTACCCCCAAAAGTTACAAACTATACTTTTGCGGGATCGCAGAAAGACCATTGGCCTGTGCAACATTTTATACCACCTCACAAATGGAGCTTCAGGATTGGTTAGAGCGGGTCCTCCCCGGCCTGGGACCCTTTCTGGCCACAGAGCTCAGTGTACCTTTTCAAGGTGATGAGAAGGAATATGGAGGGCTGTGTGTTCCATATTGTTACTACTGGTCTGATCACCCAGCCTGAGAGAGTGCCTGCAGGATGAAGTTTTGGTGGGCAACACTAGTATAATTTCCACTCTGTCTTCCAGGGAACAGCTTCTCTTTGCACCATGAGTAAATGGGCATTGTCCTGTTCTTCTGGGTCATGTGTGAAGGTCCTGCAAAACGGAGCCCTTCTGTCTGCAATTATGAGGATTTTAGTCTGAATTCTTGCAGGTTGCTTGCTGCCTCGGAAACCAGGAATTTTCCACTTGCCCTGGTCCTTTGCTGAGAACACCAGCTCTGCGCCTCGTGCTGCAGGGACAGTGTCTCCCCTTCCATGCATCTGAGGCCCGTCTTTCCAACCTCATTCACTTCAGTCACCCTATAGGTTCCCTATGTGTCTTCATGGCTTCTTATGGTTAGTTACAATAAAGCATATGCAAGCTTGGTCCACGTATGTTCTGCATCTTGCAGGTTCGCTTTGGCAAAAGAAAAGAAAGGTTCATAGCATTATGTAAATGTACCATCCTCTACCTACAGGAGTGATACGCATTTTTTTCATGTCTACAAGCAATAACCTAGTGCAGGTCTGTGTAGCTTCTTGAATGGATGAATATTTGCTTCATGACTAACGTGGCTATGTCGTGATATCTCCAATGACGTCATCAATACCTGGCTTTGTTGTCAGTCGATTTGGTCCATTGATGAGACCTCTGTCTCCTTGAAACCATCAACTGGATATGTTTTAAATGGCTGTCTGAGAGAATCTCTCTTGTCATATCTGTGATACATTGGTGCAGTTGGTGACTGGTCAAACAGCGAGTTACACATTTCATTCTTCATTCTGCGGGTTGACAGCCGCATAGGGGACATAAGGGCCATTTCCGGGACTCTCTCTTTACACGAACCTCAGAGGACAGCCCTTATTTTTTTTAAATGGTCCTGGTTACCTCTTGGAGTAATTCCCATTTGTATAATGTTGCCCCCTACCCTCATAGCTCAACCACAAGGATGTCCTACCTTACCATCAGACGGACCACTGAAAAGGTGAGCAATAGAAATGGCCACCCTGTAGAGGGGAATAGACCCCAAATTGACCCTCATGTTGGGTCAATACACCATGGGGTGCTGTCCATTCAGATCTGCAAGAAATTACCCTGGATGTTCAGGATGAAAGCAGCAAGGCTACGCTCAATAGTTTTCAGTTCAAAGAGAAGAGAGACACTGTGTGGCAGGTGTCTTGTTCTCTTGGGGGGTGGCAAGGACTTTCCACTTTGAACATACAGTACTGCTCCAATGAAGCGGATCCTGTTTGATGGATACAGATTGGAACTTTTGAAGCATTACCCCTTAGAGCGCAGAGGAGCATGCACGTCTCTGTAAGAAGTATTAAAGATTACCTGCATGAAGCGAAGCAGAGATGTGACGTTGTTCTTCAAAAGTGACACACTTAGATCAAATTGGTTTCAGTTTATAATATTTGGGAAGTGACGGTCATCAAATGCTATTGCAACAAAAGAAAACAGCAGCAACTTTAATGGTTGGGGCATAACTATATTATGGAGTATATACTTTATAAAACTGTTAAATACATCGACCCAGGAACCGTCTGACCCTCATCCAGGCCTGTATAACCTGAAGCTCAAAATGACAAACACTGACCTCCTTCTGCTAGGAAATGCCTTCGCGCATTCCCAAGTCCAGACTTGCCTGACGTAAATGAAATCTACAGATTCAAGCCTTAACGTTCACTGAATGCAAAATATCTCCTCTTTACCATCGACTGTGACCTCTCACTCAAAACGCACGTCACCAAGACCCAAATAGCATGTGATGAGCTTACACTCCTGTTCAAAGTCAAGCCCTTTAACTCTATCCCGAGGGTCAGAAGAGTCAGCAAAGCAGTGTTCATCGCACAGCTGGTCTGTGGCAATGCCCTACTCGCATGAGTCCCATATACCACCTTGGCTGTGCTGAAAGCAGTCCAGTATTCTGCAGCACGACTCATCACAGGAATAAGAACATCCAATCACTTTACCCTCATTCTTAAGGTGCTGCACTGGATACTTCGCCAAGTATGCGTCATGTTCAAGACAGCCTGCATCATCGGCAAAGCACTTACAACCAAAACCCCCCTCGATTCAGCTAAGAAACTAATCATTTCCGAGACCAAGGCATTATGAGAAGCCCTGACATTGCCAGGTTGGAAACAAAGAACTGCATGAGGGAGAAACAAAAACAGCCTTGTCCAGCTACCTTCCCGTCACAAACGCTTTCTTCTGACCTTGTTCTTCAAACACAAAGAGTCTCTCAGTTAACTACAATGACTCTTGATCAGGTTGCTGGTATAGACGCAGGATCTTTATCAAGGTGAGGAGGTTACAGGGGTCACCCTACTATCGGGACCTCGCTTTTCCTCAATTCTAGTGCTTTGCCCCCTAAAGTCCCTGGGCTGCTGCCCTGATACTCTGGCTACTTCTCTTCTGATGTTCTTGCCTTGGTCTCGTTCCACTGCCCGCCTCCTCTGCCTACCCGGACCAACCCTTTCTCCTCAGACCTGCATATCTTTTCTCAAAAGGGGGGCCCTCATCCTCCTACCCACAACTGTTACCACCACTTCCTCCCCTGATTCATCCTCCACCTACTTCACTCTGGCTACTGTCTCCTCAGTTGCTACCATCCTCCTCTGTTGTTCCCTGTCATCTCCTCCACTCTGACTACCACCATTTACACCTCTTTTCTTCTCACCATTTGCTCCACCCTGGTTGCCACCTCTTCCTCCACTCTGGTTATCACCTCTCCCTCTCTCCCACCACCTTCTCTGTTACCACCATCTCTTCATCACCGACTTCCACCTCTTGCTCTTTTGTTACCACCCCTTCAACCGGATAACACAACTGGCTTCTATGTTACTACCACCCTCGCTTCTGTCTTCGCCCCTCTTGCTTCCCATACTTTCTTATTGCTCCTTACATTGCACTGCCTGGTACAACCTTCCTCTCCAACAACTCCCATTGAGAAATTGGGGATGTGTGATTTTATACTGTGCTCTCTCTCCTCCCCTCTGTAGAACTTTCAGTGAAGGTCTGCACTTGTGTCTAATAAGTGAGTGAGGGCTCTAATTGGCTGTTTTTCCTGAGTGCAACTGGAGTAGTTTTGGGTCTAGTGGATGCTCCAAACCTATGCATTGGCTTTAACACCATTTTGAAAGTTAGTTGCCCGCCTCGGACCCTCCCTGGTGCTACCTGTGCTAAGCAGAGTTCTCCTGTGCTTCCAGTGTGTAGACTAGATGTTTATATTGTGAATGGGGCGAAATTCAAACACTGCACCAACGGTGTGAGACTCACTTGCCAGGGAACAATTCTTCTGTAACTTTGTTTTTCTCTTAATGAATTATTAGCATTCAGGAAGTTGCCGATTAGTAATATTGTACCTCTGGTGCTTCGGAGTTAACCACGTACTCGGCGAAGTCTAAGAAATAACTTTTTTGATGCATCATGTGAAGATGAAACTGTATCTAAACATACACCAGGAACCAATTTCCCTTGCAGGGGGAAGTGTCCTTTCTATGCTGTAGCTTTGGGTCTGCTAAGAGAGCATGAGGCTCTCTCATTTGGGGTGGGGGTACATCATTATTGCTCTGCATGGATGTTTTGTGACTCTGGCCTGCCATGGTCAGGTGACCAGGGGAGCCCCCCCCCGCCCCCAAAACACCTCTGTGCCCGTACTCCAATGGCTCGAGGAGGTAGTCAGGCCCCAGAGTCACCAAACCTGTTCTGCTAAAGCATGGTAGGAGGCCTCGTCACAAAACACACATTTCTTACGAAAGCTACGTTTGAAGGGAACCCGGAGTTCACCAATCAGAATAGCGGGTTTGCAGATTTTTTTCCAACTGTAGCCATTCTGAAAAGACTGTAATTGCTAAATTGTGCGGAAACCTCGCTTTTATTTGCATTGAATGTCCTCTAGTTTCTAAGTTGTCAAAACGAATCGGAGTCTACAATTAAATGCAAACATTATTCCGACTGAGCAAAAAACAGCATTAATGAATACAATTGAGTTTTCAGGATTTCTTTCCGTTTTCGAATGCTTTGCTGTCAAGTAAACATGTTGCCTTTTTAATTAGCAATTGACAGCTTTGGTGATGCATTTTCTGATGGCTACAGTTATTTATGTATTAGATGCGGTCTGGACTGGAACATTTTTAGATAGCCATGTTGTGGCTCCGTTACAGCTGTGTGGTGGCCTTTTGCGTAAGAAGTGACTTGAGCTCAGAGTTTTGCCTCCCTGCATTTTATGTGATTGTTGGGTTTTCCTTTCTCTTTTCCGTTTATATTCCTCTTTATTGCCATGATATATTAATATATTTATTGTGTTGTACGTATTAATTGGTGATTTAGCTTCGTGTATGTTTTGAATTCTCAAGGGGTTGGGGTTTCGTGTGTTTTCATTGCTCCTTTTGTTTGTTCTTGTTTTATGAAAATCTTTTCAATAAATTGGTTAAAAAAAATTAAAGTGATGTCCACTGCACATAGACCTGTGTGGTGTGATACCATCCCACTCAGCTCGGTTTATCAGCGGCCACACACAGGAACGCTTTTTTTTTTTATAACAGCGACTGATAATTGAATTTTTTGATAACGTTACCAACAAAGCAGAGCTTTAAACCATGTTAAGAAATGTAGTTCCAACGTGTCAGCCTCTCGCGCGCATTTGGCTAGTGGCGGAAGCGCCGAGATCCGACTTTGGGGGCTCTCCTCGCAGCCAAACGACAGAGGAAGAAAAGGAAGCGGCATCATCACTCTAGAAGGTTCCAACTGATCGGAAGACCCTTTTGGATACATCCCTTGCTCTTGGTGACTTTCTGGCACGGATTGGCCCTGCAGTAGTATAACCTTCCAGTGGTCCAGTGGTGGTAGTCACCTGCATGTTGGGTGCTGCCACATTGGAAATCAGATCTGCTAGGCAAAGGAGGAGAACAGAGTGAGAGACAGGCAATTCTTCCAGGAAGAACGCAGCCACATCAACTTAGTATTGTTCTTAGAGTTATAAGCAGCACGCGCACTCTTTGGGAACCTTGTATCCCTTTCTTAAAATCTCAGGCGATAGGACTGTGTGTAGAGAAAAACATTCTAAGGTGAGGACTGCAAACTCAGTAGGAGGACAAAGCTCTGAAACTCTCTGGGAAGACTTTCCAGCTGTTTGCCTTTATGAGCTCATCGTGAATTCAAAGCCCACATTTTGTAGGTATCTAATGATGTTTCAAGCTTACACATCACAGGCCGCAGACAGACAAAATCCTTGCCGAATAAGAAGATAAACTGAGTATTTGGTGTACTCATAGTTTCATGTGATGTGTGTACTTTTCCTTTGTCCCGCCATTAATGTTACCCAGAATACTAACTTGTTTTGCTACAACAACTCAACAAAATCAAACAAACATTGATGGGACTTACAGCTGCAAATCATCCAACACTGCACCTCATCAAATGCACAAATGCCCACAAGTACAGTATGCAGGTGAAACCTGCAAGGAACTGTGTGAAAGAATGAATTTACACAGACATACCATCTCAAACCATAAAACAGAAATACCAGTTGGAAATCACTTTAATCAAGATGGACTCAAACTTACTGATCTGTCGTCTTTGGTACGAAAGGCATATCTCCCAAATATAAAACACAGACGAACATAGCAACTCAAGCACTCTACCTAAAGAACAGAGGTTTGAATAGAGATGTGGGCTTTGTATATGCCAATGGTGAACTTTGAAGTCTAGCCCATCAGACGACATACCCTGGAAAAACTGCTAATGTACCTCTCAATTTCATGTAGGTGCTAGTAGTTATACTCACTTGCCAAGACAACATTCACAGTGTTTTCCCATACTCAAAAGATTTGCCCAGCCACTAAGCATGGCAGTGCAAAGTACATTTTTGTAAAGTAGTATTAAGTGGTACAACCAGTCAGCCAGCATTCGGCCTTCAGAACAAGCAGTGAAGATTTGAAAATGTAAATTTATTCTACAGAATATTTCAGCAATGCAATTGTACCTGAAAAATTAATGCACTATAAAACATCCTCCGCTTTGTTTTTCAATTCTGCATTTTGATACATTTTTACCATGAAGGAATGAGTTACCTGTAACTCTTGCTCTCCAGCATTGCCATTTTTTCATAAATTCACATGCTGTTTGAATATTTTCTGTTGTCAGGCTGGGAATCCTCGGTAACATTAAAGAAGTTTACATTTACATTTTAAAATTGTTGTCACTTTAGTGGTCTATTATAGTCATTTTGGGTAATATTGCCCCACAGCCAAAAGACGGGTCTCCCTTAGCTCCACTCCTGGAAGCCACCTTCAGATTTGTCCAGCACACGTAAACGTGCCAACATGAGCCAAGAAGAGCCATAGTGGGTAGGTGGGAGGGTCGCATGTGCATCTATGAAAGATAATGCTTGAGAACAGAAGTTACAGGTAAGGAACGTATACCTTCTCCAGCAGTCGATCTTTCATAGATGCACATGCTGTTTGAAAAGATTATGCAGTGTAATGGGACAGATGAATATGCAGGTGTCACCCACTGCCCCATCACAGATGAGTATGCAAGTACCGTTTCATATCCCTGCTCCCTTCCAGTACCGTCCAGGTGAGAAACGATATGAGCTGAGACAGCCTTACCGCCCCAGGAGTCTAGGGGAGAAAGACGAGACAAAGAAACAATGTCTTAAACAATCAATGTATAAGCTTCTGCCATAAAGAAGTAGTTTACGTTGTGCAACACTAAGTAGGGATCATAGTTAAATAACAGAAGTAGTGTGCTGTATATAACACAGGAGGGAAGTGGTCACCGGGATACCAAGAGAAGAAGGTTCCATGTGTTAAAATCACGGCAAAAATGGCCATGCACGCAAAATATTGCAGCAAAAAGGCTGTGGTTTTGCTGCCGCAATCCATGTAAAGGATGCGGGGGACACCCCTGCAACCTCCGGACCCATTATACCATTTAAGAGAAGCGGGGGACACCCCCACAACCCCTGTTCTCCTTAAATGGTATAATGGGGTACACCTTTACCAGGTCAAACCACAGCATTTTTGCCATGATTTTTTGCACAGGCGACATTTTTGCAGCGACTTTATCACTGCATACCGAGAAGAACTCACTACACTGATAGGGCAGATGAAAGTACCTGCAGTTTTGATGCTCAATACAAGGGCAGGGAAAACCAACGTATAGCAGACACACAAGACAAATGTAAACGTAAACGTATGCGAATATAGGTTGTCAACATGGAGGCGAAGGAAGCGCAAGAGTACAGCACTTTTTCGTAGCATAGGGGGCGCAGCAGGCCTGGAAGTTAGCAAGGCTGCAGACAAAATGCTAAATACATAAAAACATTATTTCAGAAGCTGTGAAGTTGCTCAAACAGCAGTATGCAGCAAGCGCCAAGGTCAGACTTGCAGTAGGGAGTAGTTGGCATGCAGAATCCACAGATGAGAACAGTTCCCAGGAGACAAAGCAGTAGCCTTTCAAGTTAATTGACTAGGTGCACAGACAGCCATTGAGGTCCAGGTGCACAAGAATAGTATTCCAAAAGACTCCATAGAGAATAGATGAAGGGTGTCCCAAGTGGTCACAGGAACTACAAAATGCACGTTCAAATTAGCTAAATCCTCAATAAATAAGAAGAAAATAATTTTCCAACATGGTCCCCTACCACATTATCAAGACATTAAGAACACTAGCTATTCATTAGGAGCCAAGTACAGATAAGATACCTGCAGGACTTCGTAGCACCCACTCAGACACAAGATGGTACACAAGGCCGAATACAAAGAAAGTTGCTAGGTCACATGGCCTGGGAAGGATGAGGAGTATTTCTTTGTTGGAATTATTGCAGTCACCATTTAATATTTAGGCTTTCTGCTGCCCTAAGCCCAAATAAGTGCATGCCCCCCGTAAACTTTATTCCACCTCTGCCAGAATCTGCACCTTCACTAGATTCCACACCTTAAACAAGCCCTTGGTTACAGCTCTGGTGTTAGCAGGGGGGCAAGATGGAAATGAGGCAAGTTGCCTGCTGCAGCCAATGTACCTCAACTCCCCTGTGCTGGAACCAGAATAAAATTTGACAAAATAACAAGTGAAGTCTGTAAACTCTGCTTGGGCATAGACACCTCAGTAGAGTAAAGACAATTGGAGAAGGTTATTGGAATCTTTGGCTGTGCATTCCCACGGTGGAGTAATGGATAAGGGCAACCCTGAACATTTATGTGTGGGAAGCAACAGTATTCCTCGTAGCTGCACAATGCAGACACATTTTTCTAACAAATGAAGTGGTACATACGGTGTACATCATTGCTGTTTGTGCAATTGTTCAAAATACCCAACGCTCAAGAGTAACATTGAGAAATGGATCGGGCGTACCAGCACAATATTACCTTTGTGGGTGTGGTTTAGGCTATGGGTCTTGCAAGCTTGCGTGTATGGTAATTTAAAATGTTTGATAACTCCATAGTGTTGATTGGACTGTACGATAGGGACATTTTGAGATGTGTGGGTATAGATATCGATGTCCTACTGTCATTTGAAGGGCTGTTTCACAGTAAAAGGCATGTCTTGTATTTAAAATATAATTAACGGGGAGATCACCAGGGGGCACGGAACAATATGGCCACCTGAACACAGGTTCCCATTCCTGCCAGCAACTAAGAGAGGATATTGAGAGTACCCGATCCAACCAGCCTTCCGAATTCACCACGAAAAGCGACAAACATACTGCAGCACCCTTGGACAAAATCCTGAGAAAAAGTTCAGAGCCGAAACCAGCCGGTGAGAAATTACAGGAGAGGCCGTCTTGCGGTAGGTACACTGCATACTAAGACACCTGCAGGTGCCCCCAGGATCACTGGAGGTGCAAAAGAGAAAGCAGCGACCACGTCCGCTGTACAAGGGTAACCCGCGCTGAGGCCAGGTGGAGAAGAGCTGAGTTGCACTGTACAATGCTGCAGCACTATGGACCCTGACAATTACAGGGTTCGTTGTGCCAAACTCAGCAAGCCACATCCAATGCCAGTCACAGGGCCTAGCTGAATATTGAGGAGGAGGAGCAGATGCCATGAGCGGTGACACAGCGGTGATGGCGACCCCACGCTGTGCAATGGCCTCCAAAACGCAAAGAGCAAAGGGGTTTGTTGTATCCACCCTGCGTCCCGCAACGCGGTGACGCAGGGCGTCCTAATAAAAGCCCCGCCCCGCGGATGGGAGGCAGTTCCGGGCCAGATACCAACGACGTGTGGCATGTGTTATTTCGCTCCTGCCAGAGCTGCACCACTGCGGCCTACTTCTGAGGCCTCCAACGTTCTGTCTCCCCACGCGCCACGGCGCGGAGCCAGAACGTAACACTGGCGACGAGGGAAACGGGGCCCAGCACATGCGTTCGACGCCCTGCCAGCTGTTTTTCATAAGCAGCGATGCGCGAAATTTTTGGACACCCGGCGGGGGGGCACACAAACCCCCCACCCAAATTTTTTTTTAAAAAACATATCTTTTTTTTTCTTCTTCTCTATCTATCTCCTGCCTATTGAACTGGCCTTCCACACGGGCCCCAGCTGGTTGGAGGGGACACAATCCCAACGCATGGCCACAAGGTACTGCAACATCCACCCACTGCCTTCCAGGGGTCAGATGCACTATGGCGCAACGTGGGAAGACATCACACTCCCACCAAACACGGGTGATCACGGCAACTGAACGTGGTGAGCACCTGGATCGATGCAGCTGGTCCATCAACCACAGCTCGAGACCTTCTGCCATGGAGGGGCACAGTCGCCGGAAGATACGCATCAAGGTGAGGCGAATAAACCCCATCAAGGGACAGTGAGGCCCTGCTATGGCGACCGGCACGTCCACCCCCAGGCCCGGTACACCTTCTAGACTTGCGGCTAATCTGTCAATGTCGTCACCACAGGCTCGCCGACAAGGGAGCTCCTCTGCAATAATTCAGCCCTTTGACCCATTTACGGATCCATCATCAGTTGGTCCCCGGTGGCAACTAGGGATCCAAAAGTTCGAAATGGTAATGGAATGTAAGGACATATCCACCGCCAGGAAAATGAGATAGCACCTGTTGCTAAATGTGGGGGACGAAGTGATATGTATTTTTAACTTGCTAACCATTGATGATGGCCCGGACATTTACCAGCAAGCAAAAGATGCTTTGACGGCTCATTTTCTCCCACAACTCAACCCTGATTACGAAACCTTTGTATTCTGCACCACAATTCAAGCAGAAGAGGAGACCTTAGATGCCTACCACACCCAACTCAGGAAGCTGGCAATATCGTGTGAGTTCACGGACATCGAGAAAGAAATCCAGAGACCGCTCATCAACGGCATCCAATCGGAGAAACTGAGAAGGATGGTACTGAGTGAAAAGGGCATCTCTCTAACACGCATTTTGGAAATGGGTCGTCAAAAAGAGCTGGCACATGCCAGGGCCGCTAACATGGGCGCCACTCTTCAAAAACTACAGCCTGCCCTCACGACAGCCATGGTAGCCCATGTCACCAACAGACAGTCCACAAGGGATGAGACTGGCGGCAACTACGCACAAGCCAGATGGCAGCCACAAATCCCGGGACCCACGGAGTGTGGATGGTGTGGTGGACCGCGAGATGGACGGCGGAACTGGCCGGCGCAAGGGACAACATGCGATGCATGTTGTCGAAGAAAGGACCACTATGCTTAGGTGTGCCGGTCATTGGGTACCCCACTACCGCCTCCACACAATCCCCAAGAGCAGAGTGGAACCAAGAAAAAGAAGCAAGCGAGTGCACGGCGAGTCGAAACGACAATCTCTTCGACTGAGGAAGAAGGGGATGACGTCACCGGGATCCAACAGGAATCTGGCAGGGAGCAGCGGATAAAAGGGAGAAAAATCTACCTGGTGTCAGCCCTGGATCATGGACATGCTACACAGAAATAAGGGCATAGGAGGCGCAAATGCCAGGTCACTCTCCAAAACCAACAGGTATGGATGACCATAGACACGGGAGCATCTGTAAATGTTATGCCGACAAGCACATTTCAAACACTGCAACCACGACCGGACCTGAAGAACACAGACACTCTACTGTTTGCATATGGCTGTAAGAAACCCCTACCGGTGGTTGGCAGATTCCGCACTACCCTCAGCCATGGGGAAAGCAGGTTACCGTCAAAAATCTACGTGGTAAACGCTGGGACCGAATGCCTTCTGAGTGGTGATGCGGCTGAGGACCTAGGGCTAGTGAAGTTCATCTGTCAAGTCAAGGAGGCACAAGGAGGTTGAGAAGATCCTGGCACAGTATCCCAACCTGCAAAAAGGGATAGGGTGTTTAAAAGGAAAGACAGTCAAGCTCCACATGGACGAGTCGGTCCAGCCAAAGGCCGTAAGACACAGGAGGACCCCATTCCACAGGCATGAACAAGTGGAGAAAGAACTTAAAGCGCTGGAAGAAGCCGGCATCATAGAAGAGGTAACGGGACCGACACCATGGGTTTCCCCGATGGTGGTCACAAAAAAACCCAAACAGCCAGGAAAAGTCCGAATTTGTATAGATATGCGCCTCCTGAACACTGCCATCAAGCGGGAGCGCCACATCATACCTACCCTCGACGAAATTGTTGCTGACCTCACAGGGTCAAGGGTTTTCTCCAAGGTTGATTTGAAAGCGGATTACCACCAGCTAAAGCTGCATAGGATTCTCGATACATAACCACTTTTTCGACACACATGGGTTTGCGAAGATATAAGCGCTTAAGCTTTGGGATCTCTTTGGCTGCCGAAGTTTTTCAACAGACAATTCAGGAAGTAATCCGGGGCATACCAGATGTCCTAAATGTAAGTGACGATATCCTGATCCATGCTCAGGACAGAGGAGAACACATGAGGAGACTACAAATGCTCCTGGGCAGACTAGAAGATGCCGGACTAACCATTTACAAAGAAAAATGTGAATTCTTCAAAACGGAAATATCGTTCTTTGGCTACAAGTTCAGCAGCACTGGCATTTCCCCGGGCCCCCAGAAGGTTGCCGACATACAGGCTGCGAGTCCGCCCATGACACCCACTGAAGTGCGGAGCTTCCTAGGGATGGCCACATATTGTGGGAGATTCATCCGGATCTTTGCCACTCTCTCTGAACCCCTTCGAGAGCTTACCAAGCTCAACACAAAGTGGGAGTGGGGGCAAGCATGTCAAGACGCTTTTGAAAACATCAAAGAGTCACTATCCGTGGACACAAAAATGGCGTACTACAACACTGCGCTCCGAACTGAACTATTTGTGGACGCCAGCCCTGTCAGCCTACGGGCCATCCTCATGCAGGTTAACAAAGAAGGTGAGAAGAGGCCCTTTGCATATGCGTCAAGAGCTCTCACAATGACAGAGCAGCGATACTCGCACATTAAGAAGGAGGCCATTGCCGTACTTTGGGGGTGTCGTCACTTTCACCTCTATCTGTATGGCAGAAGATTCACGGCAGTTACAGATCACAAACCCCTGTTGCCAATCTTCATGGGCACATCCTCTCACCCGCCAGCCAGAATAGCCAAATGGCTGCTACATCTCCAACAGTACAATTTTGAGCTGGTCTATCAGCCGGGAAGTGGAAACCCGGCAGACTTCCTCTCAAGACACCCTCAAGCGGCGACTCCACAGGAAGTTCAAGTAGCCGAAGAGACTGAGGAACATATCTGTCAGGTGGTGCGGGCCATGAGACCAAAGGCGGTGAGCATCGATTGCATTGCAGAGGAAACACACAAAGACCCGTGTTGCGATCTGGTGAAGGATGCCATCATCTCAGGTGACTGGAAGTCCTTCATGAAGAACACCCACAACAGGACAGCGGAAGCAAAGGCGTTCCTCACGGGGATGTTCACCATATGACAGGACCTGTCGATCATAGAGCAAGGATTGCTGCTCAGGGGAAATCGCATCATCATCCCGCCAAGCCTGCAGGACAGAATAGTGGCGCTGGCCCATGAGGGCCACCAAGGGATGGCTCGGACGAAGGCTCGATTCCGGCAACAAGTGACCAGATAGATGAGGTCGAAAGGCTAATCAACATCTGTCTACCATGCCAGATAACAGGGGCGCCACCTGATCCAGAACCAATCCAGTCAGCGTAACGAGGTCTTGGCAGATGGGATGCAATAAGCATCGACTTTTGTACACTGCAAGAAGGCCTGTACCTCATGGTGGCCATTGACGATCACTCCCGATATCCCAAAGTCGAGGTAGTTGAATCCACGGCAGCGGAAGTGGTCATCCCTGCCATGGAGAAGATGTTTGCAATGCATGGACTGCCCACAAGAATCAAGAGTGATAATGGCTCACCATTCCAAGGGGAGGAGTTCAAACAATACATGCAAGAACTAAACATAAGGTACCATCACATCATGCCAAGGTGGCCCCAGGCAAATGGGGATGTAGAACGGTTCATGAGGACACTCAAAGTGCTGAGGTTATCAAGAGCAAATGCCAGCCCGTGGAAAGTCGACCTTTACCGCTTTCTGCAAAACTACCGGGTCACCCCTCACAGCACGACTGGTGTCCCGCCAGCCGACCTCCTGTTTGGCACAGTCATAAAGTCTTCCATTCCACATCACCCCAGCAGGAGCCCGGACAGATTTCACAAGGAGCGCACCGAAAGAAGGAGAACGGGAGCCAATGCATACATGAGTGCCAAGAGGAGGTCGAAGCCATCCGACCACCAGGTGGGCGACCAGGTGGTCATGCTGCAGAACCCGACAAGGTCCAAACTGGACTCCCGCTACGAGTCGCTCCCATGGACTGTCAGTGAGAAACAAGGGACCATGATAACTGTGAAAAAAGGACACCGAAAGGTAAAACGAAATTCGTCGTGGTTCAAGGCGGTGCCATGCAACCTATGGACTGACGGCGAATGTCCCCAAGAAGAGGAAGAACCCCAGTCGAACGAAGGAGAACCCGCTCACCTTCAGGGGGAGGCAGAAGCGGGTGACATAACGTGGGAGCCGTGGAGCGAACCTGACATGGGTGAGCCGGACATGGAAGGTGAGGCGCCCAGTGAGAAAGTGGGGCCCAGGCCCAGGGGTGGGCGATATGCTTTAAGAACTGCCACCAGGCCGCCAGCTCGGCTCAAAGACTATGTGTGGTAGTCTGACCCACTAGAACTATAAAAAGGGGAGGCCCACGGGTTTGGTAGTTTAAGTATTTGCATATCTGAATGCCATGTTTGTTTAATGTTAAGTTAAGTTAAAATAAAGGAGGAATGTTGTGTCCGCCCTGCGTCCCACAACGCGGTGACGCAGGGCGTCCTAATAAAAGCGCCGCCCCCGCGGATGGGAGGCAGTTCCGGGCCAGATACCAACGACATGTGGTGTGTGTTATTTCGCTCCTGCCGGAGCTGTGCCGCTGCGGCCTACTTCTGAGGCCTTCAACGTTCTGTCTCCCCACGCGCCGCGGCGTAGAATCAGAACGTGACAGGGTTGCGCACTGTGACATCGCCCTGCCATCAACAGCAGGCACAGCCCCCGGCATTGGCAGCACTGCGACAGGGCACTTCTTGCTAGGCACATGTAAGCGCTTGTGGGATCACTGAAGGCGCAAAGAAGGTGGAGATCACGTCCCCTGTGCAAGGGGCACCCCCGCTGAGATCGGGCGGAGAAGAGCTGAGCTGCATTGGACAACATTGCAACATTACGGAGCCTGACAAGTGCGAGGCTCAGGTAAGCCCGGCCCGCCAGCTACACCCAACGCGAGGCACAGGGGCCTGCTGAGCAGTGCTGAGCGGAGCAGACACCACGAGCGGCGACCCTGTGTTGAGTGCACCCCCATGCTGTGTAAAGGCCTCCAAAACATAAAGAGCCAAGCGGCCGTGCACTGCGACACCCTCCCGCCCCCCAAAAGCAAGCACAACCACGACAGCAGTGGTACTGCAACAGGGCTCTGCGTGATAGGGCACCTACAGGCACCCGCAGGATCACTGGAGGTGTAAAGAAGAAGGCTGAGACCACATCCCCTGCATGAGCGGGGACCCCTGCTGAGACCAGCTGGTGAAGAGCTGAGCCACATTGTGCAATACTGCAGCATTACAGAGCCTGACAAGTGCAAGGCCCGGTGAGCCCTACCCATCAAGCTACATCCAAAGCGAGGCATAGGGCTCCGTTGAGAAGTGCAGAGAAGGAGCTGACCCCGCGAGCGGTGACCTAGCGGTGAGTGTGACAGTTTGGCAAGTGACAATGCTGGGAGGTACACCAGGAAAGGGACCAGAAGGAAGAATGCTCACGGAGGTGTCCCATTTCTCCACCAAAGACGACTCCGGGCACATACTGGCGGAGATTAAAGTGCTCAGAGGTGACATAAAAGCCCAGGCAGGGTCACCACCATTGAAAGTGCAATAGAAGGCCTGGAGAATAACCAGCTCAAAGCAGATCTTGTAGAAATGCAGCTCGATGCCAGGATGACCAAGTTGGAGCTGTGCGGAAAAGAGATCACGCTGAAGATAGACTACCTAGAAAACAGGGAGAGAAGAAATATTTGCATACTGGGCCTGAGGGAAATGCCTGGTGAAACCCGGAGACAGGTGGGGGAAAAGGTGCAAGCCTTTGTCAATCTTCTCTTAAATGTGTAAGGGTGTAAAGTGGTGGAAATGGAAAGGGCGCACAGAGGAAGGAGGCCATACGGTGAGGGCCCACGATCCATCGTGGCCAAGTTCCTACGATACAGGGATAAGGCAGAAGTCCTGGCCTGAGCCCGCGAGCGGAGGGAACTAGACTTCAACAGATCCAAGATCGTGCTATGCCATGATCTTTCCAACTTAATACTCTCAAGGAGAAGAGCCTGCAGACCCCTCACAAAATGGCTAATGGAGAAGGGGATAACATACAAGTGGGGGTACCCTTTCTCACTGCAGTTCGAGGTAGACATGAACTACCACATCACCTCAGCGGACGAATAAGAACAAACACTTAGTCATTTAACAGCAGATGCAGAGGCGATCTTGGGCCCAATGGACAGTCAAACCACAAATAGGGGGCAGCATCCACGAGCGCCGGGCCCACAGGGAAGGCACAAGGGGCAGACAGGGTGGAAATACATGTGCCTGAATGGCTCATCCCCACGTAAAACAACCTGAGCACCGGAGTCAGAATGGGCGTCCTAAGTCCTAGGATCCTCCACCCCTGACGGGGGGCACCGAACATTGTAGTGGCTGCTGGGCAAGGTACTGGACAGCACGCTGGGAAAGGGGAGTGGGCAGTCACACCCCCCCCACCCCAAGGTGTCCCTCAACAGTATAGAGGGCGTATTGTTAATCTTCACAGCGGACTGCAGCTTTTTGCTCATGGGAATGTTAATGTTTGTTTTGTTTAAGGGGGCAATTTCCAAGGTACCGGCTATATGTCCGAGATTTTACTTTTTCCACGAAGGGTACTGCATGATGCGGTGGGAGGCAGACAGATATATGAGAGAGAAGATGGAAGTGAGAGAGAGGGTGACAAATGAGGCTAAATGAGGGCACCAGGAGTCTGGTAGTTGGCACCCTGAATGTGAAAGGCATGAACTTGTCCACAAAAAGGTCCCTGATAGCAAGGGAATTTTGGGAGGCCACCCTGGACGTGCCGTTCCTGCAAGAAATGCGGCAAGTGAGGGGAGAGGAGCAGAGGGGTGCAGATGTGGGACAGGTGCACTGGGCTGTGAAGAAGGGCAGGGTTGGGATCATAGTGCACAAGCAATGCAGGCTGCAGGACCCAAAAGCAATAGGGATCAGGGAGGCAGAGTGCTGGACTGTGAAATAAGACTGGTGGGCTGGACAGACCGTGACATGGTCCAGATGACACTAGAAATAGAGGGAATATACAGAGCAGACAATTGCTGGAGGTGCAACAACCATCTTTGGAAGGACCAGGCGTTTGCTGACCAGTTGTCAGGATAAATCGCTGAGTATTTTGAGATAAATGACACCGGGGAAACAGATAATACAATAGTATGGGACGCAGGAAAAGGCCACTTAGCAAGGTCTCTTAATCAGGGAAGGGGTGCAGAGAAAGAGGGAAAGGAAGCTGAGAGAGGACAGGCTCTGCCATGAGATAATGGAGGAGGCAGCAAGGATGCATGCGGAGGATGGGAATGGGGACAGGAGTATGGGAAACACACAAGAAAAAAGAGCAGAGCAGAATTGAAAGAACTAAAACTGGACGAAACCCTGATTAAACTCAAATACCTTAAACAAAACTACTAATGAAAAGGTGACAAGGCAGATTCCCTCCTGGCAGCTAGACTGACAAGAGGGCAGAAAGATGGGTTACAACCCTGGAAGAGACAGAGAGGGCTCTCAGAACTGCAGCAGTGGACATAGCAGAGGGCTTCGCAAACTTTTACGAGAGCCTATACAAGACAGTCTCGCATGAAGCGGGTGGAGGGGCAAAGGAATATCTTGGGGGTTTAGACATGGTCCAACTCATGGACGCTGGCACAGAACACTTAGAGAGTCCAATAACGGCAGAAGAAGTCCTGAACGCAATCTCCCGCCTCCCCAGAGGCAAGGTCCCAGGAAAGGATTGCTATACCATAGGGTTTAAGAGGTTCTCGGGTGTCCTCCTAGGCCACATGGTGAAGGTATATAATAAACATACTTGAAACAGGCGCAGCACCCGCATCCTTTAGCAAGGCACTGATCACCGTGAGACCCAGTGCACTGCTCCTCATACCTCCCCATCTCCCTACTAAATGTGAATGAGAAGATTCTCACACGCATCCAAGCCACCAGCTTGGAGGCGCAAATGACAAGTCTGGTTTACCCGGACCAGTTTGGACACATAGCTGGTAGACAGGGCGACGATGGGATAAGAAAAACACTAAGTTTCATTACACACGTATCCGCAGACCCAGGGAACTATGTGCTCATGAGCCTTGATGCTGAAAAGGCATTTGACCGAGTAGAATGGGGGTTTCTGTTTGCAGTATTGAGGAAGGTGGGCTTTGGTGACAGGATACTGAGGGCCATACGGGCAATATACGCGGAACCCACAGCACAGGTGGTGGTGAATGGGAAAAAATCCAGGGTCGTTAGACTAGAGAGGGGCAGCAGACCAGGCTGCCCACTGCCCCCCCTCCTACTATTTGCACTAGCAATGGAACCTCTGGGCATAAAGATATGCCAAGATGAGCATATAGTGGACATAAGAGTAGGAGGTGTTGAATATAAGCTCAGCATTTATGCAGATGATATACTGCTTCATATCTTCAATGTGGTTAACTCGGTCCGGAGTGCACTCCAGACCATGAAGGAGCACGGGCGGGTGTCAGGATTCGAAGTAAACATGGGCAAGTCTATCTTGTTCCACCAGGTAAGGGTGTGGGCGGAGAGACCTTGGGATGCCGGTAGAGGAAGGCAACATAAAATACTTGGGAATACGGATACCCAGGGACCTAGACAAACTGTACAAGGTTAACTTCCCTCTGTACTGTTTAGGGAACTAGAGGCTTGGTCAAGGCTCACCCTTTTGTGGTTGGGAAGACTGAATGCGATAGAAATGACATTACTCCACCGTGTGCTATACCTATACCAAGCGCTGCCCATCAAGATGCTAGACTCCCACTTAGCGGAATTAAAACAGGGGATCAGCAAATGTATATAGCAAAAGGCAAAAGTCAAGGGTCACATACAAAGTGCTAACGCAGCCAAAGGAGCGCGGTACAGTAGGATCACCTGACATGTGTACATACTACAGAGCAGCACAATTTAGAGTGCTGATCCCGCACCTCAGGCTAGATCACGAAAAGCAATGGGTCCACATTGAAAACTACCTTTGGAGACCAGCCACTATGGGAGAATGGCTCTGGGTGCTGCTGCATACTGTTCCAGAGATAGTGAGAAGACACCATATAATGGGCGGTCCAAAGGGGAGATGAAGGGAGTCACGAGCTGGCCATCTCCGCTGAGCCACATTTGGGCCCCCCCAATAAGAGAACACATCCCAGACTATGCAAGGTTCCAGGACTGGTTTGATGCAGGCTTGGAGAGGGTAGGCCAGCTGGTGAAGGGGAAGACCTATGTAGACATAGGTGCACTAGAAGAAAGCCTAGGGATAAGGCCACCTTCAATATTCACATACCTACAGCTTAAAGGGTACTGATGTTGACAAGGTCGAAGGGGGCCCTGCAAAGAGACCTGACAGACACAGAGAAGGTGCTGAGTGGCATGGTGGCGTCAAGGGGACTGATCTCAAAATGATAACAGGTGCTCTTTTTAGCGCAAGCCGGAGAAGTCGACACATACAGAAAAAGGTGGGAGAAGGACATGGGTGCGGATTGACAGTGTCCTATGGAGAATGATGTGTGTAAACGCCCATAGAACCTCAATAGCTTGCCAGTACAAGATCCACAGCAGTAAACTGCTGTATAGATGGCAGTGGGACCTGGTCAGATTATCTAAAATGTCTGGGGGAATTGACCCTATATGCTGAAGAGGGTGTGGTCAGAGGGCCGATTTCTGGCACATGTGGTGGGGTTGTGGGGAAGTGCAGGGATGTTGGAAAGAGGTCCTGTGTTGGATAAACACTTTAGATGGAGTTGAAAGAGACCTGGATACCATGCTGCTACTGTTTGGGATGGAAAGGGTGGAGGGAGAATGGAGGCGGCTTCCCCACATGGTGCACTTCTCGCTGCTGGCTGCGAGAGCATGTGTGGCAGCTGGGTGGAAAAGGGAGGCCCTCCCAGGTGAGAGACAATGGGCCATGAAGGCCTGAGATATCTATGTGATGGAGAATGAGATGGGACAGCTGCACGACCACACCCCATCGAGGGAGCTTGAATGGTCAGTGTTCCTAGGCAAATCTGGTCCACAGACAACTGCTAGTAGACTAAGCTCGGTCCGGGGGGAGGGGGGCGTCTCCTGGAGAGATGAAAATAAGAAAAGTGCCCATCCCGATGAATGTGAAAGAGCGCTCATCCCCAAGGACAATGAGTGGGTGGAACAAAAACAGGTTGACATCCAGTCCAGACTCCGGAAACCCTCGAATTGTATGAAGGGTACTGCCTCTCACTGCAGGAGATCGATTATACGGACAATAGAAAAGGACACACTCGACTCATGGGACACATTGGTTAGCCACCCTGGGGAAGGAAGGGGAGGAGAGGGGGTGGTGTTTACGTTAGGTTGCGTAACAATTTCTAAAACTGAGGGGTTGCAGCAGTCAGCACAAAGATGCTGTGACTGTCATTTGGAAATGTTACAACTGCTAACAAAAATTCAATTAAACAAAAATATATACAATTAATGTAAAGATGACTTATAAACATCACAGTTCTGCACTGTGTGACATACTTGTCAGTTGGTTCTCCTGGTAGTACTGAGCGTTCATCAAAGACACATGATAAATCCAACAGGGATGCCATTTGCATGCTTAGCATTGAGCAGTTTCTCTGCTGAATGGATATCTTTATGGCACAACTTTACAGCCGTGAAACAGTGTGTACATTTGGCACACAGTTCTTGTTCTGACTTTTTATGGCTTTGGGTATCCTTTCACAGGTTTCTTGATGCACTTGCGCATTCAGATTTACTCTTTGCCATTTTAACTTCTCTATGATCTATTTCATGCTTGCACCTCTAGGGCGGCCACAGACCTCTGAAATGTGGGGCCTGAACAACAATTTAGTGCCAAGTGTGGGAACTCTGTGCTTGACTAGGCATGTGTTGAATATTATAAAATTATGCATAATGTTTTACCTTTACTTTTCGGAAGGGAAAACCCTAATTTTTGCAACGGTTTAAAAAATTGATTGCTCAACAGACTGTGTGTACTGTGAGAAACCTGAAGGTGTGTCTCACCCGCTAGTCCCTGGGAATCTGTCATCCAGTTGGAAAGGACACGGCCATCGCTTTTGGATCCAGTTCCTGAGGGTGGACCATTGCTGGTCGATCAACTGGATGAGGGGTCTCCGGGGAGTGGTAGTGGGACACCAGAGGTTGAGACATGGTATCCCCTTCCTTGTAACCCCTTTTCCCCATCCTACTAGGTACGATACCTGGGAACTGTAACCCCCCTTTCGCGACACAAACACTTTCTCAGTGACAATTTACCGTGAGCGACAAAGGACTAACAACAGAGCCGTAGCCTGTCATGTCCCAACACAATGGTCAGGCGAGGTCAGGCATTTACGGATCATTACACACACCTGACTTCCATCACACTTCCTCACACGTATAAAAGGCGCAGCACGAAAGCACACTCTGAGCAAGGCAAAACACACAAGGAAAAAGCAGTTCCAAGATGGCAGTTTAATACAAGGAGAAAGACAGCGAGACCAGAGAGGGTTGCAAGGAGGGAAGCACCCTTGACCTCGATCCAAAGACTTACTTACGTGAGCCTTGGAATGTAAGAAACTGAAGACCAGGACCTAAGGCTGATGAAACCTGCACAGTGTGTCGTAGCTAGCCGGGCTCTCCTGCATTGATAACCAAGGCGGGGAGGAGCAATTGCCGCTGTGGTACTGTCCTTGGCTCCTACAACAAAGCAGCGTCAGAAAAGACAGCACAGCCGGTGAGTCGAGAGACCGATATCAAACCAGCTTTTGTTTTGAACCAAGGTTGCAAGCAGCAACATTGCATAAAGAAAACAGTGTGTGAAGCGTTTGGGATGAGCAACGCAAATATAATTGGAAGCCAAAGGAAGGAGTGGAACTTTATAATTGAACTTTGGGATGTGAAGAAAAGATACCATACACAGAGTGATCCGGCGCCATGTGGGTGCTCATTTGTGAGTCTCTGTTAGGTATCCAACTGATGCTGAGTGTGTGAAAAAGAAATATTTAGATCGAAGTGGTCATGCAACGAATTTAATGTATGTGAAAGATTCTCCAACACGTTGATTGTAGTTGTAATATATATATTATATACATCTCCAGATCTCTTCATGTCCCACTGGTCTGCTACACTTCCTCCTTCCAACTGCTCATAGCATAACTCTCAACCTTCCAGATTCCACATTCACCCTACACATTCTGTATTCCATACCTCACCTTCTGCAATGCTTGCATATAAGAGGCTACAGTATGATATGACATTTATAGCGCGCCTATACACACGTGTTTCCAGGTGCGAAAATATACATCACAATTGGTCTGAGCCCGGCTGAGGGAGACTAATTGAAAGAAAGAAAGGGATCTGACCTTGGCATAGTGGGATCTGGGGTGAAACGCGAGTCACCTGAAAAATAATATAGTCTGAACCTTGTTTTGAAAGGGTTCTGAGCCCAGTGGAGGTGGATCCAATGTTGAACTTTTGTTAAGAGAAGGATCTGTGCCCGGCTGGGGGGGGGGGATCCAGGGTGAACGCCCAAGTTGAATATTGGTGAAAAGGAAAAGAACGGTTGCGTGTTGATGTTGGTACAGCAAGCCATCTGTGTCAAGAGACCTGCAAGAAATAAAGAGAGTTGGACACGGAAGGTCCTGAACTGGGAAAATGGAACTGTATCCTTGTGCCGCAGAAGCCAGAATGTGTGCTTTACTCGAGCAACCCGCCTTGCCCCGTGCTCAAAACGTGGGGAAGGGAGGCCAACTGCCCGAGCATCCTGACATATTATTTTGTGAACACTTCTTTCTTTTTCATGAACATTGCCCCACATTATTTGTAAATTAGTGGTAAGGATTGGCAATAGGTTTTTTAGTATAGGCCCTTTTATTTTGACAAAGCTCCACTAGGACTGCATTATTAGTATTTGCTGGTCGTAGCTTGCTCCCATCTGTAGATTTAGTTTTAGATAGGTGTTTATCACACCCTTGTGCAAGTTCAATAAACACCCTTGAACTGTGGTCACTTGTGTCAGTCTTCCTGTTGATACCATGCCTTCCTTACAGTATTGGTTAGAAAGAACTCCAAAGATAATGTGAAGTGGCACCAATAAAACCAATGATGTTTTGGCTGTTTGCATTCTAAAGATAATTTTGGGAAGATGAGAATGACCACAGAGTTTTATATCTGTCATATATGTCTATGAGAGTTGTATGACTTGTGCAGTAGCACTTGGAGCGTATTAAGTGCTGGACAGGATTACCACAATAACTTATTTTGGGCATAAATAACAGGACAGACTCAAAGAATATGGCAAAGTACTACTTCATTATCAATTCAATAAAGTAGGCAAATCTGGCAAGCATAACAAGTTGTAGCTCACACACTCTTAAATACATTTCAGTTACACAAAGGCTTTATACTCAATATATGTCAGCTATGACATCCTGGGTGACAATATCGTGCAGAGGGATAGGTTAAGGGAACATATCTACCTATAACTTATTTAGGTGTTAGTAACATCATTGGTTGCTCCTTATCAAGTAGGCACACCTGAAACAACCTCATACTATGTACGGCACAGATAATAGAATAATAGCAGTGGATTGGCTTCTGCAACAATGTATAGTCTATCATCACATGGGCCATCCTGATTGGTTGGCACCCTCTTCCAACCTTGGACCTTCGGCTCATTAGCAGCACATAAACAAAACCCAGGTGTGGGGAATGTCATCAGACAACAGCCCACTTGGCCAATTAGCCTACGATCTCTCATCAGTTAGGCCCTAAGCCAAGGTCTCCACTTTGTAGTTGACCTTGCGGACTGTTCTCTTCTCCGGAACTTTTAAGGGAGTGAAGGTACATTGCTATCTTTGTCTGGAGCCTTATGAATAGGCCTTGTTTTCTGGTCTTGCACCACATGTGAGGAGACCATGATTTGTCCATTCTGTCCTCTTATTTAGTGCTATTTGATTTAATTATACTGGGTGCTATACTCTCTTTGACCTTTGGAGACTTGGTTGTTCCATCTTGCATGTGCTTTCTGCATTTTTAATTGTCCAATACTTGCCACTCGCAGATGTTTGCTCCTTTGCTTAATCTAAGAGACATAGGTCTTGCATACATGGCTTATCCTCTTTGACTACTTTTTCACCTTGCAGTTGTTTTCTCACTGTACCATCCGTGATCTTTAGCCAAACAAAGATTCTTTGTTCTTGCATGACTCTGTATTTCGGTGCCTGTCAGCTCTTCTGCCTTGGTCTCTCTCCTTTGGGATTTCAATTTAAAATGATATGAAACCCTTATACTTCTCATCATGGCTGCTTTACCCGTGTTATATTTTCTACTGTAGCAAGCGTCTATGTTGCTTATCTACCTTGCGTTCCTGCGTATATACATCTACTGCATCTCTTATCAATTATCTTCTCAGTATATGTGATTTCTTTGCGTTTACATGTTCATTTACTTTGTTACTTCAGATACATCTTCATTCTTTAAGTATTTGTATATCGTTTCAGTGCTCCATTGAGTCTTCACTTCATGATGTCACTTTATACTTGTCAGACTTTACTTACAGTTCTTCTACGTCCAATGGTGTCTGCAGACTTCCTTCTACCACTTCAGTTTGAGGGTACCTTCGGTACGGTTGTCTGAGCACATAGCGGCTTTCATATCTTTGAAGCGATATTGGGACGATACCAGGTGTCATGCACAGTGCTTTCTTGCTGCTCTTCCAATATGATGGAGGTGAGGGGGTGGGCTCCATGAATAACATGTACATCTGCTTCTCTAAAAATGAATCACTAAATACCTAAAACACGCTAGGTTTGGTATGTGTTTCCTATTTTAAAATATGAATAAAAGGCACCCTAACAATAACGCTTTTGTAAATATCAAGCATATATACAGTTTGGCCATCAAAGACTTTAGTCATCAGAGTGGAATGACTGCCAACAGCTCAAAATTATTTGCAGTGTTGTGGATTAGCCAGACTCGGAGCAACAGTTGGCTTTTTATTAAAAAAATGATAACCAGTGAATTGAAAATGAACTTCTCCCCATCATATGTCACCATTATATCTTGAAGTCTTATCAAAGGGTCCAAGGTTGGTGAGTAAATGGACAATCAATAAGAATCCTGCTTGCCTTAACGCCCATAGTGAGCAGCGCAAACCAGTAAACTATCAGTGTGCTGATGTAATGACAGAAGTATCTGTAATGGGTTGGGTCTAGGTGGATCCATCAGATATGTCTAACCCAATCATATAACTAACACCTATAGACTGTATATGTAGCTTGGGATATTAACCAATGCGAGATGATCATAGGTTTTGTAATCAATAATGTAGTATGACGTCACTGATGACGTGGTTTTCATTTATAATCTGCTCACACTCATTGTAAGAACAAGAGCTATTTGTATGCTGTCCAAGCCATTTATTCTGTGTTTTGAATGAAGCTGGGTTTTTCTGTGCACTTTGAGTACTCCATTATTGAGTATTTCTTTTATGTTATTGTAACTCTGGGACCTGCCTTAACACTTGGTCGCAGAGGATGGTTCTGTAGGAGTTTTGCGGACAGTCAAGGATTCCTCGCCACGCCCCTCTTGGACGACGAGGGTAGCCTGGAGAGAGTGGACTAATGCATACCTTAGAGAGAGGTCGGCAGAAGCCTCCATTGACCCAAAGTCCTGCCCGGTCTCGCAGAGTGGTCCGCTCGGTGCGAAGGGTGGAGCAGGCAGATAGTGGAGGCTCAACGCCAAAGACCCTAAGAGGATACTTGGATTAGAGTATGAAATGTGCACTTGACGTTTTTATGTAGTATTGATTCATAAAATATTTGAGGTATTAAGAGATTGAAAACTTCCCACAAGGGTTGGCAAAGACCATGCAGTAAGCCTCTTTTAGGGGCAAAGAAATAAAGAGAAGGATCCCTGGCATAATAGGAAGACAGCTGTATTGTTGATTATATTGTCCTACTGCTATACCACCCACCAGGGGATGACTGAAGGTTCTCTAATGAGTTCCCTGCCTTGGTTGCTGAACTCCAACTTAAACATTCTAACCTGAATATTGTTAAATCTTGCTGCCAAAAAAACAGATGACCAACTGCCCTTGCAATTTCTAGACTCCATGCTGGATCTTGGTCTCTGCCAGCATGTCAATGAACCCACACATCAGTTAGGTAATACCCTTTACCTTGTGTTCTCCTCTGACCCCTCACTGTTAATTTATGCTGCTTTTCCTGTGACTTGGTCTGACCACTATCTTATCCTGTTTTCCCTTTCTTTTTTTCCCTCACCGTTGTATTGGGAAGAAAAGTGAAACTCGAACACAAGGGGCACTCTGTCTCTATGATGGAGTTGGGCACTCACATCAGTAAGAACTGCGGTGACCCTGTGGGCTATGACCTGCCCACTCTTATGCAATCATTCAGCAAGGCTGCTTCTTGTCTTGCCCCTCTTGAAGAACTGTAAAGAAAAATAGTGTCTTTCTGAACCCTAGTTTACGGAGGAATTGCAACTACTCAAGGCTAAGTGGAGACAAGCAGAAAGGAGTGGTGTTTCGCATATAAGTCAGCAGACAAAGTTCTACTTCATCTAGCCACGGTCTCCTGCTGAGCAAACTTTCTTCTGCCTTAGAATTGAGGGTGCAATTAATCGGCCTAAATAGCTGTTTGACGTAGTCCACTCTTTGTCCTCCTCCACCACCCAGTCCCCTATTGCCTCATCCCAATATTTGAGTGATTCCTTGGCCGATTTCTTCGTGGGTAAAATCACCACTATTCGTAATGGTATAACACACTTCACTGCCTTGTCAAGTTATCAGCCTTCGTTTGGTCCCATTTGTAATCCAAATATAGGATGGTCCATCTTTCTTTCAATTACTGTTCAAGATGTTCTTGAAGCCATTAATAAACTGAAATATGCCTCACCCTTGGACCCCATCCCTGTGGCCACACTAAAAAACATCTCCACTCAGATTGCCCCCTGGATCAGATCTGCAGTTAACAAATCGTTTGCTATGGGTATTATCCCATGAGGAGCTGAAGCGGGCCCTTGTGATCCCGCTCCTTAAGAAACCTCAATTGGATCCTTCTGTCCCATTTAATTTTTGTCCAATTTCACTCCTACCCTTTCTCATGAAACAGATGAAATCCCTGATCACTCCTCTGCTTAGTTCCTTTGTTGAGTCCTCTAAATTCATTCGCCCTGGTAGGGGTACGGAATCTATAGTGTCTCAAAGTTGATGACCTGACATGTCTTGTTGACCTGGGTGGAGTGGGGTCGCTGATCTAATTAGACCTGTCGGCTGCCTTTGATACCGTTGACCAGCTCACTCTGATCACTCGTCTGTCCTGCACTGAACTCTCTGGACAGGTACTTGCGAGGATCTTGTCTTTTTTCGAGGGACGGTCTCAGTCCATTTGTCTATCTTCCCTCTATTCTAAAGTTATGTCTTTAGTTTGTGGAGTCCCTCAAGGCTCCGCCCTGTCTCCCGTTTTGTTTATTAGTTATATCCAGCCACTTGTCAGACTCATCTCTCACGCCTTCATGCTCTACTCCTATGCCAATGATACACAAATAATTTTGTGGTTTGATCAATCCTTTTCTGAGACAGCTATTCGATTGCAGGACTGCCTTGATGCCATGGGGGGGGGGGGGGTTGGATGGCTGACAACTGGCTGAGGCTTAATGATGAGAAGCCTGAGGTGCTGGTTGTAGACTGTTCTGAGCCTTCCCTCTACTGGACCCCTGATTTCTTGCCTTCCACTCTTGGGGCTTGTCTTTCTCCAGTTGTTGTGGTGAAGGATTTAGGTGTTAAAATCTCTGCCTCTTTGTCAATGAAGGAGTGGATCTCTACTCTCTGTCAATCAGGTCACCTAAAGTTGCAGACACTCCACAAGGTTCTTCCTTTTATCCCTTCCTGTTTTCATGCCCCAATGGTCTCTTTTCTGGTTCTCAGTAGTATTGACTACTTTAACTCTCTATCTGGCACAGCATGCCTACCTGCTTCGCCAACTTCAGCTGTTACAGAATATGGCAGCTGGGGTCATTCTTCATCCTCTGTTTTGCTCCCATATCACCCTTCCCCTCCATCAATTACACTGGCTTACGGTGAAGAAACATGTTTTATTCAAGTCTTTGTGTATTGTACACACAGCGTTTTATAAAAATTGGAGCTGAATATATTCAGGCCAAATTTCTCCCCTATACTCCTGCTAGGGTACTGCGCTCCCAATCTTCTCTAGCAATTCAGATTCCATCTGTTAAGCATTCTTGTGTTGGGGGTCGAGCCTTCTCTGTGTTTGCTGCAAAGGCTTAGAACTCCCTCCCCCACACTCTGCGAGCTGTGATGCTTCATCTATCGTTTTGCCGTCTACTAAAGACTCATCTGTTTTAGGTTCTCCCCTTCTGTCACGCTGTTCTAGCCTGCGCCTGCTGGTTGTAGTGCCAAGATGCTATGTCATGTCCTTGGTGTGGATGATTAAGAGGAATCTATTGGATTGACCAATTAGATTCGATGTACCCACGTGGGATGAATTTAGACTAGGATCTGAATTGTTATTTATAAACATGGACACAGTACCAATCTTTTAATCATGCTACAACTGACCTGTGAAGGATTCCAATTGCCTACCCCACCTTTCAGGAGACAAATCTCTCCAATTAACAAATTGTATGGCTAGTTAGGTCCATTGGGCCTCAAAGAACGAGGCATACTGAGTATACAGCAAGTAATGCCGAATTTTAAATTGCAAACATGTGCACTAATGAATATGTACTAGTTCCATTTAATAACAAAATATGCACACAAGGGAGGCGGTTTCAATTAAATCACGGACAATAAAAGAATTGTGGGGTTGAGAATTGTAATAAAGGCCACATGGCTGGTTTAAATTACGCATTTGGATAAAATTCCGATTCACGTCAGCAAGAAAATAGCTGGAAAACAAAGGCCAAGATGGCGCACCCATCATCCACCCATTGAATGCCATACAACTACCGTCATGCAGGCATTTCGGTTGCCCAGCAACGGGGAGCCGCAATCAAACATGACAGAGTCGCGGCATGCGGTGACCCAGTAACACAGAATGAAGACCGAACACGAAGGGGGAGAGCAGTAGAACGCTGGAGCGAGTCTCTATGCAAAGAAAACTGTGAATGATGGTAAAATGGACACGACATAAACCACTAGATTATTCAGCCAACAGTGGAATGTTAATTATACAGACAACATGACACGATCGCACAGAAAAGCCAACAGAGGAATGCTTTCCCTCCCTAGCTCGATCAGAACGTTTGCAAGCCCATCAAAGCATTATCTTCATTGCAAACTGAAGGCTGCAGCGTCCTTAACTAGCATCCCTAACTACCACCAGCCACTGGTTAGTATAGCACCTACGTGCTATCTACATACTTGTATCAAATGTAAGAAATGAAACGCATGGGCTGTGAAAATGAAATGAATGCCGCATGGCAATTTATTACCATCCAATTCACTAATGAAAGTCTCATCCTTGTCCACTGAGACATTGGGCTATACTACCTGGAATCCAAACACCTAAACAGGAGCATTACCAACGGGATGCCAATATTTCTTATAATCCAACCATTACATTGATGGAAATGCTAAATAGGTGAATCTGTGTCACCAACCAGGATACTAGCAACATGTACTTTGAAACTGCCATCTTGCTGCTCTCCAAGTGGGACCCAGCGCTTTTTGTAGTGACTGACCTGACAGGAGAGCAAATTAGATGCCTTACTGCAATACTCATGATTTGTGTAATTTCACCAACAGAGACTGCCACTGAAAAATTCAATACATATGAAGCACCCGCTAATGCACACCGCAAGGTCAGTGGTTGAGTTTAACTGATCTGTTTAACTAAACAATTGAGTATTCTTGTTACAATGAAGTAGTCCAACAGACACTGACACATCATTATCCTTACTTTCAGAATTGAAATACCTCACCAGATATCTTTACCTGATGAAGGGCATAGAAACCGAAACGCAGAGTAAACTGATAGGAGACTTTCACGAGATAGACCTGCACTCGCCAAGAACTTTGAAGATTTGTCCCAATTGAGATATCTGATGTTTTCAAATATCTAATTGTATTTAACACTGGGAAATGTTGAACACGCTGTTTATAAACCCTACCAATTGTATATCAAACTCATTATTTTTACTGATTGTCTGTTAAGGAAAAATCATAAGCACTTTGTGCAATACTTGTTACTTGCCTTTAATTTCATGAAATATAATACTTGTTTGTATTTATCATTATTAATTGAATTTTTTCTTTGCACTAATGATAAAATAAATGTTTTTTCCACTCTTATTTTATATATTTTGATAAGAATTGTTTGACAATTACATTGTCTAAAGTATGCCCCGAGACTTGCCCTCCAATGTACAATGGAGGACCTTCTATTTCAACTGTTTTGTGATCTTGTAGCCAAGACCTGACTGGGAGCACCTAGAACACCCTTTAAAAAATTCTCGATGACTGAACACATATCATTGAATCAGAGTAAACCCTGAGTGCATTTCTACACCAACCTAGTCTGACTATATGCATTAAAGGCTGCTGCAGGGTATACCAACTCCAAATATTTGCCCCTAGTGATGACGATAACATAAGGGGAGAAAGGATGAAACAACAAATACTATTGTTGCAACAGGTAGAATATGATACATGGCATGGTTTGCAAGCAAGATTAACAGAAGCAGCTTAAGAACGTCGAGGAGAAAGAAACATGCAGGGAGATGGAGAATAGACGGTAGTTGTATCAGATAGGAGGGCAAATAATATTTAATCTTGATGGAAAAGGCACAGGTGATTCTAAAGAAAAGGCAGCAGAGGATGGAAACAGGCAGGAGCTAGAGCAGGAGAAAATGATGGAAGAAAGGAAACATGCGGAATAGAGGGGGAGGGACACCAAAAGGAAGTTGATGACATAATTAGCAGACATACACTGACAGAGAGAAAGCAGGGACGTTATAAGAAGGAACAATGACAGATCAATTAGGAGCAGACGAGACGGCATGAGCAGAAGAGAGAGTTGGAGGAAGCCTCTTCAAGGTATGGGAAAGGACGTATTGGAGGAGATAGTGAATGGGACATATGTGAGAGAGCCCCTGAGAAGGTGAGATTTTGAGGAAGCAGAGGAGGATGAAGACAGGGAGGAAGAGGAAAGACAGAGTGGCAAGATGATAATGAGAGCAGAAATGAGGAAGCTACACAAGCACCTTCTATAAGTGATCGTACGAGGAGAGAAATAGATTTGATAGACTCGGAGGTCAGAGCAAAAGAGCCAATTAGGTTTCCAGAGCTCCCAGAGAGACATCCAAAGAGTTCAAAAAGAACCACACCATATGTAAACAGAATAAGGGAAATACCAGGTCGTAAAAAGGTTTGAATGGCAGCAATGTCAAGGAAGATAAAGGATGCAGGGGTGCCAGTGTGCAGAAGTGAATTAACACAATTCCCGTTATTACAGAAAGGCAGAGGACTAACACAATATATACCCTGGCCACAGACAGACAAAAATAACTCAATATATAAATTGCTCTCACTCACAGCAGGCACAGGGAAGTGGATTTATGAGCTGGAAAGGGAAATGGCAGGCATGACTTTGGTGGTTGGGGTAATGAAAAGCTTGTTTGCTGCCACATTGGGCAAACAATCAGAAGACATTTGGGAGAGAGCAGGGTACCCTGGGGTGACAGCACAGAACATCAGACATGGCAGAACACCTTTTAATAATTGCTGAGCGGGCGCGTGGATGGCACTCAGAATAAAATTCCCGACACATAAGACATGAGTGCAATCATGGCATGAAAAATGGGTCCGTATAAGAACCCTGCTGCATATTTACAAAGACATACAAGAGAAATGGCGGTTAGAAAAAAGGGAAGCATGGGAAAAAAAGTAATCATTTTTTATCAAATTTTAAGTCAGGGACTCCCCGAAGAAGTACAGAGGCAATTAAAGAAAATTGTGGGAATCGAGGCAAAACCATGGCCGAGATACATTTGGCCATTGTTCAACATTGTTAATTAAAACAAGAGGACTAAAAGAAAGTGGAGGAAAGAAAGGTAGAACAAACAACGCTGGTACAAAGGAAATTGTCAAAATTAGCGGTAGAAGAAGCAGTGTTAAGTGCTAACGAGCACCCAGGAAGACAAGAATGCGCAGGAATGACAGCAAACGCAAGGGTAGATGGCATTTTAATGGGAAGAGAATACAATTATTAGCCGAATGGGGAGAGGTTTTGCACCAAGAGGAAGAGGGTTTGGATTCCAAACACCACAGCCGTGAGGGTTTAACAAAGGACCACCACGGTTTTGGGGAGTAGGGCCATAGTGTTGGACCTGTGGAAAGCCTGGACACAATGCAAGGGTTTGCAGAAGTGGGGTAGGAATGCAACAAAATTGGCAGCAGTTTGGCCCAAGACGGGGGTCCGCATAGCCACTGCCATATAGTGCCATGCAGCAAGATTACAATGTCCAATATTACATACAGTATTTACCAGTCCATACACAAGCTCACCAAATACAGCTACCACATCATACAGCCCGCCACAAATGCAGCAACCACAGTAGGTGGTGCAGCCTCAAACACAGCAAGCACAAACACAACAATAAGTACCACAGAATAAAATAGCACAATGGGACGCAAACGTATGGCTACAGGAACATGGGAGTAGGGGGTGTGAGTAATGGGAGTGAACCCATTTAATGGAACAGGACTGAACATGTACCCGCAATAGGGCAGCTATCAAAGTGACTTGATGTGTCCGATTCTATCGATTAACCCAGACCCGCAAGAGGAAACGAGGGAGGGGGTGACCATAAGTAACAAGACTTTTTCTTTTTGGTCAACACTGGGGCAACGAGATCCTGAATTAAAGAGGGGAAGTTTCAAATGTCAGGAATATCAATGGAGGCACAAGTATTCTCTGGGGCTATGACAACGGTTCCTTTTACAGAGTGACTACCCATAACTATAGGAGAACTTGAGATGGCTATGCCATTATTAAATTCTCAAAAAACACCAGTTAACATATTGGGGAGAGATCTGATGAGCAAACTAAAAATGACAATTTCTTTCACTGAAGAAGAGATAATATGTTCAACACCAAGTATTCATTATGTGAACGCATAAGAATTTGTGAGGGCATTTCATGACCAGAAAGCACAAAGAGGGGTGCCACTAAACCCAGAAGTGTCTCTTTATGGGGTACAAGTGGTGTTAGCATGGCTTACACGAATACAGGACAGATTATTGAGATTACCAACCAAATTTTTGTTTAGACCAGAGGTACCCATGAATGTGGCAGAAGGGCAAATTATAGTGATTGAATTAAAAGCAGCGATAGAGAGGACAGTGTGATATTACATGGAGTTGAGGATGAAGGAGTAACTTGGCAGACAGTGATAGCGCTTGACTCAACTGCTTAACTCAACCTACAGACTTAATTGATGACAAACTATTTGAAGATGATTATTCAGATGATGAGGCGATGTTTCACATTTGTATTACCTACCAGTTGCAAATAGAGTACAGAGAGGTTCCCCAAACAATACTACTCATGAGAAACATTCATCATTTTTGCAGGAAGATTTGGCAGAGATGCCAAGTTCATTGTGGACTACCAGTCGATATGATGTTAGTATATTAAAAGGCGTACAAGAAGTTACGATAAAACTGAAAAGGGGTGCATTTTACCACGAGTAAAACAGTATCCCATGTCGAAGGAAGCTGGTGAGGGTATCTATGACAATATTGTTACCCTGATGTCACCTGGGATATTAGTTCATTCCGAATCGCCATGCAATACGGCGGAGTACCCAGTAAATAAGCAACAGGAGGGGTTTGGAAATATATACTGCCCCAGGCACTGATCACCTGGCTACTCCCTGAACTTGGGCTCAGGCTCCTGCATTTCCAGTTGCACTTCGCCCTGCCTCCCGGCTCCCCCAGCACTTGTGGTTTGTATCTGAAACCCTACAGTCCCTTCTCTCTGCACTTATGAGCCACCCGTTGGCTGTACCTGTTGAGTTACCTGCACTGAGCCACACGCAATTCCCCCCCCCTCTACACTTCTCCCCTTCCTCTTCCATGCACGTGAGCGATCTGAATGACACAGGGCTTAGTAAGATTGTAGTTTTATCTTCCCTTCATTTCCCCCGCCTCGTCTTGTCATGCCTAGAAACACTTGTGTACAGGCGCGTTATAAATGCCAAATCATATATACAAGATCTATCCCTTTGAACAATATTGTTGAGGCAGAATTTCCATTGGCACAAATCCAGCTACAATATTACAGTATTATGTAACATACCCCCACTTTAAAAAAAAAAAGAAACTTCTCTATTTCACTGTATGAAGATTTGCAATATCTCACAGCGTTTACCTATCACAGAATAGGATTACAGCTCTATCACCTCCCACAGGGGTACTGTGAATCCCCTAGTTATTTCAGCAGGGTGCCTCAGATGGACTTGGGAAACAGAGACAGACAGCACAATCATACAGTATGTGAATGCCTTATTAGTTTGCAGCGCCACAGAGGAAGAGTGCAGGAAGGCCTCAGTGAAACTATTGACAGTACTAGCTGACAAAGGGTACAAGGCGGGCAAGGAGAAACTGCAATATTGTCAGGAAGAAGTATTGTACTTGGTCCAGAGATCATCAAAAGAAGTGAGAAAAGGTTACACCTGAAAGGGCAGAATCTATTACCAGAACGCCACCGCCAAATAGAATAAAAGAGTTTTTGTGATTCTGCAATTATTGTTGTGCATGGGTCTTTGACTACAGCACATATGCTCGGCTTCTCTTAAAGGGGCTCAAAGAAGCACAGAAAGAAATAAGCAATCTTTTGTGGGAAGGCGAGATGACCGATGCCTTTGATGAACTAAGAAAGAGCAATATGCACAAGTACAGTGTTAGGGATCCCAAATTATAGTGAAGATTTTTTCCTGTTCTCCCACTCAAATGAAGTTGTGATGACGGATGTCCTCACACAAAAAAAATACTTCAACGGGGCACACGCCACTGGCACTTTACAGCAGGGTCTTAGACCCTGGAATGAGGGGCCATTACCCATGTGAACAAGGATTGACTACATCAGCTTTTGCAATTGAGAAATCATCCAATATAGCAATGGAGTGTTCAGTCACATTATATATTGAACATGCTCGTTTTGTTATTCTTGAAAAGCCCAAAAGCGCATCGACTACCTGGGGAGCATCTGGTTATGAGGTCATAACATATAATCCATCACTCAAAATGGTCAGGTGCTGCATAGTGAATCCTGTAACATTTACAGAAGAAGCAGTGCAGGAGGGAGACAATGTACATGACTGCAACACATTTACTAATATGATGACGTTCCCCATGTTAAGGAAAATGCCCTAGAATGGGGGGCATAATTCTTTTCGCTGATGGGTCGATGATTGATTAAAGTTCTGTGCAGAGGCATAGTGGGACAGCAGTAGTGGAGGCGAAAGAAAATGTAGTTTAGAAGTGGTGGAAAGTGCACGATTGCCAGCACATTTTTCAGCGCAATCAGCAGAATTGGTAACCATGATTTTAGCGCTTGAAGATCATCAGGATGAGGAGGTAACGGTGTACTCTGACTCTGCCTATGTGACAACAACAGTAAACTTTAGTCTTTCACAGCCCACCAGTACAGCCTGCACCATTGTTCGAGAGACTGATGGAAGCACTTGAATGTCCATCAGCAGTTACCATAGTGAAGCGAGCAACGCATATAAGAGTTGTAGACATGACTTCCTACGACAATGAAGCTACAGACTCAGAAGCCAAAAGGGCAGAGTATTTCCCTGAGATACTAGATATTACAACTGCCCCAAACAGACACATACGTGCGTGCAGCACAGATTGTTGAATTACAAGGACGTGCAGCACAGGAATAGAAGGAATTATGGAAGAAAAGGGGGTACTCATTATCCCCCACAGAGCTAATTTGGCAGCAGGATAGCACAGGGAAACCTGTCATGCTTGTAGAATTCCTTCCAGTAGCGCTGGAGCAATAACATTACCCAGCACACACCACAAGAGAGTGTCTTGCAGCATCTATTTCGGATGACTGGTTTGTCTTGAATTTGAACGAACATGTGGGCAATTTCCTCAACAATTGTATAGTATGTCAAAGATTAACAGTGAGAGGAGCAATACCCTGTCCTACAGGAGCATTTTTACATTTGCATATCGACTGTGTATATGATCCAAAATTTTAACGGCTATCAATTTCGGATTGTGGTCGTTTACTGCTTTTCTCGATGGATAGAAGCAGGTCCCTCCACACATCAAGATGCCATATCAGTTGCTAAATTCCTTGTGCAAGAGGTATTTCCTAGATGGGGTGTGCAAAACGTGCTCTGTTCAGACAATGGACCCCATTTTGTAAGTGAAGTGTTTGAAGACATTACAGCCCTATTGGGAATAAGACAAATTCTCATCTGCTTATCATTGCCAAGTGGAGGGAATTTGCAAGCGCCTAAACAGCCTTTTGAAGAAATGCATTGCACAAAAATTGGTTGCATTGCCTTACGTAATCAGCCAGGCTCTGGCCACCACCTGACTCCTCATAAACTGGGGACAGAATGTAGAATGAGTGTCCCAATTGCTCCTCTAACACGTGCCGCACAGATGCAGAGAATTCAGGGACAGTGCTTGGTAAAGTAATGCATGATTATTTGGTGACTCAATCTCTGAAATGTATCTCCAAACAGGTGCAGGCAAGACAGGGGGGCTCAAGACTCACCGAAGAATCACATGAACATTTTGTCCCAGTTAGTCTGTTACAGCCCCTTCTACTGTGTCCTGGGGATTTAGTGTTTTGTTGAAATTTCACTAGAAAATGGCACATGCCCAGATTTGAAGGCCTGTACATGGTCGAGGTAGCCACTCCTTCTGCAGTGGGGGAGGCGGGCTTGGTTGCATTTGAGCGACATTAAGAGATAGTGTGGTGAGGCCCCCCCCATCAGAAGATACAGAGCCACCAGAAGATGATGTGTGAGGACCTCAGATGAGAGCGATGACTAGAGCGAATCGCAGCAACAAGGAGGAGGAAAATAGAGACAGTGCAAGTTTCTCCCACCTTTAGAAGGATATCAAATGTTCTCCATAGACATTTTTTTTTCCCCGATTCTCTCTTCTTGAACACTCACCCTGCCCTAGCAGCCTTGAACATTTGATAGTGTTGTTGCTCAACTTAAAAACATACATTGTTTTGGAAAGAAATATCCTCTTATTTTTATATGTTTTTTCATGAACACATTTTTTCAACTAGAAACAAAAAAGATATGCATTTCTTAAATAATATCAAATATTTTCTTTTGATACCCAAACGGGCTTATAGACCTAGCTATCTACAGAAGGTAGATGCTTTTGCCATTCTATTTTTCCATTTTGCTTTTTGTTGTTCTTATTTCATTTATTGCATGGCAATAAGGAAGTTTTATAATAATGCTGTGCCAAGGATATTATTTAGTGACCATAAGACAAGCATAGGTATTGAAATGACAACAGTCAGAATGATACCTGAAAAGTCCCTTGAAGGAAGCACACAAAATAAAAGCTCAAAAAGAAGTATGCAGGAAGGCTCAAACACATGAGAGTATTTTGATGACTCCCTTCATATCTCTAATAATATGTGGTACAATAGGATGAGAAAAGTGGGAAGGGAGAGGTACAATGAGAGCTGCTTTGTTTGTTCTCTCATTCCGTATGCCTAGAGTTCATAGCAACAGAAGTACAGGCACACAAAGCACATTGCTTGACACATCTAGCTTTATTGCACAGCAAGGGGACAGTTTCAGGACAGATAGACCACTATACGGCGGGTGACAAAAGTAAATTCACCTCATGAGGACAGTTTCATGAAGCAAACACTGCTGATGATCAACATTACAACAAAGCATAAGGTAATGAAATATGTACTGTCAGGTCAAAATAGGGGAGACATGGGAAGTGTATTGATGTTGAAGGGAAGGAAATACCAGGCTGCTGGAACAGACCCCAGTTACACATGCCTAGGGGATGTATAAACTGCTGGAGGATGGGTTCATGGAATGGTGGGCTGCATGGCACAGGCACTCATAGCACCAAAGGAGGTTCTGGAGAATGCCAACAAGGTGTGCCTCAAATACTGGACTGAAGATTCCGGATTACTTTCCTGGGTAGAAGATGAGGTAGGACCAGTACCCATAATACCAATAAAGAACGCAACCTTGTGTTTTACAAACAATGGAACAATAAAGGTAGGAGTGAATAAAGGTTGCTGACATGTTTTTGATGTACCAGGCACAGCTATATTAATTGACCACTGTTGGGCTAGTGGTTAAAAGGCACATATGAGGCTCACTCCAAATTTAGGAGTCCTATGCTCCATAACAGGAATATATTCCCCCGGTTCTGGTGGTGCCATAGAGTGAGGTGCAAATTGCCAATTTTCCTCTGATGAACACACAGAACAGAAAGAAAAAGTATCTTAACCTAAAATATACCCGAAGGGGAATTACCTTTCAGAAAAATCAATTGCAAACTATAATGACAGTCCAGATGAATATAAACTGTTCAGCACAACTGAGATGTTCTTTACCTTCTTTCTTGCTCCTGACTTGAAAATATTAACAAATGCAAAATGGTTACAAATAACGAGATGGGAGCTGTTGCAAGCAATAAATGCCACAGTGAAGGGGTTTACTGCAATTAAGGAGGAGTTGTGAGCAGTGAGATTAATGACTCTCCAAAATAGGTATGTTCTTGATCTTATCACAGCAATGGAAGGAGGCATCTGCACAATAATAGGCTCATCCTGCAGGACGTACCTACCATCAAGTGTTGAGCACCGGGGACAATGTCCACATGTCCTGTTGACTCCTACAATTACACTGAACACTGGGTGGATTGTGAAGGGGATGGAGATTGCTGTTTCATGACATGCAATCCAGAAGAGTATGTAGCACAAGGAGGGAACCTATGGGGGGGGAGGGGATTCATGAAAATATGGCTTCCAAAGGACAGCTACAACGAGACTGGCAGAATTGAATGGGTAGTCGATGATCCAATCACGGGGGGGTGAAGTGTAATGGAGCAGATGAATATACAGGTAACACCCGCTGCCCCTACTCATGGTATCTGAGTATGCAAGTAGCACTTCCTATCCCTGCTCCCAGCTAGTCCCGTCCAGGTGAGAAACCATACCAGCTGACACAGCTTTACTGCCCTATGAGTCTAGGGGAGAAAGATGAGACAAACTAAGATAGATTCCAAGAAACAATGCCTTAAACAATCAATGTATACACTTTTGCCACAAAGTAGTAGTTTAGGTTGTGCATGTCATGCCTGTTGCCTCAGTTTCGTTTCCTAATAGAGGACGTGTAGCTCCATGGAATGAGTGTAATGCCAAAAGAATAGCTAGACCATTGTATTCACAATGAAAGCTGTTTCATATGCTTTGTGAACTGCAGCAGAGACAGGGGGGGGTTCAGCGGTAGAATCACGTGACTTGATTACGTGACGTCGCCGTACGTATATAATCATCTAATGGCGCTGCCCCCGCGCTTCTGATGGTTGGTTCCTGCTATAGCTAATTCCCAGCACTCTTAGCCTTTTTCAGCTTGTGCTAGCCTCCCTGCTGTTTGTCATTGCTGGACCCAGTCACAGCTGCATTCCTTCAGCGGGACATCACCCGCTGCATTCTTCCAAGCAGGTCTTTCCTCCTCTGCAGTTTCTTGTGCTGCTGCATGAACTCTAAAGCCGGGAACGTATGAAACCAGCGTTCCCCTGTCTTGCAGTTACCCGTTTCCCGTGGGAGTCCACAGCAGTGAATGTCAGCTGCGGAAGGAATCGGGAACGCGGTCATCAGCGTTCTCCTAACTAGCAGTGTTTTCTAACCGCTGGTTCTGTGAGCAGTGTTCCAAACAGCCATTGCTTAAGGAACGTATTCAGAGCAGTGTTCCCATTCTTCCATTGAGATGTGAAGGTCTTCATTCACACGCCAGAAAGACTTTAAGGTAACCTTTGGAACCTACTACTTTTATTATCATCTTCATTTGGGTTATATTCATTTCTTCAGTTGGATGTTAAAATACAGAAGTATTTAAGGGCCTTGAAACTGCTTCCACAGAAGAATGGAGTATTTACTTTCCTCATGAACCCTGATATAGATTGGATAACATTGTGCACAGAACTTTGGGACGCTAACCAGGTGTGCACCATCCCGGCTCTAGCGTGACCCTCGTGTTGATCGGGATTAGATTCTTTACTAACCTTTCCTTCTCCCAGTCGTTGTTTCCGGATTGGATTATTTATGTTCTACACAAATTCTTGCAGTTCCTTCAACACAGGTTAGTGTGGGTTCTACAAGGGAATATAGTGTATGCACATCCATAACCAGATACTTATAGGTCTTTTTATTTTACAGATTCGTGCTTGTTCTCGCTCTCGGCCCTTTCCATTGATCACTCAATCTGTCTGTTTACATATTAGACAGAGTGCCGTATCAATTGGAAGGTATCTTATTGAACTACTAGTCTTCTTTCTGGTGTTCTTCACGGTGGAACACGAGATACAGCAGTTTCATCACGTATCCTTTTATTAAGGTCTGACCTGACCCCCTGTATCCTTTACAAATATTGTGAGTTTGGTTGGTATCCGATTGTGGTTTTATATAACCCAGACCCTGTGCATGATAGAATCAGAAGCCATGGAAACAGAAGGTGCAGATCCTCTGTTTGTATTAAAACAGTTGATTACAGACTTACGGAACAAAATGATTACCACCCAGGATACCTTGCGCCATCGTATGGGTGTGCTGCAGGATGCGGTACATGCCTCCCCTCAGGGTGCTACAGCTCCTACAGGGGCAGCATCTGGTTCTAGTCTGCCTGCTCCCACACGGGAAAGTGTGCAAGTGGTTATGCCCACTCATTTCCCACTGGCTCCTCCAGAAAGATTCAACGGTATACTAAAGCCTATCGCACCTTTGTGAATCAATGCCGGCTGCATTTTCTTTGTCGTCCTAGTACATTCCCCGATTTGACCACTAAAGCCGCTTTTGTGTTGTCTCACCTGGGTGGTACTGCGGCAGCATGGGCTAATCCATTATTGGAATCCAATAGTCATCTGCTCTATGGCTGTGATGCCCTGCTATTAGCCATGAGTAAAGTTTTTGACATGCGTTATGCCACCCAAGCAACAGATTTAGAGTTACTGAATTTGCAACAAGGAAACCAGTCTTTGTTAACCTACCTGGCCAAGTTTAACCAATTGGTTGCTGAGACACAATGGCCAGAGGACAAAAAAAGCGGCGTTTTTTTATAAAGGGTTATCAGAAGAACTTAAAGACACCTTATCTAAAGTCCCTGTGGTTCCCTCTGGTTTCACAAAGCTTCTGGACCTCATTCTTCAGATGGACGCACGGAGAGCCGCAAGGAAATGTGAAAAAAGACCTACCATGCTGCCTTTGTCACGTTCTGATCCTCCTATGGTTCTGAACCTATGCAAATAGGGGCTATTCAGGGCTGATTGTCTGCTGCAGAGAGAGAGAACCGCCGCAAGAATAATCTGTGTATGTACTGCAGTTCAGCCGACCATTTGTTGGTGAATTACCCCAAAAAACCAGCAAAGCGTTCGGGAAACGCCAAGGTTCGGCAATAGTAGGAGTCCCTATGCCGGGTACAAAAAAGGACTCCCATCAGGTATTTTTGTCCTCTCCGATTTCCATTCCAGTGGAATTAAGCTATGGGGACAAGTGTATTCATTCTACCGCCATGGTAGACTCAGGAGCTACCAACAACTATATTGACATTTCTTTTGCCAAGACAAATGACATCAATACGGTAGTCAAACCAATCCCTGAGACTGTTAACACAATTGATGGTTCTGCATTATCCTCTGGTCAGGTAACAGAGGAAACCATTCCTGTGCGGTTGATTTTGGCCAATGGGCATACCGAGCAGGTGGTGTTTGATGTCATATCTGCCCCACAGTACAAACTCATCCTGAGCTTGTCATGGCTAACTTTGCACAATCCAGCCATTGACTGGGTTACGGGTCACATGCAATACCCTTCTGCCTTCTGTAATGAACATTACTTTCAAGGGCAGGAGGTAACCAGGGCCGCATCAATATTGGCTACTATGGAAGGGGTTACTACTATCGGGGCTCTTCTACCTTGTGGAAATCCAGTGCCTCTTGAATATGCATCCTTTTCAGATGTATTCAGTAAGGGAATGGCAGAACAATTACCTCCACATAGGCAATATGATTGCCCGATAGAGCTATTGCCCGGAGCCAAAACACCAACTGGGAGAGTCTACTCGTTGACTAGGCAGGAGGCCCTAGTCCTAAAGGATTATATAGACAAGGCTTTGAAGATGGGGTTCATACGTCCATCCCAGTCACCAGCAGCCTCCGCCCTCTTCTTTGTTCCGAAAAAAAGGTGGACCTTCGCCCATGAATCGACTACAGGGCATTAAATGCCATAACAGTAAAAAACCAATACCCCTTGCCTTTGATCAATGTCCTCCTGGATCAACTTGGTTCTTCAGTGATTTTCACCAAATTAGACCTATGGGGGGCATAGAACCTCGTACGATCCGAAAAGGTGGTGAGTGGAAAACCAGATTCAAAACAAGGTATGGTCTTTTTGAGTATTTGGTACTGCCCTTTGGGCTGTGTAATGCTCCTGCTACCTTTCCGTTCTTTATGAACAATATATTCAGTGATCTTCTGGATCAATTCATCATCATTTACTTGGATGACATCCTGATCTATTCCACATCATATCAAGAACACATAGAACACGTCTCCAGAGTTCTACAAAGACTGCGGGAAAACCATTTATTCGTGAAGGCTGAAAAATGCGTGTTTCACTCCAAGGAAGTGGAATTCTTGGGTTATGACATCACCAATCATGGAGTGCGCATGAGTCATTTCAAAGTGAAAGCCATCCTGGACTGGCCCATACCGGGTAACGTCAAAACACTTCAATCCTTTTTAGGATTTGCGAATTTCTATCACTGTTTTATACAGTCTTTCTCAAGATTGGTCGCTCCTCTAACAGCACTAACAAGTTCTAAGGTAACATTCAGCTGGAACGATGAGGCAGGCACATTTTTTCGTGCATTGAAGGAGGCCTTTACAAGTGCTCCTATCCTGCAACATCCTGATATCAAATTGCCATTTATTGAAGAAGCAGATGCTTCTAGTGTTGCAATAGGCGCTATCCTTTCCCAGGAATGCATTGACACAAAGGAAGAACATCCAATCGCCTATTTTTCTCGTAAGCTGACCCCTTACAAATGGAATTACACCGTAACAGAGAGGGAGTTGTTGGCTGTTAAAGGTGCATTCCTAGAATGGCGCCATCACCTGTTGGGAGCAAAACATCTGGTACTGGTATATTCAGACCATCGCAATCTACAGGCCTTCCAATCTATGAAATGCCTTACAGCCTGACAAGCTCGATGGCATACTTTCTTTGCTCAGTTTGATTTTCAAATCACCTACAGTCAGTCATGTTATCACATCAAGGCCGATGCTTTGTCACGTATCAACAGCGACGTGCAGGAGATACATCCAAAACAACACCTCGTTCTCTCAGAACAAGTGATTTGCAGCTGTTCAGTACAGCCTTCTTTGAGACAAGAAATCCAAAACTGGGTCTCAAAAGATCCTCAGGAGTTGACAGATCTCAATCTCGATGTCCACAACAGTCTACCTTGTACACTTTGTCTCTTGCATCTACCCACAAAGAGCTCTCGAGACAAAGCTCTGCGATTGAACCATGATTCTATGGTCACAGCGCATCCAGGCCAAAAGAAGACTCTGGAATTATTAAGATGGTGGTGTTGTTGGCCTTCCATGTCAAGAGATGTGACGGATTACGTCACAAACTGCTCTATTTGTATACAATGCAAAGACAGCCGAGGTAAACCAATGGGATTAATACAACCATTACCTGTCCTACATAAGCCCTGGCACAGGATCTCTATGGATTTCATTGTGGAATTGCCTCAGATACAGGAATTTGACACCATATGGGTAGTAGTAGACTACTTTACCAAGTTGTCTCTGTTTGTGCCCTGTAAAGGTTTACCGACAGCATTGGTGCTTGCAGATATGTTTCTGCGGCATGTATTCAGGTTTTTTGGTCTTCCATCCATTGTTATCACCGACAGGGGTTCTCAGTTTGCCTACAGGTTTTGGAAAGCATTGATCACCGCTTTTCTCATTGATGATAGAATATCTAGCTCCTATCATGCTCAAACCGATGGGCAAACGGAAAGGTTGAACAGCACTCTAGAGCAGTATTTACATTGCCTGTGTCTACAGTTGCAATCCACCTGGTTATCGGTATTACCTTCAGCTGAGTTTGCATATAACAACTCAACTCATACATCAACAGGGACTTACCTCTATTTTGCTTTATACGGTCAGCATCCCCGATCCTTACCATTGGATCCTGTTTTATGTCAGGACATACCCGCTGTAGGTCACAACATACGGGATATTACTTCATTGCATTCCCATATCAGGAAGCAATTGCTGAGAGCCCAGGACCGATCTAAGAAGTATGCAGACACACACAGGAAACTTGCTCCCATATATCAGGCGAGGATGAAGGTCTGGTTGTCCACCAGGAACCTGAAAATACCCGGAAAGCAGAAACTGTTACCCAGATTCATTGGTCCTTATGAGATTACCCAAGTGATCAATCCGGTTGCTGTCCATCTGGATTTATCTAACCAATGGAGGGTTAATCCAGTCTTCCATGAGGCCCTTGTTAAACAGTTCCTTCCTCTACACGTCTTCCGGTCAAGCCTCTATCTGTTTCTGTTAGGGGCTTGGAGGAATACAAGGTCAAGGCGTTTGCGTTCAGGGAAGCCTTATTATTTGATCGATTGGAAAGGTTACGGTCCGGAAGACAGGTCTTGGGAACCTCCATCCAATATACATGCTCCAATCCTGCTTTGCCGTTTCCATGCCAAGAGTGTGGTGGTGGCCCCTTTGGGGGATGGCACTGTCATGCCTGCTGCCTCCGTTTCGTTTCCTCATAGAGGACGTATAGCTCCACGGAATGAGCGTTACGCCCACAGAACAGCTAGACCATTTTATTCACAATGGAAGCTGTTTCATACGCTTCGTGAATGGCAGCAGAGACGGGGCGTTCGGCGGTAGAATCACGCGACTTGATTACGTGACATCGCCGTACGTATATAATCATCTAATGGCGCTGCCACTGCGCTTCTGATTGTTGGTTCCCGCTATAGCTAATTCCCAGCACTCTTAGCCTTTTTCAGCTTGTCCTAGCCTCCCTGCTGTTTGTCATTGCTGGTCCCAGTCACAGCTGCATTCCTTCAGCGGGACGTCACCCGCTGCATTCTTCAAAGCGGGTCTTTCCTCCTCTGCAGTTTCCTGTGCTGCTGCATGAACTCTAAAGCCGAGAATGCATGAAACCAGTGTTCCCCTGTCTTGCGGTTACCTGTTTCCTGTGGGAGTCCACACCGGTGAATATCAGCTGCGGAGGGAATCGGGAACGCGGTTATCAGCGTTCTCCTAACTAGCAGTGTTTTCTAACCGCTGGTTCTGTGAGCAGTGTTCCAAACCGCCATTGATTAAGGAACGTATTCAGAGCAGTGTTGCCATTCTTCCATTGAGATGTGAAGGTCTTCATTCACACGCCAGAAAGACTTTAAGGTAACCTTTGGAACCTACTACTTTTATTATCATCTTCATTTGGGTTATATTCATTTCTTCAGTTGGACGTTAAAATACAGAAGTATTTAAGGGCCTTGAAACTGCTTCCCCAGAAGAATGGATTATTTACTTTCCTCATGAACCCTGATATCGATTGGATAACATTGTGCACAGAACTTTGGGACGCTAACCAGGTGTGCACCAACCCGGCTCTAGCGTGCCCCTCGTGTCGTTCGGGATTGGATTCCCTACTAACCTTTCCTTCTCCCAGTCGTTGTTTCCGGATTGGATTATTTATGTTCTACACCAATTCTTGCAGTTCCTTTACCACAGATTAGTGTGGGTTCTACAGGGGCATAAAGTGTATGTACATCCATAACCAGATACTTATAGGGCTTTTTATTTTACAGATTGGTGCTTGTTCTCGCTCTTGGCCCTTTCCATTGATCCCTCAATCTGTCTGTTTACATATTAGACAGAGTGCCTTATCAATTGGAAGGTCTCTTATTGAGCTACTAGTCTTCTTTCTGATATTCTTCATGGTGGAACACGAGATACAGCAGGCTAATCACGTATCCTTTTATTAAGGTCTGACCTGACCCCCTGTATCCTTTACAAATATTGTGAGTTTGGTTGTTATCTGATTGTGGTTTTATATAACCCAGACCCTGTGCATGACAGAGCATCACTAAGTAGGGATCATATCTAAATAACCGAACCACATGTAGTGTGCTCTAAATAACACAGGAGGGAGGAGGTCTCCAGGATACCAATAGAAGGACTCACTACACTGAGGGCAGATCAAAGTATAGGCAGTTTAGATGCTGAATACATGGGCAAGGAAAACCAACATATGGCAGACACACAAGATGAATGTAAACATGAACATATGTGAATACAGGTCGCCATACAGGTCGCCAACATGGAGGCAACACAAGTACAAGAGCACAGCCATATTTCGTGGGATAGAGGGCACAGCAGGATTAGACGTTAGCAAGGCCTAAGACGAGATGCTATATACATAAAAACACATGATTGCAGAAGTTCTAATGTTGCCCAGATAGCAGATTGCAGTATGCGCCAAGGTCAAACGTGCAGAAGAGAGTAGTTGGCATGCAGAGACGAGAGAACGGTTACCAGGAGACGAAGCAGTAGCCTTGCAAGTTCATTGAATTAATAGGTGCACAGATAGCCATCGATGTCCAGGTGCAGGAGAATAGTACGGCAAACGACTCCATAGAGAATAGATCAGCAATGTCCCAAGTGGTCACAGGAATGCAACTCGAACATTCGAATTAGCCAAATATTCAAATAAAAAGAAAATCATTTTCTAACAAATTCCCCTAACACGTGATCAAGACAAGAAGAACACTAGCAATTCACCAAACAACAAAAGACTAATTAGCGGTTTACCGACAACTGGATTCTGCTCCAACAAAAGCACTATAGACAATAAATGACCAAAAAATCCAACTGTCTCTCTCCTTATACTTCTGCCTACTTACTAAATAGCTCGGTCCATGGACCAAATAGGTACCGAGTCAGGGTTAAAGCATAATATGAATCAGTTTTATTAACAAATCACAATAATATAATCACAGTCATTTCAATGTGTAAAACCTAGTGCACATTTCTAAAAACAACGGTACAAAATATTTTGAAACAATGCCTAAAGGAATATACCCTAAAACACCATAAAAAACACCCTGCCTATACAAATCTATAAATCATATTTGTAAAGGACAAGCCAAAACAATGTGCAAAGCAACACAATGGTTTGTAGCACCTGGGGGTCCTTACTTCAGGAAATAGTCCCAGGTTTACATTAGTGGTTTAATCTGAGTTAGATCTACCCTTATTCAAGCTACCAGGGTGAACACATCAACTAAACACTAGCTATTCATCAGCAGCCAAGAACAAATGAGACACCTGCAGGGCTCCTTAGCACGCACACAGACACGAGACGGTACACAAGGTCAAATACAAAGGAAGCCAATCGGGCACATGGCCTGGGAACGAGGAGTATTTCTTAGTTGGAATGATTGCAGACCATGGACTTCTCTCCCCCACCATATGTCTCCATTATTTGTGACGTCTTGTCTAAGTGTCCAAGGTTGGTCAGTAAATGGCTAACCAATAAAAATCCCTCTTGCCATACCGCCCATAGTGTGCAGCACTAACCAGTAAACTATCAGTGTGCTGATGTAATGACAGTAGTATCTGTAATCGGTTGGGTCCAGGTGGAGCCATCAGTTATGTCTAACCCAATCACAGAACTAAGAACTATAGATTGTATATGTAGTTTGGGATATTAGCCAATCCAAGATTCTCAAAAGTTTTGTAATCAATATTGTAGTATGACATCATTGATGATGTGGTTTTGATTTATAAACCATTCATACTCATTGTAAGAACAAGAGCCTATTTTTATTCTGTCCTGGCCGTTTATTCTCCATTGAGTATTGTTTTTTATGCTATTGTTACTCTGGGCCCTTGTTAACAGACAATACCGCAAGGGGTGGGCGTAAAGCTCACCTTATGGAAACCTTCACCTCAGAAAAACACACGCCTTACCCAAACAGGTTGTGAAACACTGCTTGGTCGACCCTGGACTCCTTGTTGGTATCCCTATCGATATAGTAGTACCTTGTGAAGGTATGCTCCTATCTCCAAGTGGCAGCCCTACAAACATCCATCAGGGGAACACTGGAGGGAAGCGCCATCGAAGAAGCAACCTACCTTGTAGAGTGACCTCTATGCCTGCTAGGAAGAGGCCAGTTGGCCATTTGATGACAGTACTGTATGCATGGAGTGTGAAAAAGTGAGGGTGTTTCACTACTCAATCGCTGGGGATCCCTTATTCATGTGGCTAGGGAAAAGCCATTGCTATTGGATTCCAACCCTGGGTGTGAACAAGCGAGGGAAGATCACCAGGGTAGGGGATCCTTGGGGAGTGGGGAAGAAACACCGGAAGGTGAGACATGGTATCCCCCATTTTCCAACAGCAGTTTACCCCTAATTCCATCTTCCTTTATGAGATACTATGACTCCCATAATTTCTCTCCTTTCTTTATCAGCCCAACTACTGAGACGAGGAAGACAGACTAGGAAGATTGTCACTAGTGATGTGCAATGGCCCTGTCCCACTAATGAAGCCAGTCCGGGTCAGGCACTCAATCACAATCACACACCTGAAACTCATTGACGGCTACCAAGAGTATAAAATGTGGAGCACAGAAAGACAAGTAGAGCGAGATTGGGTACAAGACGGCACAGCTGAGCAAGGGCTGTTGAACACCAGGCTGCAGAGAATGGATGGTCGAGATGCTGACAGATTGCGAGCGAGAGCAAGAGAAAGCAAGGCGAGGGAGTCGTATCTCCAGGAAGCCAACAAAGTTATGCAAAGAAATCTGAGCAGCTGGAGGAATCCACTCTTTGAAGTGCCCGAAGGTTATTCGTTTCTCTGGAGCTACAGGATTGCCCAGCAAGGTCTGTGAAGGGAAGGGGAGAGACCCTGACCTCGGGCACGATAGCAGAGACGAGCCAGTTTGAGTTGATCACAGCCGGTGAGTTCTTGAATGAAGGGAGAGCCCAGTTTGTGGAGACGTGAATATGTACATTATTGCGAGCAAGCCGACGCATCTGACAGATATGAGAAGAGAAAGATACGATTGCTGATTTGAAATACAAAGTAGCAAAATGGTCCTGCAGAGAAAGAAAGGCGCATTATCGAAATCTCTGAACTGTAGTCTCCCGCAAAAAAAGGGAGCAGAAAACTGATTGTGTTAAAAAGATGTTGGAAGCAAGTCAAACAGGGAAGAAGACAAGGAAATAGGTTGTGATCCGAAAAGGGATTTTTAATGAATAAAGTAAATGTTTAAGTATGAAGGAAGTGAGACTTCCAGAGAGTGCCAAGAGGGTGGACATGAAACCAAGGTGCTAAGAAGAGGACATGTGAATATAAGGAACTACAATAACCAGGACGCATTGTGTTGGAGTGGTCATGCCTAGGCCCTAGAGGGGACTGCGCAGTTTTGAAAGTCTTTGACGTGAAAGTGAATTGCCAACCAAGAAGGTTCGGGAAGGGAGTCCTATGACACATTGAAACAAGTTGAAGTCTTGGAAGGCCTAGGCTTGGGTGAGGGAAACCTGAGGGGCCTATGGTGGAACTGTGTCATATTAATAATGTGCAGCAGATGCGTAAAGCCTGAGAGAACTGTTATGTGAACCAGGCGAGGGAAGCCTGAGAGAACTGTGTTATGTGAACCAGGCGAAGGAAGCCTGAAGAGAACTGTGATACATATTGAACTAATGTTGAGTCAGGCAAGGGAAGCCTGAAAGACTTCTGTGAATTCTTTGAACTGTGCCTACTACCCACTTTGAAGGAACTCTTAAAAGTGCCCCACTGACTTAAACTCTGTGAAGGGAGCTGTGAAACAACTTTGTTGCCATTCTGACAGGGATGTCAGGTTACGGACCGACGCTGCTGTTTTCCGCAAAAGCTGGAGGGCCTTCGCAAGGATGGACTTTACTGTGTAGTCAGATGGGGTTGCTACGCAAGCTAGTGTGTCCAGACAAGATCTCAGTGTGCTCTGTTCTTGGAAAGGAGTCAAGCAGGTCTTTGCATAATTGACAGGGAATTCCAGAGATGACAAGCAAAGAATTGTGGCCTCTGTACGTTGAAGAGCCAGATGGAGAGACCCTGCCCTGACCAACCAGTTGTTGAGGTACAGCTAAATGTGGATTTCTGAACGACAGAGTTGAGCCGCAGTTGGGGCAAGGCATTTGGGAAACAACCGTGGTGCAGATTTTAGGCCGAAGGTTAAGTGTCGTCCCACGATGGTGAACCTTAGGATCCGTCTGTGGTGTTGATGAATCAGGATAAGAAAATACTTGGCTTCAAGATCCAGCGATGAGGGGAAATCCTTTTCCTGCACTTGGGTTAAGATGTGCTAGAGTGTAACCATCCGGAAGGTTTGGTACCAAATGGATGTGTTGAGGAGGTGCAGGTCAAGTATGGGCCTTTAGCTGGATTTCTTCTCGATGAGGAAGTGTCTCGAATTGACACCTTGGTCTTGCTGGCGGACCAGGATGTGAACCACTGCTCCTTTGGAAAGGAGGAATGGACCTTGCATAGAAGTAAAGGCAGGTGCTTCACGATCTTTGACAAGGGAGGAATGGTGGGCGGGCACCCAATGAATTCCAATGTGTGCCTGTGATGGAATAAAGATAACACCCATTCATCCATGGTGATAGAGCACCACTACTCGAACTGGAGAATCGGCCTCCCACTGGGGTGTGGAAGTGCAGGGTTGGAACCTGGTCCAGGTCTGCTTGGAGAATTGCCCAGTTGTGAAGGAACCACGACAGCGTTGTGTCCCTCGGTAGGCCTGGAACTTCCCCATATAGCTATATGTAAGTATGTGTTGGAACAGAACAACTGTGACTGATCGGAGGGTCTGTAGTCACATGACATCTGGGAAAAATGTGCCTTGCTTGTGTGAAAGGACTGATCAGTTGCTGGAGCATACCAAGGGAAGGAGCTGTATCAGTATAGGCCTTGATGGCCTGAAGCGTGTGATCGACCTTTTTATCAAAAGGTCCTCTCCATCGAAAGGCATATCCACTACCTCAGACTGAACCTCTGGGTGGTGTAACGATCATGGGATCATGTCACTTCTCGCCAGGGGGACCCCTTCCCTGTGAGGCTAGGGAGGTGAGCCTGCTACGCAACATTCCCCTTAGGGGTGGCAGAAAGCAGGACCTTACAGAGAGAGACTCCCCTCATGGGGACGACTTCCCCCATTCTGTGATGGAACTACCTAAACCTCTTGCCTTTGAGTCTATGAAATACACAAAGTCGGAGAAACAATCTGAAAGCACTACCGTATGCTATTGTAATACTCCTTCCTTTCCTCTGGTAAATATTGATACCATAAAGATCAGGAAGTCCAAAACGGACATACAGTCTGCTCCCAAGTCATCACCCAGGAGTACTGTGAAGAAGGTTGATGGAGTTATACAAACAATACCTTTGGCAATTACAGAAGGTACTGGGAAATGGTGGCCTCAAGGAGGCATGAAGCCCAATCGACACAAACAAAAGACTGACACTCGGCTGGGGTGGACCCACCTGAAGGAAATAAAAATAGAGAAAGGACCCAATGAGAGGTGAAGCAGGTGTAAAAGCCGGGCAGACCCGCGAAGTTCAAACCTGGGAGCAAGAACCTATATCGGGGAAGCAAACCTCCGGTCGGAAGGACGCTGACAGTAGACTGCAGGGGTCTTTTTCAGGCTGACCCAGATCAGGCCTGATTGGAAGCTGTAAACCGACCGACGGTGGCATGACCTCGAGGAGGTGGACCAAGCAGTACATTAACTGTGTGATACCGTGTGGCCGGGGACCCTATGAAGGAATAGCACGACAGCAGGGAGCGGAAAGGGAAGCAGAGAGAACATTCTCTTTTAATGCATCGACCTAACACCCCAGGAAGAACTGGTGACGTGGCTCCAACAAAGAGCTAACCAGTGTGAGGAACTCATGGAGACAAGCAAGACAGACAAGTGATCACAGTTTAAGGCTCTTTATTGAACAATGTCATGATTTCCCCCGGTAGTGTTGTTGGCAGCTGGTCCAAGAAGGTAGCTGAGTGACGCAAGAACAGCTATTCCCAGGCAGCTGCCCCTATCAAGATGGCCCCCAGGTCGGGATGTTTAACTGTACACAACATGGCCCCCGAAGAGCCTGATATGCAAGAATCCTTGGTGGTCTAGTGGTGCTGGGTGGGCCCAGGGTATATAAACTCCGCCCTGGGCCACACCCAGCGCTTAGCGTTTTCTTCGGCTGGGGATCAGCGTGACGCTTGCTCGTTACCAGCTCTTCCTACCTGTTCCCCGCGTGCATCCAGCTTCAGGACTTCAGCGCTTCCAGTAACCAGCTCCAACACACGGCCGTACCTGTATCCCATCTCGGGTGTGTGCGAATTCGTCCGGATCCCCCGCGGCTCTTCAGAAGCGGCTCGGCGTCATCAGGAGCAGCTTTGGGATTCCCTCTCCGACCCCGCCTTCACCACGGGCTCCTCCGCGAACCGTCAGCATATTCTTCTGCTGCATCCCGGGATTCCGCAGCACCTATAATATAAACAATAACAAGGAGGGTGAGAACAGACATTCCACATTACCCTTCCAACCCCCTCCAATTCAGCACTTTCCTTGGTCTGCTCTTGCCATTGACCTTCTGCTGCAAGGTTCCGGTTTTCTGTAGTTTCAGCAGAGCGGTCCTAGAAGGGGGATAAGAACAATATTAGACTATTCCTGAACGTGAAAGAACAAACGCGTGCCTCTGACCATAAGACGGTACGCTGGCACACTGCTACTTACCATTGCCGGTTCCAGGACATTAACCAGTGCAAGCTGTGCCCATAAGAACTCAAGGCAACAAGGCAATCTGGTGTGCTACAGCTGGCCTGAGTCACCGTGGTCCAGTGAAAGAGCTGGGATTTACTATTTATTCACCCGGAGAACTGAAACAGAGATCCGGCAGCACGATGTGCCCCAGGATCCATCCATCAAACCGAATCACTCCCAACTCTCTGACCACTGGGTAATAACCTGCAGTGAGCAGAGGGAAAGTAGTGTTTTGGGCCAACTGCAAGGGGGGCAGGTGATCGCCGACAGACCGGACCTGAGAACGCCGACAGACTGAACCAGGCACTCCTGCAGGGCCCCAGAGGTAAGCGTTACAGAACGCTAAGCCCACGTTACTACTCTGTCCAAGTGCCATGGCTTCAGAAGTGGATCAGCTAGCCGCCTTGCTGGGCGACTTACGGGCCGAGGTACATGCTGCACGCGCTGCACGCGCAGAGACTACTGTTATGAGGAAAGAGCTGGTAGTGAACAGGGAGAGAACGGAGAAACTGGCAAAGCGCCTTACGAGAACTCAAGCTGGACAGACCCCTTTGCCTGGTCCAGCTGATGGAGATTCAGCGGCAGCATCCCAGATACAGGTGACCACTCCTGTCACCATCCCTTTGGCCCCACCAGAAAGGTTAATGGGAGACCCCCTGAAGTATGGTGTCTTCATGACTCAGTGTCAGCTCCATTTTCTATGCCGCCCAGGGGCGTTCCCGATGGACCAGACCAAGGTGGCCTTCGTCTTGTCTTACCTCGGCGGACATGCAACCAGCTGGTCCATACCATTAGTCGATCGGGATGACCCTGTTCTACATAACTTCGTCAACTTCCAACAGGAAATGGACAAGCTTTTTTCTCGTCATACCTGAGGACACACCTTGGATGGGGAGTTGTTAGCCCTTCAACAAGGGTATCAGGACTTGCTAGGGTAACCACATTTAATCAGCTGGTGGCCGAGACCAACTGGCCCGAAGATAAACGGACTACCTTGTTCTACAGAGGACTGCAAAGTGAGTTGAAAGATGTTCTAGCACAAGTGGTGAAACCACCGGAACGCTGTTCGGAACTACATAGACCTAGGAGTCCAGCTAGACCATCGTCTACAAGAAAGGAAGTCTGACCGGTCCCATTTTGAGAATCGACCTCTGTACATACGACCTTGAGAAACACCACGGACCACCGATTACATGCCTGAACCAATGCAATTGGGATGTATAAGAGGCCCGTTAACCAAGGCAGAAAAAGAGCGATGCAGGAAACAGTTGTATTTGTACTGTGGAAAAGCAGGACATTTCCTAAAGGCTTGCCCAAATAAAGCACCCCGGAGATCACTAGGAGTCATGGAAACCACACCAGAAGTGGAGGAGCCACCGTGAAACTGCATGGCTCGACAAGAGTAGAGACCGGATTGTCGGGAAAAGGAGAGACGTCCGCGGTCTCGCATCTTACAACACCAGTTATCCTATTATGCCCTGAGCAGCCACAACGGATGCACGCCCTGGAAGCGTACATCGAATGTGGGGCAGTAGGTAACTACATGGACATCACAGTGGCCAGGCGCATAGGTGTGCCCATTCAGAAACGGGAAAGTATTGACCATATCTTGTCCATGGATGGGACGCAGTTGTCATCCGGGCCAGTGACCCAATGTACTGGAACTGTTGTATTGTTATGCCATGCCGGCCATCAGGAACATATTGTTTTCGACCTCATCAACGCTCCCCAATTACAACTAATCCTGGGAATGCCCTGGTTGATGTGTCACAACCCAGCCATTGACTGTCGTACTCATTCTGTGACATTCTCAGCCGAATGTAACAGAACCTGCTATCCTGCTTCAATAACCCCAGGACCAGTAACTACATCACCAGGAACTATACTGGGAGTCATTGCCTAGCTGCCTCCTGAGTATGAAGATTTTCAAGACTTTTTCACAAGGAGCAAGCTAATACCTTACCGCCCCATAGGCCCTATGATTGTCAGATTGACTTGGTTCCAGGTGCACAACTCCCCTCTAGCCGCATTTATGCCCTTACTGAAAAGGAAAACCAGCATCTACGGGAATACCTAGATCAGTACCTGGTCAACGGGTTTATATGGCCTTCCAAGTCTCCTGTTTCATCAGCCCTCTTCTTCGCCCCCAAGAAGGAGGGGGATCACAGAACCTGCATAGACTATAGACGGCTCAACAAAATCACCATAAAGAACCGGTATCCCTTGCCCTGATTCCCGTGCTATTGGACCAAGCGAAGGAGGCAAAGATTTACACAAAATTGGACCTTAGAGGAGCCTACCATTTGGTTTGCGTGAAGGCCGGGGACAAATGGAAGACGGCCTTGCGCACCAAGTTTGGGCTGTATGAGTACACGGTCATGCCCTTTGGGCTGTGCAATACACCAGCTGCATTTCAATATTTCATGACTGATGTGTTAAGAGAACTACTCGACATCTGTGCTATGGTGTACATAGATGACATCTTGATCTATTCTGACTCTATTGAGAAGCATGTGCACCACGTACGAGCAGTCCTAGAAAAGTTACGCCAGCACCATCTCTTCTCAAAAATCGAAAAGTGTGCTTTTTATGTGACCACGGTGGAGTTCCTTGAATACATACACAGGCCCCAGGGCATTCAAATGAACAACCGCACGGTGGAAGCAATACTACAATGGCCTTCGCCCACTTCAATCAGGACAGTCCAGAGTTTCCTAGGCTTCGCTAACTTTTATAGGAGATTCATAGCTGACTTCTCTAAGATTGTTCATCCCATATCGTTACTCCACAAAAATCGCATTTTCGCATTGGACCACCGAAGCCGAGGAGGCCTTTCAGCAGTTGAAACAATGTTTTATTACCGCACCCATACTTAGGCATCCTAATCCAGAACTCCCGTTCTTGGTAAAAACAGACGCTTCCAACGTGGCCATGGGAGCAGTACTCTCCCAAAAGGATCCTAACACCAACCAGTTACACCCGGTAGCCCTTTGGTCTTGAAAGTTTAATCTGGCAGAACTTAATTACGCGGTAACTGACAAAGAACTACTTGCCATAAAAAGCATTCAAAGAATGGCAACACCATCTCTTGGGGGCATGACACCTGGTCACGATACTTACCGACCATCGCAACCTGCAATTTCTACGGACAGCCAGAGCCCAAACGCCACGGCACCTACGATGGGCCCTATTCTTTTCGGAATATGACTTCACCATTAGCTATCGCCCAGGGGTAAAAAACAGAAAGGCGGATGCGCTATCACAGATTGGCTGGAGCACAGAAAAAGAGGATGCTTATGCAGGTCCTGCTCTGCTACCCATTATACCAGAAGAGAAAATAGTAGGAATTACAGGTAATCACCTGACAGCACTGGAAAAGCTACAAGATAAAATCAAAGATATTATGAGTCCGGCGCAAGTACATACCTGGGCTTCACAAGGATCTCAACGAACTGTACTGGACCTTCCTTACTACCGGGATCGTCTCTACGTACCTCTTCCTACAATGCAAGAGCAGGTTATGCATGCCTATCATGATGCACTAATAGCAGGACATCCCGGCATAGCAAAAACTATGGCAAAGGTTCAGCAGCACTTCTGGTGGCCTACATGGAGGAAAGATATAGTGCAACATGTAAAAACCTGCGACATCTGTGCAAGGAACAAAACCCCAAGAACTAGACCCCAAGGATTGCTTCGGCCATTACCAGTCCCGCCGGCCCCATGGCACACCATTTCGTTAGATTTCATCACGGAGTATCCCTCTTGTAGAGGTTATAACACCATTTTAGTAGTGGTTGATCTTCTGCAAAATGGCACATTTTACCGCGCAGAAGGGCATACCTAATGCCAGTACATTAGCACAAATATTCCTTTCCAACATTGTCAGATTACAAGGCTTCTCTTCAGTAGTAATATCAGACCGAGGAAGTCAATTTGTATCCAAGTTCTGGAGAGCCTGCTGCACCAAAGCACAAATTGAGGTCTGTCTTTCTACCAGCCACCACCCACAGACTGACCGGGAGACCGAGAGAACAAACCATACGTTTGAGCAGTATCTTCGGCGTATGCTGGCCCAGACGGATTTGAATTGGGTAGAACTGCTGTGGGTTGCTGAATATGCATATAACAACTCAGTCCACAGTTCCACGGGTGTTTCACCTTTCTTCTTTTTACATGGGTGAGACCCACAAATGTCAACCTTGCACCCACCGGCACCATTGGACATGCCAGCTGTCAGCACCTTGCACGCCAGCATTAAAGAGACTCTAAAGAGAGCTACTCAAACCCTTTTGGAGACAAAAATCACCCATAAGCGTTTTGCAGACAAGAAAAGGGCTCCTGAACCCAGGTACCATAACAGAGACAGAGTGTGGTTATCCACAAAATACATTCAGTTGAAAGGGCCTAAAAAATTCAACCCCAAGTACGTGGGACCATATCCCATAAAGAACATTGTCAATCCTGTGGCTAAGGAACTGGTGTTACCACCTACGCTTCGTATACATCCGGTTTTCCATGTCTCGTTATTGAAACCTGTGTACCCTGGCACCCGCGACACTCCGAGACGTCCTCCTCCCAGAATGGTACAGGGAGAAGAGGAGTATGAAGTTAAAAGCATCCTGGATTCCAAGATAGTTCGAAGAAAACTCTATCTGGTAGACTGGAAAGGTTATGGGGTCTTGGATCGGACCTGGGAACCAGCAAGTCACATACATGCACCACGTCTCCTGGCTCGATATCATCATGAACATCCAGATCGTCCAGGTCCGGGTATGGCTTTTCTTGGGGGTGGTCTTGAGGGGGAGTGCCGTCATGATTTCCCCCGGTAGTGTTGGTGGCAGCTGGCCTAAGAAAGTAGCTGAGTGGCGCAAGAACAGCTATTCCCAGGCAGCTGCCCCTATCAAGATGGCCCTCAGGTTGGGATGTTTAACTGTACACAACATGGCCCCCGAAGAGCCTGATTTGCAAGAATCCTTGGTGGTCTAGTGGTGCTGGGTGGGCCCAGGGTATATAAACCCCGCCCTGGGCCACACCCACCGCTTAGCGTTTTCTTCGGATGGGGATCAGCCTGACGCTTGCTTGTTACCGGCTCTTCCTACCTGTTCCCCGCGTGCATCCAGCTTCAGGACTTCAGCGCTTCCAGTAACCAGCTCCAGCACACAGCCTTACCTGTATCCCATCTCGGGTGTGTGCGAATTCGTCCGGATCCCCCGCGCTCTTCAGTAGCGGCTCAGCGTCATCAGGAGCAGCTTCGGGATTCCCTCTCTGACCCCGCCTTCACCGCGGGCTCCTCGACGAGCCGTCAGCATATTCTTCTGCTGCATCCCGGGATTCCACAGCACCTCCAATATAAACAATAACAAGGAGGGTGAGAACAGACATTACACATTACCCTTCCAACCCCCTCCAATTCAGCACTTACCTTGGTCTGCTCTTGCCATTGACCTTCTGCTGCAAGGTTCCGGTTTTCTGTAGTTTCAGCAGAGCGGTCCTAGAAGGGGGATAAGAACAATATTAGACTATTCCTGAACGTGAAAGAACAAACGCGTGTCTCTGACCACTGACCATAAAATGGTACGCAGGCACACTGCTACTTACCATTGCTGGTTCCAGGACATTAACCAGTGCGAGCTGTGCCCATAAGAACTCAAGGCAACAAGGCAATCTAGTGTGCTACAGCGGGCCTGAGTCACTGTGGTCCAGTGAAGGAACTGGGCTAGGATTGCAACACCGGCTACCCAGTGAAGGAACTGGGATTGACTATTCACCCGGAGAACTGAAACAGAGATCCAGCAGCACGGTGTGCCCCAGGATCCATCCATCAGTCCGGATCACTCCCAATTCTCTGACCACTGGTTAATAACCTGCAGTGAGCAGAGGGAAAGGAGTGTTTTGGGCCAACTGCAAGGGGGGCAGGTGATCGCCGACAGACCGGACCTGAGAACACCGACAGACTGGACCAGGCACTCCTGCAGGGCCCCAGAGGTAAGCGTTACAACAAATAATGCTGTGTGCGGGTGGGACAAACACTGGTGCCGCTTTCCCGCTGCAGCTGGTTTCCCCTTCACACTTTTATCGGCTCATTCAAAGTTCATCAGCTCAGGCTCAAAACTTTCCACTTAGCGAATTCTCACTCATCACAGCCCGGTTCTTATTGGGTCTCCCCTCGATTTACCGGCTGTGTCAAACTGCTTGGCTTTTGGCTTCTCTAGAGTCAAGGCAGGTACCACAGGTGAGGGAGCTTCCCCCTCGCTCCTGCTTATCGGCGTAGGCTTGCCCCATGTACCCATGACATCTGCTGGACACTTGTGCTATTGTTCGCTGTTTTAGGCTTGCTTTCACAAAGGTTCTGTGGGCCTGGGATGAAAAGTACAAGGTCACTTCTCTCCTTGCCACCCTCTCGATTCCTGCTGCCTTTCCCCTTCTCTTGAACTGCTAGGTAGCAGCCATCTCGTTGTGCTGTCTGCTGTACTCGCCTTGCTCAAACTGTGCTCTCTGGCACCACCTTTTATACCTGTGGGGAAGGGAAAGGGCCGTCCGGTCTGTGTGATTCTGAACAATTGCCTGATTTTGCCTGCCCCTTGTATTGGGACATGTCAGGTAAACGGCTCTGGTGTTAGTCCGTTGTCCTTTGTGTTGTGTGAAAGTGTTCATGTTGGAAAAGGGGGGGAGCCAGTGGTTTGTAACGTCCTACGAAGAAGGATGGGGAAAAGGTATTAAAGGAAGGGGGATACCGCGTCTCACCCGTCGGCATCCCACTTCCACTTCCCGAGGACCCCCTCATCCAGGTGATCCTCCCTCACTAGTCCACCTCCAGGAACTGGATCCAATAGTGATGGACGTGTCCTGGTAACCTGGATGACAGATACCCAGGGACTAGCTAAAGAGACACCTGAGGGTTTCTCACACAGGAGACCTGGTAGGCGATTGGGGAAGAGTGATGAAGTCAAAGAAGACATCAGGAGTATCTCCCTTGTCTCAATACTTGTGCTAGAAGTACCAAATGTGAAGATACCGGGAGTAATCTCCCTGGTCAAAGTAACTGCATCGAGAGTATTGAAAAGAAAGAAGGCCTCTGGAGTAATCTCCCTCGTCTCCAGCATTGGGATAGAAGTTTCAAGTGTGAAGATTACATCACTAGTGATCTTCCTCGTCTCAGTTGTGTCAAAGAGAATGAAAGGGAAGAACATATTGTGAGTCCCTTCCTCAACACTATAATCAAAAGAGACATTCAGGCTACAGAGTGCCTGAACAATCTCCTTTGTCAGAGTGTTAGAAAAGATCAAGGACACTATGGGAATAGTTCCCCTTGTTTTCACCACCAAGAGGAGGGAAAAGAAAAAAGAGAAACAACTGTCTGTTGGAAACAGCAGGAGTGTGACTTTTAAACAACAAAGTGCAGAGGTTGATAAAAACGATCCAAAGTTAGCCAACAGCTAACCAACTGAACCAGGAGAAGGGAATCATTTTCCTGGTTCTTTTATTTAAATTGCTGAATCAGAAACTAAGGCAAAAGGTTACTAAACAGCAGTTTGGAGGCTGACCAAGACGACCATGAGGAGATAGCAGTTGTTGAACTGTGGGACCAGGAGAAGGGAGTCATTCTCCCATTATTCTCTACAAGTGTAGAACTTGGACTATTTTCAGAGTCTAATAGAAATACGCCCTTACGGCTGATCCCATTGCACCAGGAGAAGGGAGTCATTCTCCTGGGGCAGTTAATGATAATGCCTTTAAATAGTGGTAGGGCAAGAGTAGATTAGTTTGGACAGTCGACTGATATTTTGAGTTTGACAGCTACCCTGATGAAGAGCACCCAAGTTCTTCTTTAGTTAGGTAGGGAAAACCCTATGGGGACAGGGGAAGATAGGCATTTTTATTATTTAAATGAAGATTGCTGTAAACATGCAACCCTCGTCCGACTCCTCACTCCAACACGCTGCAGTACTGATGAGAGGAAACGAGTGTCTACAATATCTACAGCCACAGATATACGGCTGTCACGGTCACGGCCTCTTCTTCCTTTTTGTCATCAGACAAAGTCCAGAAGGGGGCTCATCTTGCACCATAAATCCCTGTCATAGCAGGACAGGACAGCCATGCAATTGGCCACCTTGATGGTGGTTGTGGTAGTGGAGATTGTACACTTACCACAGGAACCTATTTGCCTTTCCCTCCTTGTCGGGTGGGACGGTGCATGGAGAAGACGGATTCACAGAGCATTTTCGGGGTGCAGCAAACATAGCAGAATCAGGGATGGGCTGAGTGCACAGATACTTAGGGGCGGAATAAGATGCCTTATCATTTTTCTCAAATCTGCCCTTCTTGGGAGGGGCAGTGAAAGGATTCATCATGGTCAAGAAACCATCTTTGCAAATGTCCTGCAGGGTGGGTATGGAGAGCATAGATTTCCCTTACCTGATACAGGAAACCTTCCTTTTTCTGCTCTTCCAGTATCAAAGCAAACATTTTGCAGCCAAAGTAATGAGGACGTGGAAGGAACCCATTTCACCACACCATCCTGTGAGGTGTCATCCTCAGATTAGGTATCCGTCAGATTGGTAGGAGACAGAGGAGCCGGCGTCGGGACACATGAGGGGTGTCCGGTCTGAGGCGGAAAAGCAGGCAATGGGCCTGCAGGTAGATTCTGATGAGGAGGAAGAAACAGAGCAGGCAGTTTGTTGTAAATCAGAGAACAGCGTCTGCAGCATAGCTGGGGAGCAGTAGTAGTCGACAAGTGGTTCTTAGCAGAAGGCAAATGCAGGCGAGGTGGAAGGATGCTTCGTGGACAATGAAGACTTAGGAGACAAGGCCGACTCTGATAGGCTTGAAGACTTTGTCTACTATGCAGCTGTCAACATTAAGACCAAGATCTCTTTGAAGAGGAAGTACGCTCTAGGGGTCTGCTCTGACGAGGGAAGCATGACTTCGGACAGAGGCCAAATCAGAGGCCTCAACAGCTTTGTACAACAAAGCCACCAACCTTCTGTGACGGTCCATGAGCATCTTGTTAGAGAATGATCTTGGTCTCGTGGCCCGGGTAGAGGCAGTAAAGACAGTCATCGTGAAGATCTTCAATATACATATTCTGGGGGGCTGGGAGGGGGGAGGAACAGGCCTTGGAAATGCCTTTCTTTCTGGCGTCTGCCATAGTGTCAACAGACACACTGAAGGGCCTCAACAACAAAAGCTGAAATGGCACCCTGGAGGCAACAAGAAGATGGAAACTAGCCACTGACGGGTGGAAGGAAGAGCACAGAACCTCTCAAAATGCAGAGGGAGAGTTTACAAAATGAAGAAACAGCAATAAAATAGTCAAAAAATGAAGCAATTTTTTGAGGACTCCCAACACTGAACATGCGGTAAAAGATCTGAAGATGGCCGACAGGAGTGGAGCCAAGGAGGGGTCTCTCTATTGGCTGTGGGGGCAATATGACCCAAAATTACATACATACATACATACATACATACATACAAACTAAGGTTCTGTGGTGTACAGGTACAACTCATATTTGATGGCGGCACTGCAGTCAATGCATGCCAGCATTGGTAAAACTCTCAGGATGCATCTCTCACTTCATTTCTGCCTGTTACCATCTTTTGAAGGTTTTTTGGACTTTCAAAAGCTAATTTATTTTCCATCACTGCATAATACTCTGTTAAATTCAATAAAAAGGTACCAAAACTCAAAAAACTCAAAAAAACATATGTATGGTTGCTAATTGCGTTTTTTTCTCCATATAGACAGTGCCCAGAAAGCCTATTCATGTCCTTGGAATGGGAAGAGAAAACTCAAGTGACCCTTATTGCAGTCAATGCTGAGGTACAAACCATGGTAACTGGTAGGCCAACATTGCAAAGGATTTTGGAAAGGATAATGTTGATGTTGTATCACAAAGCTAAGAAACATGGCATTAACAGCCTAAAAGGGGATGTGAAAGCAATTTATGTTTCAGACTAATTTGCTGAACACAGACACTTGCCTGAATAAATAAGGCCAGGATGTAGTTTAGGGGTGCATCCCCCTCTGTAGGACTGTATGTAAGTCTAGATAGGGTCAAAAAGCATAAATAGAAACCCTGGTATCGTGCCGACTATGCCACTCTCTCAAGGGCATTAAGCCCCATAAACTGCGGAAATTTCGCAAAGCACTTGAGGAAATGTACCTAGAGTAGGAGAGGATAGCAAATGACAATATGGTACAGATGGAAACTGTTTGCCGTACGTACTCCCTTATAGTAAGCAGTGGGGAAGTGGTCAGCCTCTTCAGAAAGTCAATTTGCCGTTTTGGGCGATTAGAAAAGATTTATGAGATGTGCCAGATTCCTCCTGGGGGACTAGTTGTGGTTTCTTTTTGTTTAATAAACATTAGTGGTCCGAGAAAGCATTTAACTGGCAGTCTGAGCATTTAAAGTGGGGACTTTGCCTAAATTGGCCCTTTATCATGCCTAGATGTAAAACCTCTTGGATTCCCATGGACAACATTATCCTCAAAGTGAAGGTCTTCAAGTTAGCCATGAGCATTTTGATTAAGGGCATAAAACCGGAGCCATGCTGTCACCTCAGTGCAATCCCGGATGACTGGTCCATGGCTACAGACAGCAATTCCTTGAAGGGTGCTGATGTAGCCTTGAAGAGGAACTAGAATTTCGTTAATGTGTCTTTCAGTGGCAGACACAGAATATCTGAATTTCACCTTGTATTTGGCAACTCACATCTGGAAAGGGCTGCAATTTCCCATTGGAGAACTATTTATTTATTTTATGTATTTGAACATGTATACAGCGCACAAACCCAGAGGTATCTTGGCGCTTGAATTTAAGAATTTGGTTACAGGCATATAATTCAATGTATTCATCAATGATTGGATTACAGACATAAAATGCAGTACATAAGTCATGCAAAAGCATACACTTTTACAGAGATTATACACTTTGCACACATTTACAGGCCCTCATTTGTTACTTGATTTGCAGAGATTTATTATTTCTGCCTGTGGAATCCTATGCTAGAAGAGGATTCTTGAGCTCAGAGACACTTAGAGGGAACCTTGATTGAAAAGCAGAGTTTTATGGCCTTTGCGGAATGACCACAAAGATGTGTCAGTCCTCAGTGTTAATGGCAAGTTGTTCCACAGTTTGGACGCGATCACTGGGAAGCTGGAGTCAGCAGCTTTCTGTCTCCTAAATCTCAGTGTAGAAGGCCCGGTTCGGCCTGCTAGATTCGGTTTTTAGCAATTTGATTATTGAGGTATGCTGGGGCATTATTAAAGAGGCATTTGTGAGTAAGCGAGAAGACTTTCAATTTGGTTCTGTCTCGTACTGGAAGCCAGTGAATGTGCCATCTGGTTGAAGAGATTTTGATGTTTGGGTATATAGAGTGCTGCTCTAATTGCAATGTTTTGCACAACTTGGAATTTACTAATTTTTCTGGCATTGGATCCTGCAAAAAGGGAATTGCAATAGTCTATCCTAGAAAAGATCAATGCTCTAGCCAATGTGATGCAATTGTCCGGGGAAAGGAAGGGTCCGCTAGCTCTAATTAATTTGGACGTGTATTCTGCAGAGGAGACAATGGCATTAACCTGTCTTGTTAAGGTGAGTGTTGAGTCAATGTACAAACCCAATGTTTTTATCTCCTTGGCAACATTGATAATATTTCTGTCAATGTTGAAGGATTTATAGAGTTGTGGTAAATTATTTAGTTTGTATTTGCTCCCAATGAGGAGTAATTCAGTCTTCTCATCGTTAAGGCATAGCTCATTTTGCGCCATCCAAGCATACATGGTGAGGTAGATTTTGTTGAGAATGTTTGAGTCAGTGTTGTAGGAGCCTATGATAGGGAAGAGTATTTGGGTGTCGTCCGCATAATTGGTATACGTGACACCCAATTTGTCGAAGAGATGCTTGGTAAATACATTGTATAATGTGGGCGACACACAAGAGCCTTGAGGTACGCCACAAGAGAGTAGAGCCGGGGTGGCTGCTGAAGAGGCAAATAAAACCCTCAGAGTACGATGGGAGAGAAATGATTCAATCCATTTTATAGCTCCAGGGGAGAAATTAGCTGCCGTTGCTAAATAGTGGCATAGGATTTTGTGGTTGACCAAATCAAATGCTGCGGATAGGTCAAGCAGGAGGATGCAGAGGTCCCTTTTGTCCTTGATCTGGTCCATTTGTGTTTTTAGATCCAGAAGTGCTGATTCCGTTCTGTAGCCAGGGCGGAAACAAGATTGTCTAAGGCCTAGAAGATTGTTAGATTCCAAACATTTTTGAATCTGTAGATAGGCTAGGCTACACGGTCTCGGATTATTAATAGAAATGGCAGTGTGGTAATGGGTCGGAAATTAGTTGGAATGTTTGGGTCCAACGTAGTTTATTTTAGCAACGGTAGTAACCAGGCATCTTTTAAGTCATCCTTAACTGGAGGCAAATTAACTGTTGATAACTGTGGTGATTAAAGGTGCCGGCTCATTGGCACCCAAAGTGTGGACCGCAAGTGTGCTGGCTGTTTGGCTGGGCAAGCTGCACAAACGCTGCTTGCATGCCGAAGTTGCCTTGAAGTTGAATACTGTCTGCAGTGGACTGCCTGTATGCGCATGAGGAAGTGCTAAGAAGTAAGGAGGCGAAACCAAGTCACAGAGACATTATTTTGGACTTGGTCTTATTCTCAAGACATACTACTAGCAGCTATTCTTTGTTGATTTGCTGCCAGTTTCATTCACTTTGTTTGTTCCGCAAAGTCTTTTCTACTAGTGACAGCTTCCTTTCTCTTTCAGCAAGGGTCACGTTTCATGTAGTAAGCCCTGTCCCCCTTGACGCCGCTTCAGCCATAACACTGCGATCCTTGCGCACCCGAAGTGTGGACCGCAAGTGTGCTGGCTGTTTGGGAGGGAGGGAGTATATAGTAAATCTCTAGGGATCATTCTCTGCCTCCAGATCCTCCTACTGAAAAAGTATCTAATGGGAGAGCTCCTGTTCAAAAATGTTCAGAGGTGGTTGCTAAGAGTGTGCATAATGGTCGCGCAATGTCAGCTAAGAGTGGGGGGAATGATACACCAAGTACTAAAGGTATGGGTGGAGGGGCTCCTCTTTGCATTCCCAACACTAACGCAGCCAAAAAACAGGCTAAGAAAAATAATAACACATTAAAAAAAGGTGATTTGAAAAATAAAACATCTAGAAAATTCCTGAGGGACCTGGACTTTAAACATTTGATTGATAGTGAAGTGGCTGATTGAATAATTCATGTAGGCTCTCAGCTAGATGTTACCAATGAAAACGTGGTCACTGATGACAAACACTCTATTGATCAATCTACTCAGAGTGAATATCAGGATGGTGTTGATGGGATGTATGAAGTTATGAAGAAAAAAAAAAAGGATCCCTCTTATATTCATCCAAATAACCTTGAAAGTGGCATAAGCGATATTTTTGATATTTTTAATAATGCTTCTAACAACTCCGAAAAGGTGCTTGAAGAATTGCGTCGTAATAATCCTGCCTTGGTTGTTAGCAAGGATAATGACAAGGAAGTTGTTGTTATTAAACAAACATCCAAGGGATCTGGATTGTTTGCTAATCCAGGCAAAAGAGCTACTGTGCAGACAGTGAATAAGGGCCTTTTTATAAAGACCCAAGTGCTTGCAACACTCTGCCTTTTACCAACCTCACTACTGTCATAGAGTCCAACAACGGCAGGAGGGAGTTTGGTATTCTGCCGGATCACAGGGAGGAGTTGGAAGAAAATGTCAATTTATCTTCTGCAAACCGCAGTCAAGTGTTGATGACTTATTGAGGAATGTTCAAGATATTAAGAATGAAAACAAATTTTTGAAGGAAAAAGGGAGAAGTGGTTATTTATCAAATAGAAAAATGGGTCCAAGTGGTGAGGAAACAAATGAGCCTAGAGCTCTCTAATGAGGTGCAGTCCGAGAAGGTGGGGACGCCGAAGGATAAAGTAGAAATAAAGAATGATCATGATCCCAGGCTGCAGACAAGATTGGATGATTTACTGAGGAATGTTCAAGACATTATGAATGAAAACAAATTCTTGAAGGATAAAGGGAGAATTGAGGATTTAATAAACAAAAATGGTCCAAGAGGGGAGGAAACTAATAAGCCTAATCAGCTCTTCAATGTAAATGAATCCGAGAGGGTGGGTACCCTGAAGGATAATGTAGAAATGAGGTATGAACATGATCTCAGACTGCCTGCATTTGCGAATCTACCTTGTCTGATATTATGCTCTTTGTTCAATGATGGAGGTATCAACCTCTAAACAGACCTTATATTCTCTCCCTATTTGCAGCAAATCCCGAACTGAGAATTATTACCTCAGCCGATATTCGATTGGTGGCTTTTATCCACAAAGATTGATTTGATTTTATCAGGCTTGCAATTGCATCCCCCTTGTTGAGATCAATGTTGCTGAAGGAGGCAGAAGCCCTTCAACGCATGGGGTTTGATCTTTTTCCATTTAAATATCAGATGGTCCCAATGCAAGCCTTTGATGGAGGAGGGCTTAGAGCTAATGGTCTCGTATATGAAAAGAAAGAAGCTCAGACTCTCTCTAAATCGGAAGATGGATCTGACAAACAGGATTGGAGATGGCTGCCCATATCGTTACGAGATGCGACCAGCAACCTAAAACAATTAGGCAAATTGGCGAGGGTTTGTCGGTTGATGAACTTTGTGCGGTAAGGGGTTTGAGGGGCAGACCCAAGGGTGGTCTGATCACGGCCTCAAAAGATTCTCCTAGTTTCATTAAAACAGGGGGCTGGAACAATGGACAATCGTTTTTAGTAACAGCTTTTAAGGTGGGGGGCAGTCGATGCTTTTCCTTTGTTGTTGATAAATGTGTATTGGAACTCGAAAGAATTTTGTGATTTGCAGTTGGAAAACAAGTTAATTTCCATAGGAAAAATTATGGATTCATGGTGTAGTGAAAATATAGGGGGTCAAATAATCACTGCAGGGGATTTAAATGTGGATTGTTCAGTTGATAGGTTGGTTGGTGATGATCTTTACCTTAATAGGGCTAACGTTGCAACTAGTAATCCAAAACTAAGAGGTGCTTTATGGTTGTTCTTTGGGGACCTTTGGGGTCTTGAACTGATTGCAAACAACCATTTTACATGGAAGGCTAGGGGCTGTTCCTCGATTATTGATTATATATTTTTGTCAGCTAAATTGAGTAATTCCCTGGTAAAATTTGAGGTAAAGGAGGTACCAGAGAGCAAGCCCAGTATGCTAAAGGCTGAGTTCGCGTCGAAGGTCTTGCAGAGGGACCAAAAGGTTTACAACCAGGGACTTTTACCCAATTCTTCGAGGAATAGGATCAAATGGTCCTATAATACAACTCAAAAATGTACAGCAACAATGATCCATGAATATGATGAAACCTAGCTAGAACAGCGTATGCTTATGTTCTCTGTGAATAGTTTTGAATTCACCATAGGGAATAGAATTCAGAGGTTGTAAGATCTGTCTTCTTGTAGGAATCACTTTAAGTCTTACCACAAACATTCTATGGACCATGAGGTCCATGAGAAAAAAGTTGGCATCCAAAGGGAGGTCCGTAGAATTCAGAAACTGATGCCCTCTGATTCTGGAGCCTGGGATTTAATAAAAAAACTGAAAACTGAAACACGCATACAAGAATTGGATGATCAACCATTGCTGTATTGCTGCCCAACGTGATGGTGAAAAGATGCTGGCAGCAATGAGAAGTGTTTCGTCATCAAATTTCTGGCAATTGATAAATAATGTAGACTGTCCTCAGGAAGTTGCTATGTTGAACCCAATTCCGGAAGTGGTATTGGTGGGCCACTTCTCGAATTTATACAGGGCAAGCAATCAGATCTATCATCAGTCGGGGGCGGGGGGGGCAAATGCTTCATCTTGGCCCCTGTTATGTCTGGTTGATGATGTAAAAGGCCTGATAATCAAATCAAAAAACACTGGTGCACCAGGTCTAAAACAATCTCACCAACAAAGTCCTAAAAGCCAATCTCTTGTATTGGGCTAAGCTCTTACGTATTCATTTCAAAGATGTGTGCTTAACTAAAACTATTCCCCCATCATGGAGGGTTCAGTGGTGATTCCAGTGTTTAAAAAGGGTTCACGATTGATGCCAAGTAGTTATCGTCCGATTGCTATAGCAGATTCAGAATATAAAATCTTTGACTCTTTGGTGTTGATTGATATTTACACATGGATAGATGCCAATCAAATTTTGAGTTTGAATCAATTGGGTTTTTAAAAGAAATGTGGCACAGATTGTGGAGGTTTGGTCCTTAGATGCTTACAGAGTAAAGCCTTGGTAAAGGGTGCAAGATCAACCTTTGAAGCATCAATGGACCTCAGCATGGCCTTCGATTTAGTGGATAGGCCCACTTTATGGAACAAACTAAAATCTTTAGGTATTCCGAATCATTTGTTGGAAATTGTGATTGCCTTGTATACTGACACTAGGTTGGTGATAAGAATGAACTCTGAAGGTGGGCTTTCTTCGCAGATGGGAACCAGTAATGGTCTGCGCCAAGGCTGCATGTCAGTGGAGCTCAAACAGTGTTCTCTAATAAGGGTGTGGTTTCTCCTAAACTGAATGGGATGCCCATCTCGTGGCTCGCGTATGCGGATGACTTCCTTTTGATAGACAACACTAAAGTGGCTCTGCAGCGCCTTATTAAGGTGTTATTCATAAGACATCTTCACTTAACAATCAATCCAACAAAAACTATTATCATCTGTATGGGTAAACCGAACAGGAAGCAGGAGTCATATACCTAGTTTTGCGAAGGTAAACACATTAAGCCGCAAAAAGCCTTCAAGTATTTGGGGCATTGCTTTTCAGGTTCTGATTCTGCTCCTTTGATTAAAAACCAATTTAAGGCTAATGCCGAAGTGGCGTTAAGGCAGATGAGACTGTTAGAGAAGACATTCGGGAGATTCTCCATGAAACCTATTTTGGAGTTCTATTTGAGAAAAGTGGTACCAAGGTTAATGTATGGACTGGAATTCTTTGCTACTAACATTATGGACCTTTTGAAGGTCCTGTAAGGTATCATTTGGAGGGGCTTATTGTTTTTTTTACCCAAATGCATTCCAATGGAGATTATACGTTATGAATTTGGCTTGCAATATCTACATTCTTTGGTTATGGGCAAGAAGCTCCTTTTATGGAGAAAATGTAAGATGTCTGGGGTCTGTAACCTGTATACTAAAGCAGGAAATGATTCTACCTTTCCTTTCATGATTAGATTAAACAAGGAGGTTGAAATGATGTTAGAGGAATTGGGTATAGCCATGAGTACTCTGCTAAATAAGCCTAACAAATGTAAACCTATCATTCGTAAGACTGATTGGTCACTCACAATGAGTAAAGTGGTTGACTCCAAACTCTATAATCAAGCCCACTCTTTCTGGAAATGTTTCCCATGTATGGACATTCATTTGATGAAATACCCATCCAGGTCTATCAGAAATTCCTTCATGAGATTCAGGTTGAACGTTATTCACACCAACTATATTTTAAATATAAGAAACCTATCAGTGAATAAGAAATGGTGTAGATTTTGCAATCAGGTGGGGATGGATGAGACTCTATTCCATTTCTTGCTCATATGCCCTATGCTGATTAAGCAGAGAACCGAATATTTTGCTGAAATGTTCTCCTCAAATGTATGTGTTGACCATGACTATATTTGGTATAAAGTGAGACATGGATACTCCCCTATTTTGATTAAACGCATAATAACATTTTTAATATCGGTTTGTGAATTAAGTTAACACTGATGTTTTGCAGATCTGTTTTTGTGTTCTTTTTGCTTTTTCTGGGTCTGTTCTTTTGTTTATTTCGTGATTTTTGCATATCGTATTTTGAGAATTTTTGGATGAAATTTGAATGATAATTGTGCTTTCTTTCTGTATTTTTGAATCTGTAGTTTGGATTTTATTGTAATGGATTGTCTAAGTATTTGCTCTCTTCTTTTTAAGATATGTATGTTTGAATATCTTGCTCTATTTTTGTAAAGGTTTATAACAAACCATAAACAAATAAAAAAATTAAATTTGGAAGGGCAAGTGTCACCTTTACATCTTGATGGCTTTAGACTTTTGATGATTTTGATAATTTCTGTTGTGGTAAAAGGTCTGAAAGCAAATCATCTACTGGGTGAATGGGGGGGGGGAATCCTGGTTGAGGTTGGTTTGTTTACTTCAATTTTGTTCTGAAGGAGAGTGATTATGTCAATTAGGGCGTTTTGGACGTTAGAGCACCATTGTTGATCCTTAATACAAAGGTCAGGGGTAGAGGCAGGTGATTCCAGTTCTCGAAGTATGGCAAACAGTTCTCTGGAGCTGGATTGGGCGTTCTCGACTCTCTGGTTATAGGAGTCTCTTTTAGCTTTGTAATTGTATTAATTGTGTTATACAAAGCATTTGTTTTGCTATATGTATGTAAACTTGAAACTTTTAATGATTTCTTCCTTATATTCATTGGCTAGGTCATGGAAGTGGGCCTTGTTTACGGTTGAAGGTATTTTTTCCAATTAGATTCAGCTGACCTTTTGGCCGCACGTAGGGTTTGTAAGTCTGTTGTGAACCAAGAGTTGGTGTGCGCTATTGGTTTCGCTTTCCTGGCACTTAATGGAGCTACTTTGTCGATGGCTGCTAGAATAGTTTTGTTGCAAAGGGTGACTAGTGATTTAGGATACGTGTGGCGAACGGGAGTTATCGGCAACAAGAGGGGTAGCATGTTGTCTCGGTTGATGTTTCTCTGGCTTCTTAACGGCATTGATGGTGTGAGAAGGATTGGTTTGGCGGGTTTAGCAATTATGGCTGTAGAGGATGATATTGTGGTCCAACCATGGACAAGGGGTTTAGCTAGAATGTCAGTGACACAGTTATTGTCAGCAAGCCAATATAAGGTGCATCCTTTTTCATGAGTCAGGGGGGAGATGCGGTGTGTGAAGCCTTGGGCTGTCATCGAATTGGCGAGGAGGCATGCTTGAGTATCGAGGGGGTCATTCAGACATAGGTTAAAGTCACCCCGGATGATTATTTTCAAAGAAAAAGTTACTTACCCGTGGTAACGTTCTTTCGATTGGATGTTCCTCCAACATATTCCTCATCTTTGACATGTAGTGTCCACAGCTCGGCTGCTTCAGAAATGTTTCATCAGAGGTCACCCTGCGTGAAGACCCTCGGGCGGAGGTCAACTCTAATGGTAGGACTCGAAACTGATAGTGCGAGCCGCCAACGCCGAACATCAGGTATTCCCTGTGCTTGAGATAGATCGGCACATGAAAATAAGCATCCTGAAGGTCCAATGACACCAACCAATCCTGAGTTGGAGGGCCTGAAGGATCTGAGAAAGAGTGACCATCTTGAATTTGTCCTTCCTGGGGTACTTGTTCAAGTATCTCAAATCCAAGATGCGTCTCAGTCCTCCGTCTTTCTTGGAAATAAAAAAATAAGGGGATTACCAACCCTTGACCCTCTCTGCTACAGGCACCAGTTCTATAGCGCCTTTCTCTAGCAGGGTTAATATTTACTGCACAAGGAGCGGATCTGGAACCCTCAAAGAGTGTACTCCCGGTGGATTGTCGTGAGGCTTCTGTAAAAAAGGAAGACAGTACCTGTGGGCTTTTGTTCCCAGAGCCCCGCCTCTGAAGTAATGACTTGCAATTCTACCAGATGCTGAGACAGCCTGCCCCCCCCCACCGGTGAGCTGTAACTGAAGGCATCAAAGCGGCCTTGAAGCGGCAGTAGCAGAGCCTGATGGCAAAGAGGCTGCTGCTTGAGAGGCTTTGACACCTCTACCTCGTCCACCATGAGTAAACTTACGTTGGCCTCTTTGACTGGCCATTCCACTCGCCCTTTCCAAATGAGGAGTAGTAACGAAAGGATCTACCCCTCCATTGCTGTCCACTCGGATGAAAACGCTGAGGCTGCCTAACAGCCGCGCTCAAAGATTTTGCAGATGCTTTAGATGTCTGGAACTTCTCAAGGCTCTCATTAGCCTTGCTGCCAAAAAGGTGAGAACCGTCAAATGGCATGTTCAGAAGTCTAGCCTGCACATCCGGTGCAAACCCGGACTTCCGCAACCATGCAAATCTGCGTATTACGGTGCTCGTAGCCATGGACCTGCTGACACTGTCAGCAACATTCAACCCAGACTGAAGGGATTCACACATGGCTTCCTTGTCGTCCTTAACCAGAGCTAGGAAGCCCTCCCTTTCGGGAATATGCTCCGACGCCATAGATATGCAATCCCACAGAGTGGATGAAAATCTTGCCAAGGCACAAGAGGAGTTGGCCGCCTTCAATGCACTACTCACACCTGAAAACACCTTGCGTGTTCCCCCATCCATGCGCTTATCGTACCTATCCGGAGGGATGGTAGGGTACACAGCCTGTTTTGAAGTAGCTGTGGCTGCCTGGACCACCAGACTCTCAGGAGTGGGGTGAGATGACCGATAGCCAGGGTCGATACTGGAGGGGCAGTATTTTCTTGTCAGAGACTTGTTCACCGCTGGATTTGTCTCTGGGGTTTCCCAATTTTTAGCCACCCGGTTCTGCAGAGCCAAATGAAATGGTAATATGGTATCTGTAGGAGGACCCCGATCCAAAATGTCTAAGATCCATAAGGCGTTGGTAAGAGGAGTCGGCATGCTCACCAGGGTCTGGTCTGAACTCCAGCTCAGGAGAAGGGTCTGTTACCACTTGCATTATGCAAGGTATCACAAAGATCCTGCATCCTACTATCCTCCGAAATGAGGCATTCTGGCACATTAGGGGTCCCACACTGGAGACCAAAGGGAGCCTCACTGTCATTAGAATGCTGCTCGTCCTCAAAAATGGAGGTGAGAAATTTAAAAAAGTCTTTCTTTGGCAGAGGAGTACACCTTTTCTCAGGGAGCACAGCCAGAGGCTTCAAAGTAGATGACTTGGGCACTGCCTGTTTAGGTGGTTCCACCGTTGCCAGGAGCTGCGCTGGGAAATGTTGCACCAACGACGTCTGCGTCAACAACTGTGCCGAAGGCATCAAAGGCTTGATCGGGGTGGAGGACCCGACAGGCACTATCGACTTGCGTGGCATCGACTACTTCGATGGCATCAAGGGTTTGGACGGTTTCGATGGAGATGAAGACCGTGAGCTTGTTTCACGTCTCGAGTGATCCTTATGTGCCTTGTTCGTACAAGGCCTCAAAGGCTTACGATGAGGATTGTGCCGTTTACCCGGGCACCAAAGCGTGCGAGTATCCGCCCGAGACCGGTCCCTGCCAGCTTCAACAGAAGGCGTGGACGGGGCCTTGCCCTGCTTTTCGAAAATGTCAAGCATTTTCACCTGGAAAGCTTCCCACTATGCAGGCGTCGAATGTTTGGACGGGCAACTCATCCTCTCAGGGGTGCCACCTGAAGACGACGAGGAAGGCGACCGGCGGTGCTTTCGCCCCGAGCGCTTCGACAAGGACTAGTGGAGGGAACCACTCCTGGACCTTGAACGCTTGGCCTTCTTCCTCTGAGGAGAGTCACCCGAAGGCCCAGCAGGTCGGGACTTATGGGGCTTGGACATATTGCCTACCTTGAGTTTCCCCTTTCGTTCCCGCAAAGCCTTTCCAATCATCAACTGACTCTTGGAGCATGTATCTGTGTCATGGCCCCCGCCGAGGCACGATACACATGATGCAGATCTGTCAGTCCCGGCATTGCTTGAACCCGGACTGCGTTGTCGTCTGAGTGGAAGACGTAGACATATCAAAGAAAATCTTCACAGCAAATGCTAGAAAGTACGAGGCACGCTCAGTTTCACGAAGCAAACACGTTTGCGGGAAAAAACAGAACAGGCTACGGGTGCCGTGCTTGCTACTTATAACAACCGATGACGTCACCCTCAACGGAGGCCTTCGAGGGACATCGACCCGACGCCATCGACGCAGGGCACCCTCTGCCGGAAAACTTCCAAAGCAGCCGAGATGTGGGTACATGTCAAAGATGAGGAATACGTTGGAGGACAAAATCCATTCGAAAGGGGTTTTCTGTTAGTAGCTACGAGAGATGTAATGTCATCTTCAAAGGAAGATGACGGGCCTCAGGGTCTGTAGACAATGTGGAGAGTAAGGGTACATGCGTTTATGAGGACGATTTTCAAGGCGAGTACTTCACCTGAAGGGAAAATGTGTTCTGCAGATATTCTTAGATCGAAGGTGTCTCTAGCGAGGAGAGCTACTCCTCCTCCTTTGTCAGTAGTCCTGTCTTTCCTGTAGATCGTGTACCCTTCTGCGATAACCAGGGAGAGGGCATGGCCTGAAGCTAAGTTTCCATTATAGCAATGATGTCTAGGTTGTTTGTTTTGATAAGGTCTGCAATGTCTAGTGAGTGGGCTGAGAGTGATCTGGTGTTGATGAGAGCTCCTTTCAAGGAGCAGTCAGTGCAGTCTGTGTCCTTGATGTTAGATTTTGTAGTTATCAGTTCTTTTTGCTTGTCTATTAGGTGTGAGAGTTGGTCTGATAGAGTTTCAGTGGCCTCAGAGGTATTGCAGTGTATGACTTGTTGGGGGTGCGAGTAAGGCGGTGTCTGATGTCTATGTGAGGATGATTGTTTTCTGTCACTCGTAGGTAATGTGCTATGGCGATTTTATGGTACAAGTGTGTGAGGCTAGATGTTTGTTCCTCAGAATGGTAGAGCATGGACTATGTCAGGAGTGGGTAGTTTGAGAGCATGTGCAAAGTGGTCTAGGGTGGTCCCAGTTGGGGAGCGCCATGTCAAGAAGGGGGCTGCCTTTGGTACAAAGTGAGTTGGAGGAATATTATGTGGATTGGGGAGTGCAGTGGCCATTTGCAGTCTATGAAGAGTGTAGTGAAGGGCAGAGCTACCGAGCTGGGTTGTGCTCATCTTCCTGGTAGTGGCCAGGGGTAAGGATGGATTTGTAAGAGATTCTATATTGGACATGGTCCTTGACTGATCTAGTTTGAGGTGAGGGTTTGGTTAAAGACGTTGGGGGCACGCTTGGATACTGACCTAGGGCAGCATGCTAGGTTGAGGGTTCTTAGATAGGATTTGCTAGAGCTCTTTATACAGGCTTAGAGTCTAGAGATGGGCACACTATCTGGGCATAGAGAGCAGAGAACTAAGCATAGGCACAATATCTGGGCAAGGAGTGCAGAAATCTGAACCTGGGCACAATATCTAGGCATAGAGCGCAGAGAACTAAGCATGGACACAATATCTGGGCATAGAGTGCAGAGAACTAAGCATAGGTACAGTATATAGGCATAGTACACAGGAATCAGACACATAGGGCACTCAGTGTGGGATCATAATCATGGTTAGGTGTGCCAGTTATGATACTGCAGTGAAAGAACATTTTATATAGGTGTAAAGTTTCCACATTTAGCACACGATAGCTAGGCATATCAATGGCCTGGTACAACAGTGAGGAATGGCAGGCGTGACTGGATAGTAACTATGGAACTACTAATCAAGTTCTGAGCGGTGCCTGGACAGAGCTGCGCTAACACTGTTGTGCTGTGTCGCGGACACTGGTAATTTGGAAGGGTTCAACAGCAATCATGTTCACTGAGTCACGTAAAGACAGTTTTCCGGGCATATTTGTTTAGGCACACCAGGTTCATAATGTGGGGAAGCGCATGAATGTTACATCCATTAAGGGGGATGCGCTTCGATAGGCGGCCAGAAGGTCAAGTGTACATTGGGGGCTGGGTCGTAGGCACAGGATATGGATTAGCGTAGTGTAATGGCGAATGGGAGCAGACTTAATGCTACCTTGTGAATGATCGAGTGAGGTTAGATATTTAGAAGTGCCAAAGGTGATAGGTTAGCAGAGGCTTCTCCAATAATAGCACAATGCGAGACATGATATAGAAGTGCGTTCCTTACTTGCTTTTTGATCATGCCTCAGCAGTACCCAGGTTGCCACGGGCAGGCACAGACAGGGGTCTTGAGCGTGGGCCTTTGGAGGGGGCCGGCTTTGTGCGCCGGCTCCCGGATTGGCCTGTATGAACAGAGGTGCAACCAATCAGTGCAGCTTCATGCTGCAGTCAGGAAATAGCGGGTGGTGCAGATGCCGCGTGGCCATTTCTAAGAAGTTTTCTTGCCACAGATGTTCAGAGCAACTCAGCATACTCGTAGGAATATGCAAGCAGTTACTTCCTGCGCCGCTGCTGCAGTTGTTATTAAAGCAGATCACAATGAAATAATGGTTATGTCAGATATTTTTCGAACGATTCTGCAAACACATTGCGGCCGATCCGCAAATTAGCCCAGGAGGGCTTACCTTATCAGAAGTTAACACGCCTATCAAGGGCAGCGGTCGTGGCGTCTCGATGGTGGCATCAGGTCACAGCTACCATGTAGTTGTAGTTTGAAGAGTGGAGCCTGATGGTGTCGGGGCCAGAGCAATGGCCTTTGGAGGGGGCCGGTGTTCACCTGCCGCCTCCCAGATTGGCCTGTATGAACAGGGGCCAACCAATCAGTGCAGCTTCATGCTGCAGTGAGGAAATAGCTCTGATGCGGGTGGCGCATATGGCACAGCGGCCATTTCAAAGATTTGGTCGTGCCACAGATTTAAAGAGCAACTCAGCATGCTCGTAGTAATATTCAAGCAGTTACTTCCTTCACTGCTGCTGCAGTTTCCAGTAAAGCAGATCCTGATGAAATATTGGTTATGTGAGATATTTTTTGAACCATTATGCAAACACGTTTTGGTCCATATGCAAATTAGCCCAGGAGGGCTTACCTTATCAGAAGGTAACGCGTACATTAAATGCAGGGGTCGTGGTGTCTCGATGGTGGCATCAGGTCATAGCTGCCATGTAGGTGTAGATTGAAGAGTGGAGCCTAATGGTGTCGGGGCCAGAGCGTGGGCCTTTGGAGTTTGCCGGCGTTCGCTGTATGAACAGGTGGCCAACCAATCGGTGCCGCTTCATGCTGCAGTGGGGAAATGGCTCCGATGCAGGTGGCGCAGGTGGCGCAGATGGCGCGGCGGCCATTTCTAAGATTTGTTCGGGCCACAGATGTAAAGAGTAACTCAGCATGCTTGTAGCAATATGCAAACAGTTACTTCCTTTGCCGCTGCTGCAGTTTTCATTAAAGCAGATCAATATCAAATATTGGATATGTCAGATATTTTTCGAATGATTCTGCAAACACGTTGCGGTCCATCCGCAAATTAGCCCAGGAGGGCTTAACTTATCAGAAGGTAATGTGGCCACCAAGAGCAGCGGTCGTGGCCGTCTTGATGGTGGCATCAGGTCACAGCTACCATGTAGTGAACCACTTGAATAGATTTTCATTCAGGAACTATTCAGAGAGTTAGTCAGGCTCTTTCCTCTTCCGCAATGCAGGGTTATTACGCCAAAAGTAGGAAATGAGGGAAGCAGTACAAATACTATTTAAAAGGTTGCAGCCAGAGGTATTAGAAACAGAGAACATAGTATGCTATGAGTTTCTCACCTTCACATTCTTGTGAAACTGGCACAGTTCAAGTTCCAGTCCAATCACAAGATGGAAGACTGGTTCACAACGTTGCAAATGGAAGATGATCTGACTTGGGAATACAGCAATTTGCAACATTTATGTTAAGTTTTCTTTCGCAGGTTCACCTTTTTTGACTACCATCAAGATAAGTTTCTTTCATGTTTAGTGTTTCTTTCCGCCAGGTCTACCTGCTGTGATTACTAACACGATTCACTTCTTTCGTATTCTGAATTTGCCTCCAGTGTAAGTGTAGTGACAGACACAAAACACAGTTCACATCTTTATTTTGTATATATGTTAGACATATTAGAAATAACAATGGTTATTTACAATTGTACTGTAGTATTTATCAAACATGTTGCAAAAAAGTTGTACAAATCCAACCATGTGCAGACAGTTTTGGAGTGCAGGCCAGCACATACCTGTTTCTTCATTGCATGAAGAGAGAATTTGGGGGTACAAGATTCACATTTTAACTATTTCCCTAGTACATGGGAATAGTACAGTGACTACCTGATACCACCGAGACAAACAGAGCTCGGGCTGGACCTTCCCTTCTGCAGGCATTATGAGGTCACTATGGCCTCTTCATTGGCTTGGATGTAGATCATATAGAGCAGCCCAAAGAGGAAAGTATCCACTGAACATACTGCCGCGAGGTAACCATTGTGCCATAATGCCAGGACAATTAATTCAAGCTGCAAAAAAGAATACACCGATTAATAAGCAATACCCAATGGGCAAAGCGTCTGATAAAACTTTACAAAAAATTGTCAGCTCTGTCTTTTTATTTCTCATAAAAAAATACTAATTTATATTAAGAATTTTAAAAGGCTGCTCACTGGTGCAACATGAAAAGAAATATGTGAAGTCTGCATCTTCTACAAAGATAGTCATGCACCAGATGAACGACACAAATCATGTGCCTGAATTTTCCATTCGGAGTATCAATGATTTCTGCGCTGTGAACTATCAAGGCCACAAAAATAATTTTACAATATAGTATCTGAATTTATGTTTCAGTTGAGGAAAAAAGTCCTTTGCGTTCGTCCCCAATGGCCCTTACATTCCTCCTTCATGCTTCTTGTCGCCCACAGATCTTGCACTCTCTTTTCGAGAGGTAACAATATGGCTGGAGTTCAGGGAATGCTGGCAGCGGAGGTAGACACTCATTTCAAGAACCGTTTGGTGGTGCAGGACTGGCAGAGGTGGCCATGGCCTGTGAATTCTCATTTTCGTCCAGGTAGTTATAGAGTCACACCTCAAAGGTATATGCCATCTTGTCTGGTGGGAAAGATGTGGATTTCCTGTAGCACACCGACTCGCTTCCAGAGCACGAGGACATAGTTGCTGACATTGCACTCCTTCACAAATCCACTTGTGCATAATGGCATTGACGGCTTCAAAATGTACTCTCAAGCAGACAGTGACAGCCACATCCGGTAGGGCACACCTCCTGCGTGCAGAACCATTCCATCATATGACTGGTGTGCCCACCATGACCACAGGTCAAGCAGAAGTTGGAGGAGCCCCTGACGGCCACATGGCAGATGGCACACTGGAAAGTGAAACCCTTGCAGATGGCACATTGAGTGCCACGTACTTCACTCCGGCAGTGGCTGCAGTAAACACCAAATTCTGAGAATGGAAGACACAAAATGGAGATCAATGGGAATGTGTTAAACAATGAAAGGCATGTAGTGAACAAAATAAGAGGCGAGGGAATGTGAAGCAAAGTGAGAAGAAGCGAGGGGACAAGGCAATGAAAAAGAATTGAAGAGATTGTACAGAAAACGGCTGGACCAGGGGAGGCTTAACAATGGAGAATACACAAAAAAGTTCATAAGTAATAGAGCCAAAGTCAATTAATGTAATAAAGATAAACAAAATGAGTATAATTATATACAAAGAGGAAAAAGAAAACATTTCAAAATCATGTGACGAAGAAAACAGCAGAAATAATCCATGGTGCTTTGTTCTTACTTTCATTATTTATTAAGTGAACAATTAAAGGAGAAAAAGCATTATCATGAAAAAGGGAAAAGAAAAGTAAAAGGTGCAACAAGGGTGGATAAGGACCAATTGGGGAAAACAATTATGCTGGAGGGCAAATAACATCTTTAGAGAGCATTGTTTGATTCCCAGAAAAGGAGAACAAAAAAGAAATAAAACAATCGTTAACTAAATACAGCAGGCAATACCATGTTTCTTGCCATCTGCAACAATTCATCTCTTCCCTCGTATAATTTGTTCTGACTCATCTCAGTGAACCCATACCCCTTCACAAGTCATTACTTTCATTACTACTTACCGTGATTGACTGAAATACAAACAATACCCATTTATGTGGAAAGTACAAACATCGCTGTAAAGCAATGCATCACTGTACAATACTGTTTAATGCCCGTTTGCATCCGGCCATAAGGCGATTTATAAAGGTGTAAATAAATTAATAAATTAATAAACAACAGCATACAGTTATATGGTACACTGATATGGACACACTGGAAGGATAAACTACTATGGGTACACTCAGAAGGGCTATAAACAGCTACAGGGAAAGATTACACATTAGGGACGGATTCTTGATTAATTTCTTGGTAGATCTGCAGCTATACTCTTTGTGAAGCCATATTCTGATGCGTTTCATAAATTAATCTGACTTTACTAACTCTTCCTAACTCTATGGTTGAAACCCTGAGCCTGCCTCAGTGATTCCTTCTGTTACTTTCTACTTTAGAAAAGATACCAAGATTATTCCATTTTAATATTGTTGGGAAGGGGGGCGATCGTCCCAGGCCCACAAGCGGTTTCAAATGAGGCAGAGGCCGGGAAGTGTGTTGTAGGGGCTTGGGGGTCACAGTTTGGGGAGGTTAGTGCATGCTTTGGGTATAGAGTACACTGGTAATCAAACTCCAGCTTAGAAAGTAGCAGCCATTTTGAAATAGAGGGCTATCTCTGCACTGTAGCCAGGACAGCAGGCCTGGGCCATGAACGTGGACATAAGCGTATGCATGGGGGAAAAGATTGTAGCATGGGCACCGGTGAGAAAGGCCGGAGACGCAGAGATTCATAGACCTTTCATTGTCACATGTTGCCAGCATTCGTATCCCAAGGGGAATGTGCCCTGCAAGGCCACAAGGGGGCTGAGAGCTACCTCTGAAAAGCTATCCCACGAGAAGGAGGGCACGGGCCTCCGGCCTACCCCAGCCCCCGCTCCAAGTAGTAGCAGCCAGATGCCCCATCCCAAGACCCCAGCATTTCAAGGTACCAGTCAGTCTTAGACTACTGACCATAAAGCTGTTAGACCCCCCAATCGATCAGAAAAGAATAGAAAGCAGGGGCAGGCTGTCTTCACCAGTAGGTCACGTGATTTGTGCTGTGAAGTGCTAGGTGGGGTAAAACAATAAACCTAAAACGAGGGTGGGGAGCTTTCGAAGGGCGCCAACGTGTCTGAAATTGAGCTAGCGTTTGTGAGTTACAGTGACCTCGAAAGTATCCTCTTAGCCCTTGTCTGCAGTAACTGGTGCACAAAAGGTAAGAGATAGAAAATGTATTGTTTTAATTTCTAAATTGGTAATTACCTGTAACTTCGAGAATGGTGACGTGCACGAAGAAACCCACGTGGAAGAGGATGTACAACTGCAGTGACCAGTCCCAAGCGTGCAATCCATAGTGTTGTACAAGAGCCATTTTTACAGAATTCCTGTCTGCTCTTTAGAGTGGGGTGCGGCTCCTTGGAAGGTGCAGGCTGTTATTGGGACCCGGTGACGGAAGAGCTCGGATGAACACGCAGATTTAAGTACACCTCTTGCAAGCTACAAAAATGAAGGGCAAGAGTGAATGAGGAGATGGGGTATGCGCGAGTGAAAAGAGTAATTTGTATGCAGTTTGTAATTGATAATTTGGAATATTTTAATTGAAATGTATTAGAAATGTACTGAAATGCGTATAGTATTGTAATTTTATAAATGTGTTTAGGGTTTATTTAACCAAATACACAATAAATAAAATAAAAAATAAAAATATAATTTTAGTTGAGTTATCTTTTGAGGCTGAAGCTGCTGAAACTTGTTTGTGCAACTTTTTTTTAATCAAAGCATCAAAAGTGCAGTTGGCGTTGATGCCCTAAGAGTCTCAACCATGCTTTTTTTTCTCTGGGCATACTGCATTGATGTTTATAGTCTTGTAAGAGGGTCAGGTGGGGGAGGAGCATAACCATTTTACTGGAATCTATGCATGCACATATGTCCATGTCAAGGCCCACATTAATCCAAAATAACAACTGGCAAACCAGTCATAATACTCCAGACAAACCACTAGAAGACTGCGTATGCACAATGCATTAATCTAAAACAGATTCACAAAACAAAAATACCACCTCTCCACATATGGCACCAGCTGCACCTTTGACGGTGTGATGTAGCCGGTCATTGAGTCACGCCTATGCCCCCCCACAACCGGCCTCTGGCACAAGGGTGGCTGTATCTGCACTTGGAGTTAAGTAGTTATGTTACTTCCTGCCAAATGACCATTACAAATTAGTCAAAGTTGTCTTAGTACATGCCATACAATGCAAAACCCAGACAAACTTGACAAAGATTATTACAAGGTTTTGGATGTAGGTTGAGGTTTCTTCTGTGTTAGGTATCTAAACCTATTGTTGATATTTTGCGAATTTCCTCATGTCCCAAGAGGGACTATTCTAAGGAATCTTGATTGACATACTTGGTTGGGAATGGTCATCTCTACTCTCTGGTACGCTCCTAGCACTTCCATAGCTTCTTCAGCAATCTATTATGAGTTAGTACCTGTTACTCAGAGTTGGGCATATTGCCAATTTCGGCCAACAGTTTCTCAATCTAGGCTGAATATTCATCCAACATTGAAGCTGATGGGCTACCAGCTTCTATTTTTATTTATTTTATTTATTTATTTATAACGCGCCGAAGCTCGCAAGCATCAGGGCGCGACAAAAACACGAAAAAAAAAACAGAGGTCACAGGACTACAAAAATAGAAAAGAGGAGGACTCAAGGGAGTCCAGGCTGAATAATTAAAGGATTACCGGAAAAGTAACGTTTTCAGCTGCTTCCTAAATATGGAGGAACTGCTTTCCAGTCTGAGGTTATCTGGAAGCTCGTTCCAGAGAGCAATGGCTTTGGTGGGAAAAGCTCTCCCAAGTCCAGTAGCTTTGACTCTGGTATGGCTAACTTTAAGTAGCCCTTTTTTGGCTGATCTTAGGCAACGGCTTGGTTCATACCAGTGAAATTCCCTTTTAAGGTATGATGGGGCCGTACCGAATAGACAGCGGTGGACAAGTGTCAGTGATTTAAATTTAATACGCTCCTCTATGGCGAGCCAGTGGAGGCCTATTCGGTCGTGGGTGATTTGCTTTCGCTTGGATTTCCCGGTGATAGTTCTAACAGCGTTGTTCTGGATTATCTGGCATTGTTTACTGCAGGAGTTACTTCAACCAAGCATCAACGCATTCCCATAATCCAGTCGGGACAGAATTGTGGCTCTAGCAATGGTGGCGCTATTTTTGGCGTTGAGAAATGGGCTAATGCGGCGTAATAATCTCTGGTAGTATTGGCAGTTCTTTTTAAGGTATGAGACCTGTGCATCTGCTCCTAGTGAGGATTGCAGGTATATGACAAGTGTTTTCACTTTACTTGAGACCACAATGTTGGAGTCCTTGATATTGAATGACGAATAGACTGGGCCTAGATTGGATAGGGCTTTTGTAGATCCAAATGTCATAAGTTCTGTTTTTGAACCCTTAAGACACATCCAGTGGGCCTTCATCCAGCTTTCTATGGTATAAGAGATAGCTGACAGCCTGTTGTTGTCTGTAGTGTGGTCTCCGCTGAGTTCTATAATCAGTTGTGTATCATCTGCGAAATTGGTAAAGTAAATTCCCAACTGTGAGAGAAGGGCGCAGAGGCAACGAATATATAGATTAAATAGAAGAGGGGAAAAGTTGGCGCCTTGTGGGACGCCGCAGTCCACAGGATTCGTACTAGAGGAATATCCACCCCAGGTGATTTTAGATTTTCTGTCCTCCAGAAAGGAGGATATCTACTCAATGGCTTCCTCGGCACAGTTTCCTGCTTTTCCCAGGGCCGCACGGAGCTTTCCATGATCTAATAAATCGAATGCCGCCGAGAGGTCCAATAGGATGAGCAGGCCGGCCTTTCCTTTATCAAGGATTTCCAGCATTTTAGACTGAAAGTCGAGTAATGCCGATACCGTGCTGTGTGCACTTCTAAATCCTGATTCCTGGGGGTGTAGCAAGTCGTGCTTGTCTACGTATTCTTGGAGTTGGTGCGTGGCTATTTTATCAAGAATCTTCAGCAAGAAGTTGCAATTCGTGATAGGTCGAAGATTGGCCGGGTTTTGCTGGTCAAGGCCAGGCTTTTTAACTAATGGTGTAACTGTTACTGTTTTTAGACTGGTGGGAACAGTCCGGTCTCTAAAAGACGAGTTTACCATACGGCAAAGAAAAGGTGAAAAAATGCCTGCGTTGTCTAGGATGAATTTGGGGTGCAGTATATTTTCAGGGCATGAAGTGCAATTCATGTTGGAGAGAGTGTTTAACATGATTTCTGGTGTTATTGGTGTGAATTGAAATTTGGATACTTTAATTTCGGGGTCAGCTTTGTTAAAAGTCAGTGTGGTGTCGATGGTATTGCAATTTAAGATAGTGTCTCTAGCTTTTAAAATTTTTTGTGCGAATGCAGTTTGAACTTTTTCACAATCCGACATGGTTGGCTGGAAAGGAGGGGTGGGAGTAGGCGGCTTTTCAAAGGTTTTTAGAATTTGAAACAGCTTTCCTGTGGAGTTGGATGCACCTGTAATTTGCTTGTTATAATAGTTTTTCTTTGTTTCAATTACTTTATTTCAGATTCCTTCCATTTGTCTTTATTAAGTTCTGTGGGGGTTTTAAGCCACTGTCTTTCGAGTTTCCTTTTGGCTATCTTAAGGGTGCCTAGTTCCGCGGTGTACCAACTTTGATGGTTGGGGTTGGGGCGCACTTGTTTGTTTTTCAGTGGGGCATTCTTATCTAGAAGCTCTTGGAAGTGGTTATTATAGGTGGTAATAATAATGTCACAGGGATCATCATCTGTGGTGTTATCCATGATGTATGAGATCCCCTGCGAGAGAATATCTGGCGTGATTCTCTTGAGGTTTCTGCTCTGGATAGTTTTGGGTGTGTTGTAGAGGTGGGTTTTTTCAAATGATAGGGATAGTGTGGCTTCGATTTTATAGTGATCGCTCCAAATACAGGGCTGTGTGTTTGTAACTGTGAGGTCTACATTGTTGGTAATAATCCAATCAAGTTGGTTGTTTGAATTGATGGTAGGACCATTGTTGGCGATCGAGTAACTGATGTTGGAGAGGTTTTTTTCTAGGCTAATGGCCTCTTTGTCGATGGGGTTTCCCCTCCACCTATTTAGGTAGCCCAGGAGGAGTGTGCCTGAGTTCTTTCCTTTGAGATTGTTAAGAATATGGCAAAGGGCGTCATTAAAGTCCGATGTGAGTGATGGGGGTCTGTAGATTACAATAAAATTGATACAATTGTTTTGAGAGGGGGTGAATTTGAGATGGAGAACTTCGCACCCCGGGCATTGAATGGGACAGGTGAAAAGATGTATGTCTTGTCTGACTATTATGGCGACTCCGCCTCCCTTTCCTGTTGCTCAATTTTCAAAGTGGATACTAAAATTGGGAGGGACAGCTGTGCTAATGGTCGGACCGGTAGGTTCTTGTAGCCAGGTCTCAGTAAGGAAGAGGATATCTAGTTCCTCTTCAAGGATATAATCGTGAACGTTTTGGGCATGTTTGTTAAGAGACCTCGTATTGAGTAATGCTATTTTAAGGACCTCTGGTTTAGAGGGAGTCTTCGGTTGTTCTAAGATCGCAGTCCCACTACGACTTAAGGGTGGTGTAGCATCAGGGTGCGGCACTTCCCTAGAGTTGATGTAGCGCTTGACAAGTTGTTCATTCTCTAGGCGCTTTGCATCACTGAGTAAGTGCAATAAATTTGGAAATCCAATCTTTTACCTGAAGGGCCTGACGTTTCTTTTTCAGCAGCGCTAGTGCTGCTGGGACTTGTAGTTCAAGGTAATTGCAGGTAAGTAAACGGATAGTGCAGCAGTCAAGCACACTTTAGCACACAATCCACACAATCCAAACAAGTATGGGAGTTACAAGCGCTCTGTTGTAGAATGGTGCTGAGCTTGCTGGAATGCTCAGTTGCACAAATTCACTTTCAACACGTAATTTAAGTAATGTTGTCAAATCTAAGTACAAGATGTTACACACTAGCAACAACAAAAGTAGCAAGTCACGTAGTGACAAAATGCACAATTCCAAGATTCAAAGATTCAATTTCAAGATTTTCAAGCTAACAGAATGTTCAAAGTTACAAAGAAGGGGTGTAGCCTATGCTTCAAGCCCTGACTAACCTGGGTCAGAGAGGGGGAGAAGATGTTTTATGGTGAGCCCGCTGGGACCGGCGTAGACCGGCACCGTCTCAGAAGCGCCGGCGCTGAAGTGCCTGACGTTTCTTTTTCAGCAGCGATAGTGCTGCTGGGACTTGTAGTTCAAGGTAATTGCAGGTAAGTAAACGGATAGTGCAGCAGTCAAGCACATTTTAGCACACAATCCACACAATCCAAACAAGTATGGGCGTTACAAGCGCTCTGTTGTAGAATGGTGCTGAGCTTGCTGGAATGCTCAGTTGCACAAATTCACTTTCAACACGTAATTTAAGTAATGTTGTCAAATCTAAGTACAAGATGTTACACACTAGCAACAACAAAAGTAGCAAGTCACGTAGTGACAAAATGCACAATTCCAAGATTCAAATTCAAGATTTTCAAGCTAACAGAATGTTCAAAGTTACAAAGAAGGGGCGTAGCCTATGCTTCAAGCCCTGACTAACCTCTAAGGCTCATAAGGTCTAACCAGTGTAGGGTAGGATCCATATGTTTCAAGCACACTTGCGGGTCTCTTGCTATTCCTTCTACCAGCCGACCACTGCCAGATCATATGGTTAAACGGGAAATCTATTGGAAGTGCTTCTAGAAGAGACTAATTGATACATTAATTGTTACCAGGCTCTCGTTGTTAGATATTTTGAGCTGTTAAAAGGAACAAATGGCAATTTCCAGGGCTTATATACGCTATTGGGGCTGTAAGGTCACTTTTCCTTACTGATCGAGTTTTAAGGCTACTGCATCAGCACTTCTCAGTAAGGATGATATTCTTTTAATGGACTATTTGCCAACGGCAAGAGTTTCGAGATAATTCACAACAACGTATGTAGCTGGTGGATAAGTAATAACACCAAAGCTAAAAAGTGACATCCACACTGCTGGTGCTCTGAGCAACATAAAAGCATCTCCTTAATTTCCGGACTACTGCAATCTAAAGTCTTATTCGGAAAATATGTAGTAGTGTTTCAGCTGTATGTGTACCATCTTTTTGCACTGTTACACTTGAAAGCAATACATATTTACAAGACGCTTCCTGTGTAAGTGAAGCAAACTCACACATTGTCAGTAGAAACTCACAGAATTATTTTCAAGCACTTGTTAGTGTCAGTATTACATACACAGTTAGGGTAGGATTCCACTTTTGGGGGTTCTGCTGTCATTTTTTGGAGCCCTTGATATGTGTGTGTTTTCCCCATTGGCTTCTGGGTTTTTTCAGAATTATATTAGTGTACAGGGGGACTTCTGCTGAAGTCGCCCTGCCACTACATCCCTTTTTCACTCCCTAGGAGTATATGGTCCTGGATTTCCCATATGGCTCTGAGGCACTAGGGTGGTCTTAAGCAACCCTGTTGTGCCCTACGGTGAGTATATGCCCTTACATTGCTTTTTGTGAGGTAGGATGGGTGCAGAGTGTGTTAGCTTTTGGCTTCACCAGGGGTGCAAGCTGATGTACCGCCTTAATAGCCCAATGCACCTTTATGGTATGCAGAAGGATATTAATAGGACTTTTTAAGCCCTACTATCAGATATTTAGTTTTGGCAGGTTTCTATGGTCAGGAAAATCATGAGGCAGGCCTAGAATGACTGTTGTGCACATATGGGCTCTTTGGGAGCCCAGGATGGCACACTCTAAAATGGCATGGACAGGTCTAGCACAAAATAACAACAGGGCTTATTGGGCACAAAGGCTGGAAGGACGACTCCCTTCCCTAAACGTTAAATAACAGTAATGGTACACAACATAAACGGTTCTTTGGGAGAAAAAAACGTAACTAAAACCAAAATAAATGACTGTTGGGATATTGAGCGAAACAGATGGGGCAAGAAAATGGGCTATCTGGCCCTCAGGAAGAACACCCTGGCCCTAGCGGGGGTGCCTGTCGCTGGATGGCGACTGATGCAACGCCTATCTAAGAGGGATAGGTTAAATAGACTCTCCCTAACTCTAATCAATGTGTGTGAAGGGATGAATGTTGTCTTGCTCACAGCAGAAACAGCATTGGCCTGACAACAACCACTGAAAAAGATTCACTGCGAGTATTGTGATTAGATCTCGTAGGGAAACATCTGAAAAGCTAGCATGTTGTTAGTGGTGCCATGGGAATTTCATCTGTACTTTTATTCACCCTACAGCCTACTAATTGGCACATGGTGGTGGTTGTTGGATAAACAAGATATATTTAATTTAAAGATGCCCGTGAGGATGGGACAAAATTAAAAGGCTCACAGCATGTTAGTGTAGTTAGTTAGAGTGTACCCCCTGTAAGTGTAGGGAGTATCTAATTAGTTGTGGTGGAGCCACAACCAGATAGGTCGACCGGTTTCAATGCTACACTTTCGGTTAGACCATCTTCTTCAGGACGGATAATTTCTAAGTGTGAACGAATACATCTTCCGGCATGCCTCGGACTGAGGCTGCATGGGCGAGCTGTTTTGTCCCCTGTAGGGAGACACAAACAACATAGCAGAGTAGGCATCAAGGGTCGCAGTGTATACGCCATGCCACACACTTAGTGGCCCTGCATATTGATATGCTATGATACCCGATGATACTAGCATTCATAGCCACAAAACAAGACAATGAGCATTTATTAGCTGGTTTTCAGTGAACTAATATGTCAGTTCTAGCACTAGGTTTACTTATGCCTACTCTGCTATGTTGTTTGTGTCTCCCTACAGGGGACAAAGCAGCTCGCCCATGCAGCCTCAGTACGAGGCATGCCGGAAGATGTATTCGTTCACACTTAGAAATTATCCATCCTGAAGAAGATAGTCTCACCGAAAGTGATCCATCGAAACCGGTTGACCTCTCTGGTTGTGGCTCCACCACAACTAATTAGATACTCCCTACACTTACAGGGGGTAGACTAACTACACTCACATGCTGTGAGCCTTTTAAGTTTGTCTCATCATTATGGGCATCTTTGGAAAAAAAAATCTTGTTTATCCAACAATCACTGACATGTGTCAATTAGTAGGACTTAGGGTGAATAAAAGTACAGATGAAATTCCCATGGTACCACTAACCACATGCTAGCTTTTCAGCTGTTTACCTACGATATCGAATCACAATACTCGCAGTGAATATTTTTCGGTGGTTGTTGTCAGGCCAATGCTGTTTCTGCTGTGAGCAAGACAACATTCCTCCCTTCGCACACATTGATTAGAGCTAGGGACAGTCTCTTTTCCCTATCCCTCTTAGATAGGCGTTGCATCATTCGCCATCCAGGGACAGGCACCCCCGCTAGGGCCAGGGTGTTCTTCCCGAGGGCCAGATAGCCCACGGTCTTGCCCCATGTGTTTCGCTCAATATCCTGAAAGTCATTTGTTTTGATATTAGTTACGTTTTTGGACAGGTCTAGTTCCTGGCCCGGGCAGAATGCTAACTTTCCTGTGGGGGTGGGTATGGGTGTTTTGGCTTTTATTGGGCCAACCTTATTGGCTGACAACCCAAACCTTTTTTTTAATCCCCTAATGGGATTGGGGGCTGGCAGAAGTGAGCCCCTGTGAATGTAAACGGATTTAGGGAAAACCCTATTCCTACACTCAGTTCTGCAGGATTATTTTTAAAGGTAAGCAGGTTGGCTTACCAGCTGGACAGTTTTTCCACTGAAAACATTTTCAAACATTTTGTGATCCAGTAGGACCATACTAGTGTCTCTTGCATGTGCTCTGGTTTGCATTTTCGGGTTTTGGGTCTCCTTCATAAATCTTCCGTATCCTGCTGCTGGTTCTCCTCATCTGCTTGGGGCAGGCCTGGCATCTGAGATCATTTTCCAGGCCATTTTACCATTTACCACTAGCATCTCCAGCCTAGGGTCTGGAAGCAGCAGCCACCAGGAAGGGTGATGGGAGACCAACACCCCCAACAAATCTTCTCTGGGCCTTCCCGAGTCTCTACCACATTTGTCCTGCTGCTGGGACTATTTTGGATGCTGTAAATCCCGGTTTGCCTGCTGAGCCGCGAGGTCCTGCCCTGTGCAGGCACTTGCGCCCTCCAACAGGCATTTCCATTGCGAATTCCACTTCTGGATGGTGGATTTCACTCCTGGGGAAAACGATTATTCGAATTCTGGCCCATCGGGGCCCTTGTTGACTCAGGGTTCAAGTCCCTTGGTGACCAGAACCTTTATTTCGTCCTGTAAAAAGAATTCTGCCTTCCTGGAATGGCATTTTCAGGAACCAACAACTGAAATACTTACCTGTGGGTCCAGGGTTGGTGAGTTGTTCCTGATACTCATGCTACCCTCAGTGGTCCCTGTGGTAGAAGATCCTTGCAGACAGACATCAACCCCAATTGCTTACATTGGAAGCTGGGTCCTGTTTGGCTGCATTCTATCCTGGGACAGCTGGGTCTGGCCCTGGCTATCTTCTGGGGGGCGGGGTCTTCTCTGGTGTCCCTTAGGATGGCTGCTGCCATCGCTGCACCTGTGGGGTGGAAGTGGAACTTACCTGGCTTTTTTATCATAACCACAGGTTAGCCTGCAGACTTGGTTCCATTGGTTTCTACAGGATATTTTTTACAACACTATAACTCTGACAAACGACACTGAAGTACTTATCTAAAATTACATTTTTCGAGGGTCTCTCTAGAGTCCCTGGAGTTCTCCATCAACCCCTCAAAATTGTTGAGACTATGCCCGATTTTGTAGGGATTTTTAAACATATGCATTACACTCCTCCCTCAAAATATACACTGTATCAATGTGTGTTACTGGTTTCAATCTTTGGAGTGTACAATGACCCTATGTGCCTAGGTATTGTATATCCCGATAGGTTTTTTACCTTAACTATATCCTGGACTTTGGTAGCCCTCCTGGCATTGTTGGGTGTTGTATACACACGTTTTTATAACTGTGTGTTTTGGCACTGTGTTGTACGCATATGTATTGTGTGTAATACTTACCTATAGTAGGAAACCTGTGACTGAATTCTGGATGGGTTCATCGATCCTAATTATGATGGTAATTACTATGTATGGTATTGTCCAAGTGTCTACTCTTACTATACCGCTTAAGGAGTATATTTGTATAATTTCTGCCACCAGGTTTGGGGCTTGCATTCTATGTGTAAAAAGTGAATTAGGCCTTTACTAGCCATTTACGTTTTTTAGATATACACTATTCCCTGCTGTGTGTTATGTTTCACCCAAGTACTCATTTTGCCTAACATAGCTATTGTATGTGACACCTTGCAATTAGGGTGTATATTTTTCAGTATACCACTGTGGTGTATTCTTTTGTGGTGACTATAGGGAATAATTGTACTTCCCTGCCCGATGTTCTCCCTCCTGAAGTTCAACCGGATTACTCTGCTACGCTTACCAGAAGAGAGTTTGTCTTTACTTTGATGTGATGCACTATTCTACCATTAGGTTAGATGGTTATACAGCCCTAAAACAGAGGGTTGAGCAAAAACCTTCCTAAAGGTCTGGCACATGGAAGTAGGCATCCTGATGATACAGTAACATAAACCAGGCTTGCAGCTTGAGAGCTTGGAGGGACTGAGCCAAAATGACTACCTTGAATTTGCCTGCAATACAAATCCATGATGGCACACTGGCTCCAGTCCTCCTTTGGCACCACAAAATAAAGGAAGTACCCACCCTTTCCCTACATCAAGACTGGCAAAAATTGTAATCACCCTTTGTGAGGGGTTGACCTCTTCCAACAGAGGAGGGTCTGGGGCAGGACGACAAGGGGTCCATCCTTTGAATGCTGAAAGAAGGTAGTAATATGTGACAGGACCTGAAAGGGCCAGGCATCAGAGCTGGAACACAAATTTCTCGACTTACAGCAACAACATCCCCAACCCCCACAGACCAGTAATATGGAACAAGACCAAATTACAGGAGTTTTAGACCTGGCATTGCTGAGGACAAAGTGTATTCAGAAAATGTACCTATCTAGGCCCCTCTGTTCACGTCATTAGTGAGGAATGCACCATTGGGTCTGCTTGCAGCAGGGCTTTTGACCCATGCCCTGTGGGCAAAGGAGTGGAAGAGTCTAAAAGGCTATCCCCTGGAGGATGATTTAATATGATATGACATTTATAACGCGCCTATACACAAGTGTTTCGAGCAGCAGGTTGTTGTATAGCTAAACAAAGGGATTTGCCTGTGGCCTTAGAGGTTTTAAATGCCTTCAAGGACTCACCAGCCTTGGACCAAAACAGTATCACTGCCATATGCATGCCACACAGTGTAGCCCAAACGTTTGTGGGAAACCCTGATTACTTCAACCAGGAGTGCCAATGTGCCTGTGCCCATGGACTGAGCCACACATTAGGCTGAATCAGTACCAAACATCTGACAAGCCTCCCCCTTACTGTCCTGAACCAGAGAGGTAAAATCCGCAATCTGAGACATTCAAATGTTCTCCAGCTTCAGAGATGAAACTCAAGAAGGTGTGAGTGTACTTTAGCATGGCACAAGTAGAGATCATAGCCCGCAGAGCCGGTTTGCCAAGGGAAAAGAACTTGCGACCCATGGCATTGAGCTTTTTGCTCTGCCTGTCAAGAGGCAAGAATGGTAAAGGCAGCAGCCTTTGACCGCACATTAGAGGTCTGGGCCACAAGGCCCTCTAGGACGTGTAAGGAAGGCATGGTATTAAACAGTAAGACAGACAAAAGTGATCGCAGTTCAAGGGTGTTTATTGAACTGCAATTGGGTTTGAAAATCGCTATCTAAATCTAAAGATGGGAGCAAGCTATGACCATCAAATAACAATATCGCAGTCCTAGTGGCGTGAAACAACCTGGTCGGGTAAGTATTTGCCTCCAGACAGGTAAGTCATTCACGCAAGTTTATTCCTTAATGTTATGCTGGTCACCATAGGCATGCATAGATGTTACGTGAGCGACACCGGCACATCCCACCCGGCAGTCCCCAACTCCCAACCGCCTCTCCTGGAACCCTCACACGCAGCCCACGTCACGCAGTCCACACGCGCACCTGCAGCACCAGCACCACGTGCACAGCAGTGCTGAAGGTACATTACTACACTTCTCCTCCCGTACACTTAAAAGAGAAGATGCACAAAAGCTACATTACTACACTTCTCCTCCCGTATAACTTAAGTGATAATACATCACTACACTAGTTCCGAGCTGGCCCTCAGAACCCACACCCAGACAATCCACACAGCTAAATTCCTAACATTCGACCGCCAACAAGCACAACCCCCATCCGCCGAGCTGCACCTCAGGGTCTTAGGTCTGCCACACCCAAGCACAGCCCAGCTCCTAGAGCAAACCGACCCGCTACTGAAATAGGCCCCTGCATACCACGCCACCAGCCTCCGCCATACGATGCCAGGGGAGCACATCTCTCGAAACCACCAGTCCCTACACACCCCTAACTCCTCAAACAGTGTGGCCCCAGACCACTGCCACTGACGATGCCAACCAACTGGCTTGCCAAAACCACAATAACGCCAACAACAGAGCAAAGAAAACACCTTTCTGGGCCAACCCGGCTACCCACAACTTGAACTACAACCAAAACGAATTGCCTCCAGACAGGTAAGTCATTCACGGGAGTTTTTTCCTTAATGTTACGCTGGTCACCATAGGCATGCATAGATGTTATGTGAGCGACACTGGCACATCCCAAACCGGCAGTCCTCAACTCCCAACCGCCTCTCCTGGAACCCACACGAGCAGCCCACGTCACACAGTCCACACGCGCACCGGCAGCACCACTACCACGCGCACAGCGGCGCAGAAGATACATTACTACATGGTGTCTCGTCAAAATAAAAGGGTCTATACTAATAAGCATATCGCCAATCCTTACTTCTAAATATAAATAGTGTGGGAAACAATGTTATGCAAAAGAAAAGTGTTCAAGAAATGAGATGTCGGGATATTCAAGTCGTTGGCTTCCCCCTTCCCCACGTTTTCAGCACGGGACAAGGCGGCACACTCAAGCTTAGCAAACTCTCTGGCTTCTCTAGCACGAGGATGCAGTTCAAGAATTGAACATCAGGGCCGTCTGGGCCAAACTCTCTTTGCCATTGAAAGTCTCTTTTTCAGATGCAATACAACAAACAACAAAGGTCCTTTCTCCTTAGGGTTTCACATGTACACATTCTTGGCTGATTTTCTGTTCACCCCAGGTCCCAATCCGCTGGGCTCAGACCCACCTTCTTAGGATTTCACACTTACAAATCCTCTTGTGATTTTCTGTCCACCTTGGGTCCCCATCCGCCGGGCTCAGACCCACCTTTTTAGCATTTCACACTTACAAATTCTCTGGTGATTTTCTGTTTTCCTCGGGTCCCCCTCCACCGGGCTCGGACCCACCTCCTTAGGATTTCATACATACAACTTCTCGGGTGATTTTCTGTTCACCCCGGGGCACCCTCCATCGGGTTCAGACCCTATTTAACACAAAGCTTTCAAATGATCTCCCTCGGCTGTCTCGGACCAACTTGATCAACTTTGCCACCAACTTTCTTTACTGTATCAACATCGAAGACTTTCAATTGTGTGCAGGATTTTGCTTGAACCATCGCAGGACCAATTCGATTCACAATTCTCTTTCACTTTTCAGCTAGATCCCTTATGGAGACCTTCAACTGAGCACACATGTGGTGCCGGACCACTCTGTCAAAGGTATCGCATCTTTGTTTCAAAGTTCAATCACTCATCAACAGTTCAACTTTACTTGCGTCTTTTATACACGTATTTCAAACAATGTTTGTTTCAGCGCTCGTCATACAATGTTGCCGCTTGAAACCTTGGCTTCAACACAGTCTGGTTTTCTATCGGTCGCCGCAACTCACAGGCTGTGTTGATTTCACTGACGCTGCTTTGTTATTGGAGCCAAGGACAGAACCATGGCGGCTGATAATTCTCCCCGCCTTGATTGACGCAGGAGAGTCCCAGGTATCTTTGACACACAATTCAGAATTCTTCAGCCTGTTTCCCTGGTCTTACGCTTTCCAATCTCGAGGGCTTTTGAAAGCAATGGTTCCTTGTCGAAAAGGTTAAGGGAATTCTTCCCTCCATGCAATCCCCTTCTGTTTCGCCGTTTTTTTCCTCTTGTTAAACTGCCATCTTGGAACTGCTGTTTCCTCGGGTGCTTTACCTTGCTCAGAGGGTGCTCTCGTGCTGCGCCTTTTATCCGTGTGAGGAAGCTTAATGGCAGTCAGGTGTGTGTGATGGTCAGTAATTGCCTGACTGTTGTAATAGGAAACGTCAGGTATACGGCTCGATGTTAGCTCTCTTTACTCTCATAGCGGGCTGTCCGTGAGAAAGTGTTCATGTTGTAAAGGGGGGTGGTGGGTAGAGTTCCTGGGATCTGTAAAATGAAACCAACAGATTAGTAGGAGCAGGACAATACATCTTCGCAAGATCCTGGTTCGCAGCCATAGTCAAAGCAGGTTTTAAATAATTAGCTTTCACAGAGCCAGCAGCAGGACGATTAAACGGAAGAAGCATCTCTGTTAGCAAAGCTTTTTCTTTTTGCAACTTGACCTGACTTTGAAGAAAAAAAGCTTTTTTTTATCTCCACTTACCTTGCTCAATTCCCTTATTTTGGAGGCACTGGCCGCCCTTTATGGTGACCAGTGCAGGGGGATAGTATGCACAGTATACCCTTTCGTGATTCCCGTGTTTTTAATGTAGCACAAGTCACCTAAAAATGAAGCACAGCAAGGGTATTTTGTACCCCCTTTCTCCCCTTTTCTTTTTTTTCTACAACATCTTTATTGCTTTTTAGATGTGTTTAGGACAGGCTGGTGGCAGTGAACAGGGTTCTACTTATTTTTCCTGTGCACCATCTTTTTTACAGCATAATGCCACTTCAAGTAACATATACTCAACATGGCCGTGCCACACGGGATACACTCTGTCCTTTGGCCATATTGTTATTTGGCCTTCCACCTGCCCTCTCAGGTTTGAAAAAGCTACATAACGTATGCCCTTTTAGTGATCTGTCTTGGATTCACAGGCAAAGAGTGTCTCTCTGACCTGCCACAAATCGAGGTTGGGACTTTCTGGTCCCAACCAACATCCATGCCAGAGCAGTGCGGATGCTGGGCAGATGTGTGATTTGAGGCTGTCCTGAATGGCCAGACCTAACCAGTTTCAATGGAGCAGTTCCTTGCCATTGTTGGGCTGGGGCAGCCACCAGTCCAAATCTTGGACGAGAAAGGGAGTCCTGAGGACAATCGTGAGTTTGCCCACTGGAGATATGACCCATAAGAAGAGGAAACTGGGCTGAAGACAGAATACTGTTCCTATGGACATCCAGCATTTCAAAAGCCATCGCCTGGTGAAGTTCTGCTGCTCTTGCTACAAACCTAATAGGCCATGGCCAGTGCTGTCACCCATACACTGGTGGGCCAATCAGTCCAGACCCCTGCAACAGAAGCCCACGATCAGAGGACTTTGGAAGTGTCTTTGGATCATCATGTGATCTGCTTATCCTCTGCAAAGGCCTCTCCATTGCATTGGTCAATGTTCTGAGCTGAAGATTGTGACTCTGCAGGTAGTTGACAGGAGGCCTAAAATCGCCTCTCCTGATTCTTTTCTGGATGAAGAGGAACCTTCTTGAAGCTGTACCTGTACCGCCACCAGAAATCTCACCTGGTGACCTTGGTCTGGGTTCATTTGCTGCTTCCCTGATGTACTGTGCCCTGGAGGTTTTTTCATGCCATGGTATCACGTGTGGCTGCCGTCCTGAGGCGTCTGGCCTGGCCAGCTGCAAATCTGTCCGAGCCATCCAGAACTGGAGATCGAAACCACTGTGTAGCTGGACCCAATTCTGACCCCATCTTCAGCCACTTTACCTGTTGCACCTTGGCCTCCGTCAATGCGACCAACAGCAGAACAGTGAGATTGTATGGGCACAAATTGCACTCCCTAACGCACACTTGCCAGGCTTTTCGACAAATAAGAAACAGGTTGGGCACAAAGGGCCCAAAGAAAATACTTTGTTGGTTTGGCATAAATCCGTCCAGTCCATTTTTTCTAATTTGGCATAGAGCGGGGTGCGCCCATGTACGCAGAAAGTTAGTTATATCTCCCATTATGCATTACTGGTCCCAAGGCTTTTTATTTCTGAAAACTCACCGTTATGCACTTCAAGATTCAAGATCTGAATTAATTTGTGAAACTGACATAAAATGATATAAGTGTGTGAGAACTTTATAGGGCAGTTTTAAGGATGGGAGGATGTGGACATGGTATATTGCATGCCCCTGTTTACGCATGATTGCGCAAACCTGGAAAGAAGACCACAGTGGCCTTTTAAGGTCAGCAGTGGGGTGTAGGCTGGGTGGGTCGGAGACTGGTAAGGGGCAAGAACAAGGGGTGAGGGAACAGGGAGTGGAGGGTTCAAGGCTGGTGGAGATAGGGAGGTCAGAGCGGGGAGCAGAGGGAGATTAGGGGATATATGGGTGTCTCCCGCATGACATAGGTCAGGACGGGTGGGGCAGGATGCAACCAGGGGTTTCCACTGCATGAAAAAGGGCAGCGACGGAGCAGCAGCCCACAGAAAATGTTTCCTTGCAGCTCCAATGATGTCATCGACCGATTGGAGCTGCAGTTCACCCCTCTGGTGGCAACAAAACAAATGAAAAAGAAATCAGAAGCCAGACTGATGGTGGAGAATATACATCTTAGATGAGAAATCTATGGGAGGAAGGTATCCATTAGAAACATGGGTACCCTGGTACTTGCGTGTTATGCAAGTATTGCTAAGTGCTGTAAACTCTGAATGCAGATTTAATACCAAGCCTTGACACCTTGAACTCGTGATGAAAACCATCAATGACAAAAAAAGTATCTTGTGAAACTGATGCGGTGGTGAAAATATTTCTCTTTTAGAAGTTGATTAATAATAACATTTAGATGTATTCGCTGTGCGAAAGGAAAATGTTCTGTAACGAGGCACTGCAATGTTGGCTTTTGTTTAAACATGTTGCCAGGCAGAAGGCTGTAGTATGGGGCCTCTATGTGCAATCAAATAAAATAAAGAGTATACTGTCTAAGGAACTCTGGAGGGTCATACTGGCTCCCTGGTTGCGTTTTGCTGCAAAGAACAAACCGACCTTTTAAAAACAAAGTGGCAGTTAACTTCTGCATAACCGTGTTACAAGCAGTGTCTCCCTGGTGTCGAGTGCGTGCCCAGTGCGCCCCGCAGAAGACCCGCCCCCCAGAACCCGACCACCCGCCGGCACCAAAAGCAGCATCCGCTACTGGTTAGAAGCAATGGCTGAGACACTTGCTTGAGGTGTTCTGGCCATTGTGTGGCCTGAGTCTGTACTCTTGTGTCTTTCCCTGGGGTGATCACTGTTATGCTGGCCTAGGTACTTATTCGTTTGATGAGCACAAACTTCTAATAGTCTCCTGTGAGTGTTCTAGTTTGTAAACCTGTTAACAGGTTGTAATGTCATTTCTTCATCCTATTTATCATTTTCAAAGGAATCACCATCTTCCTGGCCAAAGAAGGTATTGTCGATACCGCACATGTTAATTACATTTTGCCAGAACTCCACATCAACCGAGAAGTTTGGAGCCATGAATTTTACAACAGAATCGCTTCTGGTTCAGACTGCTTGGCGGAACAGCTCTTGCATGAAATGTGTATGTCGAAATAAATCTTACACCTACTGAAACCCCTTAAACAAATAGCTAAACCTTGGTGGGAATTGCGTTTCTTTTTTGGATTGACTTTTGCTCTACTTATGTCGATTTCTCGAAATGCAGGTGAAAGATTAGCCTTCGCTGTCATTCCCCCAAGGAATGCTCGCCCTTTTCCCGAGCTTTCCCTCTCAGTTCCACTTAAACGCATCGAGCAAAGCAGCTTCGTGCTCACTTGCCCACTGGGTGCTTGGACAGGTGCAATCAATCAAAATAATAGCCATACCGAAATACGTGGCAGGGAATGGGAGCATGTTGATGTTGCGCTACAAGTGCCAAACAAGTGAAACATCTATTTCATTGCTAATAGTTATTTTGTAGTTGCTAAAATGACTGAATATAAGTCTGCCTTTATACAATGGTATGGAGCTAGTTTCCACTCATGGATTCGGACTACAGCTTGCAATTGCTGATCTTCTGGAAGACAATCCACAAAATCAGAAATCATCAGTAAAATCATTCCATTCATTCTGTGGCATTGGCTGCTCATTGTGCCAATGGTGTAATACACAGGTCTTCTGACACAGCTATAATGACACCAAGAATCCGTGGTTCATGTAGATGTTTATGCCGGATTGCAGCAGCTTCTAAGCACTGTCACTATTAGCACCCACTTGCACTACTCAATTTATCAACATGGAGGTAGGGTTTTTTTGTCAAGGGCTGAGTCGGTCTGACTGAGGAATCAAGCCCATGGCCGTTGCATCGACATGATCCCAAAGCCAGCGCTTGTTATGGCTCTGTGTCAACGAGCCAAACCCCGCTGGCTACCGCAGAGTCATTGCAAAGATTGAAACAGTCGGTCTGTGCGTGTTTCCGCAAACACAGAGGGTCAGTGGAAGACTACATGTATTTCTTTTCTGGGCTAGAAGGTGCAGCTTTCATTGAGCGTGGTGCTAAAACACGTGCATGATGCTGGCTCAGACACATTTTATACAGCATAAGCCTTTGCTTCTTTTCAACTAGTGACTCAATGGGTAAAACCTTACATGGACGATGGCTCATCATAAACGTTGGGGGGGTGTGGGGGAACACCCTATTATACAACTCTCTATGAATGTGATCAAGTGTGTACAGGGGTGGCTTTGACGGGATAGAGCCCACATGAAAGGAATTGTCCACAGCAGAGGCGTTGCTGGGGGCGGGGATGAGGGGGCTATAGCCCCAGGACTTTTGGTTGTAGCCCCAGATAGAAGTTCAGGGGCTACAACCAAAAGGCTAGCTAGCCCCGAGTCCCGACATTCCCTACATTAGCATAGCCCCGGATCCTTTCCAGACCTAGCAACGCCCCTGGTCCACAGCACTCTAAGTCAATGTCTTCACAGGTTTTCTTTGAGCCTTCGCCTCCAGATCAATTGTATACAATTGCTCATGACAAATCATCGGTGTCTCTGAAGTCCGGTCCACATCAGTTTGTCACAGTGCCAGTGTTGCAGTCATCAAGACCTGAGCTATGGACGTCAACTTAACTGTGGACAACGTTGACCTGGGTTTTCATTGTAAATCCCTGTTCATCACCACTTTTAAACAAGATGTGCAGTAGTTTGCTTCAATACTTATGTATGTATGAAAAAAGCATGTTTCAAGTATTTTATGCCCCACAGCATGGCTTACTTTTTTTAGACGTATTTTTCGAAATCACAGGATGGTGGATTTGACATCACTGACTATTTTCTGGCAGCGTCCAGGAAAATGCTCGTTCCCTTGGGACCTGTGCCGGCCACAAAGGGGCAGGTGGTGAGACCCTGACCTCAACCCTGTGCAATCCTGAGGGGACCGTCAGTCAACACAACGCTGCCCGGTGAGTTTCGTGAAAGCAGCGAGAAAGAAACTGGAGAGCATGCGTGTGACTGTAGCGGAGCAGGAGAAAGGCACAGAATATAAAATGGCACAGTACGAAAAGCAAGCAATAGAAGGTAGAAAGGTTTTGAAGCTGAACGCAATTGGAAACAAGTGCGATAGACACGAAAGTGAAAAGCAAAAAAGTGTATAAAGAAAGGAAAGGTGTAAATGAGCATTGGGAGGACAGAAAGCTGTGGAAAAAGGGTACAAGTAACCCACAACGAAAAGGAGGGTGCAAGTGAGCACCGAGCAGACAAGAGAAGTGTGCAAGAGACACAGGAAGGAAAAGGAAAGTCTCAGGGGCATGGAAAAGGTGAAAGCAAGCAAGAGGCAGTGCAAGTGTGCAATAGAAAGCAAGAAGGGTACAAGTGTGTACAAGAAAGTAAGAAAGGTGCAAGTGTGCACACGAAAGAAAGCAAAAGACACAAAGGAGAAGAAGAAGGGATGCCGGAAGCACCTGGAGGTTAAAGGCTCAAGAAGGAAGAGCAAGGAATAAAGATAGGGGTTACAGATTGAAGTGGTCACGCCTAGGAGGAGTAAAGAACCAGGTGGTTTTGAAAGTCTCTGATTGTGCCCCAGAAGTGCAGTGTGTATGAAATAATTGTATTTCAAAAGGAAAGGTACATCCTAACTTGTATTTGAAACTGAAAAGGGGCCTAAGCTTGGGGAAGGGAACCCTGAGAGGCCTGACTAAGAAAGCAAAGTGCATCCTGATAAAACTGAATTTGTGTTGGAAACTGAAAGGGGATTGAAGCTTGGGGAAGGGAACCCTGAGGAGCTTCAAAAGGAACTGTTTTATATTTCTTTTGTGGTGTTTGGAACTTGAACACGTTGAAACTTGGGGAAGGAAACATCGAGGAACCCAAAGACATTAAAAAGTATTGAAGAGTATTACAAGGGCTTGTGGAGAAGGTTTTATGAACAGCCCTGTTTTAATTGAACTCATTTTTGTGAAACTGACCAACCTACACTTTGTGAGAAAACCACCTGAAACCAACCTTGATTTTCTATTTTCTGTTGAACCACTATCTTTTTCTTTGTTAAAGAGCGAGGGCAAGCATAGGTTTAGACACAGACAGATTTTTAATTTGGACTTCGACAGCCCTTAGAAACATCAGTTAAGGGAACCATCCCTTTAGTGTTAGGGCCAGTTAGGCATTACACCAACCCAGGAACTTTAGTAAATAAAGGTTTTGGAACTAACATCTTTGAGTCGGTGTCTCTCTTCATACCATGCCTGTCTGACAACCACTATTGAGGAATGATACTGCACGGCTTTTAAGAGTTCTTGAGATATAGTAAGAATCCTCGTACAAAGTTACCATTATGTGATTTTAAGAATGCACAAGATTTTCCCTGCCTAGCTGTCTTCTTTATGAGTAGTGTCTTTTGCAAGAACTTTCTACATGCATTACCAACCCTGTTAGGGAGAATTCTCAGAAATGTGCTAATTCCTCTCTACCTTAGAGACCCCCATCACTTTTGCTGGACTGTAGGACTTTTTAATTTTGAACCTGGATAGAGTGAGACCTTTTTCCCACTCTCTCATGTATTTTTATGTGATTTAAGCTCTGTGTTTCTTGTGATTATGGGGTCTGAAACTCCATAGGCATCATCTTTGCATTGTGTCACAAACCACCTTCAGTGCAGTGTCACAGCAAAGTCTCTTAGATTTCCCAAAGGTTTAAATAACTTCTCTTGGATAAACTCAGGTTTCCAAGAGCAGTGAAGTGAAATTGACTTTACGTGCATATTGTAACTTTCTAGACCCAGCACACACTATCTTACCATAGGGTGCTGGAGGGGTTACTTAGTATCCCCTTTGTCTAGTTTCTCAGGTAACAATTTTATGTTACCCTTTCTACGATTAATGGCTGGTGGCTCTGGTTTATTTTTTACAACCATTGTGTGTTTTTAGCGCGGGCTGCAATTGCAGCCTTGGTAAAGCACCCATGGGTGCCCATTTTGTCAAAATGGCACTCGTTTTATTTCGCCATTTCTTGCTGGAAATGTCCTTCATGAGAATTACTCTGCGCGCCAAACAAAGTTTTGTCCCTGTGTTCGTTTCGTCTTTGGCGGGATTCGCGAGTGAAGCCCGCCTCTGCCTCCAGTATGTCTGGCAGGGGCAGGAAGTGAGGGAGGTACCCAAAACTCCCTGTACTTAATCCCCTTGGTTACAGGAATGCACCCTAAGGTGATTGGCCGGCTGGCTGTCCGGCAAGGACAGCCACCCTGCTGTGTGATTGACAACTAGGCTGGAATGGGGAGAAACCTGCATAAATGGAGAGGCTTTTTGGCTTGGAAGGCAGAGTCGACTACTGGATGAAGGAATCCGAAGGAGGACTTGGAAGAGATGCCTGCTGCAACTCCTGGATCGCTGGTTTGCCCGGTGAAGCCCTCCTGCTGTGCTGAAGCACTCAATTCGCCTCGACTAGAGTAGCCTTGCAAGAACGACTTCTCCCCTTGAGTTGGTGGGACCAATCAACTCCAGAGTGAACTTGTTTGAACATCCTCTTGGAGCTGGCTGTACTTCCACTGCTGCTGTTGCTGGAACCAAAGTGCCAGGAAGAGGAACACCAAACAGAGTGCATCACTTTTAAGATGTACCTGAACTGCTGGAAGATCCTCCGGACTCCCAGTAAGCATGACTGACCAAGCCTGACCCACCTCAACAGAGTGCTGGACCCCAGATGCGAGGAAAGTCCATAGTGGTATCTGTGCGACCGCGGTTGTGCTAATGGCTGAGACGCGGGGAGCGGACACTGCGAAGTGCTGATGAATAGAAGTTTGTCCTTTTCTGTCGCCGACCGTCCCGTTGTGTTGCAGGAGTCCTCAGAAGTCCTGCCTCTTGTCCCCATGACTGAGGCACAGGAACAACAGGATCTGCAGAGCCACACAGGAACAGAAGCCATCTGGAATCATTTCTTCTAACCAAAGGTTCTGTACAGTCTAAGAGAACTTACCTCTTGTTGTTGTAGCCTTACTTGATCTCAGTTGAGACTTGTCTGGGTTGCTTCTGTAGAGTTGCTTGCATCTTCTACCTCCCACAAGCCTCCCAGCTGGTGGCCCTACATTGAGTCTACGTTTTCTACAAAGACTTCTAAAACATTGTGCAAGACTTTCACTTACCTACAAGAAGTGCTTCAGCTCACTCAGACTTTTGCTGAAGTGACATTGGCTGGCTTGGCTCTCTGAATAACCATTCTTTCCTCTGACATTGTGTTTTACCTTTCCTTCCAGGAAAGGCTTAATCTGCTTTGCATTGGGGGTTCAAAAGTACTTACCTGCTTTAGAATAATTGTGTGATCCCTTGTGTTATTCTATAACCTTTTTCTTTGACATACTAAGAGTGTGTATTTTGGAGTGTATTTGTGTGTTACTGATATATTGCCCCCTTCTGAAGAAGGCTTATTCAAACTGACTGTTAAATAAATTAATAATTGTTTAATCAAGAAACCTTGAGTATAAGTGTTTATTTGGATACTTGTCACTGTGAATCTCTGTGTAACTGCCCTACTGCTCACATTGACCCCTCTTGAGATAAGCCTGGCTGCTCAGCCACACTACCAACCAGTGTAGTACAGACTTCTACCAAAGGTTGGGTTCCTATTACCAGGAGGACAAGGTTGTTGTAGTGCACCCAAAAGGTACTGCTCCAAATCTTGCCCAACAAACCCATATCTTTGTTATCAGGCAGTTAACAAAACAATGAGAATATGAATTAAAATGATCCAAAATTGTCATCTTCAATAGAGACAAAGGACAATGCTGAAAGGCGAACTCTTTCTGTGGATGACCAACTGGAAGCCTGAAGAACAGACTACTTCCCTTCGGTTACGTTCTTTCTAGTGGACAAAGTATTTCTCCTCTTTTGAAATAATAAGCAGTCGACACAGTCGGCACTGGAAAACCTTTGAAAGACACCACGTGGCGCCGATCGGCTCCGCTCTTGACCGCTTCATCTCACTGGTCTCATCTCGTGCCATGACGCTGGTGTACTTGAACAGAGGCATCAGCTCCATTTTCCTCAGTTCCGCTTACAAATTCGACAGAAGGGAGACATCATTATAAAGGTTAATCGTCTTTTTATATTGCAATTGACTTCATAGGGCCATTCCGTTAGAGGGGAAGGTGAGTGGGCGATGAGGAAACTGTGGGAGGAATACTGTGTCCAGCAGAAACATTACCAAAGGTAAGTGATTGGTTCTTCTAATGGACACATTTTCCCCACAGATTCCTCATCTTTTGAATGACTCCAAAAGCTGTTCATTATGGGGTGGACTGGGGTACCGAACTAACATACTTTGAAGGAGACTTTCCTACAACGGCATCATCCTTGAACATTAAATCTAGAAGATATTTTGAGAACGAATGAAGTAAGGTTCATGTTGCCGCACAACAAATGTATGAGCCATGAACTTTTTGTAGAGCAGACGTTGCTTCCACACGTCGAGTGAGCTCTGATGCCCTCATGTATTTGTTTGCCTGCAAACTCGTGGCATGATCTTATACATAAAAGTATTGTACGGGTACAGATGTACCAGTCTGACACAATGGCGGTATGGTGACTGGCAAAGACTTTTATGTAACCAAAAATGAAGAAGAAACCTATCCCTCCCAAACTCTGAGGGGTTTTTCCCTATCTCTAATAAGGAACTAAGGAGTCGGTCAGAATGTCCAAGTAAATGTCTTCACTGTCGTGTCAAAATGCCTACTTCTATCCCTCACATTTGTAACTAAAAAGAAAAGGGTTGTGGATCTTCTTGTTAGAGAAGAGTGGCTCCCTTCTCCTGGACAATGAAGCACAGTTTCCAAAGTACGAGACATTTTGCCTGTGAGAATAACTCCCTTTTCCAGGTCTCAGTTCTTTTCTGAGGAGGAAAACGAACTTTCAGTTCACAAGGGTTGGGCGAAAGGACTCCCTTCTTCCCAAGACCATCTCAGCCCTTAACAATTCTCAGCTTTTACCAATTCACAGTTCAGTATTATCAGAGGGGCGGCCTCCCCTTCCCATGGGTTGCTTTGCACCTCAGTTCCCAATTTACATGAGTTCCCAGTCTTATGAGTTGGGCCACAGACCGGTGTATTTATCTTGCCTTGGAATGTTACACCTGGTTTATCTCTCCTGCAAGGCACTGTCACTATGAAGATGATTTGGCTTGATTTTCATAAAAAGGGTGCAGGTCCCAGACCCACTATATTCTTCTCTCTTGGTATTGTAGTCCTCATTCACTATCCTGCCAGGTACTGTGACTGAAGATGATTTTACTTGATCTTCACAAAAGGGTGCAGGTCCCAGACCTGTGGGATTGTCTCCACTTGGTACTGCAGTTCTTTTTCATTAGGGGCTTTAGCTCTTCCGCCAAGGGCTTCCCTTCTGCCCCATTACTGTATTTCCCGCATCTGCCAGGGCCCTCTGTTACCGCTTCCAACCGCCCGGTAGTCCTTGTGCCTTCAGGGTCTCACCATCTCGGCCCAGTCAGTCTCGGGGTTCTCCGCCCCCTGCTTACGGTGCCTCTAGACTCTGCTCACTCGGCATGCTGCAGCGTCTCCACAGAACTTGCAGATCCTCAGCGGGTGCACCTTCTTGAAACCGCGCAGTCCCTCGGCTTGGCTTGCCTGACATTCACTGCTCTGCTTCGCTGGATGGTCCTTCTGCGTCGAACCTAAGAGCCTCTTTGCCTGCCCGGTAAGCTCTTCTATAGCTGCTTTGGTGCTCTGCTGAGCTGAGTGTTCCCCATGCTTGTAGTTCTTCCAGGGAGGGCCTCCCTGTCCTTTCTGATTCTCATGCTATAGTTTTAACTGGCTTTTACCTAATCTGCTCTCGAGAACAACAAGACTGTTCATTCATGTTCTCACGGGTGCTCTCTATGCTTCCGCAAGGCTTCCTCATCCCAGTACTGATCTTTAGATCTTCCATTGAGTCAACTGATCACACTCTTCCTCATCCCAGTACTTCCTATACTGGTATAACAAAAACACATAGGAACACTAGGGAAAGTGTTGTTGGAAGGGGATAGCAAGGTGTGTAAGGCTTAGGTGGGTTATGGTGATACCATGTTCTCCCCCAGAAATTCACTAATCCCATAGAGGGCTTCCCTCCCAATGGGTTTTATCCGCTGAGTACCACCCGCAGGGGGGCTATCGGGTAGCGGGCTCACCTCCCTGATCTCATGGGATTGGGCTCCCCCTAGGGAAGAAGTGACGGCGTTGGGGGATTTGCCACAGTATCCATCATGAAATGGTTCTCTTAGACACAACAAAAACAAAGAGGTGATGGCTGGAAGGTTTAGAATTCATCTTAACCACTGGCATTGCTCTGGGCTCGTGCAAAAGGGATGTGACCTAGCAGTTCGGGCTGGACTACCCCTTTGGGGGTGGGACCAAGCCTGATTTGCATATGGTTTTTCCCCTTTTGTAATGGCTTGGCAGGCGAAGAACGATGGTCTGGAGGGTTGCCCAGAGCAATGCCAGAGGTCAAGATTTATTCTAAACCTTCCAGCCATCAACTCTTTTGTTTTGCTATTGTCACCCCGAGTGGGAAGGGTATGCCCAGACGTGGGTCCCTTGCCTGCTGGGCCTAGAGACCCAAGCTACTCCTCACTGATGACGCCCAACAAGGCTGAAACATGTCTGGGGATGCTTGTGGTCTCGTGCAAAAGGGATGTGACCTAGCAGTTCGGGCTGGACTACCCCTTTGGTAGTGGGACCAAGCCTGATTTGCATATGGTTTTTCCCCTTTTGTAATGGCTTGGCAGGCGAAGAACGATGTCTGGAGGGTTGCCCAGAGCAATGCCAGAGGTCAAGATTTATTCTAAACCTTCCAGCCATCAACTCTTTTGTTTTTCTCTTAGACACAAGCCTTCCTTTTGTTGGGACCCGCGTATCCTATGATTAGTTTGTCATCGCCCCTAAAATGTTGCGTTTCCCCATAAGTCGAATTTTAGAGCCCTCGAGGTGTCCAACTTGTGTAATCTTTCCTCAGCCTTAGAAGGGTGAGGGGTGGAAAAAATGCAGGTAAATTAACTTTTTGTGAAAGATTAAATTCTGATACCGCTTCTGTTAAGAATTAAGGCTTTTATCATAAAGGAAACTTTATCCTTAGACAATGTAGGCAAGCTAGATAAAGCTTGTAGCTCTTCTAGGAAACTAAAAATGCAACTTTAAAAGAGAGAAGACTTAAGGAACACAAGTTCAGAGGCTCACAAGGAGCTGCCATCAACAATGTTAACACTAGGTTGAAGTCCTTGGCTGGAACTACAAAAGGATTATGTGGAAATAGTATTTTGAGCCCTTCACCATGGGAATCTTAAAATAGGAACCTTGTTCGGGTGTACATTTGAAAACCGAGAGGACTGTTAGATAGCCCATGATTGTATTTACATTCGTCGTCCTGCCTCTCCCGGAACCAAATTTGTACCACCAACAAGCATATATGGGCTTGGTTGATGGGTGCCTTGCAGAAACCACCTCACCAAGAACCTCCTCTGAAGATTTCAATCTTTGTACCTTAAACCTCTCAGCATCGAGGCATGAAGGCTGAGGCTCTTGACTCCCTGATGCAAGATTAAGTCAGTAAACCTTCCCTCCAAGGGATCTTCTAGAGGGGCCATAGGAGCATGACTGGTATCAGGTCCTTCGTGCATGGTTGGGTGCAATCAAGATCATGGTCTATCTGCTTCGCTTCACCTTCCTTAGCACCACAGGAATCAACGGTACAGAGGGAATGCATATACTAAATCAAACACCTCCCACAGTATCACCAGTGCATCAGCCAGAGATTTCACCAGAGGAAACTTCCTTGAGCAGAAGGTTACGCATTTTCTGTACCAACTGGGCGACAACAGGTCGACCTGGGGAGTCCCCCACTTGGAGAAAATCTTCTCCATAGTCCCCCCTCGTTCAGTTCCCACCCGTGAGACACTCCCGAGTGCCGACTCCATGCTTCTGCCTGCCTGTTCAAACTGCCCGTGAGGTTTGATCCTGTCACTGACACCTTCTGGATCACCAAAAATTAGAGGGGGATGGCTTCCCTGCACGGGTTGAGTGGACCATACCCTGCCCATCTTGGTGATATAGTGCATGGCGGTGGTGTAGTCCATGAGCAGCTGGACAGTTAAGCACTTTACGGATTAAAAGAATAATTGCAATGCCAGTCGTACTGCCCTGAGCTCCAGTACGTTGATATGTAGAGACTTCTCTGGGCCTTCCCAAAGACTGCTCACTGAAAGATCTTACAGATGAGATACCCATCCTTTCAAGGATGCATCCGTAACCACGATGCAAGCGGGCCACAGTTGTTGGAATTGACCCCCAAAAGGCGGTTGGTCGTGGATGCCCACCTGAGCTGGTTCTGTGAAACCAATGGAGGGACCACAATGATGTCCATGTTGAAATGGGACCACTGACTCCTCAAGAACCACTGTAGAGACTGCTTCTGTAGCCTTGCTTCCATGACTATGAAGATGTAGGATGCCAGGAGCCCTAGCATTTTCAAGAAAACACTTGACTTTTGGTTGGATGAGCGCTACTGTGACCTAAATGCTTCTCACTCTCTCTGGTGGTGGAAACCCTTTGCTTTGCTCTACATCCAAACCAGCCCAATTACACTGTAAACGTCTCGAGTGTGTCAGAAAGAACTTTGTTAGGTTGATGTAGAAACCTAAATTGTGTAGAAGATTGCATGCTCTCTCCAAGTCCCGTAAGGCACCCTCTTCCGAACTGGCCTGCAGGAGCCAGTCGTCTCGTAAGGGAAAGAGTGCACCTTCCTTATGTGCAGATGAGCTAGTACCACAGACACAACATTTGTGAATACTGTTGGGGCTGAAGTGAATCCGAATGCGAGCACTGCAAACTGGTAATGAGTACTCCCACTACAAAACAAAAGGTAATTCAAATTTTTGGGTTTGTTAGGAATAATTTTCTTTTCGCAACTGTCCCTCCATAGTTCCATGGACCTCCCAAACATTTTGCTTTTGAACCTACCCTGGTTTTTCTCTACAGAAAGTGAAGTCTTCAGCATCGATGCTTTCTGCATTTCTCCATCGACAAGGCTTGCACTCTACTCCTGGGCCTGACCAGAAGAATACTTGCACCCACAGCTCCTGGGCACCTCTAAACAGACCTAACAGCGGGAAATCCAAACTTCAGTGACTCCCAGTCGACCCACTGAGTTCTCTGGGAAAATCGGAGACAGCGGAGTAAGTCAACGCAAAGCATTTGTCTCCCCCATCCTCCATAGGATAACACTGAGAACACTTCTCTGTGTATCCTTCCATTCCACTGCTTTTTGGTCGGCACACCGGAGCAGTGTAACCTGAAAGATACAAACACATTTGTACTTACTAGTAACTTTTTTGCATCTCTTTGAACTCCTAGATCAAGGGCGTCTCTCGCCCGGGCGTCTGAAGCGAAGGGCAGATGAAGAAAAGGGCAATTCCAGTTTGGACCTGTTCGGACCAAGGGCCCGACCCCCTGCTCAGACAGCAGGTAAGCATGCACCTACGTGTGTTTACCCACTCTGTCCCCACAGTCCATCCCCACCCTCTCTGGTCCCCCTGTGATGTTGCCATGTGCCCCCGCTTCTCGCACACAGGTTTGCCTGTTTATCTTGATTGTTCTACCCTTCTCCCCCCATCCGCCTCCAGCCTACTTCCGCAGGAGTCTGTACTGATACATTCTGGTTTCACCATCACCATCTTTTACAGACTTCATTGATTCATGGTGCGTCACCTTTTCTGAACTCGCTTTGCATCTTGTACTCATGGTGGCCCTGAATCATGCTGTTCCAATCTTCATCTTGTATCCTGGATTGCAACATTATGTCTTACTACTGACTCTGCAATTGTATTCACTCTCCCCTCTTGCTTCTCCACTCTTTTTTACTGCTTACTCTGTTCTCTCCTCCTCTCCCTTTCTCCTTTTTCCTCATCTCCTCCCGTCCTCCCTTCTATGCACTTCCTCTATCAGAATTGTCCCTGCACCGAGTATGATAGCAACCTCGTCTGTCTCCTCCCCCATCCCCTTATGTGTCTCGCCCTCTAGCACTATCTGAAATGTCGTCAGGCCTAGTATGATAGTCGTTTGTTTTTTTCCTTCCCTCCCTTTTTGCACCCCTCTCCCTCACCTTTTGTTTTTCTCTGGCTCTACCAGAAATGTTGTCAGGCCTAGTACGGTAGTGGCCTGTCTGTTTCCATTTCCTTCCCACTCTCCCCCTCCCTTCATTATATATGTCTTAGCTCTTGCACTATCTGAAAAGTCATCAGGCCGAGTATGATAGTTAATTTCACATCCTTACTGTTCATGGCCTGTAAGAATGTAATTGTATTTTCCCTTGTTCCCTCCTTTGCCTTGAAGCGTTTTGAAACACATTGTGTATAGGCGCTATATAAATAAACTATCATATCATATATCATATCTCTTCTCTTGAACAATCACTAACACAAGTACTTTTTCAGATTCATTATGGGGAGAAGCATTGTGACTTTTGGGCACACGGCCTCAATCTTCATAGGTATAGGACTTCTGAAGCTAAGGAATATTTCCTGTGACTTGGTGCCATCTTATTGCATCATTTATTTGACTTATTATATGAATTTAAGTCATTGAAAGCATTTTAGAACCTATGGTGACTTTGTATATGTTTATTAAAGAGTGTTGTGCGATATTATCACCTGCTTGTTTCAGTTTTTTAATGTGTGTTTTGGGCCTAGCATAAATATAGTTTGTACACTCCCGTCTAAATTGAATTATTGTGCGATTCACTGTGTGAACTCATTGTGAATCCCTGATCCCACTTACACTCTCCTGAGAATAGCCTTGACTGCTCTCCATTGCTACCTTGTTTGGGTTTTGGCTAACCTCTCAGAGTTCCCCAGTTCACTATAACTTGGGTGGCCTCCTAAAATCTGTCCACTAGGCCAGATTCTAAAAATCCTTCTCAACAGGGGTGGATAGGTAACTGGAAATAAGCGTCCAGTAAGTCTAAGGATACCACCCTTTTGTGATGTTCTAAGGATTCATCCTAAAGTGACCATCTTGAAATGGTTCTTTCAAGGAGCTCTAAGGATTTTCAGGTCGAAAACGGGGTCTGGGTTCACCATCCTTCTTTGCAATTAGGAAGTAACAGGATAATCAGCCTTTCGCCATTTCCTGTGGTGGTACAAGCTACACTGATTCCTCCAGCAGAAGCTGAGTCGATTCTTCCAGTAAGAGCAGTTCTGGAGGAGGCAAAGATAAATTGGTGGAGGAGGGGGTTTAAATGAGCTTTTCCAAGAAGGACAAGCAGCATCCCTGGTCTACCAGCTGCAAGACCCCATCTGTCAGATGGAATTAACTGCCATGCCTACTTGAATAAACAGATCCTACCCCTCCACAGGAGATTCATGATGTAGTGATAAGGGCAAATTAAAGGGGTTTTGGAGTCTAAGGAACTGAAGGTGATGGCTTTGGCTTTTGAGTGCCTCTTCTGCTGGATTATCAAAAGAAGCCGCTTTTTAGCAGAGGCTGTCGTTCTGCCTCTCGCTGCAAAGGGATACAGTCTATATCTTAGCTGTGGAGGTTGACAGGGATAGTCTGAGCGAACGAGCTTCCTGTTTGGACTCCTCGACTTCTTTCACGCTTTCATCCTCTTTTGCACCAAAAAGATCCAAATCATCAAACGGCAGGTCTAAAAATGTTGATTAATATCTTGCATAAAATTGAGAAATGCCCTTGTCCAAAATTGGTGAGGGTGCTGGTTTCCCCCAAACAGGTATTAAAACCTTTACCAGTGCCCCATTGAATGGTAGGACTGGAATCCTCAGTTCATTTGGCTTCAGGATGTCCATAAAGCCACATGTTATTACTTAGTCAGTTGCAGATATCAAGTTAAGGGTGGCCCACTGCTCTGGCCACTGCACCCATGAATGAGCCAACATTCTGAACTAAAGCATAAACAGGCTCAATATATACTTCAGTGTCAGAGGAAGTGTCTAGCCCACTTGCCTCTTGTAGGTCTTTTTGTAGCTGCACAAGAGAATCAAAATACTGGGTGTCCAAAGGTTCTTCTGGCCATTCCTGTCATGTAATATATGCTGTTAATTGAAAGCCTGGAGGAATTTCTTCATCCACCTCAGAAATATGCTCAAAAACCTCAAATTGAGCAGTCCTTTCTCCTGGTCTAAACATGGAGCCCTTATGCACCACTGTGTCTGAAATAGTATCCTCAATAAGTCTTCTCCACAATGAAGTCAGAGAACCGAGTGTTGTTCTTCTGGGTTAGAGCCGAGGAAACTGATAACAACTATATCTATATACTGGCATCTTGGATGTCCACTTTGTTTTCTCTTTTTCTTTCTGACCGGGGATAGTATTCTGAGGCGTGCAGGAGAAGTCCTGACTCTTGTTTTAAACTTTCCGAAAATAATGTTTTTTTAACACCTTCTGGAGTCAAATTGAATATCTTTTGCATAGCAGCTGAAAAATCTTACCATTCTTCTTTAGAGGAAGATGCATTTGGGAATTGAGGCTTACCCGACTCTCTCTATCTCGAACAATGCATTTTATAACTCTTTGAAGAGCATGACAAGCGTGTTCTCGATGATGATGATGATGGGCTTCAAGTATGGTGGTGGCGCTTTTTCTTTTTCTGTCCATTCGATCTCAAATGACGGTCACATGAACCTGGGTTCAACGAGGACTTCCTCTGAGTAATGATCTTAGATTTCATAGTGGTCACTTTGGAAAAGGTCATATAAAGTCTAGCCAGCTGCTCCTTAACAGCTCTAGCGTCATCGTCCGACAGTATGCACACTCTTCCTTATCCTTTTCAAGACAGAAAAGACAGGAGGAGTGTGGATCTGTCTCCAACATCACCCAATGCAAGGTTCTACAGACTTTGAAGTATGATTTTGGTGGAGACATAGCAAAATATTTACATTTTTTGCTGAGTGACCGTCTCTCTAGTTCTAGGGCAATCCCGCAGAAAAAAGGAACAGAGGTGAATGGTGCTGATGCCACTGTTCAAGCACGAGACACCAAGAAGAGAACAATGAGATAAAGAGGTCTGGAGTGGAGCTGATCAGCACCACCTGGTGGCTTTAAAGCTTTTTCCAGTGCCAACTTTGTCAATTGCAAATGACAAACAATGAGGAATCCGTGGGAGGAATGTGCCCATTAGAAAGCAACATTAACAGATAAACGAGTTAGAGCTTAAGCCTACAATATATCTGAAAACAGTCTTGTGGTAAAACACCAAACTGTCTTTGAAATTCTCAAATATGTTGAAATGAATTCAGGGTAGTACATTTCCTGATTGAATATGATTGTTGAAAAAACAGCCTGAAAATGGTAAACAATTATGGATGGCTCTGAGGAGCCTACATAAGTAATTTGGGTCAGGTTTCTATGTCAGTGTACACTTACTCTTTAAGACTATTCTGAATAAAAGCTGGACGGCATCAGCATACAAAGCATGAAACTCTATACTAAATGTAGCCTGAAAAAAATGTTTTTCCTTGTTTATCAATTAAAAAATGCATCTCTTCCTTGATTTCCTCTTTCCATCTCCAAAGTTAAAGTTACTGCATTGCCTAGTTTTGATACTCAGATTTTGTCTGTGCAGTACATACTACCCAAACCCATTCTCTGTTAACTATAAGCTGGTGAAACATTCTCATATATGTGGTTTCTAGCAAGCCATACTCACCAATACCCCTGTGGGGTTCTGGAGGAGTGGACACAAATTTTAGAACCTCAGCACGTTTTTCTCGCAGTCCCCAGCGGTATAGTATCTCACCATAACACTTCTTGAAGTCATCAAACTGTGGAGTGTTGGCAGGATCCAGAAGTCTGCAGAAAACAACACAAAAGAACAAGTAAATTACCTTTGCAAATTTTCTCTACGATGGATACATTCTTCCTCCAACAGATTCCTGATCTTTTGAAATGTCTTGCAAGGCACAGGCTAGATCAGAACCTTATTCAACAGTATATCGGGTAGGAGGAATGGAGGAGTGGGAGGGACACACTCCAGTTCTGTTCCAACTGCACATGGTGCTGTTGGAGCGGAAGTGGCATTGCCACCAAATATAGGTATGGGTATATCTCGGTTTCGAACATGCCATTTTAAAAATTATGCTTTTACACTGATGCAAAGACCTACCATTCGTTTTAGCATCGCTGTGAAGGCAAGGAATATATATTTATTAAACAAACGTTCCTTACCAGCAATAGTCTTTCTGGAGCTTGCATCAGTTTATATTCACATTCTATACATAGTCCACCATCTAGTGGTTAGCACACATTAATGCAAGTTGTTTACTGCAAAGTGAAAGATAGGCGTTCACTTAGGGGTCCCTGCCATACTTTTCCTATACTATTTGTATGGTCCCCACAATAATCTGCTGTGTCAACACCCTCTGATTGATGCCCTTTTGTATGTATGAATTGTGTGACAAGGTGACAATTTGTCATCAAGACTACTGTAAAACCTGTACTAATGTAAAACAACATTCAAACCAATGACATAAACATATATACCTTCTCATGCATAGTACTGTGCCCACACTTAATTTTGACGTACCTCGTGGGGGAATGGTGAGGGTGGGGGGGTTGGGAGTGGGTTTGGGTGGGAGCAGCAGCCTCTAAACAGGCACACACTCCATGGATAGATAACATTTGTCTGCTAGGGCTTGTGAATTTGTTTCGAGCCACATCCTATGCACAGACTAGGGGAGCAGTGCTTGTTCCTGGTGACAGATGTGCATTTTATACAGTTTCAAATAAATGGTGAATTACTGCCTGACCCAATTGGGAATCTGCCCTGGTTTATGTATATAAACGATAGTGCTTGGTCAAGGTGTGAATTGTACACTGTGCTGAAGCCTTAAATATTGTCTCATGGGGAACATTGGTCAAGAATGAACGACCAGTTTGAATGTTGCAGATCATTACCATTGGTGGACCTGGCAGAGACTCTGATAGAAATACTGGATAAAAGGAGGAATCCTGCAGCCAGTCGGAAGATCATTGTTGGAGCCAAGACCTCTATGAATAAATGCAGTCCACTGAAGACCCATGCACGACCTGCAGCTGACTAGCACAGACTCCACCCCAGTGCCGGTGAAGCCCTGCTCCTCTGTTCTGATCACAAGAAGGCCTTTGTTGATGCTTCGATGACTGGACTGACGGGAACAACCTGTGCTGACCCCTGATCGAGGATCCGTGCCTGCTGAGCCTTCAGAAATGTGTCCCTGGACCACCCGTTGGACTGACTAGTTCTCATCTGGGATACCTTGTACAGTCCTTGCCATTTCAAGACCATCCTTGGAATTTGGTGGATCTTGAACTTGTACAACAAGAAGTCAGCTCTTGCATTTTCAACCTCAGATATCGAAGAGAAGCTTTGCAGGAATCAAGGAAAAATAGTACTGCTACTGGCCAGGTCTATTCCCACTGTTTGTCAATGAATGAAACAGCTATATCATAATGGGAATCCTGGTATTGTTGGTACTAATGTGTGAAATCTCTAAGTTTATTACCCATGGGATTGTCCAGAAAGAAGAAGAGGGTTGAACAAGAAAACTCACATACAACAATGGTTGTGAATAAACGTGGTTTGTATTAAAATTGAAAACATTCAAACATGAAAAAGAAAACATTTATAGACAATTTACATGTAACCAAATCAAATAATCTTAACAAAGAAATAATGAAATCAAAAATCACAGTTTTGCTTCAGTACACAGATCAATTTGAAGTACTGAACATGTGGCATAGCATGAATAAATGGTGAAATCAAAGAGACTATGCTTCAGTGCATGGGTAGGTATAGACTACTAACCATACACCGTCCAGGCTTTTTTTGGTGCTTGCTAAATATAAAGTATGGTGCATAGCCCGAAAAGGAGAGGTACACAAATGATTCTAAGTGTACGTCATGACCCATGTATGGCACATGTGGAAATCAACTTGTGTTCAAAGGTAGCTTATATTCAATAAAGCATCTCATATTGCAACGTGACGGGGGGACCGTAGTCAGATTCTTAGTATCAAGTACAGGCCTGACAATAGGTAGTTCATAGACCACAAAAGTACTTATTGGTGCAAATGTCCCCCTTGCATATGGTACACGTTTCGGCGGAGGAAGTATCCGACTCCAAATACATCAGCCGGATAGGTATTATTCTACAAGAACCGCCTTCATCAGGGCAAATAGTTGGCCCCTGTAGTAAAAAAATCAAACACAGGAAAAGAATCATAAATACGAGATTCTTGTGCATCAACACCTTAGTTCCTTCTGGACATAACTGGGTTAAATAGTACCTACAACTGTGTTGTGCAAGGAGAACCGTGTATGCGGTTCCGTTAAAAACATTAAATAGAGTGGAGGGCACAGTAATGCAATAACAAGGGAGCAAACGCATGCTATTTAGATTATATGTGGTGGTGGAAAAATATACCTGTCTCACCACTGAAACCTTGTCATGAATCTCGCTTGTGAGGCAGGCTCCCAGGACAGGTCGGGCCAGACTGTCAGCACTGTTGTGTCACTAAGTGTGAAGAAGTTTGGCTGGAACCAGTCTTTGCACTTGAGTAGCCACTTGGATGGCTTGCTCTGAAACAGAGGCAAAAAAAAGGGGGGGGGAATCCAAACTGGGCACGCTCGCACTATGCGTGATTCTAGTCACAAGTGGGTGCAGGTAGAGCTTGGTGGGAACCACGGGCTATATTGAGACCCCTGCCCCCCTCAGGGTCATGAATATTGTACCGTCTAAAGAGAGCCTATGTGCCCCCTGCTCATATATAGGGGAAAAACAAATCATTGTAGCACATAAATGTACCTTGGCTGGAAAGTAGGTCGCTCTTGGGAACCGGATGCCGGTCATAGGGTGCAACGGAGTGGAACCAAGCCGTCAATATGTCCGGAGCAGAGTTCTAGAAGCTGAGCGAAGGTATCCCGTGCATCCTGATATAAAGGGCAAAAAGATATTTAGTGGGGCAAGGCATGCCCCTAACTCATCAGATCGAAAGTAAGCAGATGGGTGGTACTGGGCTGGAAACTGGAATGGCAGTGTTACCTGGGATGTATACCGTGAAGCACTGTCTTCGTGGTGCAGTCAGGGCGGGAGAGTGTGTTCAAAAAGCGCACGTCTGCTGTGCTGTGGCGAGTGTCTGCTGACCAGCGGCGGCTGTATCCAAGACATATATCGTTCGGGAGGGTGTGTGTGTTTGAGAGCCAGTGAGAGAGCGCTACGTGTAGGTGCCGGATTGGTTGCTGCCACGAGAATGCGGAACCAAGTGCATGAGAAATGTCGCGTCAGTGGGGGCGGAGTCCCCCATTTATGCAGGCCCTGGAAGTCCTGTGGGGAGCGAAATCTGGGAAGGTAAGGGGGGCACAGATTACTAAAATTGTGCCCCCTCTGTAAAATGTCACGTAACAGTGTTGTACTACGGCCTGAATGGCGGCGCCGTAACTCCGGGCTTCCATTAATGAAATGGAGCCCCTGTGAAAAAGTGTCACGTAACAGTGTTGTGCTATGGCCTGGATGGCGGCGCCGTAACTCCGGGCTTCCATTCGTTAAATGGATCCAGTGGGTGTGCGGCGCCATACCAATCGTAGCGGACCTGGGCTCCACCCGATTGGGAGTCAGTGCCGAGAAAGAAAGGACTATAAACTACATGGGTCTCTATGTTAGTGTAGAACCACAAACAGGTGTTGTGGCACAACAAGGAGTTATGGTGAATTGTGGTAGTCACAAGGAAAAGGCCCATGAAGTAAATCACAGTATATTCAAGAAGTGGAGGAGGGATCCTCACACTCGATGGTCAGCTAGCTGGATACCAAATGTATCCCTTCCAAGGGCTAGATCCTGTTTGTTGCAATATGGAAGCCCACTTGAGGGCTGCAACTCAAGAAATGGTGGAAAACATCTTGGATTTATGGAGGTGGCCGACGTACTCACGGGAGGTTAATAACATCTATAGTGAGGACGTTCCGAGAGCTACTGACTCTTATTGAGATGGAAAGATTTGTTGTTCATTGAGGCCCTGTTGGACCGAATCCAATCTATGAATCCATCGACATTCTAGGCTCAACAGTCGTCCCTGAATATTGGGACCATCCCGCACTCTTTCAAGAACCCACCATCTAATGTCTTGTGTGGTGTGTGGTGTGTTTTGTATCCAAGTAATGTTGTACCAAGGGGGATGTGAGATTTTTGCACCTGATCCGTGACCGATGTTCCGAGATCCGTGTGCCTACATTGCGCATGGTTTGCCCAACGTACCGAAGTTTGCAGGGACATTCTATGCAATACACCACTTGGTTAGTCTTGCAGTTGGAAATATCGTTAAGAAACCAGGTTTTTTGTCCCACTTGGAAATGTTGTGTTTTGGACGTAAACTGGCAGACCGAACACGACCCGCATGGATAGTGCCCTTTTAGTGGTCTTAGATTCCATAAATTGCTTTGTTGTGTTTTCTTAATATACATAGAATGCACCAGATGTTCTTTAATATTCCGTGCTCTTTTGTACGCGAATCTTGGTTTTTGTTGGTCGGGAAGACATAGTCTTGCAATGGACCAGTACTTGTAGATGATTTTTTTTAATTTGGAAAGCATGTTGTCCGTGCGTAACCACACATGTAATTTGTCCCTGGGGATCATCTCGGGTTCTGGGGGTGAGGAGTGAGTCCCGGCAGGTGAAGCGTGCCCTCTTCAAAGATCGGGACACAAACTGTCGGGGATACCCTCTTTCTTCTAACCTCCTGCTGAGTAAATCAGCATCATGGTAAAAGTCCTCTAGGGATGTGCAATTTCTGCGTAACCGCAGGAATTGCCCAGAGCGTAAATTCTCTTTAATGTGCTTGGGGTGATTGCTCTGGAAATTAAGTAAGGTGTTGCGATCAGTCGGTTTGCGGAAAGTGTTGCAAGTCAATTTACCCTGGGTATGTCCAATTGTTAAGTCCAAGAAATGAATCATGATGTTGCTGTGTTTGCAGGTGTTCAGCCAGACAAAGAAGTTTTGTAGTGTGTCCTCTGATCCTTCCCATAGGCAAATAACATCATCAATATAGCGCCGTCATTGTTTGATGTTATCTTTCCATAAGTTGACGGGGTTAAAGATACATTTTTTTTTGTTTGGCCATAAATAAAATGGCCAAACTTGGGGCAAATGTTGCCCCCATTGCCGTCCCCTTAGTTTGCAGATAAAATTGTTTGTCAAATTCAAAGAAATTTTTGCAGAGGGCAAGAGTCATTATTTTAATAATGAATTCAGGCGGGGCTTTTGTTTCTCTGTTGGTTTCAACTAGATATTCATATACGCAATCAATTGCAGCTTGTTGCGGAATACTCGTGTAGAGTGACTTGATATCTAAAGTCACTAGGATATGTTTGTGAGGGTCAAAATCCAAATTTTCAAACATTTCGATTGTATGCATTGCGTCTCTAATGTAGGATTCTGTTGTGATGCTAATAGGTTTGAGGAAATAGCCCACAAATTTACATGGTGGTTCCAGAATCGAGCCACATCCCGACACAATGGGTCTGCCGGGTGGGTTGGTTGGCTTTTTGTGGATCTTGGGTAATGCATACAGACAAGGAGTTCTACCGCCTGTGGTAACGAGAAAGTTGGATTCTTTTTCCGAAATCCAATCTTTTTCAAGAGCGAAGGACACCATGGCGGCAATTTCGATGGCAGTTCCTTCGTGGGGTCTTTTTTTATAAGCTTATAGCTTTGGGTGTCATTGAGAAGGTCCATTACAATGCGGCGGTACTGATCAGAGTTCATTATAACGATACCGCCGCCTTTGTCGGCGGGTTTTATCACTATCTCTGAATTGTTCGCTAGTTCAGTCAGAGCTTCTCTTTCTGCCCGAGAGATGTTCTGTTCTCTGTTGATATGCTTTTTCTTAATCAAATGTCTGAGGTCTCGCACGACACATCTTTCAAAAGTTACAAGGTCAGCGGGTACTTGGTTTTCAGATGGAGTGAAAGTGGATTTGGGATGTAATCCTGGGTCATTCAAATCTTCGCTGATTTCATGGGCATTAAAAAAAGCGCGTTGTCTGATGGTTCGTAAAAATCTGCATACTTCCATCTCAGTAGTGTACCAATCTGTATTTTCAGATGGCACAAAAGATAAACCCTTCGTTAGGACCGAAATTTGTGTCGTGGTGAGTTGGACCTTAGCTAGATTGAAAATTGGGAGACCCTGGTTATTCGCTGAGTCTATCTCCTCCGTCGCCTGGGGCGTCTGTGTTGCCCTTGGAAGCCCGGGTTCCAAGGTGGGGGTCCCCATCCTCCCCCTCCTCGTCCTAAAAAAGGTGGCTGGAACAGTGGTGGGGATAGTTGTATGGTACTGCTCTCAGTTTGTCCTACGAAGATCGCCTGTCACAGCCTAATCATTGTGACTCCCATCAAGTCCCGCCTTCTTCATGTCCTGGAGGTTTCCTGAGAACGCCTCTACCGTCGAGGACTGCATCTTTTGTGCCAAGCATGCCCAGTTGTCAAGTCTTCAGAACCGTATTGCCAGAGCCTTAATCATGTACTAGCTGGAACCAATCCAGATGCCGAAATCTACCTATGCACCTCTAGCCCTTGGACCTCCTTCGACTGAACACATCACAGAACTAAGTGAGCTCAGCAGATCTAGGAATCCCTGAAGTGCTCCCTAGAAGAATCAGAGTAAAGGGGTAAATTATACAACCTACTCCTGCCCCACCTGCCATCATAGGATTGAATGGGCGTAAAACGTCCTCACCCTCTCTTCCCCTAGCTTGCCTAAGATCGGTGTTGGTCTGGTCAAGGATCCCCCTTGGGCCATCCCTTGATTGGTGGGACTGGGATAGAAACCATTCTGAACTTCAGAGTAGCTATTGTCGCAATCCAATAGTAAACCCCACTGAACAGTGCGTTTTGTTAAACTGGTGACGTTTTGGCACTAGGACTCATTCCCCGTCAGGGCAGTACTTAGTAAGGGCTAGGGACCTTGTCTTAGGTTATTCTATGTAAATAATATGTAATGCAAGCATATACCTAGACAAACACCCTTCTTAAATAACACTCCACTTACTGAGCAGTTGGGTAAGAAGCTACATCAGGCTTAGAATTATATACTGAACCACAGAGAAAATAAAATTGATTTTGTAGTGATTATATAGAAGGAGCAAGAGCAGGGCCCTCACAAAGTAGCATAGAACTATGAAATGGGCAGGAACCTCAAAGTGTGCACCCTTACTTAGAAAAAGATTTAGGGAATCCTCATAAGGACATGAGCACAGAATGCTAGGTACAAGTTGCTGACCAAGGAGACACTTGAGAACCAAGTGCTACAACGCCTTGCCCCATCCCTGAAGGTTTATGGGTTGCAACCCTGGTACCGGAGGGGACCCTTGCAATGTTCCAAAGCACAAAGTATATTAAAAACATTATGAGATTGGGTGCACAGTAGGCCCTGCAAGCACCAAAACCAACCCCATAAAACAAACACCAGCTTCCCCAGACAAGATGTTTTGGTTTTACTGGAGTCCATTTCAATGTCAAAGACCTATATAGAATGGAACTAAAATGGTAGTTGGGCTGTTTGGGTAAAGGGGGCGAAGGGGTGGGAGTACACGAGTTACTGTGGCAAGTTTGTTTTACTTACTGGTCCGTTCCAACTGCAATTCCTGCTGATTCCTGCATAGATCCTAAAGAATTCATAAACCTAGCAGGGATGGTGGGGGCAAAAAGAAATGAGTCACTTACCCCTAGCAATAGCTTTTCTACTTGACAGAGGTTACAGATTCACATGCATATCCTACCCTCTAGTGTTTGGGCCAAGAAATGCAGCCATTCTTGTGTAAATAAAAGTGTAGGCTTAAACCATGGCCCTGTGAGTAATAACCTCCTCTAGGGCATTAACTGGCTTTCGATAATGTCCTACTCGCCGACACCTTTTGTGGATTGATATTTGCATGCAAATTTTATTAAGTGTAGTGGACTACTGTGAAGTGTACATATTGTGCAACTTCTAACCAGCAAAGCAAGGTGAGGGAATATTTAAATGCAGAAGCACCAAATACATACTCAAATTGCATCGCCACCAAAGACGTCTCAGAACACGATTGGAAGGAAAGAATACTGCCCAACACTTCATGCAAAGGAAATGGCACTGTAGAGATATCTGTGATTTGAACACAGCCAGATTCAATGTCAAAATGCTTTCATATTGGGAGACAAACAGGAACATTTGGTAAGAATACTAATTAAACAATAAGGCAATCACAACAGATCAGCCAGAAACGAGTTGTGTTTACAAGTAAAACACTAACATATACAATAATAGTGACATTGCGCCGGAAATGTGGTTTTGTGTTCTGGCTGAAGAAAAAATTACTTACCTTTGGTAATTCTCTTCCTGATGGGAGACGATAATTCCCCTCACAGATTCCTCAAACATGAAATATCCATCAAACAGTCTGGGCCAGAACATTTTTCGGTTAGCATACAGGCGGCACTGTGAGGTGCCAAGATGGCTACAGCACGATTCCTTAGCGCTCTTTTGTCCCGGAAGTGATGTCATCCTCACAAATACTCACAGCCTCTGATGCCATGTACCTCAGTTCCACCCTTTTTTCACCAACGGCCAACTGCGAGGAATGGTGGACGTGCCACTTAAAAAGGAAAATTGCAAAAATGCCATTGACTACTTCGAATAACTCATTAATTGGAGCAGGCAGGCAAAGCCATGAGCAATCTGCTGGATGAATAATCCTATCCATCAGAAAGAACGTGACTGAAAGTAAATCATTTGTTCTTCTAATGGATACATTCCTCCCACAGATTCTTCATCTATGAAAGACTCCGAAAGCCTTGCCAGAAAATATTTGTAGGTGGGAGAAGGGCAAGAATGATCATCTTAAATCACAACAAAGACCCCCCTAACCTTGTGTACTAACTAGTGAAGAGTCCACGTGGTAATCACTTATATTAGAAAAGATTTTGATGTTTGCATTTTTCCCACCATTGACATCGGTGGACACCAACTTTTTGTTATCATTGGAGTGTTGACCTGACTTTTTTGAGGTTAGTCAAGACTTTTTGCTCTCCTTTCCTTGCTTCGCTCATCTGTTTTGTGAGCACTGGCCAGCCCTTAAGGTTACCAGTGCAGGGGACCCTGTCTCCCTTTACCAAATTTATTGTTGTTTTCTTAACCACACACATCACCTTAAAATGAAGTGTAGCAGGGGCCTTTTGTATGCCTTTTTCTCTCTTTCAGTAACCTTTCTCTTACTTTCACAATGTGTCCAAGACGGGCTGGTGGAAGCACATATTGTCTGCCTTTTTTATTCGTTTTTCAAGTGTTCACTTTTGCATTTTACCACATAATGCTTTTTTGAGTACCACATACTGAAAACGGCAGTGCCAAGGGTTTTATGCCCTGTCCTTTGGCCTCTGTCCTGTCCTCTCAGATCAGGAAATCAAAAGATGGAAAGCCCTTTCATAGGAAAACCTTCAACTTCCTCCAGGCATATAGGCAGAATGAACATCTGGCCGGAGGTGGGGACTGTGATGGTTCGGTCCCAATCCACACGCTGCCCAAAGATGTGGGGCAAGAGGTTATCCATGATTGGACAGCCTTTGCCAGGTTCAATTGTGCAGATCCTTTACTTTGGAAAGCTGTGGGCGACCCCGGCTTGAATTTTGGTTAAAATGCCATACTTCAGATCATCATTGGAACCAAAAGTACTATGATGAGTAGCCCACTGAAAACTGATGGGCAGCCACTGGAGACATCCTGCATTGCCTCCAGCCAAGTCCCAGTGAAGCCCTGCCCCTCTGGATCCATCTCCTGAAGACCTTTGTCTTTGCTGTGACCCTTGGGCTGGTGGGGCCAACCAGCCCGGAATCCTGCACACTGATCATGCCAACTGGAGACTTTGGAATTGTTCTGGGGCAAATTTGTGGGCTGACCAGCTCTGTCCATGGCATCTGCTGTGCATCGTTTGCTGTTCTGAGTTTCGACTTGCTATCTGCATGTCTCCAGCTTGTGGCCCAAGAACAGTCATTTGCCCTCACCATGTGTGTTGTCTCTGCATGCAGTGATCTTCACTGGGTTTACCCCTGGAATTCCGAAAGTGCAGCTGTCACTGATGAAGCGTGCCCAGGGCACGAACCGTCTCGGTGTCCGCCCTGATGGCCTGAAGAGACTCGTCCGCGGTTTTGCCAAACAAATTGTCCCTGTCGAAGGGCATGTCCAATACCCTCGACTGCACATCCTGGCGAAAGTTAGTAGCCCTTAGCCAACCTCGCCGACAAAGGCAAACGCCAATGCCCATTTGGCAGAACCCTGTGTCGGCAATGTCCGTGGCCACTGTGATGGTATGGTCCGATGCCACCTCGCCCTCCTGCAGAATCTCCAACGCTTCTGCTCTTTTGTCATCGGTAAGGAAGTCCAGGAGGGGAGCGATTTTAAACCAGCGCGCCACGATGGTGAGGGCGTTGGCCGCCTTGATGGTCATCGCCGCTGATGTGATGACTCGTCATCCCATAGCATCCAATGTCTTCCCCTCGCTGTCTGGGGTGGGGTGGGGTGGGAGGTCGCTGCCGCGGAAGAGCCAGAAGATTTCTTCCTCGCTGCCACCGAGACTACCGAATCGGGGGAAGGCTGGGACCTCAAACACTTGGGTCCAGAGTCTGGCACCCTATACTTCTTTTCGTATCGATCCCTCTTCGCCGGGGCCGAAGACGGGTTCTTCATGAGGGACAGCCCCTCGTCCCAAATGTCCAATAGAGGGATCAACAGCACGGTCTTCCTCTTTGCCTTGCGGCGTTGGTACAGGAACCCATCTTTCTTCTTTTCCTCGGGGGTCAGCTGAAACAGGTTCGAGGCCCTAGGGATCATGGCATGGAATGAGCCTATCCTGTCGGGCGATGAGGCTCTGGGCCGCAGAGACGGGAGGTCTCCTAATCCGCCGTCCGTGCCTGTTGTTGCCATGTCCGGGTCTGTATCCTCCCTCAGCGGAGGGGAGGGGGACCGACGGGTGACAAGGCGGTGGAGGATGCAATCTCCTCTTCTTGGTAGGGGTGCGCCTGATGGGCCCGGTGCCCCTGGATCTTCCGGTGCCGCAGGATCTTCCGTCGGCGGAAGGGGCATCCTCGTCCGAATCTCCGAACACAAGGCATGGAGTGTCTGGAGAATGTCCACCAAAATGTCCACTGGGGGTTGAGGTGGTTGCTGAGGTGGAAGAAGTGGGAGCGACGGAGGCAGCTGTGTAGGGTTCTCCAACTCCTCCCCGGCCTGCTCCTCCTCGTCGGTCTCATCATCACTCTCGACGTCTCCCTCATTGGGATCCTTCCCGTAGGACTTGGCCTCGACAAACATCTTGTCCAAAATGGTCTGAAGAGTAGAAAGCTCCTCTTCAGAGATGATGTCTGTGCCTTGCAGGATTACCGTGCCTCCCCCTTCTCTGCGACCAGGGGAGACGGTTTCGGGGAGTGGATTAGCATAACCTTCTCCGGTGTCTTCTCTGTGGGCTGAAAAGACGATTCCCTCCTGGCAGGCAGGGAAACTCTCGCCTTGGGGACCGTACCCTGTGAACCCGCATCCTCTGCCTTCACTAGGGATGCCACCACACCTACAATGGAAGGCTTCGCTTTGGTGAATTAGGGCCTGCATGACCTTGGTCGAGCTACAGGCCTTCACCTTGGGGGGAGGGTCAGCGCCCCGCTTCCCCCTTAGCCTTCTCCAACTGGCCCGTCCGGTACTTCTCCAGAAGCTTACCCGGGTGGTCCGACTTACTCTTCTTTGCCGAACCGCTGGTGACACTGAGCTCGCCCTGGCCGCCGGGGAGCCCGTTGCAACGATGCTACCGGTGCCCGTGGACTCGCAGTGCTTAGCCTTATGTTGAGCCCCCGTCGCCGGAGCACCCTCAAAGGTCTTAGAAGACTGCTCAGTTTTCTTCTTGTGGCTGGGTGAGGCATGCTGCCGGGACTCATACGTATCAGGGGCCTAGGCCTGGAGCCAATCGGTGAGACGCCTGTGCCGATCCTTCACGGTGCAGGGGACCATCTTCCTTGCAAAACGCAGTCGTCCTCCACATGCGTTTAGTCCAAAGGTAGGCAATAAAGGTACAGGGAGTGCCCATCGTCCAAGTAGATGTTCCGTAGGTCACATCCTGGACAAATCCTGAATAGAGGCGTCGAGTTTTCCTTCTCCTCAGCCATGTCCACGCAGAGTAGGCCTTGAAGAAACTTCTGGAATCCTAACTCAATGAAATTCAGCCCTTGAGGAGCGCTGGAAAATCCAAAAGCGGGTCCCCGTTAAATGGATGATGGGTCGATAGCTAATCACGAGGACTCTCACCACTCGAACGTGCGGTAAAAATCTGAAGATGGCTGCCAGAGGAGGGGCTTAGGTAGAGGGCAGTCATTGGCTGGGGGCAGTATGACCCAGAGACCAGTGATTGGTTGTTAGGAGAAAGACTGTTCAGAAGTGAAACAAACTGACTTTTTCTCTACCGAGGATTCCGAGCCTGATGACGGGGAATATTCATGAGCATGTGAATCCATGCCAGACCCCCATGCTGGAGAAAGTAGCATGTCAAGCATGACTAGGCCCCTCTGGACAATGCCTCCATAGGTGGTCTGGAGACATCAAGATCATTTTTGTTTTGCTTTGCTTTGCTTGTTTTTCCGCAGATGAGTTCCCCATCCCATTCCTCTGCACCAAATGAGTCAGTGGGAACATGAACAGCCGGTGCAACTCCCAGGGAACACCTGCAGGGAATTCCATGAAGCAGAAGGACCTGTGCCTTTTGTTTCAGCTGAAAGCAAACAGTATCGAGGACAGCCACACATGGAGAAGATCTGCTCCCATTTCTCGCCGTTTGGCTCCAACTTTTAGGTGACTCTAGAGAGTTAATACAGCGTACCTGCCAGTGTGTCACAGTCACCTGGTTCTAGATCGCCCCAAACCTAATGGAGCTTGGCTTCCCCACAAAGCTTGAGCAATCCCAAACAATCCATATTGCTGATTTAGCGCATGGCGTTGATGTCTGCCGGTGCCTGACATCTGATTGATAGAAAGAACGACTAAAAATCTAGACGAGCTGCTGATCTGGAAATACTTATGTGTGCATTCCCACAGACTCATTACTGAAAGATCCTGCAGGTAAGTTCCCCCTCCCATCCGGGACACATGGATGCCCGCCAATGAACTGGGACCACTTGCTTCCAGGTCTCTGGGGATGATGGACACCATGAGCCCTACCATTCTAAAAGAAACACTAGCAGGGGTGTTAGGGCAATTTTTCTAGAGTCGAACTGAGGGCTTCATAAAGTCATACATCTGAGGAAGTACATAAGCTTCACTCTTAGTATAATGCAGTACAACCTAAGAATGAGGTAGCATGGACAGGGTAGCTAGGCTTATTTTAGGAGGGTGAGAGGTCTGTAGTTTGGTGCAAAGAAATTATAGCACAGATAGGGTCAACACTAAAACACTATGGGCCTCATTATGACCCAGACGCTAATGGGTTAACGGCGCCGTAAAAGGCTGCGGCGCCGTTAACCTATTAGCGCCTAATTACGAGGTCCCTTTGTGGGACCCGACCTTAACGGCTGGTGTAGACCAGCCATTAAAGTAGGGACCCGCAAAGGGACCTTGGTGCTAATTACGGTGCCGCAATTTGCGGCACCGTACTTATCACCTTCCCCATTCCCACTGAGCCCTATGGGGCAAAAATGGGAATGGGGAAGGGCCATGGAGGAAGTGGGAATTGCCGCCCCACCAACCTTGTAATGGGATGTTAATTCCCCTTTTCTCCATGGCGAAGTCGGTAACTTACCGGCATGGACCATGGTGCCAACAGCACCATGGTCTTCCGCCAGGGTCGTAATGAGGCCATATGTATTGTAACAATAAATGGTTTATTTACATATAAGTAGGCCAAGATTAATCTTGGGTAAATAAGTACTATCACACTATATATAAACACAGCTATAAACAAGTATTTGCAAAGCCAACAGTTTTGGCTTGTGTATAACAGGACTTCAGTGAAGGACATGCATAGAGCTTATAAATTGAGTGGCTAGAGTCAGACCTGGTTAAGCCATTTTCATTACACCAATAGCGCGTTTATGACTTTAATTAAGCCATCAAGTCTCAGAAAATAATTGCACATATTTTGATGGCAAGGTTTGAGAAAGTTAGCACAAAGAGGTCCCAGGAGGATGTGCTTTGGGCGTGGAAGGGCAGAAGTGGGTTGGAATTTTTACCATAGTGATTAGCATGGCAATGGGTAGTCAACAGGTGGGTGATAGCCGAACAATACGTACAAGCTCTGTGTCCCTCCTAATATGCCAATTCTCCATACCTGTACTCTAATTCAATAGTTTCGGCTTATAGATGGTGAGGTTTTTTTTTAGCATTTTTCCATTCAGATTGCTCCAGAAGTCCGATTTCCTGGACACTTATTTATTTTGTAGTCAGAAGCTGTCCCTAATACTGACAGATACATGCAAAACGTTATTTGTTATGTGGTGAAACAAATCCTGCAAAATAGATAACGCCTTGAAGAAATAAGGTTTCTACTTCAAATTTGCCACTCCACCTTTGATTTTGATGAAAACAATTTGGGAACCGCTTTAGGACCATATGTGGGTCACAATTAAACAAAAGCCTGGGAAGGGGTGGGGTCAGGCCAGAGGGGCCCGCTGCCAGACACTGGGAACCAGGTGGCCATTTTAATTGAGCGCCTCACGCACGTTCTCGGCGGGGGATAATTGTGAAGCCTTTCCAATCAAAGGGCAATTAGCCGGAGTCAATATGCTGAAAAGAAAAGACGGCTCAACGCCTCCCCAAATGTAAAGCGGAGCAGGCAGCTTGAACGACAGCGCCATCAATCATCGCGGTGGGTGGGGCACCTCACATTGGGCGTCTTCATGAGTGCAGTTGCACAATGTATTTAATACACTTATAATTCGGAAATTGTTATAAAAACTAATCTAGTTGTGCCAGTTAATTATGGCAATCATGCAAAAGGGTGCTCGCGGCCTTAAAGTACATGGTCGGTCTGTTATTATCCAGAGAGCAGGGAGCGTCTTCGGGCCTGCGTTGCGGATACACTCAAACGGCCTACACATTACTCATCGACTACAGGGATCACTGTATGCACCACCATAGCTTCTAGAGAGGCGGTCATTAAAGACAGCCCATCCACGATCCCCCCCACCAACAAGCAAGTAGCGGACATTTTCAAACAAAACGTAATTATTACAGTAACTTGTTTATTTTGTAATACACAATACATTTAAATGTGAAGAAAATATTTTTAAAGCATCAATCTAGTCAAATCCCTTTTTAATAACATTAACACATGGTGGCCGGCATTGTTGAAAGTAAACGTGGCTAACAACTTCACCACACTGAAGAAAATCAGCCAAACAGTGCAAAAAGAGGTGTGTGTTTGCCCACAATGGGTGACATGGGAGGAAATTCCTATTAATTCAACTTCCTCCACAAATGCCAACATGCATTGAAAATCATTACAACAAACCTGCATCCAAAGCCCCTATTTCAAGCTCTCATGTTAAAGCTCTTATTTTAATGACAATAGTTTCGGCTTTATGGGTAGCGCTTTCAGCGCCACCTGATAGCCAAAACTAAAAAAACAACTCAATACTTAAGGGATACAAACAAAAGTATACCTTATTAAGAATAGCTATCAGCAGTTCAAGGCGATTCAAACCTGTAACACATTCAGAACACAATCAGCTATTCTTGAGGAGTAAAAGCAGGTTACATATACTTTCTGAATACAGATAGTAAGTAATTCAAGGGTAGTAGACCCTGTCAGTCATGCAGTGACACTCGGTTAAGAAATCACTTGATAAACCAACCCTGTTAACAGGATACTTTTCTGAATAGTGCAACACAAATTCATGGAACGGTATGAACCTATAACTACATTTAGGATAACCTCCAGTTATACCAGGTAAGACCTAATGTTGTAATACACTATTACAGTTGCTTTTCAGATCAGTGAAACACAGATTAAGGTAAGCAATAACTCTGTACACTATTTTAGGATTGCACAAAGCAGACCAAGGTCAGTAAAATCCTCAGTACAGTTATTCAGAATGGCACACATTCAAGGTAGGTAAATCCCAAGGCAGACTTATTCTAGACAGGCTATGAAGCAAGTCTGGGGAAGCAAAACCCAGTTCGTGAATTTACACACTTATTATCTGAAAGAAATTACCCAGTGAAGCCAACAGTATTACTATTAAGAAGAGGAGGAACCAAATAACAGCTAAGTAAAGTAACATTATATACTTTTAGTAGTGGGTGGAACCGGTGAAGTGGGTGGAACGGATGAAGTGGATGGAACGTGTGAAGATGACATATGTGGATGGATAATGCATGGATAAAGGATAACGTGGGTAGAACAAATGAAAGGAGGAGTGCATAAAACGGATCGGAGTGCATAAAACGGATCGGAGTGCGTGGAACAGATCGGAGTGCGTGGAACAGATCGGAGTGCGTGGAACAGATCGGAGTGCGTGGAACAGATCGGAGTGCGTGGAACAGATCGGAGTGCGTGGAACAGATCGGAATGCGTGGAACAGATCGGAATGCGTGGAACAGATCGGAATGCGTGGAACAGATCGGAATGCGTGGAACGGATTGGAGCGCGTGGAATGGATTGGATTGCATAGAATGGCGTGACTTACATGGAATGGTTTGGAGTGCATGAACATTTGAAAGAGCATTGAAACGGTCGTAATGCGTAGAACAGTCTGGGTACATCGAACGGATGGAGTACATGGAACTATTGGAGTGGGCTCGATCGCAAGCACCTAAGGTAAACCACCATATCACATCTTCACGCTTACTCTCTTCTTTACACGACCACTCAACTAGCGATACTATGACATCATTCGGTATAGCTGTTCTCATACCATCATTTTGCCTCATACTCCCCATCATCCTAACTAAACACTGCTGGTTGCACACCCTCCAGCGTAGGCGTCCTCCTCAGGCCTAACGCAGCCAGAATCGTTCTGGATAACAACCTGCCAGAACGAACACATACTCTTGATCTCTCAACCACCACACCTACCGCTAAGAAGCAGCTATCACACGAATGCCACACCAGCTGCACACATGTCCGGTGCTCACACGCACCTTTTAATTCCCTCCATTTCTCTCTACTGACTTGAACTTCTGTTCCCGAGGGCATCCAACCTACCAGCGCCTTGAGACCATGCCAATGGTACATAAGGCGCTATATAAATGCAAAGTAACATAACATAATGGCAGAACACATTCTAAGGATAGTAAAAACGTTTGTAATTTTTCATATTTCAGAGGGACAGTTACCAATCGAACTGATACATCAGTAAAAGACTTTCAACACTTGACATAGTTCAAGGCAAAGGCCCGACGTTTTAAGTCCTTCCTTAAACTTGAAGCATGAGTTTTTTCAATGGCAGAAGATGGACCCTAGTGGTCTAAAGGACAGTCTTTGCCAGGGTCAGTATAGGCACAGAATGCTGAACATTCAAACTTCCTGAGGAGAACAAGTTACCTGACCCTGGTAACGTTCTTTCGACTGGATGTTCCCCCCCACGTATTCCTCATTATTGATGGTTGATATCCAGCTTCAGCTGCTTCGGAAAAACCATTTAGGCAGAGGGCGCTATGCGCCAATGAAGTCGACTATGTCCCTTGACGGCCTCCGTCTCGGGAATGAGGTCATCGAAGGTATATATAGCCCGCGCAGCGCCCTTTGGCTTCAGTTCGGTTTTTCTTACAATAGAAATACCTGCATAACCACAGGATTGACCGTACTAAAGGAGCGAAAGCTGTACTAGCATGGGACATTCTACTGTGGGGTAGGTTGGGAGGGCGATGAGGAATATGGGGGAGGAACATCCAGTCAAAAGAACGTTACGATGGGTAACTTGTTCTTCGAATGGATTGTGTCCTCGTACGTATTCCTCAACTTTGATAGACTCCTAAAGCAGTATTATATTTGGTGGAGGGAGTAGGAATTTAGTTTTTAATGGTTTTCATGAACCAAATGCAGGACTGCTTTTCCAAAGCTCCCATCCTGACAGAGAGAACACTCCAGGCAGTAATGTTCTGTGAACGTGTGAATAGTACACCACGTTGCTGCCTCACAAGTACTTTTTATCGGTACACCCCTTTCCAGGGCTGTAGAAGTAGTCATGCCCCTAGTGGAATGGGCCCTTAATCCTTCAGGGGGAATCCTTGCCTGCCAGTCTAACATTCCGAAATTGCCAGAATGATCCACCTGGATAAGGTCTGTTTAGTAACAGCCTGACCCAGTTTGTGGCCTGTATAGCCAATGAAAAGCTGAACATCAATGCAAAGTTTTGATAGCCTCGATATATAAAAGCTCAGAGGTCTGCGAGGGTCCAACCTATGCAATCTCTCCTCCTCCTTGCCAGGATGAGATGGGGGATAGACAGAAGGTAAAACCATTTTCTGCCCTACGTCAAAATCAGAAATGATTTTGGGTAAGAATGAAGGCTTAACCCTCAGAACAACCCTATCCTTATGGAAGATAAAAAAGGGCGGCTTGGATGAAAGTGCCTGCAATTCACTCACTCTATGGGCTGAAGTTAGAGCTACCAAGAGAAAGGTTTTAAAAGTTAACAACCTTAATGGACATGAGTGTAAAGGTTCAAAGGGTGCACACATTAGAACACTTAGTACCATATTAAGGTCCCAAATTGGAACTTGGAAAAGAGATGGAGGGAACACATTTGTGAGCCCCTTTAGAAATTGTGTCACCAGTGGAATCTTGAAATATGAACATTCTTCTGATGAGCGCTTAAAGATGGGTAGCGCCGCTAAATAACCCTTAATAGTTCCAACCTGGAGCCCCAGATTGGCTAAGGATAGTAGAAAGTATAACACTGAGTGTTTTGCACAGAAAAGGGTTTAGATTCCTGTCTCTGCACCAGTTGCAGAATTTGTTCCAATGGCAATGGTACAAAGACTTTGTTGCTGGCCTTCTGGCCGAAAGCAAAATCTTCATTACGTCATCTGGGAGGTCCCAATCCTTGTATCTCAGCCTCTCAGAAACCATGCGTGAATGCTGAGTGTTTTGACCTCTGGATGGAGAACCTGACCCTCCTCCCACGAGAGAAGGTCCTCTCTTATTGGACGATGTATTGGAGGGCATGTGCACATGTCCAGATGGTCCGGGTACCACGTCCTCCAGGCCCAATCCGGGGCAACTAGGATCATGCATTTCCCAAACTTTCTCAACCTCCTGATCATGTGAGGAATGACGGGGACTGGAAGAAACGCGTACAGGAGTGGAAACTCCAAGTCCACTATGAGCATGTCTCGTAGAGCTCCTCTTGGGTGAAATTCCCTGGGGCAGCACTTTCGGTTGACATTGGTTCACGAACAGATCCACTTGAGGGGTTCCCCAAAGGGTGAAGATCTCTTGAAGGACTTCGTGAGCTAGTTCCCTCTCATGGGAGACTGTGCTCTGCCTGCTCAGTGTCCGCAGCAGTGTTCTCTTATCCGGTTAGGTGAACTGCTGATAGATTCCTTCTTGAATTGCCCAGTACCAGAGCCGCATTGTCTCTCTGCACAGTGGTAGTGACCCTACACCTCCTCTTTTGTTGAGGTAGTTCATGGCCACTGTGTTGTCCGTCATTATTGGGACATTCTTTCCACGCACAGAGTGCACAAAGGCCTTCAGCGTTAGTCTGATTGCCCTCAGCTCCAAAAGAGTGATATGTAGTTTGGACTCGGATGGAGACCAACAACCGCGTACTGTCAGATCGTTGGTGTGGGCTCCCCAACCCGTGTGTGAGGTGTCCCGTCACTACTGTTATCTCCGGCCATGGTTACCAAAAATGTTCTCCTTTCAGAATGTTGTCCTCACAGGCCCACCACAGAAGATCCTGTGCGACCCTGCTTGGAACCTGTAGTATGTCTGACATCTTTCCTGAGAACTGGGACCATTGAGTTCTGAGGGCCTATTGAAGGGATCTCATTCTCAGCTGGGCCTCTGGTACCAGAAAATGCAGGATGCCATGAGGCTGAGCAACCTGAAAAAAAAAAAAAAAAAAAAAAAAAAATCGAAGCCCGGAAGATGATGGGCACTCAAACTTCTTGACCATCTGCAGAATGTCTAGAGCCCTCACCTCGGGAGGTGAGCGTTTTCCCAAGGAAGTATCAAGTACACCCCAATTAACTGGAGCTTTTGAGAAGGTTTCATATGGGACTTCTTGTAATTGAGGGAGAAGCCCAGTCTGTGAATAAAGTGGCAGGTCACGTTAAGATTATGCAGGACTTGTTCAGGAGAACGCGCCCTGATCAGCCAATCGTCCAGGTAGGGGGTAGACATGAATCCCCCTTCTCCTGACACTCGCTGCTGCCACCACCGCCATCAGTTTGGTGAAAACCCTCGGGCGGAGGTCAGCCCGAAAGGCAGAACTGGAAACTGATAATGAGAACCACCAACTGCAAACCTCAGGTATTTTCTGTGCTTGAGATGGATTGGCACATGGAAATAAGAATCCTGAAGGTCCAAAGACACCATCCAATCCTGGAGTTGAAGGGCCTGAAGGATCTGAGAAAGTGTGACCATCTTGAACTTATCGTTCCTGAGGAACTTTTTCAAGTATCTCAAGTGCAAGATTGGTCTCAGTCCTCCGTCCTTCTTGGGTATTAGGAAATATAGAGAATACCATCCCTTGTTCCTCTCCGCTACAGGCACTGGATCTAAAGCGCCTTTCTCTAGCACGGTTAAAATTTCCTGCACAAGGTGCGGATCTGGAATCCTAAAAGAGTGGTTCCCCGGTGGATTGCTCCGAGGTCTCTGATGAAGGGAAGGCAGTACCCGTGGGCTATGGTTAACAATGCCCAAGCATCCAAAGTAATGTCTCACCATTCTTCTAGATGCTGAGACATTTCGCCCCCCCCCCCCCTCACTGGTGAACTCTGAGCTCAGAGAAGTTTTGAGGCGGCTGTTGCAGTGGCAGATGGTAAAGATGCCCCTGAGTGAGCTGGATTCGCACCTCTCCCTCGTCCACCAGGTGGGAATCTTCTTTGGCCTCTTTGACCAGCATATCTCTCGCTCTTCCAACTGATGTCTGTCCACGAGGGAGAAAAGGGCTGAGGCTGCCTAATAGTAGCACCTAAGGATTTGGCTGCCACCTTTGAGGTCTGCTACTTCTCAAGGCTCTAGTCAGCCTTGTTGCATGTTGAGGAGTCTGGATTACACATCTGGTGCAGAATCCGACTTCCTCAACCACACAAATCTGCGTATAACGATGCTAGTAGCCCTGGCTCTGCTGATGCTGTCCGCAGAATCCAGACCCAACTGAAGAGACTCACACATGGCTTCTTTGCCGTATCGAATTATGGCCAAGAATCCGTCACTTTCTCCCCCCTCTATAATGTGCTCTGCCGCCATGGAAATGCAGTCCCATAGAGTGAATGAGAATTTTGCAAGGGCACATGTGGAGTTGGCCGATTTGAGCGACATACTCCCTGCAGAAATTACTTTCCTTGCCCATCCATCTACTCTATCTGGAGGGCCTGCTTAGAAGTTGTGTTAGCTGCCTGTACCACCAGACTCTCCAGAGTGGAGTGTTTAGACAGGTAGTCAGGGTCAATACTGAAGGGCGGTATTATTTATTCAGATTTTTATTCACAGCCGCTTTAGTTTCTGGCGTCTCCCAATTTGCTGCCACCCTTTTTTGGAGCGCAATATGGAAAGGCAGTATAGGGTCCTTCTCTGGACCCTTATCCAGGATGTCCGTCAGATCATCCTGCTCAAATGGGTACTTTGGCCTTCTCCACCCCATATATTCTACCACTTTGGACATTAGCTGCCTATAGGAAGCATCAGCATGTTCCCCAGCATCTGGCATTCCAAAATCTAGCTCAGGTGAGGTGTCTACCCCACTGGCCGTCTGTAAATTATCATAAAGGCCTTGGCAAAGGAATGTATGTTTTATCAGGCATCAAGGGTTTGACAAACTGTGTATTCGACACTCAATGAGTCGACAAAACTTTTTTTTACTTCGATGGCACCATACATTTAGAAGGGGCGCTAGACGTCGACGGTACAGCCGGCGTCTAGGGCGCAGCCGGCTTCGAAGGTGACGCCGATGTCGAGGGCTTGGCTGGCGTCGAGGGCGCAGCAGGCGTCGATGGTGTCGACGACCTCTACTTGTGTTTATGTTTTCGGCTCAAAGGATCCTTGATGAGGATCAGGCCTTCGTCCCAGGCTCAACGGCATGCAGGATTTGGCTCGAGCCCTTTCCTTACCGGCTTCTTTGGAAGGCGCAGTAGGAGCATTTCTGCTCTAAATGCTTCCCATTCGGCAGGTGTGGATTTTTTTGTGGGACAAGATAGCCTCTTAGGGGAGGTGTCTGATGAAGTCAAAGAAGGCGACCTATGGCGCCTCTTTGAGGACTTCCTAAACGACGATGAGTGGTGGGAGCCACTCCTTGATCTCAATCTTTTAACTTTCTTCCTCCGAGGAGAGTTGCCTCTCGACTCATCGGTCGAAGGTTTTTTGTCTGGTTAGATTTTGGGGTTTCAACCTACCGTCAATTTCCCCTTTCGCTCCTACAGAGCCTTTCCGGTCATCGACTGGCCCTTGGAGCAGGCCGAGGTCTTATGCTCTACCCGAGACACCATAGACATAAACGGTGTGGGACTGTCAACATTTTGGAGTCACAATCTCAACACTTCATGAACCCGGTCTGCGGGGTAGTCGATGTCGACGAAGAAGACATACTTGCGTAGTTACTAAACAAAGTGTGCCATATTTCTCAAAGTGATGGCATTTGTGGAAAAACAGAACTGAAGCCAACGTGCCCTATGCTGAAAAAAAATTCCGAAGCAGCTGAGCCTGGATATCGAATATCAAAGATGAGGAATATGTGGGAGGACATAATCCATTTGAAAGGCTGTTTAAACAAGTAAGTACTTTACTTCAGAGTTGCAGAAAGGGTCCAGGAGCTTCATAGGAGACGCCATAGTTTGATTCCAGCATTGGGAATGGGCGAACTGGATGAGAAGACTCCCAATCACAGGAATCACACAAGGCGTAAGATAAGTAATACCCAGCTAACAGAGTACCTCAGCATAGAAGAGGGGCTTGCAGCAGGACGTCTTTAGAATCTGCAGCCGAAAACCCAGTCCTTGAATTCCTTGTTGTGGTGACACTGGAAGAGAATGCGCTGCGAAGATCAATGGGGAAGACTCCAGGCAAGAGTTGCTTTGCGGCTGGAAGCAGCTCTGTGGTTTTGGCACCATTTTCAGGAGCCAGGAGAGGACTGAATATCGCTGGTCGGATTCTCGTCACTTATCTAGTTCAGCACTCTGGTGAGGGGACTTTAAGGACCCAAAATCAAGTCTCTGGAGGTGCAGCAGGATGCCATCAAAGTTCCATCAAGATTCGGAATTCAGACGACCATGCACTGCACAATGGCTTGAGGTCCCAGGGTATTGGTGTACTGCAGCCCAACAAGGTCGCAGCACACTGTGGAACGGCTCAAAATGCAGGTCTCTTGAATAGTGGATCCCAACAGTCTCTAGGTAGGAGCCCTCATTTTCAGACCCCCAGGTCGATTGGAAGGAATGGTTACAGCAGGCTCCGGTTACGCAGCAGGCACTCCGGTCGCTGGAAATCGCTACAGCGGTCTTCTCTTTATCTTCCTCTTCGATTTCAGCTCCAGTGGTCAACTTGTCAGTAGCTTCCAGGTTCTGAGTATTTAACAGGAACTACAGCACAACTTCTGCAATCTCCCCCTGCATTTTACAGAAAGGGGTGGTCTGGCGTTGGGATCGATTCCTTTCCGGTAAGGTGGAAGACAAAGGGCTGCAGAGTTTTGAACTCCTCCCTCGCTTCCTGCCCTCTCAGTCACTCTGAAGTCAGGTGGGGAATCTAAAGGATTCCAGCCGAAGAAACAACTTCCACTGAGGATGTTCCCTCCTAGAATAGCAGGGGAAGACCTCAGAAATAGCAAGCACACAAGAAATGGCAAAACAGAAGGAGCCCACCATATTAGCAAAATGGTGGCCCTTCTGTGCATTACCGAGGCTGAATTAACAGCCTGCGAGTAATAGGGACTAAACGTCATGAAAGTAGTTCACCAGCTGCCACCAGCCATTCAAGTAAACTTGCAATTGCAACAAAATATTACCAGGTACATAAGAAAGGGGATACATTGTATCCCCCTAGCACTCCACATAAGGTGGGGTGTGCTGGCTCACTGATACAAAATGTAAAAGGGAGGACATTCCCTCTTTACAACTTGTGAACAGTAGTTCACCTTATATGAAAGAGAAATTAAGAGGGGAGCCCAAAGGGGAAACCCAGCCTAAGCACACAACTTGTAGGAAACTATAACTTCAACCATACACTATGGAGAGACATAAAAAGGTCACCCATAAAAAGAGTAAAAGACTAGCTGAGAGGGGAAAATGATTCCCCTTCACGTAGGGACAAGTTAAAATAGTTACCAAGGCATTCTGGGGTTGACATAGGTCAGGAAGATTGATCATAAATATGAAATTATCGTACGCAACAAGGGGGTCCCATCATTGGTTGGAAGAGAGCTCACATGGTCTGAATGCTTGTCACTCTCTCTCTGGGGGGGGGGGAGCCATGACTCACTCTGCAAACTGGACAACCTCTGTAAACTGAAAACATTTGGAGGGGGTGGAAATAACTTTTTTAGACTGATGGAGAAACCTAATTTGTGGAGGCGGTTGCTTGCCATCCCGGAGGTCTGCTACAGTCGACTTCCCCTACTTGATTCACAGGAGCTAGCCACAGAGATAGGGAAAGATGTGCACCCTGCCTTTTCGCTTCCGCTTTCTCTCTTCCTCTCCCCTGCTGAAGCACCTGACCGCTCCGCACACTGGACAACCTCTAAACTTGTGCCCAAGTTCCTGCATGGCCAGTTGCCCTCATACTGCCCCAGGGCTCCCGAGTACTAAATGGTCTGTATCTGCAACCCTACAGTCCATTCTCTCTGCACCTATGAGCCACAAGCTGGCTGCACTTGTGAGTTAACTGCACTTCCCCCTTCTGCTCCCCCAGGCACTTCTCACCTTCCCTCTTCCCCGCACTTGCGTGATCTGAATGAGACAAGACCTAGTAAGTTTGTTATTTTGTCCTCCCTTTGTTTCCCCCTCCTTGTCTTGTTGCGCCTAGAAACACTTGTGTACAGGTGCGTTAAAAATGCCACGCCATATATCGCCCTACTTCTGTGAAAATGGTCTGCAACCACCTCCATAACCTTTATAAATATTCTTCGGACAAAAGTAAGGCTGAATGAAGTACTGTAAACTGGTAATGAGTACTTCACACTACAAAAACAAGTTATCTCCACTGTTTGAGGTATATATGGAAGTGAAAGCATGCATACTGCAGATCAAAACACACATTCTAGTTATGCAATTCCAAAGGCTCGAAGATATTTGTCAGGGTGACATCTTGAATCAGTCCCTTCAGAGGAGCTTGTAGAGCAACTGCAGATCTAGAATGATTCTGGGACCCCTGTCTTTCTTGTTAACCAGGAATTAACAGGAATACCAGCCTTTCCCAACTTCTGCGGATGGAAAAAGCTTAACCACTCCTTTTAGTATTACCAGCGATCTCCTGAGATAGGAGCAGTTCCGAAAGAGGCAAAGGCAATGTGATGGTAATTGTAACGCTCACCTGATTCCCGCAGAGGCGCCGGTCTTGACTGGGTGAATGCCATGTCTTCAAAGGTGATGTGTAACACACGGTTGGTTCCTCGGGCTGGACCTCTGTGCACTGTGTGTCTGACTCGGAGAGTAAGATGTCTTAGGTAGGTGGACGCCGAGCTCTCCATCTGCCTCGGGGGCAGGGTGCCATAACCAGTTTCTTCACTGAATAAGGGTGCAGGCCTCTTGACCTCAGAGGACTGCTGTCCGTCGTTTACTGCACGAACGGTAAGTTCTGGGCACTTCAAATGTCTTAAAAGTCTTTAAGTGCGTAAGGCGTAGCTGCTGTGGAGCGGTGCCGAGGAGCACGTGAGTATGGCTTTTGACTTATGTAAAGTTCTTTTGTAATGATACCTCTTGTTTTGCAGGTTTCCGGCGATGGCGGATGGCGGGCTGAAGAGAGTTAAGGATCGAACCCGCGTGAGGAATAGAAGCGCCTGGAAGCACATAAGTGAGCGCTTGTTGCCTGCTTCACGATGCGCACTAGCTGTCTCTTTTACCTTGCAGGTACAAGTTCGGAGCTTTAGAGAAGCTGAAGGGTGCTGGGATACCCGCTGATTTCGGCGTGGGAAGGAGTGATGGCACGTGAGTAGTAAAGTTGCCCAATGTCTCTAAACGCACCTTCTTTTGCCTTTCAGATGTGGGATGCAGCGTTGAAGGCCTCCGGAGCGTGCAAAGAGCCAGTAAGCCTTTGTCTTTCAGATGCAGGTATGCAGCGCGAGGCGTTGGTGACAGCCGCTGGACCAGGTAAGAGATGCGCTGCCACTGAAGACCGTAGTGCTAACCTGTTCTTTCTTTGTCTTTATAGGTGCTGCTAAAGACTGTATTCAAGGATGGTAAGCCTTTGTTCCCTTAGGCACAGGATCAGAAGACACGGTGAGCGTTCTGCTGCAGAGAATGCAGAATAACGCAAAGCAAGATTCATCCATCGGGTGTGGTTTAAATAGCCTCCTGTAGTGCTTAGGTGTCTCCTTCCACGGCCTCGCCTAGGTAAGAAAAGAGTTCCTGCTTTCCAGAAGAGTTCCAGTGTTCTGAACCTAGGGAGTGGCTCCTGCCCCACCCAACAGGAAAAGTAGTCCCAAACAGAAGAGGATCAGGGGCTCAACTGGCAGGTAAGTAAGCAGCATGATCTGCTGCAGGTAAGTCCACCCAAGCATTATGAGCCCGGCGCTTCCAGCGCTGGGACTCGGCATATTTATGAGCCTGGTGCCACTGGCGCCAGGACAGGGTCCAAAAGTTCCCAATTGGGACTGGCTGGCACCCGGAACCGGGGTTATGGGTCTGCTTCCAAGGGAGTTGGGTAAGTCCTGACCCTTTGGAAGCAGAGATCATGACAGCACCCCCCCTCAAGGCCCCTCCCAAACAGGGCTTCTCCGGGGGTTTGGGCTTGTTAGGAAATGTTCGATGAAATCTTTTGATTATATGAGGCGCGTGGACATATTCTGCAGGTTCCCAGGACCTTTCTTGGGGGACGTAACCTTTCCAGTCAATCAGGTAAAATAGTTTAGATTTGGAGATCTTAGAATCCAGGATACTTTTGACTTCAAACTCGAGTTCTCCATCAACTAGGATAGGTTTTGGAGATTTAGTTAGTCGGGTTTTAGGTTGCATGGGTTTTAGTAGAGAGATGTGGAAGACCGGGTGTATCTTCATGTGAGGGGGCAAGTCCAACTTGACCGCTACCGGATTTACTATGGTAGTGATTGAATAGGGACCAAGGTATCTTGGGTTCAATGTGCGTGGTCCTTTTAGAGGTAGATATTTGGTGGATAACCAGACTTGATCTCCTACTTGATATTGAGGGGGCTTCCTTCCGATGTTGGTCTGCTCCTTTCTTGTATTGTTCGTTAGCCCTTTGAAGGTGAGAAACGGCTTCCTTAAAGGCTTGGGTGATTGTAGAATGCAGGTGGTCTACTGCTGGTGTTCCAAGATCTTGGAGTGGATCCAAATCCGAGGTTCGAGGGTGACTACCGTATAAAAGAAAGAACGGGGTCTTCCCGGTTCCCGAGTGGACAGAGTTATTGTAGGCATATTCGGCTATCCAAAGGATATCTTTCCAAGTTTTTTCAGTTTGTTGCAGCATGCAGCGTAAACACTGTTCCAGAGTTTGATTGGTCCTCTCGGTTTGTCCGTCGGTTTGGGGGTGGTGGCTGGTCGAAAGTCTCACATCAATTTGAGCCGACCGACAGCAACTTCGCCAAAAATGAGAAATAAATTGACTTCCTCGATCCGAAATTAGAACCGAAGGAAAACCGTGCAGTCTGACGATGTTTTCGAGAAATTCTCGGGCCAGAGTTGCTGCTGATGGTAAGCCTTTGAGTGGAATGAAGTGCGCCATCTTGGAGAATAGGTCCACGATTACTAAGATCGTATTGTATCCGGAGCATGGAGGTAGATCGGTGATGAAGTCCATAGAAAGCGTATGCCAAGGGCGAGGTGGGATGTCAATAGGGCGTAAGAGGCCGGCTGGTTTTTCCTTTTGACTCTTGTTTTGGGCACGTACTCCACAGGACATTATAAAGTCTCTCATATCTTTTTTCCAAGACGGCCACCAGAAGTAGCGCTTGATCTTTTCCGAGGTTTTGGTCATACCGGGATGTCCTTCCATTAAAGAATCGTGATAACAGGAGATTACCTTTTTCTGTAAATCTGTGCTGGGCAGGTATAACCGTCCTTGGAAATACAATAGATTGTCCTTCACCGTAAAGTCCTTTCCCTGCAGATGCCAATTCTGTATGTCTGCTGGAGTTACCAGTTGCCTGGCTTTATCCTTAACTTCTTCAATGGATTGTGTGGCGATTACACCCAGAATTCTTTGTTCGGGAATGATAGGTACAGGTTTAGGATTGATCAAGTGTTCTTCCACTCCCATCCGAGAAAGGGCGTCAGCTTTACCGTTTTTCGTACCAGGTCGGTAGGTAATTATGAAGTCAAACTCGGCAAAGAATAGTGCCCAACGGAGTTGCCTAGAGGATTGAGCTTTCGCGGTTTTCAAATATTGCAGGTTACGGTGATCTGTGATCACAGTAACGGTGTGTCGGGCCCCCAGAAGATAATGCCGCCAAGCCTTAAAGGCGGACTTGATAGCCAGAAGTTCCTTATCAGTAATAGTGTAATTGATTTCAGGAGGCGAGAATTTGCGGGACCAAAATGCCACGGGATGCAACTGATTGGTTACTGGGTCCTTTTGTGATAAAACTGCTCCCATGGCAAGACTCGAAGCATCAGTTTCAACAATGTAGGGGAGTTCTGGGCGAGGATGTTTTAAGATCGGTGCAGAGATAAATTTAGTCTTCAAATTCTGGAAAGCTTGTTCCGCCTCGGTAGACCATTCAAAACGTTTGTTTTTCTTTAACAGGGCGGTGATGGGCTGGACTATTCGAGAGAATTCGGGGATAAACCTGCGGTAAAAGTTAGCGAAGCCTAACATGCTTTGAACACCTTTTACGGAGGATGGCGAAGGCCACTTGAGAATTGCATCGACCTTCTTTGAATCCATACGCACTCCGCTAGGTGATAATATGAATCCCAAGAATTCAACTTCAGTCATGTTGAAAACACATTTTTCCAACTTAGCGAAAAGTTTGTGTTGACGCAACCTCTCGATGACCATTTTCACGTGTTTCCGATGTTCAGTTTCCGATGAAGAATAAACGAGGATGTCGTCAATATAGACAACGACACACACATCTATGAGCTCTCTGAGGACGTCGTTCATAAAATATTGAAAGGCGGCCGGGGCATTGCAAAGTCCGAAGGGCATGACCTGATATTCAAATAGCCCATACTTGGTGCGGAAGGCCGTCTTCCATTCATCGCCCTCTTTTACTCGTACCAAGTGGTAGGCTCCTCTAAGATCCAGCTTTGTATATATGCATGCTTTTCTGACTTGGTCCAGGAGTTCAGGGATCAAAGGTAACGGATAACTATTCTTAACGGTGATCTGGTTTAGGGCGCGATAATCTATACAAGTTCTAAGGTCCCCTTCTTTTTTTGGAACGAAGAACAAAGCTGAGGAAGCAGGGGACTTGGAAGGACGGATAAACCCATTCGCTAGGTATTGATCCAGGTATTGTCGGAGGTGAAGATTCTCAGGCTCGGTGAGGGCATACATTCTACTACAAGGAGGGGTAGATCCAGGTATCAGGTCTATCTGACAGTCATAAGACCTATGAGGAGGTAGAGAGTTAGCTTGATCCTTCCGGAAGACATCTTGGAATTCTAGGTATTCGGGAGGTGACTGGGGAACCTCCGAAGAAATTGCTGCCAGTGCAACATCAGGTCGAGGGTAACAAATGGAGACACATTCTGGAAACTGAACCGTTCTTGCTCGCCAATCGATCTGAGGATTGTGCTTCTCTAACCAAGGAATTCCTAGAATAATCTGGAACTGAGGGGCCTTGATCACATCGAACACGATCTTCTCATGGTGTCCATCTTGACTTACTAACGTCACTTCTTGGGTGGTATGCGTTACTGGTCCGGAAGCTATCTCCGTACCATCCACCGTAGTAATGAAGTCCTTTAGAGCCTTTGGACAAAGAGTCAGATTCATCCTCAATACCATTTCATGATCCACATAATTGCCGATGGCACTGCTGTCGACGTAAGCTTCAATCGCATGTAATCGATCGGGACGTTCAGGGCTAATGAGGACCATAGGTATCACGAAATGCGAGGTCACGGAACTGGTTTTAACGCTCGGCAAGAGGACCTCTATTCTTGTCGGGCCAGGTCGTTTCCCTGCTCAGAGTTTGTGACCCTGGTAACTGCAGCTCCTACTGCCTTCTTGCCTGGTTTCACCGGACAGTCTCGAAGAAAGTGCCCCGGGTTTCCGCAATAGAGGCATAATTGCAGCTGTTTTCTCCTTTCCCGCTCCTTTTGGGTTAGTGGTCCTTTCAGGCCCCCTATTTGTATGGGTTCCCCGGAGTCTGCTCCTTTGGTAGGAGTTGGTGGTTTGGAAAACACTTGAGCATCAAACTTGGAACGATCGGCCTTCCTGTTCTGTAGTCTGTGGTCTATTTGAACGACTAAGTCAATATAGTCCGAGCAGTCTTGCGGGGGATTCACTACTTGGGCTAACACATCTTTGAGCTCTCCACGTAGACCTCTATAAAACAGCGTAATCCTTTTGTCCTCAGGCCATTGGGTTTCCACTATCAGTCTGTTGAAAGACGCAATATAAGCCAAAAGGTCTTGATTACCCTGTCGTAATGAAAGGAGCTCATTGTCCAAGGCCTGCCCCAGTGAATGTCTTGCGAACAGTTTTTCCATGCTGAGCTGAAAAGCTTGAAAATCATGGAGAACCGGATCATCCTGATTAACTAGAGGGATCGACCAATCTGCCGCACTGCCACTGAGGTACGAAAGCACGAAAGCTACCTTAGCTTGATCTGTTGGGAAGGCTGCTGGCCGGCATAAGAAGTGCAAGCGGCACTGATTAATGAATACTGCAAACCTCTTTGGGTCACCACAAAATCGTTCGGGGGGAGCCAGAGGCACATCCCCGGGTAGGTTGATCAGCACTGGGTTCGTAGAGGATGTTGAAGGATGATTTGCCCATGATGCGGGCAACTGAGTTTGTCCGGCTTGTGACTGTAGCAATTGTCTAGCGAGATCATCTGTTCGCTCCTTGGAAATAATCAGTTCCCTTCTTAGAGCATTCGTTTCCTGGCGGGCTGCATGCACTTCTGCTCTTAGTTCCCCAAGTAACTGGGCTAGCTGGTCGGTATCCGAGGTTTCCATAGAGCCTGGGTGGTAGTTTTGCGGTTGGCTTTGCGTTCTGTAACGCTCACCTGATTCCCGCAGAGGTGCCGGTCTTGACTGGGTGACTGCCGTGTCTTCAAAGGTGATGTGTAACACACGGTTGGTTCCTCGGGCTGGACATCTGTGCACTGTGTGTCTGACTCGGAGAGTAAGATGTCTTGGGTAGGTGAACGCCGAGCTCTCCATCTGCCTCGGGGGCAGGGTGCCGTAACCAGTTTCTTCACTGGATAAGGGTGCAGGCCTCTTGACCTCAGAGGACTGCTGTCCGTCGTTTACTGCACGAACGGTAAGTTCTGGGCACTTCAAATGTCTTAAAAGTCTTTAAGTGCGTAAGGCGTAGCTGCTGTGGAGCGGTGCCGAGGAGCATGTGAGTATGGCTTTTGACTTATGTAAAGTTCTTTTGTAATGATATCTCTTGTTTTGCAGGTTTCCGGCGATGGCGGATGGCGGGCTGAAGAGAGTTGAGGATCGAACCTGCGTGAGGAATAGAAGCGCTTGGAAGCACGTAAGTGAGCGCTTGTTGCCTGCTTCACGATGCGCACTAACTGTCTCTTTTACCTTGCAGGTACAAGTTCGGAGCTTTAGAGAAGCTGAAGGGTGCTGGGATACCCGCTGATTTCGGCGTGGGAAGGAGTGATGGCACGTGAGTAGTAAAGTTGCCCAATGTCTCTAAACGCACCTTCTTTTGCCTTTCAGATGCGGGATGCAGCGTTGAAGGCCTCCGGAGCGTGCGAAGAGCCGGTAAGCCTTTGTCTTTCAGATGCAGGTATGCAGCGCGAGGCGTTGGTGACAGCCGCTGGACCAGGTAAGAGATGCGCTCCCACTGAAGACCGTAGTGCTAACCTGTTCTTTCTTTGTCTTTATAGGTGCTGCTGAAGACTGGATTCCAGGATGGTAAGCCTTTGTTCCCTTAGGCACAGGATCAGAAGACACGGTGAGCGTTCTGCTGCAGAGAATGCAGAATAACGCAAAGCAAGATTCATCCATCGGGTGTGGTTTAAATAGCCTCCTGTAGTGCTTAGGTGTCTCCTTTCACGGCCTCGCCTAGGTAAGAAAAGAGTTCCTGCTTTCCAGAAGAGTTCCAGTGTTCTGAACCTAGGGAGTGGCTCCTGCCCCACCCAACAGGAAAAGTAGTCCCAAACAGAAGAGGATCAGAGGCTCAGCTGGCAGGCAAGTAAGCAGCATGGTCTGCTGCAGGTAAGTCCACCCAAGCATTATGAGCCCGGCGCTTCCAGCGCTGGGACTGGGCATATTTATGAGCCTGGTGCCACTGGCGCCAGGACAGGGTCCAAAAGGTCCCAATTGGGACTGGCCGGCACCCGGAATCGGGGTTATGGGTCTGCTTCCAAGGGAGTTGGGTAAGTCCTGACCCTTTGGAAGCAGAGATCATGACAGTAATTGCGATGGCTTGGAAATTAATGTGAAGCAGTGCCAATGATCTACAATTTGTTGGACCCAACAGTCGGTTATATGCTGCCATGCCTCTATGATGAGAAGAATCCTGCCCCGCACAGGAATTTGTGTCCTTGCAGTGAGGAAAAAGATAAAATAGTTTTACAAAAGGAGCCTTTCTTGTGAGGCTGCCCATAGGAGGATATTTGATAAGAATGAGGTCTAGAGGCTTTGAATATTTCCAAGGACCCACTCATCAGCCTTGGTCCTGAAAAGAATAGGACCATCAAACAACATATCCAAACGTTTAGCCTGATAACCTGGGTAAACATTTTCATTCCTCAACAAAGAGTGCCTTTTGATAACAGCACTGTGGCATCGAATCGACCAATGCAATCTGTAGTGTCCAGACCAACTTGCAGAATATGGTTGGTGGTGCCTTTCCTATCGTGCTAAATCTGGCTGACTAAGCATTGGTGGTTGAGGGGCAAATGTTTGCCTGACACCTCTGCTGGCTCCACAAGTGAATATCTAGCTAAAGTACAGGATGCATGTATGGTCTGCAACACCAGACTGCCAGCAACAAACACCTTCCTCCCCCAAGTGGTGGTGTGCAAAGTGCTATAGGCCTTAACCCAGCAGTGGCTGCCGGAACCATTTTCTGGTGTCAAGTTGGTGTTGAGCAAAAAGAGGTCTGGGGAGGGGGGGCACTATCTTTCTGTGCCAAATCCTTGTGCAATGATGGAACAGATGAAGGCCTGAATCTTGTTGCCATCAGATTCTCAGGCAAAGCGCCACTTGATGGGATCACAGGATTCTGCTCACCTCATATGTCATTGATTAAAAAATGTCAGTGGTTGTAAAGGCTGTCACTTTCTCGGGTGGTACAAACAGGCTCAGGGTATACACAGCCCAAAGGCAGGCATGGACAAAGTCCCCATCTTCAAATATGGGGAGGCGAAAAGGCTGCTCCCCTCGCACAAGTCTTGGGAAAGGCTGTCCTTGTGTATTAAATTCTTGAAGAACAGACTTTGTATATGATGGACCAGTCTTATGGCCACAAGGGATAGTTTCCTCATCTAGAAGTTCCTCCTCCACCTCTTCAAAAATATCCCTAAATTACTTAAAGAATGTGGGCCTGTCAAAGCTCCTATAAAAGTATCTGATGGAACCCAAACATACCTGTGCTGAAGGTGCCACCAATGTACCCAGTTTGCTCTGTGTGACTGTGATGGCAACAATCGCCCAGTCACAGAGGAGGATGACGCTAAATATTTTGGTACCAAAGCCGAAGGTGCCAGCTATCTCAGAGTTGAAACAGGAGCCAAGCCATGGAGTGAACAAATGCATGCTTTCCAAGAACATAGCAGTCTTTGGAGGGGTCAACAGGGCTTTTAAGAGGTTTTAATGAAGATGGGACCAGTAAAGAACTTTTCAGGGTAGATGATGTGAGGAAAGAAGGTCAGATTAAATAACTTGGGGCCGAGTCTTCTGATGCCAACCTGCACCTTGACCTTTTTGCTGATGCTTCCTGAAGAGGCATGAGTTCTGGAAGAAAGCAACTCACGACGAGAGTGAGGGGGCCTCCTCTACTTTTTCTCACTTACTCCTAAACTCTCGAGAGGCACTTCTGAAGCGATGCTAACAGTGCTTAGTTACAGAGCGAGGGGGTTTGTTCGACATCTGAAAATGATTTTTCCGGTATGCCTTTCTTAATTCACCACTAAAAGCAGCTTGACCACCCACTCAATTTCTTTGGGGTGCACTGGGCATCATGAAACATATTCCTCTGTTGAGACACCAGACACCAATGAGGTGCGTATCCAACACTGATATCATGCACCCACGATTTTAAAAGGTCTTAAAACATTGATTTCATTGTTATTTGAGAGAAAAGACTTTAACATTGTCAGAATCGAAAAACATGTTCCTGCATTTAATGCATAAAACAAGAATCGAGGAAGATGGTGTTGGTTGCTCCAGGCATAAATACCTGCAAGATTTGTTCTGGTACAAAAGGTACTAGGAAGCTGTGATGGAGCCGCACAGTGCCACCTTGTGGCTAGCTGAAAAGCATTCTGGTCCAGACTGCATTTGAAGGATACTTCCCAGACAAGAAATCAATGGGAGGAATGTACCTATAAGAAAGTGCAGTATGTTCACTGCATTACTAATCCCAGTAGCATATATCCTATTGAGGAGATAATCATGGATAGCCTAATCATGATTTTGATTGCTTCTGAATCTCACTCACCTTTTGTTTTTGTCATGTTGGTCCCGCTCCCGTTCACGAGGGTCTATGTACACGGACCCGTAGCGGGAATCCTCAGGTGATGACTCGATCCAAGTGATTGCTTGTTCAGGGTCCCGGCTAACTGCAAAGCAATGTACAATAAAGAGCACACGGTTACAAGAGTTGAAGCTCAATTTCAGTTAACAAATGGATTAATACAATGTGGCATGTACTACCTATGAAAACATACAAGAGGTAAAAAGTCTGGGTCCTATGGCTACCAATGCTGGATTATGTATCACAAGAAAACAGGGATTTGACATGCCAAGAAAGACTTGGAGCATTATAATCATTTGATCCCTAAGATTATTGGAACACGCATATGTGAATCTGAATTACTATCAGACTCATATTTCCACAGTCTTGCAGTACACACTGTACTTCAGTGAGCAAAAGAGGAAAGGGGTGGACGGGGTAGAAGGGACGTTGTTACAATAGTGACATCTTAAAGTTTGTTCTAACGAATGAAATGCACCACTATGAAGTGAGTAATGATTTAGTAATCAATCCAAATAAAACACACATTATACGATTCAGTAGAAGTACTAGTAAACATACAATTTAAATTGAAGTATTGGTCTGGCTTGGCTCCTCCCGGATTTAATTTGGATACGATTTCTAACAAAAACGTATTACAACTAGACTAAGGGATAAAGCAATTTTCTTCGTCTCTCAGGTGAAGAGAATCCATAAAATGTTTTTCAGATTCTAATTAATCCCCCTTTTCAATTTTTATAAGGCAAAGTTATCCCAGCCCTGCTCTGGTCATGGCATATCTATGCCAGCTGGGAGCGGAGGTTTCACTTGAAAAAATGAAAGTATTATCTGAATGAAAACCTCAGCCCTCCCCAACTGTATTCCGATGCCAGCCATTCATTACGAACATGGCTTGACCTCAATGAATGGTTGGATAAACTGTAAAATCTGGATATTTCATAGATCAATATTGAAACCGTCTTTAAAATTCCATGTTTCGTGATGTGTCATCATTAATAGAAAGACAGGCCCAATTGCCAATTATATGTCTCAAAGTTAATTTATACTGGGGAGCAGCCAGAAAACGGCAGAAACTTTAACAACTCATTGCAAGTATAAAAAACTTTTTTCTAAAGACTATATAATGCATACAAGTTTCTCAGTAATTGATAAACCAATGTGATCATTGGTACGTACCCGAAGAAATATCCTAATGCATATTGGAGGACGCAATTTCTACATTTTAGATTAAACCTGATTCCCCACAGGCGCGATCTTGTATTTATGCTCCAAGAATACTGCTCTTGTAAATTATTGACCTCTGTGCAAACAAAAAGATTTCTTCCAATCTCCAAATCATTTGCTGATTCAGCACATTTTGAGAAATCTAATATTCAGTACATTTGTAGATAATGAATCTTTGCTTTTAACCCATGACTTCTGGGTGCGTTTGCATAGTGGTGCTGTGCTTATATGTGTGTACCAAATTAATTTGATTACTATTAGATGGTAAAACATGTGTGCCTTTTACATCAATAATGTTTCCTCCTTTTAAACGATGCAAGACACTTCCTATTTAATCAAACATTCTCTCTATATGTGATACATTACTCACGGTAATCGTATTTCTGAGGCTTGAATCTGCTTAGATTCACATGCTGTGCATAGGCCGACATCTAGTGGAAGCTGTGTGGTATTACAGTTTGTTTTTCGAAACTCAAAAAGGGACGTCGAACAGGGCGTGCGAGTAATACTATCCCTAGTGTGACGTCCCCTGTACCCATGATCCCTCACACATGTAGGACCCTCAGATTGTATTTTTTCAGACATGAAGTAGCATGAGGAGTAGCGTGAGTACAGAGTATCCAAGTAGATAGATAAGACTACAAGCATCAATGCGCCTTCTCTCAGAGGGGAGGAAGGGCGGACACACCTGAATCTAAGCAGATACAAGCATCAGAAATACGATTACGGCGAGGAACGTATCCTTTCTGATGTTTGAGAAATCTGCTTAGATAACATGCTGTGCATAGATTAGCGAGCAGTTTTAGAAGAAGGAGGTGGAATGTGAGAAGGGTCATGAGCGAACGAATGTCTTAGAACCGCTTGTCCCACTTGCGTATCTGTCTTGGAATGAGTGTCAATGCAGTAGTGCTGAGTAAAGGTGTGAATAGAGCTCCATGTAGCTGCTTTGCAAATACTGTCTAATGGGACATTTGCAATGAAAGCCAGAGTGGCTCCAGTACCTCTTGTAGAGTGGGCCGTTGGCGTAAAAGGCAGTGTTTTGTCTGAAAGGGAATAGCACAGTTAGATACATCTGACTATCCACTTAGAGATGGCATTTTAGAGACGCAATCTCCTTCTCTGCCTGGCGCTATGGAGACGAACAGTTGATCTGTTTTCCTTAGCAGTCTGGTCTTGTGTATGTAGTAAAGAACCGCCCTCCTCACATCTAGTGTGTGGAGTTTCAGCTCCTGGAAGAAAGCCAGTAGCTCAATAGACTGGTTAACATGGAATTTGGAAGTGAACTTAGGTGAGAACCTAGGGTGAGTACGTAAAACCAGTTTGTCCTTATGTATAGTAAAGAAAGGATCTTGCACTGACAGAGCTTGGATTTCACTGACCCTTCTTATAGAAGTAATGGCTACTAAGAAGGCCTTTTTGTGAGTCAGGTGTTTGAGACTAGACTTGTGCATGGGCTCAATGGGTGGTCCCATGAGTTTAGCAAGTACCACATTAAGGTCCCAACTTGGTGGTGGGTTAGAAATTGGAGGGTGGAGTCTCTTTACCCCTTCCATAAATGCTTTAACAACTGGCACCTTCCACCATGACACCCTGTTATGGGAAGTGATGTAGGCTGACAAGGCTGCCAGGTGTACCTTTAGTGAGTTAAACACTAACCCTGCATCCGCATCCAGTAAGTGGAGCATATAGGTTACAACATTAGAAGGAGTACAATCACCAGGGCCGATTTGTTTATTCTGGCACCAAATTACGAATCGTTTCCATTTGTCATAGTAACAGTGCCTCGTGTTCGGTTTTCTTGACTCTTTCAAGATATCCATACATCTTTGCGGTAAATTAAGATGTCCGAACTCTATGACTTCACGAGCCATGCTGCCAAATTCATCGAGTTGGGCTGAGGATGCACTGTTAACCCCTCGTGCTGGGAGAGTAGGTTGTACCGGCACAGGAGTTTGATGGGGTCGTACACTGCCAGTTTGCGCAGGTATGGATACCATGGTTGTCTCGCCCACATAGGAGCAACCAGGATGAGAGTCATCGGTTCCCTGTGGATCTTGTTCACCACTTTCCTCATCAGAGGGGTTGGTGGAAAAGCATAGGCAAATGTCACTGACCAGTTCATCCTCAGGGTGTTCCCCTTGGAGCCTGGCTGGGGGAACCTGGATGCAAAGATTGGTCATTGTCTGTTTTCGCTTGTGGCGAATAGGTCTATAGTGGGGAAACCCCACTGAGAGAAGAGGTCTCCTACAACCTCTTTGTGTAGTCGCCACTCGTGTTCCTCTGGGAGGGGATCTCTGCTCAGAGCATCTGCTAGCGAATTGAATTCCCCTTGAACATGTTGGGATGACAGGTAAATCTTCCATTTGAGTGCCCATTCCCAAATTTTCTGGGCAAGCTTGGACAGATTTTGAGAACGAGTGCCCCCTTGTTTGTTCAAGTAAAACATTGCAGTCGTGCTGTCTGTTAGGATCTGCACTGACTGGTTGTATAGGAGTGGTTTGAATGCCCAAAGCGCTCTGAAGACTGCCAGAAGTTCTAGCAGATTGATGTGGTTCTTCACCACTGTGTGAGACCAGAGACCCTGAGCTGTGTGGTGAAGGTAGTGAGCTCCCCACCCTGCCAGGGAGGCGTCTGTTGTGACGACGGCCTGTATCTCTGGATCGTAGAAGGGTTTCCCCTTTGTAAGATTTTCTCTTGTCCACCAGCGAAGACACTGAACCAGTGTTGGTGAAACGACCACTAGATCGTCCCACTGACCATTTGCCTGAGACCACTGTTTCGCCAACCACTCCTGCATGGGTCGCATGCACAGGTGCATGTGGGGAACCAGGTAAATGGAAGATGCCATCATGCCTAACAAATACATAACTTTGTGCACACTTATCTGGCGACCGGACGATATTGAGGAATTTGCAGCAACACATTTCGAATTCTTTCTTATGATGGAAAGGCCAGCCCCTCTTGGGTATTTAGGACAGCTCCTAGGAACTGTTTAGAAATGCCTGGCACCAGGCTTCACTTTTTCCTCATTGATTGAGAAGCCCAATTGGAAGAGGAGGTCGATAGTTCTTTGGATGTTTATTCTGCAAATTAAGGGGGACTCCCCTGTGATGAGCCAGTCGTCCAGGTAAGGGTACACTGGGATTGCCTCCCTGCTTAGGTGCGCTGCCACCACCGCCAGTACCTTGGAGCTGAGGTTATTCCAAAGGGCAGAACCTTGAATTGGTAGTGCTGGTTGTGTATCTTGAAATGCAAGAATCTTCTGTGCGCTGGGAACATTGAAATATGAAAATAGGCATCTTTCATATCCAATGTTGCCATGTAATCACCTTTTTTAGTAGAGGGATTACCTCTTGTAGTGTAATCATGCGGAATCTTTGTGGCTTGACATACTTGTTTTCAGGGCGCAAATCTAATACTGGGCACATTGTCAGATTTTTTTTTGGCAAAAGGAAGTAGGTTGAATAAATACCCTTGTTTACCTGGTTGACCGGGACGACTTCTATGGCATCCTTTGCTAGCAGAACATCGATCTCCTCGAGGAGGATCTTCTGATGTTCCAGCAAGTGTACTCTTTGTCGCACAGGATGGTCGTGGGGGCGTCCTAGCAACTCTATGCAGTATCCTCCAGACACTGTGTACAGCACCCATCTGTCCGAAGTGATCCCCTCCCATTCGTGGGTGAAGGTGGCAATGCGCTCCTCTACTGGGGATGAATGGGAGGGGACCTGAAGCAGAACGTCACTGCTTGTTGGGTGGCGTACCACCTCTGGCGGTGCTGCCTCTACCCCTAGTGCGACCCCTGCACTGCCTTCTGGGGTAGCCCTGTGAGGATTGGAATTGGTTGTTACCCCATGAGGTTCCCTGGTTTTGGTAATAATTTGGACCACTTTGGGAACCTTGGCCCCGAAAACTATTGTTACCCCTTTGTCCAGAGGGTTTATTGGTGAGTTGGCCAAGAGATTTTAGGGTCTCGTACTCATCCTTTGCCGTCTTTAGAGCTTCCTCCACTGCCTTGCCGAATAGTACATTCGGCTCCACAGGCATATCTATCAGGGTTGCTTGGGTTTTGGGCTTGAACCCTGACTGCCTTAGCCAAGCGTCACGCTTTATGACAGTGCCCCCAGCGATTAGCCTCCCAGCATTATCTGCTGCATCAAAGTTTGTTTTTAACATGCAGCCTGATACAGACCTTTCATCTGCTGCCAGCCGAGCCAACTGGCTATTTAAGGGTTCGGGTGCAGAGGACACCAAAGCGGACACTTCCTCCCACTGATGGCAATTGTAGCTTGCCAAAAGGGTGGCACTGTTGGTAATTCGTGTCTGATAGGCTGACGTGGAGGCAACCTTTCTCCCCAGAGCATATGTACGTTTGCTTTCCTTATCAGGAGGTTCTTCCGAGGAAGCAAGAGGTGTACCGGCCCTCTTTCTTGTGGTTGTTACGAGCAGGGAATCGGGCTTTAATTGGCCCCTAATGTACAGGGGATCGGAGTGTGCGGCACAGAACAATTTCTCGACTCGCGGGTTAACCGCTCAAGTGAGATTTGGGGTTTGCAGCGAGGTATGAATTCTATGCTGGATAGATTTCACCAAAGGGATAGCCTGAGTAATGGCTTTCTTGTCTTTTAGGATTTCTTCAGCAAAATCTCTGTCTTTTTGGACACCCTGTGTGTCGATACGAAAATGAGCAGCTGCCTTTGCCAGTACCTCATTGAGGAGGGGTTGGTTATCTACAGGCGAGTCATGCACCGGGGGTCTTTAGCAACCAAAGAGTCAATGTTGTAGGCTTCAGCCTCATCATCCTCCTCCTCCTGGTCCTTGTCATCCCCATAATAAGGGTCACCCGCATGGTCAGCAACCACTTTTGACAATGTGAATCCGGGTGGTAAGGTTCCACCACAAAGGGGTCTATGACCAAGCCCTGAAACGGGGCGTCAGAGCAGATATTCTTAGCAGGGGGCTGAGAGGACTCAGGTGTTGCCTTGTACCCAGAAGGGGCAGAAGTAGGAGGGGTGTTGGAGTAACGTAAAGAAAGTAGTTAGGGTCTTTCTCATAAAAGTTAGCCACAAATGTTAATCTTTTCATACCCCTATCAATGTCTGCTGAGCTCCATTCTTTGGAGCTTGGAATAACAACAGGTTCTAGTTCCTCATCGGTGCCCATATCCTCAGCAGTGGGAGGAACAATTTTTGTGGTAGGTTCTGAAACCTTAGCCTTCCTTGTCTCCGTTGGGCCCTTTCGCTTCTCCTTATGAACATGGGGACTTGAAGAGGTTTACTTGTGTTGCTTATCCCCTCCCCCATGGCTAGAGGAATGTTTACCTGATTTTTTATGGGCCTCCGAAGATTTCGACAAATCGCGTCGAGTTTTGGACGCAGGATTCGAAGAAGGACGTGTAGTCTCGGGAGAACGGTCAGACTTGACGAGTCTAGCCTCTTCAGAGTGCCGAACGGTTTTGCTATCTGGTGATCGGGCCTCGGGGGCTGTTGATCGGGCGACACCCTTATCAACCGAAGACGGTTGGGTTTTGTCATGAGGCCAACGCCAACAAGGATTCATTGGACCGCTCTCGTGGTGTCGTCTGGCGCCGATCACTCGACACACGTGTCGAGTCACGGCCGGGGCCAATGTGGTGGTATGATGTGAAGCGCTTTTGCCACCGGATGCTGTCCCCACAACGTGGCCGTTGGCCAGTCCTTTGGGGTCGTAGGCATGCGCGCGGGTGTCCGAAGTCACCCCTTTGCCCTCGCCGGCCGATTCGGCGGCATTGCTGCCATCGCTGAATGTCCCCTCTACTTCCATGGCCTCTAGTTGCCTGGCGTAGTGGGCCCAGCGCTTAGTCGAGCAGTCTTTAAGGGTCTTCGGCTTAAAGAGCTGGCAAGCTCGACAGGTAGCCTCGGGATGGTCTTGTGGGAGATACAGATTGCACGTATTGTGCTTATCCACCCAGGGAAACTTCCTATTATACTTAGGGCAGAATTTGAATGGTGTACTGTCCATATGTTACCAAATGGCAGCGGGCGTGTATATGTAAGAAAGGGGGAAAATAGCCTGTATGACCACCCCCCACTATCCCTACTGTATAGGGCCATGGCCAGAGGCCTGCCAAGGCCCGGAGTCCGTCGTGGCAGTTCTCGACGGCTGATTTCCATGATCTTCACCGGTGTCTATCTTCGGCGTATAGTGGAAGAGAAAGGGGGAGTATTAACGGTAATTATTAACTATAAATGGCTTAGCGCCGAAGTAACTCTGCAACATGCATCCAACAAGTATGGTGGGAAAAAACAATCTGAGGGTCCTACACGAGTGAGGGATCATGGGTACAGGGGACATCACACTATGGATAGTATTACTGGCATGCCCTGTTCGACGTCCCTATTCGAGTTTCGAAAAACAAACTGTAATGCTCCGCAGCTTCCACTAAATGTCGGCCTATGCACAGCATGTGATCTAAGCAGATTTCACAAACATCAGAAATATATATTCAGGGAAAAGAACTTTAGTGGTAGGGATGTTAAGGTAAAAATGTAATGCAACAAAACCCCTGAAATTCTGCAGACTTAACTTCACGTTCGCTGTTTTCCAGGCATATGACTACAATGATGACAGAGATTACATCACTGGTGACATCACTAATTTCATCATATATGACATCACTGATTACATCACAAATGGGAAGTTGAACGGTTTTGTCACAAACACTTGTGTATAGGCGTGTTATAAAAGCCATATCATATCAAAGTATTGCTCAATTTACCGCCGTTGCACGTTGTTTCAGTGAATATCAAGGGTTTTCTATAATGTGATGAATCCTGCAGAGTCCTCACAAAAACCCTACCTAAGTCTCCACCCAGATGGCCAGGGGAAGGCAGCCGCTGCCTGATCCTGACCGTGGGGGTGGTATTAGCCGGGAGGATCACCTGGGAGGAGAAGGGCCCCAAAGGACCAGGAGGACTCGGTTAGGTAAGAATTGGTGCAGTCACACTGTGTGAGACTACACAGCACTTATCTGCTTGGTATTAGGTAACCCAACATTTGGTTTAGGTCTGTACTACACAAGTGGGTAGTGTGAATGAGCAGCCAGGCTTACCTCTAGAGGGGTAAATGTGAGCTGTAGAGCTGAACAAATGAAATCTGTAAATACAAGTAGTCAAATAACTCTTACACTCAAAGTTTCAGTTATAAATAGTTATTTAATTAACATCAATTTTTAAATAAGCGTTTTTTAAAAAGGTAATTCGTTGTAATAATGTTCATTTTTCAGAATTAAAACAAGTTAGTGGATAATCTTTGGATATGCTTCTTACACAATTCCTACACCCTAAGGTGACTTCAATCACAAGGACAGTAATGGCATTTATATATCTCACTAGTATACTTTGCAGATTCTGAGGTTGCAGAAAAGAAAGGTTAGGGAAGGAAAAAGGTTAGACAGTTTCTCAGTATATGTGAGGACAACTAAATCTTCCAATGAAATCTAGATAAGCCTTTCCCACCAGTAACAGTATACAACAAGCTACCACCTATGAGGGACAAACAGTATCAAAGTCAATGGACTAGAAGAGTCTTCAGGGAACCAGGACAGCCAAAGTCATTTGGGACACAGTCTATGGATCCGATGCACTTCTTAGATCAAAGTCTTGCACAAAGTTAGATAGTCTTTAGAAAAATCACTTGTAGGGCCACAAGCTGTTAAGCCTGTGAGAAGAGAGTTGAAATCAACTCTAAAAGGTAAGCCAATGCAATTCCCAAATGAGAAGAGCTAAAAGGCAATAAGGCAAGTACTCCAAGCCTAAACAGTACTTCTGATTTGAAGAAGAGTGGTCCAGCTGTAATCTGTCTTGCTACAGTGGTGCAGACCCTTGTTCCTGACCTTCAGTCATGGGGACAAGAGGAGGGACGTCTGGAGGGCTCCGGCGGGGGTACTTGGGAAATCGTTGACAGCTACGGGCTCATTTCGGTACAGCAGCACTTTGCGGTTTCAGCACTTAGCAAACAGCACTGTTGCAGATCTTGGACACCGGTTGAACTCTCTTTACGCCATCGGTCCTCAACTCTGGTGAGGGGCCTCTGGATCTGGAGGTCCTACTTCTGGATGGTTCTTAGGAGTCTCCTGGAGCTTCTAGCCGGATTCGTTTCGTGGCACTTGACTACGGACATTCAACACCTGTAATTGGGCTTCGGAAGCAATGGAGAGGCACAGCAAATCGGGGATGGTGCTCCAGTGGAGTTCGTCTCATGGTTAGTTGGTTCCACTAACCCAAGGGGAGAAGTCGTTCCATCCAGAGCTGCTCTGTCTAGGTGAAAAAGGAGGTCAGTACAGTAGCAGGACTTCACCAGGCAATTCAAAGCTCCAGGAGGTGGCAGCAAGCTTCGTTCACAGTTTCTTCGTTGGGTGTTTGTAAACTGCATAAGTCACCTACCTTTGAAAAGGTCTGCCTGTGCTCTTTCAAAAAATGTATGCTTGCCGTTCCTCACCACATTGGTTTTCCTGATTTACACATGCTAAGTACATCTGTTCAGGCCGCAAGCATAAAACTCCTGTGTACCATGGCTCAGTGTTTGGCATGTGGTATTGCTTGTTTTGTGAAACACTACAAAAAATGTGCGCTTTTCTAACTGCAAGAGTCGGGGGAATGTAGCGGAGCATTGTTTTTCTCAAAATTCATAGAAGCCATTGCCGTACAAAGCCAACCATGTCCACCACATACCCTTTTTTTCGGTCATTTTCCCGCTTTTTCCCCAAGCTATGGCATTTCCCCCTACCTAGTTGTTGCCCGACCTGCGCAAATCACCCCTTCCTAAACTTGGAATTTTTTCTACTTTTCAGAAATGTATGCCTTTCTGTCCTCCAATTTGGCTTTCCTACACTTTGCTTCCATTCCGACCAGGCATGTCCAATTGGCAAAAATGGCCAAAATCGCCTACCTTTCACAAACGGTTTATAACCACATCAAAATAATTGTTGTTCGTTTCCACTCAACCTGTTCTTGAAAGCCAGGAAATGGGGGAATTCAGCACAGCAAACCATTTGTTCCTAGCTTTTACAAGGAAAAAACCACAGGCTTCTTTGTACATCATCTTATTGACATTTTTTGAAAAAACACAACATTTTCGCCCTTTTTGGTTATTTTCTCTCACCCCCTACAGCAACCTAGGATTCCTGGGTGGCGTTACGACCACCTACATGTGGGAAAAAAATGGCAATATTTGGGCGAGATATCTCATGTAACAAAAAAGGTACAAGGCATTGAATGGCGACATACCGAAATCACCAAAAAAGGCCTGGACACTGGGGGGTGGGGGGATGGTAAACACCCATGGCACTTAAAGGGTTAAAAAGCCAGTGACAAGAATGACGTGTCCACTTCCAGGGAACACTTGAGGCAAGGGAGCTGCATATTCCGAGTGTGATTCTCCGAGGCTGCCATCTTGTGGGCTGGCCGCACATCACTTGGAAAACTGCAAAGTTTAGATGACATCAAATAATGCATGTCTGGATGAAATAACACACGGCCTGAGCAGTTGGTACTGTGTGTTTTGGGTCTCAGGGAAGGTTTCACTGCCACTAATGAGAAACCTTTCTACGGACATATGGAATGATGTTTCTGCAATTCCTTTCCTGATCCATTTAAATATCATTAGATAAATAAAAATAACAGATTCAGTACCTATATTCCAGCCACTGCTGCAAATTCCACCAGGGTCTGATGTGCTAGAGCAGGAACCAGAGGAAGTGAAGCTGGGCTATTGGAAGTAAGAAAGAATAAAACACTGTCACTCATACAATGTGTGGAACCATTCATGTTAGGTACAACTTTTAAACTTAACAGCCTGTAAGGAAACGCCCTGTTTAACTTATGAGATCAGTCAACTCATAACTAGGCAAACAAATTACTTACCTTCAATAATGATCTTTCCGATGGATAAGTTCTTCCTCAGATAGATTCCTCAGTTTAGGAATGCATCTTTCACAGTCAATCTGGCTCCAGAAATCTTTTCAGCCACTAGGGAGTGCACTGCTGCTCCTCGTCTGGGTCATTGGCGCCCATGACTGTGGATATGACATTGTGGGTGGTAAATATGGAGCTGGCTGCACCCGATTACCTCCGTCCATCCCCATTTTCCTGGCACTCAGCTGCTGAGAAACTGCAGAGCTATAGTGTTTACAATCTGTTCACATAAAGGGGCAGGTTCGGAGGGACATGAGTTCTCTCTAGGAATGCTAGGTCAGAAGTCAATTTTTAGGTTTCCTTTTGTCAACCGGGAGTACCGAAAACCTTTTGCTAGGTTTCTTGCTAGGTTGGGTTCTAGGCATCAACAACCTCTGCGCAACTCCTTTTTGGTGTGCTGCCCTTAGTAGCCCATGTGGCTCCCCATTTGCTCCATGAGTAAGTGTGAGGGGTCATGAGGCAGACAACTTGGTAAAGGTTTTTCATGAGATGCCATTTTATTAACTCGAAAGGGTTTGACAAATGCCTCCCTAGCCCTACCCTGACGAGGATTTCCCTGCCTATCAAAATAAACTAAAGGAAACAATCTAACAAAAGGAATATGTCCCTCAGACTTATACATACAACAAACTTACAAAAGGGAATATATGGTAATTCAAGGATAACAGAAATAACAGTTATGGTCAACATAAACCTGATGACGGTTTCTCCTTGTAAGTTGGGTGAAATCCCCTGCTCAGATTCAAACCAGGATTTTCAATCAACAGTTTAAAATATGAAAGTTCTGTCTTGCCACAAAGTCCTGATGATAAAGTTTTTCTTTCTCCAAAAGTCTCTCACCTGGACTTTTGACCAACAGTTCAAAATATACAATAGGTCTTTGTCCCTCCACTGTAACAGAGTTTAACACAACTTTTTAAAAAACAAAAATACTTCTGCAGTTCATCTGTATCAACAATAATGATTTGTCTGGATGATTCCACAACACGTCATAAAGTATTTGAGTAGTCTTTGCCTTTTCTTCCTCTTCACAGTTTTTAACCACAACACATTACTTCAATGACTTCCTCCTTGTCCAATCATCTGCCAGGACTACTGCTACAAAGTCCCTGCCCTGGTATACTTGCCTGCCATGACTCAAAAAGGATCTACTACAAGTACCTCTGGGTAAAGTTTTACTTCAAGCAACTTAGCAACGTCTTTTAACTTTCAACAACATCAGTATTCATTATTTCTTCTGCAATAACATGAGACACAGTGGTGCTGTTTGTTCCACACATGTGATTGCCACATTCAACATAGGTTATGCTCCTCTCCTCCTGAATACTTTCTATCAGGAGGGCTGCTTTCCTACCACTCTCGTTTTCCCACTCCTACCTCAACCAGGTGCTGATAATAACTTGTTATTGCCCTTGCTTCTCTTAGGCTTAGACAATGAGTGTTTGGTTCTTTTAAAACTCTTGCCTCTTTCTCCTTTTGGCAACATGGGTTATACTCAGCTGATGGTTTTTGTCAAATGATTCTAGTATGGCTTTGGCAATATTGCCTCTTATTCACTTTTCTGAATATTGCCCTCTCTTGTCTTTGGCAATTGCTTCAATTGTTATGAGGATTATTATACCCTTCTTGCCTGTTCCCAAAGCTCTTAATCTGCCATTTCAACTTCTTTGTAACAGTTCGGCATTCAAAGCCATAATCAGTCTTCCACTTTAAATTCTGTACATAAGTGCAGTATTCAAAATGATCACCAAGGTCCATTAGGAGCGTTCCGGGGTTACAGAGTATCAGTCAACTCACTGGTTGCTGCATAAGCGTCTGCTTGTCTGCTTGCTCCTCTGCCATAGTGACATCTGCTTCTCCGCTTCCTTCTACACGGCAGCCCCCTCCTTTGCACTTCCTGCGGCCCACATCGGTCGGCAGAGGAGCGTTCCCAGCTCCACGAACACTCTGATGCACGCCTGCCGCTGGAGCCCAACTTAAAATGGGAAAAGCCTTTCACATTAACGCTTCGCATCACGCAACCTCTGCATTCACGGCACAAAGAGGGAAAGCTTTCCAAAGCAACACTTACCGCTGTGCAGCCTCTGCATACAAGGTCTTTAAAGGTAGACACACTCTCAGAACCAGCATCTGCTCTGCAATTGGTGGTCTCCGCCCTCTTTCAACTTCTGCTGCCACTGCAACATGGAGTCATGACAATCACTTTCAAACAATGGGGCACGTATCCCTCTTTTTTGTTTTCAGGGGGCCTATCTCGTGAGGGGTTATATATAACACAGATCTCCATGTGTCACGACAATCACTCCACCTCCTGCTTCTTCCTATGGCCTGTACCTGAGGGGAGCCCTTTATACTGGCCATTCCCTCTCGGGTGTGGGTCATTAACATCACTGGGCTGCGTCTTGCAGCCCAGTGCCTCTGCGTTCCTCTTCCTCGTTGCAGTACTTTGTGCATTGTAGGACTTGAAGTTAGCAATATTCAAATTACCTCTTTCATTCACTGTTTCAATTTAACAATAGGCCATCAAGATGGTAGGGTCTCAGGGAAAGTTATTAAAGGGGTTTTCCCATTCCTGCTGACCTGCTTCCCTCCCAATGTGACCATCCCGCAGAACACCCCCACGGTCAGGATCAGAAAGCGTCACCTTTCCATGGCCACATGAGAAGGGACCTAGGCCAGGTTTTCTTGGGGAATCATCTCCGATTCATCACAGGAGCTTGGGCCTGGCAGTTATATGTTTTGTTTTTGGCAACACCATTAGGCAACCATTTTAGTGTGTCGATAGTCAAATGCAACCATATGGTGGCCATTTGGATATCAAGTAAATGAAAGTTCTATACCCTGATCTGTTTGTCTGGGGTCTTTCCTTTGCTTGTATGTCCAAGAGAAATATCCAAAGTGGCTTGTAAGCTATTTAGAGAGGCCACACAGGTTTATGTATTCCATCGTACACTGAACTAGAGTCTCCTAGACACATTTATCCACATCTGTGAATGCATGTCTAATGGAATGGAGTTTGGCTGACCCATCCTGATATGACAGCTGCAAGAACCTTTGAATAGTGCATGGTTGTAGATTGGTGGGCAGGGATACCCAAGCCTGAGTAGAATTAAGGGGATGTAGACTATTAGAGGTTTGCGGAAAACCTACTCACAAGATTGTTGTACAGATTAGATGCACCTGTGGATCCTGGCTCTTCCTTACTTGCTGTGCTCTGTCCTCCTCCTACTGCATCATTGCTTTTTACACCGAGGAATCTTTGCTCAAGCTCTTCTTTGGTTTCCACAGGCCTTTTGTGCTGATACCGCTGTGCCTGCAGCAGAATCTGAGGTGAGGGGCCCCCGTTTTGTGGCTGGAAATGAGCTGGCTGCTGCTCTGGCAAATCCTCTCCTTTATTCGAGGGACATCGAGCTCTATACGTCTGCAGCTGTTCCCACATGGAACCCTCCCTGACCTGCAATTTAGGGCCATCATTGCACTCCCCATCAGTCCTTGAGTAGCTGCCGTGCCCTCTGCATTGTGGGTTGCCAGGAGCAGATCTTCTTTCATCCTGCGTCACGTGGTTCTGGCATATTCTCGAACTCTGCAATTTGAAATGGAGCACAGAAATGTTATCTAGCCAGACCCAATCACAACAACCCAGGATACCCCTGAATCCCCACCCACTCCCTGGGTATTCTTTGTCGCAGTTTTCAGCCTGAGCAGATTTCTCAGGTCTTTTGACCCTATCTCCGGTAAAGGGTACTCTTCTGGTGTGACTGCACTCTGTGTGTGCAGACCATCTCCAGGACACCCCCCCCCCCGACCTTGACGGAAACCTTCAATGGGCTGGTGTTCCACTATGCAGCAATCCCTCAGCAAGTCCCTAGGCTTTGAAAGTGGTTCTGCTTCTCTTCTGGTTGGGTCGCGAAAATGCCTGGGACCTGTAAGTAAGAATTGAATGGACAAAACCTCTGAACATTAAAAACTCCATACAAGTACCATTGAATTTTACATACACATTAACTACCAAAGTTGCTTTGTTTCTCTTGGGGACTTAGAGTTTGTACATCCACTATACACCCCATTTTTAGAAAGAGATTTGTACATGTTTCTAAATGAACTAAACTACCAATAGTCCCCTATAGTCGTAATAATTACATGTTTTATTCCGCAACCTCAGGGCTTACAGGAATCACAAAGCGGGTTAGGCCTGTTTGGCAACAGATCCACTATGCTACATTCCTGCTACTGATTTTTTTTACAATGTATTCTCTTCCTGAAATGCACCAATGTAAAATTTCACAACTTCCTTTCTTGAGGATTGTCTCTCAAACTCAAATATGACCAACCAATATACATCTGATGGGCTAAAAAGCCTTAACTCTTATTCCGAAACACTATTGTTCATGAACCTATAATACAATGATTACAAACAATATCTTAAGACCAAGTATATTACCCTAAGATTATCATTAAACTAGAGGCTATGCCATTTACAACCAAATACCAGGGTACAATTGCTACTCCACCCCCACCCCCCTTCCCTCCACCGCCATCTTGTAAGGTCTGAAATTCTACTAAAGTGTTTTCCAATTAACACCCTTTTTTTGGCTGTTGCTTATACTTACACTATTCCAAGCCATATACTAATAGCTACATTGCATATATATGTTTTCTGATTGAAACTTGGCTCAATGAATTTTCTGAACCTAGAAGACTCACTGGCACCCCCTGGATATCGACTTACACATATAGACGGGTTGGATACAAATTGAGGTGGCCTAACTTTAAAATATAAACAACACTTCATATTTCAATACGTAAATCCTTTACCCTTCCTATGAGTTATTTAAAGGCAATGTGTACCTTTCATACACACACATTCTCCATTGACCTGATGTACCACCCCCCTCTATCCAACAAACTGCTTTTGCTCACAGAAATACATCATTTTTTTTCTATCCATTGTGACCTCTACACAAAGATGTTTGGTTCAAGGCAATTTCAATATATGAGCATACATAACCAAAAGGACTCACATGGACTATTTTTTTAAAAATTCAGGCAGTAGAAGCAACTGTGTGTACCCCACAATATTCTGGACCGACGTATTGTAAAGCACATCAATTAGATTGGATCCTGACTTAATATATTTACATCACTATTACCCTTATTTTTATATATGTTATTTATTTATATACAGGAGGAACAATGCTCTTTTGATTACAAAAGACCACACAATAGATAAGAAATGAGATTTTGACGGGAAGCAGTGAGCTTCTTACAATGCAGTGAGTTTGAGGGACATTCTTACCAGTATGTGGAGGGGAGTAAATGGAACAGTCACCAGGGACAAAACATAAATGGACATACATAGATTAAGGACAACCAATATTGGACATTTTTAAGTGCAGGTAGGCGGTACAGCCTGCTGTGCTCAGGATGTGACCATGATGGGTGAAGTGCTAGAGTGGAGCCAAGGGAAGTGAGCGACAGAGGCAGGTTTGAGGAGAGGGGGAAAATGTTAGCTAGCAGGCAGATGAGAGGTAGGTTAAGAGGCTAACTCAGAGGTTAGGCGGTAGGCTTTTAGTTTGGTTTTGAACAAATCCGTGCGGATGGTTTTGTGTGGATGGTTACTCGGATGTCCAGGGGAAGAGAATTCCATGGAAGAGGGGCGAGAAGGGAATAGTTTCTTACCTGTAACTACATTTCTCCTGCATTGGTATCTTTCATGGATTCACATGCTTAGAATATTCCCCGTCGTCAGGCTGGGAACCCTCGGTATATTTATAAAGATTTTTTCCATAGGAAACATTTCGACACTTCTGTGTCCCATCTACGTCGTTTTGGCCCGCCTGCGCCAATAGGACGTAGTGGTATAAATAGCCCCGCCCCTGCGGCTCCCTTCAGATTTTAACCCCCAAAGTAGTATTGGATATATATGGTTTGCATGCAGGGGAGGCCGGCGGGCGCATGTGAATCCATGAAAGATACCAATGCTGGAGAAATAGAGTTACAGGTAAGAAATGATTCCCTTCTCCAGCATTGGATCTTTCATGGATTCACATGCTTAGAATAGATTGTATAGCAGTACCCCCACTTTTGGAGGTGTGTATGTAAACCAATATCATTATAGCCACACATGCATTTTGCCATGGCTGAATTTCAAGTCATAGTACATTAACCGCAAAACAACACATTAAGGTACATTGGTAGAAGGATATACCCCTCTACGGGGCTTACCTTATTGAAACAGGTGTCATAGGACTGCTCGTCCCATCTGTATATCTTATGCATGTTGCTGTTCGAAGCAATAATGTCGGGTAAATGTATGTGGCACTGACCAGGATGCCGCTTGACAGATATCTCCCAGCGGAATTCCGGACCACAATGCCGCTGACGACGAAGTGGATCTCGTCGAATGGGCTGTTGGACGCTTTTCCAGCGGTTTTCCTGCTTTCGAATGGCAAAAAGCAATCGTAGATGATACCCAGCGGGCCAGTCCTTGCTTTGAGATCACTTTTCCTTTTGCCGAAGGGCCATAAGCCACAAATAGTTGTCTTGTACCTCTAAGATTTTGAGTACGATGGAGGTAAAATTTCAGAGCTCTTTTCACATTTAATGTAAGGAGAGTTTTCTCCGCGACAGATGAAGGTGTTAGAAAGAATGTTGGTAGTACCATAGAAGAATGCTTGTGAAACATGGTTGGAACTTTAGGTATGAAATGAGGGTTGGTTGCCAATACCACCTTATCTTTGCAAAATCTCAAGTATGGTGGGTCAATAACTAATGCCTGTAGTTCCGAAAGTCGTCGTGCCGAAGTAATAGCCACCAGAAAAGCTAATTTCCACGATAAAAATGTTAATGATGACAATGACATAGGTTCGAAAGGAGCCTTCATGAGCGCTGCCAACACCAGGTTAAGACTCCAGTTCGGAGGAAACTTTTTAGTTGGAGGAAAAGTTCGAAATAAACCTTTCAGGAAATGTTTAATTAACCGGTTACTAAATAATGGTATTGAATGTCTTTTCCGAGTGAATCTCGAAATAGCTGCCAGATGAACCTGGCTGATCCCTGCACCACATGCAGAATCTCTTCCACTTACACGCGTACGAAGCGTTTGTGGACAGAGTTCTTGCAGCATGTAAAATTCGACGACAGTCCGATAAAATTGTTAGCGACACAAACTCGGAGAAGTCAGGAGCCAGGCCGTCAGGCTGAGGCCGTCCGGGCCGTGATGCCAAACTGCTCCCTTGTCCTGAGATAGAAGGTTTGGGATCTTCTGGAACCTCACTGGTTTCGTCATCGATAGCTGAAGTAGATCGGAGAACCATGCTTGTCTCGCCCAGTACGGGGCCACCAGGATCACACGACATGGATATCTGTGAATCCATTGTAGAGTCCGACGTATGAGTGGAAACTGAGGGAACGCATACAGAAACTTGTCCGTCCACAGGAAGGAGAATGCTTCCCCCAGTGAGTCGGGTTGTGGCCACCTGCTCGCGTATTGCGAGCACTTCTTGTTCTCTCTCGTTGCAAAGAGATCCAGGGTAGGGCGGCCCCATTCTCTGAATACCTTCTCTAGTTGTTGGTCGTTCAATTCCCATTCGTGCAGTCGATTCATTTCTCTGCTGAGAGAGTCCACCTGTACATTTTTTACTCCTGGCAGGTGGAAAGCCAATATATGCATCTTCTGTTCGAGAGCCCAATGCCAAATTTCTTGGGCTTCGGTCGAGAGGGTTCTGGAGGGAGTACCTCCCTGTTTTCTCAGGTAGAACATTGTTGTTGTATTGTCCATCAGTATCCGTACGACCGATCCCTTTATGCGTGGAAGAAAGGATTTCAGGGCCCAACACACCGCCCTCAACTCCAGCACGTTGATGTGAAGGGTGGACTCCTCCGATGACCACCGACCTTGTACTTGCAGGGACTCCAGATGAGCTCCCCATCCAGTCAGAGAAGCATCCGTCACCACGTCATCTGGAACTCTGGTTCCTGTAGGGACATTCCTTTTGTTAGATTTATGGAGATTCTCCACCACTGCAGTGCTTGCACAAGCTTGATGCTGATGGTCAATTTGTCTGACCATAGTGCTCGACTATGGAACCATCTGTCCGCCAAGAATTATTGTATCCGTCTCATGAAGAGACGACAGTTGTTTATTAAGGGGATACATGACGCCATGGCCCCCAGTAGGGACATGTACTTTCTTACTGACACTCTGGTGTTGACCTTCCACTCTATTGCCTTGTGTCTTAGTTTGAGAACTCTTTCCATGGATGGTTTCACCAATCCTGACTGCGTCTTGAACTCTGCACCCAGAAATACCAAGGTCCTTGAGGAAGCTAAGGAGGCCTTTTCGAAGTTTAAGCCCAATCGCTGCAGAAGATACATGGTGGCCTTCAAACTTTCTTGTGCTATCATCAGAGACAATCCCCTTACCAACCAATCGTCCAGGTAAGGGTAAAACATGATGACTTTCTTTTCTTAGCCAAGCCGCTACTGGAGCCAAACATTTTGTGACCGTCCTGGGAGATTACTTTAATCCGAATGGGAGTACCTTGAATTGATAGTGGGTACGTCCGACTACGAACCGCAGACATTTTTTGTGTCATAGACGCATTGGTATATGAAAGTAGGTGTCTTGCAGGTCGAACAACCCCAAAAAATCCCCCGGCTGCATAGATCGGATAACCTCCTGAAGCGTAAGCATCTTGAACTTCAGATTCTTTAGTGTCTTGTTGAGATCTCGCAGATCTAGAATGGGTCGCCACTTGCCATTGGGTTTTTTGACAACGAAGTAACGGGAGTACACTCCCTGCCCTCTCTCTGCCATCGGGACCAGTTCTATAGCCCCTTTCTTTAGCATAAGCGCTAACTCTTGCTGTAGTATTTGAAGAGGGGTTGCGCCGAAAACACAGGTGGAATGTGCGGTGGCATGTCCTTTAATTGTAAAGAGAGGCCCAGATGTATTGTGTCTAAAACCCATCGGTCTGATGTTTTTCGCTCCCATTCGTCGACGCAACGAGACACTCTGCCTCCCAGGACGTCCTGAAGCTTGTCATTGCTGGGTCTTAGACTGCTTGTCCTTCGTGGACGATGAGTAACCTCCTCTTCTTCTTGAAGCCTGATATTCTCGGCCTCTACGAGTCGCTTGGGCCGCTCATCTGTATCCTTGAGAGGAGTAGGATGGTCTACCGAAATCTCGGTCCCTAGATGACCCAAATCGGGAGTTACCTGATGCCCCTCTGAAGGGACGAAAAGAACGAAAATGTCTGCCACTTGTAAGGGCTCCCAGAGAGCGAGCAGTATCCGAGTCTTCTTTCATGACTTTCAAGGCCTCGTCCACTTTCTCCCCAAACAATTGCTCCCCTTCGCACGGCATATCGAGCACCTTGTATTGTACTTCTGGTCTAAAAGTCGTACACTTAAGCCAGGCTTTCCTCCTCAAAACCACTCCGTTATTGATTTGTTTAAATCCTGATTCTGCCAGGTCTACGGCGATGTTAATTGAGTGATTTGACGCCTCTTCCCCCTCACGTACCAGCAACATAGCCGACTTCCTGTGTTCTTCTGGTAGATGTTCCATAATAGGGGCTAGACAATGCCACATTTCTCTGTCATATCTCGCCATAATAGCTAGAGAGTTGGCTGCCTTTACTGTCGTCGCTCCCATCGACAACACATTTTTGCCAAAAGCATCTTGCCTCCTGGTCTCATTGTCCGGGGGAGTCGTGCATTTATGCTGTGACCTCGCCTTCCTGGCCGCAGCTGCCGATACAACCGATTCTGGGGAAGGTTGAGACGATAAACACTTTGGAGTTGACTCCGGAGCGTTGAACTTCTTTTCTAGTCGTCCTTTAACTGCCGGCTCCGAGAACGGATGACACATGGTTCGTAAGCCTTCTTGCCAGACATTGTCTAAAATGGGGATTGAAAACACCGACTTCCTTCTCTTGCCCATATGATCAAACAAGAAACAGTCTTTCTTTCCCTCCTCCGGGGCCAGGCCAAACTCTGTACATGCTTTTCCCATCATTGCGTGGAAGGAACCGATGTCATCCGGCGGTGATGGTTGCGCCGGGCTTCTTGGAGCTTCCACCTCAGCTTCAGATTCCCATGTCGGGTCTCTTGAGGGGGATGAAGATGCGTCTGAAAAAGACTCTCCTCGTTAAGACTCAAACTCTGGTAGTTCTCCTTCTTCCGGGTGTGAGTGAGGACGCTCTTCGCTAACCGGAAGAGTTGTTGGTACTCTAGCCGTTGATCGAGGAGCTGGACCTGGCTCGTCGTCGGCTGGCGTAGCATGTACTATTGCCGGAATACTAACTTCAGGCAATTGTGCGTCCAAACGTCCCAATAGCTTCTGCAATGTGGACAACACTTCCAGGGACAATACCGCCTGGGGATTCAGCAACGGCGCAGTGACTGGGATACTACGTTCACTCGAGACCGTCAACGAATTGACCCCCTGCAATCCAAGATCCGATGGACGCACTATCGGGCCACGGTCATTCTCTACAGATGAGACGTAGAAGGCCGCTTCTTGTTGTAACAAGGCCTCAGGCAAGACTGGGTCGTAAACCTCTGGTTGCCAACCTTCCGAAGGGGCCACCGTCGACGATGCTATTTTCTCCACAGCCGTCGTTTGACTCAACGAAATGATCGTAGGAATAGCTTGCGCCGATGGTAAAGACGGCGTCGACGACCGGACCGCCGTCGACATTTGTTGTGGCGCAGAGCTTTGAGGAGATCCTGCCTTTTTTTAACTTGACTTATGTGTCAACGAATCTCGACTCGAGGAAGACCTGTGGCGGTCTCCTGAGGAGGTCTTTAACACATCTTCTCTCTCCTTTTTTGACGAGGAGGAAGAAGATGGAGCCTTCTTTGATGAGGAGTCCCTCGAAGAATGTTTTTCAGAAGGACGTTTTTCCGACGAACGTGGCTTCTTCGCCGGCGACTCTGCTACAAAGAGCTACAGGGGGGTACCATAGATTTTGATCTCGAGGCCAAGCTATGAGTAGAGTACCTCCAATGGTGGGTACGCACCCGCTCCGTCACTTAGCCACGTCACCAGGTGTCTATTCCGGTCCTTCAGGGTCTTCTGTGAGAAGCCTTTACAGATTTCACATGTGTCAGCCGAATGATGAGGGTGAAGACAGTATATGCAGTCCATATGCCCATCTCCTTCAAACACCTTCTTTAAACCGCATGTAGCACACGGGCGAAATTATGCCTTCCCAGACATTTGTGAAAGAAAAAACACACTCAACCTTGTAAAAATAGCAGATACTCGAGGTGATCCCACTACTTTGGTAGACGGTTGAAATCTGAAGGGAGCCGTGGGGGCGGTGCTATTTATACCACTACGTCCTATTGGTGCAGGCGTAAGTGGCCAAAACGACATAAATGGGACACATAAGTGTCGAAATTTTTCCTATGGAAAACGTCTTTATAAATATACCGAGGGTTCCCAGCCTGCCAGCGGGGAATATTCTAAGCATGTGAATCCATGAAAGATCCAATGCTGGAAAAGAGAGAAAGAGCGGAAGCGAGTGTAAGCATAGAGAGAGTGAGGACCCACAAGGGTAGGCGAGGAGGCCAAAGGGAGATGACGAGGAGGCTTGTAGAGTTGCATAGAGGAGGGTAGATACAGTGGTGCATTACCGTGGATAGATCGGTGAACCAGGAAAACACATGTACATCTGGCCTTGTTTTGCATCGTCATCCATTCAGCATGGCGATGGTACAAGGAAGTAGGTGTGAAGTGAGGGAGTTCAAAGAGAGCCCTGGTAGCAAAGTTAATGATTTTGCTGAGAGGGCAGAAAGCATAGTTGGGGAGTCCAAAGAGGATGCTGGCACAGTTGTCCAGCTTAGAGAAGACAGGAGTGATTAAGAGCTGCATGGTGGTGTTGAAAGGAAGGAGGTGCCTGATTTTCCTAATATTTAGGAGGATAAGGCGAGCTGCTGTTCCAGTTTTGGAGATAAAGTAGAGAAGGTGTGAAAAGAGTCATAGATGACGGAGAGTTTGCTAGCTGAAGAAGAGTAGGTGAGAGTGTCAGGTGGGAACTGGATAGGCAGAGGAAGAGATGAGAGAGGGCTTTTGGCAGGGCTTAACATCACAGAGTACGAAGCCATCCAACATTTAATGTCAGAAAGACAGTTGGAAATTTTGTAGAGAGATTAGAGGAGAGTTCAGGAAAAGAGAAGAAGAGTTGGTATGAGAACCCAAAGGAGGAGATTTGTGCCCCAAAAGCAGAGGTGTAGATTGTAAAGAGGAGCAGGCCCAAGAAGCAGCCTTGTGGAACACCAACAATTCGAGGAGTGAGTTGAGAGGTGTTGTTGCTCCAGGAGACAGAGAATTGGTGAGGTGCAATGTAGGATTCAAACCAGGCAAGCGCTTGATCGTGAATCGCAAGAAGAAAGAATTTACGGATATCGGACTGATCGACAGTGTCAAAGGCAGCAGGCAGGTCAAGGAGAATTAAGATAGAGGATAGGTTGGAATGCTTAGCAGAGGCAATGAAGTTGGACATATTCATGACAGCAGTTTCCATGGAGTAACAGGAAGGGAAACCTGCTTCTATTGGGTCTCGAAGGTTGTATATGTCTAGGAAATTGGTAAGACTGTTGAACACAAGCCTTTTGAGACCTTTAGGAGTAGCGCAGAAGGAGAGACACAGGGCAAAAGTTAGCTGGTACGTTCAGGTCGGCCCCTTGCTTTTTTAGGAGAGGGATGACCGTGGCTGTTTTGAAAACAGATGGAATGCAAGCAGAGTCGAAGGACAGGTTGAAAAGTTCAGTGAGGTGAGAGGTCACCAAAGGAGCAATAGGATTGACTAGCTGAGGAGCAAGAGGGTCTGACAGGCGCAAGAGGGGCAAGCCTTCATTGGTAGAGATAGCACAGTGGGAGAAAGAGGATGATAGAGTAGGCGGAGCGTAAAATGTAGGTTGAGGGAGTGTGAGGAAGTTCAGGAGAGTCTCTCCAATTTTGGGAATTTTTGCAGTAAAGTATTCAGCTAGGTCACGAGATGTGAGAGTGGAGTTGATAGTCATAGACTTCGGAGGAGTAAGGAGTGAGTTTAGGGTGCCCTGCAGCCGGCGTGGATGGTTGGAGTGAGAGTCAATGAGGGCTAACTAGAATTACCTTTTAGTTTTATCAAGAGTGGACATGAGTGAGTTCAGGGCAGAGAGGCAGAGTTACAGGTCCTCATGCAAGTGGGTATGCCTCCATGTGCACAGCAGTCGACGCATATCTATGCAGAGAGAGCATATGAATGGGGTGACCCATTGTTGAGGATGCTGAGAGTTAAGTATGAAAATAAGCAGTGGGAAGTGAGAGGAGAATGAGTGGTATAGTAGGAATTGGAAGGTAGAGAAGGCAGTGTTGGGGGAAGGGGCATCAGGTGTGAAGGAGCAGAGTGAGAACTGTAGGTCGGAGCGAAAGGGGGAATGGCAGAAGGTTTAAATTTCCTTTTGGTAATAAGTGAAGCAAGTGGTGAGCAAAGGTGAGAAGGTGGAAAGGAGATGGTGGTGTAAACAATTGAGTGACCAGATATGGATGGTGTGACAGTAGTATTCGTGACTGAGAGAGAGGTGGAGATAAATAAGAGATTCAAAGAGTTACCCCATGACACTGACACAAGAGGAACACGTTTCAAAAATTGTAATCAGTTCTTGGGGTTTTTGCCCTATAGCTACAATGGGAGCAGTCTCTACCATCAAATAATAAAGAAAACAGTCCTAGTTAGTGTATGTCAAATCAAAATGGCCTATACTAAAAAACCTAATGCCTTCTTTATCTCTTATACAAAAAGTGTGTAAAGGGGAATGTGTATGCAAAGGAAAGTCAGTGTTATAACAAAGGTTCAAATGCTGAATCAGCTCTCCTCCCCACGTTGGACAGCACAGAGTAAAGCGGCCCCTGTGGACAGGATGATACTCTGGCTCAGGTTATCCAAAAAAAGGCAGTTCAAAACGTGGGTGGAGGCCCGCTTGGCTTTCCACGTTAAAGTCCCTTAAGTTCACAAAAAGTTCTCTCATGATTAAACAAAATGCACATAGGTCTCCCCCTCTGCGGGACTCGGACCTCTCAAGGCATCAATAGTTCGTGTAGGTCTCCCTCAGTCGGGCTCGGAACTCTCAACAAAAGTACCTGATTGAATGTAGATCTCCCTCAGCAGGGCTTGGAGGTTGCAATCACATCAAAGCACTTGTAGGGGTTCCCCTCCCCAAGCTTTATTTATATTTCTTATAGGGTTCCTTCCCCTAACTTATTTCATGCTCTAGGTCTCCCTCAGCCAGCCTCAGACCTTTCACTGATGTCGAATACTTTCAAATGTGCAAGGCTTTTCCACAAGCCTCCGCAGGACCACTTTGACTTTCACTTCAGCTCTTCCTTATGGTATTTGCCCCGGTGTCTCTTGGTCTGGGTAGTTCCACCACATAATCTGAAAAGTTCAAAGAAGTCTTTCTCTCAAAGCAATCAACTTTTTAACTTCTCCTTTCGTCTGGGTTATTCTTGACTATCGCGTATTTCAAAGTTCATTCACTTTGTTACTTTATAACAAACATCAAACATTTTGCTGATACTTTTGAGTGGGCAGTTTCCTTTCGCCGGACCAATCCACTACTCTGTATCACTGCCTTCACACTTACCGCTGACTTTAAAGTTCACTACAGGTTTGCTTTCTTTCGAGTCTCATCAGCACGTGCGTTACCTTCAATTGTGAGACACTGTTGCGGCTTCAATCTTCTCTTGACACAAACGGGCCTTTCATATCTTTCGCTAAATCACTGGTTGCGTGTATTCTTTTTTGTTCTCTGCTGCTTTGATTCTAGAGTCAAGGTTGATATCACAGGCTTGGCCTTGCCTCCCCAACTCTGCCGTTCACCCGTGAGGGTCGCTGGCGTCTTTGAAACGCAATGCAGGCTTCTTCTTGTCTGGGTTTTGGCTTTCTCCACGTATCTCTCACGGTTTCACAGAGGCAACAACCTCCTGCAGGGATGTTCAGGGTTTCCCAACCCCTCACTCTGATGCCTCGATCGGTCGTCCTGCTCCAATGGGATTGCCTTCGCCCCAGACGATCTGCTCCTTCTAGTGTTCCACCTTGCTCAGAGTGTGTCTCCATGTTCTGCCTTTTATCTGTGTGGGGGCTGGGGGGAGTTAATGGGTATCAGATGTATGTGATTACGGTCAAGTGCCCGAGTTCCTGACCTTATGAATGGGACATGTCCAATGGCATATGTAAGTGTTAGCCTCTTCTCTCTCAGTCCTCCTCGGCTCAGTGTTTGTGTAGAAAGATAGAAAGAGGGTGCGGGGGGGTTGGGATGTCGGAGAATCCTATAAAATAGGATGGGGTATGGGCACGGGAAAGGGGAGGATACTGCATCTCACCATCGATTGTCTCACCCGCACTCCCGAAGATCCCTCACCCAGGTGATCCTCCAGCACTGGTCCACCCCCAGGGTCTGGATCCAAAGCCGATGGCCGTGCCCTAGCCACCTGAGAGAGATCCCCGGGGGTTAGCAAGTGAGACACCCTTTGGTTTCTCACAGTAGGTTGGTTATGGATAGAGTGGAGATCGTGGTCACTAAGAAAAGACTGAAGTTCAGATTTCTGAGAAGTGGTTGGAGAGGGACGGTTAAAGTCCCCTAAGAGAATTAGGTGATGTTTAGCTGAAAGAGAATCAAGGAGTTGCCCAAGATCATCAAAGAATGGTCCAGTGGGACCAGGAGGGTGATGGATGGAGATGGTGTGAACCGAGTGAGGCAGAGCAATATTAGAGATGGTGAATTCAAAAGAGGTAGGAGAGGATGTTTGAGATTTGTGAGGCATTGTGCCGGGAAGAGAGTAGGTGTCCGATGCCGCCACTTCTGCCAGTCAGTCGAGGAGAGTGAATGATGGATAGTTTGGAGTCATGTAGGGCCTTCAGAGTGGCAGTGTCTGATTGAGAAATCCCGGTTTCTGTGATAGCAAGAAGATCTAGGGGAGAAGAGCTGGAGTGAGAGTAGTCTGTGATAAAGGAAGTTTTGTTGCATACAGATTTAGCATTCCAGAGTCCAATGTTGAGTTGATTAGGTACCTCATTGATGAGGTCACGCCACCTGACACACTAGACACCGTCCGCCCCTCTCCTCCCTGCCACCCTGTACAGCTGTACCCCTCCTCTGTTCCCCTCTGTATCCTACCCCCCCGTTGTATATCTGTTCTGATGTTACCTCTGAAAATCGCTCTTATGCATCTGTACTGCTGTATACCTCTGTAAAGCACACAGTTCTTTATCTGTATTGTTGTTTACCTCTGTAAGGCACTCCGTTGCTTGTTGAAGCTAGGTCCACGCTCAATAATAAATACTATGATAATAAAAATAATAATGAAAGAAGAGAGGGGAGAGAAGAGAAGAGGAAAGAAGAGTATGTGAACATCGGAGGGACAGACAAGGGCAGTAGGTGGAGAAAGAAAAGAAGAGTATAGAGAAGGAGAGAAAAGAGATAAAATATAGTAGAGTGGTGAGAAGGCAGAAGGTATAGGAGCACCTGGGCTAGGGAGGTGGGAGGCCATGGGAAGACGAGAGAGGGACACCCACTAGAGTGCACCAACCCAGGATCAATCTGTTACAAGTTTAATTGTATTATGTTCAATAATAACCCTTCAATCACACTTTGCTATCTGAACATTTATGAGGCCACCTGAAACAGTAACCACATAAGCCTTGGATGCTGTCTTGAATCCCTATTAATGCCTTTTAATCATTCTGCTTACATTTTTTTCCTAACTAAGGGATGCATACTTCTTTTTTCTAGAACCTCACATACGAGGATCATTTTATTGGCTTGCCGGCCAATGCAATATTAGTTTGCCCTTGGCAGGAAATCTGTTTTTTCTTTGGCTCTCTTTGCTCTGTGTTGTTTAACAAAGCTGTTGGCCATTCACCACTTCTGTGCTGAAATGTACATGCTTCTGTACAAGCATGTGGTCTCCTTTGTAACAGCTAAAGGTGTCTTTCTATTTTATAATGCAATTTTTGTTTGCATTGTACATTTGTGTTGTGCAGTTGCTGCCCTTGAAACACTCCTTCTCCAACATAACGCAAAAAATACACATGCCTCCCTTCTCCTCGACTCCCCACCCCGTTTCTCAAGGAGTACCACAGGGCGCATCTCTCTCTCCTCTGCTCTTTAACTCTACTGGAGCCCCCTCCCCGCTGTCATCAGCTCAGACAGCCTGTCTTGCTACAACTACACAGATGACACTCAAATCATCTTTAAGATCCCAAAAGGAACCTTCCAACAACACCCCAAACCTAGCATCACGCCCCACGGAAATCGTGAGGCATGCTCCATTGCGATAGTTTGAAACCAGAAGGAAAGATCAAAATAGAGAAGTATTCAGGAGTAAATTAAGATAAGTTATCAGATGCTGAAAGATTTAAATGTCAAGACGAGATGCAACAGGGTCACGCAGAGATGCAGTAGAATCTAGAATCTAATTGCTGAGATGGATTTCAGAGTCAGCTCTGCGGACAGATCCTGAGAGGCCACCCTAGTCTGGTGAACAGGGAAAGATATTAATTTCTAGCCAAACTCTATCTGAGTAGTGTGAATTATTAGCAAGGTGTAGACATAGCAGAGTGTTAGAGCGGTTAATGGTTCAGCTAGATACACAATGAGCATTCTTGATAACACAAGTTCGGCAGAATGTATAAACATACCATTATTTATTTAGGCCATGGACAACATTTTGCAATTAAAAACCACAAGTATCACAAATATACACTATACTAGCAAGGTCTGTGAATGAGAGGCAATATAAGTAATAATCATATTAGAGAACTAATAAATAAGGAAGAAAAGAGTTTAAAAACAATACATAGCCTTATATAAATAGGTAAGTAAAGGGCGCAAAGTAGGGACCATGGCCTTCTGGAATCTTTGATGACCTTCGCCCTTGAGGGGCGCTGAAATTCACCGACAATGGATCCCCGCTGTCAGCAGATGGAGAAAAGAGCACACAGGCACTTTTGGAAAAAAAGAGAACCTTTATCCATCAAAAACACGAAAAAACATAGAAGTAGCTCACAGAGCAAACTCGAGGACTCCCAACACTGAAGGGTGCAGTAAAAATCTGAAGATGGCTGCCAGAGGAGGGGCTTAGGGAGAGGACCGTCATTGGATGGGGGCAGTATGACCCAGAGGACAGCGACTGGTTTAAAGGAGAAATACAGTAAGTGAAAGTGAAACTCTTTTTTCTTTTACTGAGGATTCCCAGCCTGACGACGGGGAATATTAATGAGCATGTGAATCGATGACAGACCTCATGTGTCATGGCCACAGGCCACAGAACACAAAAACCACACCACCTAGTGATGGGGGCAATGGGTTTCTTGACTCACTTATGTCTCTTTGGGACCCATAAACACAGGGGCGCTGGCGCCTTTGGCGCCAGGCTCATATAGAAATGTGAGCAGGAACACTTTATTTCAGTGCAGGAGTGTTTTTCCTTTATTTCAGTGCAGGAGTGCTTTTATTTTACAAGAACTTTCCAGGAGCTGAAAGCCTTTATTCCAGAGAACATCCTCATGTGTTAACTCATTGGGTGTGGCTCCCTAGGCCTGGTCTTCATGTGCTGTGGCAGGGTGTGGCAGGCAGGCTGAACCTGGTGGGCGTGGCTTCAGAAGCTCAGCTATATAAGCTGCTCCATCCTTAAGGCCAGTGCTTCGGGTTACTGTGCACTCGCGTGGAACGTGACGCTCACCGCCGCTTGGACCAGTTTACTTACCTTTGAAACCAGGCGTTCTCCTGCATACCCACCTCCAGGAAACCGGTGCTTCATCGCTTCATCTGCAGACTCATCTCCTGACATCCAGTGACCTTGATCCCAACGCCGCAGCACCGCACTCTGCATCTACGAACTCGTACCCTGTGAAAAAGAAGAAAAACAAGGTTAGAACATCCGTCCTAGGGCCGGGCCGCATTTGAACCCAGCGCACTCCCCTAGTTAGCAATTTACCAACTACTGTACCCCTGCAGCTTCATTCCTCATTCACTCTGGCTGCCGCCTCAAGCTCTGCAGCTTCTGCCGGGCAGGCAACATCACCTGCAAGGGAAGAAAGCAAAAGAGCAAACATCAAAAGTGGAACCGACAGCAATACAAGACAACAAACTTTACAATACAACAAAAAAAGACGAGGAAAGACAAAGGCAAACAGGAACACTTACTTGAATTATAGTGGCTTAGTTGCAGCAGGACTGGACTACCACATGCAAGGGACCAGTGAAGGTCCAGATCATACAAGCACCCCTGCCAGAAGCAGCAGGACGGAGTGCTCTCCAAAACTAATCAACAGGTGAGCTTTCCAGGGACAGCGCATCCCACGGTTTGGGAGAAGGGGTCTGGAAGGGGATCAAGCACACAAGCTGGCATACTCACGCCCCCTATTCTCCACGCAGGAGCAGTCCCAAGCAGCATCACCTATTACCACCAGTCACCACCCGAGCGACCTCACCCCTGGGGGGGCTGCAACTGTGCCCCAACGCATCCGTAGAGACCAGGTGATCGTAACACCATGCTGGAGAAGTAGAACTACTCAAATTCCCCCCGCACCTCTGACTCAGATTTCTCCAGAGACCACTGCTGAGGTTTCCGAAATGCATTGGGGACACACTTTTAGATGCCGGATTTAGTTTTGGTCGACCGCGTTGCGGTTCCAGACACCTTCCAGCTGAACACTCAAATGAAGAAAAGATTAAGACTTCTGTGATGCAGGCGACCTCAGAACTCCTCTAGGATGCAAAGAAGACAGATTGCAATGGGACTCACCACGGTATAGCCGTGATAGGCAATCTTCCAGGGACGAACAAAGAAGCGGGCCCTGCACGGCTTTCATTAATGCAAGAAGGCTGAAAATGCAGAAAAAGCATCTTGTTGTGCAAGTTGAAGATCCTTCAAGTTCCAAGTATCATTTGGAAAGGTGACAGCTGCAGCAAGGTAGCCCAGGAGAGAGAGCTGCTCAGTCCACCGGTTGGTCCAGGGACAATTCTGAAAGCTCAGAAGTCAATCCTCGAGCAGGCTCAGAGACTGGTTGTTCCCATCGGTCCAGGGGTCGAAGCTGCAACAAGGGTCTCTTGAGATTGTGCAGGGGAGCAGGGATTCACTGGAGTTGGTGCTGGTCAGCTGCAGGGGCCGTCCACATTTTGTCAACGAGCTACTCTTCTTCATAAAGGACTTAGTTCCAATGATGATCTGAAGAATGGTTACAGGAGTCATCCTTTTATCCAAGATCTGGACTGGAAGCTCGCCCAGGTCCACCAATGGTAAGAATGGAACAAGTTACTTACCTGTAACTGTTGTTCTCCAGCATGGGTCTGGCATGGATTCACATGCTCATGAATATTCCCCGTCGTCAGGCTGGGAATCCTCGGTAAAGAAAAAACCAGTATCAGTTTCGTTTCTGATCTGTCTTTCGTAGTAATAACCAATCACTGGTCTCTGCGTCATACTGACCACAGCCAATGACTGCCCTCTACCTAAGCACCGCCTCTGGCAGCCATCTTCAGATTTGGAAGCACGTGAAGTGGCAGAATGACCAAGTGAAGAGCCGCAGAGGGGTAGGCGGGAGGGTTCGCATGTGAATCCATGCCAGACCCATGCTGGAGAACAACAGTTACAGGTAAGTAACTTGTTCCTTCTCCAGCATGGGGTCTGGCATGGATTCACATGCTCATGAATAAAGAATACATAGCAGTACACACATGCACAACCACGGGAGGTGGCAAAGGCTCAACATTAAGCATTACATCAAACTCAACATTAAGCATCTTACCTCCTCACCAGGCTCACCTCAGGCGAACAGGTTGCGCAGCACTGCTTGGCTGACCCTGGACTCCTCCCTGGAATCCCGATCGACGCAGTAGAATTTCGTGAAGGTGTGCGTCGACCTCCACGTAGCAGCCCTACATATGTCCAGCAGGGGCACACCAGAAAGGAACGCCGTGGTAGCTGCGATCGCTCTGGTGGAATGGGCTCTCGGACGGCCAGGCAGCGGTCGGTTTGCCAACCGATGACAGTACATGATACAGCCAGAGAGCCATCTGGAAATGGAAGCCTTCGAGAGAGCCTTCCCCTGATTGACAGGTCCAAAGTTCACAAAGAGTTGTGACGTCTTCCGAAAACACTTCGTGCGGTCCACGTAGAACTTCAGCGCTCTAGCCATATCCAGCGAGTGCAAAGTCCTCTCAGCCGGCGACGAAGGCGACGGGAAGAACACAGGCAACACCAAGGGTTCGTTGAGATGGAAGTCCGACGGTACCTTGGGCATGAAGGAGGGGTGCGTCCTGAGCACTACCCTCGTGACGTGAAAAGTCAAGTACGGGGCCTTGCAGGAAAGGGCCTTGATCTCTCCCACCCGTCGTGCGGAGGTGATGGCCACAAGAAATGCTGTTTTCCACGACAGAAACTTCAACGGGGCCGAGTGCAGAGGCTCGAACGGAGGTCCCATGAGCTTGGTCAGCACCACGTTGAGCTCCCACGCCGGGGCCGGAGCCTTCACCGGCGGGAACGATCTGAACAGTCCCTTCATGAACTCTTTCACCAGACGATGAGACCACAAGGACGTCCGCCCCGTGGTTCTGGTGTATCGGGAGATCGCAGCAAGATGAATCTTGATGGACGCGTGTGCCAGACCAGCTTTGGCCAGCGTCAGCAGGTACGGCAGTACCTGGGGAGCCGTAATCCGTAGAGGGTTAATCTTCTGTGCATGGCACCAGACAGAGAACCTCTTCCATTTGTGTCCGTAGCATTTAAGAGTCGAGGACGCCCTGGCCTTTGCAAGAACCTCTCTGCAGTCGGCCGGTATGTCGTATCCCCCAAACTCTAGCGCTGCAGGAGCCAGGCCTGCAAGTTCAGCGATTTCGGGTCGTGGTGGAGGATGGCGCCTCCTTCCCTGGAGAGTAGATCCGCGTCCACCGGCAGCTTGATTGGCGGGGACGCTGACAAGTCCAGAAGGTCCGGGAACCATATCTGCCTCGGCCACGCAGGTGCGACGAGGATCATCCTGCACCGTGACCTCTTGAGCTGGTTGACGAGCCGGATTAGCAGTGGCAAAGGAGGGAACGCGTAGAGGAACAGGCCCTCCCAGGGGAACGAGAAGGCATCGCCCATGCTCCTCGCCTGGGGAAACCTGCTGGCGAACCTCCGGCACTTGGAGTTTGTCGCCGTCGCGAACAGGTCGATCTGGGGTGTGCCCCACCGTCGGAAGAGGCGATCCACTAGATCCTGCCGTAGTTCCCACTTGTGGCACGAGCGCAGCTCCCTGCTGAGTGAGTCGGCGATGGTGTTTTTTATCCCTGCCAGATGAAACGGCACCAGAAACATCCTTTGGGCGACGGCCCAATGCCACAGGTCCTGCGCCTCCTTGGACAGTGCTGGGGACCTGGTTCCGCCCTGTTTCCTGATGTAAAACATGGTGGTGGTGTTGTCGGTGAAGATCCTCACCACCTTGCCCTTGAGGGACGGAAGGAAGGACCCGAGGGCCCAGAACACTGCACGGAGCTCCAGGACGTTGATATGGAGGGACTTCTCCGTCGGGAGCCAAAGGCCTCTCGCGTGCAGATTTTCGGTGTGCGCTCCCCACCCTTCCAGGGAGGCATCCGTGGTCACTGTCTCCTGGTGGTCTGGGGTCTGGAAGTCCATGCCCGCCGTCAGATGCGCGCGGGTGCCCCACCACCGGACCGCTCGGCGGAAACTCTCGTCGAGTGTGATCCTCTCCTCGAAGCCGCCCGTCGTTTGGATCCAGCGCGCGTCCAGGAACTCCTGCAACGGGCGCATCCGGAGCCTGCAAATGGGAATGAGGTAGATGCAAGAAGACATCATTCCGAGGAGGGACTTGATGGACCTCACCTTGGCCGCGTCGGAAACCAACATCCGCTGTACCTTGCCCAGGATGGACCTGGTCCTTTCCTCCGACGGGGAGGCCAGAAGGGACACTGTGTCGAGCTTCGCTCCCAGAAACAGTGCGTTTTGCGCGGGTACCAGGTGGGACTTGGCGTAGTTCACGGAGAATCCCAGGTCCGTGAGAAGTTGGACGGTCCTTGCCGTGTGCTCCACGGCGAGCTCCCTCGTCTTGGCTCGGATGAGCCAGCCGTCCAGGTAGGGGTAGACGTGGATCCCCTCGCGGCGCAGCTGCGCCGCCACCGGTGCAAGGCACTTGGTGAATACCCTGGGTGCCGACCGTAGTCCGAAGGGGAGGGCTTTGAACTGGTAGTGACGCCCTTGGACCACAAACCTGAGGAATTTTCGGTGCCCCTTTAGGATGGGAATATGGAAGAAGGCATCCTCCAAATCCAACAACGACAGGAAGTCTCCTTCCTCCAGCTGACCCAGGACGTGCTGGAGGGTGACCATCCGGAACTTCTGCGCCTTGATGAACTTGTTCAGACGTCGCAGGTCTAGGATGGGGCGCCATCCTCCCGTCTTCTTCTTCACAAGGAAGTATCTCGAGTAAACTCCGGAGCCCCGAAGCCTTTTTGGGACGAGTTCGATGGCGCCCTTCCTGAGCATCGCCCTTACCTCCAGGAGAAGCTGAGGGACGTGAAGCTCTTTCCTGGCCACGGGGGGGACGTGCGGGCACCTTCTTTGAAACTCGAGCGCGTGGCCCCGGGCTAAGGCGTCCAGCACCCAACGGTCGGTGGAGATGGACTCCCACACGCTGACGAAGCTCGCCAGCCGGCCTCCCACCGGGGTGCTTCGGTGGGGGCCCGACCCCACGGCCGGTTCAATCCTGTTTCGACGAGGCTTTGCCGCCTTGACCTCCTTGGCGACGACGGCGGGGTCCGCCAGACTTGCCTCGTCCTCTGTAGGCCTCCTGAAACGACGAGCGGGCCGCTTGACGGTAGGTGGAGAAACCGCCGCCGGAACCTTTGGAGGCACCCTTGCCTCCGCTGCTCCGAAAGGGCGTCCGTCGTTGCTGCAGAACCCCAAGGGCCCGGGCCGTCTCAGTGTCCGCTTTAATGGCCTGAAGGGAATCGTCCACCGTTTTCCCAAACAGGTTGTTCCCATCGAACGGCATGTCCAGGACTCTGGTCTGTACGTCTTGACGGAAGTCCGTAGCCTTGAGCCATCCACGCCGCCTAAGGCACACGCCGTTGCCCAACTGGCGAAACCCAGTGTCGGCGATGTCCGTCGCAATAGTGATGGCGTGGTCCGACGCCACCTCACCTTCCTGTAGGATCTCCAGGGCATCCGCCCTCTTGTCGTCCGGTAGGAAGTCCAGCAGGGGAGCCAGTTTGTACCATAGCTCCCTGTCGTAGCGGGCCACGATAGCCAAGGCGTTGGCCGCTTTAATCGTCGTCGATGCAGACGAGATGACCCTGCGTCCCATAGTGTCCAATTTCTTTCCCTCGCCGTCAGGTGGGGAAGTCGATGTGGAGGCCGCACCCCCCCCCGCTTTCTTCCTGGCCGCCGCGGAGACGACGGAGTCCGGGGTAGGCTGCTCCCGGAGGGGGGCCGCGTCCGGGACCCGGTACTTTTTCTCGTACCGGTCTCTTCTAGCTGGCGTCGTGGAAGGGTTCTTGAGGAGGGCGAGGCCCTCATCCCAAATGTCGTCCAGTAGAGGCACCGCGAGGACCGTCTTCCTCTTGGCCTCGCGCCGTTGATAAAGGAATCCTTCCTTTTTCTTCTCCTCAGGGCAGAGTTGGAAAAGCTCGGATGCCCTGGCGATCATGGAGTGGAACGATCCAATCTCGTCGGGCGGAGAAGCCCTGGTGGGAGGTGACGACGGTAGATCCTCGTCGTATACCTCATCGTCCGTGCCCGTCGCTGCCGTGTCAGTCCCCGTATCATCCCCTCGGGTGGACGGGGAGGAGAGCTGGACAGGGCGCGACGGCTGAAAAGGAGGTGGAGGGTGAATCCTTCTTTTCTTGGGCGGGGGAACACCAGAAGGTCCCGGTTCAGGATCCCCCGACGGGAGAGGTTCCTCCGTCGGCAACGGTAGTCTCGTCCTTATCTCTGAGCATAAGGACTGTATAGCCAACAAAATGGCCGCCGAGTTGTCTTGCGGCGCTGGCAGAGGGGAATCCGACGGGCGATCAGGGGCCCCGTCGGCACCCTCGACGATGTCGTCGTCACCTGCGTCGGGATCCATCCCGACGGGCCGGTCTTCTTCCACGCCAAGGCCCTGGCTTAAGACCTCGATCAGCTCTTCCTCCGAGGTTGAAGCCGAATCTACGACGACGCCCTGCCCCCCCCTTTTTCTTCCCCGCCGGGGATTTCACGGGGGTCCTATCGATGGGCACAAAAGAGGACTCCCTCCGAGGTGGCAGGGAGACTCTGAGCCCCGAGGTCGCCACCACTGGTGTAGCCTCCACAGGCTGAGCCAGGGCCGCCGTGACAGTTTCGATAGAGGGCTTGGCCGGATGGATTAAGGCCTTCACCACCTTAGGTGCGCTCACCGCCTTATCCTTGTGGGGGGGGACACTGCCTTGCTCCCCCTCCGATGGGGCCTTCGAGCTCGACCGGGGCCTCTCCAGGAGCTTCGCCGGGTGCTCGCCCTTCCTCTTACCCGACCCAGAGCGTTGGCTCGTGGCTGAAGGTGCCGGGGAGGGTGCGCCCTGCCTGGCGCCCGTAGAGCCCGACCGTTCGGCGCTCCCGGTGTCAGCGGACTCGAGGTGCTTGACCTTGTGTTGGACCCCCGTCGCCGGGGCGTCCTCAAAGGTTTTAGAAGACCGCTCGGATTTCTTCCTCTTCTTCTCGCCTGACGGGCTCTTTCCTTCCAGCCAGTTGGCGAGACGTTGATGGCGGTCCTTCATGGTCCGCTCCGACATATTGCCGCAAAACGCACAGTCCTTCTCCACGTGCGTCTTGTCCTCATGTAAGCAGTAGAGACAAAAGGAGTGTTTGTCCTCCTTAAAGACGTTCTGCAGCTGGCATCCAGGGCAGACCCTGAACAGCTTTCCGGGCGTCGAGCTTCCCTTCTCCTGGGCCATGTCCGGGCCTGAGAAGCTTCTGGAGTCCTCCAAAAGCGTAGCTCGACGAAATCTTCACCCTTGAGGGGCGCAGACGAATCCGACACGGGTCCCCGTTGATCGGATGGAGAGTCGGTGGAGCTTGAGGCTCTTTTGACCGAAAAAACGAAGTTTTTGAGAAAAAACGTGAAAAAATAGCACTAACGCTCGAGAGCAACAGCACGAGGATCCCAACACATGAACGTGCGGTAAAAATCTGAAGATGGCTGCCAGAGGCGGTGCTTAGGTAGAGGGCAGTCATTGGCTGTGGTCAGTATGACGCAGAGACCAGTGATTGGTTATTACTACGAAAGACAGATCAGAAACGAAACTGATACTGTTTTTTTCTTTACCGAGGATTCCCAGCCTGACGACGGGGAATATTCATGAGCATGTGAATCCATGCCAGACCCCATGCTGGACAACTGTACCATTCAAACAGGCAGTGGCTATCCAATCGGGGATAGCCACTGGCCACCATACCTGTCCAGCAGCAGACATTCAGGCACCAGGATGTGTACTGGGTGTCATGATGCCTACCCCCGGGCATCCGGATCAAGCCCATCAGCCCCGGGAGTAGGCATCCAGACATTCACAAAAACCCCAGCAGCCCCAGCTAGGGGCTGTCTGGGTTCAGTCCTGGCGCCGTAGACAGCAGGCTCAGAATAAAAATCAGTCCTGGCTCCCTAGGCGCCAGGCTCATAGACATTACTTACCTCATGCAGACCATGCTGCAAATAAATCCAAGCCAACGTGAGGCCTGGATTTTACTACAGGGACTATTTTTTACTTGGGTGTGGTCCTGGGGAACTTCTTTCCTGGGACTACTTTGGAGGCTATTTAAACCACGCCCGAACAGCAGCACATGCTTCGTGTTATTCTGCATCCAGCAGCGTGACTCTCACCGTGCCTGCAGCCAGCATCCAGTCTTCTGCCACGCCCGCGTGCCTGCAGCCAGCATCCAGTCTTCTGCCACGCCCGCCTCGAATCTGGAGCTCCTAGAATAAAAAGGAAGAAAAGGACAAGATTAGAAAACAAATTTATTTCCAATTCCTCACCTGATTCCGGATCCATTTCATCTCCCGACCTGGAAAGTACATCAGTCCTGCACGCGTCGCTTCGCCAGCTCCAGCACGGCACCATACTCACCAGTTCTCACAGCATCTTTCGATCCGGCACTGTCTCCATCGTTTCTTCGCAGTACTCCGGCACCTAGGGGCACAAGAATAACAAGGTGAGCCAAGGGAATCAACAAATACCTCTTACCACCATAGACTTACCTGATTTACCACCGGCGGTATTATTCTCCATATCTGCATCTGTAAAGAGGGAGAAAAACAACATGTTAACGCATGCAATAGTTACCGGACAGCGTTGGGTAACACAGACTATTACCTGAACGCCAGCAGCAGCTACAAGACCTTCTTCTCACGAACTCAGTTGCAACTTAAGGAAGGGGACAAGAGTGAACATCGGGCACATTGAACTCTTTGAACTTGATACTTCCCAATCCCGCCTGGGACTTCAGAGTCAATGCTTACCGGAACTCTCCCAACGCTTTTAAGCCAGTGAAGTAACTGGTATCTACACGCAGAATGGAGAGCTCATCTTTTACAAACATAAGGTGAGGTTACTAAGGGGATATCGGAGGTGATTGGGGGGGAGAGAGAGAACAGTTGGGAGGCCATCACTAAAACCCACAGGTGGCTAATCCCTGTCTCCACTTGCAGGAAAATACTTCTTCGGGTCCAGCAGACAAGACTAGGTGGGCCAGTCCAGACAGTCATCTCTGCACTACGCATCACGTTGACGGAGACCGCAGCTGTCTGGGTCCGATCGACACCCCTGTGGGGTCCAGGTGAGCGTAACGCTGGGACAAGACAGTCCCAACCCCCACATCCAGGCTCACACAGAAACCAACACCTGTGGGTGGCTGTGATGGCCGCTGGGGCTCTTGGAAGATCGAAGTTCCGGGTATGAGAATTCAGAAGGGGATTTTAGAATGCATGTGTGCATTTTAGCCAGTACAAAGGTAGGGGTGGCTAAGTCCCTGCTAACGACCCATGGATATTTGGCTAGTGGATGAGTGTTGTGATAGAATGCAAGTTAAGGAGACTGATTATGTGCCCAGCTCCACTGAATATTTTTGTGGGACTCCTCTGCATTCGAGTGGAAGAAGTTATGTTCTTTAGGTCGAGTAGTGAGTTATTGCAGGTGTATGAAGGTGGGAGGCTGTGCCCCGGGATGGATACAGCTATGTTCCATTGTGATGTAGTGCTATACGTACCAGAGTCATAGCGGATATCAAGTTGCGATGAGGGTATGCAGATCGTATCATACGGATTGACGTGAATCCTTTCTGCGCGTGCTAGGTGCCATCTTGCTGTCTCCTCAAGTGACTCATCGATGCTCCCACCTACCTGTCTGCGGGCGATAGTTCACCCAGGAGATGGACTAGGTCAGTCAAGATGCAGTTGGGAAGAGCCAGGTCTTGAGCGCCTTTTGGAAGGCGAGATGATCCTCTATTTGGCGATGCTAAATGGGATTGAGTTCCAGATGGTGTGAGCTTGGACGGAGAAGGAGGATCCCCCTTTTCTGGTCGACTGGGATGACCAGGAGACCTGTGCCTGAGCTCAAGTTTATGGTGGGCCGGTAGGGTGTGAGCTTGTGTTGCAGATATTCTGGGCCTGTGTTGTGCAAAGCATGGTGGGGAATGTACATTGCCTTGAAGGTGGATCAGTAGTGAAGTTACAGAAATACCTCTTCTTGCCACCACTGTTTGAATATAATACTAAGTTTTGTTATCTTAACAGGGATGACTATGTGCTGTCACAAATGCTGCTGTAGAGGGTACCAAGCAGAGGTAAATACCAGACCCAAGGGGATATTGTATAAGTGAGGTTTCTACCCTTTAATGATGTTTCAGGAACTGTTTGATGAGACATATGTGACAGGGTCAGGGTTATGACACTGGCACAAGGGTGGAGGCAGAGACCCATCCCAACCTGGGGCAGGGGGCTCACCGGGACAAAAGCCAGGCCCAGCCCTGTCCGGTGTGCCAGAAATGGGAGGTGGCGGGGTCCCAGTCCCTGGAAAAAAAAACATGTGCCACGAAAGTCATCAATGGTTTCACTCTGTCATGTGATTCCTCTCGGTACTCTGGTGTGTGCTCTCTTTTTTCTGTTCAGGACATCACCTTCCAGAAGGCACCTGGGAGCAACTAAGAAAACCCGGGCCGGAGCCGGGAGAACAGAATCCAAAACAGACAGGGAATGGACTCTGAATTTCCTTGCCAAACATAAATTGGACAAGCCAATGCAAAACTGGCAACCCTGGAAAGGTCCTAGGTGAAGGGTAGGGCAACAGACAGAACTGGGAGGAGAGACTTCAGGGGGACAGACCAGAGCCCCCCACCCCATCCTCTCGTAGCAAACCGAATTGGTAACAAAACTTACCAGCACCTGGGGAAAGCCACAGAAAGAGCAGCCTGAGCCCGTGGATGCTACCACACCATCAGAAACTGAAAATAAAACCGTGCTGGAAAAGGGGGAAACACTTAGAGGATTTTGTAAAATCTCTCACCTGTGCAAACCAGCGCCTGGAGAGAAGACAGTCACAGATTGGTTCCTAGAGTCAGGGGAGCGCTTCAGCCAATGGAAATGGAAGAAAGACGGGATGGGGGTGGGGACAGAACCAGCAGGACCACAGTATAGAAGCAGACAGGAGGGGATGCGGAGTGTGAGCTGCATGGGTGATGCCAGTAGGTGGACTGAGAGACAAGGTCGAGGATGGACAGTGAAGAGTGCAGGTGACATATTTGTGAGAGAGAGTAGTATCAGTTGAGTGGGTGTGTGTGTAGTGTTAGGAGGGGGGTTGTGCAAAAGGTAACAATGATAGAGAGGGGAACTGGAGAATTTGAGATTGGTACCTTTCCCGTCAAGCCAGATTTACAATCCTGAGTAGTTAGATGGGACAAATCTAGAAAATCCCTGGAGGAAGTCATATCAATAAAGATATTGCTTTAGGCCCTCATAACTAGCTAGCACTAGTTAGTCAGGGTTATTGGTCTCTAACTGAAAACACTGGGATTTTGGGATACCATGGGATATGGAGGTGGTAGCCAATGGAAGACGAGAAAGTGATGCCCAATTGTGCACCGCCCACCCCTTCTCCAATCAGGTGGTGCTACATTGAACATCTGCCTATTATAATTTTGAACAATTTCAACATCGTAACATTGAACAATCTGCATAACTTATGTTATTAAAAAAGAAAAACCCTAGCACTCTCCTGGAGACCCAGGCAAATTCTTAAGTGAATCTGTGATTCAAAGCAGCTGCAGAGACAACTGGATGCCCTAATGCTCACTGAAGTTTAGATTGCATTTTAGTGGAGAATTAAAGGCCACTGTGCATTGGCCTGGTTCCCATGAAACCTTGGTTGCTCTTATAAACAGGGTGATGGACTAAAAGAGTAGAATGAAATGTGTTAAAATTTGGATGGCAATAAAATGCAAAAAGGGCATTATGTTAGTTTAAAATAAAATAAATGAAGGCCTTTTCCACGGCACCCTTTCGACGAAAGGGCCCTCAGCTCTTTCTGGAGCTCCTGTCCCGGTTCGATTGGAGGTGGTGGGGGTCTGTCCGTTGGCTTTCCTAATAAGGGCAGACAATAACCCCACCAGACTGTCTGCAGGGCTCAGGCATCAGCGGTAATCTCCTGCCACTGGGACTAGTGTCCTTCCAACCGTCCACCAACTGGTAAGTCGTGGGAGGGGAAATGAAAGCAGCTTAGAGGGCCAAGCTACCCCCACTGCTACCGCTGGCTGTTGGCCCCTAGAAGCACCTCTGAACATTCGGGGAGAATCCAGAGGTTTTCAAGTAGGCCTGTCTTCTCATTACCACTGCTGATCCCATCGACCTGCCAACGCAGTCCACCACGTGCATGACTGTTTTTAATGACTACTTGGTCACCTCCTTCCCATCCTCCACCAGCCGTATGAAACCATCCTGCATTTCACCTTCCGGGATGTACCGGGCAACTTGTTCTACAGCCTTCCACAGACCAAACAAATATTTGGCAAAGTCGCATTCCACAGTAGTGGCCTTTAAAGCCACACTGACTGAAGTAAAAACGTTCTTGGCCATGCCGTCAACTTTCTTACCCTCTCTAACTGGAGGTAGAATGGATGTGGAGGCTGCAGGTCTGGTGGTGATATTGGCAGCTTGCACTACCACCACTACCTGGTGAAGGGTGCGATGAGAGGAAAGAAGGAACTCCTCGTGCCGGCCTATATTTTCCCATGCAATTAGAGCTTTTGCGAGTATTGTGCATGGATGCTGACATATGAAGGCTAGAGGGTCAGCTATAGCTGGGTGGAAAGGCATATTATACTCGACTGTTGGACCTTCATCCAGAATATCAGTGAGTTCATACCCCTTAAGGGGTGCAGCAGTTGTTTTTAAGCCAAGGGTGTCTACCATGGTTTCCACTAAGGCCCTGAATTTAGCATGAGTATGCTTGTAGGGTTGGCCTTGTTGGAACTTTAGATCTGGGGATGTGTCCAGCCCACTTGCATCTTGTAATCCTTGGGCTAAGGCTAATAAATCGTATTGGTCGTTGGAAGAAATCGACTCTGCCGGTTCCAGAATAGATTGGGTCAATATACCCTTGGTTGTCAGGTGGTTCGACGTCGAAGATTTATTGCATCGACTCCAAAAAATCCCGTCCTCGATAACGGGACAAAAACTGTTGCTGATAGTCGGCTTCAAAGGTTTCCCTGTGGATGTCAACGGGGTGGGTATCAGCGTGGAGGGAATGGCTGTCGGCGCCGAGGAAGGCTTGGGCGAAGAATGGACGTCGTGGGAAGGAGACTTATGACGGACAACCGTTGGTGTTCACGCCTTTGTCAGCATCAAGCCCGAAGTCTTGGTCGACGTCGATGGAGTCGACAGACAGGCTAGTGTGGGGTCAGGAGGACCGAGCGCTGCTTTCACTGCCAAGGCTTGCTGGTCCGTGGGGGGAACTGCACCGACATGCTGTTTAAACATTTCCAGCATTTGAGTTTTAAAACTCTTCCACTCTTCGAGTGGTTGGTCCCTTACCTCGTTCTGACAATGAGCTGGATTTGCGTCGGTGGTGGCACTGTTTCTTATTTTACAAGGAAGTTGAAGAATGGCTTCTAGAGTGGGACTGCTTGTTTGTTTTTTATGATGCCTAGCCTTCCCCTTTTCGGTGGTGGGCTCCTCTGTTTTGGGCAGTTTCCCAGCTGTCTCACGTAGGGATTTCGGCTGCATTTTGGAGCATGACGTGCAGGCCTGCATGTCGTGACTCGCACCCAAGACAAATGTTGTGGGGGGGGTTGGTCACCGACATTTTGGCCTTGCAACCTAGTGAGTTGACATCGCGGACAAGGTTTCTGAAGAAAAAATGTCAATTTTGACAGAAAAATATAGCATGAAACTCGAAGTCGTGTTTCGCGACGCAGCGTGCAAGCACAAAGAGAAAAGAAACTGAAGCTTGGGGTGTAATGACGTGGTATATATACGACACCTGACGTCACATAAGCAAGACAGATCGACGTCCAAAAACGTTTTTGAGCAGGAGAGTTGGATGAGTATATTTATCAAGATGAGGAATCTGCGGGAGAAAAGCAATCCATTGAAAGAACATTACCAGGGGTAAGTATTTTGTTCATCTAATGGATTGTGTCCTCCCACTGATTCCTCATCTTAGATAGACTCCCATAGCATTAAGACCATTACATAGGAGGGAAAGAGCAAACTCCCTGGCAATTACGTCACTACTTGTTGGAGGACAGCCATGCCGAAAGGAGACTTATTTGCAAATACTGTGTCCAGGCATTAGTGTTTTGCAAACGTGTGTATTGAGGACCACGGTGTGGCCTGACAGATATCCTTTACAGGTACCACTCTTTGGAGAGAAGAGGTAGCTGCCAAACCTCTAGTGGAATGTGCCATGAAGCCTTCAGAGACTTCCGTACCCGCTCAGTTGAAGCATTGAGATACACAAAGGACTATCCATCTAGATATTATTTGCTTTGGTATTCCTTTACACATTTTTGGGCCTGTATATTCAATGACCGACAGGTCTTCCAGGCGGAATTATCTTGTAATGTTAATGTAGAAACTCAGAGCCCTCTTGGGATCGAGCCTATGCAGCATTTCTTCCTCAGTGGATGGATGCGGAGGTGGACAGAAGACTGGTACACAGATTGTTGCCGACAGATAAAACTCTGATACAACCTTCAGAAGGAACTACAGGTGCACTCTAAGAGTTGCCTTGATGCTGGAAAAAACTGGAAAAGGCGGCTTACAGGACAGGGCATGCAATTCACTTACTTTCCGGGTGGAGGAAATGGTGACCAAAAAGGCTGTCTTCTAAGATAGTAGCCTCAGAGGACACAAATGTAATGGCTCAAATGAGGAAGCCATGAGGAAAGTTAACACTAAGTTTAAATCGCATGCCGGGTCCATGAAAGGTATCAGAGAGAAAGTGGTAGTTCGGCCTTTTAGAAATTACACCACAAGGGGCATCGAGAAGTAGGACCATTGTTCTAGCGTGCACTTGAAAATAGAAAACGCCTCTTGATGGTGGCTACCTGAAGGCACGGTCTTGCTAAATGAAGGAAGAACACCCTTGAGGTGTCAAATAAGAAAGGATCTACATCCTGTGTTCTGCACCAGTTGCAGAATTTCTTTCAACAGCAGCGGTATAGAGCTTTTGATGCTGGCCTTCTGGCCAAAACAGGAGTTCAATCACGTCTTCTGGAAGGTCTCAATCTCTGTACCTTATCCTTTCAGAAGCCAAGGGTGTAGGTTGAGCGTGTGTACACTCAACTGAAGAACCAGCCCCCTCTCCTGAGAGAGAAGGTCCTGCCTCCGGGGAAGACTATGTGGGGGACAGAGAGCCAGGTTCAGAAGGTACTTGGACCATGTTCTCCAGGCCCAGTACCGCGCAATCAGGATCAGGGTTGCTCCGTACCTCTTCAATCTCCTGATCACTTGAGGGATAACGGGAATCGGTGGGAACGCAAACAGGAACCGGAAGTTCCAGTCCACCACCAATGCGTCACCCAGTGCTCCTCTCTGGGGAAATTATCTAGAGCAGAAAAGTTTGCACTTCCTGTTCACACTAGAGACAAACAGATCCACTTGAGGGGTTTGTAGAAGGACTTCCTGGCACAGCTCTCACTTGTGGGAGACTGAGCCCTGCCTGCTCAGGGCATACGTCTTCATATTCTCCTTCCCAGCTAGGTGAATTGCCGATAGGGAGATCTATTCTGTTACTCCCAGAACCACAGCGGCATCGCACCTCTGCACAGGGGGAATGATACTACACAATCTCTGTTGTTGATGTAGTCCGACATGACCAGGACAGTCTGATCGCCCTCAGCTCCAAAAGGTTTATGTGAAGTTTTGTCTCCGCCAGGGACCACAACCCGCTCACCGTCCGCTCATTCAGGTGACAGCCCCAGCCTTTCAGACTTGCATCCATCACTACAGTAACAAGGTTCTCCCACCATCACGTACTCTGTGTAAGTCCACCACAGAAGATCCTGAGCATCTTTGCTGGAGACTTGAATCAAGTCTGTCAAAAAGCCAGAAAACCGCGACCATTGAGACCTGAGGGTCCATTAGAGTGATCTCATTCTCAACCGAGCCTCTGGCACCAGGAAGATGCAGGATGCCATGAGGCTGAGCAACCATAGGAAGTCTGGGGCTGACCTGTATTGGGCATTCTTGAATTTGGTGACCATCTGAAGGATTTGTAGAGCCCTCTCCTTGGGAGGGAAAGCCTTGCCCGAGGGTGAAACCAGGACTGCTCCAATGAATTGGAGTATTTGATAAGGTGTGAGCTGGGCTGGGACTTCTTTAAATTAAGTGAGAAACCAGTGTGTGGAGGAGGTGGCAGGTGCGATTGAGATGTAGGACTAGTCTGGAACCAATCATCTAAGTAGGGAAAGACATGCATCCCCCACTTTCCTGAGACTGGCTGCTGTTAGGTAAGATTTTCATATGTATGATAAATCTTCCTGACCTGTATCAACCCCAGAACTTTTTGCTTGGACTTGGTAATTATTTTACCTTGTCCCCAAGTGAGTGGGAATCTTTTTCCCCTCTCACCTAGTCTTTTACTCTTTTTATGGGTGACCTTTTTATGCCTCTCCATAGTGTGCGACTGAAGTTATACTTTCCTATAATGTTTGGGCTTAGGCTTGGTTGCCCCTTTGGGGTTCCATGTGAATTCCTCTTTAATGTACTTGGGTGATCTACTGTTCCCAAGGGGTAAAGGGGGATTTTCATGCCCTTTACATTTTATATAGTGAGCCAGCACACCCCACATTATGTGGACTGCTGGGGGATACAATGCATCATCCCCTTTCTCACTTACTGTAACATTTTTTTTTTCACGATTGCAAGTTTACTTGGCAGGCTTGTGGCAGTGGTTTTACCTTAGTGACCTTTTAGTCTTATTACTCGTACGCTGTTAAATCATCCTTGGTAATGCACAGAAGGGCCACCATTCTTTTCGAATGGTGGTTTTTTTTCTTTTTCACCATTTTTAAGTATCCTTGTTGTTTCTGAGGACTTCCCCCTGCCATTCTAGGCGGGAACAACCTCAGTGGAAGTTTTGTCTTTGGCGGGAATCCTTTGTATTCCCCGCCCAGGCTCAATAGTGTCTGAGAAGGCAGGAAGCGATGGAGGAGTCCAAAACGCCACATCCCTTTGTCTTCCACCTTGCCTGAAAGGAATCAAGTCCCAGTGGTGGGGCGGGCTGTCCTGATGGGACAGCCAGACTGCACCTTTCTGTAGGCTGCAGGGAGAGATAACAGAAGTTGTGCTGTAGTTCCTGATAAATACTCCGAACCAGGAAGCTGCTGACAAGTCGACCACTGCAGCTGAATCCAAAGAGGAAGATGAAGAAAAGAGGTCTGTAGAGATTTCCAACGACCGGAGAGCCTGCTGTGTAACCGGACCCTGATGATACCCTTCCTTCCAATCAACCTAGGTGTCCCAAAAACGACGACTCCTACCCAGAGGTTAGTGAGATCCACTAGGCTCAAGAAGACCTGCATTTTGAGCTATCCCACGACACGCTGCGACCTTGCACGGTTGCAAACCGCCAATACCCTACGACCTCGAGCCTGAGTGCAGTGCATGGTCTTCCGAAGTCTGTACCCATCCGAAACTTTGGTGTACTCCTGCTTGATCACCAGAGACACCATTTGAATCCCTGAAGTCCTCTCACCACAGTGCAGGACCGAGAGAGAGAAAAGAATCCAACCAGTGATATTCGTTCTTCCCCTAGCTGCTGTAAAAAGGCACCAAATCCACAGAGCCTCCTCCGACGACTGCTGCTGCAAGTTTCCATCCAGTGTCCAGTTCTTTCGTCTCCAGAAAAAGAATCCAGGGACCGGGTCCTGTGCTGCTGCACCCTGAAGGCATCCACCCAGAAGCTCTTCTTTTCTCCTAAGGTACTGTGTGGACTTGGGTAATACTTACCTTAAGTCTGATGTGCATCCTGTGAAGCTGAGTGGGTGCTTCGTGTGGTTGAGAGTTTGCCCATACCAATTGCCTAGGCCTAATGCTGGAATGCACATAGGGAGCTTTCTGGGAAGTCCCTGAATCCTTCTAACTAACTCTGAAAGTGAATACTTTCTTGTTTAAGAATATATCCTCTGGAACTTTGACTTTCCTACAACTGAACCCTATCTCAACCTGCCTACAGCTGGCACATAGACCACTAGGGTCCCTCATCTGCCTCTGAGAGAACTCATGCATTAGACCAGGCAAGGACTGGATAAGAAAAGGATACTGTCCTGAAAGTATAACAAAGCATGGTGTTACAGTACTTACAAGTACTTATGTACAAGTACTTACTTGTCAAATAGTTGGTGTTGTAACTGAATCTCTGCAATAGAAATGTTACAAAGTGTCTAAAAGTTTATGCTTACCTTTAAGTTGCATTCTGTCCCTCTAAAAGGTGTTTAAGTTGCTTACTTTGAATGATGTTTCCCCCTTTCTAAAAAGTAATCAGTGATGGTACTGTTTTATCATTGCTTGACTGAATGAGTGTAAAAGCCAATCAATAAGGTTTACCTACCTTGAATAGCAGAGTGTCATTCTTAAAGTTTATCATAGGGTTTTGCTTTCCCTGGTCTGCTTTATACAAATCTAAAACAGTCTGGAAATGAATACTGGTCTTTGAGTTGCTGCTAGCCCCTCATAAAAGTATACAGGTCTTACCCATCCTGAATAGCTGCTGCTCTTCTAAACTTGTAATCCTGGGTTGTGCTTCCCTGAATTGCTTTGGTGCTATTCTAAAATAGTTTCATAAAGTTCTTACATATCACAGAAACTGTATCATACACTTCTTAAAGTTTTACTGGTTATAACTAACTATTATATAGCGGATAGTTATGTACCAATAGGTCAATTACTTACCTTGAAATACATTGTGTCTTTCTTAATTTGGGGGTTGCTTTCCCTGATTTGCTTAATGCAGTCTAAAATAGTTAAATAGTTATTGAGTGTTCATACTCATCACAGAGTAGCTTAAGGCCCCTCCAGAAAGATATGAGTTGTTTTACTAGATCTGAAATGAGCTATAAAAAGTAATGTTGCCAGGACTATACTTGTAACAGGTTTGGTTTATTAAGTGATTGCATAACTGAGTGTCACTGCATGACTGACAGGGTCAACTAACCTTGAAATACTGATGCATTCTAAAAGTGTATCTAACCTGGTCTTATCCCCCAACATTAGTGTATTACTATCCTGAATGTATAACCTTAGGTTTGACTCATCTTGACTTTCTTCTTGCTCCTCTAAATAAGGTTATACCTTGGTTTGCATACCACAGGTATTGAGTTGGTTTCCATGATTGTATTTATATGATATTATAGTACGTACTTACCCAGGATTTATCTTGGCCTACTTGTATTTAAATAAACCCTTTATTTTTACAATACATATAGTGTTTCAGTGTTTCTTTTTTAAAAAAAATTAAAAAACTTTTATTTTAACTTACACAGTTACATCATCATAACATTCTCTTCAACATTGTACACATTATTATATTATAGCACAACATTTCAAGGGCACATATTACACACATGACTACAATATATCCAAATCAGTCTCTTCCACATTTATAACAGAGGTTTGTTTGCATCTGCCCCATATATCTCTGGGGCGAGTCGGAATGGGCAGTAATTCGGCATACATTTCCTCACAATCGTTTACCCATGACAGCTTTTTCCCAGTCATTCTTAGTGGGTGGTTCCCTGTTCTTCCACCTCATCAAGATTACCTGTTTAGCCAGCAATAGGCAGAGGTTAAGCAGTCTACGCCATGTGGGATTCATTTTCCCTACTGCGCCTAGTAGGCACACTGCTGGGGTCCTTTCAATGGGGTGATCTGACATGGTGTCCAATGAATCACACACTTCGGCCCAGAATTCTGTCAGACGGGTGCATGCCCATAGCATGTGGAGTATATCTGCTTCATCATTCCCGCAACGGGGGCATTTCCCATCCATCGAGGGAAATATACGCTTCAGCGTGGCCTGTGTATAGTGTGTTCTGTGTAGTATTTCGTAATGTAGTAGTTGATACTGTGAATTACAAGAGATGCTTTTCATCAGATTGCAAAGCCATGTCCATTGATTATCTGTAATGTTATGTCCTAGATCTTGTTCCCACTGTTCTTTAGCTCTCTGTATTAGCGGTTCTCGGGTTGCTGTCACAATTTTACATAATGTGGAAGTTGACCTTGTGGCCGACCCTGCAGTGAATATATACCCCAGACCCAGGTGAATTGCAGGTTCTGTCAGGAATACCCCCCACACCTTTGCTATGGCCGATCTCATACGCAAATAGTTAATTTTTTGCAGTGGAGCGTCTCCCACTATCCCTCTAGCTTCTTCCCATGTGTTTAATTTCTTATCCGGGAAGAGGTCCCTGAACTGGTTGATACCTTTACTTCTCCAGTGTGTAGCTAATTTGGCGTCTTGTGTGGGGGGAATGTAGGGTGCCTCCTACAATGGAATACTTGGGTTGTACAACACTTTTTGTCTATGTATCGCCGCTAGAGTTGGATTAGTGGTATTGTTACGTCTGGGGCGTGCTACTGCCACTTTATGAAGGAGTTTCTCTGGGTTCCCTTCATGTGATTTGGCGGTTGTGTGATGTGTAAGTAGGTAGGCAGCTGCCCATTGTGTTCCATAGTGTGCCTGTGCTGCCAAGTAGTACATTTCAAAATCCGGCAGCCAGTCCGCCTTGCGAGTACTGATTGATAAGTTCCCGCCAGCTTACTCTAGATTGCCCGTTCCATACAAATGTCGCGCATGCACCTTGGATTCTCAAGAAAAAAGACCTTCCCGACCACACAGGGACAGTAATGAGTAAATAAAAGAGTTTGGGTAGAATCATCATTTTGACCAGTGCAAGTCTGGCCATTAGGGAAATTGGCAGGGATCTCCATCCTTCAAGTTTAGTACAGATTGTCACCGCAAGTGTCTCGTAGTTTAACATGCAGACAAGTTGCGCTGTCCTCGCCACCCGTACCCCCAAGTATTTCACCTGGGTAGGGTTCCTCTGCAGACCGTGGAGTTCACTAGGTTTTGAGGTAGCCCCTGTGAGGGGGAATATCTCAGATTTGGCAGAGTTTAATTTGAGACCTGAATTCTCCCCAAATTCTTTGACAGCGCCCAGTGCTTTCCCCAAATTACGTTCAGGGTTTCTCAGATATAACATTATATCATCGGCATATAGCGTGATAATCTGTGTTTTCTCTTCTAGCGGGATCCCCAGTCTGCTGTATCTAGCCTTCAATAGGTCGGCTAACGGTTCTATTATCAACGCAAACATGAGTTGAGATAGCAGACATCCCTGTCGTGTGCATCCCGTCAGTTTTAATATTGCAGACAACCTACCATTTACGCATACTCTGGCATATGTCTGTGTGTACAATATTCTGATCCACTTTATAAAATTGGGTCCAAACCCGTAATTGTGCAAGACCCTAAATAAGAATGGCCAGTAGACAGTATCAAAGGCCTTCTGCATGTCTAATGCCAGTGCCACCCCTTGCATGCTCTTCGGGATTGAAGCCAGTATATTGTAGCTGCGGCGTATATTTGTCGCTGTGGACCTGCCCAGTATGAAACCCGCCTGGACCTCGTGAAACCGTTTGCAGCATTACGTGGGGGGGTTTAGCAAGTAGAGCAAGGATCTTTGCGAAGATTTTCACGTCTGTGTTTATTAATGAGAGCGGTCTGTAGGAGCTGCATTCTTCGGGACTCTTCCCTGGCTTAAGCAACAGAGTTATTATTGCTTCCCGGGTTGTCTCCGGGAGCGCGCCAGTGTCTAGGGCTTCGGTCCAGATGGCGTGTAGTCTGGGTACCAGGGTTCCCGCAAATTCTTTATAAAACTCGGCTCCAAGGCCATCAGAGCCTGGTGCTTTACCATTTGGCAATGCTTTAATGGCTTCCGCTATCTCAGCTTGCGAAATGGGGTTTCTAACGTGCCTTTCGCTGTAGCAGATAGAAGCGTTGTGGGTATATTTGCCAAGTAGTTGTCCATCTCCTCATCCGTGGCTGTGCTCTGGGGAGAATATAGTTGGGAATAAAAGTCGTAAAAGACTCTCTATTTGTGTCTGGTCTTTCACCACTATCCCGTCTGGTCGTGTTATACAGGGGATAAGCTTGCTTCCCCGCTCCCCTCTCACCAGTTTAGCTAGGAGCCTGCCTGGCCATACCTCTCGCCGTAATGCCATGCCGCGGCAGGTTTGTCGAAATAGCAAATTTCTCAATCCGCTGTTGCTCTACATTCCTCCATTTGGATTTTAATATCTAGCTTAATTTGAGGTGTGGGGTTTATAACATACTGTTCCTGAAATTCAGCTATTTCCCCCTCTCATCTTTTTAATTCACTGCGGATGTCCTCGAGTACCCCAAATTCCGTTGACATGGCTATGCCGCTTAAATACAATTTAAAGGCCTTCCATATTGTGGCCTGACTCCTCACTGTGCCTTCATTGTGTTCGAAGTATTAGTATTCATCGATGTGTTGAGTCAAACTGGTCTTTTACACATGATCTGACATAGATGTTGCCTTGAACCTCCATGGGGGTCTCTGTGGTATAACTCTAGGGATATAGAAAAGATAAGAAATCCTAGGTTGCGCTTTTTCGTAATGAGTAAAAATACAATAAAATACGTTGTGTGGTTCTTTAGAATTGTTTATTAATCTCAATTATTAGAAATGAAAACATAAGTGAAAATAAGATGGTCAATTAAAGTACATTTGTCTTAGGTGATTTAGACAATCTAGTTGCAAGTCACTGATTGTCAATAATCATGGTTCATGATTTTACATTCACTTTGATTTTGAAATCTGTTGCTTTGTTTGAAAAATAGGTCGTTTGTTGAAGGTGTACACTTTTAAAATTGTAATCTAGCACTTCTCTTAGGAATTGTCTTTGTTTTTTTATTTTGATTTGTGTGGAATATTTGTCTATTTGTCTTTTATCTCGTCTAGAAATTCATAGTTTTTGAAAGTTTTTTCTGGGATATTTAGTTGCTCTATGCCTTCTTTGACTTGGGTTATCTCCTTAATGAGTTGGTCATGCTGCTTTTTGGCATTGTTAATAAGTCTATGTATCATTTCATTTGAGGTGGTGGTTAATAACTTTTCCCAATCTAATATCTCTTCTATGTCGTCATCTTCAAACAGTGGGACGATACAGATTCTTAGTCCCCGCGGTATACGACCAATTTGTAGGTATTTGTCCAAAGACTTAATTTCCCACCAACGGGATAGTTCTTGTTTTAGGAGTTTCTCTTGAAGTTGAAAAAGTTTCCGTAATGATTTAGTCTGTTCCCCTGTTTCTGGGCACAAACTGCAAAATTTAAAACAACTGAGGATATATAAAAGACAATCTTTGAGGATACTTACTGCAAAAGAGGAAATTCGCAAAAATTGGGAAATATAAAACAATTGAGGACATAAATATGATAACTTCTGACTACTCAAGAATAGACAAATGGTGAATCTTAACCAGAGTGTGAGTGCAAGAGGAGTTATGTTATGTCTCTTCACTGAAATCAAAGTGAATGTAAAACCATGAACCATGATTATTGACAGTGACTTGCAACTAGATTGTCTTAATTACCTAAGACTAATGTACTTTAATTGACCATTTTATTTTCACTTATTTTTTCATTTCTAATATTTGAGAATAATAAGCAATTCTAAAGAACCATACAATAACTTATTTTATTGTATTTTTATTCATTAAGAAAAATCGCAACCTAGGATTTCTTATCTTTTCTATGTAACAGAGCTCAGGCCAGCCTCTGAGCATACCTGAGTTGAAGCCTTTTCTTTTCATTCTTATTCAATCATTCAAATCTGCCTGTGGAGTGCACCATCACTGTTAAAAAGGCTGGTAATATTCCTCACTAACTCTAAGGATATGCATCGAGATCTGGATTGGAGAATGATCTGACATTGTTCTGGGGTGTATTGTAGCCTTGGTTAACCAGCCCAGTGCCCTCTGTGACAGCAGCCAAACATCTATTCTGGAGTGCATATCGAGTAAAATGTGTAAGCTCGTTGTGCACCGTTCAATGGGCGCCACACATCCCGGAGGCCCAGATCATTTATATGAGTGCGTATCATGCAGGCTGCATGAGTAAGTGTCCTGGGGGTGGTAGATGTTCGGCCCAGGTGTGTGTCACGAATAGTGTTGAAATCACCCCCCTAATTATTTGGGCTGTGGGGCATTTGGCACATTTCCTAAATAGCTCGGAGTAAAAGCTTGGGTCGTCTATATTAGGCCCATATACATTCATGAGTAGTATCTCTTCCTCTGCGAGCCTTCCATGTACTAGTACATAGCGTCCTTCAGGGTCACTATCCATGCTGTAGTGTGTAAACGGTACTGACCTATGTATCAATGTTAATACACCTTGCGCTCTTCTAGAGTATGCCATGTAGTAGCGGTGATTACCCCCATCCGGGCGCTATCTTTTCTGCCTGGTGCCCTAATAAGTTGGTCTCCTGAAGGTATACAATTTGGGGTGCCAGTCTACTGATATATGCCATTATTGTCCTCTTTACAGGTGCCCCTAGCCCTCATACATTCCAGCTCATCTCGTTTATATCATTCTTAGCCATAATCGACATATCCGCTGGTCAGATGCTCATTGTACAATGCTGCATTAAGTTCTTGAAACACTTCTTTGATCCGTATCTATGTTTTTTTAACTTTAACTCCCAGCCCCCTACCCCGCCCGCATAGTTCCTCGAACTTCAACTATGTAGTTCCCCGGCCATGTAAGAGGACGCACTCCAGAGGAGCTCCTGTGATGATCCTTGGAAAAAGTGCGTGCACGGATGCCTGTCAGCGCCGAAAAACAACACCCTTGCTTCTGAAAGCAGAGAGCGTACTCGCTGAACTTCTGGTGCACGGGCGATGCACAGATACAAAGTTACAATCGTTTTGAAACTAGGAGCGCCGGAGAGGAAATAAGATAGCAAATGGCAGCGGGAACAAAGGAATCTTCGGGATACATGAGGGCGCTGCAGCGGTAAGGGAACGAGAGCCCAGGCGAAACCTGCGATTGATGGACGAGCCCTGCTCTAAGACACAGACTTGAAGGGGCCAGAGCGCCGGGGAGAGGAGAGTGAGTGGCGGGCTGCACTGGCCGCGCACCAGTCTTGTGGGCTAGGGGGAGCAAATGCGACGGCATGGCATTCGAAGACGCGCACACCCAGAGCGTGCGCATATATGGCTTGTAGCTGACAAGATCTGCGGAACACAAGCGAACCGGTGGCAGGCGCTGGGCCCGTAGTGAAGTGTGATCATACGTCGGAAGAAGCTGCAGGAGATACATTGTGTCGGAGCGCCGGGAGGAGAAACGAACGAGCGCTGCGCTTGGTGTATGACGCTGGCGAACGGGCTAGCAACAACATAGCAGTGGTCCCTGGGACCGGTGAGAGGGAGAGAGCGGCAGTGGCAGCACACATGAACGCTGGGAATCAGATTTTGTATACGAGTAGTGAATGAGAAGGATCAAAGGGGCTGACAACATTTCAACACAGATGCCCCACACGACCTATAATACTGTAAGCCGGGCTGCCCGAGGAAAGTGCGGTGGCCAGTGCTGTGGGGCGTGCCAGTATACAGGAGGCCAGGCACGCTCTGGGGGGCCGCCTCCTAGGAGCACCGGATGCTGAGGAGACCACAATACAGAGGAGCCTAAACAGGGACACCCAGAGTGGTCTATCAGGGCACATAGGAGGCCCTGGGAAAGGCAGGCAGGTGCGGGGGGACGCCCGCGGCACATGTGCTAGCGGCAGCGAATGATGGAGACAGGAAGAGGCTCAGTGAATGCACCCTGGCCTGCGATTGGAGTGGGGCTGCTCCCAAGCTGGGGTATAAAGCAGCCCAATCAGAGTATTAGAATGCACCAAAGGGTGCGAACGAAATCTGAGGCTGGGGGGACCTCATTACAAGCCACAGAAGTAGGACAGTAAAGGAGGCTAACCCGGGGCACTTGCTGGTCCCTAGATACAATACAGGGGGGCATCCTTAGCTAAGGAGTGTGAGGAAAGCACCTTGGGCTGGACTGTAGACTGGATGGCCTCGAGGCCGACAGACCACCGAAGTGGGAGAGCGCTGGGCCAATGGGTGCACATGACCACTGGCCACTGAAGGATTACAGCAGAGACCGGCGGTGCAACACTGCGTGAGCGCAGGTACGTCGGAGGACACAGCCCATTCTAGGTGGGAGGCAAGCAATAAGGACACACCTGAACACAGCTGTAATGGCACCTGCAACGCCAAGAGTGGCCTGACGCCACCTGGACTTTTTGCACGTAGGGTGGTGCTGCTGGCTTACGCCCGGACAATATAGTATGATTTCTTCCAAAATTGTCAGACCCAGGAACAAACAGCCCACGCTGGAGGTCTATGCTAAATCGCCCTCGGATGCAGAGGGGGGCAAAAACAAAGACACTACTACGGCAGTAGCGGAGACACCGGGCACGATCCAGGAAGTTCTGGCAGTGATAGCAGACTTGAAAGTTGCCTGGGAGACTAAAGTGGGCCTGGTAATGATGCTTGCAGAAAACACTGGAAACCTGGAAAAGGATATGGCCCCGAACACAGTGGCATGTGCCGCCCACGGATCGGAGCTCCATGCTCTTGTGCAGCGGGTGGGCAACCTGGAGAACAGGGCGGAGGAGGCAGAAGGGGGCGCCCGACGCAATAACATCCGTATTGTTGGTCTGCCAGAAGGAATGGAGGGACCTAATCCAACAGAATATGTGGAAACCATGCTCTTGCAGGAGATAACTGGCGGAGCACTGACCCAGGGGTTTGCAGTTGAGAGGGCGCATAGGGCCTTGATGCGGAGACCGCCCCCAGGAACCCCCCCCCGCGGCCGCTGATCGCAAAGATACTGAATTACCGAGATCGGGAGAGGATACTCAAATTTTTCCGGAGGGGAGGAACGATCGAAAGGGGGCCGGAGAAAATCACGGCGTACCCGGACTATACTTTGCACGTTCAGCGCAGCAGGATGAACTTCGTGACGGTGAAAAGGAGGTTGAGAGAGGCCGGCCACCGCTATATGTTGCTCTACCTAGCCAAATTGAAAGTGTTATACAAGAACAAAACCCTGTTTTTTGAGACGCCGGAGGATGCTATGGAATGGCTGGACATGCAGGGTCGCCCTCAGGAACCGGATGTCCAGACGGGAGTCGCAGAAGATAAGTAGCACGTAGCTGGGTCATCTCTGGTGACACAGCTAAGACATTGGGACTTGAATATAGTGTTAAATAAAGCTTGTGGGGAATGTGTTGCAACAAATATGTGCTGGTAGGATCCGTTGGATGCAGCAATCCTAATCAGATGAGTGGGAGCTCCTGGGAGACAATCCGTGAACCCCTTAGTAGTACACTTAGTTAGGTCACTGTTAGATCAGTGACACCCCGCGGGGTCCTAGTCCTCAGTTACAAGATAGGACCAGACGCGGGTGGGCCTGAGATCCAGGGATGGAGCTGGGCATTTGTTGGGGCTGGGTATGGTGGGGGAGGGGAAGGATTGTGTGCAGTGGGGAAGAGTTGGGGAAAGGGGGATGGGGAGTTGTTGAGTTTGGGAGGGATAAGAGTCGGACAACGGGCCATCAGTGAAGACATTGGAGGGGAGGGTGGATGTGGAGTACATCGATTAGATGGCATTGGGTAATCTCAGAGTGGCGACCTGGACTGTGCGGGGCCTCAATAGTCATCTAAAACGCAACAAAGTGGTGATGTACCTAAAGAGGATGCGTATTGACATAGCCTTGCTACAGGAGACCCACCTCACCAAGGAGAAGTTGGAGGAGGTCAGAAGAAAATGGAAGTGTAACGTCATAGGCACCACATACTCGGCATATGCAAGAGGAGTGATCACATGGGTGGCACCGCACATGCCGTTTCAGTGGCTCAGCTCGACAATAGACCCAGAGGGCAGAATGGTGGTGGTGGCAGGACTCCTGGAGAACAGGGAGGTGAATATCATAAATTTGTATGCCCCTAACCATGATACAGTGGCATATTTTAGGTCCCTATACAGTAAAATGAGCCCCCTGGTGGGTGGCATGATGGTGTGGGGGGAGATTTCAATTGCACCCTGAACCCCAGGATAGATAGGTCAGATGACAAATCAGGGAAGCCGGCGCCAGCAGCTAAAGCATTGAGGACACTGTTGATAGACCTCGGTCTAGAGGATGTGTGGAGAAGGCTACTGTTACGCTCACCTGGCTCCCACAGGGGCATCGATCTGAACTGGACAGCTGCGGTCTCCACCAATGTGATGCGTAGTGCCGAGATGATAGACTGGACTGGCCCACCTAACTTCGTTTGCTTGGCCCGTAGGAGTATTCTTCTGCAAATGGAGAAAGGGAATTAACCACCCATGGAGTTGAGTGTTAACCCCCACCCCCACTGTTCTCCCCACTGATCACCTTTAATGTCCCCTCTTATAGTCTCACCTGATGGTTTGGAAAGATGAGCTCTCCATCCTGCATTGAGCGCAGGGGCGCATAGATAACCAGTTGCTTCACTGGTTCGAAGGAATTGGTGAGTTCCAGAACAATATTGACTCAGAGATTTCCGACGAGACGCCGTAAGTATATAGTTTGTAAGAGTTCAAATGTCTGACTTTCACTCTTGTCCGATTCCATGCAGGTTGCAGCTTGACCCTAGCGAAGAGTTCCTCGTGGCAACCGGTAACATTTAGGTAAGGATTTGTATTATCCAACACAGTTCGATAAAATAATGTCAGTATGTAACATGTTGCTTTCTCCCTTATTCAGGTGCTGAGAGAAATTATGAAGTCTCAGGGAATAATGCCTCCGGCGGTAAAATTAGGTAAGTCTATTGTGGTGAGAAGGATTCCCCTTGTTTGTCCCTTTGTTTCACCTTGCTGTCCTTTTGTTCCCCTTAGGGGCCGGGGTGGGGCGAAGATGCGGTGGAGGCTGCGCCGACCCGTGAAGAGGAATAGTACCCCCGGCGGTAAAATCAGGTGAGTTTGTGGGGGGTAACTAATATTGCCTCTGTTTATTCCCTTGGCTCACCTTGCTGTTCTTGTGTTCCCCTTAGGTGCTGGAGTGCGGCGGGAACATGCAGAAGGATGCGGTGGATAGTGAAGATGCTGCGAAGGCCGGTGAGTTCAGCGCGGCGCTGCAGCAGGCGAGGCGACACGCATAAAATAACTTCTTTCTTTCAGCTCGAAGGCGCAGTGGATCGGGAATTCATGTAAGGATTAAAGGTATTGCTCTTGTTCTAACCTTTTCTCCTTCTTTCGCCCACTTTCTAGGAGCTCCAGACTCGAGGCGGGCGTGGCAGAAGACTGGATGCAGACTTGCAGGCACGGTGAGCATTACGCTGCTGGACGCAGAATAACGCGAATCGTGTGCTGCTCTTCGGGTGTGGTTTAAATAGCCTCCAAAGTAGTCCCAGGTAAGTATTCCTCCTCGACCCCACCCGAGTAAAAAATAGTCCCTAGGTAAAGTAGTCCCTTCCAAGCCTCATTTGGCTTGGAGCTCTTGCAGCACGGTCTGCATCAGGTAAGTTTGCAGCATGGTCTGCATCAGGTAAGTTTTAATCTATGAGCCTGGCACCTCTGGCGCCAGGACTGACTCTCCATATGAGCCTGGCGCCATAGATGCCAGGACTGCACCCAAATAGCCCCTAGCAGGGGTTGTTGGGCTTGCTTGGAATAACTTGATGCCTGCTTCCGGGGTTGCTGGACTTGATCTGGATCCCCGGGGGTAGGCATCATGACAGCTACACCCAATGGATAGGCAATATTCGCACTATGCAGCGCCACATGACCTGCATACGAGGCTGGATTATGTGTTTGCTGCTGCGGAGATAGTGGGAGAAATGGTGGGGGTGGAATACAAGGCCCGGGTATTATCCGACCATTCGCCTTTGGTCGTAGAGTGGCGACATCAACCCCCCAGAGCGCGTATCCCAACATGGAGGCTCAGAACTGAGGCTCTACAGGATGCAGGATTTCGAGAGGATCTGAGGGAGGCCATCGAGGAATACTTTTAAATTAACTTGGGCAGTGTACGCTCTGTGGGAATAGTATGGGAGGCATTTAAGGTGGTGGTGCGTGGGGTAGCTATATCAAAATCCAAGGGGCTCCAAGGGGGCATTGAACGGGAACTGCAAGAAACAGAAAGAGAGCTGGAGGGCCTTATACAAAGTGAGGGGACCACCCGAGAGAACAGCGTCAAGATAAAGGACTTACAGTTAGCTTGGAGTGTATTCTGGGACAGATTATGCAAATTAAATTATAAGAAATATACGGAGAGGCTACATGCAGGGGGGGATAAGCTGGGTAGATTATTGTCCTGGTTATACAAAAATGAGACCCCCCGCTCGGTGATCAGAGAGGTCAGGGATGCGGAAGGTCAAATCTGTAATACCCAGGAGGGGGTAAACGAGGAGTTCCTCAAGTACTATAGTTGATTATATGAGGATACAGGAGAGGACATGAGCCAGGAAATACTGGAAACAATAGGGGATATGGGGCTGCCCACCTTGGATGACCTAGAACGTGCAGATTTAGATGCCCCCATCACCTCGGACGAACTGGAGGCGGTGATCCAACACCTCTCCACATGTAAAGCGCCCGGGTCGGATGGGTTACCCAGCGAGTTTTATAAAAACATATAAGCAGGAGCTACTCCAGCCGCTGCTGGCCATGTTTAATGAAGCCTATGAGCGGGGAGGAACTGCCGGCGTCCCTCCGCGAGGCAGTGATAGTCCCACTCCTGAAACCAGGTAAGCCGGACGTGGAATGCGGGTCCTATAGGCTCTTGTCCATGCTCAATCAGGATAGCAAAATACTCACGGCGGTGCTAGCCATTAGGCTAAAGAGGATAATCGACAAGTTGATACACCCAGATCAAACGAGTTACGTCCCTGGTAGAAATATTACAGACAACCACAGGAGGCTGCACCATATCATTGATCAAACCGAGGAAGACTCGGGCGAGATGGCTATCGTGTCGCTGGACGCGGTTAAAGCCTTTGATTCAGTGCGGTGGCCATGGTTGAAAGCGACCCTGAAAGGATACAGAATGGGACCAGGATATATTAGATGGGTCCAGATGTTATATATAGCTCCCCGATTGCGAGAGTTAAAACAGGAACCACAATTTCAGATAAATGGCAAATCAGCAGGGGTACCAGACAGGGATGCCCCTGGTCACCCATGTTATACATTCTGGCATTAGAGCCACTGGCAATATGCCTGCGAAACAATACGGGGAGGTGGGGATTTGCACGATAAGGGGCACACACCTTATATCACTGTATGTAGATGATGTGCTCCTCCACTTGCGCCACCCGGAAGAGAACCTGCAATATGTGCTGGAGGTATTGGATTGTTATGCCACCCTCTCGGGCATATCGGTGAACCCCGGGAAGTCTAGCCTGTTCCCCTTGGGAAGGTATAGGAGCACCCCATTGGAGAGGCTACCCATCCTTCAGATACCCTGGCAGACCGTGACATTCAGGTATCTGGGCGTAAACATTTACCATAGGATAGAGACAGAACACAAACATAATACAGAGAAAGCGATTGAGGGAATTAAGAACAGCATGGCGTTCTGGTCTAGATTACCCCTAGCCATGATGGGGAGAGCAGCTCTGCTCAAAATGGTGGTTTTGCCCAGACTCTTGCATTTTTTTGTGAATGTCCCATACTTGATCCCCAGTCGCTTTTTTGTGAGACTCCATGGGATGTGCAGGGACTTCATATGGGGCAACTCCAGGAATAGGGTGACCCTGTGAAAACTACAGAACACATGTGATAAGGGGGGCATAAACCTGCCGAATTTTGAACTGTATTACTTGGCGGGACATCTGTTGTATGTGGCCAGGTGGTTGTCATACTTCCTAAGAGAGACAGTGTGGATGCATAAAACCAAGATGGTGGGGAGGGGGAGACTATTGGAGCTGGGCTGGGAAGTTTGGCGTAGAGCATGGAAAACGGTGGGAGACCCAGATCCGCTCTCCCAGCAGGTCCCACTAGTGGCACTATGCGGGGATGAATCCCAATTGTTCGAGGCGGTCCGCAGATACTGGGAACCGGCAGGTCTGGCTACCCTCAGAGATATATGGCAGGAAGGGGAGGCATTGGAATTTCAGAGGTTGCAGGAGGAGACAGGGGTGCATAGAGGCCAATACCTATATCAGGCTCATGAAACGGGTAAGGGAGAGGTGGTCTGGGACGGTACTAGCAGAAGAACCTGATGCCACCCTGGAAATGATGTATGATGTCTCAGTGGGAGGGCATGAAATATCTAGGATATATGAGCTCCTGAGAGCGAAGGCAGAAAGGGAGCTGCTCCAGCTGAGGCATGATTGGGAGGAGGAGATAGGAGAACCCATGACAGAGGGACAGTGGGATAGAGCTCAAAGGTACCATAAAAAGGTGTCCCGGAATGAGAGACTCCAGCAGATCCAGCTGTATGTCACCCACAGAGCTTATCTGACCCCTGGAAGAATAGCCAGGTTTGGAAGCTCAGCCATACAGAAATGCCCCAGATGTGGGGAAGAGGAGGCAGGGTTGCTGCACATGTTCTGGGCTTGCCCAGAGGTGCATAGATTCTGGGAAGAAATAAAGACGAAAATGGCCGGTGGGGGAGTGGTGCTTGATGTGAGGTCTGCTTGGGCATGCATGCTTGGGAATTTTCTTGGCCACGTAATTCAAAGCATAGCAGCAAGATGAAGGACCTGGCCTATATACTGGCCAAGCGCAGAATTGCAATGTGTTGGAAGGCAGCCAATAGGCCTAGAGTGGAGACATGGTGGGCGGACCTCCTGAGATGGGCAGAGGCTGAAACTTCGGTATGGTTTAAAGCTGCCACCATGGGGGGAGAGGAGGAAGTGGGCCCCCTGATAGCCTGGAGGCAACTGGTGACCTTAATGGCAACTCCCCACCAGGTCAATCATGAAACAGAAGAATCAGACGAGTCGACAAGCACTGAGACTCCTGAAAATGCTCATGTAGATGAGACGGCTAGAGTTTGTGGGGAGGGAGGAGAGAGGGGGAGGACGGAGAATGTATAATGTGCTGGCTTGCCATTGATTATGAGCATCCTAAAAAGTTGTAATGTTTGGTGTGTTGTTTAAAAAACAAAAATTGTTTAAAAAAAAAAAAACTATGTAGTTCCCCATATACCTCTCCCCCCCCCCAACCCGTCCAACTAGTCCATGCACCCGCATTAGGGGGGTCGCTACTGTGGCAGTGGAGGCCCTGAAGTCATTTACTTTCTGCCCACATTACTTCCTTACTTGTTACGTTTCTAGAACCCATAATAAACTGAGGCTTTATGTTGTACATCAGTATGGTAATTTATCAATGCTGTTAATGCAGCCTCACAGCAGTCTTACAAGGACGTCGCCGGTTTCTTTGCTCTCAGTCTTGGTTCTGTGCCGGTGATACACTCCTACTTGTATCCTTGGAGCCGAGAACTTGCTTGTATAGTGCCGGGATGTTCACCTCCACAAAGGTAGCTGCTTCTTCAGGAAAAGTGAAAAAATATGTCTTCTTAGTATGCGTCTAGCTGGGTACAACATTGTGTATGGCGCCTTGCATTCACGCAGCATCTTTTTAACCCACATGAAGGATCGCCTCTCTTGCTGGACTGCCAGCGTATAGTCTGGGAAAATCTGAATCACATTCAAGCCCAGTCTTAGCTCCTGTTATGCTCTTGCTGCGTGTAGTGCCAGGTCCCTGTTTCGATAATTCATCAGTCTCGTGAGGATAGGTCTGGGTTTGGGGCATGGTGCCAGCAAACTGTGAGCCCCTTCCACCACAAACATGGGAGACCAGCCCCCATCACCGAGTAGTTCTCTAAGCATTCCCTCCACTGCTATTTCCATGGGACCTTTTGAGTGTTTCCTCTGGGACCCTCCACTATGCGTAAGTTATTACGTCGAGACCTGGCCTCCAAATCTTCGCATTTAAGTTTCACATTGCCTAGGTCCTTGGCCATCTCAGTCACTGTGTTGCGTAGTGTCTCAAGCGCATCCTCTGTCACACTGATTCGGGTTTCAGCCTCTGTGATTCAGCCGGTGGCTTTTTCGAGTTGGGTTCTGATGGTTCATACGTTAGCATTAATACCATCCAATCTGTCATTCAGGGCTGCTAAGCCCTGCTGCGTTGATGCAAACACCGCCTGGGGGTCCATGGTGGCTGCCGGTGCTGGGGGCGTAGAATGCGAGGACTTCACAATTTCTGCGTTATTCATTGTGTTCACCTTGGTGACAGCAGTTGTAAAGTTAACAAATTGCACCTTTTCCCTTTTTGGGGCCCGCCCCCTTGGGCATCGTACTCTGCCACGCTACAGTCCCTTCTGGCGGTGCCACTGTTGATTGCGTTTGGGTGGGTATTGCTTGCTGTGAAAGTGTCGCTGTAATAGTGCACTCCTACTTCAGGAGTGACCCGAAATAGCGGTTTATAAATACAGCCTTCACCTCTGATGATGATATCACTCCAGTTGTTCAATACTGCAGCTGCCCGTCAGAGTGTGCTTGTCTCTGTACACATATTGTTCATGCTCTGCCCTAATGATGTAACTAAATCCGTCAGTGCCTTTGTAGCATCAAGTCTCACTTCAGGGCCTTACTTCCACCCCGAATTAGCTATGGGTTAATTGCTTGGGCCTGCTGCACAGGTGTCCCTCTGTCCTCCATTGTCAAAAAATCTGTTTCCTTCCCAGGTGCTGGGGGCCGTGTGTGCTTGCCCAGGTGCCAATTCTCAGCTTTGTGTAGTCAAGTCCCAACGTGGGCTGCAATTGTCTGTTCTGTGGGTTTTCTTATGCGTGTCTCAACTGGCCCGCTATCCCCAGCCGGTAGCACTATGTCATGTGAGTATTCCCCAGGCATTTTGTTAGTGTCTTGGCCTGTACGAATTAGGTGCTGTTGGGTCCCATGGTAGTGCACAGTTGTTAATCTGAGCAGCTGCAATTATTTGCAATAGGTAGTGCCCTGTATTACCCCAGACTGGTTGTGCAGGGCGGCGTGCCCATAGTTGTGGATGGTCAAGCCTGCCCTGTCCTATGCGGCTTTCTCGTGCTCCAGTCCCTCGCTTTGATGTCTGCATGTGCTCTGCCAGGCACGCAAACTTCCCTGTGTCCTTGTGTTCCGTGTGAAGTTGCAGGTGCCCAGCCGCCTGACTCATACTAACAGTTTATTATGCCCCAGGGGGGCCTCTGCCGCTTGGGTAGGTCCCAGTGCTTCCTGTGCGTATTGTGGCAGGTGCAGGGGGGGGGGGGGACTTCAAGCTTGGGCCGACATAGCCCCAACCTCCTCCCAGTGCAGTGCTAGTGTTTCCCCGGCCTGCAGGCTTACCGTCACCCTTCTGTGTGTCGGGGATCCTCCACTGAGCGTGGTAGCTGGAGTACGGCCAGTCTGCTGTGCTGTGCCCTTCGGGCCGATGGCTCCCTACTCACGCTGCAGTCCGCGGTTCCTCCGTGGGAGGGTTGGGGTGGGAGTGCCAGTCGATGCTGTCCGTAAGCACTGAATGGTGGAACCGGAGCGCTAGCGGATCCCACTGGGGGGAGCACCCTCAGTCATCCGTGATTCCACCCCTCACGTAGCTTTGTGCGCTGGGGAGATTGATGCCGGGCACACCCCTTGGTTGTTGCCTGCCTGGAGTCTTCCACTTCGCCAAGTTGTAATGAGGCACTGGGGTGTAGCCTTCGGATGGTGGATCCCCGCACTCATCACTCCAATCCAGCTGATTTTTCTCACATGTGTTGTAGAGTGTTTCTGACACCTTTCATATAATTTTCAATAAAAGTCAGGCTATTTTTAGCAAGTTTATACCATTCAGGCCTCCGCTTCCCACGGAGCTCACACAGAACGCTGCATCCGTCGTGTGCACAACAGCGCCCTTTCAGTGTTTCTTTGGACCATATTTATACTACCATTTCTTTGTACCAAGTTACAGCCCTCTCTCCCCCCTAAGAAAAGCTTGGCTGCTCTATCCATGCTACCAAAAGATTCTCAGGTAGTACAGACATATACTAAGAGTGGAGCTTATATACTGCCTCAGCTAAGGTTTTCATGAAGTCTGGGAAGGACTTTACTGTCGTAACAGCTGCCCCTACCACCAACAGCTTGGTGAAGACCCTCAGCGGAGGTAAGCCCGAAAGGCAGAACTAGAAACTGATAGGGAGTGTTGCCTATGATGAACCTCATGTACTTCCCATGTTTTGGATGGATCTGCTGAATTTGTCTTTCCTGGGGGACTTGTTCAAGTGCCTCAGGTCCAAGATGGGCCGCAGACCTCCGTCTTTCTTTAGGACCTGAAAAATAGTGGGAGTACCACCCCCTGTTCCTTTTCTGTTGCCATTCCAAAATAACAACTTTATAGGCTTCAGAAGGCACAGAATGTGGCAGTTAAACTGGTCTGCGGACTGAGCAAAACAGCCCATGTATCTCTCTCTAGCCAATCACGCTATTGGCTTGCGGTAGAAGACTGCATTAAGTTTAAGGTGGCATGTCTAGTGTTTAAATGTTTGAACAACTTGGCACTGGATTATTTGAAGGATAAGATTAGCCATTACCAGCCCTGTTCACAGGATCAATCTCTTTTGACTATCCCTACTTTTGTATCAAGAAGTGACAGAAGATTTGTTGTTTTTGGTCCAAGGCTTTGGAACAGCATCCCCAGATAAATAAGAACTCTTGATTCACTTTATCAGTTTCGCAAGGCCCTAGAAACTTTTCTGTTTAGATAATATGTCTATCTTTTTATCTGTTATGAATCATGTTTATTTCTGAGGATGGGTTCAATTTAGTCATGCAATCTCTACCTGTTCTTTTGATGTCATCTGCGCAATTATACGGTTTGGTCCGTTATAAGCGCGATATAAAATTCTCAAATCAAATCGAACCAACTGTATGGCATCCTTCCCCAGAAGAGAAGAAACCTCTTGCAGAAGCAGCATGTCTGAAACAAGAGGTTGGCTGACCTGATGGGGCAATCCAGCAGGCGCCTTAAAAACGTGAGGCAGTGAACTTGGGAGACTCTCTGAAGCGCTCATGAGTCGTACAAATTGTGTGACAGACGCCCCATTATGTAGAGTGGCAGAATTCCTTAAAGAGGTTTTGCAATGGGGGTTGCCCTGGAGAGGAAAGACACGGACGCGCCCTGTGTCTTGCCTCTTCTACCTCTGGAAGGTCGAGTGAAACATCTCCGACTTTGTCCTTGACAAGCGGCAGGCTGTTTGCCTTTCTGTCTGTAGCTGTAGAAACGCAACGACTTGCCCTTCTGTTGAGTCGAAGTTTGAGCAGGTTGCCTATTTGCTGCACCCAAGGACTTTGCCACAGCCTCAGATGCCTGCAGTTTCTCAAGACTGTCATGCGCCATTTCGCCATAAAAATGTGAGCCGTCAAAAGGCATGTCAAGCAGCTTTGCTTGGACGTCCTGCACAAATCCGGATTTTCTCAGCCAGGTGAATCTTCACATGACACACCTTGCTGCTGTTGCTCTCCCGACACAACCTGCCATGTTGAGTCCTGACTGCAAGGATTGGCGCATTGCTTACTTGCCATCCTCCACTATGTTGAAGAAACCATTCCTCATTTCACCTTCTGGGATGTGTTTGGCTGCCTCCGAAATCACAGACCAAAGGGTGGGTGTGTGTGTGTGTGTACTTTGTCATTGCACATGAAGTGTTGACTGACTTACGTGCCATTCTGCTAGAGTCAAAGACCTTTTTAACTAATGCGTTACAATACTTGTTATCTCGATCATGGGGCAAGGATGGGTAGGCGCTTGTCTTATTGCCCACAGTCGCAGCCAGTACTACCAGACGATCATGTGCTGGATGTCTGGTAAGGAATTCCGGGTCAGATTGGGCTGGTTTGAAAATCATTGTGGACTGCTGCTCCCGAGCAGGCAGTCTTCCATATCTCCAGGAGGGGATTTTGGATAGCACTATGTAACAGAATGACGGGTTTAAGGAAGTGCCGTTGTCCAGAATGTCAGTCAAGACACATTCTGTTATGTCGCCAGTTGGGGGACCTCAGACTAATGCAGCCATTTATTTTATTTTTTTATTTATTTATTTGCATCGCGCCGACCGCCCGCAGGCATCGGGGCGCTTACAGGTAGACATGTACAAAGGTCAAGGAGGAGCCAAAAAGAGGCGACAGGACAAAAACAAAGATTCCAGTTAACTGATTCAGTGGGGCCTAGACATGGGGTTACTTGAAAAGCTCTGTTTTAAGTTTTTTGCGGAAGACCAAAAGATTGGGCTCCAATCTAAGGTGCTTCGGCAATTTGTTACAATTAGAGGCCGCTCGGTTAGGGAAGGCTCTGCCCATGCCAAGTTCCTTTTTGTGTTTCAAGGGCGTTATGAGCCTGTTTGCTTCTGATCTTAATGCCCTGGACGGGTGGTAGAGAGCGAGTTTGGACTTCAGATAGGCTGGTGCCTTGCCATATAAACACTTGTGAGTTAGGCACATAGTCTTAAATTGTATGCGTTCCTCTATTTTCAGCCAATGAAGGTCCCGTCTAGCTTCACTGATGTGTGTGTTTCTTGCTTTCTTTTTGACCATTCTGATCGCATTATTTTGGACCAGCTGAAATTTATGGATGCTTTGCTTACTATCTCCTACCAGGAGAGCGTTACCATAGTCCAAACGTGACATCATGGTAGCTCTTGCTATTGTGGCGCAGTTTTTCTCACTCAATAGTGGTCTAATGGCTCTAAGTAGACGGATGTAATAGTTGCAGTTTTTACTAACATACATAGCCTGAGCATCTGAATTGACGGATGCTTCCAATGTCATGCCTAATGTTTCAACCTTATCTGCCACAGAGATGAGGGTTTCTTTAATTTGGAAGACCTGATATTCAGCAGGGAGTTTGGCACGAGCCTGGATGGAGCCAAAAACCATTAATTCAGTTTTATTGCCGTTCAGGCACATCCAGTTATTGTCCATCCAATCTTCAATGTTTTCGTAGAGTGTAGTTAGTATCGTACTATCCTTAAAGTAATCCCCACTCAGTTCCAGTACTAGCTGAGTGTCGTCAGCATAGGTGGTAAAAAATATCTGGAGTTGTTGTAGTAGCTCACATAGGAATCAAATGTACAAATTGAAGAGCAGAGGGGACAGACTAGCTCCCTGGGGTACCCCGCAAAAGATGTTAAATTCATCGCCTTTGCCATCATTTTCTATATGTCACATTTGTATGGGCTCTAGTATCTACCCCCATGAGAATTCCACCTGAGGAGAGGTGTCTAAGCCACTTGCGTTGTGAAGGGCTAAAGCCAGTCCAGACAACCTCTTTTCCTCATCCTGGAACTCCTTAGGACTTTGAGGAAGACCCATGTGCCAGTTTGTCGTCCTCATCAAAAATCCCCTCAAAAGAGGACATAAAATCCCTCGTAGATTTTGGGATGAATCTACTAGAGGAATCCTCGACTGTCTTCAACAGTTTAGGCTTTGATGCTGCTGGTGCAGATGGAGCAGGCAGAACGTCAAAAAATGCATCAGCCGCCAATGGCGTCAGTCGGATTGAGGACTTCACTGGTCTCGGACTCGGGTTCAGGCACACAAGGTGGTTGATGAGTAGAGCCTCAGCCAGCCTAGTTGGGCATGGTGGGCTTGGAGGTCTTCTTGCCAGATGAAAAGAGAATGGGCGGACACACCTTCTCGGGAGACCTGCATCATCTTGATGCAAAACTCTTCCCACTTCTCCACTGAGGCAGATTTAGATGTGAACTGTACCGGTCTCTCTAGGGAGGAGTCAGTTGACGAATGCCTACTTCTCCTCCTCTTCTTCGACGAGGAAGAAGAAGAAATTCCTTACTGTAATGTTCTTTCTATGGATTCTTCTGCCGCAGATTCCTCATCAGATATCCATTCCAGCGTCAGCTGCTCGGAAAATCTTTCGACATGGGGCGTAGTGTACCTCGACCTGGCCGTCGATCGATTTGACTCAATGCCTTAGTGCCGGAGGTGACGTCGGTAATCGTACATATACTGTGTCACTACGCCCCATACCTCAGTTCCCTTTCCCCAGGCTCAGCCACTGCAGAGAAAAACTAGTGATACGGCCAAACAGCCAAAAGGGAATTGAAAATGAAAATCTCAACTAGGATTTTGTTTCTTCTTTTTTTTTTTTAAATAGTGCCCGCAGAAGAAATGTGGCACTGAACCAAAAGCGGACAGTAGTCTCTGAAGCCATAATTTATCTCTTTACTCTCAAGAGAAAGACAGAGACTGACTGCAGCCACTTACATAGTAGGGATGGACGGGAGGGGTGATCCGAATCGGCGGGAGCAGATTACACAGAAAGAACATTAAGGTAAATAATTTCTCCTTCAATGGATTGCTTGTCTCCTGCAGATTCCTCATCTGATAGACTCCCAAAACAGTACTCATGTTGGAGGCGGGAAGAAAGCACCTTACAGCAGAAGATTCTGCAAAACTGCCCTTCCAAATCGAGCGTCGGGCCCAAAGGCGACGTCCAGGCTGTAGTACTTAGTAAAAGTATGTACTGAAGACCAGGTCGCAGCCTGGCAAATGTCCTTTACCGGTACTCCTCTCTGCAGTACCGCAGAGGCTGAGACCACTGAGGCCCTGATGCCTGGAGGCAATGATTTCCCCACGTTCTGATCGCATTCAGTTATGCACAGCATGATCCACTGTGAGATGGTTTGTTTTGAAACTGCTAAGCCTTTCTCAGCCACAGAGAAGGCCACAAACAATTGTTCAACTTTCCTGTATTCTGCCGTCCTGGCCACATAAAAACTCAACGCTGCCTTAGGGGCTAACCTGTGAAATTGCTCCTCTTCCTCAGAAAGGTGCGGGGGCACATAAAAAAAAAACAAAAGGTCAATGGCGTGGTACAAGTGAAATTCAGACACCACCTTGGGCAGGAATACAGGCCACACGAAAGAAACGTACTCTCGAAAGAAACAGAAGGGTGGCTTGCAAGATAGGGCCTACAGCTCACTGACCCGCCAAGCCGATGTGATGGCCTCCTGGAAAGCGGTTTTCAAGGGAAGAAACCGCAAAAAAGCAAGAATGTAAAGGCTCAAATGGAGCTGCCATAAGAAAGGTGAAGACCAAATTAAGGTCCCAGTCAGGAATGACAAAGGGAGTAGGCAGAAACATATTCACAAGGCCCTTCAGGAATTGGGCCATAACTGGGATCTTGAAGAAGGACCCTTGAGCCAGAGACCTTTTGAACACAGACAAAGCCGCCAAGTATCCGTTGACTGTGGTGACCTGAAGGCCTGAAGAGGCCAGTAACAAAACAAACTCCATCACTGTAGTGGTGGGGCAATGGATAGGGTCAATTCTCTATCTGCACGCATACAGTGATCTTATTGACGGTCTGAGTGCAGGCAACAGCACCTCGAGTACCTCCTCAGAGAGATACCAGTCATCATATTTCATCCTCTCAAGAACCACACATGTAGGTTGAGGGATTTTGGGTTCGAGTGGAGCACCCAACCTTTCGACTGGGATAGGAGATCCGGACAATGAGGCAACTAGAGAATTGGGCAGATGGTCAAGTCCAGAAGGTCTGAGTAGCATGTCCTCCTCGCCCAATCTTGGGAGATCAAGATCCAGGCTCCTCGAAACCTACTCAACCTCCTGAGAAGCCATGGAATGAGGGGCAACGGAGGGAAGGCATAGTGAAAGGATAAGGTCCAATCCACTAGAAACGCATCCCCTAGCGCGCCTTTTGCTGGGAATTCCGTCGAGCAAAACAGTCTGCACTTCCTGCTGACACAAGGAAAATGAACATAGGCTACCATGCCCTTGCACGCCTAAATCAAGGAAACCAGCTGCTCAGGTTCAGACACTGAAGGCCATCGCTCAATAGGAAGAAATGGTCAGATCAAATTAAAAAACATTTTATTAAAAAACATAGCACAAATAAAAATGGACACAAATGGGGTCCTAAAACAGTTACACCTAGTGCAACATGAATTGTGGTGTTAGTACAAAATGTGAATGCAAGACATTGTGAATATCAAGTAGCAATTCACTGTAGGTTTCAACAAATCATGCGTTTCTAGCTAGGCAGGGAGAACAGTCTCTAGGATCCGTTTTTTAAGTGGTTGGGACCCTCCCAGCTGTCATCAGGACACACTGACTCGAAAGAGTAGGGTGAAACAGATTTTCAAGTGGTGGAAATCATCTCACAACCAGGGCTACAAGAAAGGAGAATACAAAAAAAATATTTTATAAGCACGAAACTGACCACTGCAAGTCTTAATTCTAGACCGGCATTAACTAAGGCAGGGTACCCACCCATCATCTCTTCTGCGTATGTAGGGCTGCTTTTTGCTCAACACCTCGGTTCACTTCTGAGTATTGGCAGAGATGGTTGCTAAAAGAAAGTGGGCAACAATTTTAACCTCATCTTAGAATTCACATTGTTTAAAGTATGGCTGCATTTGTGTCCCATAGTGATTTTCTGGTAATTAGCATTTTTAGTAAAAAGTCACTGTTTACATGTTCGTGACTTACTGTGTGGCATAGTTATGAGCCGTCATCCATCAGTGGAGGACACTATTCCTATCAGGTAGATAGAGCCCACATTGTTTGGGGGGAAACACCAAAGGTTGTGTCATCCCGGGATATCATATATGCTTAGTGTCTGCTTATGTTGCAAAATTAATATGATCTACAACACTACAACCGTTTTTACATTTGTCTATTACTGTGCAACAGCGCATGTATAGCTAGCTAAGTGTCATGGCTTATATTTGTGGTAGATCTTATGCAAGCTCCTGATGGGTGAGTGGTGCTCATTGGCAGAGGCACAAAAATACAGAAATATCACTCAACCCATCCGTATTTCCGATTGGAAATTCAATCTTATCCGTCCAACAATTACGACCTGGACTGCATGATTAGGATATGATCCGATTAGTGTTTGTGGATGTGAGTAGACTAGCTAGACAGAATGTTTTTCCCGACCCAAGAAGGCGGTGTGACGTTTTTGCACACATATGCATGCACCGTAATAAATAGACGGATAAGATTGAGTTCCGATTTTCCATTCGTGAACAAGCGTGTAACCGGCATAAACGCGGAACATGCATTATAGGAACGAGATGTATTTTGTCAAGTAGAATTTCTTGGTCTAGTAGATATGACGCTAGCATTAACAAGCGATGTGCAAGGTATTTATTGTTAGACCAGCCAAGTACGTGACACCCGCACACATTAAACGACCGATCCACTGCAGATAAGTTTCCACCTTGACTCATAGAAATTGCTAAAGCAGCATTGCAGCACAATAGTCGGATACCAGTAATACGGATGCATTGAGCGATGTTTCCATATTTATGTGCCTCTGCCAATGAGCACCACTCTACCACCATTTGCTTGCATAAGATCTCCCACAAATATCAGCCATGACACTTTGCAAGCTATACATGCAGCGTTGCACAATAAAGACTAAGGTAAAAACGGTTGTAGTGTTGTAAGTCATGGGTATATCTAAGCGCAGAGCCGGGGATTGAACCTGTGGCGCTCCGTGACATCTTGCTTCTAAGGCGAGCATGTTGCCCCTGAGCTATCCTCCCGAGACAATGAGCCGCGACTACCGCCATGAGCTTGATGAAGACCGTCGGAGCCAAGGTTAACCCAAAGGTGAGCACCTTGAATTGGTAGTGCCTGTCTCCTATTAGGAATATCAGGAACTTCCTGTGCTTGTGGTGGATCGGCACATGAAAGTATGCGTCCTGGAGATCTATGGACACCAGCCAGTCTTGCAACTAAAGAGCGTGGAGAATTTCTCTCAACGTCACCATCTTGATCTTGTCTTTCCTCAGGAATTTGTTCAAAGCCCTGAGGTCCCGGATGGGACAGAGCCCTCCCCCTTCTTGGGTACCAGGAAACACTGGGAATACCAACCAGACCCTCTCTGCCCCGGAGGTACCTCTTCTACAGCACCCATCAAAAGCAGTGCTTGCTGTTCTTCCTGGAGCTCCTGTTCCGGTTGATGAGGAGGTGGTGGTGGTCTGTCTGGTGGCCTTTTTAAGAAAGGCAGACAGTAACCCGACTACACGAGCTGAAGAGCCCAGGCATCGGGGCTATTGGGCCCAGTGCTCGGTTATCCTTTCTCTAACCTGGGAAGTGTAGGGGGAGAAATCAAAGCAGCTTTGAGGGTGGAGCTGTCCCAGCCGATGTCTGCTGTCCTCTAGAGGCCCCCTGGCCCTTCCTGAGTGTGGGAAACTCCTCTGGCCCTGTCCTGGTTTGCGGGAGATGAGCCTTCCTGCCATAGTGGACATAAAACCGATAGCTTCTACCCCTTGAAGAAAAACTAAAGGCACACTGTGAATTTCTCCAGAGAGTCATTGGGCCTTGGGGCCGAAAAGATTCTCAACATCAAAAGCAATGTCTAGGAGTTTATTTTGGACAATGGGTGAGAATTCCGAAGTATGCAGGTAAACCTGCCTCCTGAGCACTGTGGCCGACCCCATAGATCTACCGACAAAGTCTGCGACTTCCAGGCCCGTCTGCAAAGACTGCCAGGCCACCTCTTTGCTGTCGTCTACCAACCTCTGGAAGCCCTCCCACATCTCTCCTTCCGGGATATACTGAGCAGCTTCCCCAATGGCCATCCACAAACCAAAAGAATATTTTGCGAAACCAGAAGACGCATTGACCGCCTTCAAGGCCATGACGCCTGATAAAAAATAATTATTTGCCAAGGCATCAACTTATTTTGCCTCCCTATAAGTTGGGAGACTGGATGTAAATGTGGTTTACCAGGTAGACACTGTGGCCGCTTGCACCACTAACCCCTCAGGTGTAGGATGGGTAGAGATATACGGAGCGTCTCCCCTTGCCTGCCTGTACTTTTTGGAAAATCAGAGTTGACCAGGAGTGTGGTAGAAATGCGCTGCAACAAGGTGGCGAGATGGTCGGCGATAGCTGCGTTGAAAGGCATAGCCCACTCAGAGGCAAGATCCTCATCAAGAATGTCAGTTAAGTCATATTGTGATACTGGGTTGGCTGGAGCACTCCACTCCAGGGTATCCACCTGTTAGGCAAGATTGTATGCAGAACCCTTTGGATGCACTACAACAAACCTGACCTCCTGGCAATAGGAACCCAACCTTTGGTATACGTCTGTACTACACAGGTTGGTAGTTTGATTGAGCAGCCAGGCTCATCTCAAGAGGGGTCAATATGAGCTGTAGGGGAGTTACACAGAGATTCACAGTGGCAAGTATTCAAATAAATTCTTACACACAAGGTTTCTTGATTAAACAATTATTAATTTAACAGTCAGTTTGAGTAAGCCTTCTTCAGAAGGGGCAATATAATAGTAACACACAAATACACTCGAAAATACAACCTCTTAATATTTCTGAATCAGTAAGTACCCTTTTGGGATGGCACACAGACACTTCCTACACCCTCAGGTGACTTTAGTAACTAGGACACTGTGGACATTAATACATCACTGTTTGCATTTAGAATCAGCCTTAAGTGTTGGTCAAAGAAAAAGGTTATTGGAACGAACAAGAGATCTCACAAATATTCTGAAAGCAGGCAAGTACTTTTGTACACCCCACAATGCAAAGTTAGTTAGCCCCTTCCTGGGAGGAAGACCAAACACAATGTCAGAGAAGAGTCATTCAGGGAGCCAGGCTAGGCCAAAGTCAATTGGGCAAAAGTCTAGGTGAACGGAAGCACTTCTCAGAGGTAAGTAAAAGTCTTGCACAACGTTTTAGGAGTCTTTGTAGAAAAGAAGAAATCAAAGTAGGGTCACAAGCTGTTTAGGCTTGTGGAGTAGAGCAGCTGTTAGCAACTCTAAAGAGCAACCAAGACAGGTCTCACCAGAGAACAAGTACGTTTACAACAAGAGGTAAGTTCTCTTCGACTGTACAGTACCTTTGGTTAGAAGAAAAGGTCTTTGGCTGGCTTTTGTTCCTGTGCAGCTCTGTAGATCCTTTGTTCCTGAGCCTCAGTCGCGGGGACAAAAGGAAGGAAGTCTGGAGGACTCCTGCACTGCAACAGGACGATCAGTGACAGAAAAGGACCAACTTCTATTCAGTGGCACTTTGCGGTTTCAGGTCCTTGCGTCTCAGCAAATAGCTCCCACTGCGGATTCTTGGCTGGTGAGATGGGCTTTCCTTGCATATGGGGTCCAGCACTCTGTTGAGGTGGCTCAGGCTCGGGCAGTCCTGCTTCTTTGGAGTCCGGAGGATCTTTCCGGAGCTCTTGGCCAACTTAAAAGCAACACACACAATCTGGTGTTCCTCTCCCTGGCTATTCAGTTCCAGCAGCAACTGCAGTGGAATTTCAACCAGTTCGAGAGGATGTCCAGGTGGCTTACTTTGGAGTTGATTGTTCCCACCGACTCAAGGGGAGAAGTCGTCCTTACAGGGCTCCTCTAGTCGAAACGAATTTGGAGTTTCAGCACAGCAGCAGGGCTTCACCGGGCAAACCAACCGTCCAGGAGTTGCAGCAGGCGTCCTCTTCAAGTTCCTCTTCGGATTCCTTCGTCCAGTGGTCGACTCTGCCTTCCAAGCCAAAAAGCTTTGGCTTTTATGCAGGTTTCTCCCATTCATTCCAGCCTAGCTGTCAGTCATCCAGCAGGATGGCTGTACTTGCCTGACAGCCAGCCGGCCAATCACCTAAGAGTGCACTCCCGTCTTCTAGGAGACTAAGCACAGGAAGTTTCAGGCACCTCCCTCGCTTCCTGCCCCTGCCAGACACCCTGGAGCCAGAGGCGGGCTTCACTCTTGAATCCCACCAAAGGCAAAATGAACAAAGGGACCAAACCTGTAAAACAAGGACCTTTCCACAAAGAAACGGCGAAAAAAGAAGACCCGGGACATTTTGACAAAAACGCAGTCCGCGGTAAATGCACATACAGAAGTTAAAAGTAAACCACTGCCACCAGCCATTCACAGAGGAAAGGGTAACAAAATTGTTACATGAAAAGCTAGACAAAGGGGATACCAAGTAACCCCTCCAGAACCCTATTGTAAGAATGCAAGTTAAAATGTAAGCAAAGTCAATTTCACTTTACTGCTCTTGGAAACAATAGTTTATCCAAGGGTAGGTATTAACACCTTGGGGAAATCTGAGAGACTTCCCTGTGCCACTGCACTGAAGGTGCTGTGTGACACCATGTAAAAGATGACGCCTATGGAGTTTGTCAGACTCCACAACCAAAAGAAACACAAGAGTTCAAATCACATAAAAAATACATGAGAGAGTGGGAAAAAAGAGTCTCTATCTCTCCAGGTTAAAAATTCAAGTCCTCAAAATCCAGTAAAGTTGCTGGGTGTCTCAAAGGTAGCGAGCAATTAGCACATTTCTGAGAATTCTCCCTAACACTGCCACCCTGTCAGTAAAGCGTGTGGCCATAAGAGTGGGCCTGCTGCATCTCCATGTCTGGGAATGTGTCGAGCCCACTGGCGTCATGAAGACCTTCAGCCAGTGCGACCAGGTCTGCAAGGAAAAAAATCAGCTCCTCCATCACCCGAGTACGTAGGTTCGAAGCCACCTGGTCGTCATCGCCAGCGCCGCTGGAAGATATCAGCATGGGGGCTATAAAAAAAATCAGTCCTGGATTTCGGTATGAAAGACCGCTCGTTGGCGCCGGCAAGGTTTTCAGCACAGAAGGTGTGTCATAGGGAACCGGTGCACGAGGTGCACTGGCAAGCACCGGCACCGAAGGAGGCCTGGCCTTGCTCGGTGCCGAGCCAGATTGCTCTGCCGACGCTGATGGCGTTGTGATAGTTTTTGCTCTGTGGCCAGAGTCACCGGGCGCCACTGGAGCTACCCGGGCCTGCTGCATTGAGGGCTCTCCCGTACCCGCAGCCACCTTTGTAAACATGTCTAGCATCTGGGTTTTAAATTCCTCCCATTCAGTTCTGGACCTTGGCCCCACGGACAATTTAGCGCATTCACTAGAAGAATCAGACTCCCGCCAGTGTTTCTTCTTGTGGGAGGAGGAAGAGGACGAATGGCTTTGGGAATAAGATCTCTTTTTGGTTTTTCTCTGATGGCCCTCTTCCTTTTCTGGAGTAGGCCCCTCTGTTGCGGCTTCCTAAGACCGAACAGTCGAACACAGCAAGAGTTTAGAGGGTGATTGGCCTACCGCGAGCTTCGCCCTCGTTCCTTGAGGGACTTTGGATTCATATTGCCACATGACATACAGCCCTCTGTGTCGTGACCAGTGCAGAGGCACCAACATGCAGATGTGCCGATCTGTCACAGACATTTTCGAGCTGCAGTCCCTTCAGCGTTTGAATCTGGATACTCAGGGTGCGGACATGGACGAAATTGCATCAACCAAAAAACGACAAAAAACATTGAGTGAAATCGAAGTTATCGAGCAGTGTTCCTCTCGAGTAGCGTGGTGTGCGCAGAGAAAAAAGGAATAAGGTCCTGGGATGTAGTGACGCAGAATATATGTACGACGAACGACGTCACATCCAGAACTGACAACTGAGGCATCGAGTGAAGATTGCTCGACAGCCGATTCGAGGTGCACTATGCCTCCTGTCGAAAGGTTTTCTGAGCAGCCGGAGCTGGAATGGATAACGATCGGATGAGGAATCTATGGGAGAAAGACATTGCATTGAAAAGCACCCATAAATGTGGTTATTCATGAGATGAACAAATTACTTATCCCTGGTAATGTTCTTTCTGATGGATCTTCCTCATCTTAGATGCATAATAATGCATGTACATATATTCAATGTAAAGCGCTTTGAATAAAAGTGCTATAAAAATAAAAAGTTATTATATCCATTCCTGCTTCAGCAGATCTCTGAAAAAAACCTTTGTCGGAAGGGCACACAGTGCGGCTTTGGCATCAAAGTCCCTCGACACTCTTCACACCTGCATCCGGACGTAACGTTTATGACTTGAATAGCTTGCACTGCGTACCTTTACCTCAGTTCCTTGTTTTTCTTTGTTCCACATGCTCAGGCGTCTTGCGGAAAAACCAAATGTTTTGCAGACATTGAAATAAAAGAAATGAGAGGTTGCTCTTTGTCAGAGGGGTAGGATGGGAAGATGATGAACTGTGGAAGGAACATCCATCAGAAAGAACACTACCTTGTTCTTCTAATGAATTGTATCCTCCCACAGATTCCTCATCTTAAAAAGACTCCCAGAGCAGTGCTTGTAAAGATAGTGGAAAAAAGTGGGCACATTAATGTTATCCTAAAATGTTTTAAAGGACCATCCTTCCAAAACTAGCATACTGACCCTGCAAGTTGTCCAGGCAGTAATGCAGTGAAAATGTATGTAGGGATGACCAAGTTGCAGCTTGACAAGTGTCCTGCACAAGTATACCTCTTTGTAAAGCGGATTTAGTCGCCACACCCCTGTTGGAGTGAGCTGTTAATTGTTAGGAGCTTCCTTTCCCACCATGGAATAGAATTCAGAGATACATAATACAATCCATTGGTTCCATGTTCTTTCATCGCCTGCACTTTCATCCCCTGCCATTTCAACGTGAACATTCTAACGAAAACGCTCATCGTTTATTTTTCAAATTCTTTTTGGGGGGGTTCCCCCCCCAATCCCACCTTCCCCCACCTATTTATAGCTATTCCCGACCACCCTGACGCCTTATCTACCCTTTCCCACTCCCCCCTAAAAAATTCGATGAGCGTTTTCATTAAAATGTTCACGTTGAAATGGCAGGGAATGAAACGCAGGGAATGAAATTGCAGGTGATGAAAGGACGTCGTACCAATCCATTAGGATAAAGATTGTTTGGTTACTGTTGTGCCAAGTTTGAGACTGGTATAACCAATGAATAACTGATCCTCTTGTCTGAAATTGCTTGTCCTTGCAATGCAAAAACACAGGACCCTTTTTGGGCCTAGTCTGTGTAATTGGTGTTCCTCTTTCGAGGGGTGAGGTAATGGGTAGAATGCAGGTACAATTATCTTTTGTAGGCAGGGCAAACTCCAAGTACTACCTACTGCTTAGTGAAGACTGTAAATGGTGGTTTGCATGATGGGGCTTGCAACTTGCTTACTCTCTGCATGCAGAAGTGAAAGCTATTGAAAAAGTTGTCTTCCATGTAAGGAGTTTGAGAAGGCAGAAGTGAACAAGCTTGAAAGGGGCTCCCACCATGGACCTGGTGGAAATCTGTTAGTTAAACCGTTTAGACACTGACTTACAACAGGCATTTTGCAGTATGAGCCTGGGTCTGTCATGTGCTTAAAAATAGAAAGGCGCAGAAAAGTACTCTTTGACAGTCACCACCTGCAAACCCTGCTGGGACGGGGAAAGCAAAAAAAGATAGAATCAAAGGTGTTCTACATGAAAAGGAAGCAATTTACTTAGACCTACGTCAGGTGCAGAATGTCTTCCAATAGCAGCAGTATATGGCCTTAGTTGCTGTTGTTCTAGCCAAGAGCAACACCTCTATAATGTTTTCTGGGAGGTCGCAATCCTTGGATCTTAGTCTTTCAGAAGTCAGGTATGAAGGTTCAGAGTCCGAATCCCTGGATGGAGAACCAGTCCTCCCTCCTGTCAGAGAAGATCCACTCTCTGAGGAAGATGAATTGGAAGGCAGGTGGACATTTCTAGAAGGCCTGGGTACAACGTCCTCTTGGCTCAATCAAGAGCATGGTTTTCCTGAATGTCCTCAGCCTGCTGAGGACTTGGGAAATGACAGGGACTGGTGGGAATGTTTGAAGTGGCAAATTCCAATCCACTACGAGTGCATCCATAAGTGCTCCTATCTGGGAAATTCCCTGGAGCTGAACACGTAGCATTTCCTGTGCGAACTCGGTGCAAACAGATCCACCTGAGGGGTTCCCCCAGAGGGAGAAGATCTCTAGAAGGAAATCCTGAGCCAATTCTCACTCGTGGGAGGTCGAGCTCTGCCTGCTCAGAGCACCAGCAGTCGTATTCTCTGTTCCGGCCAAGTGAACCACTGAAGGGGAGAATCTGTTTTGTAAAGCCCAAAACCAGAGCTGCACTTCCTCTTTGCACAGTGGTAGTGACCCTACGCCTCCTATCTTGTTGAGGTAGTGCATGGCCACTGTGTTGTCTGTCATTATCTGGACATTTTTCTCCTGGATGGAAGGCAGGAAAGCCATAAGCGCTAGCCTGATTGCCCATCTTGGACCTGGGTGCTTGAACTAGTTCCTCAGGAAGGACAAATTTAAGATGACAACCCTTTCCCTATCCTCCAAGCTCTTCAGCTCCAGGACTGGTTGGTGTCACTCGATCTTCAGGACGCTTACTTTCATGTGCCAATCCATCACAAGCACAGGAAGTACTTGAGATTCATGATTGGTAGTTTCGAAGGCTACATTTCAGGCTTACCTCCACCCCAGCGAGTCTGGGTAGAAGGAAATTCACATCTTCCCTTTCCTAGACGATTGGCTGATGAGGTCATGTTCACAGGTAAGGGTCTGGAACATTTCAACAGCACCTGCCAATTAATTCACAAATTGGGATACTCCCTCAACTTCGAGAAGTCTCAAATGACTCCTTCCCAAATGTTTCAACTTACTGGCGTGCTCCAGGACTCGCCATCATGGAGGGTGTTCCCTCTCGGGTTAAGGGCTCAATATATCTTGCAGATGATCATGAGATTTCAGTCTGCCCAATTTCTACCCGTGGAATATTGTTTAATATTCTCATATAACATTGTTTAATGTTCTCTGGGAATATGCATAAACAAACCTGAGGCTATATATGTATCTGGTAAGGGCAACACAGAGTAGTTTGAATGCGTCACTTGATGATGTTAGAGTGAGGCAGAGCTGAGGGCCCAAGCAAGCTGGATAACCTTCTCCATTCTGGTTTATGGAGGAAGGAGGGGCGCAGACTTGGGATTTTTGATGGGAAAGGCTCAAAAAGCTACCCCTTTCCGCTTTTGAGAGAAGTATTCCTTTTTACTTCAGCTGCATAGGGAAGTACCCTTAACTACAGCAGCTCAATATTGTGAGAAACCAGAAGGTGTCCCACCCACTAGTCCCCAGGTATCTGTCATCCAGGTGGCCAGGACACGGCCATCGCTTTTGGAGTCAGTTCCTGGGGATGGACCAGTGCAGGAGGATCACCTGTTTAAGGGGTCTTTTGAGGGGTCTTTTGGGAGTGGGAGAGGGGCACCTGATGGCGAGACGTGGTATTTTTTTTTTACATTTGTTACACGCCAAGACCCTTGGGTATCACGGCGTGGTTGCAGACAGCTTAGTATTTAGTCTTACATTGTACATGGAACAACAAAGTACATAGGTTATTTACAGGCAGGGATTACATATACTTGTGTGCAAATATTTACAGGTTCAGACGAAAAACATGTTACTAATATTGGTTAAATAACCAAGTTTTTTAAATCCTATGAAGGATGTCTCTTTTTTTGATGCTGATGGGAAGGGAGTTCCAGTGTCTAGGGGCAAGGACCTGGAAATTGCTGCCCCTGCTCTAGTGTTTTTGTAGCAGGGTATAACTAAGTGTTGGTTATCGTTGGATCCAAGTGATCTGGCGGCTTCTTTTTTCTGTATTGCGTTATTGAGGCAGATTGGGGCTTTTTTGGCGAGGCATTTGTACGTAATACAAAGTGTTTTAAAGGTGATTGTGGCTTTTATAGGTAGCCAGTGAACATCCTTCCTTATCTGGGAGATGTGTTTGTATATTTTTAGGCTTAGAGCTGCTCGTAGGTCTTTATTTTGCATAAGTTGCAATTTACTGAGATTGGTGTTGGAGGTGCCTAGTAGGAGTACATTGCAGTAATCCAACTTGGATAGCACCAGGGCCCTAGCCAGGGTAAGGCAGTTGGACGGTGTCAGATATTGTCTGCTTAGTGAGATTAGTTTGGAGGTATACGCAGTAGATGAGGAGAGGGTGCTAATGTGTTTGGTCATGGTGAGGTTGGCGTCTGAGTATACGCCAAGGGTTTTAACTTGCTTGAGTACTGGGATCAGTGTGCCGTCAATATTGATAGAGAGGTAGTCAGCATGGAGGGCGGCTATTTTGGATTGTGATCCCACAATGAGAAGTTCTGTCTTCTCATCATTGAGGCAGATACTATTCAACGCCATCCAATTTTGGATGATGGCGTATATTTTATTTATGGTTGATGTGTCCTGATCATAGTTGCCTGAGGTATATAAGGGGTATAAGGATCTGGGTGTCATCTGCAAAAGTGGACTAGATGACACCCATATCGTCAAATGCCGAGGAAAGTAGCTTTGTGTAGGCATTATAGAGAGTTGGAGAAAGGCATGATCCTTGGGGAACCCCTATGGGGACTGGTATAGGATCAGCGGCTTCTTTGCTTATAAAGACTCTAGGTACGTTCCGCTAGGAATGATTTCACCCACTTAGTGGCGTCTTTAGAGAAGTTGAAGTCGAGTCGTTAGCTAGAAAATTGCACAGCTTGTTGTGATCCACAAGGTCAAAAACCGCGGATAAGTCGAGCAGCAGAAGTATACAGAGTTTCCCTTGATCTCTGATAGAGTCCATCTGGATTTTAAGATCTAGAAGGGCTGTTTCCGTGCTATGGTTAGGCCTATAGCCAGATTGTCTTGTTCCGAGTAGGTGGTTTTGTTCGAGGCGAGTTTGGATTTGCGTGTAGGCTATTTTGTCGATGATTTTGTGTAAGAAGGGGACCGTTGTTATTGGGCGATAATTAGTAGGCACAGTGGGATCCAATGTTGTTTTTTTTTTTTTAGAAGTGGGGTGACCCAGGCTACTTTGATGCTGGCTGGGACTGTGTTGGTGTTCAAAGAAGCGTTAACAAAGTTTGTGATGGTGGGGGTGAGGGTAGAGGCACATTCTTTAATTGTTTTTGCTGGGACGTTGTCCCCTTTGCAATTAAAAGCTTTAAGCTTGGATATGGTATCCAGTACTAATTCTTCGGACACCGGGGAAAAGTGGAATAGCATGTTAGGATTTACGTCAGGGGTGGTGTTGGGGTTGGTGATTATTTTATTTTTATCAGCTAATGCGAGTCTTTTGATGGCGATTTTGTTTTGTAGCAGTGCAATTTTGGCAGCTAGGGCATTTTGTATGGTGGTGCACCATTCATTACTAGAGTCAGCTAGAGTCGTGGCTGGGGTGGGGTTCTTTAATTCTCTGAGGATAGAGAAGAGTTCTTTAGAATCCGAAGAGGCATTGCTGATGCGATTGTTGTAGGCATTGGCTTTGTGGGTGATGGCTGATTTGTAGATTTTGTAAGACTCCTTTCCTTGTATGTGTTAGCAGAGTCCGATGTGGGATGTTTAGTATGGGCATGTCAAAGGGAGCGTTTTGGTTCTTCTAAGTGAAACTAATTCCTCATTGAACCAGAAGTGTGTTTTTTATCAGCTGTGCGTGTTTTGGTTGTTATAGGCGCTACCTCATCAATAGTGAGGGTGAGGCATTTATGGTAGTAGTCGGCGATGGTATTAGGGTCCTTGCTGGTAATTGAATTGTTTTTTAGTGTTTTATTAAGGATAGGGTCAAAGTAATCAGCAGTGAGTTTCCGGGGATTTCTAGCTTCGTAGGTGTTGACTGTATTGGTCTTAGGAGGGCTAGTTTTGTCACTCAAGAGAGTGAATTCTATGTAATAGTGATCTGTCCAGTCGAGAGGAGTAATAGTGTCAACGGATAGTCTGGTATTGAGTGAGAGGATCCAATCAAGTGTTCGACCCTTGATATGTGTGGGAGCATTCACCAGTTGGGTAAATTTCATATCACTGAGCGCTGAGTGTAGGGCTTCAGCTTTATGGTCTTGGTCGTCGTTGAAGCCTAGATTTAGGTCTACAAGGATAATACATTTGGTGTTGGGTTTAATGAGTGGGGCAAATAATAATGGAATGTCTATTTCGGGGTGACTGTTGGAGCTGGGTGTTCTGTAAATCACTGGGTGTTCTGTAAATCACAACAATATTTATCGTGGTTTTACCATTCATGGCCAGTTTACCTAACAGAAGTTTGTACCCTGGGATGTCTTCGATAGAGCAGGGTCTTAATTGTAAATTAGTCTTGGCTATGATGGCTACACCACCTCCTGTGGTATGGGTTCTATCGGTCCTAAGGATGGTATAGTCAGGAGGGATGGCAAGCATTAACAGAGGTCCAGATGCTTGATGAAGCCAGGATTCTGTGACTACTAGTAGGTCTAGGTTTTGTTCAATAATTAAGTAATGAATTTCGATAGCATGAGCTCCTAGAGATCGGGCATTGATGAGAGCGCCTTTGAAGCCGGTGAGTGGCGTGGCGTCTACGGTACTGATCTTGGGCAGCTGAAATAGAATGGTGTTAGGAGTACTTTTGGAGATCCGATCAGTGGGGGGGGTTTGTACTTTTTTTTGTGTGCATGGGGTCAGTGGGCTTGGGAAGGTTAAGAGTCCTCGTAGTATGAGTATGGCTGTGGTGTAGTAATTTAGTGCAAGATCTTAGTCGATGGAACCTATTGAGCCCATTGATGGGGTGGGTTATGGTGCCTGATGCCGATGTGGGGTGAATCGAGGGGTCTGCTTTGTGATCCGTAGGGATGGGCTCTTGGGTTTGGCTCCTAGAGGTAAGGCTAGGGCTATGGTCGTAAACATGGATAGAAGGGAAGGGTGCAGTGGGAGGAAGGAATGGTGTAGGGCAAGGTATGGGGCGGTGACTAGGGCATGCTAGTCTGGATAGACTATTTATGAGCGCAATGAAGTGGCTGCCTGTACATGGCATGCTGTCTTGGACAATACTGAAAGGGAACATTGTGATGAGTAGCCAGCCTAGCATAGCTATGTTCAGTGAAGCCGAAGCTAGGAGTGTGGCGTTAATCATGTGGTGTGGAGATGCACTGGCGGTGATAGCTAATGTAGGTGGAAGTGATTCTGGTGAGCTGCACATGGAGGAAGTGGGCTGCGCGTTTCAATTCTCAGGTTAATTTGGGTACGTGGTAGAGGGCAGCTAGTGCTCATAAGTGGGCTTTGGGCTAATTCAAATGCTTATGGCATTGTGCAGCAAGTGCCAGTAGTTAGTCCTCAAGTTCGTTTCAGCAATTGGTCAAAGGTCAGTGGGCAGAAGTCAAGTACAAGCTAGTGGGTGTGGGCAACTAAAGCCAACAAAAGCTAGTTTAATACAATTAATCATAGGGCGAAAGGCAGTAGTCTAGTACAAACTAATCACGGTGGGCAGCAGGTACCAGTGTATAAAACATTAGCAGCTAAGAGGTGCAGTAAAAAAATATATATCAGCAAACATAGATTTGTGAATATATTACAGTGATACGAGCGATAAGGTAATCGTGTGAGGCAGCATTTGTTAATGTGCAGTACATAGACAGGGTTAACCTTGTTCAGTGGCAGCGGTGGCTGAAAGTTTGTTTGGTGGAATAGTAGTAAGATAAACATGTATGTAATGCGAACTTGAATAGGCTAGAATCAACAATAGCATTATTTCATAATATGCGGGAGCAGGGACCATTCGTCAGTCAGTAACTGACAATTGAATAGTGGCCGGGAGCTGAGCTCATCGCAGAGAAATTATAATGGGCGGAATACGTATCCCCCTTCCTGTAACACCTTTACCCCATCCTACCCCATAGGATATATAGGACCTCAACTCCCCCACCCACTTTCCCTTCATGAACACTTTTCACATGGACAGCCTGCTCTGGGAGAAAATAGACTCACACCTGAGCGTTGTACCTGACATGTCCCATTACTATGGTCAGGCAAGGTCAGGCAATTACGGATAATCACTCACACCTGACTTCCATTAAACTTCCCCACACAGATAAAAGGCGGAGCACGAGAGCACACTCTGAGGAAGGCAAAGGAACAGTGGTTACATGACAGCAGGAGAACAAAGGAAGAAAGAGGGCAAACCAAGAAGGGTGCGCAATGAGGGATATACCCTTAACCTTTCCGGCGAGAAACTTTTGCTTTCCAGAATCCTTCAGAGTAACCAGCATAAGGCTAGGAAATCAGACTGAAAACCCTGTATTGTGTGTCGGAGATACCCAGGGCTCTCCTGCATGGTTGACCGAGTCGGTGTGGAACGGCGGTCGCCTTGGTACCATCCTTAGCTCTAAGATCAAAGAAGTGCCAGAGAAATCGACACAGCCGGTGGGTTGGGGAGACCGATGCAAGACCGGTTTGTGTTTAAGTCAAGGTTGCAAGTGGCAACATTGTAGAAAGAGTGCAAGAACGAAGATTGGGAACGTGTGTGATGAAAGACGCGAGGAAAGCTTAATTGCTGATGAATGTTTGAACATTTACAAAGAAAGATACAATACCAATGACCGAGTGGTCCGGCGCTGCGTGGGTGCTCAATAGAAGGTCTCTATAAAGGTATCCTGCCAAGAAGTGGCAGAAACAAAAGTAGAAGATTGATAAGAACATTGTGTGAAGTGAATTGAAGTGGTCCTGCAACGGTTTAAGCAAAACCCATCCAAACATTCGAAAGTCTTTGATTTTTGACATCAAGGGAAAAACGTAGAAAGTGAGATTACATGGTCCGACCCGAATGAGGGAGATCTAATGTGAATATTGTGCAAAAGGGATCCGTGCCCGACGAGGGTGATCCATGGTCAGAGCACGAATGAGGGAAATCTGTTGTGAACATTGTGGTAAAAATGGGTCAAGTCTGAAGGAGGGAGACCCGTGATGAATACTGGAAACGAGAACTTATGCATGTGAAATTTTGATAAGAAAGGAAGTTTGGCGCTTGTGACGACATGCCCTCTGCAGTAAGAGACTTTTACTGGAAAGGAGGCTTTGGCAGAAGGCCCTGATGCCTATGCTTTGAACTGTATCCTCGTGGCAGAGTAGCCAGAGTGGGTGCAAAGCTCAAACGTGCTACCTTGCCCCCTGCTGAAAACGTGGGGCATGGAAGCCAACTGCTCAACTATCCTGACATATTATTTCTTGAACACTTTTCTTTTTGCATACACTCTTATCCCACACCATTTTGTATTTAGAAGTAAGGATTGTCAATCGGTGTATTCGTATAGGCCCTTTTTATTTTGACAGAATCAACTAGGAGTGTGTTATTATTTGATGGTCATAGCTTGCTCCCATCCTTAGATTTAGGTTTGAAAAGACGTTCAACCAACCCACCGAAGTTCAATAAGCACCCTTGAACTGTGATCACCATGTGATACCATGCCTTCCTTACAATACCCATTGAACTTTCTTATTCAGATTTGGCTTATGTTTCCATCATGATCACATCCAATTGACACTAAATATATTTTAAAGCTTTGTGATAGCCATTCGACACCATGATGGGGTTTTAGGTGGTTTTGTCACTGGATTTGATATTTGGTGGATTTTTTCGTTTATGTATTTGTCAGATACCTGGTTGTTGCCCCGTAGTGTAGGCGAAGAGTTCTTGCCCCGTAGTGTAAGCGAGAGTTCTTGCCCTGTAGTGTAGGCAAAGAATTCTCCCAACCAATGTAACCCTATGGATGAAACACACATACAGAGGGATCTATTAGTTGGGAGAGAGGAAACCAGCTGAAACCAGGAACTGTAATGGAATAAGGAACAATCAGTAATGGATACCGTTACGAGACCAGTAATATCCCAAAACTCTGGTGCATTAGCTAACCTGAGTATGACCGGAGATAATCCCCTCTTAGTATGCAGGTAGAATCCCCTCTTAGGATGAAGGTAGACGGCCCGCTCTAGATAAGCACATAATTGAAATGCTGGCGCCCCGCCGAGATGGTCTGCAGCTGACGAGCTGTTCGGACATATATTGTCAGGTACGGGTGTCTCACACCGTGTTCTTTACTATGTGCTATGTTTATTCAGGGGAACCAGAACGTGCATTCTGTCACTAGAATCCATTTTGATCTGTCCACACTTAACGCGTGATACTAGTAATCGTATTCTTTGATGTTCTGTATTTTTTTGTACTAGCCGATGCATATGATGCAGTCACCTCTCCAATGCATCGATCTGCACGCATTTTTTACTGCACAGCATCATGTGCTCCATAATTCTAAGGTATTCTGTAGAAGTATATGATCACGTGCACACTCGCGTGTTGCACACTTGTGACTGTCCAACTAAAACGTGTTTTGCTATACTTATTTTCCACAGCGGGATTAAACCCGAACACTACTCTTATTTCCATTGTGTTATAATTGCTTGGCTTACAGATTCAGGTAATGGTTTTTCAACATTTTACATACACCAATAACATTTCTGAGACATGTTTGCACGCTAACATTCGTATTGTGTTTCACTGTATCCATTTTATTTCTATTCTTACCCGTGGCAAACATCTTTAATTCATTGATCATCCATTTAGCGTATTTATCAACTCTTAAATGGCATAAGTGTATTCTAGGGATGATCATGTAACATAATCACTACGTTCACCGAGCGTTTTTCTTTGTTTCTATTAGGATAAAGCTTGTGGTTTGTATTTTCATTATGTGAAAACTATGATAATTTTTCTTTTCTAATTTGTGGTTGATAACACTGCTAATTGAAATGTATGTTCTTTTTCTTTTTTCTCCTATATAATCCATCTCCAGTCCCCCCTCCTTTCTCTCTGTCCAACTTCTTCGTTGTCTGTTTGTGACAAACATTCATTTGTTCTTATGTACTTTCCTGTCTATATATTGTATGTGTAACAGGACTAATGTGCATACAATTTGTTACCAAATAAGCCCTGGTTTGAAAAAGGCAATACTGTTTATGCCGAAACACGTGTCACCTATGGGCTCTAAACTTGACACAAAACCCCTTTTTTTCTGTGCTATGATTTTAAAAAGTATGTAATTTCAAGTACACTATGTTGGTGTGGCGTGCAATCATTTCCTAGAAGGATTGCTTACTTATCCATAGGAGAGAGGTGGGGCCTTGACCTCTGTCCTTTTTGATTCTGCGACTCCTATAACTCCTCCAGTGCCAAAACAACTTTTTGGGCGCAAAGTGTAACAAGTTGGTGCTATTTCTCCACACTTCTTTTGGTTTGTGTTTTTAAAGATGGCCGCTTTTGTACTTCCTATTCCGGCGATGACGCGGTTTACGCCGGCGGTAATCCTGCTAAAAGCAGTAACACTAATTCTGCCTATTTGCAGCAAAATGTACTTACAGGCTGTGTTTTCCTACGATAATTCCACTGGTGCGATTACTGTTACTACCGATGGGTGGTGTGGGCACCCACCTACTCATGATTCAGCGGACAGGAGATGTCTTATTCACCCAGAAGGAGAGCCATCTCACTCTGGATATAGAACCTAAGGCACAGTTTGTGTGTAAAGAATATATGGTTAAATGTTCGTTGCTTGAATGTTCAGACCAACAAAAACAGTTAATCAAATCTTCTGGAGGAATCCTTCTTTTCTGTTCTTTTACACAAAAAGCACCTTTCTAGCTTTTTTTTATCAGGTCTGATTCACTAGCCTGCCAAACCTGACCATAGACTTCCTCAACGGTATATCAAGTCTGGTTTCCGGTTTCATTTCTCCTTTTCTAGTCGGTCTCCCCGACTGCTTCTGGGCTCCAGCCCACTGGCTGTAGTTACTCTGCACTGATGAGGCCTTTATCCCTTAGATGTGTTACTGATGGGCCTTGCCGGATTCCATTTGGGTCCCATACCCTGAGGCAGGCTGGCGGGGCTTCCCCACTTTCATGTGGGTCCCAGACCCTGTTGCTCTGCTTCTGCAGGATTTCCTTCCCTCCTTTACCTAGTATCCACTTGGACAGACCTGTTATACTATCCTGCCAGGCACTATCCCAGATAGGTGACTTCCTAAAGTTGGTATACGCTTGAGTGCTCTCTCCGTTATCCCTTTGCAATCTTTGGGATGTATTTATCGGCTTTACAAAGTTCTTGCCACTCTGAAATGCTGCTTTCATCCCTTGTGCTCTCTTGGACGTATTTATGTTGTTTGCAAAGTTCGCATCACATATAATCCCACTCGTATCCACTTGTGCTCTGAGATATGTATGCGTGGTTTCCAAAGTTTGTATGAATATACTGCCACTTGTATCCACTTGTGTTCTTCAGGATATGCATGTGTGGGTTTTACGCTCCTCCAGCTCCCTCAGTGTCATAGCTACTAGTCCGACCCTTTCCCTACCTTTGGGTAGCCTTGTGCGGTCTCTGGTCTCTTTGGGTGGCGTAGCAGAGCTTCTCTGCTGCCGCGTTCGGCATTCTCCTTCTCGCGGTTCCGCAGCTCTTGATTCTCCCTCAAATCTCCAGCTGCCTGCGCCTTCCTTCTTGCTCGGCTACTGCTGGTATGGCGGTTGTCCTTCCTGCCGCCAGCCAGGTCCACCTCGCTGTTAGGCAGAATCCTGTGCAGTTCCCTTAGGGAGCACTACAGAAGATTAAGACTACAGGTATGAGCAATAAATCCCCTTTGGTATCAGTCTGTACCAGAAAGATTTAGTTGGTAGTTTTGGCTAAGCAGTCAGACTTCTCTCAAGAGGGAGATGAGCAGTATTCAGAGTATACACAATAGGGCTACAGCACTATGGTACAAGGAAACACTGACCAAAGCTTTGTATTAAAAAGAATATATAAATTTATTTTACACACTTCTAGTTCAACACATATATCACAGTTATTAAAGCAAGTTAAAATCGGTCAAGAAAAGTATACACAACTCCCTGATTAAATTGTAGACAAGTTTGAGCAAGAGTGAAAACTGAGCAAAACGGCACAGTGAAAACCAAACACAAATGGCACTCTAGCAATTTCTCACAAGGGAGGGAAAGAACAAGTTATACAGGAATATACTCTTAGGCACCCTAGCAACACTTCCCAATACGTTTGTGAACAAGTTTTAGGCAAGGCAGTACTTTGGCATGTATAATGAAAACCGAGCAAAATGGGAAGGAAAGGGTGGTTATAAGAGTTAGGTGCACCAACACAGTTCTAGTTGGAAAGCAATCTAGAGAAGGCAGTTATAACAGATTCAGCCAGAGTCAATAGGCCTGTGCCAGAGTCAGTGGTACAGGGCAAAGAGCCCAGGAGCAAAATGTTCTCGTAGCTGCAGTCAAGACTTTGTTAAACGATTCGAAGAGGTGGATGCAGAAGGTGAAAGACAATGTTAGATGATAGGGGTGGCCAACCCAGCAGGTAGGTAAAGGATTTAAAACACCTTTAGCGCTACCAAATGAAAAGGGAGGCCTGGCACAAAGTACTTTAAAATGTAAAAGAGGGTCCTGCGGTGGCGGTTGTTCCTGGCAGTTCCTGCAGTTTGGGAGGTCCAGCAGAGGAAGAGAGGCTCTAGTCGTGGAGGAAGGTTCGAATTACTGCACTGCCCAGGGATGAAACCAGCTGCGGTGCTGCCAAACAAATAAAAGGTACGCTCCTTTAAATCGCGGTCCGGGTCGACAGGTGCCTGGCTACCCGGTCTCCGAGTGCAGGGCACTGGCGATTCGACCAAGGCAGGTCCAGGAAGGCGATTGGCAAACTGGTTGGCCCAAACCAGCTTAAGGGAAGAAGGCTCTTGCAGATGAAGATCTTCTCTCGTTGTGTGGAGAAAAGTGGTGAGACGCTGCAGCAGGGCTTCACCGGTGGTTCAGTTGGTGCAGATGTCTTTGGCTTCTCTCCTCTTCGGCTTCTTAGTTCCAGTGGCGATGTCTTACTCTTCCAGTCCTCAGGACTCTGCTTTTATGCAAAAAGATCCCCATTCATACAGCCGAGCTGTCACTCACACAGTGGAGTGGTCATCCTGGCGGGAGATCCTCCAGCCTATCAGGGCAGAGTGCGACATGGGTTGCTGAGGCAACCTTGTTTAGGGGTCCTACTCCCCCTCCCACACAGTGGTTCCACCCCATACTCCGTGGCGCCGAAAGGAGGGCTTCTTGGCAGAAGCCCGCCAAAAGGACGAACAAAGGATCCCCGACCTGGGTTAGGATCTTCGAGAAAGACACGAGAAAGAATTTAGATAAAAGTTCTGGCAAATAAAACCTACCAGAGTAAAGTTAATATAAGAATAAACCGGCAGTATGTTAGAGGGTGTCAGTAAATGTGGTAGCCTCGAACAATGGGAAAATCCCATAGGGAAATATTTACGGTCGAATATTTTTGGTAGTAACCACTGCCACCAGCCAGAAACTTTTGAGAGAGGGACTGTACGGTACCCTCCCGAAAATTAACATAAGGGAAAAATTATTAACCCTTGCCAGTACCTCCATAGTAAGATGGGTTGTGCTGGTTTTGTTCATAAGGATTGACTAGAAAAGTCAATGGGGACTTTACATGCCCTGGGAGACAGTAGTCAGTCCCAGGGTATGGAGTTTATGTTTGTGGGTCGCTGATACGCTCACCTGGCTCCCACAGAGGCGTCGATCTGGACTGGACTGCTGCGGTCTCCACCAATGTGACACGTAGGGCCGAGATGACTGACTGGACTGGCCCACCTAGCTTCGTTTGCTTGGCCCGTAGGAATATTCTTCTGCAAATGGAGAAAGGGGATTAACCAACCGTGGAGTTGAGCGTAAATCCCCCCACCCTGCTGTTCTCCCCACTGATCACCTTCGGTGTCCCCTCTTATAGTCTTCACCTGATGATTTGAAAAGATGAGCTCTCCATCCTGCATTGAGCGCAGGGGCGCGTAGATAACCACTTGCTTCACTGGCTCGAAGGAATTGGTGAGTTCCAGGACAATATTGACTCCGATATTCCCGGCAAGACGCCGTAAGTATGTAGTTCGTAAGAGTTCAAATGTTTGACTTTCACTCTTGTCCGATTCCTTGCAGGTTGCAGCTTGACCCTACTGAAGAGTTCCTTGTGGCAACCGGTAATGTTCTGGTAAGGATTTGTATTATCCAACACAGTTCAATAAAATAATGTCCAAATGTAACCTGTTGCTTTCTCCCTTATTCAGGCGCTGAGAGAAAGTATGAAGTCTCGGGGAATAATGCCTCCGGCGGTAAAATCAGGTAAGTCTTTTGTGGTGAGGAGGGTTCCCCTTGTTAGTCCCTTGTTTCACCTTGCTGTCCTTTTGTTTCCCCTCAGGGGCCAGGGTTCGGCTAGGATGCAGTGGAAGCTGCGCCGACCCGTGAAGAAGAATAGTAGCCCCAGTGGTAAAATCAGGTAAGTCTATGGGGGGTATTCCTCTGTATATTCCCTTGGCTCACCTTGCTGTTCTTCTTAGGTGCCGGAGTGCGGCAGGAACATGCAGGAGGATGCGGTGAAATGTGAAGATGCTGCGAAGGCTGGTGAGTTATGGCGCCAGGACTGACTCTCCATATCAGCCTGGCGCCATAGGCGCCAGGAATGCACCCAAATAGCCCCTAGCGGGGGTTGTTGGGCTTGCTTGGGGTAACTTGATGCCTGCTTCCGGGGTTGCTGGACTTGGTCTGGGTCCCCGGGGGTAGGCATCATGACAGTCGCTACGACACCCCTGTGTCACTGCACGGAGGTTGCTGTGTAACACATGTGGTCTGGCATGGGTATGGCATGGATTCACATGCTCATGAATATTCCCTGTCGTCAAGCTGGGAATCCTCGGTAAAGAAAAAATCAGTATCAGTTTTGTTTCTGATCTGTCTTTCTTAGTAGTAACCAATCACTGATCTCTGGGTCATACTGCTCCCAGCCAATGACTGCCCTCTCCCTAAGCCCCTCTCCTGGCAGCCATCCTCAGATTTTGTACCACGTAAAGTGGCAGTATGACGAAGTGAAGAGCCGCAGCGGGGAAGGAGGGAGGGTTCGCATGTGAATCCATGCCAGACCCATGCTGGAGAACAACAGTTACAGGTAAGTAACTTGTTCCTTCTCCTGCATGGGGTCTGGCATGGATTCACATGCTCATGAATATACAAATACATAGCAGTACACACATGCATAACCACGGGAGGTGGCGAGGCTCAACATTAATCACAGCATTAACTCAACATTAAGCATCTCTTACCTCCTCACCAGGCCCACCTTCAGGCGAACAGGTTCCGCAACACTGCTTGGCCAACTCTGGACTCCTCCCTGGAATCCCGGTCGACGCAGTAGAATCTCATGAAGGTGTGCGTCGACCTCCACGTAGCAGCCCTGCAGATGTCCAGCAGGGGCACACCAGACAAGAACGCCGTGGTAGCAGCGATCACTCTGGTCGAATGGGCTCTCGGACGGCCGGGCAACGGTCAGTTTGCCAACCGATGACAGTGCATGATGCAGCCGGAGAGCCATCTGGAAATGGAAGCCTTCGAGGGGGCCTTCCCTTGATTCACAGGTCCAAAGTTCACAAAAAGCTGTGATGTCTTCTGAAAACTCTGTGCGGTACATGTAGAACTTCAGCGCTCTAGCTACATCCAGCGAGTGCAAAGTCCTCTCGACCGGTGACGAAGGCGGCGGGAAGAAAACTGGTAACACCAAGGGCTCGTTGAGGTGGAAGTCTGACGGCACCTTGGGCATGAAGGAGGGGTGCGTCCTCAGCACCACCCTCGTCTAGTGGAAAGTCAAGTATGCAGGGTCGCAGGGTAGGGCCTGGATCTCTCCCACCCGTCGTGCAGAGGTGATGGCCACAAGGAACTCTGTTTTTCATGACAGGAACTTCAACGGTGCCAAAAGCAGAGACTCGAATGGCGGCCCCATGAGCCTGGTCAGCACCACATTGAGCTCCCACGCCGGGGCTGGAGCCTTCACTGGGGGGAACGATCGGAACAGTCCTTTCATAAATTCCTTCACCAGGTGATGAGACCACAAGGATGACCGTCCTGTAGTTCTGGTGTATCGGGAAATCGCTGCCAGATGCATCTTGATGGACGCGTGGGCCAGTCCAGCCTTGGCCAGCGATAGTGGGTATGGTAGCACTTGAGGGACTGTAATCCGTAGCGGGTTAATCTTCTGTGCACGGCACCAGACAGAGAGCCTCTTCCACTTGTGTCTGTAGCACTTGAGAGTTGAGGACGTCCTGGCCTTTGCAAGAACCTCTTTGCAGTCCGCCGGGATATCGTACCCTCCAAACTCTAGTGCTGCAGGAGCCAGGCCTGCAAGTTCTGCAACTCTGGGTTGTGATGAAGGATGGCACCTCCTTCTCTGGAGAGAAGATCTGCGTCCGTCGACAGTTTGACTATTGGGGACGCTGATAGGTCCAGAAGGTCCGGGAACCGGATCTGTCTCGGCCCCGCCAGTGCGACGAGGATCATCCTGCACCGGGACCTCTTGAGTTGGTTGATGAGTCAGAGCAGCAACAGCAACAGAGGGAACGCATACAGGAACAGGCCGTCCCAGGGGAACGAGAAAGCATCGCCCATGCTCCTCGGCTGGGGAAACCTGCTGGCGAACCTCTGGCACTTGGAGTTCGTCGCCGTCGCGAACAGGTCGATCTGGGGTTTGCCCCATCGTTGGAAGAGTCGATCCACTTCATCCTGATGTAGTTCCCACTCGTGGCACGAGTGCAGCTCCCTGCTGAGTGAGTCGGCAATGGTGTTCTTTATCCCTGCTAGATGAAAGGGTACCAGAAACATCCCCTGGGCAACGGCCCAATGCCACAGATCCTGGGCTTCCTTGGATAGGGCTGGGGATCTGGTTCCTCCCTGCTTCCGGATGTAAAACATCGTGGTGGTGTTGTCGATGAAGATCCTCACCTCCTTGCCCTTGAGGGACGGGAGAAACGACCTGAGGGCCCAGAACACTGATCGGAGCTCCTGGATGTTGATGCAGAGTGGCCTCTCCTCCGGGAGACAAAGTTCTCTCGTGTGAAGATCTCCGGTGTGCGCTCCCCACCCCTCCAGGGAGGCATCCGTTGTCACCGTCACCTGGTGTGCTGGGGTCTGAAAGTCCCTGGCTGCTGCGATATGCACGCGTGCCCCACCACCGAATTGCCTGGCGGAAAACCTTGTTGAGCGAGATCTTGTCCTCGGAACTGCCCGCCGCTTGCATCCAACGGGCGTCGAGGAACTCCAGTAGAGGACGCATCCGAAGCCTGCACAGGCGCACCAGATAGATGCACGAGGACATCATCCCGAGAAGGGACTGGATGGACCTCACCCTGGCCACGTCCGTGGCCAGCAGACTCTGCACCTTGCCCAGGATGGCCTTCGTCCTTTCCTCCAGCGGCGAGGCCAATCGCGCTACTGTATCGAGCTTGGCTCCCAGGAACAGTGCAACCTGCGACGGAACCAGGTGGGATTTGGGGAAGTTGATGGAGAATCCCAGGTCTGTGAGCAGCCGGACGGTCTTCGCTGTGTGTTCGACGGCGAGTTCCCTTGTTCTTGCTTGGATGAGCCAATCGTCCAGGTAGGAGTAGACGTGGATCCCCTGCAGGCGCAGCCGCACCGCCACTGGTGCCAGGCACTTGGTGAATACCCTGGGCGCCGACTTCAATCCGAATGGGAAGGCCTTGAACTGGTAGTGCCGTCCTTGGACTACGAACCTGAGAAACTTTCGGTGTCCTTTTAGAATGGGGATCTGAAAGTATGCATCCTCCAAATCCAACGACGATAGGAAGTCGCCTTCGTCCAGCTGGCCCAGCACGTGCTGGAGGATGACCATCCGGAACTTCTGTGCCTTGATGTATTTGTTTAATCGACGCAGGTCCAGGATGAGACGCCATCCTCCTGTCTTCTTTCTGATGAGGAAGTATCATGAGTATACTCCGGAGCCCCGGAGCCTCTTTGGGACGAGTTTGATGGCTCCTTTCTTGAGCATCGCCCTTACTTCTAACAGCAGTTGAGGGACGTGGTTTTCCTTCCTGGCCACGGGAGAAATGCGGGGGCACTTTTTCAGAAATTCAAGAGTGTGCCCGTGGGCCAGGGCATCGAGCACCCAACGGTCGGTGGAGATGGACTCCCACACGCTGACGAACTTTGCCAGCTGGCCTCCCACCGGGGTGCTCTGGTGGGGGCACGACGCCACAGCCGGTTCAGTCTTGCTTGGCAGCGGCCTTGCCACCTTGACCTCCCTGGCGACGACAGCGAGATCCACCTGACTTGCATCGTCCCCTGTAGGCATCTTGCGACGAGGAGCGGGCCGCCTGATGGTACGTCGAGGAGCCGCCGCCGAATCCTTTGGAGGCACCTTGCTTGCCTCCCTAGTTCCGAAAGGGCGTCCGTCATTGCTGCAGAACTCGCAAGGCCCAAGCCGTCTCCGTGTCGGCCTTGATGGCCTGAAGTGACTCATCCACAGTCTTCCCAAACAGATTGTTCCCGGTGAAGGGCATGTCCAAAACTTTGGCTTGCACATCTTGGCGGAATTCCGTCGCCTTGAGCCACCCCTGCTGTCGAAGGCAAATGCTGTTGCCCAACCGGCGGAAACCGGTGTCGGCAATGTCCGTGGCTACCGTTATGGCTTGGTCCGACGTCACCTCACCTTCCTGTAGGATCACCAGGGCCTCTGCCCTTTTGTCGTCCGGTAGGAAGTCCAACAGGGGGGCAATCTTGCACCACAACTCCCTGTCGTAGCGGGCCACAATCGCTAGGGCATTGGCCGCCTTAAACGTCATCGCCGCAGACGAGATGACTCGTCATCCCATGGCGTCCAGTTTCTTTCCCTCGCCGTCCGGTAGGGAAGTTGAAGCCGATGCCCCCTCCCCGCTTTCTTCTTGGCCGCCGCGGAGACGACCGAATCCGGGGTCGGCTGTGCCCTAAGGCACAAAGGGGCGGCATAGGGGACCCGGTACTACTTCTCGTACCGGTCCCTCTTGGCAGGCGTCGTGGACGGGTTCTTCAGAAGAGCAAGTCCCTCATCCCAGATGTCATCCAGCAATGGCACTGCAAGGACCGTCTTCCTCTTGGCCTCGCGCCGTTGGTAGAGGAAGCCTTCATTCTTCTGTTCTTCGGGGCAGAGCTGGAAAAGCTCGGATGCCCTGGCAATCATGGCGTGGAAGGAGCCAATTTCGTCGGGCGGGGAGGCCCGAGGAGGTGGTGATGGGAGGTCCGTCCCGTCGTCGCCACTATCGGCATCTGTCCCCGTCGTGGCCGTATCTGTTCCTGTGTCATCCCCAGGGACAGAGGAAGGAGACAAAGGCTGAGAGGGCCATGAGGGCTGAAAGGGCGGGGGTGGATGAACTCTCCTCCTCTTGTTTGGAGGGCTTCCCGATGGGCCCGGTTCTGCTGGGTCGTCCATTGGGGGTAGGGGCAATCTCGTCCTTATCTCCGTGCATAAGGTTTGGATTGCCATCAAAATGGCCACCGAGTTGCCCTGTGGCTCGGGTTGCGACGGGCGCAATGGTTGCTACTCCTCCACGGGAACCTTGTAGGCGCCACCGTCGCTCTTTTCATCCTCCTCGTCGGGATTCCTCCCGTGGGACCGGGCCTCCTCAAACTTCTTGTTGAGGCCCTCCACGACTTCAACCAGCTCCTCCTCGGAGGCTGTGTCTGTGTCCGTAACGGCCACCGCCTCACTCCCCCCTCTTTTTCCACTGGGGTCTTCACGGGGGTCTTCTCGATGGGCTGAAAAGAGGATTCCCTCTGCGGTAACAGGGAAACTCTGGGCCCAGAGGTCGCCTCCACTGGGGTAGCCTACACCGGCTTTGCCAAGGCCGTCACGACTTCCTCGATAGAGGCCTTAGCCGGGTGAATCAAGGCCTTCACCACCTTGTGCGCACTTCAGGCCTTCACCTTGGGGGGAGGGTCACCGCCTCGCTCCCCCTCAGCTGGATCCTTCGAGATCGACCGGGGCCCCTCCAGAAGCTTAGCCGGGTTCTCGGATTTTCTCTTCCCAGAGCGTTGGCTCGTGGTTGATGGCGCCGGTGAAGGTGCGCCCTGCCTGGCAGCCGAGGAGCCCGACCATTCGGCGCTCCCGGTGCCCGTGGACTCGCAGTGCTTTGCCTTCTGTGGGGCCCCCATTGCTGGAGCACCCTCACAGGACTTAGAAGACCGCTCAGACTTCTTCTCCTCACCTGCTGGGCTCTTTCCTTCCAGCCAGTTGGCGAAACGGGTCAGACGATCCCTCATAGTCCGATCCGTCATGTTCATGCAAAACGCACAGTCCTTCTCCACGTGCGTTTTGTCTTTGTGAAGGCAGTAGAGGCATCTCGAATGCTCGTCCTCCTTGAACACATTCTGTAATCTGCATCCAGGGCAGTTCCTAAACAGCTTGGATCCGGGTGTCGAGCTTCCCTTTTCCTGGGCCATGTCCACGAGGTAGGCCTCAGAACCTTCTGGAATCCTCCAAGAAGCGTAACTCGATGAAAGCTTCGCCATTGAGGGGCGTAGAAAATTACAAAACGGGTCCCTGTTGATCGGAAGTAGAAACGGTGGAGCTTGAGGCTCAATTGACCGAAAAAATGAGATAAATCTCTTTGAAAAAACTCAAAACGCAGTAAAAGCTCGGGAGCTATAGCACGAGGACTCCCAACACTTGAACGTGCGGTAAAAATATGAGGATGGCTGCCAGGGGAGAGGCATCGGGAGAGGGCAGTCATTGGCTGGGGGCAGTATGACCCACAGACCAGTGATTGGTTACTACTAAGAAAGACAGATCAGAAACAAAACTGATACTTATTTTTTCTTTACCGAGGATTCCCAGCCGGACGACAGGGAATATTCATGAGCATGTGAATCCATGCCAGACCCCATGCTGGAGAAATTATATTCCTGCAGGCTGCGCTCTTGGGGGGAAGTCTTATTAACATCGTGTTCAAGACTTGTCAGAGTGAAGGAACGCCCAAGGTGGGTGTTTTATCTGTATCCTTTTCAAGGTGTGACAGATTTAGGAGCCTATTTCTTATCTGTCGGTTATGGAATCCAGAGCTGATCCAATGGCTGCCCTGATTAAGCCTTTGCTGCTTTACGCACCGACATGGCATCCGCCCATGCGACTCTCCATCAACGCATGGACGTGCTACAGAGTTTTGTGCAGCCTTTACCTCCCGATGAGAAGTTTGATGATGCTGCTGCCGCAGCAACCCCTCCTGTACCCCAGGCGAAACCACCTGCTCCAGTACCCGTTGTACTTCTTGGGCCTTTTCCTTTGGCCCCACCGGAGCGCTTTTCGGGAGATCCCAAAGCCTACCGGACTTTCTTGAATCAATGCCTTCTGCATTTTCTTTGTCGCCCACTGGCATTTCCGGACACTACTACTAAAGCAGCGTTTGTTCTTTCCCATTTGGGAGGAACCGCAGCGGCATGGGCTAATCCGTTGCTAGAAGCGAATGACCCAGCTCTGTGCGACTTTGATGCCCTCATTCAGGCTATGAATAGTGCGTTTGACATGCGTTATAAGGCACAAACCTCGGATCTTGAGTTCCTTGCTATCAGCCAAAGCAAAGCAGATCTTTTTTCCTATCTTGCTCGCTTTAATCAACTAGCAGCAGAAACCACGTGGCCTGAACAAAAGAAGGCGGCTGTCTTCTATAAGGGACTCTCAGATGAGCTGAAAGACACTCTGTCAGTGGTTCCCGCTCTACCATCTGGTCATCCTGAACTACTGGACCTGGTCTTGCAGGTTGACGCTCAGCTGCAGCAAAGACAGGGTGAACGTCGTTTTCCTGACCTCCGCACCTCATCCAAATCAGACTTGGCCACTCCTGCGTGGTAGGAGAAGTTGAACCCATGCAAATAGGGGCAATCAGGGGTCCGCTAACTAAAGCCGAACGAGAAAGGCGTATGGTCAACAATTTATGCTTCTATTGTGGCCATTGTGTTTGTTTATTATTTATAATGCGCATCATACCCGGGGGTAACAGGGCGCAGCGGTTGCAAGTATATGCGAAGCTTGGTTACACAGGATTATACACAGAATTATAGAGGATGCATACAGGTAAAGAGTTATATGCTTAGATACTTATTTACAAACATGGTGTGCAGTAGGATAATAAACAGACACAGGGGGTATATACAATGTAGAGTTTGTAGGGGGGGTAATTACAGGCTGTAGTCGTCAAACAATGAGCAAGGCGTTGGGGATGCTGGTTGTTGGATTTTAGCAATGTAATGGTGTTGGCTCTAAACTTGTGGTATGTTTGGTCTGTTCTAAGGCTAGGAGGCAAGGAATTCCATAATTTGGACGCTTTCACCGGGAAACTGTTACCTCCAATAGTAGAACGTTTGAAGCTGGGTATGACAAGACTATCTTTATTAGCAAGTCTTACAGGTCTTGTGGATATCTGCTTGTGAAATCTCTCAGCAAGGTCGATGGGTGCAGCATTGTTAATGGATTTGTATGTCAGCGAGGGGTTTTCTAGGAGGACTTTGTCAATTATTCTGTCGGCTGGTCTCAGAAATATGGTTTCTTCTCGAAATGCTCAGGGCCGCTCTAAGGGCATTGTTTTGTAGAATCTGGATTCTTTCAATAGTGGCTTTGGGTGATCCTAGGTACAGGGCATTACAGTAGTCTAGGCGTGAGATGATGAGGGATCTGGCTAGAGTAATGCAATGGCTTTTCGAAAGCAATGGCTTGCCAGTGCGTATCAGTTTGCACCTGGAGGATGCTAAGGAATTGACTTGTTTAGTGAGTGAAAGGTGAGAGTCAAGGTAGAAACCAAGTGTTTTTACCTTGTGTTCCACTTTTATAATATTGCCATCAATTGTGAAGGATGAATATTTAGGATCTAGTTTTTTTAAGTTGGTCTGGGCCATTACATTGGTGTATGTCCCAAGAGACCTGTCAAGACGGCGGGAAATGACAAGACTCTTCCTTAAGCCGAGCCTTTAGGACGAGTCATCAGATGGACGGCTCAGACAAGTGCCTTCCCTTCTCGCATATTGACCTTGCTATGTGTTTCACGATCCCTGGTACTGAGTCCTTCACTAACCCGGTTTTGATCGATTCAGGGGCTAGTGGGAATTCTATGGACATACAATTGGCAAAACACCATGGGTTAATTGTGGTTCCTAAAGCAAGACCCGAGGAGGTACATGCGGTAGACGGCTCTCGTCTAGTATACGGATGGGTAACAGAACAGACGGGTCCGCTTCACATCTCTACTACGGAAGGCCACACTGAACAGATTGTGTTTGACCTCATTTCTGCTCCGCAGTTCGGGATCATTCTTGGTCTATCCTGGCTACAGACTCATAACATACATTATGAGACCATTCTTGGTTTATCCTGGTTACAGACTCATAACATAACACATTCCACCGGGGGGCGCAAAAGCTCGGTCGCCTGAACCGGTGCCTCCTCAACCCAGGCTCTATCAGTCGAATTTAAAACAATATATACAGCAATTAATCATCCATCTTACCTCCGTTCCTGGTCCTTGAGCCCGGGGCTCCTCCGGCGGTGATTTCTTCCAGAATCGGACTCTCTTTCGCCCAGTCCGGGCTCGGCTCCTCAGTGCGGTCTCCGCAGTACCAGCCGCGGGGACAACCCTCCAGTGGCTTTGGTGTGAGGCGGTGCATCTTGCCCTGGGTCCTCTCTGCTTCACCGCCGCCTGCCTCCATTCAATTGAGGGTTACTCCTTGGCAGTTCCCGGCTTGGCTCGCGCCTCCAGTGGCTTTGGCGTGAGGTGCTGCATCTTTCCCTGGGTCCTCTCTGCTTCTCCGTCTCCCGCCTCCATTCAATTGAGGGTTACTCCTCGGCAGTTCCTGGCTTGGCCCGCGACTCCAGTGGCCTTTGCGTGAGGCGCTGCAGCTTGCCCCGGGCCCTCTCTGCTTCACCGCCGCCCGCCTCCATTCAATAGCGGGCTCCTCCTCAGCAGTGCCCGGCTTGGCCCGCGCCTTCAGTGGCCTTGGCGTGAGGCGCTGCAGCTTGCCCCGGCCCCTCTCTGCTTCACCGCCGCCCACCTCCATTCAATAGCGGGCTCCTCCTCGGCAGTTCCCGGCTTTGCCGCGCAGTCTGGACTCTTGAACCTCAATCCTCCTGTCTGCAGCGGTGCCGGCACCTCCTTCGCCTTGGACAGGGACTCCCTCCGTACTGCGGCGGGTGCTGTTGTCTTCCCCAGGCCTGAATCCCAACGTTCTGCAGCTGTCCTGATTCGGATCCGCTATCGAGCCACCACCAGCATGATTGCTTGGTCCTTAGCGGTTCACCCTCGGTACCCACTGCGGCCTCAGTCCCCCGGGACCAACCCATGCTAACCCACCCTCCACCTTGGACTGGAGCTTGTGCTCCCGACATACTGCAGTGAGTGCAGTGCATCTTGCCCAGACTGAGGCTCCTGCTTGCTGCGGCGGATCTTGCCGCCTCTTCCTTCCAGACCAGTCGGATTTTTTCAGTGAGCCACCATCATATTTCTCCTCAAAGGCCCCATATCGGATAATCCCAGCTGGACCCCTGCGCAGCCTCTCCCCCTCAGCTTCGACGCGGGCACCCCGGTCCTCAGAGCCTCCTGCGACTCCTCAGTCTTAGACTTCACTGCCCGCCCTTCCTCACGACTGTGCGATCCTTGCTACTGTGGGCCCCTCATTGGCAGAATCCCAACTGCCCCTATCACAGCCTCTTCCTACGCAGTTCCTGTGCTGTACTCCAGACGTCAATACCCCTCGGAGCTTCTCCCTGTGCAGTTCCTGCGCTGACACTCTGGACTTTGGTGCCCATCGGTTCCTCTTCCTACGCTGTTCCTTGGCTGGCACTCTGGTCTTAGGGCTCATGGAGCCTCTTTCTGCGCTGTTCCTGTGCTGGCACTCTGGACTTTTGAGCCTCTTCCTGCGCTTGCACTCTGGACTTCAACGGATCCTCTCCCTGCGCTGTTCGATTGCTGGCACCCTAACTTCAGTGCCCTTCGGAGCCTCTTCCTGCGCAGTTCCTGCGCTGGCACTCTGGTCTTCAGTGCCCACCATCTCTCCTCATCTACTGTTCCCCGACCCTCAGACTCACAGCCTGCCCCCACTCCTCAGGCCGTGGCGTCCTTCCCACTACGAGCCCTAGGTAGCACCTCACCTGCTGACCCCCTCAGCCTCCTCCTCAACCAGCTCTCCAACTTCTGTGTCCTTGCCCACCTTCCTCTTCACACCAGGGCGTCCTTGCTACTGAGGCCCTCTCTGATACCGGCTCCCTGTACCTCAAGATCTCCGCCTGCCTCCTCTACTGACAGGTCCCCTCAGCTGATCCCAACTCAGCTCCAGTGCGGCCGCCAGACCTCATTTACCAACTCAGCGCCCTATCTCTACTGCCCAGCTCTTCTGCCCAACTCATCTGCCAGCTCCGAGTACTCCTCCTAAGCTGAACCCAACTCGACCCCCCTTGTGCGGCCTCCGGACCTCTTACCTACCAGCCCCTCTTCTGCCAGCCCTCTTGTCCTCACAGAACTGCCCACACGCTAGTCCATTCTGCAGGGTGACCCACCTCTGCTGCTACCTTCGAGTGTCCACTTCAGCTAAGCCAACTCTACCTCCCAGTGCTGCCTCCAGACCTCTTACCTACCAGCTCTCTGGTCCTCACTGTTCTACCCCTTCCTATCCCCTGCCCCCTCTATCTACCTGCTCTCCTAACCACCTCTTTATCCCTTTCCTTCCTCTCTGCCCCCCTCGGTTATGCGTTTTGCCAAATCTCTTCCCCACCGTCCTCTTTACCCTCTCCCCCACCCTCCTCCCCCTCTCCGCCTCCCCTGTCCTCTCCAACCCTACTTCTCCCTCCTCTTCATGTCCATTCCCCTCTTTAATCCTCCCCCGCACTCTTCCTTTACTACGCCTACCCTCTCTCACTGCCCTAACCTTCTCTACCCCCCCACTGTCCAACCCTCCTCTCTCATCAACATTGCTCTCTGGAATCGCTAGATCCCTCTGCAATAAGACTGCAGCAGTTCTTGACATGTTCCTCTGTCTCAACCTTCATTTCCTCTGCCTCACTGAGACCTGGATTCCTCCTCACAACACTTCAGTCCCTGCTTCCCTAACCACCTCTTCATCCTCCTCCTCTCATATCTCTCGTGCTACTGGTCGTGGCGGAGGTATTGGCCTCCTCTTCAACCCCAAATACCTTTCCGCTCCCTCCCCTCCATCCCTTCCTTCTTTCCCCTCTTTCGAGTTTCTTTACAAATCCTTCTCCTCTACTCACCCCTTCTCCTTTCTAATCATATATCGCCCACCTGACCCTCTCTCTACCTTCTATGATGACCTTGATCACCTCCTTTCTCTCATCTCCCCCTCTGCCCTTATTGTTCTAGGCGACTTTAATCTTCACTTCCCTTCTCCCCTCACTCCTCTTCCCTTTCGTCCATCCTTGACTCCTACCTTCTTTCCCCTCTTCCTTCCTCTCCTACTCACTCCTCTGGCTCCACTCTTAACCTTATCTTTAACTCTTCCTACCCCTCTTCTACTGTCTCTACACTTCCTCTCCAATTCTCCGACCATGCTTTACTCTCCTTCTCCCCCCCTTCCCCTTCTATTTTCTCACATCGTGACCTTCGTAACTTTGATCCCTCCCTCTTTCTTGAAACTTACTCTTCTTCTCTCCCCTCTCTACATTACTTTTCTTCACTATCGGCCAATGATGTACTTTCTACTCTCTCCTCTTCTATCTCCTCCTCTCTTGATCTACCCCACCCCCTTTCCTTCTTCCGTCCAACCCAGAAACCGTCTGAACCTTGGCTCTGCCCTCAACTCCTCTCCATGCGATGTCTCCTCCGACGTCTTGAAAGACTCTGGCTCAAATCTCCTTCGCTTTCCAACCAATCCTCCTACTTCTCTCATCACTCCCTCTATGTCTCCTGCCTCTCCTACTACTCTAACCTTCTTCATTCCCAAGCCTCCCACCCCCGCCGCATCTTCCAAAACTCTCTCGTCTTCTCTCTCCCCAACCCCTGATCCCTCAACCTCCTCCACCCTCTCTCCCTCTGACTTTGCAAACTTCTTCTCCTCCAAAATTCTGTCCCTCCAGCAAAAAATCAATTCCTCTTCATTCTCCACCCTCCCCCTCTCCCTCCTCGCCCTCTACTTGCATGACTGTTTTCTCCCCAGTCTCCCCTTCTGACGTTTCTATCCTCCTCTCCAAAGCCCACCCCTCGTCTGCTCCATCTGACCCTGTCCCCTTCCTTATTATTCCTAAGATCTACCCTCTTCTTATTCCTGCCTTTCCTCGGCCACCTTCCCCTCTGCTTTCAAGCATGCCACTATCATTCCGATTCCGAAGAAACCTTCTGATGATCCCCTGCTCACCTCTAACTTCTGTTCTATCTCACTTCTCCCATTCCTCTCTAAACTTCTTGAGCGCCTTGCCTACTCGCAGCTCTCAACCTTTGTCACTAATCTCTCTCTCCTTCCCCCTTTTCAATCTGGCTTTCGCCCCAAACACTCTCCTGAAACAGCCCTCACATACTTAACTCCCTCCTTTCTGCCCGACACTCTAAGCAATCCTCCGTCCTTATTCTTCTTGATCTCTCTGCTGCCTTCGACACTGTTGATCACCCCCTTCTTCTCAACACTCTCTCCTCCTTTGGTTTCAAAGGTTCTGTACTCAACTGGCTATCCTCTTATCTCTCCTCCCGCTCTTTTACTGTTTCCTGGGGAGGCCGCTCCTCTCCCACCCACCCTCTCGAATACGGAGTTCCCCAAGGCTCGGTGCTTGGTCCTTTCCTATTCTCACTCTACACCTCCCTCCTTGCCTGTGTTATCTCCTCATTTGCAAAAACAAAGAGGTGATGGCTGGAAGGTTTAGACTGAATCTTAACCACTGGCATTGCTCGGGGCAACCCTCCAGACCATCTTTCTTCGCCTGCCAAGCCATTACAGAAGGGGAAAGACCATATGCAAATCAGGCTTGGCCCCACCCCTAAAGGGGAAGTCAAGCCCGAACTGCTACGTCACATCCCTTCTGCACGAGACCACAAGCATCCCCAAACATGTTTCACCCATGTTGGGGCTCATCAGTGAGGAGTAGCTTGGGTCTCTAGGCCCAGCAGGCACGGGACCCACGTCTGGGCATACCCGTCCCACTCGGGGTGACAAAGCAAAAACAAAGAGGTGATGGCTGGAAGGTTTAGACTGAATCTTAACCACTGGCATTGCTCGGGCTGGGCTGCTACCTTCGGTGGCGGCAGCTGCTGACTGATTTGCACATGGCTGGTCCCCTTTTGCAATGGCGCAGACGGGCTAAAAAACGGTGGTGTGGAAGGTTGCCCAGAGCAATTGCCAGTGGTTTAGATTAATTCGAAACCTTCCACCCATCACTTTTGTGGTCAGTTTATCTCCTCATTTGGCATTTCTCACCATTTCCATGCTGACGACACGCAGCTCTTTCTTGCCTTCTCTTCCTTCTCTCCTGATCTCCACCTTAAACTTTCCTCCCGTCTTGCTGCTATTAAAAACTGCATGTCTTCTCGCTTTCTTTCCCTTAACTCTGACAAAACTGAAGTAGTTTTCTTCCCTTCCAACTCCCTCTCCTCCTCCTTTCATTCATTTTCCTCCCTCTAATCTTACTTTCTCCCCCCACGCTTGCAACTTAGGCTTTCACTTCGACACTTCTCTTACTTTTTTCCCACCATATCTCACTCACCTCTCGTGCCTGTCGCTACCACCTCTATAATATTCGCAAAGTCTGCCCCTCCCTTACTTTCCATGCTACTAAACTTTTAATCTCTTCCCTTATCTTCTCTCGCCTCTTCTACTGCTCCTCCTTACTTTTTGGGCTACCTACGTCTCATCTTGTCCCCCTCAAATCTATCATTCTGCCATCCGTACCCTCTGTCTCCTCTCCCCCTAGACTCCATCTCTGCTTCCCTATCCTCCATTGGCTGGCTCCCCTTTCACTCTCAACTTAAATTTCATTTTCTCTGCCTAGTCTTCAAATCTCTCCACGATCTTGCTCTCCCTTATCTTTCTTCCCTTCTTGCTTTCTACACTCCCTCTCGTTCCCTTCGTTCTGCTGACCACTTCCTCCTCACTGTTCCTCCCTTCCCTTGTGCCTCCTCCCATTTCCGCTCCTTCCAACTCCTTGCTCCCCTCCACTGGAACTCCTTACCTCTCTCAATCCGCTCTATTCCTACCTTTTCCTCTTTCCGCACGTCCCTTAAATCTCTCCTTCTCCATTCCCCACCATGATATCCCTCCCTATTCTCGCTCCCCCTTTCCCATCCTTTCCCTCTTCCCCCCTTAAGCCTCTCCCTCCATTTCCCCACACCCCATACTCACCCTCACCCCTTCCTTTCCCTCCTCCTCCTCCTTCCCTCCCTCCCTCCCTCCCTCTTCCTCCTAGCTCTACTCCACTTCCCTCCACCTTCCCTCTGTCTAATTGCTCTGCATACTGTTTTGTTGACTGATTCAAAATTGTAATTTGCTTCTATTGTTACTGTTATTGTTATGGTAATTGTATCCTGTTGTTGATAAATGTGCAGCGCTTTGGTGTAAAGCGCTATATAAGCCTAATAAATACAAATAAACCTGTAATCGACTGGATCAAACAAACGGTACACTTCTCCTCTGCTTTTTGTACCCAACATTGTTTTTCAAATTGTCAAATTTGACAGCCCTGTCTCCTTGTCTGGTCTTGGTGGCCAACATCGCCTCCATCAATGCCACACTGATTAATCCTAAACCAGAATTACCACCAGTATACAAGGACTTCTCCAATGTATTCGACAAGGGGCTATCAGAAAAACTCCCACCACATTGGTGTTATGACTGTCCCATGGATTTGTTGCCTGGGGCAGTGGTACCTCATGGTCGCGTTTACTCCTTGACCTTAAAAGAAGAGAACCATCTAAAGGAGTATGTGGATAAGGTGTTGCGTTTGGGACACATCCGACCTTCTCGGCCCCCTGCGGCCTTTCCAATTTTTTTTTCGTTCCAAAGAAGGAGGGGGATCTACGTCCTTGTGTGGATTATAGAGCCTTGAACAAAATTACAGTTAAAAACCAATACTCCTTACCCCTCATAACGGAACTACTCGATAAGATGACATCCTCCACCATTTTCACCAAACTGGACCTAAGAGGGGGCATATAATTTGGTGAGGATGCGAAGCGGGGACGAGTGGAAAACTGCATTTAAAATGAAGTTTGGGCATTATGAATACTGCGTTATGCCTTTTGGACTCTGTAACGCCTCTGCCACGTTTCAGCACTTCGTTAATGACATCTTTAGAGACATGCAAGATTGTTATGTAGTGATTTATCTGGACGATATTTTGATATTCTCGGATTCACTTACACAATACATTCAACATGTTCGTTCTGTCCTGCAACGTCTGCGTGAGCACTCCTTGTATGCTAAGTTAGAGAAATGCGTGTTCCATGCATCCTCAGTTGAGTTCCTGGGGTTTCAGATATCTGCAAAAGGGGTGCTCATGTGTACTTCTAAGGTCAAGGCAGTATTGGATTGGACTATTCCAGACTCAGTGAAGGCTCTTCAGTCTTTTTTTGGGTTTTTCAGATTTCTATAGGTGTTTTATTGCCTCATTCTCTGAAATAGTGGCTCCCCTCACCCGTCTTACTAGTCCCAAAGTTCCATTCCTTTGGGATCACAAAGCCCAGTCAGCTTTTGAAGCTTTGAAAGAGGCCTTTACTACTGCTCCTGTTTTGCAGCATTCAAACTCGTCTCTCCCTTATGTAGTGGAAGCAGATGCCTCCGCTATTGTGGTGGGGGCCATCCTTTCACAGGTATGCCCCTCTACGCAACGCTTTCATCCAGTGGCTTATTTTTCCTGAAAGTTGTCCCCGGCTGAGCGGAACTACTCCACAATGAAGAGAGAACTTTTGGCAATTCGAGTGACCTTTAAGGAATGGAGACATCTTCTAGGTGCAAGACATCCAGTAACAGTGTATACCGATCACAGGAACCTCCAGGCACTGTTGCATGCAAAATGCACCAACGCCCGACAAATACGTTGGCACTTGTTCTTCACACGGTTTGATTTTATAGTAACTTATCGCCCTGGCCCCCTACATGGAAAAGCGGACGCCTTGTCCCGCACTGGTACCGATTTTCACACCCAAAAACCAGTATCCCCAATATTTCCCTCAGGTTCTGTTTGTGTATGTTCAGTTTCCATATCACTTCTAGACAGAGTACTGCAGTGGACCAGGGATCATGCCTCATTTCTTGATGAATTGGGTGCTAAGATTGTTACAGATCTTCTTTATGTTCGTGGGCTATTGTACCTTCCTGACAACCAAACCAGACGGAAGGCCCTGGAATGGTCACATGACATCCCGTTAGTGGCACATCCAGGTCAAATCAAGACCTATGACCTGCTACACCGATGGTGCTGGTGGCCTGGTATGAAGAAGGATACTGAATCTTATGTATCTAAGTGTGCTGTATGTATACAGTGTAAGAGACAACCGGGGAAACCCTTAGATCTTTTGATGAACATGGCTCTGCCCCACGTCCGTTGCATACGGTCACTCTTGACTTTGTTGCAGAACTCCTTTGTCAGGGGCATGTCAGCCGTGCTCGTGGTGGTTGACATATTCACTAAAATGGCACGATTCATACCATGTCTGGGTATACTTACTGCTCCCCTATTGGCTAGTTTGTTTTTTCGATCATTTGGTACGTTTCTTTGGTTTACCTACGATCATGATATCCGATCGTGGCTCCCAATTTACCTCAAGGTTTTGGCGTGCCCGTACTCGTTCATTGGGGATAGATGCATGGCTCTCTTAGGCCTACCATCCTCAGACAGATGGACAGACCGAACGTACCAATGGCACCATGGAGCAATACCTCCACTGCTTGTGCTTACAACATCAATCCAACTGGTTATCGGTCTTGGGAACCGCTGAGTTTGCATATAATAACTCCCGACACTCATCAATAGGTTGTTCTCCGTTTTATGCCTTGTATGGTTAACACCAGAGGATCCTTCCACCTGTTTTACCTTCTTTAGACCAGATCCCTGCAGCAAAATCCACAAGGGATTCTCTGGTTGCCATACATGAATCAGTCATTTCTCATCTACAGACTGCACAGTCCCGGGGAAAATTGCAAGCGGACAAACATCGTTCACCTGCTCCCTCCTATGCACGTGGTGATCGTGTTTGGCTCTCAACCAAGCACCTCGCCATTCGGGGTAAACGGAAGCTGTTGCCTCGTTATGTAGGTCCGTACAAGATTCTTCACTGTCTCAATGCTGTTGCTGTTCGTTTGGATATTCCGGCTCATTGGCGGATACACTCCGTTTTTCATGTTTCCTTGCTCCGTCCTTTTGTGCCTGGCACCCGACTTCCTGTTGCCCTTGCCCCAGGGAGGATGAATATGAAGTGCATACAATACTAGACACCCGTCTACGTCACGGAGTGCGATCCTACCTGATTGATTGGAAGGGTTATGGCCCTGAGGATAGGACCTGGGAACCGGCCTCCAACCTGCACGCTCCCCGACTTTTGCGTACCTTTTGGCTGGAATGTGGCATGTCCACAGAGGTGGGCGTCCTTTGCAGGGGCGGGAGGGGGGTACTGTCATGTCCCGGATTCCTGCATACAGACATGCGGGGGCGTCTGTCCCCACTTGGAGGCTGCCCTGGCGACTCTCGCAGTTGCACCCGGTTTGCGGGATTCGCTGCACTACAGTTCCGAGCACACACTCTGTTCCCGGTCAGGTGACGTGCACGTTACGTGTTCCGCGTCTTTGGGTGATTCCGTTATTTAGTTCTGCTAATCCCTGCAACGGATGCTCCTAAACTAATTAATTAGTTTGACTGCTCGACCTCCTGATAATTCTGATTTCTTAGTTTCCTCTACCCGTGTGTTAAAGGATTATTCTTCAGTCTTTCCCCTTGAGATTTCTGCCGCCTGATCTCCTCTGCTGTTTTCCCTCGGCTACCGAACATTACGGCTACTCAATCGGATTGCTCCTTATACTGCCCTTGTTTGTTGTGACGCCTTCGGACCTGTTAACCTCTTCTACCAGCGCAGTTTAACATTAGAAAATTCTAACGCTGGACTCCTATTCCCAAGTTTCTTTTTGTCCTCACTGGCTGCTTTCTCCATTTACTTCCTGGAACCCCCACCTCTCACAAACTCACAGAACCCTCCATTTACTGGATCTACTAAAGACACTGTCCTGTTCATCACAAGGAACTTTACTCTGCATACTGAAGTGACCGCTTTTATACCTCAAACATACACGACACCCATATAACATCTCCTGTTTCGGATGTTTTTCTGTCAAAAACATTTGAACAACATCATTTCAGAAATCCAATAACATAGATGGACTTCATCGCCCATAATCCATCTTGTACTTAGAAAAAGAGTAGGGCAAGGTAGTTTGTCCAGATTGACAAGAGCTCAAGTCACAGCAAGCAGACTAGTTGTTTTCCAAACCCTGAAGTGCTTGGGACCTTTAAATAAAGAAGTTGTAGTGTGGGAGGTGAAGAGTGCAGGAGAGGACGTTAGATCCCAGCTGGAGGCTCACCGACACGGAGCACACAGGATCCGAGAAGGCTGCCGATGCTGGGGGAGAGACAACGCTGACAAACACAGAAGGTCCCAGAGGCATTGGGAGCAAAGCAGAAGCTCCCAGGTGGTGGACCACTCGGGGATACAGCAATTCCATACCCAGACTGAAGAGGCAAGCCATCCTGTAACCGCAGAGCCACGCAGACAGCTAGAAGGACATTCACACACTCTAAGTTGGAGAACGGATGAACAAATCCTCCCACCAAGATGCAAACCGTATCGGAGGCACAAAGGAGGACAGGCGAGTCTACCTACAGTTGCTGGGGACCCTGGGGTGCTCAGAAAACAGCATCAGCATGTGAATGCAGAAAATGTATATGAATTATTTGAAGGCAAACAAGGCAAAGTAAAAAAGCCAAGATTGTTTAAATACAGACAAAACCCAATGTTAAAACAATGCCCAAAAGGAAGAATATTTGAATATCGAAAAGATGAAGGGCAGCAGCAAAACATTAACGAATATCTATGCATGAAATGTGAATGTGGGGGAAAGCTGGAGCAAGTGTTACCCCAAGTAAACACATTGAACCACAACAAAGTTAATACAACTGTGGCATAGTGAAAAAGGAGAGTGAAACCAATAAGAAATCCTGGCAAAAGGAATACACCAGGCAGTTGACATTTGGGTAAAGACACCTGGCAGGGAAGTATACCAGGCAAGTATCTGCAGGATTGCAGGGAAGTATACCAGGCAAGTATCTACAGGGCCCCAGAGAAAGGATTCCTGGTACAGGAGCTTACCAGGCAATCCACCAAAGTTGCATAAAGAATGTAACGTTGTGGCAAGATACATGGCAGGGGAGTATACCAGGAGATGAACAAGTTACTTTCTTACCTGGTAACGTTCTTTCGATGGGATGGTCCGACGACGTATTCCATATCTATGACATGTAATCACCACAGCTGTGCTGCTTCGGAAACTTTTTTCGGCGTCTGCGTCCTGCGTCGATGACGTCGATGCGCCATCGTCGAGGACGTCCGACGTCATCCGATGTGATAAGTAGGACGCACGACGCCCGTAGCCTCAGTTGTAGTTTTTTCCCCCAGAACGTGTGACACTAGCCAACTGCCAGTCAGACACAAAGCCTTGCGGAACGTAAGCTGCAATCGCAAAGAAATTCTGCAGCGGGGAAGGCAGGGCGGGAGCGATATGGAATACGTCGTCGGACCATCCCATCGAAAGAACGTTACCAGGTAAGAAAGTAACTTGTTCTTCGAGGGGATTGGGTCCTCCGACGTATTCCATATCTATGACAGACTCCCAAAGCAGTACCAGAGCAAGGAGGAGGGAAAGAATTTAGAATCAAAATTTAGAATAGCCAATCAAATAGCAGAGCAAAGGACCGCCTTGCCAAAGGCCAGATCCTGTGCTCGGATGGAATCGAGGGAATAGTGACGTACAAATGTATGTACTGAAGCCCAGGTGGCTGCATCACAGATGTTGCGAATAGGAACACCCCTCTGCAGGGCAGTAGATGCAGCCATACCCCTGGTAGAATGGGCCCGCAAGCCAGCCAGTGAATCCTTACCCGCCAAGCGTTAGCAATCCGAGATGGCCAAAATAATCCAGCGAGACAAAGTCTGTTTCGTCACAGCTTGCCCTAAACGCTTTCCAGCGTAACCAATAAAGAGTTGATCGTCCACTCTGACCCGGGACATGCGTGAAACATAAAAGCTTAAAGCTCTCCTAGGATCAAGCCTATGGAGCCTCTCCTCTTCCTTACCAGGATGCGGAGGAGGATAGAATGCCGGAAGAACAACCTTCTGGGCCAAATGAAATTCCGTCACTACCTTCGGAAGAAAAGAAGGACGAACTCTAAGGACAACCCTGTCCTTGTGAAATACAGTGAAGGGTGGCTTAACTGAAAGTGCCTGTAACTCACTCACTCTGCGAGCGGAAGTAACCGTAACTAAAAACACAGTTTTCAGAGTTAACAGCCACAAAGGGCAAGAATGTAAAGGCTCAAACGGAGCACCCATAAGAAACTTAAGAATAAGGTTTAAATCCCAACCGGGCACCAGGAAAGGTGACCGAGGGAACACATTAGTGAGCCCTTTCAGCAACTGTGAAATTAAAGGGATTTTAAAGTAAGAACACTCTTCAGACGAGCGCTTAAAGATGGACAGCGCTGCCAGGTAACCTTTAATGGTACCCACTTGCAAGCCCCTGTGGGCCAAAGAAAGTAAAAAGGACAGAACCATGGGGATGTCACATGCAAAAAGATCCACATTCTGAACTCGGCACCAGTCGCAGAACTTACGCCAACGGTACAGAGACTTTGTTGCTGGCCATCGGGCCGAAAGCAACACCTCCATCACGTCTTCAGGGAGGTCCCAATCCTTATACCTCAACCTTTCAGAAGCCAAGCGTGAAGGTTGAGGGATCTGACCTCTGGATGGAGAACCTGACTCCCCTCCCGTGAGAGCAGATCGTCTCGGTAGGGAAGACGACGCGGAGGGCAGATGGACAAGTCGAGAAGGTCCGGGTACCACGTCCTCCGAGCCCACGCCGGAGCAATGAGGATCATCCGGGAACCGAACTTCGTAACCTCCGCAGCACTTGCGGGATGACGGGGACTGGAGGAAACGCGTACAGCAGCGGGAACGACCACTCCACCACGAACGCGTCTCCTAAGGCTCCTTTTGGAGGAAATTCCCGCGAGCAAAACCTTTCCCACTTCCGGTTGACACTGGAGACGAAGAGATCCACTTTAGGGGTCCCCCAAAGGGCGAAGATCTCCAGGAGAATCTCCTGAACCAACTCCCACTTGTGAGAGATCGTGCTCTGCCTGCTCAGAGCGTCCGCCATCACGTTTTCGTCTCCGGCCAGATGAACTGGCGAGATCGAAACTTCCTGCTGGATGGCCCAGAACTCGAGCTGCATCGCCTCCCTGCACAGAGGAAGTGACCCTGCCCCCCCTTTTTGTTGAGGTAGTGCATGGCCACTGTGTTGTCCGTCAGGATCAGGACACTCTTTCCTCGCACAGTCGGCAGAAAAGCCTTCAGGGCTAGCCTGACGGCCCTCAGCTCCAAAAGATTGATATGGAGTCTGGACTCCGACGGAGACCAACGACCGCTGACTGTCAGCCCGTTGGCATGAGCTCCCCAACCCGTGAGGGATGCATCCGTCACGATCGTCACCTCCGGCCAGGGAAGCCAAAATGGACCCCCTTCATCAAGTTGCCTTCGACGGCCCACCACAGAAAGTCCCGGGCGACCGAGGGCGGCACCTGAACCGGGTCCGACATCCTGCCGGAGGACTGCGACCATTGCGTCTTGAGCGCCCACTGCAAAGATCTCATCCGCAGGCGAGCCTCTGGCACCAGAAGAATGCAGGATGCCATGAGGCCGAGCAACCTCAAGAACACGAACGCTGGGAGCGTCTGGGCATGCTGAAACTTGTGCACCATCTGCTGAATGTGAAGAGCCCTCACCTGGGGAGGAAAACACTGCCCCAGGGAAGTGTCGAGCACTGCTCCGATGTACTGGAGCCGCTGTGTTGACGTCAAATGGGACTTCTTTAAATTGAGGGAGAAGCCCAGCCTGTGAAGGGAGTGGCAGGTGACGGACAGATGATCCAGGACTTGCTCGGGAGAGCTCCCTCTGATCAACCAATCGTCCAGGTAGGGGTAGACGTGAATCCCCCCTTGCCTGAGATGCGCTGCCACCACCACGAGCTTGGTGAAAACCCTCGGGGCGGAGGTCAATCCGAACGGCAGGACCCGAAACTGAAAGTGCGAGTCGCCAACCGTGAACCTCAGGTACTTCTTGTGCTTGGGATGGATCGGCATATGGAAGTAAGCATCCTTGAGGTCGAGTGACACCAACCAGTCCTGAAGCTGAAGGGCCTGGAGGACTTGAGAGAGAGTAACCATCTTGAACTTGTCCTTCCTGAGGAGTTTGTTCAAACTGCGCAAGTCCATGATGGGTCTCAATCCCCCGTCTTTCTTCGAAATCAAAAAATAAGGGGAATACCATCCCTTGTTCCTCTCCGCTACAGGCACCAGTTCTATGGCGCCTTTCTCCAGCAGGGCTTGAATTTCCTGCGCAAGGAGCGGATCCGAACTCTGCAAAGAGAGGTTCCCCGGTGGATTGTCGCAAGGCCTGTGCCGAAAGGGAAGACAGTAGCCGTGGGTTATGATCTCCAGAACCCACACATCTGAAGTAATGGCTTGCCACTCTACAAGATGCTGCGCCAGCCTTCCCCCAACCGGCGAACCATGGGACATGGCCTCATGACTGAGTGGGAGCGGCCGCGGCGTTATCTGAGGGCAAAGAGGCAACTGCCCGAGCGGCCTTGGCACCACGGGTACCCTGTCGTCCACCTCTGGTACCCCTGCGTTTGCCTCTTTGACTGCCAGCTCCTCTCGCTTTACTGAAGGACGAGTAATAGCGAAAGGAACCACCCCTCCACTGCTGTCCCCTAGGACGAAAAGGCAGAGGTTGGCGAACTGCAGCGCCCAACGACTTCGCTGCAGCTTTCGAGGTCTGCAACCTCTCAAGGCTCTCGTCAGCCTTGCTGCCAAAAAGGTGTTCACCGTCAAAGGGCATGTTGAGGAGCCGAGACTGGCCATCAGGAGCAAACCCCGACTTCTGCAACCACGCAAACCTGCGTATCACGGTGCTCGCCGCCATGGACCTACTGACGCATTCAGCTAAGTCCAAACCCGACTGAACGGACTCACACATGGCATCCTTACCATCCTGGACCATAGCAAGGAAACCATCCCGTTCGTCCCCTTCGGGAATATGTTCAGCCGCTAACGCAACACAGTTCCACAGAGTGTGTGTGAAACGAGACAAGGCACAAATGGAGTTGGCCGCCTGAAGCGCTATACCACCAGAAGAAAACACTTTCTTCGCCCAGCCATCAAAACGTTTGTCGTCCCTATCAGGAGGGATGGTAGGGTACGACGCCTGCTTTGCCGGGGCCGTGGCCGCCTGCACCACCAAACTCTCCGGAGTGGGGTGCCTGGTCAAGTAGCAGGGGTCGCTACTGGCTGGACGGTATTTTCGCGACAAGGATCTGCCCACCGCCGGGAGACTCTCCAGAGCAGTCCAAGCCGCCGCCACCCTTCTCTGTAAAGCCATATGGAACGGCAGTACCGGATCAGTTGGGGGACCAACATCAAGGATGTCCGTCAGATCATCCTGCAAAAACTCCCCTGGGGGAGCAGACCATCCCAAGTACTCAGAAACCCTAGCCATAAGGCGCCGGTACGAGGAATCGGCTTGATAGCCAGGCTCAGGCCTACAAAACTCCACCTCCGGAGAGGTGTCCAGTACACTGGCATCATGCAGTGACTGTCTCAAATCGTCAAACTGACTATGGCCCGAGACAATTTCATCTGGAACCTGACTAGGAACCAGGCCATCAGAATCCTCATCCGCCTCTGAAATATAGTCCAGGTGGCGAAAAGAAGGCACCCGAGAGTGCTTGCTCTTAACCAGAGCCTTCCCCTATGGGGCTCTCCCGTGCCACGGGGTACCTCCGACACGAAAGGCGTCGAGCGAATCGGTGCCGGCGTCGAGAGAACCGGCATTGGCGCCGAGAAAATCGGCGTCGATGTCAGATGCAGCGCCTCCAGCATCGGCGGCGTCGACACAGCCCTCGAGGCCGGAGCCCCGAGCGTGTCCCTCAACGACCTGAGCGTCGACGGCCTCGACGACTTCCTCGGAGCCGGAGCCTCGAGAAAGCCTGTCGACGCCCTTGACGCCTCAGACGTCGATGTTTTCCTCGAAGACCTCACAGGTGCACACGGTCTCGAAAGTGTCGAGGACCGGGACCTGGAACGGGTACGTCGAGAACGAGTCTCCTTGTCCGAACGGGACCTCTCCCGTGACTCGTGCCGACCACTCTTGCGAGCGGTGTCTCTCGACCTCTCACGACCGACCCCACTCGGGGGCGCGGACGGCTTAGTACCCTGCGACTCAAGAATCGCCAGCATTTTCTTCCCGAAGGAAGCCCATTCCTCCGGCTTCGCAGGGCTGGTGGGGTAAGCGACGTGCCGGGCAGAGTCCTCCGAAGAGGACCTGGAAGACGACCGGTGTCGGCGCTTCCGAGAATGCCTCAAAGAGGCTGAGGAGTGGCGAGACCGACTCCTAGAAGGAGACCCACGAGACTTCCGACGATGACGTGGAGAGTCACCCCTCGAATCATCCGTCAAAAGCCCCGCAGACTTCGACTTCCTGGGCTTGGACACCCGACCTACCGACAACTTCTTCTTACGTTCACGTAAGGCTTTGGACGTGAGCGACTGGCAGTCGATACAGTCATCCGTGTCGTGGGCATCCCCGAGGCACCAGAGGCAGGCGTCGTGCGAGTCTGTCACCGACATCTTGGACCCACACTCCCCGCACTTCTTGAAACCCGGACGCGTGGTCAAAGACGAAGTAGAAGACATCTTCACACGAAGGATTTTCACAAAACGAACAGGTTCGAAGAACCGAGAAGAACAGAACTCTAAAGAGTCGAGGCGTGAACCGAGAATCACGAAGCAAGACGTTCCCGGAAAAAACGGAACTGAGGCTACGGGCGTCGTGCGTCCTACTTATCACATCGGATGACGTCGGAGGTCCTCGACGATGGCGCATCGACGTCATCGACGCAGGACGCAGACGCAGAAAAAAGTTTCCGAAGCAGCACAGCTGTGGTGATTACATGTCATAGATATGGAATACGTCGGAGGACCCAATCCCCTCAAACTGAAGAGCTCATAAGAGGATTCCTGGTAATGGAGTACACCAGGCAATCCGCTAGAGCACAACAAGAGATAAAGCTTATTGTGGAATTTAATATATAAATAAGAACTTTGTGAATCTAGTAACTTTGTGAATCCAGTACAAAGAAACCAAGGAAGTGTTGCATGTTATTAATTAAACATGACATGCATGTTCATTGATTGAATCTAGTATAAAAAACTAAAGGAAGTGTTGGACAAAGAAACGCATTGTGATACCAAGAAACTGTTGTTCAAAAGAGACACTTTTCCCATCCTACCTAGATATCTATAGGAAACTAACCACCCTCCCAATCCAAGGGTTTCTCCTTGGAAAATACTTTTAGTTTGATTTATCTTAATATTTTGGTTATAACCAGTATTTTATTAAACATAAATCAGAGACATTTCCTTTTACCCATTAGTTGTTTGTTTCGAGTGTAAGGGACAGATTAGACTTCCTCAGGATAGGGTTGGAGAGTTGTTTATCAAACCCATTTCTGTAAATGCTGATCTCTATGCACGTCTATGCAAGTAAGAGGAGCATACTCGTCCTTACCGCTTAAGGGGCTAATAAAAATGTCTCGCACTAACAATATCACAACTTTGTGTCCACCTCTCATTTATGACCCCTCTCATTAAGTGTTAGGAACACTGTGCTGTGGTCATTCTAAAGTTTATTTACTGAATGGCATGCATCCAATTCTTGCCTGTGCTGCATTGGTTATTGAATCATATTCTTTCTTTCCTCTCCTATGAAATGTATACATCTGTAAGTGTGTGATAATATTTGCCTAGAAGTTGTTACTTGCTTATTGTGGGTTTTCAAGGCTTAATCAAATATTGAATATGTTTGTACTTACCAGTCTAACTGGAATTATTGATGTTCTGTTTTGACTCATTGTAGCTCTAGATCACTCTCACAGCCCTCGTGAGACTAAGCCTTGACACTCTGCTACTTTACCTTAAATGGATTGGGCTATTCTCAGTGTCTCCCTGTTCACTATAACAGGGTGGCCTCCCAAAATCCACCCTCATGGTTGAGTTTGGAAATTCATCTTGAAAAGCCATGAACCACGCCTGCTGCCCCTTATCGGGGGTTTCTTACTTGCTACTCTGCCGTGTCCCAGAGGTCTGTTTTACGTCATGGGACCTGTGATGGCTGCTGTCCTAATGTGCCTGGGCTATCCAGCTCAAAGTCTGACAAAACTGCACTACTGGAGCTCAGAGCCGCAATATCGACACCTCCAACCGCAGGACCAGCGGCATAAGTGAGTGTGCCCAGGGATTCTGCATATCCTAGGGGTAGTCAATCAGGAAATCAAAATTAGGGGTCCAAGTGTATTTGCCTGTTTTCATATCCACTCCCGCCATAGGTGTTGTATGGATGCAAAGTCAATTCCCTAACTATTGTCTGTCTGTGATCAGTGGAGTTCAAACCAAAGATCCCTCCTACCCCAGGCTAAGTCTTAATGTGGTGGCATTGAGATAATACCCCAGAAGACAGTTACATACCTGTAGTCTGAAAAGGTGCTTTAATCCTGCACCCTCTACCAACCTATTGGCTTTGACAAAGCCTGACCCAGGGGGACTTTTAATACTTCCATCTCCCCTCCCACCTGTAACTTTGACTCTGCTGAGGCACTAGACCTTCTTACCTGGCAAGGGAGGACTGCAGAACTTTTTTGGGTCTTATATTTTAAGGAAGAGTTTAAGATTTTTGACTTAAATGCATTTTTCTTTCACTTTACTATTTAGAGTTTCTTCTGTTACATTGACTTGAACTGCTTTGCTGTGTTTAAGCGTAAAGTGTAGGTAGTCTCATATTTACACTAGCAAATTTGTACGTATATTTGTAAATAAGTGTGGTCTGGGATTATATGCTTTCCTTGAATTATACCTACTTACTGTGCTAAAGACCTAATAAATTAGTCTATTGTAATACTTCTGCACAGACTCTAATATTGAATTGTTTTGTGTGTGGTTAACTGTAAGTATGCACCCTCACTCAGATCTTTTGAAGTCTGCCTTATTGGTCAGTCTACGTTACACCTTGATAGAGTTTGGTTAGACAACTGAACAAACTATGGGATCAGGGTCCAAGGACCTTGGGAAAGGTACTCGCAGCACTGACTGCTTCCATTTCAGCCTAGGAACAGGGAACAGTGGTTGAGCAGGTAAGTTTAGGAGTCCTGTTTTGGTCTGGCTAGGGTGGTTGGGGGCTCCAGATGGTGTAACTGGAACTGGATAGAATCATAGGGGACCAAAATGGGATGCTTAAAAGGACCCCTATCCCGACAGTAGCATGTCCATTAAGGGCAGCACATATGAGAAAGGGTTGAAGTGACAGGAATTTCAGTAGAATTCCCTCTAGTCACAAAAAGTAGAAAACGCACGGAACTCAGCAGAAAGTTTAGGGGACCCAAAAAGTAGGTAAAGAGAACAGAAAAAATAGAAATCCACCCTAACAACCACTTTCTAGACCACCTGTGGTGAATGCCATTTGCTCAACTTTTGGAAGGTTTGCTCACAAACGATTTTAAATTCAGTGAATGTAAGACATGTCTTCAGATACACCTTTTGTTTCTTTCTTTGGCAAAAATGCCATATCTTCATCACTGCAGCTGTGAGAGCAGAAGCTACAGTCAGTGAGCAAAAATGTACGCGTGTGTATATTGCACTATTCAGCAAAGGAGTGACTTGGTGATTGGGAGTCAAAGCCTTATGCTGAGCAAATCAAGCACATGTGGGTCTCCATACAACATCGAAGAGGTAACAAAGTGGGTGCCAAATGCCATCTCATTATCGCCTATTCAGACTGCGCCATAGTGGTGCAGAAGAGGCGCAACCGTTTAAGTGGGTGGTAAATAGTTATATTAATGTAGAAATCCACTTACATAACGACTGTGGGAGCCCGAGTTAGAGAAGTGGTGCGGGAGGGACCCATATGAGGGCAGGTAACCCACCTGAGGTCGGCCTGGACCCTCAAACACACTGCACAGCATAGCCAGAGTCTGTACATCATGGAGATGACAGTAATGAACCAACCTAAGAGACAAGGGAAGAACATAAGGCTGCTTAGAGAAAATTATATGGGCGACAACATGAGTGGGAAAAAAGAGAGCAGAAGACAACAGCCATAACATAGGAAAGAGTGCAAAGAAGGGGGGAAAAGTCGAAGACAACAGGCACAAAAGAATTGGGAGTTCAAAAGTGAGTCAATGAGTTGTGTAAATATGCAAGAACAGAAGGAAATAAGCAGGCAAAAATAGAAACTAAATACAGTGAAGAGCAGGAACAAGTGTCAAGAAATCAGACTGTGTAGGAGAGGAGAAATAAAATGAGTAAGATCGAGATACAAGAGGGAAAAACATGGAAGAAGTAAGACACATGGGATAGAAGACAGAGGAATGATTAGGGACTCAAACATCAGAGAAGAGTGAGCTCAAACAACAACTGTATGCAAACAAACCAAGAGAAAAAGACAGAAGAAAAGAGGGATGTGAGAGACACGTGAATAGAAGATGGAGGGACAAAACAGGACAAGCAGAATCACATATGACCCATATGAAGAGGGTAAGAAAGATATGTAAAAGACGGTAGAAGTGGCAGCACATGGAAATGCATGGTAGCGATTTGACATGCAGAATTTAAAATCATGAGAGCGCAACTACATGGAAAGTAGATAGATGATGCAGCTACAATCACTAAATACTCCATACATACAAACACTTTACAGCAGTCTCTTGCAATAGGATCCGATTTACAAAATACACTTGGACCAGGAGAATGACTGGCTTCTCCTCGCCTATCTGGAAGAGTTTTGTAAACTGTTCCTTGATAGTCCTTTGTACAAGTTTTTAGAAGTCTCAAGGATTTGCAAACATAGTTAAAGCTTTATCAACTCTTCTTATTATTGGCACTTTGTCAGGACATTTTATATCTTGAATATTAGGGAGCTTACTCCCTGACGCTCTAAGAGCAGCATTAGGCATTAACAAAAGTGCACACATGACCTCGACGAGACATCAATACAAGTGGCTCTCTACCCATAATAAAATACAGCTAGAAATCGCCTCTCTGACACAAAGCCTTAAACAATCCCACCCCTAGTTACTTCACAGACAAACTGAAGAGAAGAACCTCCAACAGGCCCACCCGAGTTAGTAATACGAATTGTCTTGTGGTACCGAGATTCAAACTCACCAAGGTTGGGGGCAACAGCTTTCCTGTGAAGGTTGTCAAAGTTTGGAACTCCTTGCCCCACAAGTTGAGAGCTGACCAACCCTATCTACACTTTAGAAAGAACTATATCACTTATCTCAACTTGACTGAAGGCTAGATCGAACTGTCACACCTGCCTATTCCATGCCGCCCATCACTGTAAATTGTAAACTATTGTTGGAACTGAACTGTATATATTTGTATTGTACTTTATTCTCTGCCTTATATGTAATTTTTTTACCTGTACATTCATGATGCTATATTGTCAACCACTTTGAAACTTTGTAAGCCTTGCACCTTCTTATTGCTGCGCCCTGCTACCTCTGGGTCTGGTGCGCATTAGAAATTAATAAACAAACAAACAGTTCTTTGTCCTTTTGGTATCTTTCGCATGTGTTGGTTTTCCCACTGTGACGAAGGAGTTCACTCTCGAAGCACGCTTGAGATTTAAGGTTTTTTCGTGCCACCACTGTGATGTCAGAATTAATTCCAGAGGAATACTCGACTCTTGGGTCTCTGGGTATCACTACTCTAAGTAGGGAGATCACTCCAGGGGAATACCTGACTCTTTGGGCTCCCTGTGCCCACACGGCTTTTCCGCAACTCTCATTACCTGTATATTCACTGGGGAGTGCTATCGGTTCTTCCCAGAGTCTCAGGTTTCTGTTGGTTCTGCATGCGTTCAGTGTGTATTCCTGCTTTCCTCTTCTTTGGTCTATGCGGCTTCAAGGAGTCGTTGCCAAGGCGGTCTCGGGGTGTTTTATGGACCACCCGGTCCACCCCCAAGAGGGCCACCACCGCTGAATACTTCCTGCTTCTGCAGCGAGTCGTGTTTATCCCAGCTCACGTGGTTTCTCCTTCTGAGACCGACTGCCTCTCAATGCTTCGGGCAGCGGAGGTTTTAAATTCCCAGGACCTGCAGGACAGACGCCAGCTTCCTTCCAAGCTCTTCCTGCTCTCGGACGCCTCTCTAGCCCTACTCTAAGGAGGAACTTCCCTACCTAAAAACTAAAACTAAGAATCTGTCTGTGTCAGGATATCAATAACTGAAAAACCATACTTGTGGCCAAAACATCCTATACTGACCGTAACACTATAAACAAACAACAAAAGGGTGCAAGGAAATGTCTTTAATCTGATGTATAAGAGTGACTGGTGTCCGGTCAAATGTTCGAATCAAAAAGGGCAAATGACAAAAGGGTCGAGTCAAAACGACCGAAAACAAAAGGGTCGAATTTTTTTTAAAATGTTTTTTTTTTGCTTTAGTATAGGTAAAACAAGGTGTTTTTACACCACAAACAGGGGATTGGGCCCCTCCCCCCTCAAAAAAAAATATTTAACCCTTTTTTTCGGTCGTTTTGACTCGACCCTTTTGTCATTCGACCTTTTTGATTTGAACATTTGACCTATAACCAGAGTGACTCCAACAAAAATGTTCTCCAAGGTGAAGAACCTTCGGTCCAGAGGGTAGTTCCCTTCCCCTGGATTATTAAACAGGATGGCAAAAATGCCTCTTTTAGCTAACAGTTCCTTCGCGTCTTCACTTGACTCCCAAAGTTTTGGTTCAAGAAAAACGTTCTGTAAAAGTCTTTCTGTAGCAGTTACTGTAACTTTGCAGATTTCCTGGTATGCTTCCCTGCCGAGAATGTTTGGACAATTTCAGCTGCCTGTTGTACTCGCCTGTGCAATGGTTTATTGAGAAGCCACCCTCAACACAGGGAGTTCCTTCCCTCCCCCCTCAAGCGGTTATGAACCAAACTGTTTCACAGATTCTTTTTTAGCCCTATCTCAGACACATATCATGCCCCTTGGATCCCTCTCGCTTAAGCTAACAATGAACCAAGAACCAGGTCGGTGTACGTGAAATATATTGATATTTATTTAAATAAAAAGTATTAGAAATTAGCACGAAAATTTCAAACACCACTTTATCTGTGGCACAACACAATCAACTTCTCTCAGCAAAAATACATCACAAAAGTGAAATTAAAAAGTACACAATTCTTCACTTACTGCAAATTTCAAGTCACAAAATAATTACACTGATCAATCCCAAAGGCAATTATCGTGTAATGTTGTGTGATTTTGATTTTCCTGCAGGCTTAAAAGGCTAGCAGTAGGATTTCAAGATTGGCACAAATATATACGGCAACTATCATTTCGCCCACACTTTTGGTTTAAAATAACACAGGGTGATTTATCGGTTTGTTTTTCAGACCCCCCCCTTTGCTTTGGTCTATGTTGGGAAGTCAGACAGAAAAATTGGAATGCTTTGGGGAATGTTTGATTTCAGACACCTCTTACTGAATGCCTGTTTTGGAGAAGTTGGAAAAAAGGTTGGACTGATTTTAGAACAAAGACACCCCTCTTCCTTAAAGAAGTCGGTGTCAGCAGGATGAAAAGGATTACTCAATTAATGTATAGGCTATAGTTTTCGGCACACACTGGGAAGTGAGTTTTATTAATTTAAAATTTTAACAAAATTCACCCTGTAGTGTTCTGCCAAAAGGGGGGATTAAATTAATATTTTTGGTTAAGTAGGCTAAGGATCCACACAGTTTTGTCCCCCACTTACTATAAAGGCAAAGGATTCAAGGCAAGCAGACCCCCCCACCCCCACCTTCTGGTTACGCAGGGCTCAGGTCTAGTTACATAGCAAGCCTCTTTTGGAGGTTCAGGAAAGCCAGATGCATCTCAGGACACTCTTGAAAGATAGGGCACGGGTCTGGTCACTCCACTCTCAAAGATGGCCTCCCACTCTCCACCATAGGACCCAGTCACCTTTGAGGCCTTCCTAGGAATACACAGCTCCACCCAGATGCACTCTCAGCAATCTCCTCTGGTGTTTCCTTACACGCATCGGATGATAAGTTTCAGCAGCCTTCCTGATGGTATGTCTCTTGTCTGTCTGTTTCGGTCTGTCCCCTCTGTCCTAGTGCAGTCCCCTTAATATAGCAGCAATGACACCACCAATTTTACAATATTGGGGAAGAACCCTGCAATAATTCCTGCCACTGGGATTGGACAGTTATCCTTCTCTCTCCTCCCAAACACAGCCTCCAAGTCAGGATTGGTTTAGGGGTTGGAGCAACATATGGCAATTCCCATTTGTAATCGCCCTTTGTTCTCCTTTCAACTTTTTGGCAAAAACTAGTTATGTGAGCAACTGCCATACTAAACATATTTTCTGATTCAACTAATCATGGAAAATTAGGTAAGCCGACCACCAAATCCATACCATGTAGCACGGCCATGTGGCACATTTCTGCCGTTCCCATAAAAAGCACAAACGTTAAAAATATGTAAGTTATTAAGCTTATCCCTAATTTTCATTTTCCTCCCGCTCACCAATGCTCACATTTGGGCCATTTTCAGATCAGCCAGAAACCTAGTTTGACTGGCCATTACAGTTCCCTGAGTCACAGGTAGATACATTTTATATGCCAAAATCGCCTGGAAATTACATTAAAAAATGTACAAAAATGAAATCAATCTGCCTTATGGTTGCTGAGAAAAAGAGCTACATGATAATAGTTCTTTTTTAATTAATGGTGAATCTTGATGTGGGACAAATGGCCCTTTTTTTGCCTTTCAACCCTTTGTTTTCACTGGGACAGCCTGCACCCAGAGTTTTTTTTTTTTTACCAGTCTCCTTTGTCTTGGAAGCTTGCTTTTTGAAGTGGGTGCCCCCCATATTCACACATATTAGTCATGCTCCAACCAAGGGTGCATTGTCTTGAAGTCAATGCTTTCAGAGCCAGTATGTCTGGAGAACAATTAATTTCAACACCTTTATTGTGGTTGGTCATTAGATGTGAGATGTGACATCTAGGCTGGGAATGGGAGATTTCTTTGTGAAATTTTGCCCACAGTTAGCAAAAGGGTCTGCCTGGGGCTGACACTTTCCATGAAGACAAAGTGGCTTTTCAAAATTTCACTGGAGTTTTGTAGCTGAAACATAATATACATTGCTTTTTGTCAACTCGCACATCCAGTTTTGTTTTCCTGACATTTTTCTGTGAGCAGCAATACTTTCTAAACACCTTTAAACTGCTTTTATTTTTTTATATTGATTAAAAATGCGTACACATTTTTTTACAATGTGTTACTGTTTCATCCTTGTGAAGCTTCAATTACATTAAAATGTGTAGGGTGATCAATAAGACTCAATTAGAGGGAGAGTGGTAAGAAGCGGATGCGAGAAGAATGGGACAGGAAGCGTTAACGCTTTTATTTGCACACACCTGTGCAAGCCATTTTTTTTGTCAATGTTTAAAAATACTGTTTTCCATATGACAGGGAACTTTGATTCCTCCTTCCTTTGTAAATTAAAATGCTGCTTATCCATTGGTAATGACAGGTTGGCCCCTTTCCACATGGCTCTTTAATTTTACTTGAAAAATAACAAAAAAGGGCAGGCCATTTTGTTTCGGTGTTAAAAATCTTGCTATTCATGTGAAAGGGACGTCTGTTTGGGGGCTTTAATTGTACCCAACACCAGCCAGGACTTCTCTTTTAGGGTTTTCAGATCACCTGGTATACTCCCCTGCTAGCAATCTTTGCACAATTTCAACATGTATTGCACAGTTCTTTGATAGAACTTCAAATGCCTGGTGTACTCGTCTACCAGGTCCTCTTATGCGCTTCACAGTTCTTTGATACACCACAATAGCATATATCATAAGGTGCTTGGTATATCCATCTGTGGTAATATGTGCTCAAACATATTGACTCAAACATCTCCCCACATTGGCATCTCATGCATCTGAACTTGTTTGTATTTGTCTTTGTATTGTGTCTCGTCTACATTCAAACATCTATTTATATAAAACGCTTCGGTATGTTTCCGTACTCAGCTGATGCAATTCATCAGATTCATCAGTTTTAGGTTGCCCTCAGCTGACCAAATGACAAAGTGAACATCTGTCTTCCACTTCAACAACAGCTATCATTTTAACAAACAAAATGAGCAGGGTTCTACGTGGTCACCTTGACATGCCACTATCGCTAACATTCGGAATAATTTCAAGTGCCTTCTTTCCAGACAAACTTCTCTTCACATAGGGCATGGCGGTTCGTTCCAGTGTCAACTAACAGTTCATTACCGGCTCAATGTTTCAGTCTCTTTAGAGCGAAACGCTGTGGGACGAATCAAACAAGGTTGACAATTATGAGCCTACAAAGACACATTATAGAGGCCTGTGTAATCGATGTAACTTAGGTACTGTTCTTATACCGCGCACAGCCCTTATTCCATCTGATTCACATATGCCTTTCAAATTCAATAGAAGACAGCTACCTATAAGTTTAGCCGTTTTCAATGACCATTAATAGGTCAGAGGGACCTACGCCCCCTTCCTAGAAGCGATCAGTGGTCATTTCGATATTTAAGAAGGGGGACAGAAGTGGCCTTATAAATTACCAACCAATATTGACCTTTCATATATGCTAGAATGGCGTATGTTAGTTCTTCGACCTGCATTCAAACACTATTCTTATTGGGTGTTGAATTTGTACTTTGACTTGACTGCATTTAAACAAACTGTATGTTTTCTGCATTAGCACTCTTGTACCATTCAATCACTTGTTGGTGCGCTTATCAGAATGCCCCAAGGTCCCCTGTTGCTTTGGGCAAACTTCACTGGCTTTTCCCAGCATCTCCAATGTTTGCGCTTCTGCTGTGTGGTGTCTTTACCCGCCTTCTAGTTTGGAGTGTGCGATCATTCCTCCAACATCCTGCGCAGCTCAGCAGTCACACACAAGCTTTTCTTCTCGGCCCGGTCCGTCAGGCGGGCCCACCTCCAGGAGCACCTACACATCTCCTGGCGGCTCGACGGCTATTGAAGCTATTGAACACAGACTCCTCCAATGAAATCACAACATACCTGTCAGTTGTCTCTTCACGTGTCATCCACCTTCATATTGATATGATATGGCATTTATAACGCACCTATACACAAGTGTTTCAAGGTGCGACGAGGCAAGGGAGGGGGAACAGAGGGAAGACAGAGGCAACGATCTTACTAGGCCAGGTGATATTGAGACTGTGCAAGTACAGGGGAGGGGGAAAGTGTGTGGGCAATGGGGAGAGGGCAGTGCAGTACATAGGAACAGTAATAAATAGAATAAATAAAAGTAATAAGTAAAAGTGCGTCCAGCTTGTGGTAAGTGCAGACATCAAGTGTTAAGAGCTGGTGGGGACTGTACGGATACAGAAACAGCCCCCAAGTGCAGGGGTTGCCTGGGAGGCAGTGCAGGTATGCATCTGGCAGGGAGGGGACCTGGGCCCGAGATCAGATGGTAGCCAGGTGACCAGTGCAGTTTCTATTTCAGGCAGGAGATTAGCAGGGGAGAGGAGAAGAGAAAGCAGAAGCAAAGAGGAAGGTCTTGAGGTGCTTCCATAACCGGAGATGGTTCTCCTCAAGTTTCAGAGAGGCTGTTCCAGAAGGAGGCCCTAGCAGAAGAAAGAGATCTACCACCAAGTCGTTGCTTGGAGAAGCGACTGACCCTGAGGGAGTTGGAGGCGGAGGAGCAGAGAGCTTGGGAAGGAAGATATTTACGAAGAGAGAGTTGAAGGTATTGAGGCCCCAGGCCCCAGAAGGCCTTATGGAGAATGCACAGGGTTTTGAAGTTAATCCTCGCCGCCACTGGGAGTCAATGCAGAGATATCTGTCCTTGAGAGATACGTTCTGTGGGCTTGAGGCCAAGGACAAGTCTCGCAGTCCTGCTTTGGATGAGTTGCAGAGAGTAGAGGCAGGCAGATTTAGAAAGAGGATGTTGCAGTAGTCCAGCCTAGAGAGAACCAGAGCTCTGGAGACAGTGATCTTCTGGGGGAAGGAGAGGAAAGGAAGAATACCTCTGAGGAGGTGCAGCTGGTAGTATGACTTCTTAGAGACGTTAGAGATGTGAAGATAGAAGGAGAGTGTGGAGTTGAAGATGACCCCAAGGTTTTTAGCCTCACAAGTGGGAGCAGGAAGAGGGCCAAACGAGGTTGGGCAGAGAGTGACGGGAAAGGAGGGAGCAGGTGTGCCGATGAGGAAAATCTTGGTCTTACTGGCATTAAGGCAGAGATCATTGGTGACACACCACTCCTGGATAGAAGACAGACAGTCAGAGATGAGAGAAGGAGAAGAGGTGGCAGAAGGGAACCTGAAAATGGGTTGAGTGTCATCCGCATAGCACTGATAGTTGGGGCAGAGAGCCGCAATGCAGTGGGCAAGAAGTGCCAGGTATTGGTTGAACAGCCAGGGAGAGAGGTTAGACCCCTGGGGAACACCACAGGTGGAGATAGAGGAAAGGAAGGACCCAAGTTGGACCTGTGAGGGTCGATAGGAGAGGAAATAAGTCAGCCAAGCCAGGGCCTGATCTGTGATGCCCAGGTTATCACAGAGACAGATGAGCAGGATGGCATGGTTGACCGTGTCAAAGGCAGAAGAGAGATCAAGTAAAATGAGGACACAGGGGGTATTGCAATCAAGGTTGGAGAGCATGTCTCCACAGATGTTCAGGAGAGCAGTTTCCATGCTTCTGGCAGCTCTGAAGCCAGATTGATGGTCATGGAGACAACCACCCCCAGTGTCAGGTAGCGGCTGCTGTCACCTGGCCACATGGGAAGAGGTCTCCATCTGTGAGGACTCCCTCGGATTCAAAACATGCCCCAGCGTAGCGTCAATGTTCGTCATCAATGCCTCTGAAGTCAGCTTCATGCTTCTAGAGGCCACCTCGTTACAGTTCTTTGGTAATCCCTTTTACTGTTGGTTTGCATGTTTCTTTGGTTCTTGTCGCCTCAGTCTTATCTGATCTTACAGATGAGATAATGGAAACCTCTCAATAACACACAGTAATAGTTTCAGGTTGAGAGGGAGAAGGAGTTAATAGGGCCATGGCTTCTGGAAACTAGGGTTTAGAGAGGTCTTTCACGGGACGCTAGTCGCTATCCCCATGAGGGGAGTCTCTCCTATGAGGTCCTCCTGCTTTTTACCAGCCCTATGGAGACTATTGGGTAGTGATCTAGCCTCAAAGGGAAGGGCCCCCCTCTGCAGAGAAGTGACGCAATCCCGTGAATCATCTCATACCCTTACCCTAATGTATTCACCTCCCCATCTTCCTCTATGGGAAATCGAGATAGGAAGACTACATTCCCCCCTTCTTTACCCTTCGTATGTTCGACAAAAAACAAAAGGGTTGGAGGTTGGAAAACAAATGCATGATGTGGTGATTAGTATCCTTCCTCAAGCTAAGCCACGCCAAGGGAGAATGATCAGTTACCAACTAGACAATATCGTAAATATACTACAGCCCACTTGATGGCAAGGGCTTCCAGCTCGATAGTGGCATAGTTTTTTTTTCTCAAGAAAGAGCTTACTGCTGACATATAGAACGGTATGGTCTACCCCATCATATTCTTGGGAAAGAGCAACCCGTCCGTCTAATATGAATTCCTTGTTGAAATTAGGAACTTTCAGCACAATTTTTGGGGCTCAGCATTTTTTCAATGTATCCTTCAGACAAGATGCTATAGTAAAATATCTAGGGATAAATCATCTATAATACCCTGCGAGTCCCGAAAATGCCTCAAGAACTCTCTTTGCCTTAGGGGGAGGCGTTTCTCAGACTGCCTGACTTTCTCTAGTTGGGGTTGTACTAGGCCATTCCCCACAAAGAACCCAAGATACTTCATGGCCGACTCAGCCAGATGGCTCTTTTTAGGGTTGGCTGTTAGTCTGGCTTGACTCAGGGTCCTTATGACCTCATACAGATGGAAAAGGTGTTCCTCCCAGGTTTTGCTGTGGATCAATTCATCGTCCAGGTATGCACCGCAGAAATGTGAAAAGGGCCACAATACCTTGTCCATCAGCGCCTGAAACCTTGCTGGGGCCGCATGAAGTCCGAACAGGAGGATTTTAAATACACTGCAGCCAACCTTGCCTCTCTAATATAGCCCCTTTGGACATGTCTTTGACGCCTGTTTCCACTACATACACTGCAATATTAATGGCATGGTTGGATGCATCTTCCCCTTCATTCAATATGTCAAGAGCTTCTTGACGCTCATCATCCGGAAGATGTTCTAGTAAGGCTGCTATTCAGGGCCACTTTTCTCTGTCATACCTCTCCATGATGGCAAAGGCATCCTTTCCTCTGGTAGCCCCTGTGCGCAGGACCACCTTTCCAAAGGCATTGCCTTCCTGCTATGGTTGTCAGGCGGAAAAGAGAACTTTGCTGAAGGATTGATAGAATGTCTCTTTGCCTCTGCACCACTGACTCTTCTCTGGGCTGGCCAGTGAGGCATTTTAGAGCATTTGTACAGCTGACCTTTAAGGGGGGGCTCAGAGAAAGTATTTGCATAATCAACATGCCCTCCTCCCACACATGGTCCAGAATTGCAATGGAGAAGAAAATACTTTTGTTTCTTGTTAATCTATAGGTTTTGTTTCGTGTTAATCTATAGGTTTTGTTTCTTGTTAATCTATAGGTTTAAGTCCAAAGAAACTGAGGTTTGGACATCATTGTGTAGAAGGCTTCTATCTCATCAGGTCGGTGAGCACTTTGTCGGATAATCAGGTAAGTCTTCCTTAGGCTCTTGATCTTCATCCCAGTCATTGTTTGCATGAGAAGAATCTGTGTCACAAGGATCCTGTTCTGAATCTGTCCAGGCAGTTCTCCCTCTTCTTGTTCCAATAGCACCATGGGTTTCTTTTCTGGAGAGTACAGTGACAGGGCAAACATTGTTTAGGTCGAAGGCATTCGTAGGGATTTGTAAGTGGTCCAACTTGGCCTATCTTTCAAGAGGTGTTTATGATCTTTGGTCAAGAGGTACTGAGACTTTGACATGCAACTTTCACCACAGAAGCCACTATAGGTTCTCCCATAAAGGAGGAGGGCTTGAGAGCGGCAACTGTTTTCTCGGTTTCTACTTACGGTGTATGGTTAAGTGAACCCACCTTTCGACTATTTAAAAGTTGGAACTTGTAACGCTCACCTGATTCTCGCAGAGGCGCCGGTCTTGACTGGGCGACTAACGTATCTTCAAAGGTGATGTGTAGCACCCGGTTGGCTCTTTGGGCTGGATCTCTGTGCACTGTATGCCTGACGTGTAGAGTAAGATGTCTGCAGATAGAAAATATGGGGTTAATGAACTGGGGTTATTGGGGTGTCCCTATCTCTTTCCTCTTCTCCTCTCCTGTAGACCCCCAAAGGTTAACGCTCTCACCTTAGGTAAGTGAATGCCGAGCTCTCCATCTGCCTCGGGGCAGGGTGCTGTAACCAGTTTCTTCACTGGATAGGTAGCGCAGGCCTCTTGACTTCAGAGGACTGCTGTCCGTCGTTTACTGCACGAACGGTAAGTTTCGAGTCATTCAAATGTCTTTAAAGTCTTTAGTAATGATGTCTCTTGTTTTGCAGGGTTCCGGCGATGGCGGATGACAGGCTGAAGTGAGTTGAAGATGGAGCCCGTGTGATGAATAGAAGCGCCTGGAAGCACGTAAGTAAGCGCTTGTTGCCTGCTTCACGATGCGCTCTAACTGTCCTTTTATTTTGCAGGTACGAGTTCGGAGCGGCTGCAGGGTGCCGGAATACCCACTGGATTAGATGTGGAAAGGAGTAATGGCACGTGAGTATTAAAGTTCCCCAATGTCTTTAAACGCACCTTGTTTTGTCTTTCAGATGCGGGATGCAGCGCAGAAGGCCTCCGGAGCGTGCGAAGAGATGGTAAGCTTTTGTCTTTCAGATGCCAGAATGCAGTGTGAAGACCTCCGGAGCACACGAAGCGTAGGTAAGCCTTTGCCTTTCAGATGCCGGAATGCTAACCTGTTCTTTCTTGTCTTTATAGGTGTTGCTGAAGACTGGATTCAGGATGGTAAGCCTTTTTCCTTAGGCCCAGGACCGGATGCAGAAGACACGATGAGCGTTCTGCTGCAGAGGTTGCAGAATAACGCAAAGCAAGATTCATCCACCGGGTGTGGTTTAAATAGCCTCCTGTAGTGCTTAGGTGTCTCCTTCCACAGCCACGCCTAAGTAAGAAAAGAGTTCCTGGTAAGAAAAGAGTTCCTGCCTTCCAGAAGAGTTCCAGTGTTCTGAATCTAGGGAGTGGCTCCAGCCCCACCCAACAGGAAAAGTAGTTCCAAACAGAAGAGGATCAGAGGCTCAACTGGCAGGCAAGTAAGCAGCATGGTCTGCTGCAGGTAAGTCCACCCAAGCATTATGAGCCCGGCGCTTCCAGCGCTGGGACTGGGCATATTTATGAGCCTGGTGCCACTGGCGCCAGGACTGGGTCCAAAAGGTCCCAATTGGGACTGGTTGGCACTCGGAACCTGGGTTATGGATCTGCTTCCAAGGGCGTTGGGAAAACCCTGACCTTTTGGAAGCAGAGATCATGACAGAACTGATGTCCGGGTAGAAGAAGTAGGAGTGTCTAATTTTAATGTAATTTTAAGCATATTTTCTTTTAAGAATTTTGCATACTCTGTGCTTTTATCTTTGGAGGGAGTGATCATTGTTGGGCGAAGGAATTTTAATGAATGACTAGTTGTTTCAAATAGCATTTTGGAATCGTTTTTGGAAGCATCTATTAGGCATTTGAGAAAGCCACCTTTGCAGAGTAGAAACATTTCCTGAATTGTTTTAGCAGGTTGGTTAGCTTTTTATGGAGTTTGTTGCAAGATCCTTGCAGTGGCCTTCAAATATTATCTTTTGGTTTTTTAGATGCATTGAAAGGAAAGCGCTGATCTTTTCATTGTTTTTCTTTAGAGGAGAGTGGTGCTGCCATGGTAGATGGTCAGGATATTTTTCTCGGAATCTTTGTCAATTTTTGGCAAGAACACTGCCAGCTGGTTTTCAAATGTTACTTTTTAAATCTGTTCCCACATTTGCGGTTTCCTGGTTATACTGTGTGATTTTGCGTCTCAAAGATGAATGAGAAAGAGATTTTTAGATGATCCAACCAATCTCCACCAATAGGGTCTGCGACCTGGATGTTTACTAGGTTGGAAATTACAAGATCAAGTATGTAGCACTTCTTAGGGGTTTGTTTTGAGCACTGTTGTGATGCATCACTTTTAATGGGGAAGTCAGCAAACATTCTGCCTATATTGTCTAAGTTATCACCTCAATTCAATCACCCAAATTCAAATGTAAGTCTCCTCGAAGATATTTTCCATGGATTCATTCAGGTAAGCAGTTATGTAGTCTATGCATTGCTCTACAAAAAGTGTGATGGGTTGGAGTCGAGCATATTGATTTTTGTATACTGAGCAAAGGAGTACAAGTAAAGGGCAAACAATAGTGGGGACAATGGCTAGCCCTGCCTAGTGCCTTGTATGTTTGCATATTCATTAGATTGTGAGATATTAGTATAAATCGAAGCTAGGAGGGCTTTGTGAAGTAATTGAGCACAACAAATAAATCAACATGGAAAACTTACTTCATCCACCACTAAGCACATCAATGGCCATTTCATGTGGTCAAAGGCCTTCTACACATTAACAAAACTCAATGCCAAAGAAGAGCCTTTACTGACTAATACATCTAGAACTATAGCTGGCAAATTGGTGTGTTAAATGGTATCAATATAAACCACCTACCCATATTGATCAAGATGTACTTAAGCTGTCACCACAGATTACACTTTGTGAGCTCAAACTTTGATAGAAAATCTTACCTAAGGTTATTCTTTTTTGGAACAACTGTGATGTGAGTTGTATTCTAGCTCTTGGAGTCAAGCCCATAACAGCTAATTCCCTAATAACCTGGCTAAACACAGAATCTAAGCATGTGTGAAACCTACAAAATACATATTCAGTTTTCTCATCATCTCTTGCCATTTCACCTGCAATAGTCCCAAAATTACTTCCATGTCTTTAGACTCTGATATTTAAAGAGTAAGAGTATCCTCCAAATCTGTCTGCAACAATTTCAACCCTAAAGAATATTGAAACCGATTGAGATCATTAGCTACATAGAATACTTTCTCAGTGTATAGTTCTTTGCAATATTGATAAAACAGATCATTGGTGGCACAGGACATTTTGGTACAAACCCGTACCATAGACTCACTGCACTCCTAATTGAGAGCCTTCAGATTTTTTTAAAACCGAAATAGATTTTTCCATCTTCTGGTAGCTTTAATTTGGTTTGTATTTATAATAATTTGTATAAGATTTCAGACCAGGTATCTAATTCAGAATTTAGTGCAAATGTAGTGTCTCCATTTTCTTTCAATTCCCTTTGACTTGATTATGCTGATTGCATCTTTTTGATTTTCAACCGATGGATTACATCACCAGGAAGCATTAATTGCATGACTAACCAGTTCAGGTGGTGCTATGTCATTGTTTTATTGAATGAAATCAGGTAGTCTAGCTTCCACCTCTAAGCAAAAACAATGCAAATTAAACAATTCCTGATCTTTGGATAAAGTATAGGCAAAACATTGGCTAGTTTGTGACTTGCGCATAGCAGATCAAAGGCGGCTGTGACATTTATTTACCTATTTATACTTTCCTAATAAAAGCTTAGGTGCGTAATTAAAATTGCTTCATAAATGACCCCCGTAAGCATGAAGTCAGGGTGCAGGCTATGCCAATTGGAATAATCCCCGGGCAGCAGAGAAAGACGTTTTTTCTTTGTCGAGGGGTTAAATGCAACCTGCCAATAGCCCTTCCTCAATATCAGTCGTGGCGATATAGACAGCTGGTCCCAGTTTGTCAATTAGATCAATCCTAGGCATAGAAAAATTGTGAAACTGGGAGATAGCGTACAGCTTTCTAAAGTCTATACAGACCCTCCACGACTGATCTGGTTTGGCAACTAGGACTATTGGTTGAGGACCACAGGTTTTCTGTCTGCTCAATTATATCCACCTCCAACATTTTCTCCACTTCCTGAAGATTATTGCCTTTCGTACCTCAGAGATCCTATAAGGTTTCAAATGAACTATATTCCCAGGAGGGGTGAGAATGAAATGCATATAATCCCGAACTCTCCCTTACTCATTTTTAAAGACATCTGGAAACTGGTCTAACAAATCCTGGATGTCTTGTTGTTGGGGTGTTAAATCAGCATGCACCCCTGGCCAGTAGAAGCGGAGAATGTTGTAATCCCCAAATGTCCCGATGTTAAATGGGCATGGGCCATTTCTAGAACTATCAGTCTGTGGCTACGGGGAACCACCAGCTGGGTTCTAGATACTCCTTCAGGCATCATATCACTTTGACATAAGAGCCCCTGTTTGAGAAAAAATAAAGGCCCCCTTGTGTTCTACCTTCACACTTTGACATTACTTTTGCAAAAGCTTCCATCAGAATTGCGTCATTGCGCTGTGCAAAAGCCAAATCTGCAATGATCTCGGTCTCATCAGCTACCGGTCTAGATGTCTCTGCAGCAGTCGAGTCATCTTTTGTTTCTACAGGTCTTGATCTTTCTGGGATGTTCATGTCCGCTTCCCCAAAACCATTGGTGCCCTCTGAGGTTCCTGCTCTTCAACTTCGAGGGGTTTGGGAAAAACAGCACACTCCAAAATCCCTTGTGCCATTTGTTCACATGTTCTTACACAATATGTTTGCTTCCCACTTTTATGATATGAAGTAGGATCTTTATGTCTCCCCGATAGTCTCGGTCTATCACACCTGCCATTACATCTAGACCATGTTTCCAAGCCAACCCTGTCTTGGACACCAACCGGATGTACGTGCCTTTTGGGGGAGACACAATTATCCACGTGGGAATTAATTGCCGTTCTCCTGCCTCAATGGTAATGTCAATTCTGCTGGGACGGTTGAAACCAATCGATTCGGAGTGGCAATAGTTGAGCTGGGGGGTCTAGCACTCAACTCACTAAATTTAAAGTGTCCCCAATGTATATCAGTTGGGCAGGATCCCACTCCAGACACCATATGTGGCGTGATGGAGTAAGGAGGCTGATGAGGCGTTATCATTTTGGCTATAGACTTTTATTCAAGTAAATAAAATAACCTGCCTTCCCAATTCATAGAGGGGGGTTTCCCTACCTCAACACTTAATAATTCGGGTGCTTGTCAGGATTCAAGTCAAAAACCAAAAAACTATCCTCTGTCCAAACCAACTACTCTATTCCTACCACTAAGAAATAAAGAAATAAACCACAAAGGATACAATGAACTTATTATCAAAGCCACCTGCAAGGGGGGGCGCTGCTGAGCAGCAACTGTGTGTGATGGCTGCCTGACCGCGAGGCTCCTCACTCAGAGAAAATCCTGGTAAATGATATCCTGCATTCTGCCCGCTGATTCCAGGATGAATGACAGGGGAAGGCGCCATTAAGTTTGCATCAGCTTTTTGATCGTGGCAGTGACCACGTTCTGTTGGAATCCTGCGGTGGCCTCCCTGCTGCAGCTGGTACACGCTCTAATTCGCAGCAGGTTCCAGCCGAGCACTTACTCTTGCTCTCCCACCCCAGTGCCAGTGGGCGGTGCTGAGGGACTTGTGGCATCAGCGGTGGAGCTAAGGTCAGATCCCCGACACAATCCTTGGCTTGCATACCAGCAGGGAGGCTGCCGGGAGGGGGCAGCTGACATTCTGCTGAGCTCTGGTGGCTGGGCATGCTTTGGCTTGCCCCAAGCCCATTTGATCTCTCCTGGAGCAAGCGGGATATGCCACACACTATTTCCTAGCATTCATCTCGCTGCATGCCTGGAGCGGCTAGGGGCTGCATTTCTTTCCTGATCAGCTCCCTATGGACCTGGAATTGCAGTGGTTGTTTTACCCTTCTTCTAAACTATGCCAGCTCACGCATTATTCAATTGATATTGACACCACGCCTTAAACAGGGGGCCTGTTATATGTGAATGAAAAGGGGTGGGGGACTGCTGATCCTTTCTTTAGTGGAGTTGAAATACTGCACCTATTTACCATAGCGCTTGAATGCTGGTCCTGGTTGTGGATGGCGGACTGGGCCTGAGGAGTCTGGAAGTCGTCAAGCTGGTGTGGTGGGGTGTCCTGGTGAGTGTGCCTATTGAGCGTCCCTTGCTTCTGGAAGATCTGGCTGGTGGCACACCAAACTGAGTGCATTACGTATTGGAGAATCAGTAAGGGGGCTGCTAAAAAGCATTGGTCGATTGAATCCTTTGCTTGCACTCTGAGCATGTGAGTGCCTGCCAAACCTACCACAGATATTGCACCTGAGGGCACAATGGCGGTGCCTGCGTGGATGGAACCCCTAATGACAGCAATGCAATCTGGATTTGCCTCTGTTAACACCAAGCTGGACGAGATAGTCACCAACATTAGCTCCTTGATGGATAAGGAGAGTGGGAGCATTATAGAGACAGAGACGAGGATAGGGAAACTTGAAGATCTAGTCCCCTCTCATTATCAGCTATTGAAATAGGTAACAAAAGAATCTTCTGCCGGCACAGCAAAGTGCGAGGCCTTTGAGTTGCGATCTCACCGAAATAACATACGCATTGTGGGGGTTCCGGAGGTGGTGGGGAGGGGGTCCATGGAGCAATTTGTTGAGGATCATTTGAAGACATTGTTTAAGGGGGCAGACTTTTCAGCACACTTACTCGTAGAGCACACGCATCGGGCGCTGGTGCCCAATCCCAAGCCTGGGACTGAGCGGAGCAACATCATTGCGCGGCTATTAAATTACAGAGACAGGGATCATATACTGCGCCTGTCTAGAGAAAAAGGCTTACTACAATTAGAATCCAGCAGTGCCCAGATTTTTCTGCCGGGGTCCAGGCTGCCAGCCGATCCTATGACCCTGTCAAGCGGCTGCTACAGAAGCGACAGATCCAATATGCCATCCTTTTTCCATCTAAACTGTGTATTATACATGGCGGCAGGGCGCATTTCTTTGAGACTCCGGGGGATGCTCTACAGTATATTGAGGCCTCCATCCCCCGCCCCTGTCTGTGCGATTGGCCTCAAGCAATACATGGACAATGGCTCCTGCATTGGTGCTGCACGTGGGAGAAGCTACCTTTCAACTTTGGTATGGTTTCAATCCATACTATTAGTCTGTCTGAGAGCATTGGTATGATTTGGTGTATTGGTTCTTTATTGGCCCGGCTCTGGTCGGCCCAATGGGCTTCTGAATTTATCTCAAATCTGTATTGAGTGGTCCTCTTATGTTGTGTTGAGTTGCTGCTCGCACTGGTTTCCTTGAAGTTTCAACATGGGATAGTTATGGGGTGACACTGTCTGATTGGGATGGACTGTGCGGGTGGGGGAGGAGGGTGGGAGAGTAAAAGTTACAATTTTGACAGGCAGAGTGGCTAAGGTATCATGGCAGCGTGACGTAGTGTGGGGTGTCCGGTAGGACGAGATTATGGTGCATGGCGAGCCCCGACACTGGGGTGGACTGGGGAAATCAGTCACTTTCTTCACATGGAATGTAAGGGGAATGAATAATCCAATCAAAGCTTGGAAACTGTTGGCCTACATTACTGTGCATCAGCATAAGATTCTTATGCTACAAGAGACCCATGCGCTGGGGGGTGCCCATGAGGCATACACCTCATGATGGGGTAGTCACATGTATTATACTAACTATTCTTCTCAGGCTAGAGGTGTCCTCACCCTTATCCACTGCTCAGTCCCTTTTCCGGTCACAAGTAGTGAAGTTGATCCACTGGGCCGATACGTGATAGGGGCAGCTCTATGATAAAAGTGGGTCTCATTATCACCTATGGCCCCAACACTGAAGACCCTGGCTTTTTACAGCTCTATTTTCTTTTTAAATACCCGCCTGATCTACTTCTACCCCCCCTTATATGTGAAGAGGATTTCAATACCATCCTTAATGATGTCCTGATAGGTCCTCTGTATCACCTTGGGTGGGGTCCGCCAGTGCGAGCTCACTGCTTCATATCATGAAGCAGTTGCAATTTACTGATGCTTGGTGTTGTTTGCAACCTGGGGTTAGAGAGTATACTTATTATTCAACTGTGGATAACACAATGTCCCGAATAGACTATTGGTTTGTATCTGCTGCATTGGTTCCTAAAGTTAGAAGGTGTGAGTTCCTGCCGCGGACGCAGTCTGACCATTCCCCGGTAGTGCTGTCCATGCTCCTGCAGCCACAACCGCAACCTCGACCCATGTGGCGGATGTCATCATCAATGTTGATGGACCCTGGGTTGATGACTACTCCCCATGATAAATCGAGGACTTTGTCAACATTAAAACTGGTTCTGTTTCTCGATATTCTGTGGTGTGGGATGTATTTAAGGTTTGGGAACCCTTAAATTGGTTAGGATTCAGCTGGGTGAAGTCGAGAGGCAGCTTACATAGCTTGAAAACTAACATGTTAGATCCCATGGCAGAGCACTCCTGGGCGTGATTAATGGGAACATGAAGTTTCAGGACCTCACCGACAAGGAGGTTAAGTACATGGTAAAACCAGTGCGGGCTATTGCTTACAGGGAGGCAGAAGGACCTGGGAGAACATTGGCCCGAGTGGTCAGGGTAAAACATGAAGCACAGATTATTGCTGGTTTTTGTGGTCCTCCTGGAGAGGTGGTTGTCACCAGCGATGGAGTTAATAGGGTATTTAAAGAATACTAGGCTGAGCTGTATGTCAATGCTGATGAGTGTCCTGCTGTTGCCTTGGAGGAATACTTGTCTGGCACAGAGCTCCCAGTGCTTCCCCTGGAAGGTAGGCTGGCCCTAGATACTCCAATAACGACCTAAGTGGTGTGTGAGGCTATAGCAGCATTAGCAAAGGCGCCTGGGTCAGATGGTATTTGTGTTGAGTTTTATAAGGAGTTTAAACTGACGTTGGCACCTCAGTTACTGCTGGTTTGGGAGGAAGCATGGAGACTGGGGAGTTACTGCCCTCCCTTTGGGAGGCCATGATTTCTGTCCTACTGAAGCCCAATAAGCCACCGGCGGACGTTGCGTTTTATAGACCTTTGTCTTAATGTTGATGCAAAGGTTTTCGCTAAGATACTTTCCTCCCGGCTGCATTCCTACATGGCCCGCCTGGTGCATTCCGATCAGTGAGTGTTGACACCCAGTCGCTCCACAGCGCTGAATCTCAGGCAGCTGTTCCGCATAATGTCTCAGATCAATCAGTTAGCCAGGGCGGTGGCTGCCTCCCTGGATGCTGAGAAAGCTTTTGATTTAGTATTGTGGTAAACACTGTTTATGGTTCTGCTGCGCTATCATTTTGAACAGTATTTTATAAATTGTGTTTGCCTGCTATATGCAGGGCCCATAGCTAGGGTTCGCAATAACCGCAACATCTTGCAGCTGTTGCAGCTGGAGAGGGTCAAGGATGCAGGGATGTCCGCTGTCCCCCCTGCTTTTTGCGCTTACTACTGAGCCCCTGGCTGCACGCATAAGACTATTGCATGGTCATAGGGATATCCCTATATTGGGCACCCTGCAGGTAATTTCCTTATACACTGATACACTTTTGTATGTCCGAGACCCACAGGCTAACCTGTGCCCCATGATGGACACAGTTAACAAGTTTGCCAATTACTCAGGATACAGGATTAATAGGTCCAAATCTGTGCTTTTCCCGCTTGTGGATGCTACAATCATCCCACCCGATTTAATGGGGTTTAAATGGGTTCTGGTGTGATTTAAGTATTTGGGCATCGTAATATCGAGGTCACAAAAGTCCTTGTATGTAGATAACCATGCAGAGTATTTACAGGCACCTGTGGCCAAGATAAAAATTTCGTCCATGCTCTCATTGTCTTTGTATGGTAGACTTTCGGTGCTTACAATTATTGTTCCCACCAAAGTCATTTACTTCTTCTGTAATGTCCCAATATGGCCAGGGAGAGAGTTTGTTACAAGATTACAGTCCCTTTAGCTGGAATTTATTTGGGGAGGCGGGATGGCTGGGATTAGCTGGGAGCAGCTGGTAGAGCCGTACGCGCAAGGGGATTGGATGCGCCAGATTTCGAGCTCCATTATCTGGTGGCACAGGCGCACTTTGTCTGATATTGGTGTAAGGCGGTTCATGTCACTCTAGAACAATATAGGGCAGCCCCCACCGACCTGCAATCTGTACGGTATGTAGATTCATGTTCGTTTGATCCTGTGCGTACTACAGTGAATGCTTGGGCCAGAATATACCGCAGGTTGGCTCTAACCATTCCTTATGATGGACGAGTCCCGCTATGGAACTACCCGGGTCTACTCCAAATTTACGACATGGTAATCCGTAAATCATGGGGGTGGTGTGGGGGAAAGGGGGCGGAGGAACAATTGACAATTAGGGACTTGTTTCCAGATGGGAGCTTTGTGATAGTCGAGGGCTTCCGAGCTAAACTGGGTGATTAGGTTTTGAAGTTATTGCATTATTATCGAATTCAGGCTGCTGCCTGGTGGCTGTGGCCCTCCTTCCCACGGGAGCCTGTGACACATGCCTGCATTATGGCAGTTACTGAATGAGGGGCGAATAGAATTGATTTCTAGGCAGGACAGGGATGTAGAAACAGGGCCAGTCAGAAGTGGGAGCGGGATATCGACACCAAAATCACAGACATACAATGAAGTTGGTGTTGTCTGCTGATTAAAGTAGTGTCTATGAATTCAGGATACCGACTTATACAGTTTAAAAAACTCAATCAACTACATTACTTCCCTGCTATAGTGGCTAAATTTTCCCCGAATGCGAGCTGGGGGTGCATGAAGTGTAGTTTTTCTCCTGCCAATTTCTAACATATGTTTTGGGAATGTCCTTTTGTCAGTGCGTACTGGCGTCAGGTCGCCGATATTTAGAATGCCATTATTGGAATCCCCCCCCCCCCCCCCGACAGGACTCAGTTAAAATATTTACTAGGTGATATTGTCAAGGTTGCAGTGGTTACCAGACGCTTCTTTAACTTGGCTTGTATCATATACAAGAAGTGTATCCTCAGGCATTGGAAGTTGGCAAGGGCTCCGACATGTGAGGAATGGCTGAGAGACTTGGTGAATACGAATGAGAGGGAGGAGGCATTTTTTGCTATGGTAACCCTGACCTAAAGCTATTTGGGCTCAGTTCTGTGCATATTTGGCCCGAAAGGGAAGTCCATCTGATGACTAATGGTAAATGTGCCAGATAAACATTGTAATAGAACTAATTTCCTGTATGATGTAATATATTATGGTCTGTGACACTGGTTAATGTACCAACCCAACTCATGTCATGCTGTTACTTGTACATGCTAATGTTTGAACATGCCATACGGTCGGTCTATGTTTTGCAATAAATAAAGTGAAAAACATAAATAAATAAAAGCCACCAGGAGAATGTCTCCCTTCTCCTGGTGAAACCATCCATTCTTAGGCTGACTTAACAACAGTCTCTTTCAATAGGATCTGATTTACAAAATACACTTAGACCAGGAGGATGGTCTCTCCTGGCCTATCTGGAAGAGGTTTGGAGACTGCTCCTTTGTACAAGTTTTTATAAGTCTCTTTATTTTCTCCCAAGGATTTGCAAACCACAGAGTTAAAGCTTTATCAACTCTTATTATTGCTGGTACTTTGTCAGGACCTTTCATATCTTGAATATTAAGGAGATTACACCCTGACAGTTGGTTTGTCCTTTTGGTATCTTTCACATGTGTTGCTTTTCCCACTGTGGGGAGGGAGTTCACTTTCCAGGAATACCCGACTCTTGATTCTCTGAGTATCACTGCTGTGATGAGGGAGATCAATTCAGAAGAATACTTGACTCTTGGTTCTCTGGGTATCACTACTTTAATGAGGGAGTTCACTCCCAAGGAATACTTGACTCTTTAGGCTCCCTGCACCCAACCCAGCTTTTTTACAGCTCTCGTAACCTGTATCTTCACCGAGGAGCGCTATTGGTTCTTCTCGGGGTCTCAACCCGCAGTTGGTTCTGCACACGTTCAGCAAGTATTCCTGCTTTCCTCTTATTTGGTCTATGCGGCTCCATGGACTCGTCGTTGCATCGGTCTCTGCGCTTTTTATGGACCACCCGGTCTACCTCTAAGAGGCCACTGCTGGATTCTTCCTGCATCTGAAGCAAGTAGGGCACATTTTTAGGGGGGGCTGTATCAGTGTTTAGCTTTTCCCTCCTGCCCTTGATGGGTTTCGCTATGGTTTCCTTGTCTGGGAAAGGATCATTTCATTTACCTGATCCACTCTGGGTTTTCCGGTTGGGCGAGAAGGGCATTGTGGGAGCTGTAGTCCATTTGAGGTTGGTTGTACCACAAAATGTTGGCGACTGGGCCCTCAGACAGGTTTGCTGAAATCCTACCTGGCTTAAGTAACCTGACTGGGTATTTTGCAAGGCTTACCCTCTACACTGTCTATAATCTTTCTTTCTGGATGCAGTTCAGGTTTCATTTCTATTCCTGAGAGGCATTATTCACTAATTAGCTAGGATGGGCACCCTGAGTCACTCAGCTCTTGGTCACCAGAGACAGTTAGGGAAGCATGTCACATTCTTTTGAATAAGCATTGTCGCCTTTATTTATGAGCATGTTGTTGCTCAATATGATAGCAGTTAATTTCTAGGCTTACATTAACTTCTCCCAACCTGAAAATGCATGTTTGTTACTAAGAAGAGATGATGTCACTACAAGAGAAACACAGAAACTATAAATTATTTCACTATCTGTGGATATATTTAATTAAATGAAAAGCATGGAATAAGGCCTGAAAACCATAATGATTAAGTTCAGAAATAGTAATTGGAATATATCAGATGGAGGAAACCTACAGAGATTCCAGTAGTTGCCTTCCAAATGGATGACGTGCCCATGGCGTCTCTTGATCCGGGTCTGACTTTGGATTGAGGCAAAGATCTGTGGCAACAGCTGCCAGTGACCAGACCTAAACAAGTAATACAAAAAATAGAGTTCAATGAGTGGGGGTTAAGTGACTGTGCCAGAAACACTGATGGTTATACGAAGTACTAGCGGCGTAGAACTGTCATCAACATCTTCATTTAAAAACAATTCATCAAACCGGTACAGTGGTTAATCATAGTGTCAGAATGAGGGTCAGAAAAATGGCATGAATACATGAAGAGTAAGGGAAAACAATCAAGGGGGTCCTGTAATAAGAAAGCATCCATCCTATCCCTCCGGCACAAGGCCCTGGGTATTTTGACTATTTTCCTGGTGACTTACTCAACATTTTCTTCTGATTTTCCACTTCTGAGGTTTTATTCGAGATTCAAATAACTGCTCAAGAAATCCAAAGACCCCCAGGATCACAGTACCCAGACATACGCAGGTGCCATGTGCACAAAATATGGCCTTTGTATGATTAGATTGGGGTAAAGCCTGCTGTACCACAGGAGTGATGGCTCCCTAGAACCCCGGTGTAAATCCACTACCAAGTCCAATGGTCAGAATTTGTTCCTATGTTAAGAGTGAGTGTGCCATGGCTATCTCCTGCCTTAATGAGTGAGGGCTGGTTCTGCAAGACGCGGATAGGACCCGTTTGTGAAGGCTGAGAGAAAGCCTAGGAAGAAGAGCGCAAAAGTTAGGTGTGTCAGTGCTAGGTGTCCTGGCTCGCACAATGGTATTATGTCCGAGTATTTTGGTGTCACTCTTAGGAGGGGAAAGACATGGTATTGAGGTAAAAGTGGTAGCACATCAGCAGACAAAAGTAAGTGTGCAAACCATACATGCTGAAAATATACTCTTCGTTTGGAAAGTCAAGCATTTAGAAATATCTACAGTCAAAGTAAGTACTTTAAAATATAGGCAAAGTGTGCATAAAACTGTAGTCTCTCTAAAATAGACAAACATCTTTAAGAACAGTAATACGCAATTTTCCAGGTCAGTAAAATGCATAAACTATTTCATGAGCCTTAAAAGTGTTATAAATGACTATGACCCCATAATAGAAGGGATCACATCAGATTTAAGGAGGTGGGGAAGGATGATCCTCTCCTGGTATGGCAGGATGACGGCGGTTAAAATGAATGTACTGCCACGGCTCCTGTACCTCTTCACGGCACTCCCAACTGGCGTCCCGCAGCAGACTTTCAGGGTGTTACAGAACTCCACCAGGGACTTTATTTGGCAGGGGAAAACCCCGAGGACCCGGAGGACTACGCTGACGCTGCCCAGGGAGGAGGGAGGGTTCGGTCTGCCGGACTTCGGCCTGTACTTTCGGGCGGCCCAGCTGAGAGTGCTCCTGGAGCACATGAAGGAGGGAATGGGGACATACTGGTCGTATCTGGAGGACATGGACACCCATCCCCTGAAGGTGCGAGACCTCCTGTGGGCCCCGCGGAGAGCGATCCCGGGACACCTGAGGGCCCACCCGACCTTGGGAGTCCTGTGGGACATCTGGAAGGAGGGCCCTCAGACGGCGCATCTCACTACATGGCCATCCCCGATGTCTTCCCTCTGGGGCCACCCCCTTAACCTGGGTAGCAAAGGGTTCAGATTCTCACAAACCTGGTCGGATAAAGGTCTGGAATGGGCGGGCCAGCTGTTCAGGGAAGGCGAATTCTTGCCCTATGAAGAACTGAGAGACACACTCGGCCAGGGTTCCCTATCCGTCTTTGAGTACCTCCGTTTGAAAGGTATATTGTGCGATCAGTCGTGGGGCACCAGTCTGAGTAGGCACCTAACCCCCTTCGAAAAGCTGATAGACACAGCGACCTCAAGGAAGGGGGCGGTTTCTAGCATATACAAAATCCTCAATACGTATGACCTCCAAGGAAGGAGATCCTTCCGCAAATTCTGGGAGGAGCTGGCAGGAGAGGAGATCTCAGAGGACTCCTGGTCGAGAATTTTCAAAATCGCCTTCCATGGGAACCTTTTCACGGCCGACATGGAACACAATTTTAAAGTTCTACAAGGGTGGCATAGGGACCCAGTGAAACTGTCGAAGATGTTCTCGGGGGTGTCCCCACTGTGTCCGAGGGGTTGTGGGCAGACGGGCTCCAGGAGCCATATGTGGTGGCACTGTCCAAAGGCTCAGGTGTACTGGGGGAAGGTGAGGGGCTGGATGGCGGAGGTAACAGAGGAACTCCCACCTCTCAACCCTCTGACGATGCTGTTGGGCCTCCCCCCGGAGGAAACGGAAGTTCACAGGTATCCGAGGATGTGGGAGACGATGTTGCGGGCGGGCAGGGTAGCCCTCGCACAAAAATGGAAAAGCCCGGAACCACCCTCCAAGGAAGAGTGGATGAAAAAGGTTAAAAACATGTTTATAATGGACAAACTGACTGCCATGGTGAACAACGATACTAGCACGTTCCTTACAAATTGGTATGGAATACAACAAACCTGGGGATGGGAGCTCCACTAATCCTTCCGACGAGAGATCTTGGCCCCAAAGGGGCACCCAGGAGGAGGTGGGCACTTCAGCAGTCGGGGAAGCCCAGTACCCGGGGCGAAATGGCTTCAGTCTGGACGGTATTAAGGGCATCAGCTACATCACACGCGGAGGGAGTTCCCACCGGGAGTCTCCCGACACAACAGACTGGGCTTGGCATTGGACAGGGGGGGTGGGTACATGTTGGGGTGCGGGGTGGGGGGGACAAGGGGAGACTGTTTTTTTTCTTTGTAAACCTGAATAATAAAAAATTGAAGTTTAAAAAAAAAAAAAGTGTTATAAATGCTCGTAAACGCAAACACGTTCTTCAAATATCTAAGTTAAGTAGTAAAAAGTAGAACAATGTTCCCAAAAACTGTCAACAACGAACTAAACATATAGTCAGTGTATTCTACCAGGTCAGTAAAACGTAGTATTTAAAAAGCGTTTAACATGGTTTAAAAGTGTGTTCATTTAGTTCAAAGGGGCCATGTTTGTAGGCAGCTCATAGTTATAATAAAAAGTGAAGTTTTACCTACAAGTCACAGGACTACAGCGAAAGCAACCATCCGTCTGAATCTAGTGGTGAGTGGACCTCACCAGAGGGAATCCATGCACAGGATAGATGACCCGAGGCCAAGGTAAGAAAGCTTGCAGAGTTGGAGCAGGAGTCTCCATTAGAGTAAGTTTCATGGTCAGAAAGGGGCTTAAAGTAGGGGTGCAAGCAGAGCCCCAGGATGACGAGTCTAGCAATTATTCCAAAATCCAAATCCGGAGAAGGTGACACAGGGTTTTGAAAGCATCGAAAAAGATGATGAGTCATGGGGACATGGGTAAGATTAGAGGCTGGGTTTTAGTATTGGCAGTGGTGCAGTTTCCTGGTACAGGTCAAGTAAGTCATGCCCTTGCAGATGGCCAGGTGAAGAAAATACAAGCGATTAACTCCTAAAAGCAACCCAGAAAGAGCTGGACACAACTGATGAAGCAGCAACAAGGAAATGCAATAGAAACCCTTTATAACAGATCACGAGTATGACCCAGTGGAGGCGAAGAACTTCAAGATAGGTATATTGATAAGGATAAGCTGCAAGGGTCCGAGCCAGGATGTCTCACAAAGGAGCAGATATGATAGAAGCACAGTGCCACCTTGAGTCCAACTAAGCAGCAGGGTTTTCCACATCAGTTCTGGTGAGTAGCATAGCTCCAGAAAGATTCAGAGGGGCCCCAAAGGCAGTGGGGGATGGTGATTCTTTCAATCTAGGGGTGTTTCCGTGACTGAGCATAGCTAGGGAGCCCAAATCAACCAATGGGGATAGGTGTTCCTCCAAAAGAACATTTGAAATGAATGGGTTAAAATGGCGCATTATACAATATGTATTGTGAAAAATTGGATAAAAAGTCACAATTTTCTGCGATAAATCCTGTGGAGTCATCACTAATCCCCAGCATAAAGTCCCCTCCAGTGTGGCTAGGGGAAGGTGGCCGATACCTGATCCTGACCCTGACCCTGGGGGTGGTATTCTGAGGGGGGATAACATGGGGACATATGGCTGTCGAATGGAAGTGATGGCTCTGACAGAAGAGGCATGGTATTCTTCCCTTTTCTATGGAAGACCCCTTGATATCCGACTTTCTAATGGCATGTTGTCATTTTTCAGAACCCTTTAATTTTAAGAACTTAAAACCTACTTCTGTTACAACATCTCAAACAGAACTTTATTCAGTCTTCACTGGTACATATAGCCTCTAAAACACATTTGACATCTGATGTTTGTGATGATTGTTACATAGAGAAACATTTTTCACTAGGTAACTTGGAGCAACATGAAAGTCCTTTGGACTCCCATTCCCAGAAAGCCTCGAGTACTGGGATGAAGAGAAGGAGCGGGGAGTTAATGCGGAGAAGACGCGCTCCTCGTGAATGGAGATGGTTCCATCCTCAAAGCAATAAGCAGGAGAGGGAGAGAGAGAGATTGCACTGTATTGTATTCGTTATTTATAGAGTGCCCTTTCCACATTTGTATGAACTCAATGCTCTTTGTGGTTGCAACGCCCTCGGTGACCATATTCCATGTGTGGGAGATTCTAAGAGTTAATTTAAAGATGTGTGTGCATTTTGCCAGGTTAGGCTAAGCTCCAGTAAGCAGTCCGGAGGTCAGGCCCATGGGCGAGAGCTGTTGGTGGTTTAGGATAAAGTGCTAGTGCCTGAGATTCGATGTGTGACCAGCTAGACCGAAAGGTTTCATAGGTTGTCGCTGTATACTAATGGCAGACGTGTTGAGGTACGTCAGGGGTTTCAGTGCCGACGGCTATGCAAGCTGCTAGACCGGAATTGCATAGCCATAGCTGCATTTTAAGTGCATGGATGGGTGGCCGTGCCTGTGGCCACAGTCCACAGACGTGGTGCAAGGTGTATATACTTTAAACTCAGATGGAGTTAATCTTCAATGTCGTTTTTCTAGGTCCAACGCAATTGGCTGGTCTTGCCAGTTGTGTTCTCCCTAGATTGAAAGTCTGAAGGGACGGGGGGTGATGTTCGATCGTCTGTGGGGGAGGGTGGTGGTAGGAGTGGCGAAATTTGTCACGGTGTGCTACTGCGAATACCGCTGGCATCCGTGAAGGTTTGGGTGGATAGGTGTGTTGTTGGGTTTGGGACAGTGTTTCTGTGCGCATATCAACAGTATAAAGTGCCAGAAGGTTTCAAGCGTAGGAAGGGAAGAGCCAGGTTTTTACGGCCTTTCTGTAGTCAAGTGATTGTCAATGTTGCAGATATGTTGGGCAAGGAGTTTTAGACAATCAGCGCTTGGACGGAGAAGGAGGATCCAACCAGTATGGTGTAATTTTAATGAGGGACACGTAAGGAACTTATGGTAGCAACAGTAAAGGCAGGCACAAGTGATCACAGTTCAAGGGTGTTTTATAAACTGTATGCATGGGTGAGAAAAAAAGCCTACTCTAAACCTAAAGCTAAGATGGAAGCAAGCTACAACCATCAAATAATAATAAAGTAGACCTAGTAGCGTCTTGTCAAATAAAAAGGGCCTATACTAAAAAACCTATTGCCAATCCTTACCACGAAGTTACAAAAAGAGTGTGGATAATGGTCACCAAAAAAGAAAGAAGTGTTCACAAAATGATAAGTCAGGATGGTATGGCTGGGTCTCCCTTCCCCACGATATAAGCATGGAACAAGGCGGAACTCCTGAGCACGGCACACTCCTGGGCTTCTCCAGCACAAGATTCACAAGTCTATTCAACGATACCAGAACCTTCAAGGGCCAAGTCTCTTTCCTCAAAGTCTCCTGCTTTAAAAGGCCTGCTGGATCAAACAACAAACAAAGTTCCTTCTGTGGTCTTGCACCTTGGGAGATTGCTCTTCACCACTAGGATCTCCTTCTGCCAGGCTCGGATCCACCTTGCAAAGTCGGCCTCCCTCCGTCGGGTTCACTATGGCCTTCTCTACCAGAGTTCATGATTTGCTCATTTTCATCAGAAAGTGTGGGTTCCCTTCTCCTAGCTTTCTTTCGGCATCCATCTGTCGGGTTCACACTTGCCTTAGTCTACAGTTCACAATCTTATCAGAAAGCAGGGTTCCCTTCCCCTAGCTTTCTCCCGGCAAAGGGTCAGAGACTTTCGATTGTACAAGGGATTTGATGTGACCCTTGTAGGACCACTGACATCTCACACCGCCTTTTCCTAGGGCCTTCTGGTACATGCAGTTTCAACACAAAACCAAAGGGGCCAGCTAGAGTCCTTCGAATGAGCACTCCTGTGATGCCTGACCACTCTGCATCTGGCCCTTGTCTGGGCTTTCCCAAAAGTTCACACACACACACACAAGTTCTTTCTTCTCAAGTTCCTTGCGTTCATATAATGTTGGCACTTGCAACCTTGTGTTCAACACAGTTCAGTTTGCTATCAGCTTCCTCTGACTCACTGGCTGTGTTGAACCTGTTGGCTTGTCTTGCTTCTGGAGTTAAGGACGGTACAACGGTAGCCAGTATGCCTCTCTGCCTGTGCTATCAATGCGGGAGGACCCCGTTCACCGTTGACATCTGTTCCTCCACACGCAAGCTGTAACTCCCGGTCTTATGGTTTCCCTTTCGGAGGATTCGCGGGTCTGAGTTGAAAAGGGCAAGGGCAGTTCCCCCTTCGTCGTCCCTCCAGGTCTAGCAGCCTTTCTCCCCTGTTTGAGCTGCCGGTCCGTTATAGCTGTTTCCTCGTGTGTTCGGCCTTGCTCATAGTGTGCTCTCGAGCTCCGCCTGTTATCCCTGTGGGGAAGGTAAAGGGACGTCAGGTGTGCGTGGTTATTGTCAATTGCCTGACTCTGCCTGACCTGTGTATTGGGAAAGGTCAGGTAAACGGATATGGTGTTAGTCCGTTGTCTGTTACGCTGTAAGAAAGTGTTTGTGTCAGAAAAGGTGGGGGTGAGGGGTTATAGCTTTTAAATATCCTACAGGGTAGGATGGGGAAAAGGTGTTCCAAGGAAGGGCGTACTGCGTTTCAACCTTTTTGTGTCCCACTTCAACTCCCCGAAGAACCCTCATCCAGGTGATCCTCCCCCACTGGTCCACCCCCAGGACCTGAATCCAATAGCGATGGCCGTATCCTGGCCACCTGGATGACAGCTCTCCGGGGACTAGTGGATGAGACACCTTTCGGTTTCTCACAGATAACTAGGAGAGATGCTGTGCCAGATGTCAGTGTCCTTGAGGGGTGGTACCTAGCGACTGTCTTGGAGGAATTCTGGGCCGGTGATGTGGATGCACAGTGAGTGATGCACATGGCTTTAAAGGTAGTGCTTCGACCAATAGGGACTCTTAGTGCAGGTTAGTGCAGGGCTAATGTGTTCTCTGTGAGGGAGGTTAATGAGCAGGCAGACTCAGATTCTTTGTGGTTTCCTTAGCTGAAACACTGGAGCGCCTGGATAAAGGCAGTTTGCATAGTCTAAGCGAGAGAGGATGATGGCAGAGAAACGGTGAGGATAGGTGAGGTATGGGAAGATACGCCTGAGGATGTGTTGATGGAAGAAACAGGTTGTGGATACATAGTTGACGTGGTGGGAGAGGGATAAATCTGTGTCCAGTGGGCATCCAAGGTTTTTCACTGAGGTGAGGTGGGGTGGAGGGGGCTAGGGATTTAGGCCAGGGAATAGGTTGTGGAAGGAGCCTTTTTTCCCCGCAGACTAGGATTTCTGTTTTCCCAGGATTGAGGATGAGGTGTTGGTTGTCATCCAGTAGTCAATATCATAGAGGCATGATGACCGATCTGGACTGTTGGAGCCTGGCGATTTTGGGATTGTAAGGATGATCTTGGTGAGTCGTCTGCATATTTATAGCAGTTGAGATTGTGGGAGCGGATGAGTGTGGGGAGTGGGTTCAGATAGATGTTGGAGGGGAGATAGCAATGCTTCTTGTGGGACCCCTTTTGGCACTGGTTGTGAGGTAGAGGTAAATGGGTGGAGGAGCATGTTTTGTGAGCGATTGCAGATGAAAGAGGAGATCCAAGTGAGGGCAGTGTTTTTGATTCCTAAAGAGTATAGCCTATCTAGGAGAATGTTATATTATGTTGTGTTATTTGACATTTATTTAGCGCTCTACATATCATTGGTATGACCTCAAAGCGCTGGTAGGTTGAACACTCTCGGGACCGTAGTCCAGGTCAGTTGAGAGAATAAGGTGTCGCAGGGTGCTTGGGTGCACCAGTTATGTGTTCAGCTGATGTAATTGCCTGATGGAAGCTGCATCCTAGCATTAGGTGTAGTAGTATTGATATCAGTTGAATGTGTGCAGTCTGGCGGGTGGACAAAAGACTGGGTTCTGGCTGCGTTGGGCCAGTAGGACGCTTATGTGTGCAGCTAGGCCGGTTTGTCATGGGATATAGCTGCGTTTTATTAGAATGATGAGGTGTTTATGTGTTAATGTTCGTATATAAGCAGCTAGGCCGAAATTGATTGAGGGGTATAGCTGCACTTTAATTGAGTGATTGTGTAGAGAACAGAGTAAGCATAGTGAAATGGGCGGTGAGAATATGGGTTGAGGTATGATCTAAAACAAAGGCAAGTAAATTACAGAACTATCTCGGGCGGCACTTTCTAGTTGTGAGTCGAGCGAGTGAGAGCAATTCACATTGTGCAGCGCATGCAAGTGAGTCACAGTGCTATCTCAGGGGGTACTTTCAAGATGCGAGTTAAAATAGCTTTCTACATGTGAATCAATCTTGCAAGTACAATGCCTAAGCGTGTAAATAAGTAACAGTATCATCATAGCATGCACCCTCTAGATGTGAGTCAATTGTAACAAGACCAGTTCTAGGAGAGCGGCACAGGCAGCCGACAAGTAAGTTCACAATACTATCACAGTGGGCACTTTCTAGGTTTGGTTCAATGCAATGCTAATAATTTCTAACACTTTTCTAAGTGTGAGTCAATGTAATGCTAATAGTTTCTATGAATTTTGAGTGCGACGAAGACTAGAAAATTCACAGTACTATGACAGATTTTGAGAATCCTGTATGGTGGGGGAGAGGCCAAGGTCTCACAATACACCATGTTTCAGCATACAATAGACAAAGATGTAGGCCACACCTAGACTTGAGTGTCCTGCAAAGTCCTGAAGAGGCCTAGGTTTCATAATATATTACGTTTCACCATATAGCAGACAAAGATGGAGGCTATACCTAGATCAAGAGTCCTGTGTAGCGGGAGAAAGGTCTAGGTTCCACAATAGGTGGGTCTCAACATATAACAGACAGAGACGGAGGTCACACCTAGATTCGAGAGTCTTGCAGAGTGGAAGACAGGCCTATGTATCCTAATACATTAAGTTTCACCTTACAATAGACAAAAGGGGAAGCTATACCTAGATTTGAGAGTCCATGTTTGCTTAACATTTACAATTCTATCTAAGTGTGGCACCTCCCAACACTCACAGCTCTATCCAAGTGTGACATCTGTTAACATTTAAAATCGTGTCTAGATGCAACGCAGGCTAATGTCCACAGTTCTATCTGAGTGTGGCATTTATTTAACAATCACAATTGTATCTAAGTGCAGCATTTGCTAATGCTCACAATTCTATCTAAGTGAGGCATTTTCTAACATTTACAATTCTATCCAAGTGTGGCATCTGCTAACATTCAAAATCCTGTCTAGATGGGACGCGGGATAATGTCCACAGTTCTATCTGAGTGTGGCATTTATTTAACAATCACAATTGTATCTAAGTGCAGAATATTCTAATGCTCACAATTTTATCTAAGTGCAGCATTTGCTAACGTTTCTTTGTTTATTTTATTTCTATAGCGCGCCGAACCCGGAGGTATCTGGGCGCAGTTAACATGTGTTACAGTAGTACAGAGGTACAGTTATACAGGTATTGTTATTGTTATTGTTATTTTGCACTTATATAGCGCCTTATATACCATTGGTATGGTCTGAAGGCGCTGGTAGGTTGAACGCCCTTGGGAACCGAAGTTCGGATCAGTAGAGAGAGTAGGGAGAGTCAAAAGGTGCGTGTGAGCACTGGATATGTGTGCAGCTTGTGCGGTACACGTGTAATAGCTGCTTCTTATCGGTAGGTGTGGTGGTTGAGAGATCAGGAGAATGTGTTCGTTCTGGCAGGATTTATCCGGAACGGATGTGGCTGCGTTAGGCCTGAGGAAAACGCCTGGCTGGGGGTGTGGGACCAGCAGTGTTTACATAGAATGATGTGTAAGTAAGCGGTGGATGTTCGTATGAGAACAGTTATACCGAATGGTGTCATAGTATCTCTGTGTTCTAGTTGAGTGGTGATGTAAGGAGAGAGTAAGCGTGGGGTGTGGTGTGATGGGTTATATGCTCTTTCAGTGTGCGAACTTCTAAGTGCAACTTTCCGCCCTCCGCAGTCATCCGCCCTCCGCAGTCATCCGCCCTCCGCAGTCATCCGCCATCCACACTCATCTTCCAAAGGTGTCCGCCCTCCACAGTCATCCGCCCTCCACAGTCATCCGCCCTCCACAGTCATCCGCCCTCTACAGTCATCCGCCCTCCACAGGCATCCGCCCTCCACAGGCATCAGCCCTCCACACACATCATCCCCAGGCAACCGCTCTCCACAGTCTTCCGCCATCCATACCCATTTTCCAAAGGCATTCGCCCTCCACAGTCGTCCGCCTTCCCCAGTTATCTGCCCTCCACGGTCATCTGCCCTCCACAGTCATCTGCCCTCCACAGTCATCTGCCCTCCACAGTCATCTGCCCTCCACAGTCATCTGCCCTCCACAGTCATCTGCCCTCCACAGTCATCTGCCCTCCACAGTCATCTGCCCTCTGCCCTCCACAGGCATCAGCCTTCCACAGGTATCAGCCCTCCACAGGTATCAGCCCTCCACAGGTATCAGCCCTCCACACACATCATCCCCACACATCATCCCCAGGCTCTCCACAGTCTTCCGCCATCCATACCCATTTTCCAAAGGCATTCGCCCTCCACAGTCGTCCGCCTTCCCCAGTCATCTGTCTTCCACGGTCATCTGCCCTCCACGGTCATCTGCCCTCCACAGTCATCTGCCCTCCACAGTCATCTGCCCTCCACAGTCATCTGCCCTCCACAGTCATCTGCCCTCCACAGTCATCTGCCCTCCACAGTCATCTGCCTTCCACAGTCATCTGCCTTCCACAGTCATCTGCCTTCCACAGTCATCTGCCCTCCACAGTCATCTGCCCTCCACAGTCATCTGCCCTCCACAGTCATCTGCCCTCCACAGTCATCTGCCCTCCACAGTCATCTGCCCTCCACAGTCATCTGCCCTCCACAGTCATCTGCCCTCTGCCCTCCACAGCCCTCTGCCCTCCACAGTCCTCTGCCCTCCACAGTCCTCTGCCCTCCACAGTCATCTGCCCTCCACAGTCATCTGCCCTCCACAGTCATCTGCCTTCCACAGTCATCTGCCCTCCACAGTCATCTGCCCTCTGCCCTCCACATTCATCTGCCCTCCACAGTCATCTGCCCTCTGCCCTCCACAGTCATCTGCCCTCCACAGTCATCTGCCCTCCACAGTCATCTGCCTTCCACAGTCATCTGCCCTCCACAGTCATCTGCCCTCCACAGTCATCTGCCCTCCACAGTCATCTGCCCTCCACAGTCATCTGCCCTCTGCCCTCCACAGTCATCTGCCCTCCACAGTCATCTGCCCTCCACAGTCATCTGCCTTCCACAGTCATCTGCCATCTGCCCTCCACAGTCATCTGCCATCTGCCCTCCACAGTCATCTGCCATCTGCCCTCCACAGTCATCTGCCCTCCACAGTCATCTGCCCTCCACAGTCATCTGCCCTCCACAGTCATCTGCCCTCCACAGTCATCTGCCCTCCACAGTCATCTGCCCTCTGCCCTCCACAGTCATCTGCCCTCCACAGTCATCTGCCCTCCACAGTCATCTGCCTTCCACAGTCATCTGCCATCTGCCCTCCACAGTCATCTGCCATCTGCCCTCCACAGTCATCTGCCATCTGCCCTCCACAGTCATCTGCCCTCCACAGTCGTCTGCCCGCCACAGTCATCTGCCCTCCACAGTCATCTGCCCTCCACAGTCATCTGCCCTCCACAGTCATCTGCCCTCCACAGTCATCTGCCCTCCACAGTCATCTGCCCTCCACAGTCATCTGCCCTCTGCCCTCCACAGTCATCTGCCCTCTGCCCTCCACAGTCATCTGCCCTCCACAGTCATCTGCCCTCCACAGTCATCTGCCCTCCACAGTCATCTGCCCTCCACAGTCATCTGCCCTCCACAGTCATCTGCCCTCCACAGTCATCTGCCCTCCACAGTCATCCGCCCTCCACCGTCATCCGCCCTCCACCGTCATCCGTTTTCCACTGTCATCCGCTCTCAACAGATTATCGCTTTCCGACGGACATCCGCCCTCCACAGTCATCTTCCACAGGCATACACCCTTCACAGGCACACATCCTCCGCAGTCATCCGCGCGGACGACCGTCATCCGCCCTCCACAGTCATCCGCCCTCCACAGTCACCCGCACTCCGTAATCACCCGCACTCCGTAATCACCCGCACTCCGTAATCACCCGCACTCCGTAATCACCCGCACTCCGTAATCACCCGCACTCCGTAATCACCCGCACTCCGTAGTCATCCGCACTCCGTAGTCATCCGCACTCCGTAATCATCCGTACTCCGTAATCATCCGCACTCCGTAATCATCCGCCCTCCACAGTCATCCGCCCTCTACCGTTATCCGCCTTCCACAGTCATCCGCCTTCCATGGCAAATCAGGAACTGTACAGTAATACACTTTGACAAATCGCAAATTACAGTTTAGGGTCATATTTACAGAAGAGAAAGATATTTACAAATAAGTTAGCACTGTGTTAGTAGCACAGGTTAAAAAGCATGAGGTTAGGTAGGCAAAATAATAATGCAAGTGAACAGATATGTGTTAGCTCTTGTCGTCAGGATTAGTTCAATGTAAACCAGGTGATCGCTTTCTTCTTAAAGTTAGAAAAGGACTGAGTTATTTTGAGGTGAGGCGGGAGGGTATTCCAAAGCTTGGCAGCCATAACTGGGAAGCTGCCCCCCCACCCCCTGACTTTTCTAGTTTATACCTTGGGACTACCAGGCTAGAGGAGTTGGCCGATCTAGTGACCCGGGTAGAAGTTCTGATGGTGAATTTATCCATTAGCTAAGGTGGGCAGCCTGATTCAGAGATTTGAATGTAAGGGACAAAGTTTTCAGTTGCATCTTCTCCTTAATTGTCAACCATGTATGTTTTGTGATTTCAGAAATGTGTTCTCTCCTGGGGATGCTAAGGGCCGTCCCTAAGTGCATTGTTTTGCATGTTTTGAAGTTTGTTGAGAACAGAATTATTTGCACCTAGGTATGGACCATTACAATAGTCCAACGTGGACAGGATGAGGGCTCTAGCTAGTTTGAGAGAACGTTCTGTGGAAAGCAGTGGTTTGCAGGCCCTAATCAGTTTGCCCGTATAGGCTGTGGCTGAGGCCGTAGCGTTCACTTGTTTGTGTAAGCTTAAGGTGGAGTCTAGGTAAAAACCTAAAGTTTTTACCTCCTTAGCCACCAGAATATTGTTTCCATCTATATTAAAGGAGGTATATTCTGTGCTGAGTTTGTTCAGGTTGGTTGGTGAGCCTAAGAGCAGCAGTTCAGTTTCATCGCCATTCAGGCATAGGCCGTGGGTGGCAATCCATGCCTGAATGATTAGATGCATTTTATTTACAAGCCTTGTATCTTTAACATAGTTGCCCGTTAGTGGTAGGAGGATCTGGGTGTCATCAGCAGGTATCTCTACATATTTTCCCCACCAAAAATATCGCCGTACATATGGTCGTTTATCTCGCCATAGGCAATATTTTTGGGGGGGATAAATTATGGGAGCAGGGGTTGCGGGGGTGTCCCCCCCACATTTTAAAATACTGCGGGGCTTGCAGGGGTGATCAATAGATGGGGTCTGTTTCCATAAAGTTTCCAATTTCCTTTTTTCCGTACGAAGGGTTTTTAGCTCAGGAGTGAACCAGGAGTTCAAGTGGGCGCTTGGCTTGCCTTTGTGCATTTTGAGAGGGGCTATGTCGTCTAAGGCTTTTGTCATTGTGTCATTATAGAGATCCACTAGCATGTTTGGATCTGAGGAATTATTTGCAGCCTTTAGGTAAAGGGTGACATGTGGCATGATGGCATCCGCAGTGATGTTCCTTTTATTCCTTGTGGGGCATGGTGGTGCTATTGGGTTTGCTTTCTTTTTTGGCGTATTAGCTGTGAGCATAAAAAAATAGAAGGTAATGATCTGTCCACGGTAGTGGTTCGATGGAAGTAATTACAATGTCGCAATTTAGAACAGCTATCCAGTCTAGGGTCCTCCCTTTCTCATGGGTAGGTTGTGTAATTTTTTGGTTAAAGCCGTGTTCTGTTAAGGTATTGGCTATTGTAGAAGCTTGGTGAACCTAGGTTAAAGTCACCTAATACTAGTAGTTGGGAGGATGTTTTAGTCTAATCCGAGAGTAGTATTGTCAAGTCTTCCTCAAAGGAGGCAATGGGTGCTGGAGGTCTATAGATAGGTGGATTGTTAAAGTATGTGTTCTTGAGACTGGTAGTTTGGCAGTGAGCACTTCACAGGAAGAGAGCGTAAGTGTCTTGCTTAATCTTAAGTCTAGGTTAGTCCTGGATATGATGGCAATGCCCCCGCCTCTAGATTCTGACCTATCCACTCTTATAATAGAGTAATTATCTGGTACGGTGAGCAAGAGTGAGGGGCCAGCTGCCGCATGCAGCCATGATTCAGTAATGCATGGGTGTTGCTAGGTCTGGAAAAGATCCAGGGCTACACTAATGTCTTGATTGTCGGGACTCAGGGCTAGCTAGCCTTTTGGTTGTAGACCCTGAGATTCTATCTGGGGCTACAACCAAAAGACCCGGGGCTATAGCCCCATAAGCCCCCCCTAGCAACGCCTCTGCAGTAATGGCCGGGAAGTCAAGGTTTTCAGAAGTGATAAGGTTGGCGATGTCTGTCGCATGAGCTATCAAGGATCTAACATTTATTTCTAGCATTTATCGTTCACAATGCTATCTAAGTGTGGCATTTGCCAACAATCAATCAGAGCACAAAAGGAATGGGGAAAGAGGAAGATGTTTAAAATGGGAAAGCAATTCAAAACGGCCTCAATGGAGCAGGCAATGGGCAGAAAGGGACAAACACTCACCTACGGCATTGGATGTAGAATGCACTCGTAGATGATTCAAATGAGGCTAGGCCCCCAAAACGAAGGTACTGCAAGGCAGAAGACCAATCAGGGGAGGAGGGAGGGCTGGGGGGCAGGCGGGTTCATTGCACAAAAGGAAGAGGGAGACAGGGAGCTGTGGGCAGGGCACGGGTCGCAAGGGGTCAATTTAAAATGGGAAAGAGATTTAAACGGCCTCAAAGGAGCAGGGAATGGGCAGAAAGGGACAAACACTCACCTACGGCATCAGATGTAGAATGGTGTGGTCGATGGTATCAAAGGCAGTAGAGAGGTCAAGGAGAAGGAGTACAGCGCAAACTTCTGCATCCACTGTTCTTTTTAACTCGTCCCAGATGGACAATAGGGAGTGGGGGTTTGGACGGGGGCGGGCTGTGGGTGGGTAATAGGAGGGGGCATTATTTCTAATTTAGAGATGATGGTCGAGTGTTTGTCGGTAGACATTGTGGAAATAGGCATCACATAGGGATTGGGAGTTGGGTGGAGGGGGATAGAGCAGCCCAAAGAATTTAATTCAGAAACGTTTCTATGCAGTTCTGGTACAATGTTCATTCACTGCCTGTTTCTGCCGCAAAAAATACATTGAAAAATATGGGGTTGGGGGGTAAAGGGATATAAGGGATAGTGGGGTGTGGAACTAGGTTGTAAATATCTGGGAAGGGATGTTTGGGGGTAACCCCCCAAAACAATAACTACACGTTTTTGCTACAAAAAAAAATAATAAAAAATAATAATAATAAAAAAAATGCAACCAAAAAAACAGGCGCTGGAATGACATAGAACTGCAGTTCCTTGGTCAGGTTGGGAGAGTACGTTTCTGTTCCCATAGAATGATTTCCAATCTGTATGCCCTTGTTAGTCTTGCTAGGGTGGGATTGTTCTGAGCAGTTAGGTTGGTTCTCCAGGTCAGTTCCAGACAGTGCTTGAGGGTTTTTAGCGATTTGGGGTTGCAGAGTACCACCTAGGTGTGGGGCCTGATCTCGTAGAGGGCCATTTTGTTGGGGTGGGGGCGCGAGGGCACTCGAGAACCAGAGGTCGAAGAGTTTGATTGTGGTTGGGGGGAGGGCTTAAGGTGGGAGAGTGCTCGGGGTGAGGCGAGGAGAAAGTTGGCTAGATCCGGGATGATAACGACTTTGATCCAGAGTGGAGTGAGAGGTGTGGAAGTTGTGGTGGTCGGGCGTCGCCTTGGGCTTAGAAAGAACTCCAGTGATAATGGGGAGCCCCAAATAAAACAAATGAGATTTTGGTTGTTTTGCATAATTGGGAGTATTTTGGGAACATAACAATGACCAAAGAGCTTTATATCCGTCGTACATGTCCATAAGAGTTGCATGATAAATCACTAAATACCTAATGCGCACTGCGTTTAGTACACATTTTTATTTTTATAAACACAACTCACCCTAACAATAAAGCTTTTGCAAATACCACACTTTAAAAAAACATTGGTGTCCCAATGGCCACCAGAGAAGTACATTGAGCTACCAATGTGGCAACATGGCTTGCACCCTGAGGTCCTTTTATATGTACCTAAAGACAAGCTGGTGGCAGCAGTAACATTTTTACCTTTTTTGCATTATTTTTGGTGTGTACATTTGCGTTTACCGCATATTTGTTTGTTTGTTTATTTATTTATATAGCGCTCTTGACCCGGGGGTATATATGCGCTTTGAACATCAGGTTACAGGTAAAAGACAATAGTACAGTATTGATAGGGCATAGATAATAGTATTCAAACAGTATACATAAAATTGGACATTCGGAGTGCATACATATGTGGTAGGACAGTTATTTGTTGGTTAACCAGGAAATGACCTTGGTTCTGAAGGGTTGGAAAGTAGGTGTGGATTTAATATCCATTGGGATGGAATTCCAGAGTTGTGATGCCAAGGTTGGGAAGCTGGATCCTCCAGCTCTTTTGAGGGAGTATTTGGGAACTGTTAGTTGTAATGAGTTGGACGATCTGGTGGTTCTAGTGTTCTGTCTTAGTGTAAATTTGTTCGAGAGGTAGGGTGGGGCAAGATGATTGAGGGCTTTGTAAGTAAGGCATATGGTTTTCAAATCAATTTTCTGTTGGATGGACAACCATTTGCAGGCAGTTCTAGTGGCGGAGATGTGTTCCCTTCTAGGAATATTGAGGGCGGCACGGAGTGCGTTATTTTGTAAAACTTGCAATTTATTGATTACTGTTTTGTTGGCACCTACATAGAGGCTATTACAGTAATCCAGTTTAGATTGAATGAGTGCTCTGGCTAGGATGAGACAGTTGCTAGGGGAGATCAGTGGTCTGCAGGCCCTGATAAGTTTACCGGTGTAGGCAGTGGCTGAGGCGGTCATGTTGATTTGTTTAGCTAGGTTGATGTTCGTGTCTAGGTAGAAACCGAGGGTTTTTACGCTCTTGGCAATGGGTATGGTATTACCGTCAATAGTGAAGCTAGTGTAGCCGGGACAGAGTTTACTGATAGTGTTCGGTGAGCCGACAAGAAGCAATTCAGTCTTGTCATCATTCAGGCATAGGCCATGTGTGGCCATCCATGCCTGAATGATGGAAAAGACTTCATTGATCCATTTGGCGTCCTTGTTGTAGTTGCCTGATAAGGTGAGGAGTATCTGGGTGTCATCTGCGTAGTTAGTATAGGTGACACCCAGATTGTCCAGCTTGTCGAATAAGGGCTTAGTGAAAATATTGTAAAGGGTAGGTGAGACACAGGATCCTTGTGGGACACCGCAGGTGATGGGGATGGGGTCAGCCGCTGCTGGGGGGGAGAAGACCCGCATGGTTCTGTTGTCCAGGAAAGATTGGATCCATGTGACTGCAGAGTGGGAGAAGTGTGCTGCCAGAGATAAATGGTTGCACAGGATTTTATGGTCGACCAGGTCAAAGGCAGCGGAGAGGTCAAGGAGTAGAAGGATGGCAGCCTTGTTTTTGTCTTTGAGTTCGTCTATCTGGCATTTGAGATCAACAAGGGCCGTTTCTGTCCCGTGTTGAGGTCGAAAGCCAGATTGGCGAGTTCCTAGTAGGTGATTGGCCTCAAGGTAGTCCTGGATTTGTAAATAAGCCACTCTATCCAAGATTTTTAGTAGGAATGGGACGGTGGTAATGGGTCTGTAATTCGTGGGGATGTCAGGGTTGAGAGTAGTTTTTTTTAGTAGCGGTAGGACCCAGGACTGTTTCAGATTGCTGGGGACCATGTTGTTGGCGAAGGACAGGTTTATTAATTTGGTGATAAATGGGGAGAGATCCCTAGCTGCATCTTTTATGATCTGTGCGGGGCAGCTGTCCCCCTTGCAATTCGATGGTTTAAGGGATGCTATAATTTTCTGAACCTCCAATATGGATACCTTTTTGAAGGTGAAGCCTGAATTAGTGGCAGTAGGTGGAGGGGGCGTGGGGAAGGAGGTGGGATCGAGAGTGAGTTGTTGTCGTTTGTTGTTGATTTTAGTTTGGAGCCCTGAGATTTTGTTAGCTAGGGCATTCTGGATCCCTGTGCACCAGGGTTTATCCTTAGTGCAAGAGTCAGTGGGGGTAATGGGGTTTTCTAATTCCTTTAGTATGTTAAAGAGCTCCTTAGTACTGGAGCTTGCCTGGGAGATCCTAGTGTTGAGAGATTCTTTCTTGGCCCGTATAATCTCATTTTTGTAGAGGGTGGAGATGTTGGTGAGATTGGTTCTGTTATTTATAGAAGGCACTAATTTCCAGAGTGCTTCAAGTTTTTTTTTTGTTGACGCAGGGTTTTGAGCTCCGGGGTGAACCATGTGTTCAGGTGCGCTTTGGGTATTCCTTTGCGCAGTTTCAGTGGGGCAATGATGTCAATGGCTTTGGCCATGGACTCATTGTAGGCGTTGACCAGTTGGTTCAAGTCCGTTGTGGCGGGTAGTGCGTTTAAAGTAGGGATCACCAGAGGTATTAGGGCTTCCGCTGTGATATTGCTCTTTTTCCTAGTAGGGCAGGCAGGTGCCATGATAGGCCTTTTATGTGCTGAGTTGCTGGTAAGAATGTCAAACTGGAGGAGGTGGTGGTCAGTCCAGATAAGTTGTGTGGGATCTTTCGTAGTAATGTTGCAGTTAAGGGTAGTTATCCAGTCAAGGATTCTGCCTTTCGAGTGGGTAGGTTTGGAGCAAAGTTGTTGGAGGCCATGCTCCTCTAATGCCATGGCCAGGGCAGTGGCTGGGGTGTCTAGGGGGTCGTTAAACCCAAGGTTAAAGTCTCCGAGTATAATCAATTGTGCTGATGGTTTGGAACTTTCAGCAACTAGTGAAGTGATGTCTTCCTCAAATGAGCCAGGAGGGCCCGGGGGTCGGTAAATTAAGTGCAGCGTAATAGTACTTTTAGGGGAAGTTTGAAATTTGACTGTAATGTGTTCACAGGATTTGAGTGGGGGAGCAGAGGATAGTCTGATGTCAAGCGTGGACTTAAAGATGAAAGCTACGCCGCCACCTCGAGCGTTCGGTCTATCTGCTCTAAGGATGGTGTAGTTATCAGGTATGGCTAGGGTAAGAGATGGACCTGCAGCATCGTGCAGCCATGTTTCGGTTACCGCAAGGAAGTCCAGGTTGTTTGTTAGAATAATGTCAGCGACTTCTGAGGCATGGGCGATTAATGATCTGACATTTAGGAGAGCTCCTTTGAGACTGGGATGGATGGTGTTGATGGGTGTTACAGTGTGAGGGTTGATCTTATTGAGTGATTTGGTAGGGCCTTTGCTAGGTCTGTGGTGGGTTCTGGCGCCAAGTCTAGAATTCCGATCGGAGGGGATGAGGGTAGTGTTACGGGAGTTGGTTGGGTTAGCTAATGTAGAGGTATTGTAGTCAATGGTAGGGCAAGATGCTCTCGTGTTGATGGGGTTCTGCTTATAGACAGCTAGGTGTGTGTTAGCTGCGACATGCGGAACGTGTGCATGTCTATGGGTGGGAAGGGCGGACTTGGTATCCGGGGGGAAGGCTGGTGTGGTGGGCAGGAATGGTGTAGGGCAGGTGATCGGGTGGTGTCTTGGGCAGGCGGGTCTGACTAAACCATTATTATAGGCTAGGTAACTGTTGCCAGTGCAGGGTATGTTACTTTGCATGACACAGAAAGGGAACATGATCGCAGTCAGGCAGAGTAGCATGCTGGGGCTAAGGTAATATACAGGGGAGTGGCGTGAAGGGGGCATAGGCGTTATAGGTAGGGCACAACACAATGCGAATGAGGTCAGGGCGACCATAGGGCACAACACAATGCAAGTATGGTCTAAGCGACCATAGGGCACAACACAATGCAAGTGGGGTCTAGGCGACCATGGGGCACAACACAATGCAGGTGGGGTCTAGGCGACCAAGGGGCACATCACAATGCAAGTGGGGTCTGGGCGACCATAGGGCACAACACAATGCAAGTGGGGTCTGGGCGACCATAGGGCACAACACAATGCAAGTGGGGTCTGGGCGACCATAGGGCACAACACAATGCAAGTGGGGTCTAGGCGACCATAGGGCACAACACAATGCAAGTGGGGTCTGGGCGACCATAGGGCACAACACAATGCAAGTGGGGTCTGGGCGACCATAGGGCACAACACAATGCAAGTGGGGTCTGGGCGACCATAGGGCACAACACAATGCAAGAGGGGTCTAGGCGACCATAGGGCACAACACAGTTGCGGTGGTACGTTAGCGACCATAGGGCACGGCCAAATGGCAGTCATGAGGCATGGAGCACTAAGGGCTAAGGATGCCTGTACTATTAAAGAGGTGGCAGCAGTAATGCATAGAGGCGGCGGCGTTGGAAGCATGAGCATATGTAGCAAACAGTTAAAGAAACCGAGTTCAAATGTTTATGGGTGCGGAGTAGCAGAGGGCATACCAGAAAGCACAATAGTATAGACTGAGGGTATTCCCACTACTCACAAAAGAATAATGGTCCGCGGCCCCTGGCTCCTGATGCTCCAAACAGGCTCTCAACAGGCCTTAGAGTGGCCTTGGAGCTGGCCGCCGGCGTGATCCGCCTGCCGGCGGTTACCGCTGATGAAAATGAGGCTCAGCCTCGGTTTCAGCCCGCGCTGCGCCCGGCATGGGCGAGTCAGGCGCCGTGTGGGGACAGGGTCAGGCAGGCCCTGTCCTGTTCCCCGCTGTCGCGTGGTTCCTCTGCTGGGCTGGGGGTGCTGGGGGGGCTCCTGCCCTCGCCCCACGATGAGGAAGAGTGGAGTGAGGGGGTAACAGGCTCTCAACAGGCCTTAGAGTGGCCTTGGAGCTGGCCGCCGGCGTGATCCGCCTGCCGGCGGTTACCGCTGATGAAAATGAGGCTCAGCCTCGGTTTCAGCCCGCGCTGCGCCCGGCATGGGCGAGTCAGGCGCCGTGTGGGGACAGGGTCAGGCAGGCCCTGTCCTGTTCCCCGCTGTCGCGTGGTTCCTCTGCTGGGCTGGGGGTGCTGGGGGGGCTCCTGCCCTCGCCCCACGATGAGGAAGAGTGGAGTATGGCTACTAAATGTGGCTAGTGCCCTAAAACGGCCTTGCCACAAGATTTTCGCGTGTTCTTTGGCCATATTTTAGTTTGGACTTCTTGCTGCCCTCTCTGAGCGGTCAGAAATGAGAGGCGGACACAAAGTGGTAGTGTTTTCAACATCAGAAGTGCCTTGAAGTGCAGTTTGCAGTATATGCAGCAGACTCTTGGATCATTGTTTTGCTGCTGTGATTAATTCCAGGAAGTATTCCCGGGCTTAATTATTCCTTCCTTTACGAAGCCCCGCCCCCTGATACCGGAACTCCTACTAAAGAGGTTGTGCGCACGCATTTGCGCACGCGCGCATTTGGAAGTGCTTTGAAGTGCAGTATTTGCAGCAGACTCTTGGATCGTTTCGCCGCTGTGATTAATTCCAGGTCCATCAGGATTCTTTCACAACTTATATGGACTTTGTTGAGTATTCACTCAAACTACGGTGGACTCATTTGTTTGTCTACATCGTCTTCCTGGAAGTATTCCCGGGCTTAATTATTCCTTCCTTTAGGAAGCCCCGTCCCCTGATATCGGAACTCCTACTAAAAAGGTTCTGGGCGCACAATTGTGCACGTGTATTTGGAAGTGCCTTGAAGTGCAGTTCGCACTGCTAGTGGCAATTGTCTGTCCCTCTTTCCCCCTTCCTGCAGGTAAATCTGTAATACCGTTGGGTCTATTACCCTTGTAGTAGGGCGAGAACGGGACATAGAATGTATAACTGCTTCCTTAATCCCCACAGTACAGGGCCTGAATTATTTGATTGGTAAATCTAGTTAATATTGTCAATATTCATAAAAGCTCTACTCTTTTATTATCTCCTATGCTGTGATGAGTTTCGAAACTCTGCTGTTTTACGAGTGTTTGCGCATGAATGTTAGATCTTCTCATTTCTAATTCGCCTAGAAACTGCATACAACGGTGACACTGCGGCTTGATACCTTCAAATAGTAGTTGCTACTTATTTTATATCAGACCAGGCACTGCATATGCCACAGCTGTGTTTTGTGTCTCCTCTCCACGCACTGTGTTCTGCCTCACATGCACCTTTGGTTGAATATGTTCCAGGCTGATGCACCCGCTGATTGTGTAGATGTTTCACGTGATCTGGTTGTTACGGGTGATACTTGTGTTGGTATTGAGGTATCTAAACCCCTGTGGCGCTGCCGTCAAACATGTACCCCTAAAATTATTACCAGAGCAACTACGGCTTCTAAAGTGAGAAAAATGACATCTTTCTTTCCCAAATTGAATGTGTTAAGTAAAATAGATTAAGAGATTGCGGTTCAAGAGATTGTTACCAGACAATCTCTCGTTGTGGTGTCTGGGTTCTAAACTAATCGATAATGTGATATCTGTTACTGTTAATTCCGACTTTGCTGAAGGGTCAGATTTGGTGCATGTGGTACCTGTAGCCCTGGCTCCTGAATCAATATATGACACTCGGGAGTACAAGTTGGCTGTCATCGATCCCAGCCTACTGTATGTGACAATGTTGTGAAATCTGCTGTTGAAAGAGTGCAAACTGTGGTGATCCCTGATAAAGGAATCACCACAATTATGATCCAAAATTCAATTAATGATGTGAACGCAAGCCTCACTGACTTCCATGAGGAAATAGATCTCCCAATTGATGTACCGGAAGTCGAATACATGGGTGATGTGAGGGAGCCAACTTCTACTCCTTGTCCTTCGTTCATTGACCCTCAAACCTTCTTCGACGTGAGTGCTTATCGTGAAAATGGGGTTGATAAACTTGCTGACGCCACGATGTATGATAAGGATGCTTAAATGGCCCCTGCTGATAGCCCCATGGAAACAAGTGATAATGGGCTAGTCGTTGCCAATAATGCAGCAATTCTCAATTCCTGCATCCACCTCATCTCTCAGTATAGATGAAGCTTTTTCATCCCTGATTGGTTGTGTAAAGAAAACAATCAATAAACAAAGATGTTATGAAAGCCCTTACAAGCGCTGCAACAAATCGTATATTAAGCGAAATAACTACGACCCGAGGATCAAGGCAGCTAAAAAACAATCACGGGCCAACATTGCAGCCTTTTTATTTCCCTCCCTGGGTATTTATAAATTGGTTGGTTAACGGTGGACAGTGCCCAAAAACGTTTACCAGCTGGTCTCAGTCATACTATATCGAAAGCGACAAGCCTCTAAGGTCAATGGCCCTGGCCCTGAAACAAAGACAAGCCACGCAATAAATAGGCACTATCCAGGACAAGGAGGGAGACCGACTGGTGGGGGATGCCCAGATTAATGCACGATTTGCAGAATTTTACAAAGAATTTTATACATGGCTTCAGACGCTTGCACAACCCAAGATATAGAACTATTCCTTGACTCCATACAGATCCCAAAAATCCACCCCGAACACAAAGCCGCCCTAGAGGCCCGAATCACGGTGGCAGAAATATTAAAAGCTATAGCCGCATTGTCTGTGGGGAAAGCAGCGGGACCAGACAGGATCACCATCGACCACTATAAGGGGAAGAAATTGTACCCCGGTTAGAGGAGGTATTCAATGAGGCAATCGTCCGAGGCTGCCTCCCCCAATCTATGCTCACGGCAAACATAATAGTCTTTCACAAGAGGGGGAGGAACCTAGAAATGTGCAGCTCCTATAGGCCCATATCTCTTATAAATGCTGCCGCCAAAATCTTAGCGAAGAGCCTGGCTAAACGCATAGAAAACAGCCTTCAAAGCATTAACAAACAGGCTTCATATGAAACATACACTCAAGCGACAACATCAGAAGACTACTGCACATGGTAGCAGGTGATAGAGACCCCGGAAGACCTAGTACTGGCAGTTGACACGGAAAAGGCTTTCGACAAGGTGCAGTGGGAGTTCATATTCAGAGTCTTACCATGATACGGCTTTCCTCCCCACCTTGTCCAACTGATTAAACTGCTATATTCGGGCCCTACCACCGCTGTTGTAACCAATGGCATCATCTCCCATGCTTTTGAACTACAATCAGGCACGCGTCAAGGGTGCCCGCTGTTGCCCCTACTTGCGCCCTATCTATAGAGCCAATAGCGATCAAGCTCCGAACGGACTGGGGATGGGCAAGCATCGTACAGAGGGGGAGGAACATTGTGTGTCCCTCTACACGGACGACATGCTGCTTTACATTAGCAATGGTCCCACATCTCTTCCACACCACCGATTGCTACTACTCGAGATAGGCCCGATGGCGGGATACAAAATCAACTGGAGCAAATCCGAGGTCATGTCTTTACACCCAGATATCACGGGGGTGGGGGTGGGGCAGAGGGGTAGCTCCATTCGTTCTGCAATCGCACCATATTAAATATCTTGGCATTAACATAAGCGCCTCATTTGGTAACATCAGGGACCTAAACTATCCACAGAAAAAAATGGACATACGTCAGGATCTCAAAAGATGGGATACCATAAACCTTTCCTTGACCAGGCGGATAAACGCCCTGAAAACAAATTTGTTCCCCACAATAATGTACATCGCAATGATGATCGCAGTCACCCCGACACCCAAGTCCATGAAAGATCTAGACAAAGCAATCGCCAAGTTTATCTGAAAAGGGAAGAAGATGAGAATCCGCCTATCAGTCCTACAGGCCACCAACGCAAGCGGTGGACTGGCGGCCCCATCCCTTAAGGCATACTAACAAGCGGTGCAAGTGTGCTGGATAAAACGCTGGCTGGACGGATCAGACGATTCCAGCTGAAGAGCAATGGAGGTAGAGCTGATGAAACCACTTAACCCAATCGAAATCATGGCAATTCCTTCAAACAAGCTTCAACCACTCAAAGAAAAACCCCATAATAGGACCCACAATTGCCCAATGGCACAAACTCAGGACAGCGCAAGGGGTCCAAACCAAGCACGCACCACCATGGTACAGCATGCGAGTGGTGTTAACCTACGGGCTAGCGCACAGAACACATCATAAGCAGGATCATGAATGGGCCAATTTAAGAGTAATGGACATATGCGAGGAAAGGGGGGGGGGACTACAAATGTTCCAAGACACACGCATGAAACTCGGCCTGAGCATAGGCGATTGGCTCACATACCACACAATATGCACCATGATATGCTGCCATATTGCACAACCCCCACATCCACCAGCCCCAGCTCCGTGCGTGGTTGAGATGGAGCGACACCTCGAATCCTACCCACACCTCCGCACATTCTATCAAATGTAGTTCCATCCCAGGTTATCAAATAACCTGGGATGGAACTACAAACCAGCGCACATCTGGTCTGAGGACCTTGGGGTCCAGATCGAGACATCGGACATCCTGGAATACTACACCGCCATTCCACTAATCTCCATTAACCTCAGAAATAGAGAGATCCAATATTAAATACTGCAACGACTATATCTCACCCCTTCAACACGACACCGGAGGGGGAATTCCCAAACAAACTAATGCTGGAGAGAATGCAGTGCCAATGGGACATATACTGTGGCATTGCCCTGTGATCTCCGCATACTGGAAAGAAGTGCATAGGCAGATAGGCAGCATCAATGGGGCCACCGTCACATTCACACCTGAGGTGATGCAGCTAGGAGCTGAGGCTGACGACTGGCATGATGGGCAAACCCGAAAATTCATAGGATTATTATTATTTACGTCTAGGAAACGCCTCATCACTCAATGGAAGGCAAAGACCCCTCCTCCCTACTCGGCCGAGCGAGCCGCACTCCTTTCGAAAACCTGCAGATGTCTCTTTCAAGCAACCGCTTAAGAATGATAAAATGTCTCTTTCAAATATCGATTCCTTAAGGTTAGCAAAAAGTGTCATTTTCACACAACTATTCTTCAAGGATGACAAAGGTGTTCCTTTCAAAAACCCACTTCTTAAGGATGGCTCAAGTGTCCTTTTCAAGCTCTTGCTTCCTTAAGGATGTCAACATCAGTTTCTTTAGATAACAAAAGTCGTTTTTTAACGTGATGCTTTCCAAACAACCCTTTCTTACAAAAGAAAACTCTTGGTATACTCCCCTGCCAGGAAGCTTCTTTTAGACCAATAAACTCTTTTTAGAAAGGCTCCTGGTATACTCTCCTGTTAGAAAACCTCTATGCCCTTGGTATGGATCACCTGGTATACTCCCCTGCCTGTAATCCCTTTCTAAAGTCTATAGATCCCGAGTAATACTCTCCTGCCAGGTATCATCTCCCCAACTGCTTCTTGTCTGATGCACCTTTTCACCAGGACTACTACTTTTATGTTCCCAATGTCTTTTAGTAGATCACAGTTGCATTCTTTCACTTTATACAACTTCTTGGTTTAAGGTACACGTGTCCCAACTTTCCTCACATTGACTTCTCATATATGGAGACTTGTTCAAGTTTAGACCTTTTTACTTTTTCAATTATATTCATTTGCTTTGGTAATACTTGTTCCAACTTTCCCCATATTGATACCTCGTATATGGATATTTATTCAAGTTCTGTCTTTCTCTTCCTTCATTAATATCCATTAACCTATGGCAACACTTGCTCCAACCTTGACATTTCACATAGGATGACTTGGGTAAATGTCTTTGTTCTCCGCTTGTTCGGGAATTCAAAATGAGTCTTTAAAGCTTCACTTACTGGTCGGAATGCCTTTGGGCCCCCAACTTCCCTGGGGGGACTCACCGGTATCTGGCACTGCCTCCGACCAGCATCACGCTGCTGTGAAGCATTCACCGCGGGATGGCGTCTTTCATGATGCAGACCTCCTTTCAGTTCTTCCCTGGAGTCTGCGCTCATCTGCCGGTAAGCCTGCTGTCTTAATGCCCAACCATGTTGCAGGTAGGGTGCTCGCTGCTGCCCGTTTACTTGAAGTCTGCTGTCACTGCCTGCAGCTTCCCTGTGGCCCAGCACCTCGTCGGCGAGCAATGCCTGCACACACCAACTTGGGAACGCCTGTTCCCTGCAGCAGGACCTGTTCTCGCGCCTTTGCCCTCTCCTGTGGCTTCGCTTCCTTCTGCCTCCCGTTTGGCTTCTCTCTGCTCGGTGAACGCAGAAATCATTTTTAAATGTGATGTGTTTTCAGCCTCGGTATAACAACTATCGCGTGCATTAAGTTTAGTGCTACTTCTATTCTACATGGACTCCTTTCTCCTCTACTTTGTCCCAGTATCATAGGTTCTATGGGAGTTGGCGTCCATAGAACCTATACGACTTTTGAGGTCATTTGGGTTTGGAAGCCCATGGCTGAAATATTCAGGGGAGAAAAGACCAAAAGTTTTCGGAAAAATTACTTTCAGTCTTTTCCCCCTCAAACATTTCCGCCACGGGCTTCTAACCCCAATCCGGATTCATCACACCTCTCAGGTCAGGAATGTCCCTGCCATGCACTTGCCTGGAAAATATGTAGCTTTCGCATTCTAGTGAGCCTTTGCGTGTGTGTGACCCAGGAAGGGTGCTGGGAGTGTCTAGTGCCAGTTCACATGCTTGATGCCAGAAAGTTTGCTTGTGGGGCGGATGTGAAACCAGTATATCACAAAATACCAAATCCAGCGATGGGTTAGGAATACCTCATGTGCAAAGACACATACATGCTAGAGAGATATATAACCTTGATTGACGACCCCTTGAAACGTCCTTTGTATACCAAAATGCGCCTTGGCAACTTACCTCTTGCAGTTGCCAGGGCTAAGTGGGACAATGGATTGTATCCACTTTGTCCTTTCTGTTTGACAGTGGAACAAACTTTACATTTTCTTTTTAGCTGTCATTTTTGTATGGTTTCATTAGGAAAAGAAATTTGAAACCATGTATCAATTGGGGAGTGAGATTGATGTTGATTGCTGAACACCTATATAAACAGGCAAAATGTATAAATGTTATATTTGCTTTTTCAACTTATCCGATATGTGCCTAGAAGAAAAGAGGTTCTTTTTTGAGAACAGTGCAATAATTTACTATGGTAATAGGGCAGATAGTAAGGCTGCTTTACAAATGTTGCACTTTTTTTTTGATTGAGATTGCGCTTTTGTCCATTTGTGTGCATCGTGATTATTGTGGTTAGCATTTGTATGAGGGAGTGAAGGGGACATATTTGAGGGCTTTTAAAAAAAATCCTTTTAGATTGTTCAATTTTATTTTGTCTTATTTTTTTTAAACTGCTGAATTTCCAGTGTGTTCCACATTTGGAAGTTTTTCTTCCCTTCCCTTTTATTTTTTTCACCGCACTGCCCTTGCTGACCTACAGGATTTATTTGCAGTGTTGATCGTCCGTCCAGGGGGGCGCGCCGAAGGTAAGCCCATCCGGTACCGGTATGGGCCGAGGGAAATTAACTCCTGTCAAAGTAATCTGGACAATTCCCCACAGGAACTGAGGCCTGAATGTGGGGATTATGAAAGTAATGATACGATTTTTCACTCTGAGGCGGAATTACTTGCTCTGGCTCCCGAGTCTACCTCCCTGCCGAGCAATGTAATACAACACTTATTTAAACCGGCTTCTACTATGGAAAAGAGGCACAAGTCTTATGACATGGGGAGGTGTACAGCCTTTTGCATGTCCTTTAAAACAAAAAAAAATGCCCGCTCTCCGGTGGCGCGCCGTGATGAGGTTTTGGTTTGTTAACTGAGCATCAACCTGACATTTTAGTGCTGACAAACTTGGTTTGCAGATTCTTCCAATCCTGATAATGTAGAGCTTCTGCCTTTTACTTATGCGATGCTGTGGCTCGACCGGCCTAATTCTGTTTCAGGCGGCGGTCTCAGCCTAATTCATTTAGCATCTTTGGAGTGTACTACCATTCCCCTAACTCATGCTTTGCCATGGTATTGCATCTATTGTTAGTGTATAGGCCACCGTCATAACTTATTAATGACATCATTGATGGTTCTTCTCAATTTGTAGCAGATTTGGCGCCTTCACATATTAATTTGATTCAGTTAGATGACTGTAATATTTGTCTAATGATGCGACGGATGCTATTATCACCAGAATGTCTGATTGTCACCTTTATGTGCACAATCATCTCCTGACTCATAATAGATGCAATACACTGTTTTCTTCAGATAACATACTTACGGCCACTTTTAATCAATTGCATACCTGTCGGACCATTTTCTTTGTCCTTTTCTTGTTTTCCTTCCAGTTGGAAATGAAATCCATCAAAGAGTCAGCATTAGCCAATGTCATTGGGCTAAGGTGCCTCCTGCCCTTTTAAAAAAATCTTTAAAACTTAGCACACAAACAGTTTCTAAGGAAAATCAGGCAGATCCCTGTACTGCCCTTATGAAAGCTATGACTTTCACAGCTGACAGCTTGGCTCCTTTTAAGTAGGGTTTGTGCCGCTATCATCTTCTCCCTAGTTCTTCCCTGAGCTTAGATCTCTTAAGCAGATATGCTGTGGGCAGAACGTAAATGGTATATACTCTACGAGCTAGAGGCCAGAGACGTATAAACAGCTCTCACTTCAGTATAAATTGGCTATTAAATAAGCTAAATTGCTGAGAAAATCATCAAAATTAGGAATCCGATCGCGTCGACTGGTCTGGCCATTTCAGATTCTATTTCCTGGGAAGCACCTATTGGGGGTGAGTCTGCTGCTCTCTGTATGTTTCAGCCTGTTACTAATGAGATTGTGCATGCTGCAATCTGTAAGCTCAGATCAGCATCTTCATCTGACCCGATTCCGCTGCATCTTATCCAATCTTTTTCTATGGATATGATAGCACTTTTTACATCCGCCCTTCATTATTCTTTTGTGTACGGTGTGATTCCTCCTTCTTTGAAGCATGCAATGGTCACTCCACTTTTGAAGAAGCCTCATCTAGACCCTTTGTCCCTCGCAATCTATAAGCCAATTCCTCTTTTACCTGTAATCATGAAAAGTATTGAAAGTTATTGAAAATCCCTAACTTTCAAGGTTTCTCGAAGAGAAAGGTTTGTTGCATCCTTGCCAATCTAGTTTTAGGCCTTTAATGGGGACAGAATCCGTAGTGATATCGGTTCTTGATGATCTAGAGCTGCTTCAGGACAGCAGCGAGGTCGGAGCATTAATTGTCCTGGACATCACCCGCAGCGTTAGATACAATTGATCGTATTTTCCTCCTGCGTCGTCTGGAACAAGTGGGGATGTCAGGCAAGGTTTTCCTCTTTTTTTGACAGACAGCATGTACACAGTGTCTTTGTTTCCCTTTCAGGCAGCTGCAACTTTGTGCAGTGTTCCACAGGGATCGGCCTCATCGGGGTCAGCCTCATCTCCTCTGCTTTTATTTGGCTAATCGCATTGCCTCCTTCGTCATACATTTTTATACATATGACGATACAAAATATTTAGGCTAAACTCTCATATCTGACCCCCCCCTTCAAATTAAAAGCTTGTCCGTCCGAGATAGGCAGCTGGATGCAAAATAATTGGTTTAGACTCAATGGTGAGAAAACAGAGATCTTGGTGGTGTGATCTCCGGACATCCATTCCTTATGGCATTCTGATTCCTGTCCTGATTCTTTGGGACCCTATCCAGCTCCTAGTCCATCTGTGAAGAGTTTGGGGTTTAAGCTTTTGCCCGCAGTGTCCAGCGAAGCGCAGATTGCATCAGTCTGCAGCTATACATTCAGGGTTTTCCGTAGTCACTGCTATTGTCATGGGCTCTTTGGACTACTGCGACGGTATTTATCTTGGGCAGCCAGACTTTTTAGTTTAACAGTCGTAAAGAACATGCGTTCATAGGCTCAAACAGAGCCACCAAGAAGGTAAAAACCAGATTAAGATCCCAATCTGGGACGACAAAGGGGGGTTGGCGGAAACTATTTGAAAAGCCCTTCAGGAATTGGTCATTACCGGAATAGTAAAGAAGAACAAGTTACTTACCAACTGGTAATGTTCTTTCGACTGGATGTTCCTCCAACGTATTCCACATCTTTAACGTATTCCACATCTTTGACATGTAATGTCCACAGCTGTGCACTTCGGAAACTTTTTCAGCAGAGGGCGCCCTGCGTCGATGGCGTCGGGTCTATGTCCCTCGAAGGCCTCCGTCGATGGCGACGTCACAGGATGTTATAAATAGGACGCACAGCGCCAGTAGCCTCAGTTTAAGTTTTTTCCCTCAGAACGTGAGGCACCAGTCTCATGCCTGCTTGACTGCACATAGCCTTGCGGAAACGTAAGCTGCAATCGCATAGGAAATTCTCCAGAGGGGCAGGCTGGGAGGGCGATGTGGAATACGTTGGAGGAACATCCAGTCGAAAGAACGTTACCAGTTGGTAAGTAACTTGTTCTTCGAATGGATTGTGTCCTCCAATGTATTCCACATCTTTGACAGACTCCCAAAGTAGTACCAGTAAATGAAGGCGGGAAAAGAATTTAGAGTACCCAATCAGATTGCGGAATAAAGAACCACCTTCCCAAAGGCCATATCCTGACCATGGATCGTATCCAGGGAGTAATGTTTAATAAAGGTATGGAGTGAAGCCCATGTAGCGGCATCACAAATATTCCTAATAGGAACACCCCGCTGGAGAGCGGTGGAAGTAGCCACTCCCCTAGTGGAATGAGCTTGCAGCCCTTCAGGAGGGTCCTTAACCGCCAATCGGTAACACTCTGTAATGGTGAGGATAATCCACCTGGACAAGGTCTGTTTGGTAACAGTCTGGCCCAATTGGTGTCCAGCATATCCTACAAAGAGTTGATTGTCCACTCTGACCCAAGACATCCTAGAAATGTAAAAGCTCAGAGCTCTCCTAGGATCCAACCGATGGAGTCGCTCCTCTTCCTTACCAGGATGAGGAGGAGGGTAGAAAGATGAAAGAACCACCTTCTGACTCAAATGAAATTCAGATACTATCTTAGGTAGAAAGGAGGAACGTACCCGCAGTACAACCCTGTACTTGAGAAACACAGTAAAGGGTGGCTTAGAGGATAGTGCCTGCAATTCACTCAATCTGCGAGCGGAAGTAACCGCAACCGTGGAACACATTCTTGAAGGACAGTAATCTCAAAGGACAAGAGTGCAAAGGTTCAAATGGAGCACCCATGAGAAATTTCAAAACCAAATTTAAATCCCAAACCGGCACCTGGAAAGGGGAGGCCGGGAACACATTAGGCAGTCCTTTAAGAAATTAAGAAATCAAAGGAATCTTAAAGTAAGAACATTCTTCAGATGAGCGCTTAAAGATAGACAGAGCTGCCAGGTAACCCTTAATGGTACCCACTTGAAGGCCCCTGTGGGCCAAAGAAAGTAAAAAAGACAAAACCATAGGAATGGAGCATTGAAAAGGATCAACATTGTGATCTCTGCACCAGTCGCAGAACTTACACCAACGGTACAGGGATTTTGTTGCAGGCCGCCTGGCCGAAAGCAACACCTCCATCACGTCATCCGGGAGGTCACAATCCTTATACCTCAACCTTTCAGAAGCCAAGTGTGAAGGTTGAGGGATCTGACCTCTGTATGGAGAACCTGACCCCCCTCCCGTGAGAGCAGATCGCCTCGGTAGGGAAGACAACGTGGAGGGCAGATGGACAAGTCGAGAAGGTCCGGGTACCATGTCCTCCTGGCCCATGCCGGAGCAATGAGGATCATCCGGGAACCGAACCTCCGTAACCTCCGCAGCACTTGAGGGATGACGGGTACTGGAGGAAACGCGTACAGCAGTGGGCATGACCAATCCACCACGAACGTGTCTCCTAAGGCTCCTCTTGGAGGAAATTCCCGCTAGCAGAACCTTTTGCGCATCCGGTTGACACTGGAGGCAAAGAGATCCACTTGAGGGGTCCCCCAAAGGGGGAAGATCTCCAGGAGAATCTCCTGAGCCAACTCCCACTCATGAGAGATGGAGCTCTGCCTGCTCAGAGCGTCCGCAGTCTCGTTTTCGTCTCCGGCCAGATGAACTGCCAAGATCGAAATTCCCTGCTGGATGGCCCAGAACCAGAGTTGCATTGCCTCCCTGCACAGAGGAAGTGACCATGCCCCCCCTTTTTGTTGAGGTAGTGCATGGCCACTGTGTTGTCCGTCAGAATTAGGGCATTCTTTCCTCGCACAGTCAGCAGAAAAGCCTTCAGGGCAAGCCTGATGGGCCTCAGCTCGAACAGATTGATATGGAGTCTGGACTCGGACCGAGACCAACGACCGCTGACTGCCAACTCGTCGGCATGAGCTGCCCATCCTGTGAGGGACGCATCCATCACGATCGTCACCTCTGGCCAGGGCAGCCAAAACGGAGCCCCCCCCTCATCAGATTGCCTTTGACGGCCCACCACAGAAGGTCCTGGGCGACCGAGGGCGGCACGGCTTGAGAGCCCATTGCAAAGATCTCATCCGTAACCTGGCCTCTGGCACCAGAAGAATGCAGGATGCCATGAGGCCGAGCAACCTCAAGAACTCGAACGCTGGGAGACTCTGGGCATGTTGAAACTTGTACATCATCTGCTGAATGTGGTGAGCCCTCACCTAGGTAAGAAAACACTGCCCCAGGGACGTGTCGAGCACTGCTCCGATGTACTGGAGCAGCTGAGTTGTCGTCAAGTGAGACTTCTTTAAGTTGATGGAGAAGCCCAACTTGTGAAGGGAGTGGCAGGTGACTGACAGTGATCCAGGACTGGCTTGGGAGAGCGCGCTCTGATCAACCAATCGTCCAGGTAGGGGTAGACGTGAATCCCCCCCTTTCCTGAGATACCCTACCACCACCACCATGAGCTTGGTGAAAACCCTCGGGGCGGCGGTCAATCCGAATGGCAGGACCCGAAACAAAGTGCGAGTCACCAACCGCGAACCTAAGGTACTTCTTGTGCTTGGGATGGATCAGCACATGAAAATAAGCGTCCTTGAGGTCGAGAGACACCACCAGTTCTGAAGTTGAAGGGCCTGGAGGACTTGAGAAAGAGTAACCATCTTGAACTTGTCCTTCTTGAGGAGCTTGTTCAAACCGCGCAAGTCCATGATGGGTCTCAATCCTCCGTCTTTCTTCAAATTAAAAAAATAAGGGGCATACCATCCCTTGTTCCTCTCCGCTACAGGCACCAGTTCTATAGCGCCTTTCTCCAGCAGGGATTGAATTTCCTGCGCAAGGAGTGGATCCGGACTCTTCAAAGAGAGGTTCCCTGGTGGATTGTCGTGAGGCCTCTGTCGGAAAGGAAGACAGTAGCCGTGGGCTATGATCTCCAGAACCCACACATCTGAAGTAATGGCACGCCATTCTACAAGATGCTGCACCAGCGTTCCCCCAACCAGAGAAGCATGGGCCTCATGACTGAGCTGAAGCGGCTGCGGCAGTGCCTGAGGGCAAAGAGGCAACTACTTGCGCGGCCTTGGCATCTCGAGCACCTTGTTTTCCACCTCTGGCACTCCTACGGTTGCCCCTTTGACTAGCAGCTCCTCTCGATTTACTAAAGGACGAGTAATATCGAAAGGAACCTCCCCTCCATTGCTGTCCGCTAGGACGAAAAGGCGGAGGTTGGCGGACTGCAGCGCCCAACGACTTCGCTGCAGCTTTGGAGGTCTGCAACCTCTCAAGACTCTCGTCAGCCTTGCTGCCAAAAAGATGTTCACCATCAAAGGGCATGTTGAGGAGGCGGGCCTGCACATCAGGAGCAAAACCCGACTTCCGCAACCACGCAAACCTGCGTATTACGGTGCTCGCCACCATGGACTGGCTGACGCAATCAACTATGTCCAGACCCGACTGAACGGATTCACACATGGCATCCTTGCCATCCTGCACGATAGCAAGGAAACCATGCCGTTCCTCCCCTTCGGGAATATGATCAGCCCCTAGGGAAATACAGTTCCATAGAGTGTGCGTGAAACGAGACAAGGCACTAACGGAGTTGGCAGCCTGAAGCGCCATACCCCCAGAAGAAAATACCTTCTTCGCCCAGCCGTCAAAATGTTTGTCGTCCCCATCAGGAGGGATGGTAGGGTACGATGCCTGCTTTGCGGGGGCCGTAGCCGCCTGCCCCACCATACTTACCGGAGTGGGGTGCGTGGTCAAGTAGCAGGGGTCGCCACTGGCTGGGCAATATTTCTTCGGCAAGGACTTGCTCACTGCCGGGAGACTCTCCGGAGAAGTCCAAGCCGCAGCCACCCTTCTCTGTAAGGCCATATGGAATGGCAGCACCGGGTCAGTTGGTGGACCATGGTCCAGGATATCAGTCAGGTCATCCTGCTGAAAATCCCCAGGGGGGGGCAGACCACCCCAGGTAATCCATGACCCTCGACATCAGATGCCGATAAGAGGGGTCGGCATGCGTGCCAGGCTCCGGCTTACCAAATTCCACCTCTGGAGAGGTGTCGAGCCCACTGGCGTCATGCAATGACTGGCGCAGGTCCTCAAGCTGGCTATGACCAGAAACAATGTCATCAGGGACCTCTGCAGGAATCCACCTTCCTCACACCCCTCATCCACCTCAGAAATATAATCCAGAGGCTGGAAAGAGGGAACCGAAAAAGGAACAAAGACATGTTTTGCCTTAGCCAGAGCCTTTCTAGGGGGTTCCCCCGTACCACGAGGCATCCCCGACAAAACCGCCTCGAAAGGCGTCGATGGAATCGGCGTCGAGCGCGGCGCTGATAACTTCGATAGCGTCGACACAGGACTCGAGAGCGGAGCCCAGAGCGTGTCTCTCGACAGTCTGGCCGCCAATGACGTCGACGTGGCGGGGCTTCGAGAGAGTCCGTCGACGACCTCTGCGCCGCCGGCGTCGATGTCTTCCTCGAAGACTTCACAGGTTCACACGGTCTCGATGGCGTCAAGCACCAGGACCTGGAACGGGCATGTCTAGAGCGACCATCCTTGTCCAACCGGGACCTCGAAGGTGCCCGGTGGTCGCGACGACTGCTCGAGCTCGAAGGCGGACGAGCGGTGTCTCTAGCACGGCCACGACCGGCGTCCTCAGACGGCGCGGACGGACCGGAGCCCTGCGATTGAAAAATCGCCAACATCTCCTTTCAGAAGGAATGCCATTCCTCAGGAGTGGAATGCTTGTTGGGACAAGCAAACTGACGACGATGCGGAGAGTTGCCCCTCGAATCATCGGTCGAAAGACCATTGAAACGCGACTTCCGGGGCTTGGCCACATTACCGACCGACAGCTTCTTCTTACGCTCCCGCAAAGCCTTCGATGTGAGCGATTGGCAGTCGACACAGTCGTCCGTATCATGGTCCTCCCCGAGGCACCAGATGCAAGCGTCGTACGTATCCGTCAGCGACATCTTGGACCCGCACACCTGACACTTCTTAAACCCGGACCGCGGGGTGGAAGAAGCCGAACACATCATGCTGATAGCAATGAAGAAACAGGTTCGAAGAACCGAAAGAATAGGATTCAGTAGAATCGAGGCGCACAGAGATCTGCGAAGCGAACACGTTCGCAGAAAAAACGGAACTGAGGCTACGGGCGTCGTGCGTCCTACTTATAACATCCGGTGACGTCGGCCTGACGGAGGCCCTCGAGGACGTTTCTACATTTCACGCATGTACTGGGTCAAAGTGGACGATCAGCACTTTATTGGTTACGCTGGAAGACGTTTGGGACAAGCGGTGACTAAGCAGACTTTGTCTGGATGGAGTATCATGGCAATTTCTGAATGTTACCGCCTGGCGGGTAACGAACCTCATGTAGGCTTACGGGCCCATTCGACTATGGGTATGGCTGCCTCTACCCCCCTGCAGAGGGGTGTTCCTATTCGTAACATCTGTGATGCAGCCACTTGGGCTTCGGTCCATACTTTTGTACGTCACTACTCCCTAGATTCTATCCATGGGCAGGATCTGGCCTTTGGCAAGGCGGTCCTTTACTCTGCAATTTGATTGGGCATTCTAAATTTGTATATTCTAAATTCTTTTCTCACCTCCTTACGTTGGTACTGCTTTGGGAATCTGTTATAGATATGGAATACGTAGGAGGATCCAATCCCCTCGCAGAACAAGTTACTCTCTTACCTGGTAACATTCTTTCGATGGGATGGTCCGACGACATATTCCATATCGCTCCCTCCCTGCCTTCCCCGCTACAGAATTTCTTATGCGATTGCAGCTTACGTTTCCGCAAGGCTTTCTGTGGTCCTACTGGCAGAAGATTGGTGCCACACGTTCTGGGGAAAAAACTACAACTGAGGCTACGGAGTTGTGCGTCCTACTTATAACATCCCGTGACGTCAGCTCGACGGAGGCCCTCGAGGACAGCGTATCGACATCATCGACGCAGGACGCAGATGCCAAAAGATTTTCCGAAGCAGCACAGATGTGGTGATTACTGTCATAGAAATGGAATACGTCGGAGGACCCAATCCCCTCAAAAGTAAGCATCCTGTAGGTCCAGCAACACCAACCAATCCTGAAATTGAATGGCCTGGAGGACTCGAGAAAGAATAACCATCTTGAACTTGTCGTTCCTGAGAAGTTTTTTCAACCAACGCAAGTCCATGATGGGTCTCAATCCCCCGTCTTTCATTGGGATCAAAAAATAAGGGGAATAACAACCCTTGTTCCTCTACGCTACAGGCACCAGTTCTATAGCGCATTTCTCCAGCAGGGTTAAGATTTCCTGCGCAAGGAGCTGTTAGGGAGAATTCTCTTATATGGCTAATTTCCCAAACCTAGTGAGTCCCCCAGCAGCTTTGCTGGATTTTTGGAGTTGGTTTTTTTCTCCTGCCAAGTGTAAGACTCTTTTCCTCCCACTCTTAGGCATGCTTTGAGATGTTCTTTGACTTTGTATGCGTTTATGGGATATGGGGTCTTTTACTCCATAGAGTATCATCTCTTTGTGTATGTGTATGTGTATTACACAGCACCCTCAGTGCAGTAACACAGGGGTGTCATAGTGACCCCCAAACATAGACTCCATACCCTGGGACTGACTACTGTCTCCCAGGGCATGTAAAGTCACCATTGTCTTTATTAGTCCAAATTTGTGAACCGAACCAGTACAAACCATCATATTGTGGAAGTACTGGAAGGGGTTAACTAGATTACCCCTGGGTCTGTTTTCAAGGGGGCACTGTCCAGTCCCCCCATTGTCGAGTTTCTGGCTGGTGGCAGTGGTCATCACTTGAAATATTCCACCGGAATATTTCCTATGGGATTTTCCCATTCATTTTAAACGCACCACTTTTTGGTGCAATGTTAAAGATACCGCCGGTTTATTTATTTAATATTAATTCACCGGTTGGGTCTTTTCGCCAGAACTCGGTTTTAAAATTGCGTTTGTGTTCGCCTCTGAAACTCTAACCCAAGTCGAGCCCTTTGTTCCACTATTTTGGCAGGCTTCTCCACAGAAGCCCTCCAAATGGTGCCACTCTGTCTGGGGTCCACAGGATGTGTGGGAGGGGGAATAGGCACCCTGGACTGCGTTGCCTCGGCAACTCAAGTCACACTCTAGTCTGATTGGCCCAGTGGTGAGCGCCCGGCTCACCACTTAGCATGTTTGAGTGACAGCCAGGCTGTTGAATGGGTTTTTTTCTGCATAAAATCAGGGCTTTGGTGACTGGAACTTCAGAAGTCGCCACAGGACCTAAAGAATCCGAAGAGGGGAGAAGCTGAGCCATCTGCAACGACACCACCGGTAGAGCCCTGCTGCAACGACCTCACCACTTTCCTGACAAGAGAAGATCTTCTGCTGGACGAGTCTTCTTCCTCTGAGCTGGTGGGTGTCATGATCTCTGCTTCCAAAAGATCAGGACTTGCCCGACTCCCTTGGAAGCAGACCCATAACCCCGGTTCCGAGTGCCAGCCAGTCCCAATTGGGACCTTTTGGACCCTGTCCTGGCGCCAGTGGCACCAGGCTCAGAAAGATGCCCAGTCCCAGCGCTGGAAGCGCCGGGCTCATAATGCTTGGGTGGACTTACCTGCAGCAGACCATGCTGCTTACTTACCTGCCAGTTGAACCCCTGATCCTCTTCTGTTTGGGACTACTTTTCCTGTTGGGTGGGGCAGGAGCCACTCCCTAGGTTCAGAACACTGGAACTCTTCTGGAAAGCAGGAACTCTTTTCTTACCTAGGCGTGGCTGTGGAAGGAGACACCTAAGCACTACAGGAGGCTATTTAAACCACACCCGATGGATGAATCTTGCTTTGCGTTATTCTGCATTCTCTGCAGCAGAACGCTCATCGTGTCTTCTGCTTCTGATCCTGGGCCTAAGGGAACAAAGGCTTACCATCCTGGAATCCAGTCTTCAGCAGCACCTGTAAAGACAAAGAAAGAACAGGTTAGCACTACGGTCTTCAGTGGCAGCGCATCTCTTACTTGGTCCATCGGCTGTCACCAACGCCTCGCGCTGCATTCCGGCATCGAAAGACAAAGGCTTACCTACTCTTCGCATGCTCCGGAGGTCTTCGCACTGCATTCCGGCATCTGAAAGACAAAAGCTTACCAGCTCTTCGCACGCTCCGGAGGCCTTCGGCGCTGCATCCCGCATCTGAAAGACAAAAGAAGGTGCGTTTAAAGACATTGGGCAACTTTATTACTCACGTGCCATTACTCCTTCCCACGCCGAATCCAGTGGGTATTCCAGCACCCTTCAGCTTCTCTAAAGCTCCGAACTTGTACCTGCAAGATAAAAGGGACAGTAAGTGCGCATCGTGAAGCAGGCTACAAGCGCTTACTTACGTGCTTCCAGGCGCTTCTATTCCTCACGCGGGTTCGATCCTCAACTCTCATCAGCACGCCATCCGCCATCGCCAGAACCCTGCAAAACAAGAGATATCATTACAAAAGACTTTTAAGACATTTGAAGTGCCCAGAACTTACCGTTCGTGCAGTTAACGACGGACAGCAGTCCTCTGAGGTCAAGAGGCCTGCACCCTTATCCAGTGAAGAAACTGGTTACGGCACCCTGCCCCGAGGCAGATGGAGAGCTCGGCGTTCACTTACCTAAGGTGAGGGTGTAAACCTTTGGGGTTCTACAGGAGAAGAGAAAGAGGAGAGAGGCACCCAATAACCCCAGTTCATTAATCCCATATTTTCTATCTGCAGACATCTTATTCTTCGAGTCAGACATACAGTGCACAGAGGTCCAGCCCAAAGAGCCAACCGTGTGTTACACATCACCTTTGAAGATACGGCATTCACCCAGTCAAGACCGGCGCCTCTGCGGGAATCAGGTGAGCGTTACAGTGGGACCAACCAGTTTGCCCTTTCGCCTTCCAGAGATGTCTCTTGGTCGAATCACCCGTGCCAGGCACCCCGGCGGCCGGATAGCCAAGCTTCACCACTTTGACAGCGAATAAAAGGAACGCACCTTTTAACCGAGAACTCCGCGGCTGGTTTCATCCCTGTGCAGCGCAAGGACTCCACGTTTCCTCCTCGACGAGATCCTCTCTTCCCCTGGTCGAAACCACGGACTTCAACCACTGCCAGGAACAACTGCCTCCGCTGGAGCTTCCTCACTATTTAAGGTACTGTGTTCCACCTGGCCTCCCTTTCAACGGATTGCTAAAGGTGACCCTTAAATTCTTGGCTTTCCAACTGGGTTGGCTCCAGACCTTCTAACTTTACCTTCCTACATCATACCTACCTCTTTTGAACATTCTGCAAAGACTTCTAGTGCATTTGTGACTGTGTGATCTAGGGCACATTTTGCCTTTCTCCATTTAAAGTGGGCCTGGCCTATGAACTTTGGCTCTACCTTTGACTCTGTCTTCTCCAACTTGCTATGGTCTTCTAAAAGTGTTGGTAACTGTTTTATTCCTATGCTCTGCCTTTTTCTCTCCCTCTAACTGAATTATTGGAGTGCCATCTAGGTTACGCAGTCACCTCTGTTTTGCAACTAAGTGGTGTTTTAGCTTGTTGAATAATCCTTAAAGGGAGGTGTGTATACTTGTGTTGATTGTGCTTGAACTTGCTTTGCTATATAGTGCTAGTGTATTTTCTTAAAGTGTGTGTTAAATAAATAATTATATACTTTTGCTACCAAAGCTCTGGTCAGTGTTTGTGGCCCTATTGTGTATGCTCTGTATGCTGCCCTACTCATCTTGAGAGAAGTCTGACTGTTCAGCCACAGCTACCAGGTAAATCTGGGTGGTACAGACTGCTACCAATTGGGTTTACTGCTACTCCTGTAGTCTTAATCTTTTTGCAGTGTTCCCTAAGGGAACTGCACAGGATTCTGCCTAACAGGAGCGGATCTGGAAGATTCAAAGAGAGTTTCCCCGGTGGACTGTCGTGAGGCCGCTGAAGAAAGGGAAGGCAGTAGCCATGGGCTATGGTATCCAGAACCCACGCATCTGAAGTAATGGCTCGCCATTCTTCGAGATGCTGAAACAGTCTGCCCCCAACCGGCGAACCATAGGACATGGCCTCATGACTGTTTGGAAGCGGCTGCAGCAGTGCCTGAAGGTAACAAGGCAGCTGTCTGAGCGGCTTTGGCACCACGATTTCCCCAACCACCACGGATACTTTTTCGCTGGCCCCTTTGACTGGCAGCCCCTCTCGTTCTACCAAAGGAGTAGTAGTAACGAAAAGAACCTCCCCTCAATTCCTGTCCCCTAGGACGAAAAGGCAGAGGTTGACGCACAGCTGCGCTTAAAGATTTAGCTGCAGCTTTCGAGGTCTGCAACCTCTCAAGGCTCGCGTCAGCCTTGCTGCCAAACAAATGTGTGCCATCAAAGGGCATGTTGAGTAGACTGGACTGCACATCCGGAGCAAAACCCGACTTCCGCAACCACGCAAATCTGCGTATGACAGTGCCCGCAGCCATGGATCAGCTAACACTGTTGTACGTATCCAAACCCGACTGAAGGGATTCGCACATGGTATCCTTGCTGTCTTGCATGAGAGCAAGGACCCCATCACTTTCTTCCCCATCGGGAATATGCTCAGCCGCTAAAGAAACAATTCCACAGAGTGTGTGAGAACCTTGCCAAGGCACAAGTGGAGTTGGCGGATTTCAAGGTCATGCTCCCAGCAGAAAATACCTTCCGAGCCCAACCGTCGAAGCGCTTGTCGTCCCTATCAGGAAGGATGGTAGGGTACGCCACCGGCCTCAAGGTGGCCGTAGCCGCCTGAACCACCAAATTCTCGGGAGTGGGGTGAGTGGATAAATAGCTGGGGTTGCTAATGGAAGGGCAGTACTGTGAGATGAAACAGCAACACTGGGTCAGAAGATGGACCTTGATCTAAGATGTCCGTTGGATCATCCTGTACAAAGTCTTCAGGAGAACTGGACCATCCCAGATACTCCCAAGACTCTAGCCATGAGCCTCCTGTATGAAGACTTAGCATGAGCCTCAGACTCAGGCCTACCAAATTCCACTTCCGGAGAAATGTCCAACCCATTGGCGTCATGAAGGGTTTGCCTCAACTCCTCCAATTGACTGTCTCCAGGAGCCACATCAAGTTCACCAGGGTCCTCAAAATCAGACCTTTCTTCCTCTTCATAAATGTCATCCAGAGGGAGTTGAAACCCTGGCCTGGGGACAGAAGAGGCCCTGGAGTCCAAGACTGGCCTCACATCCACAAGATCCGGGTACTCCACAGGCAAATTACGGGCAAAAATACCCGAAGGTTTCGAGGGCGCGGAAGGCTTTGACGTCGAGAGCGTCAACAACCTCGACGTCGTGATCGCTGAAGGCTTAGGCTTCGACACTGGTGCTGACGGCGCCGTGGGCTGATAAGATGGCAAAGCGTTGACGTCTGAGTCGGACGGACAAGGCGCCGGCCTAGTCGACGGCGGCTTTGAGCCCTTAGCAGGTTGCAGCAGTCTTGCTGGAGACGAGGACCGAGACCTGGAGGCACGTCTCTGGTGACTTTCCTGAACCATGTCCGAACGGGATCTCAGAGGTTCCCGGTGCAAGTCGCGTCGCATACCCAAGCCGAAGGTGTGCGAGCCGCGGTACGAGACCGTTCCTTGCCGGCTTCGGTAGAAGGTGCGACCAGAACCGTGCCCTGTGATTGGAATATCGCCAACATCTGCTCCTTAAAGGCAGTCCATTCCTCCGGAATCGAGGACTTTGTCGGCATGCCACTTTCCTCGAGGCACCATGCTCCAAGGAGGATGGGGAAGGTGACCAGTGACGGCGCTTCCTAGAGTGCCAGGATGAGGAGGAAGAATGGAGGGAACCACTCCAGGACCGAGATCCCTGGGCCACCTCCCGATGTGGAGAGACGCCCCTCGAGTCGTCAGTGGAAACTCCCTTGGACGATTTAGATTTTCAGGACTTACTAGGCTTAGAGCCCCTACCTACCTGGAGCTTCACCTTACACTCCTGCAAGGCCTTGGCAGTCAGCGACTGGCATTTCGAACAGTCGCCGGTGTGGTGCGACTCGGCCAGGCACCACAAACAAATGCGATGCGGGTCGGTGATCGTCATTTTTTCGACTTGCAGTCCCGGCAAGTCTTGAAGCCAGACTGCGGAGTCGGATGGGTCGAAGAAAGAGACATCTTAACGATGAACACACGAGGCGCGCTAAGTTTCACAAAGCAACACGTTCGCTGAAAAAACAGAACTGAGGCTACGGGTGCCGTGCATCCTATTTATAACATCCAGTGACGTTGCCCTTGACAAGGCCTTCGAAGGTCATCGACCCGACATCATCAACGCAGGCTGCCCTCTGCTGAAAAAGTTTTCGAAGTGCACAGCTGTGGACATTACATGTCAAAGATATGGAATACGTTAAAGATGTGGAATACGTTGGACGACACAATCCATTTGAAGGTACCTTGGTCTGGGGACCTCTTGAACACAGACAGGGTCGCCAAATACCCTTTGACTGTGTTAACCTGAAGGCCTGACGAGGTCAGTGACAGAAGGAACTCCATCACTCTGGTGGTGGGGAAAGAGATGGGGTCAATCTTGGGGTCCCTGCACCACGCCTCAAATCTTCTCCACCTGCACGCATACAGAGATCTTGTAGAAGGTCTGCGTGCAGCCAGCAACACCTCAAGTACCTCCTCAGAGGTCCCAGTCATCATACATCATCCATTTTAAGAGCCACACTTGTAGGTTGAGGGAATCCAATGTCAGGTGGAGCACTCAACCCTCTGACTGGGTGAAGTGATCCGGGAGGCAACCGGTGAGGCAGACAGATGGTCAGATCCAAGAGATTGGAGTGCCACTTCCTCCTCGCCCAATCTGCGGCGATCAAGATCATGATAGCTCTAAATCTCTTCAACCTTCGGACAACCCATGGAATGACGGGAATCGGGGGGAAGGCGTAGTGGAGAGGGAAGGTCCAATCCACCAGAAATGCATTCCCCAGTGTGCCGTTCACACTTCCTGTTGGACTCTGTGGCAAACAAATCCACTGTTGGGGTACCCCAGAGAGCGAAGACCACCTTTAGGACTTCCTGGCACACTTCCCACTCATATGAGACTGTGCTCTGCCTGCACAGAGCATCCACCAAGGTGTTCTCCGTTCTCGCCAGATGAACTGCTGAGACTGAGATTTGGTTCTCCCGTAACCAGAAACACAGCTGTATTGCCTCTGTGCAGAGGGGCGGGAGTGCACACCACCCTGCTTGTTGAGGTAGTGCATGGCTACTGTGTTGTCTGCCAGGACGAGGGCATGCTTCGCTCAGAGAAGGGGCAAAGGCCCTCAGGGCTACCCTGATTGCCCGCAACTCCAGCCTGTTGATGTGCCACCTGGCTTCTGATGTAGACCAGAGGCTGCTCAACTGCATTTCCTCGCACCTAGCGCCCCAACCCTTCTGAGACGCATCTGTGACCACTCGGGCCTGAGGCCAAGGAGACCAGAAGGGTTGCCCCGCCATGAGATTGCTGCGCGTGTTCCACCATCTGAGTTTGAGGACTACCCGGCTGGACACAGAGGTGATCCGGGAGTGCTCCCAGATACTGAAACCACTGGTCCCTCAGTAGCCACTGAGGGGATCTCATGCGCAGCCTGGCCTCTGGCACTAGAAAAATACAGGAGGTCATGAGACCCAAAAGCAGGAGGAAAGAAGCCGCTAGAAGGGTGGCGTGGTTCTGAAACAAATGCACCATCTGGGCTATATTGCTGACTCGCTCTTCGGGGAGGAAAAGCCTTCCCTACACAAATGTCTAGGACTGCTCCAATGAACTAAAGCCGCTGAACTGGTGTAAAATGGGACTTCTTCAAGTTGAAGGAGAAGCCCAGCGTGTGCAGCAGTAGGCAGGTGTCTTCCAGATGAGGCAAAACTTGCCCTGCTGACTTACCCCGGACCAGCCATTAATCCAGGTACGGGAATAAATGGACCCTGTATCTCCTGAGGTGAGCCACGACTACCGCCCTGAGCTAATGAAGACTCTTGGAGCAGAGGTCAATCCAAAGGGCAGCACATTGAATTGAAGGTGCTTGTCCCTTATAAGGAACCTTCGGAACGTCCTGTGCTTTTGGTGTATTGGCACATGGAAATAAGCAGCCTGCAGGTCTATCATCACAAGCCAGTCCTGAAGTTTGAGAGCGTGTGGAATTTCTCTCACTGTCACCATCCTGAATTTGTCTTTCCTCAGAAACATGTTCAGGACCCTGAGGTCCAGAATGAACAGAGACTGTCTCTCTTCTTGGGTACCAGGAAATAACGGGAAAACCAGCCCGATCCTTTCTGTTCGGGAGGTACCTCTTCCGCTGCACCCTTTGACAACATGGCTCTGGGCACTTCCTGGAGCTCCTGTTCCAGTTGGATTGGAGAATGTGGGGGTCTGCCCGCTGTCTCTTTATAAAGGGCAAACAATAACCCCACTGAATCAACTGCAGGGCCCAGGCGTCAGAGGTTATCTACTGCCATTGGGGCCAATGCCCTGCCAACTGTCAACCAAACGGTGCCTCGTGGGAGAGGAAATCAAAGTGGCTGAGAGGGCATGGGCATCCCAGCCGCTGTTGCTGCTTGTTGGCCTCTAGAGGCCCCTCTTCCCTTTGCGGGGGATGAAAAGCGCCTCTGCCCTTGCCTGGCCTGCGGGATCTGTGCCTTTCTACCACAGGGTACCTAACACCTACAGCCCCTGTCTCTGGAGGCAAAGCTGAAGAAAGGCTTGGCTGACTGCGCCGCTAGGTACAGTGATTTAGCAGCCAACTTTGATTCTTTAACCTTTTCCAAGGATTTCTACGCTTTATGAAAAGCATGTTCCCTCAAAGGGCATGTCCAGCAACCTGTTCTGAACATTCGGGGAGAAGGCAGAAGTTTTCAGATAGGCCTCCCGCCTCATTACCGCTGCTGAACACATTGCACGGCCAACGCAGTCCGCCATGTCCAGGCCTGTCTGTAATGACTGCTTGGCCCCCTCCTTCCCATTGTCCACCAGCTGCAAAACTCTGTCCTGCATGGCACCCTCACTGGCGTATTCAGCATGATGTTCCACAGCTTGGGTATTTCGCAAATCCACAGGCTATGTCTGTGGCCTTGAGAGCCATGCTGCCCAGAGGTGAACACCTTTCTGGCCAATGCGTCTGATTTCTTTCCCTGTCTGTCCGTAGGCAGATTGGAAGTGGATGCCACTGGTTTGGTGGAAATCGTGGCAGCCTGTATAACCAACCCTTCCGGGGAAGGGTGTGTGGCGAGGAAAGAAGCGTCTACTCTTGCCGGTCTATACTTCCCTGTAAAATTGGCGTTTAAAGGGGGAATAGTGCAATGGTGCTGCAATGAGGAGGATAAAGGGTCCGCAATGGCTGGGTTAAATGGCATGTTATGCTCAACTGTGGGACCCTCATCCAAAATATGTGAGCTCATACTCTGGAAGAGATGTGGCAGATGCCTTCAATCCAAGATTGTCAACAACCCTGTCAACCAGAGCCCTGAACTTGACATTAGCATGAATATAGGGCTAGTTTTGTTGCAGCTCAAGATCTGGAGAAGTATCCAGGCCACTAGCGTCCTGTAAACCTTGAGCCAAGGCTATTAAAATGAGCCTGGTCGTCGAAATAATCGATGCTGCTAGCTTCCGTGTAAACGGGGTCGACTTGCTCATAGGGGTCATCAATGGCGGAAATGGATTGCATCGAATCAAAGAATCCCGATCTCAATAACGGCACAAATGAACAATCGCTGACTGTCGGTGCTGAGGGCTGGACCACCGACGGAGTAGGCTTCAAAGCCAAACTGGCTTTCGATGCCGATGGTTCCTTCAGCGCAGATGGACGCTTGGACGACCGATGGAAAATGTGGGCCTCGGCCTACTGGCAATTTATGCCTAGTTGGTGTGATGCCCGAAGGTGTTTTAGACGGCGTTGACGGAGTGGTCGGCTTGGGGTCTTAAGCATCGAGTGCTGCTTTTGCAGCCAAAGCTTGCTGGTCGGGGGTCTGAGTCGAACCTACAGTAGCTTGCCGTTCAAACATTTTGAGCATAGAAGTTTTAAACCTTTCCTGCTCTCCCGAGTGGTCGGCCCCACTGAGGGTTTAACTCGCTCTGACGACGAGCTGGACTTGAGGCGATGGTGGTGCTGCTGCTTCTTCCACGAGGAAGACAACAAGGAATGGCTCCTGGAATAGGACAGTTTCTTGGTCTTCTTGCAATGTCATTCCTTCCCCTTGTTGGGGGCGGGCTCCTCTGTCTTGGCCTAGGAAGACCAGACGATAGACGACGCCGGATATTTTCCAGACGTTCGGCACAAAGCCATTTTTCCGGCCCTCTCACGTAGGAAGTCCAGCTGCATCTTTGAGCACAACGCGCATGCCTCTGTGTCGTCACCAACACCCAGACACCACAGACGGACGTTGTGGGGGTCGGTCACCAACATTTTGGCCTCGCAATCGCAGCATCACTTGAAGCCTGAAATCCTGCAAGATGCCATTGCGTCAAGGTTTTCTAGGAAAAACATACAATTTGATAATAATAATAATTGTTCATTTATAATGCACTTAATACCAGGAGTGGTTTCTAAGCGTGCGATTGGGATTCAAACCGGTGTTGCGTCTGCGCTGTCTCACTTCCAAGACAAATGCGTTGCCCCTGAGCTATCCTTCCTCCCATCGAGTAAACTCGAGTCATGTTCCCAGATGCAGCGTGCAAGCTTGCGGAAAAAAGGACCTGACGCATGGGGCGTAGTGATGCATTATATATATGACGCCTGATGTCACTTCCAGAGCAGACGATCGAGAGCCGCACAAGACGGATCAGCGATCGACAGCTGAGTTGAGGTCCACTATGCCCCCTGGTGAAAGGTTTCCAAGCAGCAGAGCTGGATGATGATCTTCAGTGTCTTACTTAGGCTACATCTTGTCGGACCAATGCATTAAGATGGGTCCCAAGAAGGTGTCAGCATTACGGTGTATGAAACCCCCCTCAGTCTCTCAAAGAGTTACAAAGGTTTCTAGGCATGGCACATTTTTATTGAATGTTTATTCAAGGAATCTCTCTGGTGGTTTTACCACTGAAGACTCTTGAAAAAGAGACGTGCCGTTCTGCTAGGATCAAGATGCCAATCAAGCCTTTGAACATCTTAAAGAGTGTTTCGCATTAGCACCCTTTTTAAAGCAACCTGATTATCAACAGCCGTTGATTCTAGAATCAGATGCATCAGAATATGCAGCAGAGGTGGTGCCAAAACAAGTCTCAACGAATCAAGAACATCCTATCACCTACTTTTCAAAGACTATCTACAGAAGAGCGCAACTATTAGGTTTTAGAGAAAGCACTACTAGCCATCAAGTTGGGAGCAAAATGGCCAGTGGAAATCTGAACAGACTATCGAAACTTGCAAGGTTTACAGAACTTCGAATGCTCAAATAGCAGACAAGCCAGATGGGCCATTGTTTCTTGCACTATTGATTTGCCATCACTTATATTCCTGCTTCACAGAACCTACTAGCAGACACCTTATCTAGGAATGAATTGCAGCTGTCGGAAGAGATACCAGAGAAAAAAGACATCTTACCACAGGCTACATATATTTTTGTGATAGACACATTCCTTCAACAATTGCAGAAGAACACATCAAAAAATCCTCTGCCACATAACAAGAAATTGACTTTTACTCAAACAGACCGTCCACTGTCATGGAAAAATCTATGTACCTTCAGAAACCTTAAGGTCGAAAGTCCTTTATTTTCACCATGATTCCGTGGTAGCAGGTCATCAGGGTCAGCAAGCTACTTTGAATCTTGATCAACTGTATTTCTGGTTGCTGCATACGACAACTGATATCCAAAAATATGTGGCAGGATGTAATAAATGTGCTCAAAGTAAGACACCACAACACCAGGCCGTTGGAAACATTGTACAAAGCATACCACCTACGAGACCCTGGCAACGTATATCCACGGATTTAATTGTTGATTTACCTAAATTACAAGACTGTACAGTAATAATAGTAACCGTGGATTCCTTCACTAAATTGGCCCATTTATCAGCTTTGAAGAACACACCAACTGCGATCCAAATGAGTAAGATCTTCATCAAGGATATCTTTCATTTACACGGCTTTCCTGAAATCATAGTTTCAGACACAGGACCTCAGTACAACTCCAGATTTTGGGGCACCTTGTGTCATAAATTGGGGATGGAACAGGCACTCTCCCCTGTATATCATCCAGAGACCAATGGACAAACAGAGCGTCTAAATCAGACTTCAGAGCAGTATCTTTGCTGCTTTATCAACGGAGTACAAGACAACTGCGTATCGCTTTTAACGCTGGCTGAATTCTCATTTGACAACACTCAGCATTCAGCTCTTCGCCATTCCCTTTTTTACTGTACTGGATTTCGCCTAAAATGGCTAAGCATGATTCCTGCAGTGTGCTCAAACATTCCTTCGGTAGAGGGCCTTCTTCAGGGCATTCATGCTGCACATCATCTAGCAACACAAACTTTGGAACACACACAAGCACAGGTCAAAGAATACGCCGACAAGAAACGGGCTGCCGCACCTTCATATAAAAAAGGGGATCTCGTATGACTTGCAGCAAAGTATTTGCCAAGAATACTGACTCCAGGGAAATTTTCCCCTAAATACTTCGGGCCATTTCCTGTAATCAAAGTAAGCAACCCTATGACTTTTCGGATAAAATTGCCCTCTTCGTGGCATCAAATCCATCCGATATTCCACACGTCCTTACTAAAACCATATTGACGAATAAGAGACTCCACCATAGGTCATCCTGTTGGGGATGCGTTTGCTGCTGAATATGAAGCGGAAAAGATATGCGACTCCAGGACAATTACAATACCTTGTTCGCTCGAAAGGTTCAGATCCTGGGAGCCTCTTAGGAACATTAACACTCCTTACTTGCTTCAAAAACTCCATCGATGTTTCCTGTGGAAGCCAGGAAACCCCCGGCCGGAAAGAAGGCATACTATCAACATGTCCAGCTGTGTTTCAGGAAGCTGGAAATGCTTAACTACATACTCGTTGTGGGAACGATGGAAGCTACTAGGACCCAAACCAAGAAGGCTACGTTACGACACTACGCGTCTCACCAAAGACGCCTCTCGGAGGTGCCGAGGACGATTGATTTACTTGAAAGAGACGCACGATTGGATCGGCGTGTCGCAACTGTGCTTTTTACTCTTTCCAACAGCGCTCTGTTTTCCCTGTCTTTTCCGTTGGTTCCTCGGTTCCTGGTAAGAATCACTGATTTTCTATTCTCTCCTGAATTCTGCCTGGCTTTGTTGTCTTCTGCTTGCTGTTTTCAGGTCCTTTGGCTGCATTCATCATTCTCTGCTCTATTTTCTGCTACGAATCCTATCCTCTCGTTTCTGACATTAAGAAGCTAGCACTTCATTGAACGCTGGAATCAGGACAATACCACCAGTCCTCTGTTCCAAAGTCAGTACTTACTCCTAGTCCTGTGAAGGTTTGCATCACATTGGACATGGCTCCATCTTCTATGACTTCTGTGCTTCTCAGTTTTTTTTTTTTATCCCTTTCGAGGGGTTTTTCATCCCATTTTGGAATGATCTTCCCAGCAGCCCCTCTTTCTTTTGTCTGCCATTAGAGAATGCAGAGTGGCTGCTAGGAAAGACAGGCATTACCTCTACTCAACACCTGCAAGAAAGACGCCTCAGGTAAGACCCATCGCGGACAGTTATAGTGAACAGAGAACTCCAAGAGGTTAGCCAAAACCCTAATCAAGGTAGCAATGGAGAGCAATGCCATTCTCAGGAGTGTGTGGGTGAGGTCAGGTGCCCTCAATGACTCCACACAATAATTAATTTATTGTAGGCCTTTTACACACACTAACAAATGAAACTACCAGGTGATACCACACAATACTAAATAATAAATGTATATAAATTCACCATAGCTTCTTAAAATGCATTCAAATTACTAAAACACAGGAGGCAAGTAAATTCATGCAGCAAAGATGTAATCAAGCCACAAGAGAATTTCCCAAACTTCAGCAGTTCAATCCCTAAGAAGAATTGGGCCTTGTGCCCAAAGGTAACAGGAGCCACAATGCTTCTCCCCAGAATGTAGTCTCTATATGTAAGTTCTAATTTAATGTGTGTTGGTGATTGTGTAAAGAAGATATTCAACAAGGTTACTAGGTAAGTAAATTGCGTTCTTATCTTTCAGAAACTACTACCCAGGTTTGACAACCAAAAGGCAGTGGAATGGAATATTAGGATAAAAAAGGGATATCTTTCCAATGTTATGTTATGTTATGTTATGTTATTCTATGGAGGACAGGGGGAGAGGGGGTCTTTGTGTTTACTTACGCCACTGACTCTGATTTTCCCCCATGACTTGATGGGTTGACTAGGGGAGTGGGGGGTTGGTTAGTAGCTGGAGATCAGTTTTCCTGCCACTGGTTCTGGTGAGAGGTGCCCGGGAGCTGCGGGTGAAAGGATTCTTCTGGTCAGGTCCAGATGCAATCGCTGGCAATGAAGAAATGCAAGATTCACCGATGCAGGCCTCTTCAGGGCACTTCACAGGATGGGGGAAGGTGAGCTCCAAGGGCGGTCACCGCTAACAGGTGATGGAAGACAACCTCTTCCAGTCGCGGTTCAAGAAGCTTCTCTAGGACGGGATCCCTTGATGCTGGGACACTGAAATTCACAGGGAATGTGACTTGTAGCACAAGCTGGGGACCACTAAGTTCCAGGTGCAACGGCGATACTTCTGGTGAGATAGCCAACAAGAGAGCTGGTCAGTACACCGGTTGGTCGAGGGAGACTTCTGAAGGCTCAGAACAGCTGGATCCTCGAGATGGCATTGAGACTAGTTGATCCCACTAGTCCAAGGGCTGAAGCAGTGCTCTGTGTCTTCAGAGATCAGGTAATCAGACAGGGTGAAATCTTCCAAAAGAAATGTATTCACATTTTTCTATGCGTGGGGGGACCCCCTGCACCTACCCCCACGTCCCCCTACCTTATCCTATCCCCTGACCCCACCCCCATTTATGTTTTAAAATTGACCTACTTACCTAACCAATTAGAAGAAATAAAAATGTAAAGATCACTGAGCAGGTGAAATTGGATTCTGTGAAAACTACGTTATCAGGGCCAGGCGCAGGAAGAGATGCCAGGCCTCTTCAGGAGTCTTCTTCGGATCTCCAGTTTGTCTATGAGGGGTTCTTGGCCACAACGTTTATCTGCAGCAGGAGTCGTCTTCTTATCCAAAATCCAGCTTGGAAACAAGTCTAACCACATAAATGGTAAGGATCTGCACCATTCAAGCAGCCAGCAATTGTCCAATCAGGGACAACTACTGGTTTCATTCATGCCCCACCACACTAAGACTCACACACACACACACACACACACACACACACACACACACACACTTAAAGCAGCAGCTTTCCCATGCAAGTGCATGACCTTGTAAAAGATTTCCTGAACTCGTAAGGCAGGAAGAAGGCCAAATTACAATATGGTCAAAGAACAAGTGAAACTCTTGTGGCACAGGCATTTTAGGGCACTAGCCACGTTTAGTAGCCAAACGCAGTAAACAAGATTTGTGCACCCTATAAATAATTCAAAAATTGTAAAATGTGATCTGCTGCCATCAGCGTGTCTTTAGGCAAATACAAAAGTAACCAAAAATCCCAAGTATAAAAAGCTAGGGTGAAGCAAAAGTATCCCCACTGCACTGCATTGTATGATGCTGTGCACAATGTTAAAAAGTTACAAAAAAGTAAATGATAAAAAGGATACAGTTACCCAGTACGGATAGTCTAAAGGACTATCAGTTTCCCCATAACAAATTAGCAAACTGCAAGGGAATTGAAGCTGAAGGCTTTACTTCCCTTCAAAAAGTCAGAAGAGGTTAAAAAACAAAGCAAAAATATTGTGGGTCCATATGAACTATGGAGGGAACATTGTCAAAAGAGAAATCTTTCCTAACAAACAGCATCCCCGCTTTGGTATCCATGTGGACTAAGAGCAGGACATCCAGAAAATGGGTTGATATGGCAGGAGGACTTCAGTATAGAATTCTGTAGCCACAAAAAAAATATTGTAAAAAAAATACAAGGAATCCAGCAGTAGTATTAGTGTACCCAAAATGTTAGTGAGCCAGTATTCCCTACAGCCTTCAGGAAACTGTACAAAACTTTCCAAAGAAATTCAGGGTCAGGCCTATTTATTTATTGCATTTATGTAACGCCCAGACCCTAGGGTATCACAGCGTTCGTACACATCCTGGGGGGAGGAAAGAAGGTACAGAGGGGAAAAAGGGGGGAAAAGTATAGTGCAACAGGCTAGCTTAGTCATAGTCATGGATTATGCCAGGTGGGCAGAGTAGCAGTTAGTCATATTTGTCGAACAGCCATGTTTTCACAGGCTTTCTGAAGATGTCCGTTTATTTGGACATTTTCGTGTAGATTCATCAAATGGCGTCAAAGTTATAAGCCACACAAAAAGGTCTTTACCTATGCTGAGTCCAATTGAAACATAACATATTGCTTGCACCAACCTGCAATGTTTGTTTATTTGTATTTTTTTATGTTTAAGAAGATAAACAGATTTTTGGAATATACTGGACTGATTGATAACTTCATGTCCTAATGATGAATTTGCAAGTAAAGTCTTGATCATTGTTAGAAGGAGAAATCGCTTACCAGTGATTTTCTTTCTATGGATTCATTCCCCGCAGATTCCTCATCCGACAGGTATCCACTTCCAGCATCAGCTGCTCAGAAGCTTTTCGAAGGAGACGTAGTATGACTCAACGTCGACCACTGGCTTCCCTTGGCTCAGCCGTACCACCCCTCAACTCCAGACGTGAGGTCAGCAGTACATATGTTGCATCACTACGCCCCTGTACCTCAGTTCCCCACCTTTTTACCCCCTCTGCCCCAAGCTCTGCAGCCACGGAGGAAGAATCCAGAAGGATTCGGATTAATGAAAACGCTTCATTATTTATTTATTTTTTAGAAGGGGTAGCCACTGTATTGTGTACAACAGGCTGACAGTACACATCCAGTAAAGCACAGAAGGAGAAATTCTATGTATTCTTCTCCCGCAGATTCCTCATCTTGATAGATATCCCATTACCCAGCTCTGCTGTTCGGAAACTTTTCAACAGGGGGCGTAGTGGACCACCCCTCGGCCGTCAATCTGTCTTACTCGGCTCTCAATCGTCAGCTCCGGAAGTGATGTCAGGCATAGTATATATAGCACGTCACTCGCCCCATGCTTCAGTTCCTCATTTTTCCCCCCGCGCTTGAACGTTGCAGAAGAAAAAACCACAGGAGGAGAGTAATCAATCAGTAAAAACATTAAACAAGGATACATCCCAACAGGGTGATCCCAAACCACAATGGGTGAAAAAACGTTTACATTTTATTTTTCATGACAGAAACGGTCATCCAAGAGTCATCACCAGATGTCTTCTCGTTTGGGCAGAATCGACAAGCCACAGAACCTTCTGAGCGGGGATGGATGGGAGGGTTAATGAGGAATCTGCAGGAAAAGAATCCATAGAAAGATCATTACAGTGAGTAATTTCTACTTCAATTGATTGCTTTTCTCAAGCAGATTGATTATCTTGATAGACAGCCGAAGCAGTTAGAATAGCAGAGGAGCGCAGAAGTTTTAAACAAGTAGATTCTGAAAAACCGCCCTATCAAACCGTGCATCAGCTCCCTGTGCAAGATCCAAGGCATAGCGCTTGCTGAATGTATGCAAGGATGACCAAGTGGCTGCTCGGCATATATCCCCAACAGGAACCCCTCTCTGGAGGGCTGTAGAGGCTGAAACCCCTCTGGTTGAGTGGGCCCTGATGCCCGGTGGAAGCTCCCTGCCTGCCGATTGGTAACACAAAAAATATGCAAAAAATAATCCAACGTGACAGGCTTTGTTTAGTGATGGCAAGCCCTTTTCCAGACAAGAAATGGGCCACAAGCAACTGTTCTGACTTCCAAAACTCTGATGTGCGCACAACATAGAAAATTAAAGCTCTCTTGGGATCAAGGCAGTGGAATCGCTGTTCCTCTTTCGAGGGATGTGAGGAGGGTAAAAGACAAGTAAGATAATAGACTGGGACAGGTGAAACTCTGAAACCACCTTAGGAAGGAATCCGGGCCTTACTCAGAGAGACTTTCTCACGAAAGTACTTCAGAAAAGGAGGTTTGCAGCACAAGGCTTGCACTTCGCTAACCCTCCTGGCAGATGTGATTGCGACCAAGAAGGCTGCCTTAAGGGACAACAGCTGGCAAGAACATGAGTGCATAGGCTCAAACTGAGCCGCCATCAAGTAGGTCAAAACCAGATTAAGATCCCAATCTGGGACAACAAACGGGAACTTGTTGAGAAGGCCCTTCAGGAACTGGGCCCCAACCAGAATAGTAAAAAAGGAACCTTGGTCTGGGGACCTCTTGAACGCAGACAGGGCTGCCAAATACCCCTCGACTGTGGCAATCTGAAGGCCTGAAGAGGCCAGTGACAGAAGAAACTCCATCACTCTGGTGGTGGGGCAAGAGGTAGGGTCAGTTTCATGTTCCCTGCACTACGCCTCAAATCTCTCCACCTGCATGCGTACAGGGATCTTTTAGAAGGTCTGCGTGTAACCAGCAACACCTCAAGTACCTCCTCCGAGAGGTGCCAGTCATCATACCTCATCCTCTCAAGAGCCATGCATGTATGTTGAGGGAATCCAGGGTCGGGTCGAGCACTCGACCCTCCGACTGGGTCAGGAGATCCAGAGGCCGAGGCAACTGGTGAGGTGGACAGATGGTCAGACCCAGGAGATCGAAGTGCCACTTTCTCCTCGCCCAATCCAGGGCGATCAAGATCATGGTCACTCATAATCTCTTCAAACTGCTGAGATCCCAAGAAATGACAGGAATCGGGGGGGAAGGTGTAGTGGAGAGGGAAGATCCAGTCCAACAAAAACACCTCCCCCTGTGTGCCGTTCGCCAGGAATTCCCTTGAGCAAAACTGTTTGCACTTCCTGTTGGACTTCGTGGCAAACAGATCCACTGTTGGGGTACCCCGAGAGTGGCGATACCCTCTAGGACTTCCTGGCACACTTCCCACTCATGCGGGACTGTGCTCTGCCGGCTCAGAGCATCCGCCACAGTGTTTTCTGCACCCACCAGATGAACTGCAGAGACCGAGATTTGGTTCTCTCGTTACCAGAACCACAGCTGAATTGCCTCTGTGCGTAGTGGGCGGGAGTGCACACCACCCTGCTTGTTGAGGAAGTGCACGGCCACCGTGTGTTAGGCAGAATCCTGTGCAGTGCCCTTAGGGACCACTACACACAATTAAGACTACAGGTGGCAATACAAGTTTTACCTTTGGTACAAGCCTGAACTACTATGTCAGAGTGGTAGCAGTGGCGGAGCAGCCAGGCTTATCTCAAGAGTATATGAGCAGTAGCAGAGATTACACAAAGGTACCACAATTTCTGTGACTCAAGCAAACACTGACTCAAGGTTTCAGGTAGAACAATATAAGTACATTTATTTTTAAATCATTCGTTATAAACACAACACTTCTATTAAACTTAAACAAAAAAACACACGTTAAATATACTACAAATAACCAATTCACTTTGTACAGTATGTCTCAAGGTAAGTACCCTGTGTTTGAATGAACCAGTGTTAGGCACAAAACATGTTACCGCGAATACGATTGCGATCACTTTTTGACAGTTCGGTCTACTAATTAAACGCGTATCCGTGACATGAAATGCTACCGGGGCAAAAACATACTTAGCACCTGAGATACTCAGAGGGCGTTGGAGGCAAAAATCACAGGCAATATTTTGGTTAGGCAGACAGAATCGAGAAACACTCATAGACAAGAGTTCAAAAGTCAAAGGGCCGGAGCCAGGGTTAGGTGACACCGGGGTCTGTTGCCGAAGATCACACAGTCAGATAGTTCACGATTCAACATAGCCAAGAGTACTTCGATATTGTCAATGTTCGGAAGCTAAAGTTATAAAAAGGAGGGAAGACAATGGCATGCCTTGGAAATGAAGAAAAGGGGTTCACCCAGTTTCCTCAAGCAGAACACAATACCTTATTTCAATGATGCAGCTGGTGCCCTGGAAGTTGTTCCTGTTGGTTTCCCGCAGACCCACGATTCCTGGAGCTTCGTTGTGAAGGAGGATGTCTGAAGCGGGTCTGCACCACACAGGGATGAAGCCGGCAGCAGCAACAACGAATAAAGGGTGCGCTCCTTAAAAACACAGGAGAGGCTCTTCAAATGGCTATCCGGACCACTACAGCTGTGTGCAGCGATTTCGACCAAGGAAGAGGATCCTCTGGCTGAGGAAGACGAGCTGGTTATCACCACCAGGCTCAAGGGAAGAAGACTCCGGACTGGATCTCCGCTTAGTCGTTGAAGGGCAGATAGCTCAGGAATGCAGCAGGGCTTCACCGGGACGGGGTAGTTACAGCAGCCGTTGTTCTCTCCGCGTCTCTTCGGTTCCTTGTAGTTCCAGTGGCGACTCTCTGACTTCTAGCCCAAGAGACCTGCCTTTTAAGCAAAAAAAAACATTCACACAGCATGGCTGTCAATCACCCAGCCGGGGGAATGTCCAGCCCGGACAACTACCCTGGCCAATCATGACAAAGTGTGACTTGGGTTTCCTAGGATACCCTGTGCAGGTGGTGACTACACCCCTCCCTCACATTCAGCCCACCTAGACACCCAGGCGCCTTGAGGAGGGCTTCTAGGTAGAAGCCCGCCAAAAGACAGTTAACAAAGAAGGCAAACCTAGTTTGCCACGCAAAGTAAAACACAAGAAGGAGTTTAACAAAAAGAAATGGCGAATAAACCGCACCAGAGCCAAATGAAAAAGGATTTGGTCAAGCGGGTTTAAAGTTAAGGCTAACGCAATAGCCTTCAATGTTACCACGGTTATATAAGATAACCGCGGTAGAAATTTAGGGTAGATACCACTGCCACCAGCCATGTCTAAACGTTAAAAGAGCGAAACAATGCTCTACGAGGTACAGATGAAAAGAGTTAAGCGTTAACCCTTCCAGTACTCCATGTAAGCTGAGGTGCACTGGATCTGTGGTTAGTTTTGACTAAGTAAGGTTAATGGTAACTTTACCCTTTTCTGGGGGACAGTAGTCACCTCAGAAATGGAGTCGGGGGGAGTCTAAACGACAACCCTGTGCCACTGCACAGAAGGTGCGGTGTGACACACACAAAGAAGGGGCTACTGAAGTGGGGTACTCCAGAGCCCACAATCCCAAAAACAGGTCAAAACACAGAGCAAAATACAAGTAATAGTGGTGAAAAGCTCACACCCTTAGCAAGTGGAAAAGAAACAACTCCAGAGATCCAGCAAAGCTGCTGAGGGACTCACTAGGTAAGGGAAATTAGACATGAAATGAGAATTCTTCCTAACACCGTGTTGTCCGTCAGGACAAGGACATGCTTCCCTCTGAGAGACGCGGCGAAAGCCCTCATGGCTAGCCTGATGGCCCGCAACCTTAGCCTGTTGATGTGCCACCTGGCGTCCGATGGAGACCAGTGGCCGCTCACCTCCAAATCCTCGCAGTGGGTAGCCCAACACTTCAGTGACGCATCCGTGACCACTCAGGCCTGGGGCCAAGGAGGCCAGAAGGGTTCCCCCACCAAGAGATTGCTGCGCGTGTTCCACCAGCCGAGTTCACGGTCTACCTGACTGGACACTGAATGGCGATCTGGGAGCGCTCCCAGATACTGAGAGCAATGGTCACTCAGGAGCCACTGGAGGGATCTCATATGCAGCCTGGCATCTGGCACTTGACAAACACAGGAGGCCATGAGACCCAAGTGGCAGAGGAAGGAAGCAGCTGGAAGGGTGGTGTGGTTCTGAAACAAATGCGCCATCTGGGCTATGTTGCCGACTCTCTCCTCGGGAGGAAAAGCCTTCCCTACCTGGATGTCTAGGACTGCTCCGATGAAATGGAGCCACTGAACTGGTGTCAAATGGGACTTCGTCAAGTTGAGGGAGAAGCCCAGCCTGTGCAGTAGAATGCAGGTGTCCTCTAGATGAGACAAAACCTGCCCCGCTGACTTCCCTCGGATCAGCCAGTCGTCCAGGTATGGAAATACGTGGACCCTCGATCTCCTGAGGTGAGCCGCAACTACCGTCTTGAGCTTGGTGAAGACCCTTGGCGTGGAGGTCAACCCAAAGCGAAGCACTTTGAACTGATAGTGCTTGTCCTCTATGGGTATACTTAAGAACTTCCTGTGCTGTTGGTGTAAAGGCACATGGAAATAAGCATCCTGTAGGTCTATTGATAATAGCCAGTCCTGAAGTTCGAGAGCATGGAGAATCTCTCTCAACGTCACCATCCTAAATTTGTCCTTCCTCAGGAACTTGTTCAAGGCCCTGAGGTCGAGGATGGAACGGAGACCTCCTCCCTTCTTGGGCACCAGAAAATACCGGGAATACCACCCGACCCTCTCTGATCGGGAGGTACACCTCTTCCACGGCACCTTTCGACAACAAGGCTCTCAGTTCTTCCTTGAGCTCCTGTCCCAGTTGGTTTGGGGGAGGTCGAGGTCGGTCTGGAGAACTCTTTAGAAAAGGCAAACAATAACCCCACCAAATCAACTGCAGGGCCCAAGCATTGGAAGTTATTTCCTGCCATTGGGGCCAATGCCCTGCCAACCGTCCACCAAACAGTGCATCGTGGTAGGGGAAAATCAAAGCGGCTTAGAGGGCGCAGGTGTCCTTGTCACAGTTTGCTGGCCTCTGGAGGCCCCTCAGTCCCTTCCGGGATGCAAGAAGCACCTCTGCCTTTGACTGGCTTGCTGGTGCTGCGCCTTCCTGCTATAGAGTACTTAACGTCTATAGCCTCTGCCCCTGGAGGCGAAGCTGAAGGCAGGCTTGGCCGGCTGCGCCGCTGGGCCCAATGATTTAGCAGCCAACTTGGATTCCTTGAACTTCTCCAAGGATACGTCCGCTTTATGACCGAAAAGCATGTCACCTTCAAAGGGCATGTCCAGCAGCCTGTTTTGAACATTCATAGAGAAGCCAGAGGTTTCTAGATAGGCTTGGCGTCTCATTACTACTGCTGAACCCATTGCTCTGCCAACACAGTCAGCTACGGCCAGGTCTGTTTGCAATGACTGCTTGGCTAACTCCTTCCCATCCTCCAAAAGCGGTAAAAATCTGTCCCGCATAGCACCCTCAGGGACATATTCTGCAGCATGTTCCACAGTCTTCCGTAAGCCAAAGGAGTACTTGGCGAATCCACAGGCTATGTTTGTGGCGCATCATATTTCTTTCCATATCTGTCTGTAGGCAGACTTGAAGTGGATGCCACAGGTCTGGTGGCAATAGTGTCAGCCTGTATAAACAACCCTTCCGGGGAAGGGTGTGTGGCAAGGAAAGAATGGTCTGCTCTTGCCGATCTATACTTCCCTCTAAAATTGGATCACAGGGGGAATAGTACAAAGGTGCTGCCATAAGGAGGCTAAAGGGTACGCGATGGCTGGGTTGAATGGCATGTTATGCTCAACTGTGGGACCCTCGTCCAAAATGTCAGTGAGCTCATACCCCTGAAACAGTGTGGTGGACGCCTTGAACCCAAGGGTGTCAACAACCCTGTGAACCAGATCCCTGAACTTGATATTAGCATGGGTATAGGGCTAGTTTTGTTGTAACTCAAGTTCTGGGGAAGTATACAGACCACAGGCGTCTTGAAGACCCTGAGCTAAGGCCAATAAATCAGCCTAGTCGTCAAAAAAGTTGACGTCGCCGGCTACCGTGTAAACGGGGTCGACTGGATGATCGGTGTCATCCACACCAAATATGGATTGCATCGAGACGAAGAAACCCGATCTGGACAGAGGCTCAAATGAACCGTCACCGACTGTCAGCGCTGAATGCTTTCGATGCCAAAGGTTCTTTTGGCACCGAGGGACACACTGATAACTGATGGGCGTCGTGGGCCTCGGCCTGATGACCCTCCGGTGACTTATGCCTGGTAGGTGTGACGCCTGTAGGCCTTTTCGATGTGAACGGAGTGGCTGGCTTGGGGCCGGGAGCACCGAGTGCCGCTTTTGCCGCCAAAGCTTGCTGGTCGGGGGCCGGAGCCACACCTACAGCAGCTTGTTGCCTAAACATTTCAAGCATGGAAGTTTTCAAACTTTCCCACTGTTCCTGGGTGTTTGGCCCCGCAAAGGGCTTACCTCATTCCGACGACGAGCTGGACTCACGTCGATAGCGGTTGTGCCGCTTCTTTCGCGAGGAAGACTATGAGGAATGGCTCCTGAAGTGGGACCATTTCTCAGTCTTCTTGCGGTGTCGTTCCTTCCTTTGTCGGGGGTGGACTACTCAGTCTCGGCCTCCGAAAACTGGACATGGGACTGTGCCAGAGATTTGGCGACCAGTCAGCCCAAGACCAGATTCCTGGCCTTCCCACGTAGGGACTTCGGCGGCACCTTTGCGTATGACTCTGTGTCGTGACCAACACCAAGCAACACAGACGCACATCGTGGGGGTCGGTTATGGACATTTTGGCCTTGCAATGGTAGCATCGCTTGAAGCCCAAAACCCTGTGACACAGCATTGCATCAAGGTTTTCTAAGTATCGTACAACTATGTACACAAAAATGAAGAGTACACTCAAGTCGTGGTCCAGATGCAGCGTGCAAGCATGCAGAAAAAAGGAACTGAAGCATGGGGCGTAGTGACATGCTATATGAACAACACCTGGCGTCACTTCCGGAGCCAACGATCGAGAGTTGAGTAAAACGGATCGACAATCAGGTTGAGGTCCACTACACCCCCTGTCGAAAAGCTTCCGAACAGCAGAGCTGGATTATGGGTATCTATCAAGATGAGGAATCTGCGGGAGAAAAGCAATCCATTGTAACAAAAACGTGCCCAACATTCCAATCATCACAACCTTAAGTTATTGTCCCACTAGTGGAGGGAAACCAGAAACGTCAACAGGACACTTTCATAGCGGGGTAGGATGGGAGGGGGGATGAGGAATCTGCAGGAGAAGAATCCATAGAAAGAACATTATTGGTAAGTAATTTCTCCTTCAATGGATAGCATTAGTCGGCAGATTCCTCATCTAACTAACTAACTAACTAAGGAATTTCTTATATAGCGCAATCACTCACCCAAAGGTCTCAGGGCGCTTACATGAACGAATACAAGCACATAACACTAAAATGCCAGAAAGGAGAGAAGAAAGTAGCCGCCATGGGTCATGGCGACTAACAGGTCCTGAGGGGTAGCCAGTGAATTTACGGCACCAGGTGGGGATTTAAGCATCAAAAAGAAAGGTCTTAAGACGTTTTCTGAATTGTTGCAGTGTCATGGACTGTTTAAGATGAAGAGGGATGGTGTTCCAGTTCTGAGGGCCCCAGGCCACAAAACTTGCTTGACCCAATTTCTTCAAGAGGGTGCGTGGTTGTGCCAATAGCAGAAGACTGTTTGAGCGTAGCGTACGCTTAGGAAGTACTATCTGGAGCCTAGTTTTCAGATATTCCGGGGCTTCGCCTGAGAGGCATTTAAAGACTATCACTAATCCTTTGAACTTGAGCCGCTGCTCAATAGAGAGCCAGTGTAACTTTTTACGGTGCTCTGTAATGTGAGTTTGACGACTTAGGCCACATACAGCTTGAACAGCTCCATTCTGTATAATTTGGAGACTTAATATTTCTTTTTGAAGTGCCTATCAGGAGGCTATTGCAGTAGTCTAACTTGGTATTGACTGTGGCTGCTGCAATGGATGCTCTATTGGCTTCGGACAAATATGGTCTTATTTGCCATAGGAGATGTGTGAAGAAGCTGCATGATGACTTGAGGTAAGATACATGCTTCTGAAAGGTCATATAAGTATCAAAGTTAACTTCCAGTGTCTTTACGGAGTCTGATACATGAATGTTATTACCGCCAATTACAAAAGCAGTGTAATCTGGGTCCATATTTTTATGCCTAAACGGTGTACTAATAACCAGCAGCTCTGTTTTTTTGTCATTTAGGGCAAGAGAGTTAAGAGCCATCCATTTTTGAATGGTATCATAGATTTCATTTACAGTAGCTAGATTGTCCTAGTAGACCCCAGATAGTTTAATCACTATCTGCGTGTCGTTCGCGTAATTAGCAAATTGTATGCCCATTGATTTTAGCAGATCCCATAGGCATTTAATGTAAATATTAAAAAGTAGTGGGGATAAGCAAGATCCCTCAGGGACACCACATGTCACAGGAATTTTTTAAGATTTAAAAGATCCCTTCGCAACACACGCATTCCTGGGGCCCAGGAAGGATTTTAGCCAGCGTACTGCTTCAGGAGAGCATAAGCCGTTTTTTTGGAGTCTTTCAGCTAGTAGTTTGTGGTTGACCAAGTCGAACGCAGAGGAAAGATCCAGCAGGAGCAACATAGCAGAGTTGCCCTCCTGAAGTATTTCTGTTATATTGGCCTTAAGATCTAACAGTGCCGTCTCCGTTCCATGATTGGCTCTAAAACCAGACTGTTCCCTGGCCAGAATGTTATTATGGATATCTATCAAGATGAGGAATCTGCGGGAGAAAAGCCATCCATCTGATAGACTCTCACAGAAGTACAGCATAAGGAGGTGGGATCAAAGTCTCAAACGAGAAAGGACTGCAAAACCACTCTTCCAAATCGGGTGCCACATCCAGACAGTAGTGTTTTGTGAACGTGAAGAGCAATGACCAAGTCGCTGCCAGACAGATCTCTTTATTTATTTATTTATTTATTTATTTATTTACTTGATTGAATCAAATTAATGATTTTTACAAAAGAAGAAGTTGTAAAAGAAGAAAAAGAATAAAGTTTTGCTTAGCTAGGGAGCCCAGATCTGTTTCAAAGTCTGTGCTGTGGGGATAGTCCAAGCGGTCCTTTCGCCGCTCATTAGCCTACCACACCACAACTCTTCATCTTTGATATAGGAGGCAGATAGATATGGTAGCAGATACTTTTCTCCGACTGACTTTGTGCCGGGGCAGTTGAGTAACAGGTGTCGAATGGTTTTGATCTCTTCGTCGTTATGGCAGAAGCGACATTTGCTTGAATTGCTTTGCCCTCTAACTGCCAGGATCTCATGAGTTTCGAGGAGATTTAAGCGAGCCCTCATGAACACGTTTCTGACTGGTTAGCTGGGGAATTTACTCAAGTAGTTTGGAACAGAATTTAGTTTACTGAAATGGGGGGATAAGTGGCTGGTAGATTTTGAAGCAGCTGCACAATCTAGGGTCTTGATCCAGTCGAGTTCTGTCATTTTATTTTTTATTTTCATCGAGTTTTGAATGAGCTCGGCCTCAGGCGAGTAGATTTCGCTCAACTTAGATTTGCAGGATATTTCCCATAGTTTCAGCGCACTGCAACGCGTGCCTAGTTTTTCTGCTCCGATTATGTCTATAATATTTGGGCGATCGGGCAGCAAAGTTTTCCTGTAAAACATCATGCTTTTGATTTCAATTGTCGCTCCTAACGAAAGCAGCCCTAACACTCTTCTGATTAACAGCATTGAGGTTGATTTTGGCAAACCCAGGATAGTGCGCCAGAAGTAGCCTTCAAGCCTAGGCCACAGTTTCACAAGTGTTTGTGGAAGCGTCTCAGCAGTGTAAGTAAGGGAAGGAACCACCTTGGCGCGGTAGAATCTTGTCATAGGCATCAGGGAAAAACGACCATATTTGTTGTCTAGTGCTCGAGCTTGGCCAGCTAGTTTCTTTACTTTTTCCAAGAGAGTAAGTTGCAGCGCTGCGTTTATGCTATAACAGTCTAGGGTCACTCCCAGGTATTTTAAATGTAGTACTTTTTCAAGGGGGACCCCTTCCAGAAACCAGCTCTGTCTTTCCTTCGGAAGTATCAAATTTTCCAAGACTAGACTCTTAGTTTTTGACACGTTAATTTGCAAATCGTTAGCGTGTATGTAAGATGCCAAGTTGTCAAGTTGGCGTTTGAGGCCAATCGGGGTGAGGTCCATTAGGATCATATCATCTGCATACGGCAGACGTGTTTTCTGCGAGCCCATAAACGGTGGAAAAGATCGGATGGTGGATTCAAAGTCCTTAAAGTCGCCCATGTAGGTAATGAAAAGGGCCGGGGCTAATGGACAGCCCTGCTTGACTCCTCTTCCGGCCGGGATTTCATCGGATAGTAGGCCAGCTTGATTTAATCTCACTCGCAACCTGGTATTATTGTGAAGAGCGTGGATGGGTTGGACAATGTCACAAGGACAATTATATTGTCTCAGTATTTTCCAAAGGGTCTCTCTATTGACCTGGTCAAATGCTTGAGCCAGGTCAATGAAGGCCACGAAGACTCGAGGGGCCCTGTCAATGATTTTACTTTTCAGCATGCTCAAAAACATGATGTTAGCCGAGGTCCCGCTGTTTTTGGTGAATCCCGTTTGAAAGTGATCAGCACATGGGGCATTTTGCGCCCATAGCTGGAAATGGTATAGTAGTAGGGCCCCAAAGACCTTGCCAATGGTGTCCAGTAGTGCAATGGGGCGGTAGTTTCTTGGCTCCTCTTTGCAGCCCTTTTTAAATATAGGGACCACAATGGAGGTGGTCCAGGAAGATGGAATTGACTTGGACTCCATGCAACGTTTGAAGATTGCACTGATCAACGTCGACCATTCCTCCAGATTTTTTTTAAAGGTCCAGATTGGTGATGCCATCAGGGCCAGGTGCTCTGGAAGGTTTAAGTCTTCGTAGAACCTCTTTTATGTCCTCTTCATTACTCAGATCGATCCAGGGTTCCAGCTAGGTGTTTTCCTCTGTGATATAGGACGCTGAAGGTGCTTGGAAGAGTTGTTTAAAAAAGTTCGTCCAGGTTTCCTCACCAATGCTATTTAAAGGGACTTCCTCTGGAGATGTAGCCGTAGATCTGAGAAGTGCCCAAAATTCACGAGGATGGTGGCCGCACACGAGCTTCAACATTGATTCCGCGTCCTGTTGATACAGGTTTAGGCGGTGGTCCTAATCCAGGACTTGTAGACTGTTTGTGCTGTACAGAAAAGGTCTTGGTTTTCTGACGAGGGCTGTAACCGCACTAACCGCTTGAGTTTCCTCCGTTCTCGACGTTTCTCCACCAGTATCCCACAATATACATGACTGAGGTCTGGGACTATGTCTGGCCTTATTAACAGATGATATGTACGGGACCCGGAGCGGTTGATAGTCTGGGGCTGCTGGAACGTTCTTGAGGTGGCTCGCACAACCTACCCTTTGATAGTGTAGAGTTATCTTTGCCAGTGATTCAGCAGATAGTTTGAGGCGGTTTCCGTGATGGTTGCACTCCACTTGTTTAGGCATAAAAATGTGGGCTGAGCGTGATTTCCACTTCAGAGCCAGCAAGTTGTGGTCGCTGGCAATGCAGTTGACAACTTCAAAAGAGGTAGCTAGTGCCGCAAGGGGACTACTCACAAAGATGTGGTTGATGTCGGCACAGGAGCTGCCTCTCGTCCAAGAAGGCGCTCGATTTTGCCTTTGGAAGAGGTCGCCTGGTTGAGTAAGGCTCTTAAAGACATGAGGGCGAGGCCGTCGGGTGTGCGCTCATTTCATCGTGTGGATGAAATATGGCGTTAAGATTGCCACATATTATCATAAAGGCGGCTGGAAACTCCACAAGAGTTTCATCGATGGCTTGCTCAATCATCGAGAGGAAGGTGTTGTCATTCATAGCGAGAGGGTTCCAGTAAACGTAAATAATGATCAACGTCCAAGATGATGGCATATCATTTTCTCCGATTGGCTTGTCCCAACGGAGTAACGTTGCGAGCAGATAAGTGGATGTCTTCAACCTTTTCTGGAGATGTAGCCCGCTGCCTGAACGAATAGCAGTTATGAGCCCGGAGAAGGGACGTTCAAGTGCCCCTTTTTTTGCAGGGGCAAAAGCTATTACATATCCATCCATTATTGGTTTCTCCATCATCCAAGACTCTTGAATGCAGACTATGTCAAAGAGACCCAAGTTTAGGTCCCCCTCCTTGGTGAAGTGATGAAAGCCCCTTGTATTCCAGGACCCCAGAGATGGCTCCTCCTTCACCAGAGTAGATTGAGTGCTGAGTAGGACCGGAGTGAGCCTGGCGCGTTGCTATTGCTTCCTGTTGATTTTAAGAGCCTTCGGAATCCAAGACCATAATTGTGCAAGGGGAGCTTGCTTAGTGTTTTGCTGAGGCTCAGTTTCCTTCGGTATTGAGATTTGTGTAATGATTCGCTGGATTTTGTCCAGTGGACCTGAAGGGAATCGCCCTATTCCTAATGGATCTTTGTAGACACGTTCGCACGATGGCTTACCCTGCTGACGTGGTTGATTGACTCACCAAGTGTGAGCTCTGGCGGGGGCTAGAAGTTGGGTTTTCCGAATGGTCAGGTCCTGATTCTTCAGATTGAGTACCTGTATGATTGTCCTTAGTAGTCGTTCGTGATGGTGGGTGTGGACAAAAGGGCTCGTAGACAGCACGATTTTGGGTTTTTGAGGTCCTGACTGCCTCAGCCCGCTCCCTTTGTGGTGCTGAGGGATCGTTGCCTGCTAGTTCAAACAGGTCAAACCCAAGTTTCAAGAGGTTTTCTGCAACATCTGAGATCTGTTTTTTACTGAGTTAGAAGATACATGGAGATAGGCAGTCGCTTTTTTCCCCTCATGGAAAGGCTAGACCAAAGCGATGTCATCAGTCTTCAGACGTCTCAATGACGGAACACATTTAAATAGGTTGAGCACGAAGCCCCGGTTCAGGACTACGTATTTTTTGTTGTCCAAAAGTTGTTCCAGTTTAAATGAGTGCTCAGATTTAGCTCTGGCTGATGGATTCCGATAGCCCGACTTTGGACTTAGTCTTTGACGACGAGGGCTTGCTTTCTCGGAACGGAGGGCTTTGAGATGGCCCGTCAAGTCAGAAGGTAGACGGTCGCGAGTGGCGTGAACCCATCGGTTTTTGCTAGAGTAGCGATCGGGGGACGGGGGACAGGGTCTCACCTCCCCGTTTCTGTGGACTGAAGGAACATGACGTGAGTGCCCTGTACCATCTGATTTTAGGTGTCGTATTAGGTGCTCATGTGAAGAGCTCCTTGTTTCCACCGGGCCCCATGTAGGTTGCGTGATGAGTTTCTTACATCGGTTTTCCAGTGTCTGGAAATGTGGGTCTTCAGCTTCTACGTTTGTGGGCGAGGGGTTTTCCTCTTGCACCTCAGGCATCGAGTACACACTTAAATTCAGCTTCCCCTGCCCTGGGTTGAGATGAGGGGTCAGAGAAACTAGCGGCACCTGCCGACTTAAGGTTAGCTGACCGACCTCTGGTTGCAGTAGTTTTGGTACTCTGGACTTTTCCTGCGTGTGGAGGATTCGGGAGCCAGATAGAAGGTCCTCCCTCTTTGTTTAGCAGGGCCTCAGCTCGCGTCCGAGACTGTGTGGTGACTGGAAGGTTGTTTGTTTTCGAGCTATCGAAAATTTAAAACTCTTTGTTTAAAGAGACTTTTGATGGCGGTTCAGATTCTGGTACGTCCTCAGAGTCGGGGAGAATGAGGATCACCTCATTGTTGATCGCGCCGTTTGAGTTTTGGCCGCCTGGCTTACTCTTGTTGCTTGTTGTCCCAGAGCCAATAGTAATTGAGGTCTTCTTTGAGGTAGAAACCGCTGGTTTGTTACTTGACCAGGACTGTGGGGCCTGTGTGCTGGTTTCGGCAATCGTTGCTGGAATGGAGGAAGGGGGAGATGGGGTAATCACCTGGGCTCTGTGGAAATGATCTTTCACCAACTCACAGGAGCCCCAGGGGCCCTTTTCCGCTCGATTGTTTAGTGCATTTATATACCCTTCAAGAAAGATCAAACGACTGTTCATCATGGCAGAGATGGATGTATGGTCTTTTAAGGTTTCATTGATGGACTCATAGTTTATATAACGGGGAAAGTGCTATTGTAACCGCTGACATAATTGACATTAAGTCGACCTTTTTCCTCAGAGTCTTTAGAGATGTTTGCAGGAAGCTCGCTCAGTCTTCGGTTTCTGGGAGGGCTATGCTGAGTCCGGAGACCTCTGTTCTGGTCAGGAGGCAGAGCGGCTATTGGGCCAATTGTGGAATCAGGTTGAAAGAAAGAGCTTATGCCAGGCAGCGGCATGGCACTGGTGTCTGGGCTGGCATGGCGGAATTTGGTCAAGGGTCCAGTTCGACGTTAGCACCCAACTGTGAATCACCACTAACCCTCGTCAGGGAGGGGTCGAACGTGGGGCGAAAGTTCCTTGTTTCCTTCGAATGTGCCAGGGATGATAGCGTAAGTAGTTCTGCTCTCTGAGGATCCCCATTTATCTCCTTCCCTGTCTGTGATGGAGGGAAATCTATGTTTGTGCTGTCAGAAATTAAAGGCTGCAGTGGTTGCAAAGTGCTGAGAACGGAGAAAAAGCGAACGACATAGCGACTGCAGGTAGTATTTTCAAGGGATTTAAGTCAACAGCCATGTGGCCAAGAGGGAGCCCAGGACCAGAGATCCTCCCTCCACCTCTGCCCGCGGGATGGAAGTGTGCGGCCGCTGCAAAGGGGATGGAGCAGGGCTTGGTGAGCCAAAGTGCCATCTAACGGTGGAGGCTGGCGAAGCACAGGCTTTTGGGCCTCCGGCCAGGTCCGACACAGGGAACCCCCCCCGACACGAGGGAGACCAACAGGTACTTTGCTCGATGGTGCTTGATTAAGGACTGCTTTCAGGATCTCAGCATCAGAGAGTTCCTCAGAGTCGATGGCTTTCCTCTTTAAAAATTTGGCGAAGAGGTTTTTGGTGGGCGGGGTTGGTGCTGAAATTAGCGGTTCCCCCTTGGAGGGAGGTCTCGTTGGATTGGAGGCCGGATTTAACGATCTAGGTCGCAGGCTCAGCTGCGCTTTATTGCAAGATTTTTTGTCGTGAATAGGCACAGCATTTTCTGCGAGCCGGTGCAGTCTTCCTTTTCTGGAGGTGCTGGTTAGCCGAGGCATATTGTGCTTTTGGTTGGCAACAATGTGCCGAGTCCTTGTAAAAACTGTTTGATGAAGAGGTCCCTGAAATTACCAGCTCCTCAGTCGAGCCCGACTGGGCTGGGAACACGGGGGGCGAACCCACCTGCCCACCTGGAAGCGCCAACGCCTCCACCGAGGGCAGGCGGGGCTGCTGCTGAATATGGACCACTGATTGATTAGGAGGCAGCGGACAGGAGGAGCTTGCCGGCACCCGTAGCGCTCCCTTGCCCCCGACACCCTCCAAACTGGTAGGTGAAGTTGATGACTCCGGTAGAAGTCCCACAGGCGGAAGTGCAGAAGGAGGCGCCGGAGCCAGGGCCCTCTCCCCCACAATCCCCTTCCCTCCCGACCCCGCCCCCTCACCTGGGACAGCCGGCGTCGCCTCTCCTCTGAGGTGCGCCGTCGGACCTGCCTCGGACGGCGGCGGGTTTGAGCCGGGTGGAGGAGGTGAGGAAGATGGGTGAGCTCTTGGGGCGCCGTCTGCAGCATCTTGCAAGGGGGATGACCCTGGTTCGGTGTCTTCTTGCCACTGCACAGGTGATGCACTCGAGGACCCTGCCTCCTGGCCAGGGCCATGGGACAATAACGATGAGTTTTCATTTGCTTTCTGGAGCTCCGGAAGCGACTCCCCTCTGCCGCTGACGAGGGGCTTGCAGTCAGAAAGGAGGCGCAGGATCGAAAAGTACTTTCACCTCTGCTTCTGGCTGCCCGCGCTGCCATAGACTGCAGAGACTGCTACTCTGCAGCTACTCCATGGCCGCTCCGTGGTGGGAAGGAGTTTCTGTAGCAAAGTTCCGCCTTCACAGTAGAGCTAGCAGACAGACTAGCAGCAGGATCACAGAAGAAACACTCTGGGAAAAGCGTGGGTGTGACTGCAGAGACTGCTACTCTGCAGCTACTCCGCATAGCTCTTTCACTGGTACATCCCTTTGTAGTGTTGTGGACGTAGCCACACCCCTGGTGGAAAGTGCACCAATTCCAGAAGGCAATACCTTACTGTAAAGGAGGCATGGTATCACAAGTATGACACGGACAAAAGAGGTACAAGTTTCAAAACCTTTATTCAATTTTCAGGGTCTGGAAAAACTCCGGATTTGCCCTATAGCTATGATGGGAGTAGTCCCTACCATCAAATAATAAAGAAAAAACAGTCCTAGTCAGTCTGTCAAATGTAAATGGCCTATACTAACAAAACCTAATGCCTGCCCTATCTCACGTACAAAAAGTGTGTAAAGGCGAATATGTATGCAAAGGAAAATCAGTTTTGGAACAAAGGATCAAAGTGGCTGAGCCAGCTCTCCTCCCCACGTTGGACAGTATGGAGTAAGGCGGCCCCCGTAGACAGGATGACACACTCTGGCTCAGGTTCTCAAAACAAAGGCAGTTCAAACCGTGGATCGAGGCCTGCCTGGCTTTACACGTTAAAGTCAGTTTTTCCAACGTTCCAAAAGTTCTTCCACTGCTCAACAAAAATTCAGGTAGATCACCCTCCGTCTGGCTTGGACCTCTCAAAGCTTTAACAGTTCACATAGGTCTCCCTCAGCTGGGCTCGGACCTCTCAATCAACAAGTACCCGATTCAACGCAGAACTCCCTCAGCCAGGCTCGGACCTCGCAATCACAGCACTTGCAGGAGTTCCCTTCCCCAAGCTCAATTCACATTTGTTAGTGGCCCCCCTTCTACTAACCTAGCACACTTCTGGTCTTCCTCAGTCGGGCTCGGACCTTCCTCTGATGCCGAAGACTTTCGAATGTGTGAGGCTTTTACTATAGATCTCCACAGGACCACTTCAACTTTCTCTTCAGCTCACACTCTTATGCTATGTGCCCCAGTGTCCCTTTGTGGCTCAGTACCATAAGCACAAAAGTTCAAAGAAATCTTTATCTTCAAACATTCACCTTTTCGATCCCCTTTTGCTGGGGTTAATCTGGACCAATACGTAGAGTTTGTTTACTTTGCTGATTTATAACAAAACATTTCACATTTTGGGGAGACTTTCGAGTGCGCTACTTCCTTTCGCCGGACCACTCCTCTAATTTGTATCACAGGCTTCACAGTTATCAGACACTTAAAGGTTCACCACAGGTTAGCTTTCTTTCGCATCTCATCAGCATGTGCGCAACCTTCACTTGTGACTTACACTATTGCAGCTTCAATCTTTCCTTGATTCAAACCGACCTTTCATGTCTTTCACTAACTCACCGGTTATGCATGTTCCTTTCTTGTCTCTGCGGCTTTAATTCACGAGTCAAGGTTAATATCACTGGCTTGGCCTCACCTCCCCAACTCTGTCGCAAACCCGTGTGCCATGAGATATGCAAGGGTTAGCCGCTTTACTCAGTCGCCCTCTTCCTCGGCCCAGTGTTCGTGCAGAAAGGGTGTCGTGGAGAGTTTGGACGTTGGAGAATACTATAAAAGCAGATGGGTTATAGGTACGGAAAAAGGGGGGGCATACCACGTCTCACCATCGGTTGTCTCACCCCCACTCCCTGAAAACCCCCCTGGGCCCCAGGTGAACCTTCTGCACTGGTCCACCCGCAGAGTCTGGATCCAAAGGCGATGGCCGTGCCCTGGCCACCTGAGAGAGAGAGAGAGCGAGAGAGAGAGCGAGAGAGAGAGAGAGAGAGAGAGAGAGAGAGATCCCTGCCCTCGACATTGCAGACTTTATCACTGCAGAAAATGTAGACTTCCTCGCTATCTCTGAAACCTGGCTGCATGCGGCATCCGGTCCAGCCTTGTCCCTGGCAATCCCTAATAATTACTCGATTATTAGATGCGATAGGGACACCAATCAAAGAAAGGGCGGTGGCTTAGCCTTTATATTCAAGAGTTCAATGGAACTCACACCCAACCCTAACCTCCAGATTTCATCAGTGGAACTACTTTCTATCAAACTCCCTATCTCTCTGAACCAAACTGCGACAGTGCACCTCATGTATGGGCCGCCTGGTCCCACTTCTGCATTCGAGGACATCTCCTACATCCTTGCCTCCAACACCAAGTCCAACTCGCAAATACTTCTTCTTGGCTACCTCAATTTAGGGTACCTAGATCCTAACGACTCCAAAGCCTCAGAACTAGAAGATGGTGAGCATTCAGAAAAATCGGAGACCCGCTAGTATATGTTGCAAACAGGTTGGCATACATAAAGTTGTAAACAGAAGGAAGGGAGGCAGTTAAAACCTGATTGTGACAGGTGTGGTCCATCAGACGCTGTGATGTGGTAGTCCAAATGTTCCAAGCGGCATAAGGCAGTGGTGCAGATAAGGGTACTTTAGAGTGGGTAATATAAGGCCACAGCGGAACCAGGGCGCGAACAGGCGCAGAACAGGGGCTTTTCAATGCGGGCCTTCTCAAGAAGGGCCGGCTTCCGCCTGCCGGCGGAGACTTGTGGGAGATGAAGCCAATGCGTTGCCTAGCAACGTGTGGGCCTCTTTCTCATGCCGATGCTGTGTCGGCCATTAAGGGGGCAGGCCATGTTGGGACAAATAGCATCAAACAAGGTGCAGATCCCCAGAACAAGGAAAATGGTGGGCGATTCTAGCTTGGCGGCTCACCTCAAGTGAAAGATGGGCGGCGGTCGGGTGAGTGCAGGCTGCTCCGTTGTGCTGCCCAAGAATAATGAGAGCTGTACGCATAGCTGTGGCTGCTCTCTAGATTCCCGTAGTGCGGCTGGGAAGACCTGCTCCTGCAGCGCGGTGCGTCGTATGGTGGAGCGAGAAGGAGTATGGCTGGAAAGGGCGCCTGCTCTCTCCCAGATCGAACGTTAGTTGAGCTCTTCAGCTGTTGTATACATATCGAGCTGTTGAGCTCAATATGTATACATTGGTCTGCGATACAGTACCTATGTTGTAAAGCACAACCCTTTATTGCTTCTACAATTTTGTGTACTCTGTGACCGCCAAGCTTAAATAAAGGCTTTAAAAAAAAAAGTGAGCCCCAGATTGAGGTCCCAATCGGAATGACACATGGTGAAGGCGGAAACCTATTTACAAGGTACTTCAGAAATTGGGTAATTACTGGGATGGTAAAGAAGGATCCCTAATCTGGAAACCTCCTGAACACAGACCAAGCCACCAGGTAACATGTTGGCATTATAATTGCTAGAGCTCTCTGCCTCCGCTGAGGGTAGGCTGCCTCTAGCTCACAACCTAGTAGAATACCATCTAGAGATTTCCTCCTGCCTTGTGGGGCAGGTGCCCAATAAGGCTACGAGGGTCTGAAAAGGAAGTGTTCCTTCCTACTCTGCTATTACTGGTCTGGGTGCAGCCGATGCAGCTTCCAAGGCTCTATATTCTACAGCTTGAGCGTGGACAGTGTTAAAATGTCTTACAAGAATGTCATAGTGCCCCCAGGTATATGGGTCATTTGCCTCCCTATTTGGATGGAACTTAAGGATGTGTTCTAAGGTTACCGCTTCCTTAGATAAAGGACCATGGGCCTCATCGCAAGTCTGGTGTTAACCCTTAAAATTGGCGTTAACAGAATTAGCGCCGCCAATACCGCTCCATCGGATCATGAGCCAGCACAGATACCGACAAATGTGAAATCAGCCGCTGCCATTTCAGGAGGCGCAATTGCAGCCGGGCACACAAGGCGTAAACACAGCCGCATCACAAGCCCATGTTCGGCGCTAATATCGCCAAAAATACGGCACAGTTAGGGTGGGAGGGAGGAGGAGAGCTCAGGCAAGGCATGCAACGATTCCCACGGATAGGCCATCACCCTAGAACCTCACAGCCAGCCATTTGGTCACCCTGTATCGCCTCAACAGGGAGACCATAATAGAGCTGCTAACCACAATACAGGCCGACATAGGAGCAGGATCAACATCCAGACAGCTGTGCCCCCACTGCTGAAGCTAGTGTCTGTCCTAAAATTCCTCAGAACTCGCACATTCCAGCACTCAGTGGCCATGATGCACGGCATGGCACAGCCCACATTTTGTGAAGTATTGAGCCAGGTGCTTGAAGCCTTGATGCGGCAAGTGCAAGTGTACCACCCCAGCCCAGGTCAATGCCATGAAGGCACAGTTCTATGTCATTGCCCAAATGCCAAATGTGATTGCTGCCGTTAGGGAGATTTATCATGTTTATGCTTCATCCCCTCTCCTAGTAAGACCCCCAGCACTTTTTGCTGGACGTCTGGATCCTTTTCTTTAAAACCTGAATGAGTGCAGCCTGTTTCCACTCATTCATTCTTATGGGCTCTGTCTTTTGGAACTCTGTTCTTTGTATTCTACCTATACTATGGAGTCTATTTTCTCCATAACTCTTAAAAGCATCTGTATTTTACTACTGCAGCACACAACTCCTTATAAGCAGTGTTGCTGGGGACCCTTAGGGTCCTCCTTTGAGATTATTTTTCTTTATCCTAGAGTAACTAAAGTTCTTAAGGATAGAGAGATACTTAATATCTCTCCTAAAATGTTATAGTCTGAGAGATTGGCACACACCACCTTATGTGAAGTGCCAAAGGGATAGCTAGTATTCCCATTCTCTCTGCTCCTGTGACTTTTTAGTCACATAGGTAATCTCCTAGTTATGGCTGGTGGCAGTGAATGTGTTCTACCAACTATTATGTCATTTTTTTTTACCACAGGCATACAATAGGGGCACCCAAGTACCAACTTGGGGCCTCCCTTCTTTATTCGCCATCACTTGCATGGTTGTTCTTTTTTAGCCCCCCTTCTACCATTCTGGGAGGGGGAGGCCTGTGTGTCTGTTGTGCCTGTGGCGGGAACCCTTGGGTGTCCCAGCCTAGGCTCCAGTGTGTCGGGACAGGCAGGAAGTGGGGAAGTGTTGTCTACCACGTGTCATTTGTCTGCCAGAGCGCCTGAATAGAACCAGCTCCCACTGGGGGTCTGGCTGACCTGATTGGACAGCCAAACGCCCCTTTCTGTAAATTGCTGAGCGAGATTGCAGAGGAGTGTGTGCTGGAACTGTATAAAAGGTGAGAGGCTCTTGGAGTGAAAAGCAAGTCGACCACTGGAAGCTGAAGTAACTGAAGACAACGACAATCGGAGACGCCTGCAGACCCTTTGCAACACTGTGAAGCGACCACTTTTATCCTAACCCCATTTTCTGTATGACAGAGGAATGCCGAAGAGGACCCATTCCCTTTGGCTGGTGGGAACAACCAGTCCCAAGACGAACTTTGATTTGAGCCATCTCCCGAGGTCCTGTGAGTTTCCAGAGCTGCAGAACCCCAATACCAGGAGACCTGTGGCCCATTTCGAGTGCATCGTCGTGGAAAGGCTGAATCCGCCCAAAGCATTGCTGAGCCCTTAAGGACACTCCAGAGATCCAATCCAAGTCGCCCAGACCCCTTCATCAGAGTGTGGTACTGCAGGAAGCGAAGAAGATTGACCGGGCAAATCACGTCCTTTGTTGGTGCTGCAGAAAAGGCGCCAAAACCACAGAGTGACCAAAGAAGTTGAAGAAAGCCGTGACAGAGATCCTCCCTTGAGACTGCTGATGAGAGATCCAGTCCATTGTCCTGCTTTCAGTCATCAGACCAAGGAATCCGGAGGTCAGGTCCAAAGCTGCAACATCGCTGAGCATCCACCACAAATGTTTTCTTATTACCTAAGGTACTGTGGGAAAAAGGGTATTGCTTACCCGATTCCAGAAAGTCGCTCCAGAGCATTGGAGTGCACATAGAGATGTCCAGGGCCACTCCCTCTTACCTCTGACTCAAGACGCTGCTTGTGTCCTTGAAGAGTCCTTTAACAGTGTCTCAATGTTGGTTAAGCCTTCTTTCATTTTCCTTCCTAGAGACTGGAAAGTATCCACAGGAACTTTTTATTTCTACTGCTTTGCAAGACTTTAAGCTGCTATGAACTGTCTTTAAGCTAGGGTAGCGTTTTCGACTTTGAAAGACTTGCTGTGCCGCGAAACGGCCTCTAGAACCTGAAGCTCTGCTAGGATAACACTAACCAACTGTTTTCCTTCCCAAAAATCACTTTCTTATGCAGACTAAATACAATTACCGTATTACTTTGTGGGTGCGTGCGATTACCGAGTGAACTCACAAGCTCCTGTAACAAATGTATGCGTTCAGCAACTAAGAAGCGACTCTTTGAAAGTATTTAAAAGTATACCTGTGTGTGTTGGTTTATTGTGCGAAGTATCTTACAATGACTCTTGTGTAAATATAATAAATCTATATTTTAAAATACATTTTTGTGCAAGTGTTTCTTAGATGTGCATTACTGACTGGGTTCAGTGTACTTACCTACAGCTCACATCTTCCTCCTAAGGTAAGTCTGACTGCTCTGCCACTCTACCAAGGTTTCTGAGCAGTACAGACTGATACTAAGAGTTGGGGCTCTACACACCACTGCGATAGCTTACTAAAGTCTTACTACCAAGTAGGGTTTTAGGAAAACTCCCCTAAAACTGCCCTGGACTGTACCCATGTTGCAGAAGTGGCCCCCAGGCCCACAAAGTAGTGTAACATAACCGCAAGCACTACCACTCCCTGAATGCGAAGTTGACCTGCAACCTGACCTGTACATCACCCACTGATGCGCCCGCTACCCTGGTTCCACCCACGATGCCATGGTCCTACGGAACAACACACTGCCAGGATACATGGAGAGGTACACAGGACAACGGACCTGGATAGTGGGTGAGTCGAAAAGCCAGCACCCATGCGCTGTGAAGCACATGCCCAAATGGGGGGTGGGGGTTCAACTAACTACACAAAGGATGGCATGACAAGCAAATGCGAATTCCGTACTTATCCACCTCCTGCACCAATGTCACAGGCCAGGGAGCATGCACATGTTGGACCTAGCTGCATGGAGAAGCGGATATAAATATACAGTAGCAACTATAAACATCAAACATGACTACAGGTACCACAATGCACTTATCAAAGCAATGGTGACAAATGGCCACATTGCCTAACACAAGAACAACCGTGCCAGTACCACAGCAATGCACGCATGTGCGGCCAGCCCACAATGGTGAGCCGGCAGACCCAGATGCTCAGGGAGGGCCCATGGGAAACCCAGAATTCTAAATGTACAGTGAACATACACTGCCACATGACAGCCACCACGTCAGCTGCACCTGTCACTGACATACACCCCATGTAACATATGCTGCAAGGGGACAGGGTGCATGTGAAGCAGAAACAATGCATGACACGAGTGACACAGCATGCACAGACAGATTCGACACATGACATGAAAAGAAGGCCAATTTGCAAGCACAAGTAGTCCATTGCCCTGATATTGTGTAAACCCATCCTCACACCTTACACCATGACTAATGCCTGTGCCTCGCCCCATGCAGGTGACTCTGGATACCCACAGCTGCCCTGGCTAATGACCCCTGTGCATGATCCACAAACACCACAGGATAAAGCCTACAGCCATGCTCACAGCAGGACCTGTGTGTATTGAGAATCCATTGGTCTCCCGAAGGCACGTTTCTGCTGCCACAACTGTACCGGTGGAGCTCCGATGTATGCTCCAGAGAGTGGATACAATTGTGCTTGTGTGTGCCATGCTGCACAATATCTGCCTGAAGAGGAATGTCCCGCTACCCCCTGATGTGGACATGCAACGCCCGGGGATAAGGATGCGGTGCCTGTGGCAGAGGCAAATGCACACATTGCCAAAGGAAATGTGAGGGATGGAAGATTAGCCCGCCGGGGACTGATAGACAATTTCCTCTGACACTTTAACATGCATGACTGTGTGACCCTCGCCTATATCAATAAACACGACAATGACACAATCAGGAATGTCCTTGCATTGATGAAGTTTGACGGTTTTAATGTAATGAAGTGCCCCAACTATCTGCCTTCTCGTCTCCCCCCACCAACTCCCCGCCCACAATCCCCTCCTGCCTCCCCACCAACTCCCCAGCACACAATCCCCTCTCCTGCCTGCACCCACCAACTCCCCAGCACACAATCCCCTCTCCCGCCTCCCACCACCGACTCACCAGCACACTATCCCCCTCCTGCCTGCCCCCACCAATTCCCCAGCACACAATCCCCCCTCCAACCTCCTCCACCAACTCCCCAGCACACAATCCCCTCTCCCGCCTCCCACCACCGACTCACCAGCACACTATCCCTCTCCTGCCTGCCCCCACCAATTCCCCAGCACACAATCCCCCCTCCAACCTCCTCCACCAACTCCCCAGCACACAATCCCCCTCCCGCCTCCCACCACCGACTCCCCAGCGCACAATCCCCCCCCTCCCACCAACTTCCCAGCACGCAAGCCCCCCTCCCACCACCAACTTCCCAGCACACAATCCCCCCCTTTGCTTCCCCCACCAACTTCCCAGCACACAATCCCGCCACCCCCTCCCACCAAATTCCCGGCACACAATCCCCCCCACCAACTACCCAGCATGGCCAGTCATGGCAATTAGAGGTCCCGAGTCCTTCACAACCGTGCCCCCCCCTTGCGTGCCCAAGGTGAATCTGGGTGCAGAAGGTGCTGTGACCCCCTCTGTGGGTGTGGTTGAAGTGGATGCGAGGGAGCCTGTCACCAGGTTTTGCTGGCGTTGCACCTCTGTACTCTGCCGGATGGCCTTAGCCAGGGCAGATATGCCTTCTGTCATTTCCCTGACCCATTGGGTGTACAGTGTCAGGGAAGACGTGTTGGATGTTGTCTCAGTGCTTTCTTTTCTCCAATGGAATGCACAACCCTGCGGGTAGCCCCCTGGATGCTCTCCCTAATGGCTTGGTGTGTGGAGTGCGTGTGGACAATCTCCTCCAACTCCTGCTGTCTGCGCTCCATGTCCTTGAGCCCCCGCACAGCATGCTGCTTGTTGGAGTGTGCTATGTGGGTGAGGGGTTCTGCACTGGCCCAGGGCTGAACGCAGGAGAGCTATATAAGGGAGTATCAACATCCGGCTCTGGTGTCCGTGCGTGCTGGTGCGTGCTGGTGGCATGGAGGGCCCTCTGTGGAGTGTTGGCACTGTCGGCATGGAGGGCTCTCCGGGAGTGTGGCCTTTCGGGCTGGTGTCCCCCCCTCAGTCACCCTCCCAGCAGGTGTGGACTCAGTGGCTGTGCCTCCGGCTGCGGGTGCAGTGTGCCCTGTACTGTTCCTGGTGGCCTGTGGTGTGGGGGCGGTGCCTGGGCCTTGCTGTGCTGCGGCGTAACACACGAGGGACCTCTGCCTTGGTGTGGCCTGTGTGGGCCTTTGCAGGGTGGTGGCAGATTTTGAGGGCCTGGAAGCGCCGCTCCCTGATGGGCCTGCAACCGCCTTCTCCTCCTCCTCCTCCTCCTCCTCCTCCTCCTCCTCCTCCTCCTCCTCCTCCTCCTCCTCCTCCTCCTCCTCCTCCTCCTCCTCTGATGCCTATGGCGATGCGCCAGTGCCTGTAGGAGACCTAGGAAATGTCAGGTATGGTTCCCCCACACTTGACAACGGGTCAATTGTTTTTCAAAGAAACAAGCTGGGGGTAGATCTCTATCTTCGGCTGGGGCCTCCTCCTGGAACAGCCTCCCTGCCACTCTAAAACTTGAGGGGAACGGTCTCCGGAAGCACCTCAAGACCTTCCTCTTTGCTTCTGCCTTCGCTCCCCTTCTGATCTGCTCTCTCTTGGCACTGTGCACCTGGCCATCCTCTGCCCCCTGGGCCCAGGTAGCTGCTCACCCTGCCACCTTCCTGCACTGCCTCCTGACCACCCCTTGCACCGGGGACTGGATCTGTACCCATTCAGCGGCCCCACCCTCATTTTTCTTCTTTTTCTGCACTTATCAGACTTACCCAGTCTGCTGCCTTGCCACTTGCTGGCTGCACTACCACTGTTTATTACCTCCATTTTCTATTTTATTTTATTTATCAGCGCTGCTCTGCTCCGCACTTTCCACTCTCCCCCTTCCATGCACTTTTTCTCCTTTTCCCTTTCCCATGCACTTGCGCGTTCTCAATGTCACTGGGCCTAGTAAGATCGTTTTTATGTCGTGCTATGTTCTCCCCCCATTTCCCCTCCCTTGCCTAGTCACGCTCTGAAACACTTGTGCACGAGCGCGATACAAATAAAATATCATATCACATGTGTTGGCATGCAAGGCACAATTGCTATGGTACAGAGTGTGACCCCACACATATGGGCAAATGGGCATGGTAGGTTATGGCAGGATGCATGTGGCCACAGCGTCATGGGTTTGCTTGTAGCGATGGGTGTGTGACCCATGGCCTGTTGGTCTTTAGCCTGTGTGTGGGTAGGGCTGGGGCAGCTCATGTCTGAAATGCGTGCTTGTGGTACTTCATGGCCACACATCCCCTCCCCGGGTGGTACTCACATGATGGGGGTGGTGGCTTGTCATGGCTCTATGGGGCAATGCTGTGAAGCAAGCATGGCTGCACTGTGATGCAGGTAATTGGCAGGCTGGGCACATGTTGGTGTGTGGGACGTGTGCTTCCCTGTGGCTTGTACAAAAAAACAACATGGGGCAGGCCTACTGGGCACGCAACATGCTGGTGTGACTGCTGCACAGTGTTGTGGTCGCTCACGCACCTCGATTCCGATGGCACAGGGTGCGCCTGAAGGGGTGTGGTGTGCATGGCATTTGTTTGGTTCACTTCCCTGCCCTTCTCGCTGCTGTGATGCTCAGGGGTGCCCTGCCCCATGGCTGCTGTGGAGGGTGGCTGATGTGCCACCCTATCACTCTGTCCTGTTGGCATGCCTGGCTTCTGGGTCTGCTGACTTGTGTCCCTGTCCACTGGGGCATCTTATGCTGGGCTGTCATTTGTGCATGCATTTGTGTTGCAGGAGGCGGTTCACTGACCACCTGCCTCCTGGCTTGTGGCACAAGCCTCCCCACTGCCTACTCCCTCTATCCCTTCGAGGTCCAACAGTGTGCTTCATTTCTCCTCCCAGGTGGTGAGGACCAGTCGCTCAACAGTGCCTTCTCCAGTCATCAGGGACTCCCGGAGGTGTTGAGGCCGCAGTTCCAGCACTCTGACTCTCAGGTCATTCCACCACTTTTGCCAGTCCTCTCCATCACGGGGTACGGTTGATACTGCTGTCACCTTCTGGCAACTGAAAATCCAGATGACTGTCCTGAGCTGCACAGTGGTCTTCCATTGGCGACTGCCATAGAGTTCCTCACAGTGGGCAACAACCTCATCTGTGAGGACTACCAGCTACCCCTCGCTAAATTTGGGTTTGCTAGGCGATACTCGGCCACCTTGCCTCTTATCATCTCCTAGGACATTTTTGCTTACCAGGACCAGATGGCTGCAGGAAGTGGAGATATTTGATGGACTGTGTTTTCTAAAATGGCCGATGTGATGCTTCCCGTTCCGGCAGTGACGCAATTCCCGCTGGCGCTAATAGGAACAGGATCGCCAGCGGTTTTTGCTATTAGCTCTGCTTTCTTGGAAGTAGCCCTTATTTCAGCGCAGTTACTGCCAGGCGCTAATAGCGTTACAGCTGGAGTCGGGGGCATGTTCACACCAGGTTGCGATGCAGCACTAATTCCGCTGCACGAACCAGCAGTAACGCCATTTCCGCTCGGTGGTAAATACTGCCAGACGTGTGATGAGGCCCCATGTCTAGCCCGTGTAGTGGGATATGTCAAGCTTTCTTGAAACCAGTTCTGTTGTTATACCTGCTGCAAGGCTAACTCAGGATACCTATAGAGTAGGATGTGTACTGTATTTGATATAGATCCCTCCTAATGTATAGGGTTGCAAACAAGTCTTCTGGCTTGAAGCAGGTGACTTAATATATGTAAACAGGGTTTACCCTGGCAAACCTCCAGGCACTGTCACTGTAAAGTTGGTGTTGATATCTCTAACACTCCCTTACTGTAACCACCTGGTTACTATGTAGCTGTACTTTAGAGGTAAAGGCACATCAACATGTGGGGTATCCATTCTAATATCTCTTAGCTAGATAGCTGTTTAGAGTTCTTGCTTGAAAAGACACCCTGCTCCTCACTAGAGTACTTTGAGCTATTTATTCTACAACCTGCTTTTCTCTAGAGTGTATAATATTCTTTTTAACACCAGGCCTGTAGCAGCGCCCTTAGCGCCTCTTCGATAGCTAAGTAGGGAGAATATTCTTTGTGTTTGAGTGTGGTAGAAGATGAGCAATGTCCTACTGTGGTCACCAAAGTGATGTGATTCTTATCACCCTTTGTCCAGAGACCTCCCTCCACCCCCAGTGGAATGCCCAAGAAGACACCCCCCCTCCACAGGGGCTGTGGTAGGAATAGAGATAGGGAAGAGCATATACCTGTCCCTGATCAGTCAAGAGAGCAGGCAATCAAACCACTGCAGTGGCTTCTACTAATGTCACATTATTTGTATTGCTAGTCCACTGCTCATACATTCCAGTAACCCTCCATAAGTGTATTAAAAGACATGTACCACACACAACACATTAATACACAATATATTTAAATAGATTCCCCATACCTAATAATCCTGTTCAAATGATTCTGAAATAAAAGGCTCTGTAATGAACACTTCATGAATGCCTCTTACGCTCATGTATAAAGCAAATCTTTTAATTATGAGAAATAAGTAATAAAGCAACATTAGTGTCAATATATAACACATTTAAAATGCAAAAAGACTTAGTGAATAAGCAGCGATCATTTGCATTGCCTCTACATCTATCTACATCTACTCAAGACTTAAGACTGATCAACCTCCTCCAAGATGATATAGTCACCTCAGAAAACAACTAGCTGCCGCACTAGGTCTTGCTAGGCAACCTCACAAAATCTTGCTAGTCAATCCTCATAGAAGTACCTAAAAGCAGTTCCCCTTTCAATGTCATTCTCAATGTGATATCAATGAAGGGTAAGGAAACCTCTCATTCACTATCTGTAGAAGGTAGGGAGATGAGGGAGCTGGAAATGAGACTGGATGCATTGGAGAGTCTACAGTCTGGGAAAAATGCCAAAAAAGTTATCTCACCTATTAAACCACCATGATCTTTTTTCCAAAATGATTCAAAAAGAGTTCATGTCAATTGGGATTGACCATGGTGTCAGCATGTAGCCAATCAAGAATAAGATCTGTTCATAGGTGGTGAGCTGATTTGCCTTGGGGGAGGGAGAAGAGCAAAAATATTCCCCATACAGCTCAATCAAAATTAATAGTTATGCTCAAAAGTCAATAGTCCTTTGGGGACTCAAATGCCTCAGAAAAGCCAAAAACCTGGTTTAGTTGCTTTAAAATCCTACCAGGAAAAATGGACAGATATCAGCCGCAGGGAAGGTGGTAGTCAGGCCATTTAAAAATTGAACCACCTAAGGGATTGAGAAGTACGATCCTTGCTGTGGCATGCGCTTAAAGATCGAGATGCTAAATGGCCCTAGATGGTGACGACCGGAAGGACCCGTTTTGCCAAATGAAGAAAAGACAACACCCTCGAGGTGTCACCTAAAAAGGGATCCACATCCCGTACTCCAGCTGCACAATTTCTTCCAGCGGTATAGAGCCTTAATTGCTGGCCTTCTGGCCGAAAGCAACGCCTCCATCACGTCTTCCTGAAGGTGCCAATCCCTGTATTTTAGCCTTTCAGAAGGCAGACGTGAAGGTTGAACGTGTGTATGCTCGGGTGAAGAACTTGCCTTCCCCTCCTGAGAAAGAAGGTATGGTCCCCCTGGGAAGACTATGTGGAGGATAGATGGCAATGTCGAGAAGGTCTGGCTACCATATCCTCCTGGCTCAGTCCGGGACAATCGGGATCATGGTTGCTCCCATGCCTCTTCAACCACCTGTTCACTTGAGGCATGATGGGAATCCGTGGGAACGTATACAGGAGCTTATTAGAGGAGGTCACTAGAATAACTTCCTGGCACAGCTCTCACTCGAGAGACCGAGCCCTGCATGCTCAGGGTGTCCGCCATCCTATTCTCCTTCCCAGAGAGGTGAATTGCCAACAGAAAGATCTTGTTTGTTAACACTCAGAACTTAAGCTGCATTGCTGCTCTGCACAGGAGGAGTGGCCCTACACAACCTCTCTTGTTGATGTAGTTCATGGCCACTGTGTTGTCCGTCATGATCAGCACTATCTTCCCTTGTATGGAGGGCAGTGTGGACATCGGCACCAGTCCGATCACCCTCAGCTGTGTCTCTGCCAGGGACACAAGCCGCTCACTGTCAACTTGCTCAGGTGAGCGACCCAGCCTTTAAGAGATGAGTCTGTCACTATGCTCGGCTTTGGCCATGGTTGCTAAAAGGGTTCTTCCGCCATCACGTTCATTGAGATTTCTTTAAATTGAGGGAAAAGCACATTTTGTGAAGGGGGTGGCAAGTGCTATTGAGGTGATCTAGAGCTTGATATGGAGATCACGCCCTTATTAACCAATCGTCCACGCAGAGAAAGATGTGAATCCCTCCTTTCCTGAGATTGGCTGCTACCGCAGCCAACAGCTTGGTGAAGAGTCTTGGGCGAAGGTAAGCCTGAAAGGCAGAACTCAAAACTGGTAGTGAGTGTTACCTATGGCGAACCTCAGGTACTTCCATGCAAAGCAAAGGATCAGCACATGGAAGCAAGCGTCCTGTAGGTCTTGTGACTCCAACCAATCCTGAATTTCTTGGGCCTCTCTTGAACTTGTCCTTCCCGAGGAACTTGTTCAAGCGTCTCAGGTCCAAGATGGGTCGCAGACCTCTATCCTTCTATGGGATCAAAAAGTAGTGGGAGTAACACCCACTGTTCCTTTCCTGTGCAGGCACAATCTCTATGGGACCCTTCTCCAGAAGAGAGGAAACCTCTTGCAGGATCAGTGGGTCTACAATAGGAGGTGGGCTGGCAAAGAGGGGCAATCTGGAGGGGGCTTTAAAAAGGCGAGTAAGTAGCCCTGAGAGACTCCCTGAAGCACCCATGCATCTGAAATAATGGCACACCATTCTTGCAAATGGTGTGAATGATGTCCGTCTACCGATGACGCATGGCAGAAGTCTTTATGGATTGGTATAATTGTTTGCAGCGGATTTCACTGTTGTCCATTTCGCCGGGAACCCAATTTGTCTGTAGGCAAAATCATACCAATCCATCCTCCTTCTCTGTCTCCCCCAATTTATCCCCAGCTCCCTCCCCCAATAGATCCCCACCTCCCCCTTGCCCCACCTTACGTTTCACTGTCTACTTTACATCTGACCCTGTGGCGTCAGTTCCATCCCTGTAAATAGACCCCAACGATACTTCTATCTCTAGACGCAGAAAAGGCATTTGACAGTGTAGAATGGCCTTACTTGTTCACTGCAATGAAACACATGGGGGTTGGACCTAATTTTATACAAATGGTAGAAGCAATTTATAAGGATCCCTTGATAAGTTTATCCATCAACGCACAACGATCCAACACAATACAAATAGAGCAGGGGACAAGACAGGGATGTCCCTCATCTCCCCTCCTATATGCGATCTATTTAGAACAAATGTTAGGTCTCGATTAGACAAGACCAAAATATAAAAGTTATCCCGTTTGGAGGGGGGGGAGATTCATAAGACGGCGGCATACACAGATGATATGCTGATGACGCTGGTAGACCAAGAAACATCAATCCTGGTATTACTAGAATTACTGGTGGTACAGGAAAGAAGCTCAGGACTAAAAATAAATAAGGCTAAGTCAGAACTGCTAGAATTGGGCCTACAAGGGGGGCAACCAGCAGCTCCTCACAATTACTCCCCCCTCCGAACCACTGGAGGTAGAATCATCCATCTAGGGGTAAAACTGACCAACAAAATCGCAAGTCTATACAAAGCAAATTACCCAGACCTAATAAAGAAAGCACAAAAAACTTCTCAAAATTGACTCCCCTCCAAATCTTTTGGCTGCGACGTATAACAACGGTTAAGATGGTGGCTCTCCCCAGACTTCTATATACATTTCAAGCCCTCCCAATTGCGGTCCTGTAGAAATTCTTTAAAATAATGAATACACTTATATCAAAATTTTGTCTGCCAAAAAACGCCCCAGAGTTTCCCCTAGATCTACTAATGCCTCGCAGGCAATGTGGTTGGATAGGATTACCTAATATAAACAGATCTTACGAGGCGACTCAGTTGAGAGTGGTGAGAGAATGGTGCTAAGAAAGATGAGAAAAGATCTGGGCCCGTATGGACAGAGCAGTGGCGGGCGGACCATTAGCCGGGTTATTGTGGTTACCAGGGAAGGATAGGCCACAGAGTGCTAGACGTAGAACAGTGCTCTGGACAACATGCAACATATGGGACGGATGGATAAAGAAAGGGCATCTATCAACAGGACCCTCTCCGTTTACTGCCCTGTTTGGGAATCCCAGCTTATCCCCAGGAATGAAAAAGGGCAAATTCAGTCGATAGCGGGAACAGGGGTGCTTAAAGATCAGGGACATGGTGTGGGACGGGGAGGTAGCAACATGTGACGAATGCAAGGCACATATGGGAATAAAAGAAATCGATAGATCTGAATACACACAGCTGAGACACTGGTTAAAACAACCAGAGATACGCCACGCAGCAACAAGGCAATCGACAAAATTTTAAACATATATAACTACACACTCGGGGGACAAACAACTAATTTCAAATATTTACTCGCTCCTACAGGAAGGGACAGCCCATCCGATCTGGCCCTACAGGAAAACTTGGGAGGGGACAATATGTGAAGTTATCCCACAAGAGCACTGGGAAGGGCTATGGAGGAACATTCCGAAGCTGACTATGACTATAAAATTACAAGAGGCATGGTACAAGATGATGTTACAATGGCACTACACTCCTCAAAAGCTACATAGAATGTTTAACAGAGTCTCCCAGGCATGTTGGAGGGGATGTATAGGGAAAGGGAACTGGAAGCACAAATGGTGGGACTGCCCCAAAATCAAAGGCTTTTGGGATGACATTATGGGACAAATCAAATGCATAATACTGGAACTACACACCCTCTCTTTGGGTGGACTTTTAAACCCATAAGGACTTTTAACTTCGAAACCACTAAAGAGAGCCCTGATGACGATGCTAATAGCAGGTTGGATGATAATAGCCAGAAATTGGAAACAAACGGACCCACCAACGGTGATAAACTGGCTACATAAGCTCTGCGACATAGTGGCAATGGAATGGATAACATAGCGGATTCAAGGAGAAGCAGAGAAATTCAGGAGCGATTGGGGAGAAGTATAAATTAGCCCTCAGCCATTATTAGAACGTTATAGCGCCTTACACAAATTCACAGTTGCAATGAAGGATTAACCATTTTTAGAAGGCTTTGATCATTTACATTTATTGGGGGTTTAAAATAGTGATACAAAATGAATGACATCCTCGAACAATATTCCAATTTCCAGTGAGAGGTCCCTCAGACAGAGTTTGAAGGAAGATCTTAATGGTTATTAGAAATGTTAGCAAAACATCAATTGCTTTTAGACCCATTATTTGAATTTTTTGCTTTATAAAAGACTCCCACTGGTCTGCTCATCATAAGAAGTACATAGTGGGACTATTGATTTTAAAATCACTTCATAACATTCTTGTATTCTTTTTTTTCATGGCTGCAAATCCCCTATTCCTCTGTCTTCCTTCATGAGCTAAACTGTTTTTCGGCATAATTTGTATTCCAGTAAAAATATTAACATCAGGATTAATAAAAACCATAATACCAGACAGTGAAAATGAACTCAATAGATCAAATACAGCAATGCAGAGCTGAAGGATGCAATCTTACCTATGCACTTGCACAATGTGGATACAGTTATACAAAACAAATGTACTCTTGATGTGACTGTGAGTCATCTGGTTTAACGCCATACCTGTACCAGGTCCCTTCGACCAACAGTAAGAGCAGAGGTGGCATTCTTATGGCAGGTCTCCTGGATCTCGTCCATATTGAGTCTGGGAATGCAAATAGGTGATAGGAAGACAGCCAGGTCACTGGGGAGCTTTGTGAGGAAAAACGACTTTTAATGACAATACCACTGGGGAAAAGGAACAGCAATAATGGAAGAGAAAGAGCCAAGCAGGTGACAATGTTACAAAGGTACTTAAATCTGCAGAAAGACACACAGAGGGAAGAGAGGACACATGTCCAGAGGGAAACAAACAGGTGCACTCAAAGACATACATAACCATTAAAAAACGTTGTTTAATAACATTATGGTCAACTATGGGTTACAGAAATATCTTTGAAAGCCACAGAAAAGAACGAAGTTGAAGGGACCTTCTGATTACAATGAAAACCTAAAACAAAACTGAAATTTGCGAGCTATGGTTAGTAAATATAAACATAACTCGGCAGAGTGCATGTCATCAGTGATGCCATGTTTGACATGAGCAGAGAATCATGGGTTATTCTGCTAACCTTAACTGGCAAGTTTCAGCGGTAATTCAAACGGTTTATAACAGAAAGTTAACCATAACTTTATTAATCAACTTAGCTTGTGAATTTATTGGTGTTTTGAAAGATATGATAATAGTCTATTTTGACCACCTTGATAGAACTTTCTCTCCCTCCCCACACCCCGGAGTCAAATGCATGAAACCTTACAATATTATTCAGAGTGCTCTATGCTCTCTGGAATGCTTCATACAACTCCATCTACAGTCACCATTGCTAAATGGGAAACCTGTTTGGGATCACCTATATCTTCGACACCCAAACATGGCAACTCACACAACTTCCCAAGAGAATTTACATGTATTTTGAGCTAAAGGTGTAAGCCCCCAAAACTAAGTTTACCTAGAGGCTCTGACTGGCCTATAGGGAAGTAAGGCAATGGCCAAAGTGCAGTCCCAACTTACTCATGTGGGCCAGTTTTTTTGGACAATGTGAGCCAATTTGATGAGTTATTGCACTGTGCAGCTAGCAGTTTTGACCACTGTTTCTGAAAATATATTCTTTAGAATGCACAATTTGAAACACATTTGACTAAACTAAACAACAGCTATTGGAGACTACTCTGATGATTCACAGCACCTCGTCACTTCTCCCCAGAGGGAAGTCCTTCATTATGAGGCCAGGGAGGTGAGGCCGCTACCCAATAGTCCCACTAAGGCTGGTAAAAAAGCAGGAGGACCGGTAAGGGATATGAAATAAGAGGCAGACACAAAGTTGTAATGCTTTCAACATCAGACATATTTATTAAACAAAAAAAGGGATGGATAAAGGCCTTTCTGTCCCTATCCTAAAGAGAGTTTCCCTACCAAGAAAACTAAAGATCAGTCTGTCTCGTCAAACATATAAACTGTCCTTGTGCCCAAAAACATACTACTCTGACCCGCACACTAAAAATGAATACTAAAAGTGCAAGGAAAAGCATTTAGCTTCTATTTGTCAAAAAGTGTTTACAACTAAGGCAAATAGACACATCCAATAGAAACAGTCTTTTCCAAGGAGGAGTCCTCAGATCCAGACGGTGATTTCCCTTCCCCTTATTATTGAAGAATGATAGGAAATGTGTCTCTTTCAAGTAACAGTTCCTTAAGGATAACAAAAGTGTCTCTTTAAAACAGAAAAGTCTTAAGGACAGCAAAGTGTCTCATTCAAATAATAGTTCCTTTAAGATGCCAAAAGCATCTCTGATGTACTTCTTTACCATATACTTTGTAAAAGAAATAGGTTTCTTTATACAACATTAATGAACCTCCTGGTATACTCCCCTGACGGGACTTCCTTTTCTAGGTCTCACAGATCCCCTGGTATATTCCTGTGGTATCTCAATTCCCAATGTTCACTGTCTGGTGTACTCCTTTCACCAGGACTTCTTCTTGAGTTCACTGTCCATTTATACAACAAAATTGTACTACTTTATTGTGTTTCTACTTCATTGGGATGAGTTACTACTTGTTCCTACATTCCCCACCCTGACATCTCGTGTATGGGGATTTGATCAAGTTCTTCCTTTTTATATCTTCATTATTATTAATTTGCTTGGGGTAATGCTTGATTCAACTTTCCCCACCGTGATATTTTATGTATGGGGAATTGTTCAAATTCAGACTTTTTACTTCACTTAGTCGGTATTCAAAATAGTTTCTTAATTGCTCCCATGCCTGTCAGTATGCTCTGGGGTCCCCAATGGCTCTGGGTAGACTCAACGGTTCACTGAAGCATTCCCAACCCGTGTTTCAGTAAAACTCCCACTCTGGGATGGTCTTGCCTGGCAGCTCGCTCTCACTCGCTGGCACAACGGCGTCTCTCGGCACAACTATGTTTCGGGCAGCTTCTCTCTTGCTGTCGATCCCCTGACTGTTCTTTCCCACCCAGTGTCCCTGCCAGCCTTGCGCCGGACTGGTATGGAGGTGCAGAGGTGTCTGCTTCCTCCAGCGCTGACTTATCTGCACTGTGCCTTGCTTCAGCTTTACTTCTCTCGTCGCCGGGTCTGCTTCCTTCTTCCCCGGCTCTCCTGTTGTGAAAGTGGATAACATTTTTAAATGTTCCGCTCACCTGAACATCCTCAAAATAACCAGTCTGAATGTTTGTGTTTCTCTTGATTTTCATGAACGCCTTCTTCCTCTTCCCAGTAGCTCAGGTTTTCTGGGAGTTGGAGTTTGTTACATTTCTGTGACTTTCAATATATTGTTCAGGATTTCTGTTCAAAGGTCCATGGATTTCTGTTCAAAGGACCATTAGAGACAGGAGATGTTCAATGAGTGTTATGTGCGACTTTACTGAAATGGCAGTATGCCATCAGAATTTTAGGTGTCAAAGGGGTTTCTTCTAGGGGCGGGGGGATACTGCATCTCTCACAATGGAGTCACCACTTCCTCCTGGCAGTCATCTCCTCCCCCATGATCCTCCCTCACAGTACCACGCCTAGGGTCAGGATCAGGATCAGGTAGTGGCTGCCATTCCCTGGCCATGTGGGAGGAGATCACCACCAACGAATCAGTGATGACTCCGCAGGATTCATCACATGCCCTTTCCCTAATGTTGCTAGTTCTCACAGCATCTATTGAGAAACGGGAAAGGAAATACAGATTACCCTGCTCTTTTCCTTTCCAATGGTCCACTGTAAAACAATAAGTCTGTAAATCAAGGAACAGGGCATGGACCTTGTATTAGTGTCCTTGCGAATGCTCAAGCAAGTTAATGGGGCATGGTCTGTGACAAGGCAGAACTTTCTACCAGTTAAATAATATTTGGGGTAGGTTATGGCCCACTTAATTGCCAGAGTTTCAAGTTCGAGAGTCGCATAATATTTCTCTCGTGGAAATCATTTTCTGTGTATATATTTATAAGACAGGATTTTCTATACCATTATGATTTTGTGAAAGAACTGCCCAAAACCTTTATGTGAGGCATCAGTTTGCAAGATGAATACCGGTTGAAATCTGCCACCTTCAACACAAGTTCACTACATAAAATATGTTTTCATTTGTCAAAACATAATTGGTCTTCAGGATATGGGTTTCTGTGAGAGGAGAGGTTATAGATGAAAAATTAGGAATAAACTGTCTATATCGGACTAACAGTAGAAATGCTCTCAACTCATGCATTTGGAGAAGGGGTTTCTTTTACAGCATTAACTTTTTCAGTCTGTGGCCGAACTAGTCAATTTTCTACAAAGAACCCAATATATTTGACTGCAGATCTAGCAAGATGACATTTCTTTGGATTTGCAGTAAGTCCTGCTTTCCTTAGGACTCTAGTAACCAAATATAGGTGGTATGTATGTACTCTCCAAGGTTTGCTATGGATGATAATATCATCAATGTATGCTCCACAAAAAGAAGCATAGGGTTAAATAATTTGATCCATTAATCTTTCGAAAGTAGTTGGTGCCCCAAGTAAACCAAAAGGCAGGACTTTAAATTGAAAAATGCCTAGGGGAATGGAAAAATATTTTTTTTGTTTTATCTGCAGGATTAACTGGAATTTGCCAGTATCCCTTAGCTCAATCGTGGAGAGATCCACTGCAGTTCTGTGAGAAACCGGAAGGTGTCTCACTTACTAGCCCCCAGGGATCTGTCATCCAGGTGGCCAGAACACAGCCATCGCTATTGGATCCAGTTCCTGGGGGTGGGCTAATTCAGGAGGATCACCTGGATGGAGTTTGGGGGGATCTTCGGGGAATGGGACACCAAAGGGTGAGACGCAGTATCCCCTTTCTTTTGACACCTTTTCCCCATCCTGTCCGAAGGATACTTTGAAACTTTACCCCCCCACACCCCTTTTCCGACACAAACACTTTCTCACCCTGCGAGCGACAACGGACTAATATCAGAGCCGTTTACCTGACATGTCCCACCACAAGGGTCAGGAAGAGTCAAGCAATTGCAGACAACCACACACAACAGACTGCCCTTTACCTTCCCCACTGGGATAAAAGGCGGAGCACAAGAGTACACTGGGAGCAAGGCTGGATGCATGAGGAAACCAGTATTCCAGGACAGCAGTTCAAATGGAGGAGAAAGGCGTAGAGACCTGAAAGGACGTCAAAGAGGGAGTTGCTTTTGCCCTTTTCAACCCAGACCAGCGAAGCATCCAACAAAAGAAACAGAAGACTAGGAATCGCAGCTGGCAAATGGTGTGACGGATGTCAGCAGTACATGGAACCCTCCCGCATGGATAGCCAGGGCGGGGTGACGGGGTTGCCATTGTGGTTCCGTCCGTACTCCAGTGGCTAAAGAAACACAAGAGAGTTCAACACAGCCGGTGAGTCGGAAGAACCTGATAGTGGCCCGGACTATGTTAGACTTGAGGTTTCAGTAGCAACATTAAGAAGAGAAAGAGAAAGACGTCCTTTGTGTGCAAATTGGGCACCAGTGATCGAGTAGTACGGCGCCACGTGGCTCCGGACCACTCTAACTGGTACCCCTCTCCTGAACAAAGAGATGGTATTGAGCCAAGAGGGGAAGGAAAATACCAGGACCAAGAGGCCATAGGGAAGGCCGACGTGAGGTGTCAAGGTGGTCATGCACGGGTCACGCAAAACCCCCTTGTACAATCGAAAGTCCTTGACACGTTGCAAAAGAGTTTAACGTTTGTGAAACTGTAAACCCGACTGAGGGAATTGTGAGTGAGGCATTTGCGCCCGGCGGTTGGGAACGCTGTGCGAACTGGTTATTGTGAATAAACCCACCCTTGCCATAGCGTTACAAAGTGACCCAGCGAGATGTGATCGCCCTTTGAAAGTCTTTGGTTAAAGTTGGCAAGTACTGTGGAAGGTCTGAGTCCTGATGAGGGGGACTTAACAAAAAGGTGGCCTTTTATAAAAAGACATTAAGACTCTTGAATATTCCAAATAAGGAAACAGTGATAAGAAGACAATAGTGAACCCGACTGAGGGATGTCAAGAGAAAAGTGGTGAAGAAGCTAGATGAACAACATTGTGACAAGTATGAACCCGACTGAGGGATGTCCCCAGTGAGTGGTTGGTCTGAGCCCGACCGAGGGAAGCTATCACTGAGCAAAGGATCGGAGCCTAGCTGAGGGGAATCCAAGGGTGAAGAATAATCACCCTACATGAAAGTTATCAGAAGGAACTTTTGTTTTGTTGTTTTGGCATATCAGGCCTCTGAAGCAAGAGACTTTGCAAGAGAAGAGACTTGTGTACAGAAGGCCCTGATATAGAGAAAAGGAACTGTGAGCTCATGTAAGAGAAGCCTAGGAGTGTGCTGTGCTCAAGAGTCCTGTCTTGTCCTGTGCTAAAAACATGGGTAAGGGAGACCCCCGCCATAACATCCCGACTTATAATTTTTTTAACACTTTCTTTTCTTGTGAACACTATCCCACACTATTTTATGGCATAGCGGTAAGGATTGGCAATAGGTTTTCTTAGTATAGGACCTTTTTATTTCACTAGACCCCACTAGGACTGAATTCTTATTATTTGATGGTCGTACCTTGCTCCCATCTTAGATTTAGGTTAGGCATTTATCTCACCTACTTTACAGTTTAACAAACACCCTTCAACTGATCATTTGTGTCCATTTTACTTTGATACTATCGCTTTCTTACAGTTCCCAATAAAACAATAAGATCATCAATTCTAGGCATGGGCTAACAGTAAAAAGTGATAACTGGTCTGTTAACTGATGAAAATGACACCAATACTTTCCCTCCAGATTTAGTGCAAAATAAAAAACAAGATTTAATGGATATCCTAGAACAGTTTTCTGATGTTTATAGAACAAAACCAGGAAGAGTGAAAGGAGTATAGGATTATATTTGTACCCCTCCAGGGAAGGTTACTCACTTAAAACTGTATTGAATACCGGAGAGTAGAAAGAATATCATTCAAGAAGAGTTGGAAACTATGATAAAGGCTGATATTATAGAACCTTCTCAAAGCCCATGATCTATCTAGTATTTTATTGTGCAAGTCATTAGTAATTCAATGGTGTTCTGTTTTACATTGTTATCCATATGTACAGATGGGCTATAGGTATGGAATGTAGAATGTACAGGGAAGCCAGGATACTAGAATGTTAGAATTTATTGGTTGTAGGAATGATGCACAGGAAAGCATCAATAATGAAGCTGTTTATGATGTGACCGGTGGGTTATTAATCCTATACTTAAACACATAAAATTACAAAAGTGATGTGAGAAGATATTTCAGTGGCGACGAGGATGGGATACTTCAAAAACGGCAACCCACACAGTAGCCGTTACTTATAAAACATCATCAGGGTGATTGAGCATTTTAAGGAAGAAAGAAGTGTCTTGGAAACGTGGGAAGACTTTTCTGTAACTACACAGCTTCATTTGTTTATGGAAGAATTTGGACTTGGCAAAGAGGCACATCTGGAGAAAGAGAAGCTTCACTGACAACAAGTAGGTCAGGCACTTTGCAGTGAACAAGTATCCCCATTGGATTAAGATATCCAGAGTGCGTGTGTTTTAAACATATAATAGACATAAGACTGAGCCGTGACTGTATTAAATCTCTCTACTGGAGTTGCGACTTTTCAATCTTAAGGGATCTCTCATGTGAGTTTAATGTTACTTAACTGGAGTAAATGCGAAAGTACCACACAAGCCTTTTAAGTTTTTAGAAGAAAATAAATGTGTGCCAGTGGAGGAAAACTCTTAACACTGCATATGTGCCAATATTAAAGATGTTTTAATTGTGAACAAAAACCACATACGGCACCATTGCAAACCATATAGCTGAAGTTGCATTATTTGAAGCACACGATATGCATTAGTCAAAGAGCTTCCTAAATAAGTGATACATCAAACAGCTATACAATTCATTAGCAGCAAACAGAACTTGCAACAAATGTATGGAATGAAAAACATGCTGCAAATAAAAAATGACATTTAAAATTGTCTGTATCCCATATAATTACAATGCAAGAATAAAAGGAACGTATGCAGATTAACACCTTCTACAAGAAATAAAGTTGATAAGGAAACAACAATCACAATAATAAAGTGAAAACTTTAAAATCAGAACTGCTGAAACAATTGGACACAATATACATAAAGGTATATGGAGTGAGCCATAAATAACAAACATCAAGATATATGTACTGAAAAATAATTCTTCCAAGTAAAGAAACATAACTAGTCTCTATGCAAGGTATACCACCTCCCGATTATTTCATGAATACAAAGGGTGAACCAAACATTCCATCTTTTGGATTTGATCATTATGTTCTTGCTGCCCATGGATTGAACTTTTCTAATGAAAGAAAAAAATGTCTGTTGATACATTGTTTGGGTAATTATGGGCAAGAACAATTTGAGAATTTACCAGCACTTTTGGAAGATGATGTCTTTGGACTTAAGGAATGTGAAAAGTGTATCAAAATATTAGATCGGCATTATGACAAAACAGGCAACATCAATCTAGAAAGATATCATTTTGGCAAGAGAAAGCGAGAAGAGAATGAAACTGTTGAGCAATATATCACTGCTTTGCGAGGTTTGGACACATCCTGTGATTTTGGGATTACACTTAATGAAAGACTTTGTGATCAGTTCATGTTAGAATGCAAAGATAGCAAAATAAGAGAAGCTCTTTAGGAAAAAGGAAATCCTTCTTTAGAAGAAGTAAATAGAGTTGCAAAAGAAGTGGAGCATACCAATAAGTCTCTGAAAGAACTTGAAAGGAGAAATGATGATGATAATAATAAAGAATAAATGACACAGATTCCAGAAGTATTGGCTATAGAGGGAAATAACTATACAAACAGAAAAGGTTTTTATCAAGAAAGAAATAATGAACGTGAAGAAATATATAAAGACTAAAGAAAAGGAGAAGAACATGACAAACGTCGATGTTACAGGTGCAATAGCCTGTTTCATTTAGCTTCAAGTGATAAATCCCCAGCCATAAAGGAGTTATGCAAGAGATGTAATAGGAGAGGGCATCTCACTAAGTTTTGCAAAACTAAAAAGGAAAACAAATTGTTTGGAGGAACTATGTGAAAGTTCCGAAGAATGTACTTTTTCGGTGGAAGAGGATGTTCATTGTGAGAACAAGAATGATGATGCTGACAAGGAAAGGCCCATGGCTATGATTGAATTGAATAGTAAGAAACTGAAAATGGTAATTGATTCTGGTGCGAAATATACCCTATTGCCCAACTATCTGTTTGAGAAAATAATTGGAACCAGTGTAAACCTAAATGTTAAATGTATTTGTACCGCGCACCGTCACCAACGGAATTGGTCTCCAGGTGCTCTGGCGGATCTGTAAACGATAAGGTGGGATGGGTTAGTAAGGTGAAGAGGGAGTAGGATAGTGAGAGGAGTGGTGTTCTGTTGGCAGCTTCAACTCGGTATACACCAGATGCTGAGCTTTGGTGCAGGTATTGGATCGGTGTCAGTCCGCATGTGCTGTTGCTCCGCCTTATGTGTTGTTGCAGTGTTGTGAAGTGCGTGCGGCTTGTGGTGCGAGAGATGGTTGTGTGAGTTTTTGAGTGAGATAAGCATGCAGAGTTTGAGGTTATATTGGTTAGTGGGTTGCCTGACCTTTAGCATGCTAACATTCACAGTTTTCTCTAAGTGTGGCACTTGTTGGCCTTCACAGTCCTATCTAGAAGCAGCGCAGGCCAATGTTCAGAATTCTATCTAGGTGTGGGCATACTAACATTCACAATCTTATCTAGGAGCGGTGCAGGCTGGTGTTCACAGTTCTAAGTGTGGCACATGCTAACATTCAAGTTTCATCTAGGCGCGGGCATACTAGCCTTCAATCAAAAACCTATCTAGATGCGACACAGGCTAATGTTCACAATTCTATCTAATTGTGGACATGATAATATTTAAAATTCTATCTAATTGTGGACATGATAATATTTAAAATTCTATCTAATTGTGGACATGCTAATATTTACAATTCTATCTAGGTGTGGACATGCCAATATTCACAATTCCATCCAGATGCGACGCAGGCTAATGTTCACAATTCTATCTAATTGTGGACATGATAATATTTAAAATTCTATCTAATTGTGGACATGCTAATATTTACAATTCTATCTAGGTGTGGACGTGCCAACATTCACAATTCTATCTAATTGTGGACTTGCTAATATTTACAATTCTATCTAAGTGTGGACATGCTAATATTCACAATTCCATCTAGATGCGACTCAGGCTAATGTTCACAATTCTATCTAATTGTGGACATGCTAATATTTACAATTCTATCTAAGTGTGGACATGTTAGTATTCACAATTCTATCTGAGTGTGGACATGCTAATATTATGGCACGCTATGTTATTGGGAGGTAAGATAGAGTGACAGTGGTTTTCTGGAGTAGAGTAATTGCTCTACTCCCCACCTATGCCACACTCACAGTTTTTGTTGGTGTCTGTTGACTGCTGGCTTCCCTGGCTTCCCCTGCGGACACCTGCAGACACATCTTGGGGCCGCCAATGTAGGAACCGCCCTTGGCCTTGGGATCCCTATCCACAGGGGCTGCCGGGCAGAGGGCTGCCCTGGGATGGGTAGTGATATGGGGGGGGTAGCCTATCAGTGTGCAGGGGAGGTTTGGGAGGCGGAATTGGGCTGGGGGAGGAGGGGCATACTGGAGCACAGCACGCGTGCAAAATGCCATTTAAACACTTTTTAGAAATTGTTTGGGAGGCCTCTGGGGTAGGGCTCCGTGGGTGACTCACCTAGGCCAGCTTCCTTGGTAGAGGGAAGGTGGGCCGGAGGTACGAGGCAGCACGCGGGGCCGGGGGGCAGAGGAGGACAAGGCCCACGATTTTAAGGGGCTGAGGGGGCTTGAGGGGCTCACCTGTTCACTTGGGGACGCCGGGTTTTAAAAAGGCGTAATCCCCAGTGCCGTGGGTATGGTCCTTGGTGCCTGCTGCAGGCCAGCCAATCACGGGTGGCGGGAGGCGGGTTTAGGGAAGGAACCTATCGGGAAGAGGGCCGGGGGTACGAGGCAGCACATGGGGTCTGGGGGCAGAGGAGGGCTAGGCCCACGATTTTAAGGGGCTGAGGGGGCTCCAGGGGCTCACCTGTTCACTTGGGGACGCTGGATTTTAAAAAGGCGTAATCCCCAGTGCCGTGGGCATGGTCCTCGGTGCCTGCTGCAGGCCAGCCAATCACGGGTGGCGGGAGGCGGGTTTAGGGAAGGAACCTATTGGGAAGGGGGCCGAGGGTACGAGGCAGCACACAGGGCCTGGGGGCAGAGGAGGGCAAGGCCAATGTGATTGACATTAACCCAGTGGCGTATGGAGGAACGCGAATTGATCTTATTGGTTGGGCAGAAATGATATTTAAGGACAGGTCAGCAAAAGGAAAAGTATATGTTACAGTGAAAGGAATGCAACCACTACTAAACTGGTCTCACCAGGCTAGATTGAAGATTAAATTGGATGCGGCTGTGGAGGAATCTGTTTATGCGGTGGATCAGGCACTAGTAGCAGCACATTTAAAGACTTTTGATGATCATATAGTATTTAGAGAACAACTGGGTCTGTTAAAAGATTTTTCTCACAAAATTAGATTGAAGCATGATGCAATACCTGTAGTACAAAAATTGAGACCAGTTCCATTGAATGTAAAGCCTGTTGTAAAGGAAGAACTTGAAAGATTGCTTAGTGACGGTGTGATTGAGTGAATAGACTCTTCAGAATGGTTGTCACCTTTGGTGATAGTCTACAAACCAAATGGAAAGTTGAGATTGTGCATAGACCTTAGATGGGTCAATAAATGTGTGATTCCTGATAGGCACACATTACCAAATATGGTTGAAATGTTAGGTACCATTGGAAATGCTAAGATTATGAGTACGTTAGATCTAAGGTCAGTTTACCACCAAATAATGTTACATCCTATGTCAAGAGATATTACGGCATTAATTACCAGTGAAGGTTTTTTTTCGGTGCAGAAAGATGCCTTTTGGTCTTGTATCCGCGGGATCAGTGTTCCAACGTGTGATGTATCATCTTTTTAATCAAATGCAAGAATTTTTGTGTTTTCAGGGTGATGTCCTGATTTATGGTAAAGATCAAATGGAACATGATGACACAGTATACAAGGTATTAGATATATTTAAAGATGCTGGACTTACCTTGTGTCACAAGTCTCTCCCCTTCTCACCTGTTTTTCCTGTTTGCTTGCGACCTTCTTTGATGATTTCTTTCGCACAGTCCAGGATTTATATAAACCCGTGGGTTGGTCTTCGGGTTCCAGCATGAGGATAGCAATCCAACTCCAGGAGACGTTCAGATGTCCAGGACGGGAACCAGGAAATAACAATGTCCAGGCTCGGAGGAACGGAACGCTGTGACCCGAGTGCAGACGAAAATCCAGGAAAAAGCTTGAAGGTAAGTTCGAAGAAAGGAAGGGAGGAGGATTCAAGGAACCGGGAATTAGGATTCAGAAGAAATCCCCGAGCGAACTCCGACAACAGACGTCCAACTACAGCGAGCGGTAGCGTTGAGACACGCAGAGCCGCGGGGGCGTGTCTGTTTAGTAGAACGTTGAGCGTGGCGCGCAAAGACTGTCAAGCTGCATTCCGTATCAAGTGGCCATGTTGGGAGGATCACGGCATTCAGTCCTCTATGGGTCAGGGACCACGAAGTCCAGAATGGACGCAGGCGACGGTTCATGACACCTTGAGTAAAGATAAACGTAAGTTCAATAGATCTACCATATCTTATTTGGGTCATGAAATATCAGAAAAAGGAATTAGGCCTAAACAGGATTTAGTTAATAACATCCTGAATTTTCCTAGTCCAGAAAACAAAGAGAAACTTATTTCATTTTTAGGGATGAAACTTATTTCATTTTTAGGGATGGCGGAATATTAAACAAAGTTTATTCCTGAACTAGCCAATAACACATTTCAAATGATGAAAGTTAGTAAAAAAAAAAAAGTGAGATTTGATTGGAATGAGTTATGTGAAAATGAGTTCAACAATATCAAGTTAGATTTGAATGCTGCACGCACTCTTAAAGCTTTCAATCCAAACAATACTAGTATTATTACAACGGATGCCAGTAATCACGGTCTTGGTGCTGTTTTGTCGCAAATGGATGGTAGAAGTGAGTTTCCCATTGCGTTTGCGTCAAGAGTGGTAAACAAGCTCAGACAAACTATTCCACAATTGAAAAGGAGTTGTTAGCTGTAAGATGGGCTGTTGAAATATTTAGATAATTTATATGGGGAACTAAGTTTGTGGTTCGGTCTGACTACTAAGGGACAGGACAAGACATCATCCAGAATTAGGAAATGTGTAGCAAGTCTACAAGAATACAATTTTGATGTTGAATTGGTGCAAGGAGTAAAAAAACAAATCAGCCGATGGTCTGTCGAGATTAACCAATGTGGTTGAAAGAATGGATGATGAGCAGCAGAGTAATGTTGAGGAACAAATTTTGAGTATATGCCAAGATATTGTATCCGGGGATGGGATACTTCAAAAACGGCAACCCACCGAGTAGCCATTGCTTATAAAACATTATCAGGAAAATTAAGCATTTTAAGGATGAATGAAGTGTCTTGGAAACGTGGGAAGACTTTTCTGTAACTACACATGGAAAGACTCATTTGTGATTGTTGTACCTGTGAAGACTCAGCTAAGGGCTATGTAACCAGGCAGATTCCGATAACTATAACCTCTTCCACCGAAAAGGTTATAGTCATTGGAATCTGCCTGGTTACGTAGATGGGAGAGTGTGGAATCTCAATAGAGTAAGTAAATGCTCAAAACAAGAGAATGATGGGAAAAGACAAGTTAAGGTTAGAAAGGAAGTGGAAAAAAACAGATATTCAAGTTTGTAAGAATGATCGCAATAAACGTATATGTACAAGACCATTGTATCTGAAAGATTATGTAACTTGAAATTGTATCTCACGTTATTCTGTACATCTCCGCCAGGTATTGCATTGTATATCCAAGTTACTTTCAACTTGGTAAGTAATCTGAATACTTCAACATCAAGTGTATATTTTCCTGTACATATGTTAGTTGTGAGTCACTGTAAAGAAGGGAGGTGTGTAGTATTTTATTGTGTAAGTCATTAGTAATTTAATGGTGTTCCGTTTTACATTTTTATTCATATGTACTATAGGTATGGACTGTAGAATGTACTGGGAAGCCAGGATACTAGAATGTTAGAATGTATTGGTTGTAGGAATGATGCACAGGAAAGCATCAGTTATGAAGCTGTTTATGATGTGACCGGTGGGTTATTAATCCTATACGTAAATAAACATATAAAACTACAAAAGTGGTATGAGAAGATATTTCACTATCCCTATTGTGTTGGTCGCTAAACCAGATCTATCGTCGAGATTTCGCCAACGAGGTTTACCAGTTTGACAGTTATCAGTTATGCATAACAGAAAAACTAACACTGATAAACATACAAGTAAGCTAAACACTTGTAATGTTATGAGTAGAGGTATATGAATAAGCAGAAGAATGGTAATATGTAGAATCACGAATAATCAGAAGAATACAAATAAGCCAAAAACTGATAAGGTTAAACAGAAGAACTCTCACAGTGAATATGTGGAATGTGTAACTGATAATATTATGAATTACCAAAAGTATACGGATAAGTAGAACACTCAAAATAGTAAGAGCAACCACAAGACAACACACATTTTTAAAATGTAATATTACTGACATAATGGGCAAATGAAAAAGCTGAACACTCAATATCATTAATAAATAAACTTATTTACCTTAACCCTTGCATTGCTCCTCCTCTGTACATTTCCCCCTGGCATCATCCATCCTTGTTATTTTTGTAAGGACGGCATGGTATCAACAGTAAGACAGACACGTGACCACAGTTCAAGGGACTTGATTGAACTTTCACAGGGATGAGATAAACGCCTATCTAAACCTAAATCTACAGATGGGAGCAAGCTACGACCATCAAATAATAATAATAATGCAGTCCTAGTGGAGTCTTGTCAAATTAAAACGGCCTTTACTAAAAACAAACTATTGCCAAACCTTACTACTAATGTACAAATAATGTGGGGGGATGTTCACAAAAAAAGAAACGTGTTCACAAAATGATAAGTCAGAATGTTCGGACGTTGGCCTCCCTTTCCCACATTTTCAGCACAGGACAAGGCGGTTCACTCTAGCAAAGCACACACTCTGGCTTCTGGGGCACAAGGATGCCGTTCCATTCACACAGTTCAAGACTTTGGGGTCCAAGTCTCAGCGCTTCTCGCAAGTCTCTTGACTCGGAGGGCCTGCTACACAAAATAACACAAACATTTTCTTTTCCTCTTTCCAGTATTCAATTTTGGGTGTTCATCCTGAATCCCCCTTTCCGGGCTCAGATCCCTTTCAAACTAGGTTCAGATAATTCGTTCTCAGGTGACTCAGGGTTCACCCTGGATCCCCCTCAGCCGGGCTCAGATCCTTTTCATTCACTTAATTAGTCTCCCTCAGCCGGGCTTAACTATCGAAGACTTTCAAATGTGCACAGGGTTTAGCTTGATACGTTGCATGACCATTTCAACCTCATTATTCCTTTTACTCACACTCAGCATCAGTTGGATACCTAACAGAGACTTTCGAATGAGCACCCATGTGGTGCAGGACCACTCTGTGTACGGTATCTTTCCTTAGCCTCCAGAGGTTCAATTGCAAAGTTCAAATTATCTCTGCGTTGCTCTTAGAAAACGCCTCACACACTGTTCTCTGCATGCCAAGAGGAGGGGGCACTTGGTGAGTGCCTGGGAGGGCACGGAAGAGTTTGGGATTTTGCATGTTTTTAAGGATAACGTGGTTATTTGCAGGCACCTACAGATAACCTTGGCTATTTGTATTACATTGACAGTTGTGATTGATCCAGTGAAGTCACCACTGACCTCTTCCAATGTGGCCAGGGGACCCAAGCCTCTACCTGATCCTGGGGGCGTCTATAAAAGGGAGGATCATATGGGAGGAGATAACTATTGAGGGGCGATGGGGACTCCATCGGATGGGTCGAGGTATTCCCTCCTTTGCCCTTAATAGCTTCTTGTCTCCTAACAGTTCCACTGTATAGTAAAAGTCAGAAAACCTTTCCTCTGCATCACTCTAGTCAAGCCCCTATCTATGACTCAAACACTCACAACTCATACATAACATCTTTTGTTTTTATGTGTGTTTATGTGAGACTTATGAACAGCAACATCCAATAAATCCAGTAACATCTATGGACATCAACTCCCATAAACCCTCAGGTACTGAGAGGAAGGGGAGTAAGGGGTTTATGTAAATCAAGAGAAGCCTGAAGCCTGACATACAGGGTAGTTGTTTTACTGGACCCAAAGTTAGCGGGACATTTAAAAATGGCAGATGCAGTGCGGGAGAGGGCTTTACAAGAGATGAGGAACCCTGTGCTGGCGCTCCAGACCGCAAAGTGTCTGGATCGGTGTGGCGAGACAGAAAGGGAGGCGCGGAGGAAGGAAAGCTGTGCAGAAGCTGGAGGCCATGCAGAAACTCCAAGGAATACGACCGCCCAAGCAAACTGCGGTCTCTGATCCAGGAAAGCCAGCGGTTGATCGCAGACAGAGTCTGCACATTCCCAGCAGCGAAGGGACAACACTGTGGCAGCGCGAACAAGTTCGGAGGCGCAAAGAAGATCCAGTGAGTCTGCCTAGAGCAGCGGGGGACCCTGGGGCATTCCAATGCGCATGCCAGCAAATGTTTGAACCGTATGAAGCTGCAAATGACAGAAAGGCACTAAACTTGTTTGAATGCAGTCAAGGCAAAGTACAAGTGCAAACCCCAATAAGAAGAACATTTGAAAGCAAACAAGACAAAGATCCTCATTACGAGTTGGGCGATAATCCAGTGGTAAATCTGCCGTAATTCCGCTGAACAGAATTACTGCTACCCCCACTTGGTCCAGCAGAATTACTGCCGGATTACAAGTGGAGGTGGCAGAGTTAATCCCCATTTTTCTTTAGAGTCCAAGTCCATTGGCCTCTGTGGTGCATTTTTGAGGAAATTTCAGCCGTAATTCGGCTGATTTTTGGCAGAGTGGCATGATGCTGGAGGTAAATACCCGGCACCAGGATCATACTCGTCGTATGGCGATGTGGAAAAAGGGGCAGCAATTCAGTTACTGACAATTTCTTCCGGCACCGCCATACTTGTAATGAGCCCCAAAGAGCAGAAACAAACCCCAAACAAGTACAGATGCATTAGATGTTAATGTGGGGAAAGTTTTACCATAGGCAAATATACTGAGCACCTCAGGGTATATGCTACTGTGGTATAGTGAAATAAACAGTGCAACAAATAAGAAGTCATGCAGGGGAGCACCAGACAGCTGACTTTGGGGGGAAGATACCAGGGGATCTGAAACCCCCATAGAAGGATTCCTGGAAGGGGAGTATACCAGGCCATCCACAAACATTGCAAGAAGAGCTAAAGAAAGACAGTTATGGAATGTATTGTTTGAAACTAAAGAAAGACTGTTATGGAATTCATTGTTTGAACAAGAACTTTGGGGGTCTAGTACAAAACCACAAAGGAACTGTGAGACAAAGAAACACTTTTTTCATCCTATTTAAAAATCCAGGGGAGGGCAACCTGTGATGCTGGAAATGCATTGGAGGGACAGGGCCTCCGTATCCTTGTCCTTTACCGCTTCTTATCGTGTGTTCTGTTGTGTTTTCCAAGCAGGGGTTCATGTGGGACTCCTGGCGGTGCAGCTCTCTCTCTTGGTTTGGTGAACAGACCCGTGGGATACCCTTGTGGCAGCCAGGGGTAGGGGTGCAACCTTGTGCCCCTAGTGTATGTTTTTGGGCACCTGTAAGTGACCCACAGAGCAGGGTACGGGCTGGTGGCAGCTCTGTGCTGAAATGACTGGTGACTGAGCGTCCTCCATTTTGGGATGCCCAGGCCCTGTCATTGGAATCGGTAGATTCCTGATGGAGACAAGATGGCCCCCGTGGCCTCTTGCCCACCATCGCCTGTTACCTTGATGTTCCCGAAGTCCCGGGAAGCCCTGCCTCTGTCCCTTCCCTCTGACTGGCTGTTGGGTGGAAGTTCCATATATGGTAGTGTGGGGAAGTGCCGACCAGACTGGCTGAAGCCTTCTCAATGACCGTATGTTGTGGGTACGCCTGTGGGTGGGACCTGGGTGAATGGAGTGTGTGCCAAATACGCATTCTATGTTATGGATGTCTAGTATCTGGTGGTTGACACAATGCCTGAGACAGCCCTGCCCGAAACCGGTATGAATGCAGTATGGAGTGTTGAATGGCTCGGTACTTGTCCCAATACGCATAACTTGGGTTGAGTGTCTGGAGAGAAGAGAATGGCCTGAATGCACCGTGTGCCGGATTGGCTGCCTGCCTGCCTGAATGCCCATAGTCGTGATTGGATGCTTGAGTGTGACCCAGCGGAATGAATGGGAGATCAACAGTATATCTGGGCACCTCTCACTGCTAGGAATCGTGTTCAGAAGCTGAAGTACACTACGACGAGTAACTGGAGTAACTGAAGCTTGACCTTGAAGACCCGCTGGACGAGAAGAATAGCTGTTGCTCTCCTTCACAATCTGAAAGCTGCTGTGCCTCCAAGGACTGACCCAGAGAGGACCTGGTAAGGCGCCCTCTTCCCGAGCTACGAGGGATCATTGTGCACAGCTGATCTTTGCCTAAGCTCCCTAGTAGACAGACCTTCGACAGGCTGCCGACCTGATATGGGGACGGCTGCGGAACTCCAAGGAGAAGCGCCCGGACTGTTGTCCGCCACTGTCGACGACTGCCATCGCCGACTGGAGCTGCCGTGCTCCCGTTTGCCTAAGAAACTTCATTGATCCAAGGACGCTCTCGTCTGCATCGTCGCCGCTGTATCCTGCTGGAGAAGGCCTGACCGTCGACGCGCCGAGGAGCATCTACCAGTGGGTTTTCCGCCACCCAAAGACCACAGAGACACCGACGACCAACACCCTTGCTGAACCACAGTACTTCAACTCTTTGCGGTCCAGAACTATCGACACCGAGGTGCTCCGCACACCTCTTCCTTGCAGGACGTTTACGCTTCCCTGTCAACGAGCACCGCTAGGAACGACGCGGCCACTTCACCGTCGTAGCTCGACCTGTTCTCCGTCGGATGTTCGCCGACCCGTAACTCCTGCCTGAAAGGGAGGACACTCAAGAAGGGCCGTCGATTACCCGACGAGGAACGCTACAACGCCAAGGTACTTTGGGGTTGCAGAACTATTGGAAAGTCTAGTGTGAACAATATATGGACTGGGCTTGTATCTTTCTTCTACAGGTTGCCCAGGTGGGGGGATCTCCACACAGAACTGTGTCTAGTGGTACGGGGCCAGTATTCTGCCAATTGCTCAACCATCTTTCTTTCCTTCCTCTCGCTACTGCTGGTTTCCTCTTTATTCTGATCTGTGTGTCATTCTGACCGTATGCACTTAAATGAGATCGGATAACGTTCGTGGTACCACTTTAGAAATGTATATATTTACCATTGTTGATTTTCGGAGTACAAAGTGAGTTATCGTGATAGTGTATATGACCTTGAATATTAATTATATAAAGACTGTTTTAACCGATACAGTGTGTGGATATTCCTTTGTGGGTGCTTGGGGACTACACTGTACTTAAGAACCAGCATGCATCACCTCCCGAGAAGCTAGGCCTTGATTGCTCATCCACTGCTACCGTAATACAGAATCTTGGCTGGGGCCCTCTGTGCCTCTCCTCTACCATATAGAGAGCGGAAGTACAGACCCTCCCCCCCTCCGGTCTTTACACAACCACCCTCTGGTTCCCCTTGGATCTCACAAATCCCAGTAAATATATGAGTCCGACCAATTCCCATTATATCCGCTCCATCATTTCCCACTTTGCTTATTTGATAATGCGTGTAAACGTGCAGGGGTAGAGTGCCACATATACATAATTTGATATTGTGTTCCTACCAATGGGGAATCTTCCTCCAGAGGTTGACTGTATTTCCTAATTACCCTGGTCTTTCCTTGGAAACCATTTTTTTTTTATTCGCGTTAACTTTATATTTTTGGTTGTGAACACATTTTGCTAATATCAAGGCAACTACATTTCCTTGTACCCTTTTGTTGTTTTGTTTCTAGTGTGAGGGTCAGCTTAGAGAGTTCAGGACACAAGGGTGGCTTTTTAATTCTAGTTTTCTAGGTAGAGAAATTCCAAATTCCCATTTAGAATAGGGCTAATGAGGTGTTTTTCCAACCCATTTCTGTTTAATAAAATGTCTAACTTCGAGAATACCACAACTTTGCGTCCGCCTCTCATTTCTGACAGGTGGCATCACCAATGTCTTAATAAACCTACCTGTGAAGTATCTTCTTTGGAAATGGTCATATTGGGGCATAAGGCCCCAAACCATCTTAGGCTTGGATTTAAGAGCTAGGGAAAATGTTCTATGATTTTCTTAACATCAAATTCATTTTTACCATTATGTCACAAATTTAAATAAAAACAGGAAAAGGTCTGATTAAGGGGCCTTTATCATGAAAAATTAAAAAATGTATATATCTGTTTTATTAGTGTTGATGTGACAATGATTGATTAATGTGTTTACTTGCTTAGTGTTTACTTTGAAATTATAACAAACGATTACATCTTTAAACGTACCTGTTGAATTATTGGTGTTGCACTGTGTGGCTGATTGTAGCCCAAGACACCACTTACGCCCTGCGTGAGACAAAGCTTTGCCGCTCTGCTACCTTATCTTGGTTGGGTGTGGCTAACCTCTCAGTGTCTTTCCTATTCACCATGATAGGATGACTCTCTACAATCCTCCACCCACGGCTGATTTTAGGAATTCATCCTAACAACTTTGCATCATCGTATCTTCCCAATAGCTCCTATGTTTCACAGGGGGCTCCCCCTCCAACTGAGAACATGCCTGCCTCATGAGGCCTCCAATGATGGACACTCACATTGACCCTTACCGAGTTCTTGCCTGGATGGACCCCACTCTGAAAGTAAACTACTCAAAGGATGGTGATTATCTGGGTTCAGAATCTCAGGCAACACCTCCGTATCATCAGGTTTAGGTGCTGGGTCATGTACCTCAACAGCAGTTGCAGATACTCTAGGGTTAGATTTTTTCTTACACTTCTTTGGATTTTTCAACCCTGTAGCTTTGGCTTCCACTTTGACTTAGGCTGGGTCTTTGACTTGACAGAGGCAGTCTTCTTGGTCTGAGACCCAGAATTGGGGCGTTCTGCTGTATATCCTAAGTCCTTCAGGTAATTTCCCAGCAGAACTATACCTGGGAGGTACCTCTGAACATTCACCGGAATCCTGACTACTCCTCCATTTACAGCTAAAGTAACAGGCATTACTGGGAACATCTAAGGGGGTCCGGGGGGGGGGGGGGGCATCAGCCAACTTGGGGCATCATAAGAGGAGCTCTGCCGAGCTCTTTTTGGTTTATTAATGTAGCATCCACAACATTTCGACTTGTCTCTGATCGCAGAGAAATCTCTTCCATCTATCAGCACATTATTCTTTAAAAAGCATTCAGCATGATCTGGATTGGCAACATATTCTTCAGCTACACTTGAATCCCAGGACCCAAGGTGCACTATGTAAGCGTAACAATTCTATCCAAGAGTAAGGAATCTGAGAAGGATGGCCCTGTGAGAATACTTCCCCTCATAAGGGAAGGCCAGTTTCACAGAGTGGACCCCCAAAGTCTTACCATTACATCCGGGGTTCCCCTTCACATGGTCACTTGCTCCATGTGTGACACAACATCCTGTGGATCTGTGAAAGTAGAGAGGGTTACAGTGACTGGTCTATTGCTTGGAAAGAGAAGTCCCAATACTCTTACCATGATAATCACCATGTGGGTTACCCCATCCATATGTTTTTTATGGGACTCATGGGATCCAGTTTTATCACTGGCCTCTTTCTCTTTTTGATTTTTCCCCTCCTCAGACTTATGAGGAGCAGCTTTGTCCTTATGGAATACCTTTTGGAAAACCCATAGGTCAGCAGCAATAACCAGTTTCTTAGGCTGTAACTCCTAAGAATCTCCAAAGTGTTGCTTAAGCTCTGGGGAACAAGAGGAGTTTCTATCCCCATTCAGTCTGGCAGGCGCCAGCTGAAAAACTCTGCCCCCCCCCGCCACTTTGTCAAGACGACTCCTTAGCCAACCTGTACTTCAAATCCATTTCCTTGATGCCAAGTTTCTCACTCTCATGATTATACAAACTTTCATCATCAATGGAGTTGGGGGTAGAAACAGATAAACAAGAGAAAAGTCTTTAAAATACCCTCTCCTAATCCAACCACCTTAGAGGAGGCCCAGGGTAGGATACCAGGAAAGAACAGATATTGATAGAGCTTTACGACCTGTGATGAATCTGGTGATGTCATCACTCCTTTTCCCAGAAGTAGCCTCTCGTCACGTGGCCAAGGGACGGCAGCCGCTACCTGATCCTGACCGTGGGGGTGGCTATGTGAGGGAGAATCACATGAGGTGAGGTGACCCTCATAGGGAGGCGACATCAGATGAGACATGCAATCCCACTTTCCCTTTTAGGGATATCCCCTCTAGTCCTCATGTTTTGATGACATACCGTGATAATCCCCTTCAACAACCCGAAAAGCCTGCTGAGAGTATCCTTCAATATTCAGTAGCAAAACAAATGACAAAGACAGACAAGAAAGAGGACTACCCAAATGAAGATTACTAGGGTGAACCCGAAGGAGCAGTCTAGGGCTTGCAGGAAGCTGATCGGCTCAGAGCAACTCCCTTCCTTGAAGCAGGAGATCAAAGATGGAACAGCTGAGAGCAACTGGGAGATCCGACCGGCTAGCCATTCTCGAGGAAGCCAAGCTGTCAGGTGAACAGGCGAGCAAGGAGACGCAGGAGAACCGTGAAGACGACTTCCCAGTTTGAGCTGGGAATCCAGGAGGCGGCGAGCGAGTCAGAAAAGCGGCAAGAAGAAAGGGGGAGGCGGTGTCAGGACTAGAGACGCATTAGCGCAGGCAGGAGAGAGATGAGGCAAAGGAGGAGCTTTGCACCAGCAAGGGAAGCCGTAGCGACATGCAGACCTTCATCAGCCACAGACACGAGCCACCCAAAGCGGAGAGAGAAAACTGAGAAGGACCTGAGCGGGGTCAGAGTAGCCAAGGGAGCCGTCCTTACGCCTGTGAGCCCACAGTGGAAGGTTGGGCCCCGGTAGGGATCTGGAGAAAGCAGTCTCGATTTAGAACGGGAGGCAAATTTCCTACAGCTTACATCACACATTGATTTTCATAGTCCTGGTATATGGGGAGATACAAATGCACCAGAGATAGGAGGAACTTAGTGAGAAAGCATAGACCCTCATATCTTAAAAGTAAAGGAACTATATGAGAGAACCTGGCAGGAGAATATACCATGTGTTTTGCGAGTCTGGGACCCACACCCAAGTTGTAGTATCTTGAAAAGAGGATACCAAGTAAGACTCGTGCCTCTAGGATTTTGAATTGCATTTGTGGTATTTTGATAAGAGAATCCCAAGGAAGATTCACACCCTTAGGATTTTGAATTTCATTGAATGTGGAAAAGACCTGGGCAAGGGAGTAATTTCTCCTGGACAGGATTGCAACAGCAAGGTTAGGGGGTTATCCTCTCGAGCCACAAAGAACTTGGTTATTCTTTTGAACTTTTTTTGTGGTGGAGAGAAACCTGGGGAAGGGAGTCATTCCCTGGAACTGTGAACATTATCCATTTGCAACTATTGTTGGATGTTTACCTTTGTGTTGAGCTTGAAAATGTATGCGCTTTCCAAATCAAACACAATAATTAGCACCTTAGAGTTACTTTTACAATGAGAGGGATATGACAGGATTTCGGACACAGAAAATCTTTGCTTTAGACATCTTTTTACAGGACAGACCTTTTTGTTTGAGGTAGGGAAATACTGCAGAGATTAGGGACAGTGAGGCATTTTCCAACACACTTTATTATTTAATAAAGGTTATACCAATCACAATGAGTCCTCTGTGTCTGTGTCTCATTCCTGGTTCCTCACAGCCCATACAACCCTATGGAGTCAGGCAAATCCGGCCACTCCAGGGCAGCAAGGAGGTCAAAAGACAGGTGAAAATCTTGCAGCACAGCCATTTTAGAGTATATGGTAGTCTAATTGGCATTAAGCTGTGACAGGCAAAAGTGTGCAATACTACAAAAAATAAAACATTGTAAAAGTATCAACTGCCACCAGCCGATCATGGACACATCATTAAAGTAACCATGTAGCTAAAAACAAAGTTACATAAACACAGTGTCCCGATCGCAATTCACGGCATGTAACGTGATCAGTAAAAATGAAAAAAAGCTCTTTGCAATGGAGAACCAAATTCTACTATACTTATTTTATTTATATTATTTATTGGATATTTGTAAGGTGCATATACAACAAATGCTGTTTCAAGGCGCCATAAGACAAAAAGGGAGAAAAATACAATAATGGTCCTACTAGGCCTTGACACATTTGGATCGTGCAAGTGCGAGGGCAGGGAGTGCCGGTCTGCGCAAAAACAAAGTGCTAATGTGGGAAGGGAAAAGGGTGAAGAGGCGAGGTGCAAGTGCTAAGGGGAGGCCAGAGGGCAAGTGCCAGAGAATGCAGGTAGGTGCATGGAAGGGGGATTGGACTGGGATGGGGGGCCTGGTGCCTTGTAGTACTCAGAAGGAACCAGACAGCCAGTCACTGAGGCAGATGAAGGTGTTAGCAGGGGAGGGGGGAGAGAGAAGGAAGAGGAGAAAAGGAGGGTCTTGAGTAGCTTCCAGAAATTAAGGCGATCCGGCTCAAGCCTCAAAGGGGCAGTGAGACCATTCCAGAGGGAGGCTCCTGCGGAGGAGATCGATCTACCCCACACTCTTTGATTAGAGAAGCGTCCGATTTGCAGAGAGTTGGAGGTAGCATACCCAGAGGCTTTAGCAGGGAGGTATTTAGGGAGAGAGCGCTGGATGTAGCTGGGTCCCACGCCCCAGAAAGTCTTGTGGATGACGCAGATGGTCTTGAATTTGATCCTAGTAGCCACCGGGAGCCATTGGAGAGATATTAGGGTGGAGAAATGTGGTCCCTGGGCTTGAGGCCAAGGATCAGACTTGCAGTCCTATTCTGGATTAGTTGAATGGGTCGAAGGGAGGATGAAGCAGATTGAGGAAGAGGACGTTACAGTAGTTAAGCCTAGAGAGGACCAGAGCTCTGGAGACATTGCGTTTCTGAGTTTTGGAAAGGAAGTGGGAGGGCAGAGAGGTACAGAGGGTCAGGGAAGGCAGGGGAGATGTCGAGAAAACAGAAGGGTTGTTAGTGGCCCCAGAGATGCAGGCTTGGATATGAGCCCTCTTCTTGGAGCGAATAAAGAGTCTGTATTGGCTTTGGAGCAGGCGACAGGCCAGTTTGTCAGAGGATGAGGTTTATAAACATGCCACCAGTCCCGCCGGAAACCTTGAACCTGAGGGATCTCATTTTTTGTTCAAGGAAGGAATAATCAAATTATGGCACTTCCGCTCAGCCACTCTGCACTTGCGTTTCAGAAAGGCTAGGTCAGAGTCATACCAGGTGTTGCGCTTAGAGGCAGGCTTTATTCGGATCCTCATAATGGGCAAGGATATCCAGGGTGTTGGTGATGGAAAGGTGAAGATTAGCAAGGGCAGAGTCAGTGTGGGAGCCTGTGGCAGAAGTGGAGTGGGAATGAAAGTGGCAGCAAAGGCAGCAACGGACACTCGCTACATCGGTCGAATGACGGAGAAGGAGACAGGCAGTGCAGGCAGAAGCTTAGCAGGGGGAGCTAAAAGATCCAGATGAGAAGACAGGAGGGAATGGTCAGACCAGGAGAGATGTGTAGTGAGAAGGTTGGAGATGGGAATGTCCGAGAAGATGGGAGCATCCAAGGTATGTCCGGCAGTGCGCATTGGACCAGAGGGATGAATGGTGAGGGTAATAATGTCGCAGAGGCTGTGGAAGAGCCCACTGGGAGCCTCGGAGAGTCAAGGTGGATATTACAGTCACTGAGGAGAAGCTTGGCGGTAGAGGCAAAAAAGGAAGAGGTGAGATCAGACCTCTCCGAGAGGAAGAGGGCAACCGGACAAGGGGTCCTGTAGATGCTGGCGAAAGTCAGCAAAAGGATTGGAAAGATGGCGAGCCTGCAGACGAGGCATTCAAAGGAGGAGTAGGACTGAGTGGGAGTGATAGAAGCAGGGATCCAATCAGGGAAGTTCAAGGCCACTCTGCCTCCAGACTAGTTAGAACTGGTCTTGGAGAGGATCTTGTAACTCTCAGGGAGGAGTGTGACAAAAGCATTGACAGAGCTGGCAGTGAACCACGTCTCAGTGAGGGCAAGAACATCGAGGTCAAAGTCTTCGAGAAGGAGACAGATATCAGAAGCGTGTTTGACGACAGAGGGAGAGTTGAGGGTAGCTAGGTGGAACTGGTTCCCACATTTGAAGGTCTTCCGAGGAGGGGTACAGGGACGTGGTATGCCCATCAGAGATGGAGAAGGGGCAATAGGGGGTGGCCGTCAGAGGAGTGGCGGGAGAAGGGAGGAAGTTGATGAGAGATGGAAGACGTTTATCAAGAAGGAGAAGGTTGGGCTGAGAGCCCTGGGCCGTAACAGTGGCATTGTGATAGACACTGATGATGCACCTTGAGGATGATAAGCCCGCCAAGAGTACTTTCCATCTGGTGCCTCGATTAATTGTTAAGCTGCGCGTCTCTGGAGCGCTGCGTACCTGAAGTTTCAGTTGCTGATCTCGCCGGTGATGCCAGACTGTTAAACCTCCAAACTGAATGCAGAAATTGTAACGCTAGGAAGCGACCCCAACCCAACCCTAATGGAACAGGGATGGATTGGAATTACCTCCCAACGCCACTGGGTCACCTCCCTGTGGATTAAAGTGACGTCGGGACAGTGCAAGCACTGACAGGGAGGTGATGAGGTGATGAGCTGATCGGATCCGGTAGAGGTTCACAACTGGAGGATGAGAAGTCCACAAAAGATGTCCAGGCACGATCCACCAAGGCAGTTGAAAATCAGGAAGACTGGTACCCAGAGCCAATAGACAAGAGAGATCCAGGTAAACAAGGAGATCAGGAAGAGAGTGGAACCGGGGAACAGGAAGGCCCAAGGAGAGGGAGAGGAGCTGGAGGACAGGAACCACAAGGAAGGGGCCCAACAGGAATTAAGGGAGCCAAGGCCAGAGAAAAGGACAAGGAAGCAGGAACCAAGGAGCAGGAACTTGATGCCAGGCACCAAGCGACGGTAAGTGGGAAACAAACCGCGTTAAGACGCGATCAGTAGAGGGCCGGACGCTATTTACAGCGTCTGGCACGAAAGCGAGGCGTGGGACGCTAGCGAGACCGCGCCTGCGTACTGGCCGAGCGGGCACCAGAACGAGGCTTGGAACACAAGCTTGACTGCCCGTTCCTGGTTACCCGCGAGGTCCGCGCACGCAAGTGAGCGCCGGCCTGCTGCCTACAGCCACGCTTCCCAATCCGGTAATATGGGTATAACTGCCACGTCCGGGAACGGATGCGATGAGAAGGCCAGGTAAGTGTCCTAACGCCATACCCCCCTCCAGAAAGGCCGGAAGAGCCCGGCTTCCAAGGAAAACGGGCATAGAATTTCTTCACCAAACGAGGGGCATGAACGCTCTCAACAGGTTCCCAAGTGCGGTCACAGGCAGGATAGCCCTTCCAGTCAACCAAATACTGCAATTTACCCCTAAAGAAGCGGGAATCACATATTTCTTGCACCTCGAATTCAGGGAAACCTTCCACGTCAATGGCAGCGGGTCGGGGGCAGGCACGATGGAAGGGATCCAAACGATATGCCTTCAAAAGAGATACATGAAAAACAGGATGGACCCTCCAGGATTCCGGCAACTGAAGTTCAAAAGCTACTGAAGATATCCTCTTGACAATCGGAAAGGGACCCAAAAACTTGGGAGCTAGTTTCAAGGGCACGTTCCGTGCGGGCAAATATCTGGAAGAAAACCACACTAGATCACCCACCCGGAATGGTGGCTCGGGGCTTCGACGTTTATCGGCCTGTCTCTTCATGGCCTCACGTGCCTTGGCCAGGGTACCAGCCGCTTGACGCTGTCGATCTTGGATCTCGGTGACAAGGCGATCAGCCGAAGGAACATTACTTGACTGTACTGGTGTAAAAGGCAGCAATCTGGGATGAAGGCCAAAAGTACAAAAAAAAGGACTGAGTCTGGTTGCAGAATGAACGGTATTGTTATATGCAACTTCGGCCAAATCGAGATGCGACATCCAATTTGTTTGGGAGGCATTGGCAAAACAACGGAGGTACTGCTCCAACGTCTGGTTCGTCCTTTCTGTCTGTCCGTTGGTCTGAGGATGGTATCCAGAACTGAGAGCCCTCTGGATGCCTAAATGCTGGCACAATCGACCCCAAAAGGAAGAGATGAACTGAGAACCACGGTCAGATATTATCTTGATAGGTAATCCATGCAGACGATAAACATAGTGCAAAAAGGCACGCGCTACTAAAGCAGCCGTGGGAATTCCAGGGAAGGGAATGAAATGGGCCAATTTGGTGAAACAGTCGACAACAACCATGATGCAGGAATGACCTTCGGAGGGCGGAAGGTCGACAATGAAATCAGTGGCGATTGTATGCCAAGGAAAAGGCGGAGTCTCCGTGGGATGTAAAAGACCTACAGACTTCATGCGTGGAACCTTGACTTGGGCACAGATGGGACAGCATTCCACATAACGTCTGACTTGCAAAGCCCATTTAGGCCACCAAAAATGTCGAGAAATGAGTTCTTGCGTAGACCGAATACCACGATGACCCCCTATCTTGGAATCGTGAAAGCTTTGTAGAATAGTTTTGCGAGGCTCATCCGTGGGTAGGTACAACTTGTTCTGGAAAAAAAGCAAACCGTCCTTCTCCCTAAACTGGCGACGTCTCACTAACGTATCCCGTGAAGAGTCAGACAAGGTAGCTTGCACAACCTTATGCAAGAACGACGGCAAAGCCAGTAGAAAATGCTTGGGAGCGATCACAGGCAGGTTCCGTCCCTCATGTTGCACATCAGCAGCCAAAGAACGAGAAAGATCATCCGCCTTCACATTACAATTACTGGGTACATAGGTGACACGAAAATCATATTGTGAAAAGAAGAAGGCCCATCGAGCTTGGCGGGAGGTCCGACACTGCAGAGAGCGTAGAAATTGTAGGTTTCGATGGTCAGTGCGTACCTCAACTGAAAAGCGTCCTCCAAGAAGATGATGGCGCCATTCTTCAAAGGCGGTCTTGATGGCCAGTAGTTCCTTTTCGATAATGGTATAATTCCGTTCACTAGCCGTAAGTTTTCTGGAATAGTAGGCCACAGGAAACTCCATCCCAATGCTAGGATCCATCTGAAGTAGAACGGCTCCCACAGCAAAATCTGAAGAGTCGGCCTCCACGATAAATGGCTGGTCGTCTTGAGGATGATGTAAAATAGGCGCGGAACTAAAGGCTTTCTTTAGTTGCTCAAATGAGGCGGCAGCATCATGCCCCCAAACAAAGATTCTCTTACTGCTGGTCAAACAGGTCAAGGGTGCAGTTAATTGCGTAAAGGATGGACTGAATCTCCGGTAGAAATTAATGAATCCAAGAAAACGTTGAAGAGAATTTCTGTCGCTGGGGACCTTCCATCCTAGGATCGCACGGACCTTGGCTGGATCCATGTGTATACCCGACGTACTGATCACATATCCAAGAAATTCAATATGGTCTTGGTGAAAAAGACATTTCTCCAGCTTAGCGTAAAGGTTATTTACACGTAGCCGCCGAAGTACCTCCTTTACTTGTACTATGTGCTCTTCGAGATTCCTTGAAAACACCAATATATCATCCAAATAAACCCAGACTGAGGTCCCGATTAAATCGGAAAATATATGATCCATTAGGCGCTGAAAGACTGCTGGGGCATTACATAGCCCAAAAGGCATAACTCTGTATTTATAGTGTCCGTTTGGAGTCTTGAAAGCCGTCTTCCATTCATCCCCGGCCTTTATCCGTACCAAATGGTAGGCTCCACGGAGATCAAACTTGGAAAACATTCTTGACTCACGTAGAGATTCCAAGATGGATCGAATCAAAGGAAGTGGGTATCTGTCCTTTCGAGTAATGTCATTTAGTTGGCGATAATCAACACATGGGCGCAGAGTACCCTCCTTCTTCCTTACGAAAAACAGTGGAAATCCTGCCGGAGAATTAGAAGGGGCAACATACCCTTTCTGAAGACATTCATCAAGATACTCCTGCAAAACCTCTTTTTCTTGAGCGGTCAGGGAATAAACCTTGCCGTGTGGAATCACAGCATCGGGCAATAGGTCGATGGTACAATCGAAAGATCTGTGAGGAGGTAAAGGTATGTCCTTAGGTTCAGAGAAAACCTCATGAAATTCAGCATATTCGGAGGGAACTGAAGAAACAGAGAGTAAGCGTGGCACACCAACCCCCTCAGTCTGGGTGGCGATTGAAGAGTGCGTCGAAGAAGAACTGACATGGCAACAGTCCTGCATGCAACGATCAGAACTGAAGACCAAGGTCCGGGTCTGCCAGTTGATGTTGGGGTTATGATGTAACAACCAAGGCAGCCCTAAGATGATCGGATAAGAGGGAGTCTTGATAATATCCAAAGAGATCTGTTCATGATGTTCCTCAATCCACAAACTTAGTGTATCGGAGTGTTGATGGACCGGACCCGAAGACAACGGGGTACCGTCAATAACTTCCACCACCGAAGCACAGTTCTTTTCAATCAAGGTGATACCATTCTTGATGGCAAATTCTGCGTCCATATAATTTCCAGAGGCTCCACAATCCAATAATCCTAGCACCTTCATGGGTTCTCTTCCTGACCAAGAGACCTTGAGTGTTAAAACCATAAGAACGACAGACTGCATGGGTTGTCGGACCTGTACCGAATCGGGAAGGACTGAAGAAGAAGAGGGGCCCATCGTCGCCTTTACCCTAGACGATAGGCCATTCAGTTTTCCGACTTTCGAAGTGGTCTTGATGGACACGTACTGAGATAATGGCCGGAGGCCCCGCAATACAGGCACAACCGTAGGTCACGCCTACGTTTCTTCTCGGCATCAGATAGAGGACCTCTGACCGCTCCTAGTTGCATTGGTTCAGGAGTTGGTTCAGACGAGGTAGATGCTTTGGCTGGTACTGGAATGAATCTTGATATGGACCTTTCCAAACGGCGCCTCTCACCCCTTCTCTCAGACAACCTGTGATCGATCCGCATCACCTGTTCTTGTAATGCTTGCAGGGTTTCAGGTTCAGGAATATGGAGAAGTTCATCCTTATATTCATCTCTCAACCCCCTACGAAAAAGGGTCTTTTGAGTAATCTCAGGCCATTGTGAATCGGTGGCCAGCTGACGAAAACGGCTGATGTAGGCGATTATATCGCTGGATCCCTGCTTCAGGTCCATGAGCTGATTTTGCGCAGCTGCGGCGAGGTTGGGAGACTGGAACACTTCCAAAAAAGCCTTCTCAAAGGCCCCAAAGTCGTCCAGGACTGGACTCTTGGCAGCTACCAAAGGAGTGGCCCAGGCCAATGCGTTTCCGGTGAGATTTCCCAGAATATACCCAATCTTAGCCTTATCCTGGTTGAAATGCGTAGGACGACACAAAAAATGTATTCTACAATGATTGCAAAATTCTGCCACCCGTCTAGGATCTCCATCAAACTTTATTGGGGTGGTCTGAGCCATCACAGACTCTGCAGAGGTACTGGGGTTAGTCCCTTGAGCTACCAGCTGACGTAAGGCCAAGTTCTCCTGATGCAATACAGACATCTCGGCGCGTAAGGCCCTGATCTCATTCCTCAATTCTTCAGAATCCTCCATTTCAGAATCGGAACTGGTTGTTGGGCGTCTTAATCTGTTAAGCTGCGCGTCTCTGGAGCGCTGCGTACCTGAAGTTTCAGTTGCTGATCTCGCCGGTGATGCCAGACTGGTAAACCTCCAAACTGAATGCAGAAATTGTAACGCTAGGAAGCGACCCCAACCCAACCCTAATGGAACAGGGATGGATTGGAATTACCTCCCAACGCCACTGGGTCACCTCCCTGTGGATTAAATTGACGTCGGGACAGTGCAAGCACTGACAGGGAGGTGATGAGGTGATGAGCTGATCGGATCCGGTAGAGGTTCACAACTGGAGGATGAGAAGTCCACAAAAGATGTCCAGGCACGATCCACCAAGGCAGTTGAAAATCAGGAAGACTGGTACCCAGAGCCAATAGACAAGAGAGATCCAGGTAAACAAGGAGATCAGGAAGAGAGTGGAACCGGGGAACAGGAAGGCCCAAGGAGAGGGAGAGGAGCTGGAGGACAGGAACCACAAGGAAGGGGCCCAACAGGAATTAAGGGAGCCAAGGCCAGAGAAAAGGACAAGGAAGCAGGAACCAAGGAGCAGGAACCTGATGCCAGGCACCAAGCGACGGTAAGTGGGAAACAAACCGTGTTAAGACGCGATCAGTAGAGGGCCGGACGCTATTTACAGCGTCTGGCACGAAAGCGAGGCGTGGGACGCTAGCGAGACCGCGCCTGCGTACTGGCCGAGCGGGCACCAGAACGAGGCTTGGAACACAAGCTTGACTGCCCGTTCCTGGTTACCCGCGAGGTCCGCGCACGCAAGTGAGCGCCGGCCTGCTGCCTACAGCCACGCTTCCCAATCCGGTAATATGGGTATAACTGCCACGTCCGGGAACGGATGCGATGAGAAAGCCAGGTAAGTGTCCTAACATTAATGGGAAAAAGGAGAGAGGACAGAGACCATATGTGGAGTCCATAGGTCCGGGCAGGGAGCAACAAAGAGGATGTCAGTGACAGTCTGCCTGGAAGAAGCTTTGACGTAGGTGTCGGCAGTGGGCTGACCTGGATTAGAGGGCAGGAGATCCTTTTTAAACCTTTTCCTTCAAGGCTTCGAGAGGGAGGTAGGATAAGTGATAGAGTTGCAGTTGGAGTAAATAGGCGAGATGGAGAGCACCATAGATGGATGGAGAGAGCAGAGAGATGGAAAGAAAGAGGGGACAGAGACAGAGAACTGCACAAAGCACAACATCTCACCAGGTGGCCTAGCAGCAGACAGATGCCGATAAGACGGGCGCAGACAGTGTCCTTTCCGGACTCTTCAGGGATACATCTGGCCAGTCAGGCCCTCCTTCCAACAGGACAGATGCAGCGGGTGAAGGCCTTAGGTTCTTAAGTCAATGATGCATTCAGGTAGATAGATTTCCTCTCCGGTGAAGGCCTCACAGGAGGAGACCGAGTGCTTAGTCAGTGATGTCCAACAGCACACAGTATGTTAAAAGAACATTGCTTGGATAGTCATAGTACCAAGAACTGGTCCCAGCTGCCCCCCACACTAGGGGAGGGTAGAAACCAAGACCTCAACGCCAGTCAAGCCACAAAGGCCCTCAAGCAGACACCTCTCGGTTCCACACTGATCCACATGGAGCAAGGAGACAAAGAAAAACAGGTCTTCAGGGTATGTACGAGCAAAGTCAAACCCTCACCGACACAGGAGAGTTGGGGGGGGGGCTGGGCCTGTCACACTGCTCCTTGGCACCCAGCACCCCCAAAACCAACCCCAGCTCAAGACACCAGGCCAGGAAGCATTAGTCGGAGGGTCCCCCCTTCGTCAGGGAAAAAACGGGAGCGTCCCGTGACAAATAGCCCCCCTTAGAGGGGATTGATGCCAGGAGGAACCAGCAGGGCAAGCGGCCACTCAATTGCACAAAAAGATTTAAATTCAGTGCGGTCGGGCACCTGTAGCAAAAGAAGACAAGAGGCAAACAAAGCAGTGGCTCATGGCGACCAAGTTGGAGATGCTCGGTTAGAATCATCAGGGGTTCAGGGGTACAAAGCAACGGAGAAATTACCTTACCGTAATGTTCTTTCTATGGATTCTTCTCCCGTAGATTCCTCATCATGATAGATATTCATCTGCTATTTTGCTGTTCGGAAAACCTTTCGCCAGGGGGCGTAGTGGACCTCGACTCGGCCGTCGTACTGTCTTGTCTTGCTCTCGATCATCGGCTCTGGACGGGACGTCCGGCGTTGTGTATATATACCACGTCATTACGCCCCACAGTTCCTCTACATTTTTCCTCTTGTGATTCAACGCTGCAGAAGACAAACCACAGGAGGCTAACCAGATATTAAAACATTAATGAGGGTGCACCCCAACAGGTTGACCCCACAACAATATGTGAAGAAAAACATTTACTTTTTTGTTTTCTTTTTAAACAGAAACGGTCATCCCAGAGCCATCACCAGATGTCTTTTCGCTTGGACAGAAGCAACAACCAACAGAAGTTTCTGAGCGGGACGGATGGGAGGGTGGATGAGGAATCTGCGGGAGAAGAATCCACAGAAAGAACATTACTGTAAGAGAATTTCTCCTTCAATGGATTGCTTTTCTCCCGCAGATTCCTCATCATGATAGACTCCCAAGCAGTTAGAATAACGGAGGAGGGCAGAAAGATTTAAACCAGCAGATTCTGCAGAACCGCCCTGGAGAACCTAGCACCAGCTCCCTGTGCATAGTGCTTGGTAAAGGTATGTAAGGATGACCAAGTGGCCGCCCGGCAAATATCCCTAACAGGGACCCCTCTCTGGAGGGAAGTAGAGGCTGAGGCCCCTCTGGTCGAGTGAGCCCTGATGCCTGCTGGAAGCTCCTTGCCAGCTGATTGGTAACATTCAGATATGCACAGCATGATCCATTGTGACAGGGTCTGTTTAGGCCTTTTATAGACAAGGAATGGACTAAAAAAACTGGTCTGATTTCCTAAACTCAGACCTATGGGCGACATAGAAACTTAACGCCCTCTTGGGATCAAGGAGGTTCTGAGGGAAGCAGAGGCGGGTAAAAGACAGGTAAGTCGAGACCACCATGGGGCGCAGGCAGTATGGAAGCCTGATTGCCAAGCTCTCTCAGAACATCCAGCGATAAGTGAATTACATGAGTTAGCCCAGCCCGCAAATAGCTGAGATTTGTCGCATGGTGAAAAAAAAGCTGAGCACCATTGGCTCCAATTTCAGAGAAAATCGGACCCGATATCACCGAAAAATGCAGCCTGCAAAACTGCTCCCACCCACGCCAGGGTGAAGGCCTCCGGAGGAGGAGGAGCACGGCGCACATGGTGAGTCACCTGGGGGCGCCCCGGACGGCAAGGGAAGACCCAGGAGAGAGCCATCCAGGCAAGTAAATTAGCAAAGGCACCTGAAACACTGGGAGCAGAGCACAGCGACTAGCGGCGCCCGTCCTACCCAGAGGCCTCCCGTACCGAACCGGGTGCTCCTCCCACGAGCCCGAGACCTGGCACGGCACTGACAGGAGCAACAGCTCAAAGTTTTGGAAACAGTGTGAACCTGGGGAAGAGCCCAGGCAATTCAGTGGCGCCTGGGAGGACACACGCCTGGGCTGCTGCATTGCAGCACAGACGGCTGCAATTGTCCGAAGCCTGGGACAAGGAAGGGTCCGCTGCAGAAACCCTGGTGTCCAGAAAGAGTGCAGAGTGAGCCCCGGTGTGAGTGGTCACATGGGGGCACGACTGGAGCCGCGGACGTCGAGGCGGGGCATGGAGGAGGATCATCACCAGACCGCTGCGCCTCCCTTGAGTCACCACGGCACCAGGGACATCCACAGCTGGAGAGAGTGAGGCGGCGTCTGCCTGGAGATGTGCACCCCTGGCGCAGCCAAGCCATGGCGGACCAGACAGCACAGAGAGCCAGCAAGGGACATGAGAAACATGCTCCAGGGGTTCAAGCAACTGCGCAGCCCGGGGCCCAGCCATCTGCGGAGCCTCCCGGGGTAGAAGAAGGGGCCCTGCCTGTTTGAAGGCACCCGACAACTTTGAGTGCCCCCGGAAGACACTCTGAGCACCCTTACACACAACAGCCAGGTAAGGAGAGCGGGAGTGCCACGGGCGGCACGCAGGCCCAAGGTCCCTGACTGCGTGGCTGAGCAGCACGCAGAAAGGAACTTCCAGACAACGTCCATCACCATTAGGGACAATCACCCCCCAGCCACTTGATAGCAGCAAAGTGGTTTGCAGTTGAAAGCCAGCACGGCTGTGACCACAAGCTCACAGCCCAGGATAGAACCCTCGGAAAGAGCAAACCAGCTCAATTGAGAGACCAAGCAGGGACTGGAACCACAGCCCCCGGCCCGACTGGAGGGACCGTGCATCGACTGCCTCCACTCTAGAATCAGACGACTCACCGCCCCAAGAGTGGCCAAGTGATCAGATCTAGTTGTGCGCCAGAGGAGGCACACAGGGAATAAACCCCACAGGGTAAAGCAAGCTACCCCCTCGCCAATAGCTCAGATAAGCAACGCACCATAGACCCCGGTGCGAAGGCGTCATCCAGGACAAAGGCCTGCGGTTCACCCTCATTTTGACATAAAAGGTGCGAGAAGCAATACCCAGCGCACTGCCTACTAATCTTCAGGAAGCGGAGCACAGTTTCTGGTGACCGCAAGTAGTGCAGCAATACAAGGGCCTTGCAGGCGGCGAGTAGCATCGCAGAGAGCAGGCAGCGCAGTTCAGCACATAAAATAACTACAGGGGGCACGCCCTCCGTACAGGGGACACAAACAAACACCCAGAGAGACGGGCGCGCCCTGCATGCAGACCAGCATCACAGCCTCATTTGTCCAAAAGCTGCAGAGATACCGTGGAGAATCCACACAAGTGGCCACCCTCCCTACCCAAGAAGACCCTCTGATCCTGTGGGGGGTGGAGGGAAGGAAGGGGACCAAGAACTTTCCACCAAAGCAGACATCCGCCTATTGCTGGGGGAAATTCGAGCATTTCGAACCAGCATGACCACGACGATCAGCATTTTACAAGACAAGATTCATAAAATAGAGGACAAGGTCGAGGCATTGGAAAATTACCAGCAATCAGCAGACGTAATGGAGATGAGAGTTGAGGGTCGATTGCAAGAGCTAGAACAGAAAAAACGAGACTTAGAGGCCAAGGTCGATGACCTAGAAAATAGAGAGAAGGGCAAACATCAGAATACAAGGCCTTAAAGAATCCCCCGGCGAGACACCTGCTACCCTAGAAAGGAGTGTCAAAGACTGTCATGGCCACTAGTCATTGGCCCAGTCCTTCCTCATCTCCAGGGTCCCATTGGACCCAGTCCTGGCACCTCTAGCGCCAGGCTCATGTTAAAGTGTGCTCTGCACACTCTAGGCATAGGGTGTGTGCAACTGGGCCGGGCGTGGCCCAAGGAACAGAACTGGAAGGCACGTGCTACAGGCCCAAAGAAGGACAAGGTGGAGTTTGTAGGCGGAGCTATGGGAGGGTCCTGAACCAGCCTATATAAGGCCAGCTCATCCACGTGCCCTCGCTTCGCGTTATTCTTCTTCCAAGCAGCGTAACGCTCTCCGCTGTACCTACCTGTGCCTCGCTGGATTACAACCTCATCTTCGAGATTTCCTGGGAATGCTTCTTACCAGCAGTCTTCCGCCTCATCTCCGCGAGCATCTTCTCTCCAACTACTCCGTCGCTGCAGACGCTTCTTACCTGCTGCCAGTTGCTCCATCTGCTACCAGCCTCTACATCGCTGAGCGCGCATCTTACCAGTTGCCAGTCTCCACATCGCTAGCGCTCCAGCTTCTGCATAGCTGAACGCACCTCTTACCTGCAACTCGTTGTGGCCTGTGCCAGACTCTTCTTCTTACCTCCATTTCATTACGGTCGAGTCTTCTTCCGAGCCAACATTCCACCACAGTCGGAGCCGGAGACGCCCTCTTGCCACCACGGATCTTCATCGAAGACCCGGACAGCATTCTTCATCGTCGGCCTGCACCTACGAGGGAAAAGAACAAACAGGTTAGAACTTATATACACTCACACGGCCGCATATATACATGAGACAGTACAAGAATTACCGCTAGACAGAATACAGTCATTCCGACTGAACTATAATCATACTAAAGACTTACCTCATACTTGGATTGGTCGCAGCCGGTCTGGATCAACCTTCCCACGCGCCAGTGAAGTTAACTCGGCCCGTTGTACGCGCCCCTGCTAGGAAAGGCAGGACGGATAGCTCAACATTACAAAAGTACAGGTGAGCATCTATGGGAAAGTGCTTGCCCACCATATTCTGGCACAAAAGGGCTGGGGGAAGTCACAGGGTCCCCACTCCGTTCTCATTGCCTCTCCTCTCCACACAGGGGCAACATCCATCTCCTGAGCCGCAGGTCCAACCAATCTCGAAAGGGGAAGGTGATTCTGAGGAACCTGACCAAGGGAGGGCTCCAACCGTGCCCCAATGCCCCTGCGGAAACCAGGTGAGCATTACATAGCCTCAATACTCCCCGCCCCAATTACACCCCAATTGGAGTTCGAGAGTATCCACCGAGCCGGGTGTCCACCGGGCGGACCAAGATCTGTGCTGGCAAGGTCTCATCACTATAAACACAAGGTGGTGATCCTCCAGAGAGCGAGAGAATTGGACTCAATAAGCATTGAAGACTCCAAGGTCAAAATCTTTCAGGATCTCTCAGCAACCACCTCAGGCCAGAGAAGAGCATGTCACACCCTCACTTTATGGTTGCGAGAAAAGAGAACGAGATACCGGTGGAATCATCCATTTGCCCTGGTCTTCACCCATGAGAATGAAGAATTCAGGGTCACCTCAGGAGAAGAGGCCGAGGGAGTCCTCAAGAGCCTGCTAGTAGACCCGGACGTGAGCGCAGGAGAGGAAGCACCTTCATCTTCGGAGCCGGCACGAAAACCCACGGGCTCCTGGAGGCAAAAAAGCAAGACCAAAGGCGGCAAAAGTTGCAGAGACTAATCACTCCGTAACATGAAGCTTTGAGAGAAGACAACACATGTTAAAATGGACTCGAAACAGCAGCCGGGCTGGGCACTACAGACAGCTGGTATTGAGTAGTTGCTAATGCACCGTAGTCATGGATGGTTTATTCGACAACAGGTTCTAGGGGCGGCACCCGTTGTGTGGCCCTATCTTCACACCTGGGGCATCTCTGCAGCTATGGAAGGAATGTATTCACTCTCTTTTTTCTTTCATATTCCTTAACTTTTCTTCAATCCTTACGGGTGGAGGGAAACGCAGGGCCTGACCAAACCATGCAGACCTTGGAATATACGACAAAGCACTCTGAAACGCCACTGAAACGGATATCGACGCAATGTGTCTGGAAACGGGCAACTAGCTTCAACATGAGTGACAATGTGGGTTAATGCTCTCAGAATAGGGACTCTCAACGTGAAGGGTCTCAAATCGCTGCAGAAGAGATCAATGCTGAGTAGAACTTTCAAACAATCCAACCTAGACATCCTGTTTGTGCAGGAAACAAAATTCCTACTAACGGGGGAATTTATGATAAAGGGGGGTTCCTTAGAAGGGTCGCTATGGGCTTTGGGCCAGAAAAGAAAGGGGGGTAGGAATACTTTACGGTTCCTCCTTGAGGCTTCAAATTACTCACATATGCAGGGACCAGAATGGAGCATTTCTAGTTGTGCACGGCTCGTTAGGATCCACCCCAGTCACACTGTGCTCTGCTTATGCCCCAAACACTCAGCAACTATCTTTTTGCATAGACCTGCTGGCGACGCTGGAGGGGGAACGAGTAGGTCCTGTTATCTGTGGCGGGGATTTTAACCAAATAATGGATCCTGCGCTTGATTGGCATTCTGACCGCACAGGAGCCCCCTCTCCCCGCCCGACAACATGTCTTTCCAGCACCTGATTGCTGCTCACCATTTAATAGATGCTTGGTGCACAACACACTCAGCTCGAAAAGCCTACACTTTTTACTCAAATCCCCACCAAACATTTACACGGATAGATTATATATTCTTGGAAAGTAACTTGGAGCACTTGATCACGGAGGTGGCCATAGAGGTGGTGGGGTGGTCGACCTGATATGGCCAAGGTCGAGCTGAACCTAGGGTGCAGCACACCGGTGGACAGTCGATGGAAGTGTAACGATACGCTGTTCAAAGACAAGCGCTTCTGGGAGGGCCTAGATGAGGAGATATGCGACTTCTTCAAAAGAAACAATACAGGTGAAGTCCCAACCCCAATTGTCTTGGCGGCTGCAAAATCCACAATAAGAGGGCTCATATTAGCGCAAGGTGCCTCAGTCAAAAGAGTGAAACAATTGAGGGAATCCCAGAGTGAAACAACTGAGAGAATCCCAAGTCAGTAAACTGATATTAGAGAAAGAGCAGGCCCTCGCAAAAGAGAAGGGAGAGGGAACTGAAATCAGAGCAGAAATCAGATCCCTCAGGCAGGAGCTAAAGGATTTATGGAAAGAGAAAGCATTAACCAGTCTGAGTTTTATTAAGCAGAAATACTTTGAAAGGAGAGAGCAGACAGGGCTGTCTTGAAGGTTAGGTCATTCTCCAATCTAGTTTTGACAAATCCCACTGGTATCACGGCCCGGTTCGCTCAATTCTACGAGCAACTCTATGCCTCAGATAGACCCCCCTCCCCCGAAAGCACTGAAGGGTATATGTCAAAGGTCGTGTTCCCCCCGCTATCAAGTGAAGATCGAGACCAGTTAAACAGCCCAGTAACCACGGAAGAGGTTGATCATGCCATTTCCCAGGCTCAGCACCGGACACAGACCAGACACAGACGGGTTCACCCCTGCCTTTTAAAAGAGATTTAAAGGCGCTCTAACCCCGTTCCTTACTCTCCTTTTCAATAGCATACTGGGTTCAGGCACAGCCCCGCCGTCCTTCACAGACGTGAGAATCATAGTTATACCCAAGGAAGGGAAAGCCAAACTGGACTGCGGCTCATATAGGCCGATCTCACTGTTAAATGTCGATGCCAAGGTCTATGCTAGCATTCTGGCCAAACGATTAAGCAGCGTCCTTCCCCGACTGGTACACAGCGATTAGGCGGGATATGTCATGGAACGGCAGGGCGCGGACAACGTCCAGAAATATCTGGACCTCATGGCCTCCATCCCACCGTCGGAAGTAGAGCCCACTTCGATTTCGGTCGACACCAAAAAAGCTTTCGACCGGGTGGAATGGAAGCTCATGTCAGATGCCCTGCACAAGGCGGGTTTGCGTCCAGACTGGATCCGGGGAGCCAAAGCTCTGTACCAGAACACCCGAGCCAAGGTAGTAGTAAATTAAGTTGCATCACAACAGTTCAACTTAACCAGGAGAACCAGGCAGGGGTGCCCCCTTTTCCCGTTGGTCTAGGTCTTCGTCATGGAACCGCTGGCCTAAAACATCAGGCATAATGTTAGGATCAAAGGATTCCATATATATGGCGTAGAGTATAAACTGGCGTTATTTGCAGATGATGTAATGGCCTATGTCACTTATCCTGAACAATCAATTCCGGCCCTCCTGCTTGAAATTAAAGAATACGGGTCGCAATCTGGGTTTCACATAAACCGACATAAAACAATAATACCCCCTCTTAAAGAACCTGATCCATCCCCCTCCCCTACCCCACAGACATGGGGTTTCCAGGTCTCATAAAGCAGCCTAAAATATCTAGGGATAACAATAACTAGAAATCTCCAAGACCTGTTCCAGTCCAACTACAAAAAACTGTGGGCAGTGATCCAGCAGGACCTCGGCAACTGGAGCATTATCAACCTTTCCTGGGCCGGTAAACTGACAGCGATTAAAAATAATGTCTTGCCTCGACTCCTTTTCCTATTGCTCCCGATTACTCTCCCCAGTACATTTCTGAACACAATCAAAGAAACTCTGTTAGCATTTCTTTGGGACAAGGGCAAACCTTGTAGTGCATAAAAGACCCTCATCCTGGTGAAGGAGAAAGGGGGCCTCGCCTATCCAGACATACACTCTTATTACGCTGCAGCCCTACTCCGTATTTTAGTGGATCAAATTAGAGAGTCTAAAAGCAAGCAGTAGGTTACTCTAGAGAATGAGATGTTTGCGCCAGCAACTATGGGAGAATGGCTCTGGCCCTCCACCCGGGACGCTATCACACGTAGAGCAAGGGAACATCCGATTTTATCAGCAGTCTGGCCGCTATGGAACAAGGGAAACCCAGGTATGCAGGTCATTACAACATGGCTGTCACTGCTTAGTTGCATCTGGGCCCTGCCAATTAGGGATTCCATCCTAGAACCCCTCTGTTTCCAGCCCAACACGAGCAGGGCTTGGATAGAGCTGGGCAGTTGTGGAAAGAGGGCTCTTTTTTAACCAAAGAGGAACTTGAAGCCGCACAGCAAGGTCTGATCATTAAACCCTTGCCCTAACTGCAACTTAAAGGAGTCCTCAAAGACCGTAAATGGAACGGCCAGCTGCGGTGCCCCTTGACCGCATTCGAAAAAATTCTGCACACGCACTAAGGCACCAAAGATCTCATATCATGCATGTACAGAGCACTCATCTATAGAGGCCATCTCCCCCCTCCAAGTACCAAAGCAAAGTGGAACCAGGAACTGGGATGGGTGGGCAACAAGACGGGTTGGGATGCCATATACAGGACGGTGTGGAAATCCTCCATTGCAATGCAGTACAAGATGCACAATTGTAGAATACTTATGCAATGGCACCTAACCACCCCCCCCACCCCCCAACGTTTAGCCAAAATGTATCAAAGAATTTCGCCCTTTGCTGGTGAGGGTGTACACAGGTCTGCACATATTGGCATCAGTGGTGGAGCCGTCTGCTGATTCAGTAGTTCTGGAAGGAGATCCTGGGGTCGATCTACAAGATAGAGGGCATTCACAGAGACGTATACCCCCTCCTGATTCTCTTTGGGGTCGAACAAGAGGAAGACAGATACACGCTCCTCCCTAACATGCAGAGAAACTTGCTACTAGCAGTCCATGGTCTGTGTCACAATGGAGTGGAAGGCCCCTTCTCTCCCCACAAAAGAGGTCTGGCTGAGAAAAGCGAAAGAAATTTATAAAATGGAAAGCCTGACTGCCCTTTTAATGGAAACTGACACATTTAGACCAGCAATGGCTACCATTCATGCAGTTTCACAGAGATTCTCAAGCAGCCCCGCTCTAGAGGGAACTCCCCCGCTCGTGTCGTACTGTAAATCACGTTGCTGTACAAGCCCCTGCAACCTAAACGATCTTAAACTCCCACACGAAAGCAGTCTTCACGGGGACCCTTACACAGAAGTGTTCCCCTGCATCATACTCATCATCGGAATTGGCAGGGTTCCTCCACGTCAATAGTCATACTCCATTGGCGAACATTGAACACTAATGAATCCAGCTAGTCGATTATCGCCGTCCATGGTCAGGCCCACAAAAGGGTGTGAGTTGGGGGAGGGGTGGGCATCCTGTCTCTCATTTCTTTACCTCTCTCTTTCCTATCCTTGTCTTCTTCACTACTATCCCCCCTCCACATTCCGATTCTGACCTTTTACATGGTGGGGGGGGGGGGGGGGGATCTCTCTCACACCTGTTATCTCGAAATTGAAAAATTTACTGTCAGTGGTCACATTGTCTATCTTGTCAATTGTTTCATTGAGCCTTATGGCCGATGCATCTGTAAATATGTACACTCAACATTAGTAGCATAGATATTTGTGCAAATTTATATACTACTTTCCATTGGTAGTATGCTATTGTCAAGAACAATAGCATACTACCAATGGAAAGTAGTATATTAATTTGCTCAAATATCTATGCTACTAACCCTCACTTTAATGTTGAGTGTAAATATTTTAATTTTTGTTGCCCTTTTGGGCATATACGTGCTTTTAAGGTCCAATTTTGTGTTTTTGGGCCTACAAATCTTAGCTGTGTGTCTAATCTTTTGATTAAATTAACTTGATTCCTTAACCTCTCCAGCCTTTATGTGACCACCCCCAGCTAGTATTTGTTAAACCTAGCCTGCTGCTTTTCATTCACTACCGCTAATGCGTGGATGATTTGGAGTAGCTGTTGAATCTGCTCTTCTCTCTCCATATCGGACTTTAAGAGAGACTTTCTCAGGAAAGAACTTCAGGAATCGAGGTTTCCAGCACAAGGCTTGTAATTCACTAACCCTCCTGGAGACGTGATTGCGAACAAACAGGCAATTTTCAGGGACTACAGCTGCAAAGAACATGAATGCATAGGCTCAAATGGAGCCGCCATCAAAAAGGTCAAAACCAGATTAAGATCCCAATCTGGGACACCAAAGGGGTTTGGCGGAAACTTGTGGAGAAGGCCATTCAGGAATGGGGCCATGACTGGAATGGTGAAAATTTAACCTTGGTCTGGAAATCTTTTAAACACAGACAGGGCCACAAAATACCCTTTCATTGTGGCAACCGGAAGGCCTGAAGAGGCCAGTGACAGAAGGAACTCCATCCCTGTGGTGGTGGGGCAAGAGATAGGGCCAGTCTCGCGTTCCCTGCATCACACCTCAAATCTTCTCCACCTGCACCCATACAGAGGTCTAGTAGAAGGTCTGCATGCAGCCAGCAATACCTCAAGCACCTCCTCTGAGAGGGCCCAGTCATCATACCTGATTCTCTCATGAGCCACGCATACAGGTTGAAGGAGTCCAAGGTTGGGTGGAGCACCTGACCTTCCGGCTATGTGAGGAGATTCGGACGCTGAGGCAACCGGTTAGGTGGACAGATGGTCAGATGCAGGAGATCGGAATGCCACGTTCTTCTCGCCCAATCCGGGGTGATCAGGATCATGCATGCGCAAAATCTCTTCAAACTCCTGAGAACGCAAGGAATGATGGGAATCGGAGGCAAGGCGTAGTGGAGAGGGAAGAAACACACCAGAATCCACCTGAAACGCATCCCGTAGTGCAACGCTCGCTGGCAATTCCTTTGAGCAAAACTATCAGCACGTCCTGTTGGACGCAGTGGCAAACAGATCCACTGCAGGGGTACCCCAAAGATTGAAGACCTCCTCTAGAACTTCCGGGCACACTTCCCACTCGTGTGAGATTGTGCTCTGCCTGCTCAAAGCATCCACCAAAAGGTGTTCTCTGTCCCCGTCAGATGAACTGCAGAGCGAGATCTGGTTCTCTCTCAACCAAAACCACAGCTGAATTGCCTCTGTGCAGAGTGGGCGAGAGTGCACGCCACCCAGTTTGTTGAGGTAATGCATTGCCACTGTGTTGTCTGTTAGGACGAGGACATGCTTCCTTCTGAGAGATGGTGCAAAGGCCCTCAGGGCTAACCTGATGGCCCGCGACTCCAGCCTGTTGATATGCCACTTGGCTTCTGATGGAGACCAAAGGCTGCTCACCTGCAATTCTTCGCAGCGGGCGCTCCAACTCTTCAGGGTCATACTCTTGACCACTCGGGCCTGGGGCCAAGGTGGCCACAAGTGTTTCCCCGCCAACAGATTTCTGCGCATGTTCCACCAGCCGAGTCCGCTGACTACCTGGCTGGACACTTAAAGGCGATCCATGAGCACTCCCAGGTACTGAGAGCACTGGTCCCTCAGGAGCCACTGGAGGGATCACATATACACACCTGGCCTTTGGCACTATAAAAATACAGGAGGCCAGGAGACCCAATAGGCGGAGGAAGGAAGTCACTGGAATAGTGGCATGGTTCTGAAACAACGGCACAATCTGGGCGATGTTGCTGACTCTCCTCGGGAGGAAAAGCCTTCCCTACCCGGGTGTCTAGGACTGCTCCGATGAACTGGAGCCGCTGGACTGTCGTCAGAAGGGACTTCAAGTTGAGGGAGAAGCCAGTCGTCCAGGTATGGAAATACATGGACCCCGGATCTCCTGAGGTGAGCAGTAACTACTGCCATGAGCTTGGTGAAGACCATCTGCGTGGAGGTCAACCCAAAGGGAAGCAATTTGAACTGAAGGTGCTTGTCGCCAATGAGGAACCTTTAGAACTTCCTGTGCTTTTGGTGCATCAGCACACACAAATCAGCATCCTGTATGTCTATGGACATCCGCCAGTCCTGGAGTTCCAGAGTGGGAGAATCTCAACGTCACCATCCTGAATTTGTCCTACCTCAGGAACTTGTTCAAGGCTCTGAAGTCCAGGATGGGACAGAGACACCCTCCTTTCTTGGGCACCAGGTCGGAAATATCAACGGGAGGTACCTCTTCCACAGCACCCTTCGATGACAACAGGATTCTCAGTTCTACCTGGAGCTCCGGTCCCGGTTGGATCGGGGTGAGGTGGAGGTCTGTCTGGTGGCCTCTTTAGGAAAGGCAGACAATAGTAATCCAAAAAAGAGGAAAAAATCCAAGACATTGCGCCCAATAGGGTGGAAAACATGTTTATTATTAGGTTGGCCCTTAGGTGATAACACGTGTTTCGGCCCTTCCTGGCCTTTCTCAAATCAGGGCTAATACATTCCTTGTACATCCATATAATTCCTCGCCGGGAGTCATAAATTCGTTTTAGTGAAGTCGGACTTGTATTGGGTTTAATCCCATCTACATCAAATTTAGTAATGCTTCAGACATACGCGTTGGCCTGATGGTATCTTGGAAAAAGCCAGGTCTGACCCTGGCGGGTGGGACGGCACTCACCCGCAGAGTCGTAATGTGCCGGTCCAGAAACAACAGTGCCGGTGAGGCTTACCGGCACCGTTGTTTCCAGACCGGCACACTCATAATGAGGCCCCTGGTCTTTTACCTTTGGGTGACACACTGTTCTACCATTGGGTTAGATGGTTAAATCTTCCTAACAACGCCTTGGTGCCACAGGAGTTGGAAGTGTCCTCGCTGTGATATCTCCTAGATCAATGATGCCGCTTCTTAAGAGATGAGGAAAATGGTTTGATTGGCTACGGAAGTAGGACCTTTTCTTCTCCTTGTTTTTCTTTTTTGCTTCCTTGTCTCCTCCTCTGTTCCAGGAGTTGGGCCCTCTGTACCTATCACGGGGAACTTCAATTGGCACAGGGAAGGGTGTTTGGGGGGCACAGGGCCAGCTTGACGACCCACACTCTGTAGGCGGCCTTGGGACTCATTGACTGTCAGGGACTGCATTGTTCAATGTTGTGACCCACACCACACATCGATATTGTGTGCATTGTTGTGACATCTTGGTGTTGCAGTCACTGCATCACGTAAATCCTAAAAGCTTGGGAGCAGGCATGATGGCACAGACAAAAAGGGATTTTATCCAGCATTCATGAGACAACGTGCAAGGAGCCCAGGTCATGTGTCCTATTGTCCCCCATTCATAGGAAGGCAATATTATCTCCAGGATCAAGAAGGCAGGTCAGTAGTGGTGAATGGTACGGAGCTACGCTATGTACCCTGCTTAATCTTTCTGAGATCATATTGACCTGGCGGGGGATGTCTACCAAGATGAGGAATTTGTGAGAGGGTGCAATTCATTGGAAGCTAGAGATTGAAGAGGCAGGAGTGTGTACACCAAGAGAGAGACAGAGAGAGAGCGAGAGAGAGGGGGTGGGGGGAGAGAGAGAGAGAGAGACACAGAGACAGAGAGAGAGAGAATGGAAACTTTGCAAGGTACAAATGAAATGGTGGAAGATTAACCAACGTTTCAGTAAGCACAGCAAAAGAAAGTTGATTGCATGCTATCACCAACTGTCACAGTGATCTCGGAACATCATCTTACATGTACAGCTCCCCAAGTGACTTGTGCACAGGAAGCAGGCAGGAGATGTCCTGGATGATCACTTTCCCGGCTGCCTTGATGGGTCGGGTGCTAGTGTCTGGGTTCTCCCTCTTCATCTTCCAGCGACGCGATTTCTGGTGAAAAGAAGGGTATGAGTTAGGTTAAGGATCAGCAATGGGAGACAGGACCCTTTATGCCTGGAATGGTAGTTTAGTAGAGCGGTCTTTGGAGAACCAAGACAGAAGTGCCTTATAAAAAAAAAAGCAGAGTCACTGGAATTAGGTCAAGTGAGTGAGATACATCTGGATTGATGACTCCTACTCAAAAGAGAAGGGTGGCTGCAGGGCAAGGTGATTAAAGACAATGATATAGCAGTATCTGAAATAGGACATTGCAGTTTTCTATAAGGAATGGAGTGCAGGTACCTAGGCCTCATCACGAATGATACCAAGATTCTCTGTCTCGGCATTGGTCCCCGAGTGGCTGATCTGAACCTAACAAATAGGCACTGATTTAGCAGACCTTCTCAGGTGATCGTAAAGATGGCTAGCAGTATAAATCCAAAAGTAAAAAAAATATAGAACTGAAAACACAAATTGACTGCTGCAGAGGAGGAAGGAGAAAGGAGAAAAGAGTGAGGAATAAATGGATTATCAATATCTGTTGACCCACATCAAAGGTTGTTGTTGCCTAAAGGATGAAAGGATGGTCAAATGGTCAAACGAGTGGATTGCAGATATAGGAAGGTATTGAAGATTCAACATGACTGTTAGCACATGGCAGTGGTACATTCCTGCTAACTAGACAAATCACTTACCCCTTAGTAATATTCTTTCAATGGATTACCTTTCTCTAGCAGATTCCTCATCTGATAGTTATCCTCATCCAGCTCTGCGGCTCGGTAAAGTCTTCTACGAGGGCTTAGTGAACCTCGACTCGGCCGTCGATCCATCGGCTCAGGATGTGATTTCGGCCGTCGTATATATACCACGTCACTGCGCCCCATACCTCAGTTCCTTTTTCCCATTCACTCGACACGCTGCTCATGAGCAACATAGTGTAATTGAGTTCTCTACTCTTTTTCTACAAACATCTCTTTTCAGATTTTGTACTTTTTCCTCAACCGCGAGATGTCCACCCCTCGGATATCGGGTTTTACACGCAGCACCGACTGCGACTCTAAAATATTGGTGACCAACCCACATGAAATCTGTGTGTGATGCCTTGGCACGGGCCACGACACCGAAGGGTGTGCGTCGTGTAGTAAGATGAATCCCATTGTGGTAAGATGAATCCCATGTCCGGGCGTGAGTGGACAGCCAAACTCGCGATGGGCTGACCACGGTCTAAATCTCCTGCGTGGTTGACCGTATGGTCCTCGGAGGCCGAAACGGAGGGGCATACCCCGAAAAAGAAAGGCATCGGCGCAAGACGTAGAAGCGGTCCCAGTCACGTAGCCACTCTTCCTCGTCATCTTCTCATAAGAAGAAAAGGCACCACTGACGAGATTCCAACTCTTCATCGGAGAGAGGTAAGTTGTCGGCCGGGCCGAACACTCGTGGAAAGAATTTAGATTGCAAATGCTCAAGATGTTTGAAAAACAGTTATCTGTATGTACTGGTGCGCCCCCCAAGCAGCAGGCACCAGTTGCTGCAGAGGCGCTCGGTACTTCTTGACCCCACGCAGAAACCTTTACCCGCGCCATCAGTGTCAGGAGAGCCTTCGGGCTTGATGCCGAAAAATGCACTGAAACCCTCGAAGCTTGAAGGAGATGTGGTGTCTGTGCATTCCCGTACCTGGATGACTGTTTGATCCGAGGGAAGTTGATGGAGCGGGTTTTGTCCCACCTGGAGGACACCTGCTCACTAATCCACAGGCTGGGCTTCTCCATGAACTTGAAGTCCCATGTGACACCGGTCCAGAGGCTCCAGTTCATTGGGGCAGTCCTAAACAGTGGGCAAGGCCTTCCCCCCTCCCGAGGAGACAGTCAAAGGCATTGTGCAGATGGTGAACCTTTTTCCCGAACCATGCCACCTTACAAGCAGCTTCCTTCCTCTGCCTCTTTGGCCTCATGGCCTGCTGTATTTTTCTAGTGCCAGAGGCTAGGCTGCAAATGAGATCCCTACAATGGCTCCTACGGGGTCAGTGGTCCCAATACCTCGGGACCCTCACAGGTTTCGCCAGGGTTTCCAGCTCAGTGGTCGACGATCTTGGTTGGTGGGCCGACAGCAGCAATCTCATGGCAGGGGAACCCTTTTGGCCTCTGTTGCCTCAGGCTGGAGTGGCCACTGATTTGTCTCTGAACGGCTGCAGTGCTTACTGCGAGGATTTGCAGGTGAACGGACTTTGGTCGGCAATGGAAGCCAGGTGGCACATCAATAGGCTGCAGTTGTGAGCCATCAGGTTGGCCTGAGGGCTTTCATCCCGACTCTGAAGAGGAAGCATGTCCTGATCCTGACGGACAATACGGTGGTCATGCACTGCCTGACTAAGCAGGGTGGAGTGTGCTCCCTCCCCCTCTGCAGAGAGGAGATGCAGCTGTGGTTCTGGCTATTGGAGCACCAGATCTCGATCTCGGCAGTTCATATGGCGGGGTTTGAGAACAGTTTGGTGGACGCTCTGAGCAGGCAGAGCATGGTCTCACACGAGTTGGAAGTGTGCCAGGAAGTCTTCTCTCTCTGAGGAACGCCAGCAGTAGACCGTTTGCCACAGAGTCCAACAGGAAGTGCAGACAGTTTTGCTCGAAGGAATTCCCAGCGAATTGCACACTAAGGGACATGTTTCTGGTGGATTGGACCTTCCCTCTCCACAAAGCCTTCCCTTCGATTCCCGTCATCCCTTGGGTTCTCAAGAGGTTTCGAGCAGCCATTATCTTGATTGCCCCGTACTGGGTGAGGAGGACATGATACTAGGACCATCTGGAGCTGACCATTTGCGCACCTCTACGGTTGGCTCGTCGCTGGGAAATCGTGACCCAGTTGGAAGGTCGGGTGCTTCACCCAAACCCGGAATCACTCAACCTATATGCGTGGCTCTTAAGGGGATGAGGGTATGGCGAAGGGGACCTCTCTGAGGAGGTACTCTAGGTGTTGCAGGCTGCACACAGACGGTCTATGAGATATCTGTATGCATGCAGGTGGAGAAGATTTGAGGCTTGGTGCAGGGAGCGCAAGATGGAGCCAATCTCTTGCAACACCTCTACACTGATGGAGTTCCCTCTGTCACTGGCCTCAGCAGGCCTTAATGTTACCACAGTGAAAGGATATTTGGCATCCTTGTCTGTGTCCAAGAGGTTTCCGGATCAAGGTTCCTTTTTTATGATCCCAGTTATGACCCAATTCTTGAAGTCTTGTGAATAAGTATCCGCCAACTCCCTTTGTTGTCCCAGACTGGGATTTAAATCAGGTTTTGACTTTCTTGATGGCGGCTCCCTTTGACCCCATGCACTCCTGTTCTTTGCGGATGGTCACCTTGAAGACAGGTAGCTTTTTTGGTTGCAATTATGTCCACTAGGCGGGTCAGTGAATTGCGTCCCTTTGTTGTAAAGCCCCATTTCTGCGGTTCTTTTGTGAGAAGGTGTCACTTCAAGTAAGGATAGGGTTCCTGCTGAAGTTGGTATCTGAGTTTCACCTCTCACAAACCATAGACCGCCAGTCTTTTTCCCACCACTGCACCCCTTCCAAGGAAGAGGAGCGTTTTCATCAGCTGGACCCCAAAAGGGCCTTGAGTTTTTATGTTGCAAAGAGTGATCCATTTTTTGTGGCCTACTCTCTAGCCAGGAAGGTCTGGCTGTAACCAAACAGACATTATCCCTTCTGGCATTAGGGGGCACTCGACCAGCGGTGCCCTTCGCATGTACAGCCTTGCAAAGGTGGGTCCCAGTTAGGGACATTTGCCGTGCGGCAACCTGGTCCTCACTCCATACGTTTACAAGTTACTATAGTCTGTACATCGCCCGTGGGGCTGATGCACGATTTGGCAGGGCAGTGCTACAAAATGTGTTACTGTGAGCTTTCGTCCCACCTCCATTGTTTCCACTGCTTGGGGAGTCTATCAGATGAGAAATCTGTGAGAGAAAGGCAATCCATTGAAGGAGAAATGACTTACCGTAATGTTCTTGGTATGTATTCTTTTCCCGCAGATTCCTCATCTCCCCTCCCATCCATCCCTGCTCAGAAAGTGTTTGGCGGCTGGTGCAACAATCTAACTTTCTTTATTTTTTTTAAAAAGATTTTTTCTTGATTCTGGCTATTGTGCAAGTCTTTCCACCAAGTCTTCAATGGGATATTGGTTGTTAACCTCTTATTGGATGTTTGGCCTTCTTCTCTTACTATTTCCCTCTGCAGCGGTCGATATATATATATATATATATATACACACATATATAGACGATGGGACAGAGAGCAAGACCGATCAACGGCCGAGTCGACGTACACTACGGCCCTGTCAAAGAATTTTCAGAGCAGCAGCGCTGCATGAGGATATCTATCAGATGAGCAATCTGCGGGAGTACAATCCATAGAAAGAACATTACGGTAAGCAATTTCTCCTGATGGATGTTCCTCCCACGGATTCCTCTTCTATGATACCCCTATCTCAACGTAGTGGTTCTCTGGAAAATGTTCTGCTGCCAGCGGCGGGGGGATGGAGGGGAGCGGGTGGGGGTCTCCGTGCGGCACAGCATCTACATGTCAAATATGACGTAGGGACCAGTATATAGCACCCTATGACCTCAGTTCCACCCTCTTTCACTAGCACTGTGAAGCTGAAGCACCATAGAACCAATGGTGTACTAGGCATCCGCCATGAGGGGCAGGTAGGGAGGGAGGGCGACGAGGAATCCAAGGGAGGAACATCCATTAGAAAGAGGAAAGCAATTTGTTCTTCCAACGATTCTTTCCTCCCACGGATTGCTCATCTATGAGGTAAAACAGACAATGCCTGGAGTTCACCCTTCTTGCGGAAGTGATGGCAACCAGGAAAATCAACTTACAGGTGAGCAATCTAATAGAACAGCAATAAATGGGCTCATACGGAGCGCCCCTAATAAACGTCAAAACTAAATTCAAATCCTATGCCGGAGCCACAAACTGGTGAGCAAGAAATTGGTTACACAAGTCCTGCAAGAACTGCATAACAGTGGGGACTTTAAATGAGCCCTGTTCAGGGGATTCCTTGAATACCGAAATAGCAGCAAGGTAACTCTTTACAGTGCCAATGTGCAGGCCATCCTTGGTCAAGGATATAAGAAAATCCAACACGGGATAGTGGACAGATCCCTGTTCCTGCACCAAATCGAAAATGTACTTCTTCTGCAGGCACAAATGGATTTCATAACGGGTATCCTAGCTGAAAGGAGCATATCAAGGACATTGTCCTACAAGTTCCACTCCTTGTATCTCAGCCTCCAGTAGACAAGCATAAAGGAACAGGGGTATTTTAATGAATCCAATGGAGTCATCATGGATCACCCTATCTGATCCTGACCCTGGGGGCAGCTATATGAGGGAGGATCACGTGGGAGGAGACAGCAAACGGGGAGATGTCATGGCTTCATTGAATGAGGTGCGGTATCCTCCATTTACCCATGAAAAAGACCCCCTGATACGAAATACCCTAATGGTCTATTGCCATTATATGATACGATATAAGGCATTTAGGGAGGGGAACAGAGGGAAGACAGAGACAACGATCTTACTAGGCCACGTGACATTGAGATCGTGCAAGTGCAGGGGAGGGGGAGGAAGGAGAAAAAGTGTGAGGGGCATGGGAAGTGCAGTACATAGGACAAACAGTAAATAAATAAAAACAATAAATAAGAAAAATAATTAAGAAGTTTGGGCAGCTGGTAGCAGGTGCTGGTAGGGTTACAGAAACATCCCCAGAGTGCAAGGATGGCCAGGGGGGTAGTGCAGGTGTGCAACTGGCGGGAAGGGGACGCAGGCCCGAGAACAGAAGGTAGCCAGGTGACCAGTGCAGTTGCAGTTTCAGTTTCAGCCAGGAGTTCAGCAGGGGAGAAGAGGAAAGAATGCAGAAACAAAGAGGAAGGCCTTGAGGTGCTTCCGGAACTGGAGATGGTTCTCCTCAATCTGCATGCATGCATCTGTTTCCCCCTTTAGGGACAGTAGAAAAACCTTTTCCCAAACCCGCATCCATAAACTGAAGAGTAAAAGCTCCAAATAAACCTTGTTCAGTTCTAATTCCCCTTCATGTAGAACTGATCTTTCATATGGAATCATTGAGAAGTACTATGAATCGGATGACATCAATGAACGCCAATTCCCACAACCACCTAAGTACTGAGATGAGGAGGATGAAGGAAAAGATGCAGGCCAGCAGGAGCCTCAAGCTCAATGAGTGTGCTAGTCTGGTGAAAGCACCTGTGCACAGGACCTTTAAAAATGGAAACCAGGCATTTCAAGATGGCCGCCGACTGATAAACATCACGTCGACCAAGCTCCTGGAACCGCTCTGGATTTGACGGTCCCATCAGCGAGCCGGCTAACGTAAACAGCCCTCCCCGGCTGATTTTACATATTTTTTAAAGAGAGGGGAGAGCCGGAGAGCCCGAAAATAGCCTGCAGCTGCAGCGAAGTAACAAAGACAGAGTTTGGCGGGCGCCTGGATTGCAGGAGGTAGTGCGGAGATCCGACACGGGAAAGCCCTCGGCAGCAGCAGCGAGGACCTGGTGGCCAAAAGGATAGCGGTGCGGACCATCTGCGGCGAGAACCCGCTGGCAGAGCGGGAGCCGCCAGAAAAGGGGAGGCCAGCTCTCCGGGAGGGCGGAACCGCGGTGAGGACCCGCTTGCAGGGAGAGTGCTGCCAGAAACGGGGAAACTGACTTTTTGGGTTGACGGGAAGCCGCGAGCCGCCCAGTTACGAGGCGGACCCGCCGGAACATCAGCCTGTGACCTGGGCACTGGGAGGTGTGGCCCCTCGGCAGCCGAGCGAGGAACGGTGAGCTGGGCAGAGGGGGAGGCCCCCCGCTGGACCTCTCACCAACAGGCAGGCAGCCCATCAAGTAAGGAGTCATAGAGGGGGGAGCCCGGAGTCTAGCTCATAATAATAGACTGCAGCGAGCTGGATTAAAGGGAGGGGGTGGACCCCTTTGGACCTCTCAGGTTAACAGCCGGGTGGGAGGGCTCCAGTGAGACACCCGGGCTGAGGTGGCTGCCATTGCTTGGGATACCTCAGGGGAGGTTTGGGCAACTATGTAACTCAGCCTGAGCACGGCCCGGTCCCTAGAAAAAACACAAGCCCTTGTGGCATTATCAGAGAATGTAAAAGAAGGGTCCGGAACCAGAGGACCCACATCGCAGTGAAACTGCACTGGACCCGGGTGCACGCGCCCCTCTGTTCCACTAACAGAAAGCGTATTGAGGACTAGTGTTAAAAGCTAAGCCACAGGCTGAGCCTGTGGTTGAAAGAACTAACCTCCACAATGTCCAGGAATAGAAGAAAGGAACAACCCCTGGCGGTAAATAGCACAAAAAAGGCCCATGATGGAACACTCACCAGGCTCTGGTCCCGGGAACCCGAGACAGAGGAGGGTCTGCCCGCAGAAGAAGGAACGGGGGATACAGTGCAGGGGTCCAGGCAGAACCCCCAGGATACCTTGGTTACACACGGGATGTTCAAAAAATTCATGGGGAGCTGGTGGACAAAATCACTGCAGCAGGTCAAAGACAGATGGATACCCTCAAGGAAGACCTGGCGGAAGGTCTCAGGGAAATCAAGCGGGACATCAATAAAGTGGAGGAGAGGGTTGATATTAATGAACGGGCCATACAGGAGATGGCAGAAGATGCACGGAAGACGGAAACTCTGCTGGAGACCCTAGCTGTGGCAACTCAAAACCTAGAGCTGCAGGCGGAAGAGTTGGAGAATCGCTCCAGAAGAATCAATATCCGGGTTAAAGCCCTCCCGGAGACAGTTCAGACCCAAGACCTCATGCAAACTCTAACAACCATTTTCATAGACCTTCTAGAGGATGAGTTGGGCTTGGACCTTCAGTTCGATAGAATCTACAGAGTGGGGCCCCCTAGACTTGAACCGGGTGCAAAACTGAGAGATGTCTTGGTGGCCTTCCATAGCTTTGTCGTTAAGGAAAAGATTCTGCAAAAGGCCAGAAAAGCGAGTATCATCACCTACAATGGCTCAGAGATTTTTCTATACAAAGATCTAGCACAGGTGACTTTAGCTAAAAGGAGGCGAATGAAACTGGTCTTCATGCACCTACGGTCACAAAAAGTAAAATACAGGTGGTCTCATCCATTTGGGCTGTCTTTCACCTGGCAGGGTAGACAACACAAGATAACGACCTGTGAGCAAGGATTGGAGTTACTGGGATTAGAGGAGCAGCAGTTGCCAAGAACGGTGGGGACAGGACCCCGCCGCAAAACACCCAAACCATGGTAATGGACTACAGTAAGCTCTAAGCGCCCAGCGAAACAGACCCACCCTTTAGCCCGCCACAACGGGCAAAAAACAACGCACGAGGCTCAAAACGAAAGGCCAGAGGGCTCATTTAGACCCGCCCATTCGGGAGAAAACTGTGTGTAGCAAAGCAAGTCCAGGGAGGGCACTTGTGAGATGAGAAAAGGGCACCGTCGTAAGTAAACATCAGATTCACAGCGAGGTATCGGCGGGGAAAGGAGGGGAAAAGTTCTTGGTATGGGATGGGATAATCCTGCGCTGTTTCAGACTGGGAAAATGCTAGAGTTCAGCTCTCGTAGACTCGGCATGAGAGGGGCAAATTGCCAGCTGAGCCTGCCCAGGGGTAGAATGGAGAAGTGGAGGAGTGGGGGCTGGGGGGGGTCATTTTGTTGGTCCAGGAGATTGTAACTCTTGAGAAGCTTATCGAATCCTATAACGAGGTCCCGATGACAACGATCGGGAGAAGCCAAGCCTGGGGGGCAGGAGGGGCACACTCCCAATACGCCACTACCTTCTAAAATGGGGCAATTGACGACATTATCCTTGAATGTTAATGGGCTAAATTCCCCACGTAAAAGATAAAGTTGAGAGGTTTGTGCGAAAGGAGAAGCCTCATGTAGTTACGCTGCAGGAAACGCATATTCGAACCCAGGACTCCCACAGGATCAGGCTGTGGGGATATGCTAGACTGCTCCAGGCTACGCAGCCCGTTAAAAAAGAGGGGGGGTTATTGCGGTGTGAGATGGAGTAGACTTGGCGGTTAAGGCCTCGCAGCGGGACTCCCAGGGAAGATATTAAGCAGTGGTATTAGAGGGCAAGGTGGAGGTTTATACAGTTGCAACAATCTATGCGCCCAAAACTGGCCAGGACTCCTTCATGATGAAAACCCTCACTAAATTGAGTAAGTTCGCTGTAGGCAGCATCATACTAACAGGGGATTTTAACTGACATGGGATCCCCACAAGGATAGAAGTAGGATGCTTTGGAGGTCGCAGGGTGGGCCCTCGGGGGATTTAAGAGCGAAGATGAGACTTGGCATTGGTTGATGCGTGGAGAGAAACTCAGGGGGATGCCCCCGGATATACGTTCTACTCATATGCCCATAAAACCCACTCGTGCATTGATTACGCTTGGGTCTCGAGTTCGCTCGTAGGAAACCTAACAGTTATCACGCTAGGTCCAATATTGATCTCTGATCATGCTCCCATTATACTGGGGCTCACTAGGCCATGCAGTGTGCCTGGTCTGTGGAGCTGGAGATATCCTACGGTACTATTTAAGGACCCTATTCTGGTCAGGGAGCTCGAACAAGATATTGAAGAGTTTGTCTTGGGGGGCGCTGTTGAGCAGCCAACAAGATGGCTGCTTAGTCTCAACGCTCCGTGGCCCGTCAGCAATATATCCGCCTGAATCAGCGGTTATATGGATGTCCTGGACCTCGGAAGCTGAATACTTGCTCCTCAATGACTCGACACTGTTCGGACCGGATTTGGTTTGAAACCGGAGCCGTTTCGCTGTGCTGCTGCCGGCCAGGGCCTGTGCCGCGTGATTCCCCGGTGGCCCATCCCCCCCTCGCCCTCGGAGAGCGGCTCCACTGCGGGAGATGGCCGCCCGGCTTCTCCTGTTGTCTGCGGCAGGTGCGGCCGCCTTGGGCGCCGTGCTCCTCCCTCCTGGACATTGCTGCTCCATACCGCTTGGCGCCGCTGCCCTTCGTGCCTCCGTTTCATCAGGAGGGGTGAGTTTGGCGGGCTCCGGCGCGGCTTCCCTCGCCCGCCCGCTCCTGCTCCCGGCGGCGGCGTTGGCCCCCTGCCGGGCCGGCTCTCTCTGCGGGATCGCGGGGGCTGCCGGAGCGGCCCCCGGCAGCCACAACATACTGCAGATCCCGTCTTCTGGGGGAGGCCACCTGGATTTGCCGACTCTTCGTCGCGGCTTCCCTGCCCTGCTTGCTCCTGCCCATGACGTCGGTGGGGGTGCAGGGCCCCGGTGGACCAGCTCTCCCTGCAGTGCGGCGGGGGCTGCCGAAGCGGCCCCCGCGGTCGCAAAGCCCCGCGGGACCTGCCTGGCGGCTGGTGCCGGCGTCGCTGGTCCCGTGGGAACCCTGCAGCTCCTGCCTGGTGGACCCCCGCCGACATAGATGACATGGAGGACATCCGTGTGACCCCGGCCTGCGGTCTGCCACCATCATAGCTGGTCCCGTGGTGGGGCCGGGGCTGGGCTGCTGTACTCAGGCCGCCCTTGGTTCTACCTCCTGCTGCAGATCTGAGCGCCCGGATCGACATACTTTGGCCCGGGGGTCGCTCACGTCAGGATCACCATCCGCATACTGGCCTATGGTGCTCTGAGGTGAGGGCGCTGGGCGCAGCACGCTGCTTAACTCGTATCTTCTTCTCCGTGCCTTATCCTCGTACCGCGCTTGCCCCATATTACGAGCGCCTGTGGCCCCCAATTCTACCAAGCTCACCCCACTACTCTCCTGCCTCCGAACTGTGTGTTTAGTTGCTAGGCTCTGAGCGCACTGAGCACCCTGGACAGCGCTGCCCTCCATTGCTGACTCCTTCTGTCTGGGATCCTCCTGGCTCCGGGGTGCGCGCCGCAGGCCACTATCCCTTCCAACCCGCTCTGCTGCTTCGACACCCTACCTCCTCCTTGGAGCGAACTTGCTGCCCTACAATACACCCACTGCCAGTGCTCCTTGGTCCTGTCTCCTGGGCGGCTGCCTGCTGTTGCCTGACTGTGAGCTGTGGTCCCGCTCCAATCCTCTGGGCCCCATTGCTGCCTTTCTGCACTACATACCCTGCTACTCGTGGTGCACACCCCAAACATGTCCGGCAAGGCACGCGGGGCCAACAAGGCTGGAGCAATGGACAAATTTGCCAAATCACTTGCGAAGCAAGACCAGAGTGGGGCTGCCCTCCCTCAGGACGACCTGGATGCACCTTCTTGTCCTCCCCAGCCAGACCTCACGACGCTCATGGAGTCGATGGCCAAAAACTTTGCGCCATTCCATGAAAAACTGGACGACAAACGCTAATGTGGCCTCATTACGCACCAAACTGGATCAGCATGGTACTAGGCTGGTGGAGGCCGAGACCAGGATTGTGGCCACTGAGGATGAGGTACATGTGCTCCAGAATACGGTCTCCGACCTGGTGCGAGATATGAAGCAGGTCAAGGCGAAGTGCGACAACTTAGAGTCCAGATCCCGCAGGAATAATATCCGCATTGTTGGGGTTCCCAAGACAGCCCTCAAGGGCAAAATGGAACTTGCGGTCAAGACCCTTCTGGGAGACCTCCTGGGTAATCCTCAACTCTCCCCGTTTTTCACTATTGAGCGAGCCCACCGGTCACTGGCCCCTCGCCCTAGGCCCGGTGATTTTCCCTGACCAATCATCGCCAAGGTCCTCAGCTTCGGGGACAGGGAACACATCCTATGTCTGGCCCGCGAAAGAGGGGAACTGAAATTTGAGTCCCAGACCATCCGCATCTTTCCCGACTTCTCGGTCAATGTTCAAATGGAGCGCAGACAATTTAATGGTGTGAAGAAGCTGCTCAGAGAGAGGAAGGTGGAATACGCCATGTTGTTCCCCGCAAGGCTGAAGCTCACCCACCACAACAAATTGTACTTTTTCACAGTCCCAGAGGAGGCGGTGAAATTTATTGAAGCCCATATCCCGGTCCCTGGGATGGCGGTTGACCTGGTCAAGGAGGGCTAAGTCGGTTTGCCTTTTACCCATTATTTGATTCACTGTGGTATCGCTACCACTCTTGTCATATGCATGCTTTTGTAACCTAACATATTTCTTCCTATGTGCATTTATACATTGTCGTAACTCATTATGCATGAAACGCAATATGAGACTTAGTTATAGGGGTTATGGATCACTGCACCGGAAGTTGGGATCCTCTACTCTTATACCACCTACTTATTGCACTCTACTATGGTGACTACTGAGAATGTTGTGCTTAATTACTGCTGCAAGATATTTGGTGTACTCCACCGTCAATTACCCTAGTCGGGCTCACGGCAGCAGCTTCCCCCACTGCAGTTGCAATGCTGAGTTTGGCGTGTTTTGTTCACTGGTTGCTCCCCTGTTGGGTGTGGGGGCTCGGCCTGCCCCGTTGGGCTTGGCGCAAAAGCCATGAGGCTATGGGTGGGTTCCTGGGCACTGCTGTGTTGGGGAAGGCAGTGAGGGAGGGGGTGGCTCAGTTTGGGAATGTTTTAACAAAAATGGCGAGACTGTGGCAACTCCTGGTATGACGTATCTGGCCGCTGTATTAGTGGCTGGCACTTGTTCGATTATCTATGACACACACTACTTCGATCCCCCTAAAGCCGTACTGAATGGCCATTAGGCTAATGTCTTGGAATATCAGAGGGCTCAGCAATTTCACAAAGTCTCGTAGGATCACGGCGTATGTCCAAAGACACAGGGTCAAAATACTTCTCCTACAAGAAACCCACGCCCTCGCACATCTCTCAGCCTCTTTTGCTTTGGCATGGGGCCCCAATAAATACTACACAGTGTTCTCCTCTCAGTCCAGAGGAGTCCTAACCCTGACTCACAAGTCCTTGGAGTTCTCCCTTCGCACCAGCCACATAGATGCCCGTGGCAGATATGTGATTCTCCACTGTTTCCTTGCTAATACAGAGTGCCTGTTGGTTAACACGTATGCCCCTTGTGTCGATACACTTGATTTTTTCGATCACATCCTCGACATCCTCCTTGCCTATGTGGGGGTTCCCATTATTTGGGGGGGGGGGGGACATGAATCTCATCCTGGACTCCGACTTGAACAGATCTGGGGTTGCACCAAGAACACTGTCCAGAGCTGCTCGCCGTCTCCAGGCGCATATGCTCTCTGCCGGACTGGTAGATGCCTGGACAGAACTCCACCCAATGCCGAAAGAGTTCCTTTTCCTTCTCTCTGCAGGGCTCATGGGCAAAACACTTACCACACAGATTCTGCAACGCACACTATCTGACCATGCCCCGATCACATTGGACATTACCCTGCACCCGGCCCTCCCCCAGCACTCTAACTGGCGGTTTAAATCAGATGCACTGCAGGATGTGGTCTTCAAGGCTTACATCCTAGCAGATATCACCTCGTTCTTCGATAATAATAAGCGGCACGACACCACGGATGGGGTGGGATGGGAGGCCTTTAAGGTTTTCATCAGGGGCATGTGTATCTCTAGGGAGGCTGGAGTACTGAAAGATATCAGATATGCCCTGCGTCGCTCTGAGACAAGACTCAGAGTTAGAACGGGATTATGCGACCAACCCCTCCCCACCTAAACTTGCGCTGATAAGAACCGAACTAGATGTGTTTGAGTCCTTTGCCCACAGTGAGATTAAATACCTTGCCCGGCCCATTGCGGCCTGGAAGTACGGCGAAGGAGAGACCTGGCCGAACCCTCGCCCGCCTCGGCCGGGCCCAGGGTGGTAGAGCTCAAATTGATAGTATCATTGACAATAGCGGGGCACGACATTGGGCGGACCGGCCCATTCTCGAGACCTTTGTAGACTTCTACGCAACCCTCTATGCCCAGCAAGCTGAGCACAGCCCACAGGAGCTGGACGACCTCCTGGACGGCATCCCAATGTCCCTTATATCCCTTGCCACCAAAGAACAATTAGATGTTCCCTTCACCCTTGACAAAGTAGTCGCTGTTATTTCGGATCTCCCTAAGGGTAAGGCCCCCGGCCCAGACGGCCTGACCGCCGAGTTTTATCGGGAGCATGTGGCCCTCCTCGCTCCACGCCTCCACGAGGTTTGGGAGGAGTCAATGCGTCTTGTAGCCTCCCCCAGTCCCTACGTGAGGCTGTCATCACCGTGCTACCCAAGCCGGGTAAGCCATTGGATGAATGTGGCTCCTATAGACCTCTGTCACTCATTAACACTGATACCAAAATCTTCGCCAAAATTATCGCAAAGAGGTTCCTCCCCATCATGAAATACCTAATCCACCCAGATCAAAGTGGTTTTGTCCCGGCCCGCTCCACCGCCTTAAACATCCGGCGACTATTTAATGTCATATCTAGAATAGACCCCCGAGCCAATGCTGTGGCCGTGACGTTGGATGCCCAAAAAGCATTCGACATGGTCTTGTGGCAGTACCTGTGGGCGGTGCTCGAGAAGATGGGGATCGGCCCATACATGTTGTCCTGTATCAAACTCCTATACAATAGCCCTGTGGCTAGGGTCCTAGTTAATTCTCACCTTTCGGCTCCCTTCTCCCTCCACACGGGGACGCGACAAGGGTGCCCGTTTTCTCCCTTGCTATTTGCGATGGCCATTGAGCCCATGGTGGATAGTGTACGAAACAACCACGTGCGCAAAGGGATCCGGCTGCGAGATACCCCTGAAATGATATCACTGTACGCTGACGACGTGCTTCTATACATTAGAGACCCCTCGATCCACCTTGATCCGATCATGCGCGAAATTATCAAAATTACCACATTCTCGGGCTTCACCATAAATTATACTAAATCAGAAATCCTACCCCTCACACCCGCAACGCCCCAACCTACTTGCGAATTTCCTCTCAAATGGGCACCGGGGGGCATTAAATACCTAGGGGTCCAAGTTTCCCTCTCAAAATCCTCCTTATTGTCAGATAATTATGGGGCCGCTGCGCAGTATGCCGGCGCCAGGATGGAAAAATGGCGTAATCTCCCCCTCTCACTATCGGGGAGACTATCCCTCATAAAAATGATCATAGTCCCGAAACTCCTTTACATATTCGCTAATGTTCCACTCTGGCCCGGGAAACAGTACTTTGCAGACCTGCATGTGGGATGCGCCCGTTTTCTATGGCATTCGGGTGCCGTGCGCAGGAAGTGGCAGCATATGACCCTTCCGTATGAGAGGGGTGGCTTCAGTGCACCTGATCTCACTCAGTATTGGATAGCCGCTCAGGCCCAGCATGCTACATACTGGTACCATCACCACGATCCCCCCCCGCATGTTAAGCTTGAAATCCTGGCGACTGAGGAGGTGAATGTCATGTCCCTGATCCTCTTTCACTCATACCGCTCGGAGGCCCCTGCTGACCCAGTGGCCTCCACTATAAGAGCATGGCGGCAGATTCTGAAGCCCGGTTCTGGCTCCCCCCGTATTACAAATGGCTTCCCCTCTGGTCGTTCCCTGGCCTCACCCCCACACAAGATAAGCTCCTCATGCGCCATTGGTCGGACCTGGGATACAAATCATTCTCCGACCTGTTCCCTGACGGGAAATTCATCACCCCGGATACGTGGAAGCCGGGGCACTCCAAGTCCCCTCTTGAGTTGCTACAATACTTTCGACTTAGGGCGGCGGTCCAAGACATGTGGCCGTCATATCCGGACGAGCCCCCTGAATCCCCCGAGGTTTGCTACATCTCCAATTCCGCTGGTGGAAGGGGCATTGTATCCTCCCTTTATAAAATGTTGGTGGCGCGAGCTGTAGAACCCCCCCACACTGCTCACGATGCCTGGGGCAGGGAGCTGGGATTAGACATCACAGATGGGATGTGGTCCAGAATGTGCATGCATACACGCAAGGTTTCTCTTAATTCCAGAACTAGATGTGTTCAATATAAGCTGCTCAACCGCCTGTACTATACTCCCCATGCGATTGGGAAGTTTGCCCGGGATCAATCCCACCCCTGTCAAAGATGCAGATCCAATGATGCGGACCATGGCCATATGTTCTGGCTCTGTGGGGCACTGACCCCGTTCTGGAATGCAGTGCTTGAAACTCTCTCCGCAATAGTGGGGTTCTGTGTTGACCCTGACCCCCTGTCTCTTTTGTTTGGGCTCTGGGAGGGGACTGAGGCGAAACGGGAGGCTAAATTTCTGAATGTGGCGGCGAGTGTGGCCAAGAAATGCATTTTGCAATGCTGGAAGCGCAGAGCCCCACCCCTCCCTGGAGATGTGGCCAGTAATGCTTGTCCTAAAAACATATGGACTGGGTTTTGTAGCTACCTGAACCGCAAAGTGGATCTGGAACTTTTGTCATCACCCCCTTCTCCGGAACGGAGGTCAGACCGTAACACTTGATAAATGCTTCTACTGTAATTGACCTTAGATAGGATTACATGTGTCCCTCTGTAGAATTTATGCTTTCCATTCATGTCAGAAATGTAAACTGTGTGTGTTGGATTGTTGTAACTTGCGCTATGCCAGCTGCCATTTCTTGCCAATAAACAAAAGTAAAAAAAAAAAGAAGAGTTTGTCCAACTTAACTGCTGGCAGGATACCATGCCACAAGCATGGTGGGACGCAATCAAAGCTACAATAAGGGGGAAAATAATAGCGGTTAGAGCGAGAAGGGAACGGGAGATGCGATTAGAGAACCGGTTGAGTAGTAGACTCAAAGACGCAATGGCACAGGTGGCCGAGAAGCAAACAAGGGCTATTGAAAGAGAGGTTTGTACACTTAGGGCCCAACTGAATCTTATCCACTCTAGAGAGGCGGAAAGTAACTTGCTGCGGTTGCGGCAAAAATATGATGTCAAGGCGAATAAAACAGATCGCTTGTTAGCTAAGATGCTCCGTAGGGAGGAGAGCGATAAAACGATTTTGAAAATTAGGGGAGAGGAGGAGCAGGTATATAGCTCTAACAGCGAGATAGAGAGGGAGTTCCGTAAATTTTATACAAACCTCTATTCCTCATGCAACCCAGACCCCAGAGCACACGAGAGATACCTGGAACGGGTTAATCTCCGACCTACACAGACAGAAGATAAAGAATGATTGGAAGGGGAAAGAACTGTCGACGAAGTTAGAAAATCGGTCTCTGCCCTGGCTACCAATAAGGCCCCGGGCCCAGATGGCTTAGTAGCTGAATTTTACAAGTTGCATAGGGAAACCCTAATACCCCATCCCACTAGATTATTTAATCATATATGGGCTACTGGGTTGCTACCAAGGTCAATGGAGGAGTCAAAGGTGATTCTGATACACAAGAAGGGTAAAGACCCGGAGCTGTGCGGGGCATATCGACCGATCTCCTTAATAAACGTTGATATATACTAAGGTTTTGGCGTCTAGATTGGACACCATCATGCCCACAATAATATGGGCCGATCAGGCAGGATTCATAAGGGGTCGCCAGACAGCTGATAATGTAAGCAGGATAGCACATCTGATGGAAAAAACCCACAGGAAAGGGGTTCCGACTTTCCTCCTGGCAATACATGCCGAAAAGGTGTTTGATCGGGTGGAGTGGAGCTTCCTCCGAGCCACGATGAATAGAATGGGGTTTGGGCCGAGGTTTATGGACCGGGATATGGCTAACTATCAAAATCCAAACCTTAGCTTAGCGATGAATGGTCGAATATCTGGACCTGTGGAGGTTGGGCTCAGGACAAAACAGGGATGCCCCCTTTCACCGCTGCTGTACGCCCTACATTTGGAGCCTTTTCTGGACGCTGTTAGGGCTGCGGTAAACATAAAAGGCATACCGTTTGGAGGCCAAGAGCATAAGGTAGCTGCCTTTGCAGACGACTTGCTCTTTACGTTGATAGATCCGAGGGTATCTCTTTGGGCGCTCTGCAAGGAAATTGATCAATTTGGGCAAGTTGCAGGCCTGAAAATAAATCCAAGTAAATCAGAAATACTAAGCTTGGGATTATCTCCATCCACTGAGCGATATATTAAAAACACGCACGCCTTTGGTTGGGCAGATAAGCACATTAAATATTTAGGAGTACAACTTACAAGGACTATAGGGGAACTCTTTGGGGCAAACTACCTCCCCCTATTGGAGAAGATTAAATCAAAACTAGTTGACTGTGGTCCCCTAAACATTTCCTGGCTAGGACGCATTAATGTACTAAAGATTGCAATTTTACCTCAGTTTCTATACCATTTCGTGGCCCTCCCAATCATAGTCCCAGGTAGGTTCTTCAGGATGCTACACAAGATTACGAGTTGGTTCATATGGAACCGAAAAAAACCGAGGGTAGCAGCATCTGTCATGAGGACCCTTAGCTCCCGGGGGGGACTGGGCGAGACGGAATTTAGGGCGTATTACCTTGCAGCTCAGATCAGAATCATTAGAGACTGGCAGAGAGACTTTCAAAACAAGATGTGGAGGTCAATGGATAGAGTGGTAGTTGCGGACCATCTGGAGGGAATGCTCTGGAAGCCAAAGGCAGATATGACCCCCCAAATGTATGCAAGCGATATTACATGGGACGCGGCAGCAATAGGATCCCATATTACCACATTCCCTTCCCCATTTACTCCAATCTTTGAGAACCCACAATTCACCCCAGGGTGCAAGAACATATTCGATGATATTCGATGCATGGTACAGGGGCAGCTGTCAAATGATACGGGATATGTATCAGGAGGGTAAAGTTAAGGATTTCGAGAGATGCAAGGTGGCCTTTAATTTAGAGGTACGCAACAGGTATGGTATATACAACTAAGACACTGGCTTTCCCACCCTGTAATGCGTCAGGCAGGCACATGATTGCTAACTCCTTTTGAAAAGTATTTAGATACGCACACAGAAGATAGGGGGCTAATGGGCTCCATCTACAGATACATAAAGGAAGGGGAAAAACCCCCGTCCAGGAAATACATGAAGAAATGGCAGGAGGACACTGGGGTAGTAATTGGGGAGCAGGAGTGGCAACAGTTGTGGCGTCAAATACCGAAGTTAACCAGGTCTATCCAGGTTCACGAAATCTGGGTAAAACTATTAGTCGAGTGGCATCTAACCCCGATCAGACTGAATAAGATCTATTCGACATCGCGCCGGGAATGCTGGAGAGCCTGTGGGGGAATTGGCACCTGGGCTCACATTTGGTGGGAATGCCCAAAATTAAATACATTCTGGGATTGAATACGGCAAGCAGTGGTGCACACTGTAGGGAATGTGGGGGGCAAGAACAGAGGGCTAGACATGATGGGATTGGGGGGAATCCTGGATGACATTCCCACCAGGTCCCTTCGAAGGGTATATGTAATCATGATGATGTCGGCAGCCCTGGTGCTGGCACGTAGATGGAAGTCCAAAGAACCACCACAAGAGCATGAATGGGTTACAAAAATGTGGTTGGTGCTAGCTATGGAGTGGCTCACTTATTCAATACAAGGAGAGCATATGAAATTCAGGATGGACTGAGCAGAATTGATAGGATACCTAAAGGAGGGGGGCATACAGAGCTTGGTGTCCGAAGTCTATGGCGTTGCTGGGAATTATAGAACCTCAGGAAGAATCGGACATAATCTGGGCGAAGGGAGGATTGTTCGTCCAGTGACCCTCGAATAGAAGGATGGGACGAACGGACGTAAACATGTGACGAGTATTCATGGACTGTTGTCTTGAACTGACTTTGTCCACCTACAATTAGATATCTAGCTGTTTCAGTAATTTAGAACCTGGATATTGATTTTTTTAGCTGGATTAGCTGGATTAGGGTGGACCCCATTCCAAAATGGCTGCCACTATTTAGGCCTTCGGCGCCTAGCAACGGCGTCTCGACCGCTGTTCCTTCCGTGTATGCGGTCTCCATAACAGCGCTCCTTCACCTTTGCGCTGCCTGCAAGACGCTGCAGAGTGTACGACCGATCGGTACAATCTGACTCTCCGTTCAGCAAGGTACTATCCCCAACACTCTCTTTATCTGAATCGCATTTCCGCGATGGCCCGATGCTAATATCCTTCCACCATGTCTTACAGCACCACGGGCTTGCGGACCACTTTAACAGAGACACAACGATCTCTTTACCACACGGCTTACTCTAATCAGGTAAGCACGCTTTACAATAACTTTAGATTGAACTGCACTCAGAAACAATACACCCATACCACAATACTTATTGATGCGGCTGGTTATATGTTTCTATGTTTTACAGCTCTGCAAATGAAGCACAGCCATGATCTACATGCCAAATTTTTTACCTGGATCATGCTTACGGCTAACTTAATTTAGGTAAGACTGTATGACCGAGGCTATTAGATATCCTTCCCTCTGAACCACACCAACTACATATAGTAATTTTATTCTCTCTGTCATTTGTTCAGACTAGGAGTCCATTGTGATTTCCACCCATGGGCATTTCGACCCAGGGTCCAATCTTTACAGTTTTGCCTGCGCCTTGACCCTCGTCCCCACAGGTAAGCGATGTGTATTTAATACACGCATGACTGATCGTGATTTTTGTCACATTTCTTTAGCTAATATTCTTTTAGCCTCCCCTCATACCTCATTCATTCTTGCAGCAATCCCTGAACATCCGGACTACATAGTCCTTCTTCGTCCTGATGAAGGCCCTAAGAAGACATCGGCTCACTCAGCCCCAGTATAGGGCCGAAACACCTGGTGTAGACGCTTTCTCTCAAATACAGTATCACTAATTTATACTGTACAACTAAGAAATGTATTATATACTTGATGCACAATTGTCTATTGTATTTTGACCCCTGTCGTCCTTTAGTGACAGTAGTAACTGTATGTTGTCCCCTGTGTAGAAATATGTGCAAGAATACCAACTTGCTAGTGTTTTGTATTCTAATTATGCAAACTGTGGTTGCTTTGTTTTGTTAAACTCACTGATCTTCAGAAAAATATTGTTAACTGTAAAAGTAAACACATACTGAAAACCAAATATAAAAACAAGTTTCTGCTGTCTTTGGTGTGTTTCTTCACACATCATTATGCCAAGAAATTGAATTGAGGATTAAGGGAGGTGGCTCACATTTTGTTGTTTTCCCGACCTTTTCACTTGTGTTCTAATATTTCAAGCCCTCCTGAGCAGATTTGGGTCGTATTTCCAGGAGCCCTTCCTTTATATTTAACCAAAAACATGACAACTTTATGTCCAACTTTAATTTCTGATCCCTCATATTATCCAGTAAAAAACTAGCCAACAAAAATGTAGTCAGTTAAAAGGTTGTGGTGAAAATACCTCTGCAGTGAAATAGTTGCCAAGAAAAAATAGTTAGTACTTGCAGCTGAAAAGTAGCCAAAATGTGGTGCTTTTAGGGTAATTGTTAAGGCTAAGGAGCCTTTAGTGGGATTGGGATTGCTTGGTTTAGGGTTTGGATAGGCATTAGGGTAAGTACATGAGCTAAAGAAAAGATGTTGGGTTATGATTAGTCATTAGGTTAGATTAAGTGTAAGGATTACTGGTAGGGTAGGGTATTTTGTTAGGCTAGGGCTAATACAGTAATGATTTGTGTAATTGTTGAAGAAAGGGATAGGGAAGTTGGAGGGAGGCTGGTGATTTTGGTGTAGGGCAGCGGTTAGGATACACCTAGTGGTTAGGCTAACGTAAATATTCAGAGAAGTGGTAGAGTTGCAATTAGGGTGAGGCCATGGTTAGTATTAGTGCAAGGGTGTGGGTTAGGGCAAGGGCTATGTAATGTGTGGTGAGCTGGTGATAGGGTTGGAGTTAGGCTCACTGCTAATTTTCTATTTATCTTGTTTTGAGTAACATGCAAATAAAAAGCTTTAGTTTGCTGAAGGGTTAGTGATCTGCAAGAGTTTAGGGTAGAATAGAAGTTGTAATTAGAATTAGGGGGAGGTTTAGGAATGGAATTAGGGCGATTCTGGAGCTTTCATTAGAGGTTTTGGTCATATTTATGGTTAGGAGCCTTGCACTTTTATTTATTTAAAAATATCTTTTTTGGCGTCCTTATGACTGGAAACATTTATGGTTAGGAGCCTTGTACTTGTGTGTATTTAAAAATATCTTTTCTGGCGTCCTTATGACTGGCAACATTTTCACACTTTGGATTATTTGTGTTGAATGACTACATTTTTGAAAATGACTTATTGCTAACATTTTCACATGACTACATTTTCCTGGGGCCATTTTCACATAGAACCGATCCAGGCTGCTAAGGTTCGGAGGGAGGACCTGCCCCTCGACTAGTGAGAGCAAGTCGACTCTCCTTGAAAGGTGCCAGGGAGGTGTGATAAATCCTGTGGAGTCCTCACTGAACCTCAGCCTAAAGTCTCCTCCCATGTGGCCAGGGGACAGTGGCCGGTTCCAGATCCTGACCCTTCGGGGTGGAATTCTGAGGGAGTATCACATGCGAAGAGATGCCTGTCAGGGGGGATGTGATGACCCCCACAGGAGGGATGTGTTATTATTCCATTCAATTTGAAGATCACCCTATAATACCGAAATTCCTGATGGCATGTTGTCATTATACCAATCCTTCCTGTAGTAAAACCCCCAAAAACCCTTCTGGCTAAACACCTTAGGCTGGATACCATTCACACTTCTTATGTACATAATGCTCACTTAACATCTCCTGTTAATGTTGGTTTTGATGTGAACAAAGCTCTAAAGCAAAATAGCTTTAAAAGGTTCAAAACTCCTCTGGACTCCAACTTCCATAAAGCCTTCAGTACTGGGATGAAGACGAGGAGAAAGGAGTTAATGTTGAGCAGAAGAAACACCAATTTGCATGCTAGTTGTTGTAATTGCCACCAGCTGTGCAGGATATTTAAAAATGGTGTCCCTTTTCATGAGGGTCCTGAAGAGGGAGAAGAGCGATGCAGAGCGGGCGCAATGGGAAGCAGAACTGAAGGCAGAAACACGTAAGCAATCTCTGTAGAGGAAAGCAGGCGCTTCCCTCTGGGAAGGCAAGAGAAGCAGAGCAGGTGCCACAGAAGAACCGTTGCCAAGCCGGCAGCAGTGGAGAGGCTGTTGAGGACACGGTCACGGTGAAAGGCAAAAGTTCCACTGGCGGAGGAAGGAAAAGCCGACAGAAGAACCGCAAGAGGGTCTGCAAAGCGAGGAACGCTTCACTGAGGCATGAACATCGCTGCAGCCATACGCAACGGGTCGGATACGCCAGCAAACAACGGGGGAGGGGGCATGCCAACGGGGGCATACAAACAATTGGGAACTTATTTTAAATATCAAATAAGTGATACAGAAAGACTGAATTTGCACAAGTCTCCACATAAGAGGTGTCGATATGGAGAAAAACGGAAGTAAATGTGGTCATTAGCAATTGAACTATAATGAAGCAATTGAAAGACAAGGTTTGTATACATCTTCATGTAAGAAAAGTCAATATAGGGAAGAATGGAACAAGTATTGCCAAAAGCCAATGAATGCTAACAATGAAGATAACAAACACTTGAACAAGTCTCCTTGTAAGGGATGCCATTATGGGGGAAGTTGGAACAAGTAATACCTGGAACCAATGGAGTATAAACAGTGATAGAATACAACTGTTATACTTACACAGAAAGAGAACTGAAAGATGTGTAGAAGACATTGTGAAAGAAGTGTTTCAGGCAGTGAGCCTTTGGGGGAAAGATTCCTGACAGGAGAATATACCAGGAGACCTTCTTTAATAAAGTGCTGAGTAGAAGACGGTTTGCCATTCGTATAAAAATCACCACTACTTCGAAAAGATTCTTTGTGATTCTTGAGAAGTTGTTGTGCAAAAGAGACATTTCCACTATTCTTGGGGAGTAATTGCTTGGAAAAGATAATTTTCTCATCATCCCTAAGAAAGTGTTAAAACATAATGTCTTAAGTTGTAAAGAGATACTTTGTCATCCTTAAAATACCATTGTGGAGGCCACCTGGGGCCGCACAGGCAATGGCGTGCCTGAGTGTTGTGCTCCCACTAGGCTGGGCCGTGAAGGGAACTGATCCCCCCCTTTAAAGCCTCCCCACATAGGGAAGTGTTAGTCCGGGGCAGCCCTGGACGAAAGTTTGAGATCGGGGACCCCCGGAATCAAGAGAAAATAACACTGCCTCGCCCGACCGCGGGTGAGGAGAAACCGCCGTGGAGTATTTGGCACCGTAGGCACGGGCCAGTTGTGGCGCCGAATAAGCTGTGTCTCACACAACCAACGAGGATGCAGCGCATCCAGACCTGAGCACCCCCATGCCCCACCATCGAAGACACAGACAGGTGGGCCGTTGTGGTGGCGGAGTACCAGGGTCCTAGTCCGCGCAACCTGGCAGGAAGACCTGGTGAGGAACCCCCCAGCACAGTGTACAGCGCAAAGCAACCCGCGCTCGGATGAAACTCCTTCCCAACAGAACCGAACGTTCTCCATTAACCAGTGAAGAAGGCGAGGGGGGGGATCCCTCGAAAGCATTACAGAGCCCAGCAAAGTGCACAATGTAACCGGAACGGATGATCCCCGGGGAGTGCACCAGTTGGGAAGCAGCTGCTGCTTCTCCGCAGAGGTGAGGAGGCCGGGGGGAATGGGCTAACCCCCCTGGGGATCCAAGCGGAGGCCCAGTATCGCCCTGGAGGACCTGGTCTGGAGGGAGGGGGCAGGGCTCACACTGAGAAGAGGGAGAGGAGAAGCGAAGTGTGGGGGATGCAGAAAAGGAGACCTGTCGTGTCTCTTAGCCGGCGCTGCAGAGCACTCCCTGGCTATAGCACCGGCTGGGGAGGGAGGGGTGAGGGGGTACCCTCACATAAAGGGGCAGGTCACTGTTGCCCTATCTAATTAATGCCCGGCCACGCAACAGGGAAGCGCACTCTGAGACCCCCTTTGCCCGAAATCAATTCCCTCCTCTTCCTCCGGGCAATCGTTAAACAGAGGGTCAAGCCTCGACGCCCATCATCAGATAACAAGACCAGGCTGATAGGATCTCGCTGAGCTGGGACAACACCCCTTGTGACGGGCGGAGGGAAGTTCACAGAAGCGGGCTCCAAGGCGGCAGAGGGACAGAGAGATGGAGTGCCGCAGCCCCCACTGTTTACATTAAGGCACCGGGCGACATAGGCCATCCAGGCAGAAGGGAAGGAAACAAGGAAAGCGAACGCTCAGGACCTGTCCTGGGAACACTCCAGCCCAGCTGAACCAGCAGGGGGTGGGAGGGGCCTCGGTTCTTTGAGCCTCTTGGGTGGTGGCACCCATGCCTGGACCCAGGGCGAGGCCCACCCAGGAGAGGCCAAACGCCACAACACCACTCTCAGGTCAAGTTAAGCCACCCAAGTGGGTTATGCAGGAGGAGAGACACCCCAGGGGAGGTGAGGGGCAAGACCTCACCCCCCCCGGCGTATATATCTATTAAGGCCCCGGAGTGACAGACAGGACTCATTTGGAGTTCAGACCCCTATCACCCTCCCTCCCTCCCTCTGAGGCGAGGGTCGGTCTTGCCACAGGACGCAGCCCTACCGCACTGCCAATCGGGGCGGTAACCATGAGGGAGGGGACCCCTAAATCCCATAACCCATCGATAACAGCTGTGGACACAGATATGTGAAAACACAAGACCCAGCGGGCTAGGCCAGGGCGCCTGAGCCGGAGAACCCCGACAGCAACCTGGGGACTGAGGATAACTGGGCAGAGCATTCCCCCTCCACACATAGACACGGGGCAGCGCCAACTGACCTTGGACAGAGGTGAGGGCCCCCAGCAGCCCCAGCTGGGGTGTGTGCCCACCTCATGTGCCTGCCACGGAGGCATCAGTCACATTAATCAGTGGTGCCTCGGGGGTGGATACTTAAATAAAGCGACCATGGTCATTCCCCACAGTCGGTGGCCGACACCCAATACACCAACACCAGACAAGACAGAGCTACATGAGTTGAAGGACAGCCCTCCAGGAGTTCCGAGAGGCGACTAGGTCCCAAGACAACTCAGACCGTGAAGGCGAGATGGACTGGTGTGCGGACCCGACAAAGAGCGCCACAGCAATGGAAAAAGGCTTTGCCACCGTGTTACAAGAAATAAGGGACATGAGATCGGACATAGCTCAAAAGCTGGATAAAATGGACCAAAGAGTGGACAAAGTAGAGGATAGGTTTCTCCAACTCGAAACCAATCAATCATCAGCTACCACTTTGGAGACACAGATAGATACAAGACTGGCGGCCCTGGAAAAGAAAGACGAGGAAAGAGCTCTGCTAATGGATGACTGAGAACAAGGAGAGGAGGAACAACCTCCAATTCTTTGGCATCCCAGAGGTTGACAGGGAGACAGAGAGGCACATTTGCTGCATGATCAGAGGTGTGATCCACCTACTGTTTGGTAATGAGGAGACAAAGAAACCCACGATGGACAGGGCGCACAGTGCGGGGGGCCCGCGCTCCATCCTGGTCTGCTTCCACTACTACACCGAAAAAAGGAAAATCCTTCAGGAAGCCAAAAAAGCTTGTGACATCACATATAATAATGCTAGAATATCAATTTCCCAAGACCTGTCTGCTTTCACGCTGGCTAGACGAAGACTGCGCCGTCCCCTAACCCAATGCCTACGAGAAAAGGGGGTGCGGCATCGATGGGGCTATCCCTTCTCTCTGTCCTTTGAATACATGGGCCAGAAAACACGTCTGGTCACGAGGACGACTTTAGAGGGGTGATTTAAGAATATGTGGACTCTGCCGAGGACCAGAGACGGCCCACTCGGGAGGCAGTGGGTGGAACGCATAGAAAAGGAAACTTAACACTCCCCCCATAGTCCCAGGACAGTGGCTGAGGAGGCTCCGCCAGCTGGCGGAGGTACCGCACTGGGCCGGGAAAGCAAACGGTGTTCTGTTCTAAGACACTGCGATCTTCACCAGCGAATAGCAAGTAGTGGGGATCTACTGTGAAAGTGCAGCATTTGCGTGGGGGGAAGGGAACGAGGGGGCTCAAAGTGTGAGGTAGATTTAAAAAGGGGCCCTGCTAAAGCGGGCACCTGGTGGTTCAGTCAAACACCAGGAATTATTAAACTCTTTGGCTGGGCGCCTGGGGGGGGGCCGCAGGGAGTAGTAGCTGAGGGGTTGGTTTGAAGGAAGGGTGGGTAGTTGGGGTCAGGCTCTACCCGGGGGTGTGGGTCAGGGGGGGAGAGGGAGATGGAGGAGAAGCGAACAAAGAGGAACAATGGTTTCAAGTTCACATCGAGCCTCGCAAATGGGGCAAAGGCAAAGCGTAATGGGTCGGGGGAAGTTATTGGTGATGATTACCAGAGACAATCTTACTCTCAGGAATGGCTGATTGCCTACCGGTCATGGAGATAGGCTCCCTTAATGTCAGGGGAATGAACTTCCCCCACAAAAAGATCCCTACTTGGCAGAGAATTCAGACGGGCAAAGGTAGACTGCTCTTCCTCCAGGACACACACTGAGCGAGGGGGAGAGAGCCGGGCTTCCGAGGTAGAGGGATTGGGGAGGTATTTCACACCTCGTACAAGACAAAGAAACAGGGGTGGCGATCATAATGGCCATGGATCTGAGCTTCAAAACAGAGGTCTTGATTAAAGACCCCGAGTGCCATTACTTGCTTCTTAAAGGAAAGCTCCAGGGATTGCAGCTCACTATAGTGGTGGTATATGGTCCGAACGAAGGCCAGGCATCATTTTGGGAAGGGGTAAATTACAAACTTAGACTCTTTGTGGAAGGCACCTTAATCGTAGGTGGGGACTTCAATATAGTAATGAACCCCTCGAGGGATAGGAAGAGACTGGCACCCCAATCTCTCCAAGCGGCAGATTACCCCACATCTCGTATTTTCCATGAAATCAATCGCGAGCTAGGCCTCGAAGACACACTCCCGAGCTCGGTAGGGGGTGACCCCTCCATATACATATTATTAAAAAATCCATGAGACCTTATCCAGGATCGACTATATCCTGGTAGACAATACCCTGTCCCCTGGTCCGATCATGACATGGTGAGGACTACTTTGATGGGAGGCTGGGGTCGGCAACGAAGAGGCAGATTTCAATGCAATGATGCCCTGCTGAAGGATCCGATAACTGCCACAATGGTGTTAGAAAATATAATAGAACACTTTGAATTGAATGAGAATGGGATATATCTTTAATCAATATGTCGTCAAAATTTGGCTAAAGTGCTCGATAAGAGGACGGAGGGGATTATGCCCTCCCTGGTCGATGGGGATCAAGTGGGTTTTATTAGGGGATGCCAGGAGTCAGATAACATCTGTAAAACCATAGACCTAATGCACCGGGCGCGGGAGGCAAACCTAAACGCCAGCCTGCTCTCCCTCGACTCGGAGAAAGCCTTCGACAGGGTGGAGTGGAGATACATGATGGTCCTCCTTCGGAAAATGGGATACGGGGAACATATGAGGAAATGGATAGCCATCCTGTACAGGGCCCCCACAGTGAAAGTTCAAGTAAATGGGGAGATTACGACATCCTTTAACCTTACCTGTGTTACTAGGCAGGGGTGCTCTTTGTCCCCTCTGATATATGCCCTCACAAGGGAACCCCTAGCGATAGCAGTGAGGACACTCCCAGAAATATAGGGCATCCGTAGGGGGCTTTTTAATTTCAAACTCTCCCTGTTCGCCAATAATATCCTGGGCTACCTGGTTGTCCCGCATCTGTCCGCCAGCACCCCTCCTCTCATTAATTGACACTTTTGGGACCTTCTCGGGGCTGAAAATCAATACATCTAAATCCATGTTTAGTAGGCTGCCCCCCCCAACCCCTCCCTGTGGACCTCTGCTTTCTGACCCGCTGCCTTGGGCCCGCTACCCAACCCAGTTAGCAAAGTCAAGAATTTAGGAGTCATCCTCTCCGCTTCTTTGTCAATGTCTAACCAGGTTGCGGCCGTGTGCCAGTCCACCCACCACCAGATCAGAATCCTTAAGAGGGTTATGCCCTTGATCCCAGTAGCCCTCCGCCGCCCCTGTGGTAGCCGCGTTAGTCCTCACATGACTGGACTATTGCAATTCGCTCTATCTGTCTCAACCTATCGGCCTCATCCATCGCCTTCAGCGTATGCAGAACCTGGCTGCTAGGCTGGCTACTGGCTCCCCTTATGGTGCCCACATTACACCAGTGCTTCGCCAACTGCACTGGCTCCCGGTGAACCAACGAATTCAGTTTAAATCTCTGTGTATTGTTCACCGGGCTATTCACGGTCAGGGTGCTGAATTTCTGCAGCTTAAATTCACCAGATATCGTCCGGACCGGAACCTCCGCTCTGCTACTCTTAACCTGCTCACTGTCCCCAAGTTTAACCGGGCAAGGCTCGGTGGTAGAGCCTTCTCTGTTGCCGCGACCATACTTTGGAACAGCCTCCCTGAACCTCTTAGGGCCACTGTTAACCATCTCGGATTCAGAAGAGCGCTGAAAACCAACCTGTTCTAAGCCCGACCACTCCACTGGTCTTCTCCGACTGGGTAGCTTCCCTTCCAGCGCCATGATGCCTTTGGGCGAACGCGCGCTTTACAAATGCTAATAACATAACATAACATGTTGCTTCCCCTCTGTGCACACAACCCGATTTTAGATCCCTTGTCCACTTTTCTTGGGATCAGGGTCAAAAAGACGGCAATCCAGTGCCTAGGTGTGCTTATCCCTAGGGATCCCGCGGCTCTGGCTTCAGCTAACTATAACCGCTTAATGGCCAACATCAAGACAGATCTAAAACGATGGGGCAGCATGATTCTGTGATGGTACGGCCGTATGACAGCGGTGAAGATGAACATCCTGCCGAGACTATTGTACTTGTTTACAGCCCTTCCCACGAAAGTACCAGAGCACATTTTCAATGATCTCCACTCAGTGGTGCATAGATTCATCTGACAGGGCAAGCCCCGAGGACCAGGAGAGCCATTCCCGGCAACCCCGACTTACGTCATTATCACAAAGCGGCCCAACTCCGGGGCCTCTTGGAGCACATGAAAGATAAGGGCACGTACTGGACCTACCTAGAAGATATGGATACACATCCGCTCAATGTGAGGGATCTTTTTATGGACCACACGAAAGGATATCCCGGGTAGATTACTCGATCACCCCACACTAGGGGTACTGTGGTCCCTGTGGAAGAAGGGCATACAAACAGAATATCCATCAACATGGCCTTCCCCAATGGTATCACTATGGGGCCCTGTATTAGGGCTGGGAGATAGGGGTTTCCGGAATGCGCAGAACTGGTCTGAGAATGGTTTGGAAAGGGCGGCCCAATTATTCCGGGGAGGAGATTTCCTAGCTTACAAGGAAGTGGTTGAGGCCCTGGGTCCAGACATGATAACGGTATTTGAGTGCCTGAGGCTGAAGGGCCTATGTGACCAGAAATGGGGAGACAATCTTAGGAGACCCCTAACACCCTTTGGGGAAAGTCCTCGACTCAGCCAGCTCAAGGAGGGGGATTGTATCTAAACTGTACAAAGTAATCAACTCCAATAACTTAAAAGATGGGCAAGGGTTCCGACAGTACTGGAACGATCTGGCGGGGGAAGAACTCTCGGAAGAGGACTGGGGCAAGGTCTTTAGAATAGCATTCCACAGGAATCTTTATACAGCTGATAAGGAGCACAACTTCAAGGTTCTCCAGGGATGGCACAGGGACCCTCTAAAAATATCTAAAATGTTCCCGGGGGCCTCTCCATGATGCCCAAAAGGGTGCAGCCTCATAGGCTCAAAGGCCCACATGTGGTGGTGCTGTCCACAGATACAAGTATACTGGGAGAAGCTGCGGGGGTGGATGGTCGAGGTTACAGAGAAAACACTCCCACAGGACCTGTTGACAATGTTACTGAGCTTGCCACCAAGGAACTCTGAGATATACAGATACCCCAGAATGTGGGAGACAATGCTAAGGGCGGGAAGGGAGGCCTTGGCTCATAAGTGGAAAAACCTAATGATCCCCAACAAAGAAGAATGGATGACAAAAGTGAAGAATATGTTTTTAATGGACAAACTAACGGCCCTGGTGAATGACGATTTGGGCTCTTTCCAAGCAGGTTAGGATGGGGGTCAGACAAAAATGGGGATGGGAAGTTCACTGAGGGACAGCGCCAAGGCGCGCGTCACCTAACAAGGTGGTGAAGACGCTGGTTCAGAGCTGGGAAAAGAGGGGCTAGTGCCCTGCACATGGCAGGGGAGGGGGGGAGAGAAGATGGAGGGTGGGGAGCCAACAGTAACAAGTGCAAAAAATGTAGAGGCAACCGGTCACAGTTAGATGACTCGCCACACAAGAATCCCTGATCTGAAACAACACCCTCCCCAGAGGGGTAGAGAACTTTCAGTGAAATATTTTCTAAATAGAGTCTTCTTCCTTCACACATGAAACCACTGTCACTGTTTTTGGGGGTCGGATTGGGGAGGGGGGTAGGGGAAATGTTCGATTTACTAAGGACGAATGAAGTTACTTTCTTACCTGGTAACGTTCTTTCGATGGGATGGTCCGACGACGTATTCCATATCTATGACAGGTAATGTCCACAGCTGTGCTGCTTTGGAAAATCTTTGGCGTCTGCGTCCTGCGTCGATGACATCGATGCGCCTTCCCCGAGGACCTCCTCCAACGGCCGACGTCACCCGATGTGATAAGTAGGACGCACAACGCCCCTAACCTCAGTTATAGTTTTTTCCCAGAACGTGTGCCACCAGTTTTCTGCCAGTCTGACACACAAGGCCTTGCGGAACGCAAGCTGCATTCGCAAAAGAAATTCTGCAGCGGGGAAGGCAGGGAGGGAGCGATATGGAATACGTCGTCGGACCATCCCATCGAAAGAACGTTACCAGGTAAGAAAGTAATTTGTTCTTCGAGGGGATTGGGCCCTCCGACGTATTCCATATCTATGACAGACCCCAAAAGCAGTACCAAGCAAGGAGGTGGGAAAGAATTTAGAATACAAATTTAGCATGCCCAATCAAATTGCGGAATAGAGAACTGCCTTGCCAAAGTGACGTACAAAAGTATGTACTGAAGCCCAGGTGGCTGCATCACAGATGTGACGAATAGGAACTCCCCTCTGCAGAGCAGTAGATGCAGCCACTCCTCTGGTCGAATGGGCTCGCAAGCCAGCCGGAGGCTCCTTACCCACCAAGCGGTAACACTCGGAGATAGCTAAAATAATCCAACAAGACAGTCTGTTTCGTCACAGCTTGTCCCAAACGCTTTCCAGCGTAACCAATGAAAAGTTGATCGTCCACTCTGACCCGGGACATGCGCGAAATATAAAAGCTCAACGCTCTCCGAGGATCAAGCCTATGGAGCCTCTCCTCTTTCTTACGAGGATGTGGAGGAGGATAGAACGCCGGAAGAACAACCTTCTGGCTCAAATGAAATTCCAAAACCACCTTCGGAAGAAAAGAAGGACGAACTCTAAGGACAACCCTGTCCTTATGAAACAAAGTGAAGGGTGGTTTAACTGGAAGTGCCTGTAACTCACTCACTCTGCAAGCGGAAGTAACCGCAACCACAAACACAGTTTTCAGAGTCAACAGCCTCAAAGGGCAAGAATGTAAAGGCTCAAACGGAGCACCCATAAGAAATTTAAGAACAAGGTTCAAATCCCAACCTGACACCAAAAAAGGTGACGGAGGGAACACATTAGTGAGCCGTTTCAAAAACTGCGAAATCAAAGGAATCTTTAAATAGGAACACTCTTCAGACGAGCGTTTAAATATGGACAGCACTGCTGGGGTAACCTTTAATGGTCCCCACTTGCAAGCCGCTGTGGGCCAAAGAAAGCAAAAAAGACAAAAACATGGGAATGTCACATTCAAAAAGATCCACATTCTGAACTCTGCACCAGTCGCAGAACTTTTTACAACGGCAACGGTACAACGACTTTGTTGCCGGCCGCCTGGCCGAGAGCAACACCTCCATCACGTCTTCAGGGAGGTCCCAATACTTATACCTCAACCTTTCAGAAGTCAAGCGTGAAGATTGAGGGATCTGACCTCTGAATGGAGAAACTGACCCCGCTCCCGTGAGAGCAGATCGTCTCGGTAGGGAAGACGATGTGGAGGGCAGATGGACAAGTCTAGAAGGTCCGGGTACCACGTCCTCCGGGCCCACGCCGGAGCAATGAGGATCATCCAGGAACCGAACCTCTGTAACCTCCGCAGCACTTGTGGGATGACGGGGACTGGAGGAAACGCATACAGCAGTGGGAATGACCACTCCACCACAAACGCGTCTCCTAAGGCTCCTTTTGGAGGAAATTCCCGCGAGCAAAACCTTTTGCACTTCCGGTTGACACTGGAGGCGAAGAGATCCACTTGAGGGGTCCCCCAAAGGACGAAGATCTCCAGGAGAATCTCCTGAGCCAGCTCCCACTCGTGAGAGATTGTGCTCTGCCTGCTCGTTGTCGTCTCCGGCCAGATGAACCGCCGAGATCGAAACTTCCTGCTGGATGGCCCAGAACTCGAGCTGCATCGCCTCCCTGCACAGCGGAAGTGACCCTGCCCCCCCCCCTTTTTGTTGAGGTAGTGCATGGCCACCGTGTTGTCCGTTAGAATCAGGACACTCTTTCCGCGCACAGTCGGCAGAAAAGCCTTCAGGGCTAGCCTGATGGCCCTCAGCTCCAACAGATTGATATGGAGTCTGGACTCCGACGGAGACCAACGACCGCTGACTGTCAACTCGTTGGCATGAGCTCCCCATCCCGTGAGGCATGCGTCCGCCACGATCGTCACCTCCGGCCAGGGCAGCCAAAATGGGGCCCCCTTCATCAGATTGCCCTCGACGGCCCACCACAGAAGGTCCCGGGCTACCGAGGGCGGCACCTGAACAGGGTCCGACAGCCTGCCGGAGGACTGAGACCACTGGAGCTTGAGCGTCCACTGCAAAGATCTCATCCGCAGACAAGCCTCTGGCACCAGAAGAATGCAGGATGCCATGAGGCCCAGCAGTCTCAAGAACTCGGACGGTGGGAGATTCTGGGCAAACTGAAACTTGTGCACCATCTGCTGAATGTCAAGAGCCCTCACCTGAGGAGGAAAACACTGCCCCAGGGGCGTGTCGAGCACTGCTCCGATGTACTGGAGCCGCTGCGTTGGTGTCAAATGGGACTTCTTTAAATTGAGGGAGAAGCCCAGCCTGTGAAGGAGTTGGCAGGCGACGGACAGATGATCCAGGACTTGCTCGGGAGAGCTCCCCCTGATCAACCAATCATCCAGGTAGGGGTAGATGTGAATCCCCCCTTTCCTGAGATGCGCTGCCACCACCACCATGAGCTTGGTGAAAACCCTTGGGGCGGAGGTCAATCCGAACGGCAGGACCCGAAACTGAAAGTGCGAGTCGCCAACCGCGAACCTCAGGTACTTCTTGTGCTTGGGATGGATCGGCACATGGAAGTAAGCATCCTTGAGGTCGAGAGACACCAACCAGTCCTGAAGCTGGAGGGCCTGGAGCACTTGAGAAAGAGTCATCATCTTGAACTTGTCCTTTCTGAGGAGTTTGTTCAAACCGCGCAAGTCCATGATGGGTCTCAATCCCCCGTCTTTCTTCTAAATCAAAAAATAAGGGGAATACCATCCCTTGTTCCTCTCCGCTACAGGCACCAGTTCTATGGCGCCTTTCTCCAGCAGGGCTTGAATTTCCTGCGCAAGAAGCGGATCCGGACTCTTCAAAGAGAGGCTCCCTGGTGGATTGTCGTGAGGCCTCTGCCGAAAAGGAAGACAGGAGCCGTGGGTTATGATCTCCAGAACCCATACATCCGAAGTAATGGCTTGCCACTCTACAAGATGCAACGCCAGCCTTCCCCCAACCGGCAAACCATGGGACCTGGCCTCATGACTGAGTGGTAGCGGCTGCGGCGTTGCCCGAGGGCAAAGAGGCAACTGCCCAAGCGGCCTTGGCACCTCGAGTGCCTTTGTTTCCACCTCTGGCACTCTTACGATGGCCTCTTTGACTGCTAGCTCCCCTCGCTTTAATGAAGGACGAGTAATAGCGAAAGGGGCCTCCCCTCCATTGCTTCCCGTAGGACGAAAAGGCATAGGTTGGCGAACTGCAGCGCCCAACGACTTTGCTGCAGCTTTTGAGGTCTGCAACCTCTCAAGGCCTTCGTCAGCCTTGCTGCCAAAAAGGTGTTCACCGTCAAAGGGCATGTTGAGAAGCCGGGACTGCATAGCAGGAGCGAACCCAGACTTCAGCAACCACGCAAACCTGCGCATTACGGTGCTCGCCGCCATGGACTGGCTGACACAATCCGCCAAGTCCAAACCCGACTGAACGGCCTCACACATAGCATCCTTGCCATCCTGAACCATAGCAAGGAAACCATCCCGTTCGTCCCCTTCGGGAATATGTTCAGCCGCTAATGCAACACAGTTCCACAGAGTGTGTGTGAAACGAGACAAGGCACATATGGAGTTGGCCGTCTGAAGCACCATACCCCCAGAAGAAAACACTTTGTTCGCCCAGCCGTCAAAACGTTTGTCGTCCCTATCCAGAGGGATGGTAGGATACGACGCCTGCTTTTCCGGGGCCGTAGACGCCTGCACCACCAAACTCTCCGGGGTGGGGTGCCTAGACAAGTAGCAGGGGTCGCTACTGGCTGGACGGTATTTTCGTGACAAAGACTTGCCCACTGCCGGGAGACTCTCCGGAGCAGTCCAAGCCGCCGCCACCCTTCTCTGCAGAGCCATATGAAAAGGCAAAACCGGGTCAGTGGGTGGACCGAGATCAAGGATGTCCGTGAGATCATCCTGAACGAACTCCCCCGGGGGAGCTGACCAACCCAAGTACTTGGTAACCCGAGACACAAGGCGACGATAAGAAGAATCGGCATGAGTGCCAGGCTCCGGCCGACAAAACTCCACCTCCGGAGAGGTGTCCAGTCCACTGGCATCATGCAGCGACTGTCTCTGGTCATCAAACTGGCTATGGCCCGAGATAAGGTCATCTGGAACCGTAACCGGAACCAGGCCGCCATCAGAGCCTTCATCACCCTCTGAAATGTACTCCAGGCGGGGAGAGGAAGACCTCTGCGGACCAAAGCAGTGCCGGACCTTAGCCATAGCCTTTCTAGGGGCAAACCCCGTGCCACGGGGCCCCTCCGACACCACCGCCTCGAAAGGCGTTGAGGGCGCCGAACGAGTCGGCGCCGGCATCGACAGAAAAGGCGTCGGCGTCGAGCGACTCGGCGTCGACGTCAACTGCAACGCCTCCAGCATCTGCGGCGTCGACACAGTCCTCAAAGCCGGAGCACCAAGCGGGTCTCTCGACAACCTGGACACCGACGACAACCCCCTCGGAGGCGGAGCCTCGAGAGAAATCGTCGACGACCTCGGCGCCACAGGCGTCGACGTCTTCTTCGAAGACGGCACAGGATCACGCAGTCTCGAGCGCGTCAAGGACCGGGACCTGGAACGGGCATGGCGAGAACGGCTACACTTGTCTGAGCGGGACCTCTCCCGTGAGCCGTGCCGACCACCCAAGCCCAAAGGCGTACGGGCGGTGTCTCTCGACCGGTGCCGACAGACCCCACTCCGAGGCGCAGACGGACCGGTGCCCTGCGATTCCAGAATCGCTAGCATCTGCTTCCCGAAGGAAGCCCATTCCTCCGGTGTCGCTTGCATGGAGGGATAAGCGACCCGCCGACGGGCGGAGTCCTCGGAAGAGGACGGGGAAGGCGACCTATGCTGGCGCTTCCTGGAATGCCTAGAAGAGGCGGAAGAGTGGCGACGCGGAGAGTCACCCCTCGAGTCATCGGTCGAAAGCCCCGCAGACCTCGACTTCCGGGGCTTAGACACCCGGCCAACCGACAGCTTCTTCTTGCGTTCCCGCAAGGCCTTAGCAGTGAGCGACTGGCAGTCGACACAGTCGTCCGTATCGTGGGCCTCCCCGAGGCACCAGAGGCAGGCGTTGTGCAAGTCCGTGACTGACATCTTGGACCCACAGTCCCTGCAGTTCTTGAAGCCCGGACGCGGGGTCGAAGATGAGAAAGACATCGCCACGAACAGGTCTTCACAACAAACCGAACAGGTTCAACGAACCGAGAATAGAAAACAGCAAACTCCAACGAGTCGAGGCGTACCGAGATTCACGAAGCGAACACGTTCGCAGAAAAAACTGAACTGAGGCTAAGGGCGTCATGCGTCCTACTTATCACATCGGGTGACGTCGGCCGTCGGAGGAGGTCCTCGGAGACGGGGCATCAACGTCATCGACGCAGGATGCAGACACCAAAGATTTTCCGAAGCAGCATAGCTGTGGACATTACCTGTCATAGATATGGAATATGTCGGAGAACCCAATCCCCTCAAACCTATGTTTCTGTGGTGTGTACTGATGGTCCTTGTTTGGTATGATGGAAATGCAAATAAAAATACCATTGTTTGGAAAAAGACAGTTTTCATCGTCTTAAAGAAGTGTTAGGTGAAAGACATTTCAGAACTATTGCTTGAACTAACACTTTCAATATTCTACCTGTAACAATTCAGGGGAAGGGAATCATCCCTGGATACAAGGATTGTTTTGTTACATATTAGGCTGTTTCACACATTTTACTGAATTTAAAACAGACATTTAACCTTCCACATTTTGTTGCTCATTTTTAGTGTGAGAGTCAGATATGTTTTGGACACAAGGACAGTTTGCCTACTTTTGATGACGAGACAGACTGATCTTTAGTTTTGGTTTCATAGGTAGGGAAACTGTCTTTTAGGATAGAGACAAAAATGCCTTTATCGAAACCCTTTTATTTTAATGAAATGTCCAATGTTGAAAATATTATAAATGTGTGTCCGTCTCTCATTTCTGACCCCTCATAGAGGGCAGATTAACATTTCCAACTCTGGATAACACATTCTCTGGGCCCATTCCAGAGCAATTAAATATTTAAGGGCCCCTGGTTGGAACCCTACTCTGCCCAGGAGGGCTCTTTGACCAATAAACAAATGAACAGGGTCAGTCTTGCCTATTCGATTACCCCCAGAGTATCGATAATATACAAACCTTTTTTTTCCTTGTATGTTCTACAATAGCATGCATTTGGTTCATGTTCAGCCATCAATGAAATGTTCTGTGTATTTTGTGTGCTATTAGACCACTAGGTCTCCCTTTTCTTGAATATAAACATCCATTGAAAAAAGGTTTGTCTATTATGTTATATTAACGATACTCTGGGGATAATCGAATAGGCAAAACTGACCCTGTTCATCTGTTTATTGACCATTCAAGAGCAATCAAGATCATCGTGGTTCAGAACAGGGGCAGCCTCCTGAGAAACAGCTGAATGGGAGGGATCGGCAGGAACGCATTAAGTAGTTAGAAAGTCCACTCGACCATCATTGCGTCCCCAGAGCTCCATGATGAGGAAATTACCTGGAGCAGAACAACTGACACTGGAAGCGAAGAGGTCCACTTGAAGAGTCCCCCAAAAGGAGAAGATCTCCTCCAGAACGTCCTGGCAGAGTTCCCACTTGTGGGAGGCCAAAGTCTGTCTGCTCAAGGCATTTGCTTTGATATTCTCCCTGCTGGCCAGATGAGCCGCAGTCAGAGAGACAGTTCTCCAGAGCCCAGAACCACAGTCACATTCCTTCTCTGCAAAGAGGCAAGGATGCTACCCCACCTTGTTTGTTGAGGTAGTGCATGGCTACTGTGCTGTCTGTCAGGATCAACACAGTCTTGGGTTTCACAGAAGGGAGGAAAGTGACCACAGTTGGCCTGATGGCTCTCAGCTCCAGCAAGTTGATGTGTTCCGAGACTCTGCAAGAGATCACAGTGCGCTAACCACTAGGTCCGACAGGTGAGAACCCCAGCCAGTCAGAGATGCATCTGTGACCACTGTCACCCGAGGCCAACAATGACGAAACAATGGGCCTCTCGCACATACCACCATGCAAGATCCAGAGCCACCTGGTCCGAAACCTGTAAAAGGTCCAACATGTGGCCTTGAAACTGCAGCCATTGGCAACACAGAAGCCACTGAAGCGATCTCATGCACAGCCTCGGTTCTGACTGTACCTGTGCAGTTCCCTTAGGGACCACTGCAAAAAGTTTAGGACTACAGGAGTTAGCAGTAAACCCAATTGGTAGCAGTCTGCACCACCCAGATTTACCTGGTAGCTGTGGCTGAGCAGTCAGACTTCTCTCAAGAAGAGAGGCAGTATACAGAGCATACACAATAGGGCCGGTACACACAGTAGAACAAGCAAACACTGACCAGAGCTTTGGTGTAAAAGATATATATTTATTTATTTAAAAACACATCTAAGAAAACACACTGGCACTAATCTCAAGCAAGTTCAAAAACACAGTTACTAAAGTACATACACTCCCTTAAGAGAATATTAGACAAGTCTTAAGTAAAGCCCCACTTATTTTCAGACAGCGGTGAGCGCTTAACGCAGATGGTACTCTAATAATTCGGTTTAAAAGGGAGAGAAAGGCAGAGCATAAATTGAAACAGATCCCAACACTTTCAAAAGAACACAGCAAGAGAGGAAGGCAGAATCAAACCGTGAAGTTAGAGTTCAGAAAGCCAGATCCACTTTAAGAGGATCAGACGAAATGTGTCCAAGGTCACACGGTTGAAAAGTGCACAAAAGTCTCGAAAAGGTTCAGAAAGAAGTTCGACCAAAAGAAAGGGACCAGTTAGATGGTCAAGAGGCCAGCCCAGTTTAGAAGGTTAAGGATTTACTGTCACCTTGTAGCAATCTATAGAAAGGGGGGCCAGGCGGACACAGTACCTTGAAATGGTGAGAACACCCCAGCGGGGGCAGTTCCTGGCAGCGGTTGCGAGTTGGTGCTTCGTCCGGCAGAAGAGAAGATCTCGTCGGGGAGGAAAGCAGGGGGTCATTGTAATGCCAGGGAAGAAACCAGCTGCGGAGTTTCTCGATTCAAAGGAGTGGTCCTTTTATTTGCGGTTCAGTGGTAAGTGGCTATCTGGTTGCTGGGGTGCTTGGCACGGGCAATTCGACCACTAGACGTCCTGGTAGGCGAAAAGGAAAGCGAACTGGTTGTCCCCACCAGCTCAAGGGGATGAGACTCTCCGGCAAGAAGATCTCCTCTGTCGTCGGGAAGTGGCGAGACGGTTCAGAAGGGCTCCACCGGTGGTGTCGTCGTTGCAGTTCAGCTCAGCTTCTCCCTCTTCGGATTCTCAGGTCCTGTGACGACTTCTGAAGTTCCAGTCCCAAAAGCCCTGCTTTTATGCAAGAAACCCCCATTCATTCAGCCTAGCTGTCAATCAAACATGCTAAGTGGTGAGCCGGCCGGCTCACCACTTGGGCCAATCACACAAGAGTGCGACTTGAGTTGCCAAGGCAACTCAGTCCAGGGTGCCTAAACCCCCTCCCACATCCCCTGTGGTACCCAGACAGAGTGGCACCACTTTTGGAGGCTTCTGTGGAGAAGCCCGCCAAAAAGTGGAACAAAGGGCTCGACTTGGGTTGGAGTCACAGAAGAGAACACAAATGCCATTTTAGAATCGAGTTCTGGCAAAAAATACCAACCGGTGAATTAATATTAAATAAATAACCCGGCGGTATGTTCGAGGCTATAGGAATTAAATAATTAAAGTTGGTAGCCTCGAACAATGGGAAAATCCCATAGAGATATATTTGCGGTCGAATAATAAAAGTAGTATCCACTGCCACCAGCCAAAACTCGATCAGGGGGGACGGAGACGTGCCCCCTCGAATAACAGACCCCGGGGCAATCGAATTGCCCTGACCAGTACGTCCACAATATGATGGTTTGTACTGGTTTCTGTTCATAATTTGGGACTAGTAAAGCCAATGGTGACTTTACATGCCCTGGGAGACAGTAGTCAGTCCCAGGGTATGGAGTCTATGGTGGGGTGTCACTATGACACCCATTTGTCACTGCACTGAGGGTGCTGTGCAACACACAGTCAAAACACATGAGACCCTATGGAGTAAAAGACCCGATAGCCCATAAAACACATTAACAGTCAAATGAACCCCTCAAATTATGTCCAAGAGTGGGAGGAAAAGAGACTCACTCTTGGCAGGAGAAAAAAACAAACTCCAGAAATCCAGCAAATCTGCTGGGGGACTCACTAGGTTAGGAAATTCAGCCTAAACAGAGAATTCTCCCTAACACTGACGTGACTAGAATACATGAGGCCCACAAGGCACAGGAAAGCCAAGACTGGGCCTTGTTCCGGGTATTGAAGGACATTGACCAAATGAAAGATCTTCGCCACTCGATCCTTGGGAGGGAAAGCCCTGCCCAGGCAAATGCCCAAGACCACTCCAATAAATCAGAGGGACTGAGATGGCGAAACCCGAGACTTTCTGAAGTTCAGGGAAAAGCCCAATAAGTACAAAAACGTTCATCTACAAAGTAGATGCTCCGACACTAGAACTGGGGAGGAAGCTCGGACGAGGTAAGGAATGACATGAATGCCCTTCCTCTGGAGGCAAGCCTCCACCACCGCTAGCAGCTTGGTGAAAACCTTGGGTACTGAAGAAAGACCAAACGGCAGGACCTTGCATTGGTAGTGATATTGGCCCACCACAAGATTCAGGTACTTCCTGCAATTCCAATGAATCAGCACCTGGAAGTAGGCATCCTGAAGGTCCAGCGAAACCAACCAGTCCTGCAGACAAAGGGCCTGCAGTATCTGAGCTAGCGTAACTATCCTGAACTTGTCCTTGCGCAGGAACAATTTCAGCAGTCGCAGATCCAGAATGGAATGCAGGTCCCAGTCCTTCGATAGCACCAGAAAATAGATGGAGTACCACCTTGTTCCGAGCGCGGTACCAGTTTGATGCTATTGGACAGACGTCGACAGATCCCTCCCAGGAGGATGGTGTCCAGAGACAAGGGGGGGGCGCCCGGGGCCATGGTCCGGAGGGCGTTGGAGGAATGGGAAGCAATAACCCTGTTCAATGACCAGTAAGGCCCAACCATCAGACGTGGTCCTCGACCACTCCAGGCTAAATAGGAAAAGCCTCCCCCGACAGGCTTTGAGAGGTAAAGCATGTCACTGAGGATTTGCGGCCAGGGTGTGTTGGGGATGCTGCGGCCGCACCACCTCTCTAGGCTCCTTGACCTTACGGAAAGTGTCTGCCCCTCATTCTACCTGGGGCAGACTGACCACGGCCCCTTAGGGCATAGGTGGTGGTAGGACAAAAACCCCACCCTCGAGACACAGACTGTGTGGAGGGCCGTTGCATGGCTAGCCCCAAAGACCTAGACACTGCCTTCAACGACTGGACCTTCTGAAGGGTGTCATCAGCCTTGGTTCCAAAGAGGTTTTGGCCATCGAAAGACATGTCCAACAGCTTGGCTGAACATCAGCCACAAAACCACATCTTCAGCCAAGAGTAGCGCGTGACCACAGTGCTCGTGGCCATGGACTCTGCCTATGCAGTCCGCAGCATCTAGTCCCAATTGCAACAACTGGCGTGCCGCCTACTTGCCATCAGTGGCCAAGAACAGGAAACCATCCCTTGTTTCTCCTTTCGGGACAGACAGTCGCACTGGCTACTGCCATCCAAAGGCTGAAGGAAAGTTTTGCCACGGCGCAAAAGCCATTCACGGCACGCAGTGCAATACGGCCTGACGCAAAAACCTTTATACCCCATGCAACAAACTTCTTACTCCTTCTGTTGGCAGGTACAAGAAGGAAGAAGTCTTCAGGCTAGCTGTCGCGGCCTGTACCACCAAACTCTCTGGTGAAGCATGGGAGGAGAGGAGCAAGGCAGTGTATCTTCACCAGGTCACTGTCCACTGCCGAGGCAGGCTTCTCCCATACCTCAAGAACACGGGCCTCCACTGCCACATTGAAGGGCAGGAGCATCTCCTCCTTGGGAGCATCATCTGAAATGTTGCATAGTTCGTAGTGAACCTTTGACCTGGATGGGGCTGACAACCCTGGAGTACAAGTCACCTTAGCCATCTAGCGCTAAAATGCAGCTTCAAGCTTTCCTGGAGTGGGAGCTGGCAAAATGTCCATCTCGGGGGAGGTCTCGAGCAGGTCCTCTGCCAGTCCTAGCACATCATCACCTTCCCCATAAAACTCCTACAGGAAATCCCTCACCTCCCTAGAGCCGAGAGGTTCAAGACCTGGTTTCCCTCCTCATCATAATGTCGTACATCTTTAAAATGAAGGTGTCCATAGGGACGTCTTCCTGCAAAGCCGCAGTGTCAATGCTACTGATCAACACCAACAACATTGGAGACTAAGTCTGAGCCGGTGCTAAGGCCTCAGTGCCCTGGGTGACCTCAGTCACTTTCTTGTGGAGGCCCGATCCATTAGGTGTACAGGAGTCCACCCCAGCGGGTACCCTGCCAGTTCCAACAGATGCCAACGTCGCTTTGGCAAAGATGCCCAACATCTTCAGGCAGAAGTTCTCCCATGCCTCCTATGTGGAGGATTGGGTGTGAAAAAGTACCCGCAATGGCCGCTCAGGAGGATCTCTGGAGCAGTGGCATTTCTTCTTTGAAGGACTCACTTGGGGAGCAGGACCTCGTCCGATGCTGCTGCTTCTCCTTTTTCTTGTGCATAGCCACCTGTTTTCGGAGAGCTGATCCACGCTGTGTGACCTCGAACAATAGGATGAATGTGAATAGTTTTGCTGCCCACTTCCAGATGGCCTGTGGGTGCATGGAATGGCACAACCTGCAAATCCTGGGTGTCGTGGTCCTCGCCCAAGAAATGTAGACAAATCCGGTGTGGTTCTGAGACTGACACCTGTTGGCCGCAGGCCGCACACGGCTTGAAACCAGGGGCCTTAAATGGAGTGGTTATGGTGTTAATTTTTTTAAAGTAAACTCGAGGAGTGTGTTCCCAATTGGCAAACAAAGGCATTTAGCGGCGTCAGGTGAATTCAACGTGGAGCCACGCTGCACGGCGGACACGTTTTCCAGAGAATAGCTGTGCAGTGATAGGTATATCATAAGATGAGGAATAGGTGGGAGAAAAGAATCCATTAGAATATAAAGGTTACTTGGTGAGATGTACACATCAGAAAAGCCAGCACTTCTCTTCATGTGATCATCTTTCAATACTATCTGAAGCCTATTGTATCACTAGGTGGGTATCGGAATCCATGTGCATCCTCCAAAACTCCCCCATTGCCTGGAAGAGAAGCTCAGATTAAATAAACGTGTAAACACAAATAACCCAACTTTACTTAAGATATGCAATGAAGACATTATATTTGGATGTTAAGGCAGTTTTTGTACCGCCCTTTCTTGAGGGTGCTCCAAACACAAACCCTAATGCGAGGCTAACACACGTGGCAAGAAAGGGAAGCCACAACTTTCAAGTGTAGGTAACTTGGTCAAAGCGACAAGGCTTAATTCCAGGTAGGGGTAAGTAGGTTGACGGATATGTACAATTAGTCCACGCACTTATCGCTAGAAAATACTCCATACTGATATGCTGAAATATATGTACTTTAATAAAGTACATATTATATAATAAAACTATCCATTCAAATAAGTACTCGGGTAATAATACACAGTTTAAAAAAGATATCAAGCATTTAATAAAAATTGTAATGTCTATAAAGGAATCTCCTAACTCCAATGTCTATATGTGGGCCCACTACGAGAGGTTAGAAACCAACATAAAGTAACAGGGGTGTGCGCACAACCAGGGAACCATAAAAACTAACAAACAGTTAAGTACCCTTTGGGCATGCACAATTTTGAATACTATACTAAATACACAACCAAACATTTGTATATGTGTAAAACCCCAGACCTGGTGGTCAGCAGCTAACATATATTTTAGAGTATGGGAGAAAAAGGGAAAATCAATTATAAAAGACAGGAAAAATATGCTAAAATTCTGTAAGGCCTAGAACAATATTTCACATTCATGTTGACGACATAGGGTGAAATATTAAAATGAATGCAGATGCACACATGATAATAAAATAAATCTTTAGAGGGTATGAAATAATTTCAAACCAAAGGAAAATGTGTTCAAGAATTATTAGAACATTTTAGCAAGTTACTTTAGTCCTACATTTCAGTGAAAAATATTTTAAGGTAAGCCACAATGCTAAAAATACACTCCCATTGAAGAAATGCAGAGTATGACTTTAAAAATAAATTAAAAATACCAGGTAAATACCATAAATATAAAACATTGTCCAGGTGTCACTGAACGCCTAGGTGATCCAGGAAAAATTTCCAGGAGCAGGGAAGTACCCTAGAGTCAATGTTAAAGAGCATGTTTAAAGTTTCAAAGGCACGAAGAACGGTATGCAGCTATTATATTGAATATAGAACAACTCATGAAAAAATAACGAATGAAAAACGAATACCAAAATAACAGATTTTGAAAAAAAATAAAAATGGGGTTGTGAGAGGGAATAGTGAATTTGGGGGTGAGGGAAAAGTGTTATTAGAAATGGGTGGGTGGGGCTTTGGAGGGGAAACACCCCCAAAAAACAACAAAAAATTAATTTGTTATTTTTTCATTAGTTATTTTGTATTTGTTATTTTTTCATTAGTTATAATTGCAGGTAACCTGAAGAACAAATGACTTAACTCTTGCCAATGTTCCTTCTGATGGTCCATGCTCATCCGGGTTCCTCAACAATATCGTCTATCTCCCAGCGCCAGCTGTTCTTCGGAAACGTCTGCCGCCAGAGGGCACAGGGCAGCTCCAAGTCTCGCCTTGTGACCTCAGTTCGACCCTTTTTCCCTAGCACACTTGAGGGATTGTAGAACTAAGGTGTATTAGCTACCCCAAGAGGGGCAGGGAGTAAGGGTGATAAGGAATCAGTGGGGGAAACATCCATCAGAAAGAACATTACCAAGAGGTACGTAATGTGACGGGCGGCCTGCCACAAAGAACCATGCTGACTTGAATAAAAGTTCAAGGATGTTTATTAAAATAACTTGTCACACTGGGGATGATTGGCGCTAGGGCCGTCCATCTTCTCTCTCGACTAACCCGGTACTGGAATTCACCTCCCAACCACAGACGTCTCTACCGGTGTTAGTTGTCTACCGATCGGTAAGCCCTATCTGTCTCTCATCTCACAACGACTACTGGTGTTCTCCCTAAGTCGCTGGCTATCTAACTTCCTAGGTGTCACATGCACTCCTTCCACAACCTCTCACTCCTGGCCCTACACACTAATCTAACCTCATAAACTAATCTCCTCACACCACGTCACTGTCCCTCCAATCTCTCACTCCGCCTTTCCACCTCCACCCTTCGATCTTACTTCCTTGTCCACTCCTGTTCTTATTAACGCTTCTACTCCCAACTATCGTTCTACTTCTGTTATTCCTTTTTACCTCCTTCCTCTCACTCTACTTCTTTGCCTCCTACTATTCTTCTAATTCTAAGTCCTCATCAATTCTGTACCACTAACTGTCCCTCATCACGCTAATACCTCAAATCACCTTTACTGGTCTCTCGGATGTCCTCCTGTCCCTCCCTAACTAACCATACCTACACACTCACACAGGCTTACTTAAGAATCCCACCACCCACCAGGATTGGCCACTTATCTTAACCAATAGCGTACCTGACTCCATGGGGTGTGGCCGGGGATGGCCAAGGCAGTGCTTAAACGGACTAGTAAACCCTGCCCCTTTTCCAACATGGACCCTGCTGGGGTCCCCGGCACACTGGAACACTCGAGTCCTTGCAGGGCCGTTTAACATAACAATTAACCAAATCCCTGGTGGTGCAGTGGGTAAGCTCTCCCTGGGGCCTTGATTCCATTAAGAATCCCAATCCCTGATGGTCTAGTAGTATGAGGCCTTCAAGGGGCCTGTCTGTTAATTTTATCTCTGCGGTGGGTTAATGGAGACTGCCCTCCTCTTTGGAGGCTCCAGCTGACATTGTCAACTGGAGCTATTCTACTGGCCCACTGCTGTGGGCTAGCGCGGCACCCCTTTGGTGCGGTGCTTTCCTTGTCGGCGTTCCCTGCCGGTGTTGCTGCTGAACGCAACAACCCACGGCAGGGACACTGCTGCTGCCGCCGGGGTGCTCCTCTTCTCCCCGTGGCCTGGAAGCTGCCATCAGTGCAGGTAAAGAGGGGTCGGGAGGGGGCCTGCCTACATTCTGGCAAAAGATTGAATTAAATGGATTTTTTGTAATGTGCCAACAAGCCCATAGGCCTCAGAGCGCAACATTAAACACTTAAACAAACAATACAAAAAGGAAGTAAAATACAGAATCCATAAATAATAAAACAGTTAGGCAGAGAAATCAACAACTATCTTCAAGTCTGATGAGACTCTTGACAAGTCATTATCGCACTTGGGGACTGTTTATGGGTCCCTACAGTTCCCCTACTATCCCTGACACCTGATGTCTGCACTTACCCATGCACTTGCCACATGCTTCCTGTTACTTATTGTTATTATCTATTCCCATGTACTGCACTGTCCCTGCCCCCTTCCCACGCACTTGCGCAATTTGATTGATACCTGGCTTAGTAGGATCGTTGTCTGTCCTCCCTTTGTTCCCCTCCCTTGCCTCGTCGTGTCTTGAAAAACTTGTGTATAGGCACGTTATAAATGCCATATCATATCATTACAGATGGCCAAATAAGATGGCAGGTTACTGGTACCACAACCCACCAGTATACACTCCCTGCCGACCTGAGTGCACCATTAATTGATCTTAATTCTACAAATAAATTTCAAATCTGTCAGTCTCACGACACCCGGCCCAGTCTTTTGGCATAGCCATGCCAGAACCTTATAGATGGGTTCCCCTCTTACCCCCCTTTCTGACAGGGACACAGAACAGGCCACGTCACAGTAATTCACTCTACTAATGGACTCCTTCCTCCTACCGATTTCTCATCTATGACAGACTCCCAAAGGAAGTACAATGACCTGGAGGGGGGAGGGTACCAAGGACCACACCTAGAACAGAAAACTCTGACGGACAACCCTGCCAAAATGGGCAGCCTGACCAGACATAGAATCCAATCCTTAGCAAACGTGTGCAAGGAAGCCCACGTGACTGCTATCCGGAACAGGCACTCTACGTTGCAGAGCCGAGGTGGGGGCCAACCCTCTGGTGGAGTGAGCCTGGAGACCCTCAGGGTCCTCCTTGCCGGCCACATCATAGCATTCCGAGATGCAGAGAATGAGCACACGAGACAGGGTCTGTTTTCGTGACAGCCCTGCCTGCTCGGGCACCTGCGTAACGAACGAAAAAGCTGGTAATCAGCCCAGTTCTCCCAGGTCCATGAGACGTACAACTTGAGGGCTTGCACCATATCTAAATGATGGAATCGTTTCCTCTAACTTGTAAGGGTGATGCAAAGAAAGAAAGTTCGGTAGTGGGAGAAACCTAAGGGTATTCTCACTCTTAACCCCTTGGATTCTCTGCGCAGTTGAGCAGGGAAAGGCCATCGCTCTTGGATTCGGGCCGTGGGGGCGGAGATGTGAGGGAGGATCACCTGGGTGGTTGGTGCTTGGGAACTGGGACTGAAGTGCCCTTGGGCGACACATGGTATCCCACTTTTCCTATTGACAACAAACCCAACCCTTCCCCAACCTTCATGGGCTGTTATAAGTTAGTTCCCCCCCTATTTCTCAACATATGACATTTGACAATATTGGGACGAAGAGGAGGCAACTAAGAACAATGAAGACTACACTCATTTACCACTCTGGTACTGGGACGAGGAAGATGCCTGCTGAGAACTGTGAGGGTAAGGGTAAGGGCATGTCCCGCTGATTGTGGTTAGGCAGGGCTAATTGTACATCCACACCTGCAGCCTGTCAAGAGGCTGCAGGTGTATAAAAAAAGCTCAACCCAGCAGCAAATAGAGCGAGGGGGAGAGCAGCAGGAAGGTTGGTGCAAGCGGTAGGGAGATCTATCGGTGAAGCACGCTAAGATCTGCAGAGAGAAGTGTTCTATGGAAGCAGTGCGTGGGAGCTGGGGCTCTGTGGAGGCGACTGAGCATTATAAAGGGAGCCGTTTTGAGAGGCTGTCCCGTTTCCTTGTGTCCAAGATGCTTGTTCCCCCCTGTGCAGAGGTCGACACAGGAGTGCATGTGTGGCAGGAATTGGACCCCTGACTGGAAGAGCAGAAGGATGTGTAACCTGCGCTTCTGTGAACGCGACCAGAGTTTCTAATGAGTGAGAAACCTGGTGCGCGAGCATTTGAACTTTCATAAAGCAATACTTTGTATCGGAGTGGGGATGTGTTTGTGGAAACATGTTTTCAAAGGTCTCTTGAGTTAAACCCTTGTCAACTATTGAACTATCGCCAATACTTTGTATCGTAGTGGTCGTGTGTTGAAGGAAAGCACATTTTGAAAAGTCTCTGAGTGCTAGGTACTACGTTTGAAGTAAAATAAAAGGATATTAAACAGCAGGTTGAGTTGGAAGTGTGTTATGAGAACAACCCATGTTTTAGTGAATACTGAACTGAATGAAAACTTTACAAATAAGTAAAACTGTTACATATTGTATTCAAAAGTGAACATAACTTTAAAATAAAGTAAAATTACCATATGATGGATACTAAAATGGAACTTTAACAATTAACTTTGAATCCAAGCAAAACCATTCCATGCTGAAAGCTAAAGTGAATGGAAATTTAAAATGGAACCAAAGTGAGGCCTATTGAATACCAAATTACATGAAAACTAACCATAAAAAGCCGACGCAAGTGTGGGAAAGAGCCTGAAGAGAACAAAGGATACTTTGTGGTACTGAAACTAAATCTTGGAGAAGGGAACCCTGAGACTTAAAACATTTACTACCTTGAGGACTAAGTTTCAAGGTGCTTTTGTGTTTGAAACTGTGTTGTTTGAAACTTGAGGAAGGGAACCCAGAGTATTGGCTAAAAATGTATCATCCTGAACTTAAAGGTAACTTTGAGACTTTTGTTGGAACTGTTTTATACTTGGGAAGGGAGCTGAAAAGAAGCTGCGAGCTGGAAGAAGCTCAGAACTTTATGTTGCTCACTGTTTCTTTTGGTTGCTGACATCCCTAAACATTGTATAGATTACTTTTGAGGGCAAGCATCGGTGTTGGACACAGACAGATTCTTAAGTTGACCTCTGACTCAGACTTTCCTTTGTTTTATTTAGGTAGGGAAATCCTACCTTAGCATAGGGCAAGTTCGGCCTTTTTCCAGCCTGACATTTAAGTTAATAAGTATTGTTAGTTTAAAACTTAACTCTGATGTCTGTGTCTTGCTTCATGATGCCTTCACAGTAGATTAATCTTTTGAGGGAGATGGAAATCAGATTTTTCTTGAGAGCGGTCCAGTCCTAGTCAGCTTTTAGTTCCTCCTCACTAGGCGATTTTCTTTGTGCCGATCTGTTTGGATTTGAACCGGGATCTGCACCCTAAGTAGTTATATTGCGACTGTAACAATATTGAATTCTTGTATTTTAACTTGGAATAGTACTTATGCAGAGTGCGCTCTCAGTGTAGTAAAAATCAATCACAAATCTTTTTATGATTCCAATCCAGTTTGCAAAGTAGTGGTGTTTTTATTTTCCATATTCTTTCAAAATATTACCTCTGGTGAATAACTCATTTTTTCATGTATTAGTTTCATACATTCAAACAAAACTGCATCTTGCGCATTATTTTTCTCTCATAATTTTCCATGCATTATTTGTCTCCATGCATCATTTCTCTTTCATCTCCCAACACGTGTTTCCCACAGTGTTGTCTGTGGTTCATCAGGAGAGATACTATGTAGAAAAGAAAAGAAGAAAGGAAGAAGGAAAGAGGAAAAGGAACCTTATGAATAGAAGTGCACAAATTTTGAGTTTACTTTAATAAACATATGTTTCAAAATGTAAACAGAATCATTTGTTAAGGCGGTCTCACTCGCCCCTTTATTCCAAATTATCCTCTTAGTAGTGTTTTGAGGATAATCATCCTATTTTATCTCAATCTTGTCTTTGTTGAAAGAGATAAGATATTGCCACAGTAGAATCTCGTGAAGGTGTGCGTCGACCTCCACGTAGCAGCCCTGCAGATGTCCAGCAGGGGCAAACCAGACAAGAAAGCTGTGGTAGCAGCGATCGCTCTGGTCGAGTGGGCTCTCGGACGGCCGGGCAACGGTCGGTTTGCCAACCGATGACAATGCATGATGCACCCAAAGAGCCATCTGGAAATGGAAGCCTTCGAGAGAGCCTTCCCTTGGTTCACAGGTCCACAGTTCACAAACAGCTGTGATGTCTTCCGAAAACTCTTCGTTCGGTCCACGTAGAACTTCAGCGCTCTAGCCACATCCAGCGAGTGCAAAGTCCTCTCAGCCGGAGACAAAGGTGACGGGAAGAAAACGGGTAACACCGAGGGCTGGAAGTCCGACGGCACCTTGGGCATAAGCGAGGGGTGCGTCCTAAGCACCACCCTCGTGTTGTGAAAAGTCAAGTATGGAGGCTTGCAGGATAGGGCCTGGATCTCTCACACTCGCCGTGCGGAGGTGATGACCACAAGAAACGCAGTCTTCCACGACAGGAATTTCAGTGGCGCCGAATGCAGGGGCTCGAATGGCGACCCCATGAGCCTGGTCAGCACCACGTTGAGTTCCCACGCCGGGGCAGGGGCCTTCACCGGCGGGAACAATCGGAACAGTCCCTTCATAAATTCCTTCACCAGGCGATGGGACCACAAGGACGCCCGTCCTGTGATTCTGGTGTATCGGGAGATCGCAGTCAGATGTATCTTGATGGAGGCGTGAGCCAGTCCAGCCTTGGCCAGCGACAGTAGGTACGGCAGCACTTGAGGGGCCGTAATCCGTAGAAGGTTAATCTTCTGTGTACGGCACCAGACAGAGAACCTCTTCCACTTATGTCCGTAGCACTTGAGAGTTGAGGACACCCTGGCTTTTGCAAGGACCTTTCTGCAGTAGGCCAGGATATCGTACCCTCCAAACTCTAGCGCTGCAGGAGCCAGGCCTGCAAGTTCAGCGACTCCTTCTCTGGAGAGAAGATCCGTGTCCGTCGTCAGCTTGACTGGTGGGGACGATGACAAGTCCAGAAGGTCCGGGTACCAGATCTGCCTCGGCCACGCCGGTGCGACCAGGATCATCCTGCACCGGGATCTCTTGAGCTGGTTGACGAGTCGCAGCAGCAACGGCAACGGAGGGAACGCATAAAGGAACAGGCCTTCCCAGGGGAACGAGAAAGCATCGCCCATGCTACTCGGCTGGGGAAACCTGCTGGGGAACCTCTGGCACTTTGAGTTCGTCGCTGTCGCAAACAGGTCGATCTGGGGTTTTCCCCATCGTCGGAAGAGTCGATCCACTTGATCCTGACGTAGTTCCCACTCGTGACACGAGCGCAGCTCCCTGCTGAGTGAGTCGGCAATGGTATTTTTTATCCCTGCCAGATGAAAGGGCACCAGAAACATCCCCTGGGCAACGGCCCAATGCCACAGATCCTGGGCTTCCTTGGAGAGGGCTGGGGATCTGGTTCCTCCCTGCTTCTGGATGTAGAACATCGTGGTGGTGTTGTCGGTGAAAATTCTCACCACCTTGCCCTTGAGGGACGGGAGAAGGGACTGAGGGCCCAGAACACTGCTCAAAGCTCCAGGATGTTGATGTGGAGCTTCTTCTCCTCTGGGAGCCAATTGCCTCTTGCGTGAAGATCTCCGGTGTGTGCTCCCCACCCTTCCATTGAGGCATCCGTTGTCACCGTTATCTGGTGAGATGGGGTCTGAAAGCCTGTGCCTGCCGTCAGATGAGCGCGGGTGCCCCACCACCGGATCGCTCGTCGGAAGGTCTCGTCGAGCGGAATCCCGTCCTTGAAGCTGCCCATCACTTGGATCCAGCGGGAGTCGAGGAACTCTTGCAGAGGGTGCATCCGAAGCCTGCACAGGCGCACAAGATATATGCAGGAGGACATCATCCTGAGGAGGGACTTGATGGACCTCACCCTGGCCACGTCCGTGGCCAGCAGGCGCTGCACCTTGCCCAGGATGGCCTTCGTCCTTTCTTCCAACGGTGAGGCCAGGTGCACCACCGCCAGGTGGAATTTGGGAAAGTTGATGGAGAATCCCAGGTCTGAGAGCAGCTGGAACGTCTTTGCTGTGTGATCCACGGAGAGCTCCCTTGTCCCTGCTCGGATGAGCCAGTCGTCCAGGTAGGGGTAGACGTGGATCCCCTGCAGGCGCAGCCGCGCCGCCACCAGTGCGAGGCACTTGGTGAACACCCTGGGTGCCAACTTCAATCCGAACGGGAGGGCCTTGAACTGGTAGTGCCGTCCTTGGACCACGAACCCGAAAAACTTTTGGTGACCTTTCAGAATGGGGATGTGGAAGTACGCATCCTCCAAATCCAACGACGACAGGAAATCACCCTCCTCCAGCTGTCCCAGCATGTGCTGGAGGGTGACCATCCGTAATTTCTGTGCCTTGATGTATTTGTTCAGCCGTTGCAGGTCCAGGATGGGGCGCCAACCTCCTGTCTTCTTTTTTACTAGGAAGTACCTTGAGTATACTCCGGAGCCCCAGAGCCTCTTCGGGACGAGCTCGATGGCAACTTTTCTGAGCAACGCCCTCACCTCCAAGAGTAGTTGAGGGACGTGATTTTCCTTCCTGACCACGGATGGAATGCGGGGGCACTTTTTTAGAAATTCGAGTGCGTGCCCCTGGGCCAGGGCGTCCAGCACCCAACGGTCGGTGGAGATGGACTCCCACACGCTGATTAACTTCGCCAGCCGGCCTCCCACCGGGGTGCTTCGGTGGGGGCTCCGACCCCGCTGTCGGTTCAATCTTGCTTGGCGGACGTCTTGCCGCCTTGGCCTCCCTGGCGACGACGGCGGGGCCGCCCCGACTTGCCTCGTTCTCTATAGGCTTCCTGCGACGAGGAGCAGGCCACTTGGCGGTATGTAGAGGAACCACCGCCGAATCCCTTAGAGGCACCCTGCTTGCCTCCGGCGCTCCGAAAGGACGGCCTCCGTAGCCGGAGAACGCCTAGGGCTCTAGCAGTCTCTGTGTCTGCCTTGATGGCTTGGAGGGACTCATCCAACGTTTTCCCAAACAGGTTGTTCCCGTCGAACGGCATGTCCAGCACCTTGGCTTGCACATCCTGGTGGAAATCCGTCGCCTTGAGCCAACCTCGTCTAAGGCAAACGCTGTTGCCTAGCTGGCGGAAACCGGTGTCGGCAATGTCCGTTGCCACCGTAATGGCATGGTCCGACGCCACTTCGCCTTCTTGCAAAATCTCCAGGGCCTTGGCGTTCTTGTCATCCGGTAGGAAGTCCAACAGGGGGGCGATCTTGAACCATAACTCCCTGTCGTAGCGGGCCACGATCGCGAGGGCGTTGGCCGCCTTAATCGTTGTTGCCACTGACGAGATAACTCGTCCCATTGCGTCCAGCTTCTTCCCTTCGCCGACCGGCAAGGAAGTTGACGTTGAGACCGAGGCCCCCCCGCTTTCTTCTTGGCCGCCGCTGAGACGACCGAGTCCAGGGTAGGTTGTGCAAATCACAGAGGGGCCGCGTCGGGGGCCTGGTACTTCTTCTCGTACGATCCTTCTTGGCCGGCGTTGTAGAAGGGTTCTTGAGAAGGGTGAGACCTTCGTCCCAGATGTCATCCAGCAGAGGCAAGGCGAGGACTGACTTCCTCCTGGCGTCGCGCCGTTGGTAAAGGAAACCTTCCTTCTCCTCGGGGCAGAGCTGAAAAATCTCGGATGCCCTGGCGATCATTGCATGGAAAGATCCGATCTCATCGGACGGGGAGGCCCGGGCTGGTGATGGCCGGGCTGGTGATGGGAGCTCCGGCCCGTCGCCACTGCCGTCGTCGTCGGTACCCGTCGTGGCCGTGTCTGTTCCCGTGTCATCCCCAGGGACGGGGGACGTGGGTAAAGGCCGAGCAGGCCGCGAGGACTGAGAAGGCGGATCCGTCTTCTCTTGTTCAGGGGGCTTCCCGCCGGGACCGGCTCTGGTTCCTCCGCCGGACCTGGTACAGGGTCCTCTGTCGGTGGTAAGGGCAATCTCGTCCTTATCTCTGAACATAAGGATTGTATCGCCAACAAAATGGCCGCCGAGTTATCCTGCGGCTCTGGAAGCGACGGCTGACTAGGACCCTCGCCAGTGCCGCCCTCACTCTCATCATCACCCTTGTTGGAATCCCTCCCGTGGGGACGGGCCTCCTCGACGCCCTCGTTGAGGCCCTCTAGGACTTCTGCCAACTCCTCCTCAGAGGTTGTGTCCGTGTCCACAATGGCCACCGCCCCCCGCCCTATTTTTCCGCTGGGATCTTCACGGGGGTCTTTTCGATGGGTCTGAAAGAGGCTTCCCTGCGCGGAGGCAGGCCCTCCACTGGTGTAGCCTCCACAGACTGCGCCAGGCCTTCACCTTGGGGGAAGGTCACCGCCTCGCTCCCCCTCGGCCGAATCCTTCGAGATCGACCGGGGCTTCTCCAGAGGCTTACCCGGGTTCTCGGATTTCCTCTTCCCCGAACCAGAGCATTGGCTCGTGGTTGATGGTGTCGGGGAAGGCGCGCCCTTCCTGGCAGCCGAAGAGCCCGACCGTTCGGCGCTCCCGGTGCCCGCAGACTCGCGGTGCTTTGCCTTCTGTTAGGCCCCCGTCTTCTTCTTCTCACCTGACTGACTCCTTCCTTCCAGCCAGTTGGAGAGACGAAGGTGTCGGTGTCACATCCTGGGGTACCTGGCGACTTTGGAACCGATGGAAACGGCTCCCTCCATTACCGTGTCCATCACGTTCTGTTAAACGCAGAATACAGGTCTAGTCTTTCGTGCGACGCTGCCGACGCCAGTTGTTATCCTTCCGTCACTTCCGGCATCGGGCGCATTGCAATGTCCTGTTTTCCAGTGCGTCTGCTGTTGCCGGCGCTTTCTGTGTTTACTCGTAGCTTTTAGCTAGTTTTTCTTCCTTGTTCGTTCCCTCCTTGCCCCTGTTTCCGCTGTGTTCTCCTGCTTTTCCATTGCTTTCTCTCCCCTTGCTGAACCCTTTCCCTTTACCCTACCTCCCGATTCCGCCCGCCTTCGGTTGTTTTCTTGCTGCGAGAAGGTGGTCTGAAGTCTGTTCCTGAAACTGAGGCTATTGACAGCTCAGGAGTCGCTGTAGCGACCTCACATGCAGACAGGCCTCTTGTACCACCAAAATGCAAGAGTGCAGAACAGCAGAGGCCGGAACTATTGCCGGATGTTGGACACCCTGGAGTATCTTGAAGATGTTCACCACTCTGACTCTGTCCTCAGGTGGCATACTCAGACCCAGGCGAGTGTCCAAGACCGCCGCAATGAATCGGACGCGGTGTGAAGGCAAAACCTTCGACTTCTTGACTTCAGGAAGAAGTCCACACAACAGGCTGCATGTCCAGTACTGATGTCCCAATTCTAGGTCTGGTGAAAGGGCTCCTACGAGCCAGTCATCCAGGTAGGGAAAGGCATGAATGCCTTCCCCTCCTCTGCGAGCAGCCACTATTTGTTTATTTATTGCAATACAGCTTAAATTAAAACCTTTTGCAATGCAAACATACTATTAATAAATACACATTTCATACATTTTCACATTTCATTCAGTTTTAAAAATAATTTCTAAAGAATTCAGTGCAGCAATCCTCAATTCAGTTTAAAAAAATGTAAAATACAACGCTAAAAATATTCAGCCGAGTGACACAAACGTATCTTTTCAAATTTCAAAAATATTTACCTTCTCAACAGGCAAAGCAGTGGACATCCAAATAAAAAATGTTTCAAAGTCTCCACCTCCGCATGACAAAAGCTACAGTCTCTCAGCTTGTGGAATCCCCTCCCTCACACCAGTGACTTCCTTGGTTAAAAATAAATTATTCCAAAATCTTGAAAACTACTCTAAAAACACAGGAAGGGGGTCTACTTAAATAGGATGGTAAATGTTGAAAGCTCTAATATAAATAAAATTACTAAATACATAGATTTTCATGTTATTTTCAGTCCAATCTGACTCAACAATTTGCCTTTGGCCTTTACAGGAAAACGGGTTAGTTATTCAATACTGATTTCTTTTTTCGCTAAAAAGTTCTTACATGTAGCGTCCCAATCAGTAAGCATTTTATAAGATTTTAACTCAATCTGAGCTTGCACAATACCATATAGAGAGTTGATTGGTGGAGCCCAAATCTTTGCATATAATTCTAGTTTTCTGCTCGGAGACACGCATAGTAATTGAAATCAGGCCGAACTTATGCCAGGTAACACTGACTGGGATCGCCTGTGGCAGGGATAGCGTCTACCTCCAAGGAGCAGACTCAATTTTGTCCCAGTCAGTATTACGCTTTAATGTCTGGGCACCATAGATTAGTCTCAGGATAATATTTTTTGATACATTTGTATTACAGGCTTAATTGAAAATCTCCCAAAGCATTTGTCTAATAATCTTAGCTGGGCCGCCGCCCTTTTAAGCAGGACCATTTACCCTTGCATAAATTCAGCATTGTTCCCGATTTCATTCAATATCACAACCAAATATTTGAACTCTTCTACAGTTTCAATTTTGAAACCATTTAACCTGAAAGTGAAATTGTAACCTCCATTAGCAGTTCTCCAATCGAGTTTCAGTATCATCACCTTCGTTTTTAAAACATTCACTGATAAATCCAAATCATATAAAAAGCGCACCACAGCATCAATGCCCTGTTGAAGTCTAAATTCAGTTAATTCACATGCAATATCATCAGCGTAAGTCAGGTAATGTAAATGGAATCGACCGAGTCACAGAGGGTTTGTGTTTATATTATTAAAAGCAGTTCGAAGAATATAAAAATTAAAAAGAAACTGCGGCAATACGCACCCTTGTCTTAATCCACGCCCGTTCGATATCCATTTAGTAAAATCGCTGTTGTGATCTAATCTGATACGAATCCTGGTATCAGTGTGTTGGCCAATTAAAAAGTGAGTATGTTTTCAGGACATTTTTATGTCTTTCAATTTAACCACAGCTTATTCCTGTTTACGCAATCAAATGACCGACTAAGGTCTGAAACAGCTAAAAACATTGGCTTCTGACAAAAACGGGCTATCTTAGATAAAAGCTGTAACACCAAGCAATTTTGTGAGATACCTATTCCTTTCCTAAACCCTGCCTGAAAAACATCAACGAATGCCGCACCACTAGCCCGTGCTTCCAATTCCTTGAACAGAAAAACAGATTTGTACTGCTTGCATCTAATAGGGAAATAGGACAATAATTTACTGGATATATCCTATCTCCCTTTTTAAAAATTACTACAATGTGGGTACCCTTCCATGACAGTGGGATGGATCGGGATTCGATTATGTTCTAAAATAATCTCCATAAAAAAATGGACAAAATTTCCACATTAGATTTAAAATTCATGTTGGATAAACTGTCTGCACCGGGAGACTTTAAAGTTCTTAATAACATCTCCAAGTTCCACCTCCAAAAACCACAGTGTTACGTGTTCAGTTGAGTGGGGCATTAAATCCGACCTTAGTCCATACAGCGCATTAAAATGCTCCACCCAAGCCTGCTCACTAATAGGAATGGCTTGCAGGGACACTTGAACCCCTAGGTTTTTAATTAATGTCCAGAACTTCCAAAGCTCATTAGTAGTAACAGCTCTCAGCATGGCCTCTGAATAATTTTGAGCCAAGATGCTCCTGTGGCGTCTTAGCCAGTTTTTGTAGCCCAATTTCAATTTGTGAACTTTGCAGAGATAGTCCCCACAGTTGCTATTTGTCAAACTCTATCTTTACTCAGAGGCCTTCTTTTTGGTCTGTATTTCTCTGTCAAAGGCATACTCCTATCCGTTTATAAATTAAGGCTTATTAGGGTCAGATTTTCCAATAAACCAACCGGGCAGTCTCTGCACCATGTCTGGATAGCCACAGTGATCAGTTAAAATAGTACCATTGATTGCTAATAGCGAAGTAGCTCGGTGGTTAAAACGGGTACCAATTGGTGGTCGCCAGACTAAGGCCTTGTTTAATTTTCTAATCACCATCTTGATACAATTTGGTAAAATCTCACTTGTAGTCGATAGGTAGCAATTTTCCACGTGAATTGAGGAAGGCAGTCTCCTATAATACCTCTGTTAGGGACAAATAAGTCCCACAACTCTAATTCGACAGAAATCAAATCACCACTATCCCTTAATAATATTTTTTTGTTTATGCATGGTGTTTGAGAGTACCAAGTTATATCCAGGCAGTCACTTTTTAGGTGAAATAAAAAATATCGATTACACTCCTCAACCCAAAATGCAAACATCAGCCAATTCCGCCAAAAATGTCTCTATCGAGCTATTCTTTGCATTAAATTATACATTTAATACAATATTTGTGTTGCTGTTATTCGTTGAATCGTACTCCAATAGATTACAATTAAAGTCAGGGTTTTTCGATTCCATTTTTGTAACAGAGAAACCAAAAGAATTTCTGACAGCACATAAAAGGCCGCCATATGCCCACCCTTTCAAACCTTGCTGTGCCGTAACACCATATGTAGTGAAACCATCCACTACCTGAACTGATTTCAGCCACGTTTCCTGCAGGTATATAATATAAAATGTGTCAGAGCAGAGTTTATCCAACGGACAAAACATAAAAATTGAATGACTATGGCAATACAAGCTGACCAGCTTTACCAGACTTTTATCGAATTGCCCCCGGCAATTTCATAAATCATAATAGACCAATCGTCAGTTTAAGGTTTAATATTCACTCATTTATGGTCAATACGCATAACCGTACAGCTGTCCACTCTATCTTGAGACACGCAGATTCTTAGTGGCATTTTAACTACTGCCCCACCAAATAAGTCACTTTGGCCCAGAGAAGACATTCCCATATGGAAGCCCTGCCCCTCAAACACATCATAGCCCATTGAAAACAAATAACCTGCCTTCTCCAGGACAATGGTTTTGACCAGCCGGGACCCAAAATGCAAACTAATTCAGTCAATCCTGTCTCAATTTGTTAATACAATCTGCGTAATGTCCGATGACCTTAACAAGTGCAGTCGAGGTATCTCGTTAAACTGATACACGATAAAGTGTCTATTCAGAGGGCACCAGGACGCCTCATCAAAAATGCGCTACAGATACAATGAGTTTACATTAGGGTCCGTCATCATATCGGACACAGGGACCCGAGCTAATTTGCTCTTTGATGAGCGATAGCTAGAATTGACCCTAGAGATGGATTTGTTCTCTGGAATTTCTCTCGGGACTCCACCTCTCACCAGATAACTCTTCAATCCCTCACATGTCTCATTTTCAGAAAGAGATTGTTGCTGCAGCCGTAAATTTAAAAAACCTGTGATTTTATTATGCTGGTCTTCGAATGTGGGAAATGGTAGGGTTTTCCAGGGTTCACTCTTCTTGGTCAGGCACGGGAGAATGGTGAGCCCCATTTGTAGATTTAACCAATTTAACACTTATCGTTTCCCATCAGGATTTGCCCATAAACACAGCAGGGAGTGGAGGCAAAGCCACATTCGTTTTTAAGTAATTTGTGGCTGAACCCAGGACGGGTTGCATTTCAAAACACCCACTCTCATTTTCATTGGGACAAATGGAGTGCTCGACAGAGGTTAGCAAGCAATCATCCTCCTCAAAATCATCCTCGTCATCTGCATAGGTGGTCAAGATGCTTAAATTCAGTGATAAGTTGAGGGGTTTTGTGTTGGAAACCATAGGGTTTAGAAAATGGGTGATGGCTTGTTTTCCCGTCAGTGCTGGAGGCACTTTCTTTGCCCCCTTTTAATTTTTCACAATTGTCTCTTTATTAGGAAATGTACATGTAGGGGCAATATCATGGGGACCCACAGGCAACTTCCCATCAGGTGAGGCCACTTTCTCCATGTTACCTCCTCTCTTTCTGCTCACGGGAAGGTCATAATCCTCTGATGGAACTTGTAAATGCCCAAAAAGGCAGTGTATAAAATCCCAAATGGGAGATTTGGCCAAATTTATGGCGTTTTAAAATTCCTAACAGCCGAAAAAAGTTTGACTAAATCCACCATTCGGTGGCAAGGGTTGCAGGGGCTGTGGGTGTGTCCCTTGCACCCTTGTTCACTATACTGTGAGTGGGGGGCCGCGGGGTGTCCCTGTTAGGGAGAATTCTCATTCTATGGCTAATTTCTCTTTACCTATAGAGTCCCCCAGCAGCTTTGCTGGATTTGAAGGGTTTGTTTTCTTCTCCTGCTAAGAGTGTGACTCTTTTTTCCCCACTCTTCGGCATATTTGCTATGTGTGTTCTAGGCTATTTTTTGTGTTTAATGTCTGTGGGGTTTATCTCACCCCCATAGGAACCATCTTTATCCACATGTGTTACACAACACCCTCCGTGCAGTGACACAGGGGTGTCATAGCGACCCCCAAACATAGACGCCATACCCTTGGACTGACTACTGTCTCCCAGGGCATGTAAAGTCCCCATTGACTTTACTAGTCAATCTTTATGAACAAAACCAGTACAACCCATCTTACTATGGTGGTACTGGCAAGGGTTAATAGTTTTTTCCTTATGTTCATTTTCGAGAGGCTACCATACAGTCCCTCTCTCAAATGTTTCTGGCTGGTGGCAGTGGTTACTACCAAAAATATTGGACCGCGAATATTTCCCTATGGGATTTTCCCATTGTTTGAGGCTACCACATTTACTGACAGCCTCTAACATACTTAACTTTACTTCGGTAGGTTTTATTTGCCAGAACTTTTATATAAATTCTTTCTCCTGTCTTTCTCTAAACTCCTAACCCAGGTCGGGGATCCTTTGTTCGTCCTTTTGGCAGGCTTCTGCCAAGAAGCACTCCTTTCGGCGCAATGGATTCTGGGGTGGATCCATTGTGTGGGAGGAGGAGTAGGACCCCTGGACAGGGTTGCCCCAGCAACCCATGTCGCGCTCTGTCCTAATAGGCTGGAGGGTGTCTCGCCAAGATGACCACTCCACTGTGTGAATGACAGCTAGGCTGTATGAATGGGGATCTTTTTGCATAAAAGCAGGACTGGAAGAGAAAGACGTTGCCACTGGAACTAAGAAGCCGAAGAGGAGAGAAGCCAAAGACATCTGCAATGACTGAACCACCGGTGAAGCCCTGCTGCAGCGTCTCACCACTTTTCTCCACACGATGAGAGAAGATCTTCATCTGCAAGAGCCTCCTTCCCTTGAGATGGTGGGGCCAACCAGTTTGCCAATCGCCTTCTTGTACCTGCCTTGGTCAAATCGCCAGTACCCTGCACTCGGAAACCGGATAGCCAGGCACCCGTCCACCCGGACCGTGATTTAAAGGAGCATACCTTTTATTCGTTGGGCAGCACCGCGGCTGGTTTCAACCCTGGGCAGTGCAGTAACTCGAACCTTCCTCCACGACGAGCCTCTCTCCTCCCCTGCTGCATCTCCCGAACTGCAGGAACTGCCAGGAACAACCGCTACCGCAGGAGCCTCTTCTATATTTCAAGGTACTTTGTTCCGCCAGGCCTCCCTTTCCGCGTGGTAGTGCTAAAGGTGTTTTAAATCCTTTCCCTACCTGTTGGGTTGGCCACTCCTAACATTGTCTTTCACCTTCTGCATCCACCTTTTCGAATCGTTTAACAAAGACTTGACTGCAGCTACAAGAACATTTTACTCCTGGGCCCTTTGCCCTGTACCACTGACTCTGGAACAGGCCTATTGACTCTGGCTGAATTTGTTAGAACTGCCTTCTCTAGATTGCTTCTCAACTAGAACTGTGCTGATGCACCTAATTCTTATAACCACCTTTTCCTTCCCATTTTTTAAACTTATGGAGTGCCATTTTGCTTGGTTTTCATTTAAGTATTACACATGCGGAAGTACTATCTTGCCTAAACGTGTTCACAAACCTATGGGAAGTGTTGCTAGGGTGTTTAAGAATATATTACTGTATAACTTGTGCTTTCCCTCCCTTGCAAGAAATTGCTAGAGTGTCATTTGTGTTTGGTTTTCACTGTGCCGTTTTGCTCAGTTTTCACTCTTGCTCAAACTTGTCTACAATTTAACTAGGGAGTTGTGTATACTTTTTTTGACTGATTTTAACTTGCTTTAATAACTGTGATTAATGTGTTGAACTAGAAGTGTCACAATGTATATATATATATATATATATTCTCTTTAATACAAAGCTTTGGTCAGTGTTTCCTTGTACCCTAGTATTGTAGTCCTATTGAGTAAACCCTGAATACTGCTCATCTCCCTCTTGAGATAAGTCTGACTGCTTAGCCACAGCTACCAACTAAATCTTTGTGGTACCGACTGATAGCAAAGGGGATTTATTGCTCATACCTCTAGTCTTAATCTTCTGTAGTGCTCCCTAAGGGATTCTGCCGAACAGTACCCCGCAGCCGGTCGCGTAGAAAGCAAAAATATTTTAAAAAGTGAAAGGGCCATGCCGCGGCAGTTCCCGATCACGGAAGTGAAAGGGAACAGGAGTCGCAGGGACACAGCGAGTCGGCGGCACACAGCGAAGTGTGCCACCGCAAGGTAAGTACAGGGGTGGGGATGGGGGTGGTGGCAAGGGCAAAGGCTGAAATGTTCAGTGGCGAGAAGACCTAAACTGATTTTCGGAAAAATTACTTTCGGTCTTTTCTCCCTCGAACATTTCAGCCACAGGCTTCCAACCCCAATCCGTGGAACTCTACCTCTCCTCTAAGTCCACGCAAGAACGTTCTTGAACCTTTATTTGTGATTTTCACTATATTTTTCATATACTTTTATTTATATTTTGGCAGACATCAGAGAGTTTATTTTTATCTTTATTGGGGTTCACCTCATTTACATCAACAGGAGACACAACAGCATCTGAGGGGCTAATATATTCGGGCCTCCCTAATTCATTTTTACTATGTGGAGACCTAACTGTAGAGTTATGCAGTTTCAAGCGTGCAGGGCAAATATGCTCCACAACCCTTCAGTAAATTATTGCGTTATTTAACATCCCATCTGTCACACTGGGCAGAATAGGCTCCACCCAAAATGCATCAAAAGTAGGAACTCACATTTAGTCTAATACTACTGAAATCCCTAAACTTTGCATTGTCTCTGCTGAGTATTTAGGCACCACAGCACCCTACTTCCCAACTGCAAATATAAAACCTTCTAAAAAAAAAACGCTAGTGTAAAACTCATAAGATTTGACTAAATTGGTCGGTGTGTAGTTAAAAGCATATAAAGCTGGCAATGAGACAAGACTCTCTCCTCCACCGATGTGGCGGGAGAGGAGAAATTACTCACCAGAATTATCTTTTTATGGAATGTTCTCCCGCGGATTCCTCATCATGATAGATATCCATCATCTAGTTCGGAAACCTTTTGGCAGGGGGCATAGTGGATCTCAAAACAGCAGTCGATCTGACTTTTCCGGCTCTCGATCGGCGGCTCCGGAAGTGACGTCAGGCATCATATATGTAGCACGTCACCACACCCCATGCTTCAGTTCCTCCCTTTCCACCCCCCGTGTATGAACGCTGCAGAAGGAAAAATTACAGGAGGAGGCTAATCAGCCGTTAAAACAAGTATACATCCCAACAGGGTGATGATCCCCTACAACAATGATGGAAAACATTTTTTTTTTCTTTTTTCAAGAATGCGACAGAAGCAGATGACTTCTCATTTGGACAGAGGCAACAACACACATAACTTTGTGAGAGGGGTTCGATGGGAGGGGTGATTAGGAATCTACAGGAGAAGAAACCATAGAAAGATAATTTCTCCTTCAATGGATTGCTTTTCTCCTGCATATGCCTCATCATGATACACTCCCCAAGCAATTAGGATATCGGAGGAGACAGATTTAAACCAGTAGATTCTGTAGAACCGCCCTACCAAACCTTGCATCAGCTCCCTGTGCAACATCCAAGGCATAGTGCTTGGTAAATGTATGTAAGGATGACCAAGTGGCTGCTCGGTATATACCCCTAACAGGAACCCCTCTCTGGAGGGCTGGAGAGGCTGACACTCCTCTGGTTGAATGGGCCCCGATACCCGCTGAAGCTCCTTGCCTGCCGATTGGTAACTCTCAGATATGCACAAAATGATCCAAAGTAACAGGATTTATTTAGTGATGGCAAGAGCCATTCTAGACAAGGAATGTGCCACAAACAACTGATCTGATTTCCTAAACTCGGATAGGCGAGCAACATAGAAGCTTAGCGCTCTTGGAGTCAAGGCGATGGAACCGCTCATCCTCTTTTGAGGGATGTGGAGGAGGGTAAAAGACAGGTAAATCAATAGACTGAGACAGATGAAACTCTTAAACCACCATAGGAAGGAATCCGGGTCTGACTTTAAGAGAGACATTCTGAAGAAAGAACTTCAGAAACGGAGGTTTGCTGCACAAGGCTTGAAGTTCGCTAACCCTCCTACCAGATGTGATCGCAACCAAGAAGGCTGTCTTAAGGGATAACAGCTGCAGAGAACATGAGTGCATAGGCTCAAACAGAGCCGCCATCAAGTAGATCAAAACCAGATCAAGATCCCAATCTGGGACAACAAATGGGGCTGGTGCAAACTTGTTGAGAAGGCCCCTTCAGGAAATGGTCCATGACAGGAATGTTATAAAAGGAACCTTGGTCTGGGGAGTTCTTGAACACAGACATGGCTGCCAATACCCTTTGACTGTGGCAACCTGACGGCCTGAAGAGGCCAGTGACAGAAGGAACTCCATCACTGTGGTGGTAGGGCAAGAGATAGGGTCAGTCTCACGTTGCCTGCACCATGCCTCAAATCTTCTCCACCTGCCACCCACAGAGATCACAGGTACCTCCTCTGAGAGGTCCCAGTCATCATACCTCATCCTCTCAAGAACCACGCATGCAGGTTAAGGGAATCTGGGGTCGGGTGGAACACTCGACCTGCCGACTGGGTTTGGAGATCCAGAACGCCGAGGCAACCAGTGAGGTGGACAGATGGTCAGATCCAGGAGATCGGAGTACCACGTTCTCCTCGCCCAATCCGGGGCGATCAAGTTCTAGGTCGCTCAAAATCTCTTTAACCTCCTGAGAACCCAAGGGATGACCGGAATCGGGGGGAAGGTGTAGTGGAGAGGGAAGAGCCAATCCACAAGAAACGCATCCCTCAGTGCGCCGTTCGCTGAGAATTCCCTCAAGCAAAACTGTTCGCACATCCTGGTGGACTCTGTGGCAAACAGATCCACTTTCGGGGTACCCCAGAGAGCGAATACCACCTTGAGGACTTCTCAACACACTTCCCACTTGTGTGAAACCGTGCTCTGCCTGCTCAGAGCATCTGCCAAGGTGTTCTCTGCCCCCGCCAGATGAACTGCAGAGACAGAGATTTGGTTCTCTTGCAACTAGAACCACAGCTGAATTGCCTCTGTGCAGTGTGAGAGGGAGTGTACACCACCCTGCTTGTTGAGGAAGTGCATAGCCACCATGTTGTCCATCAGGACGAGGACATGCTTCCCTCTGAGAGACTGGGCAAAAGCCCTCAGGGCTAATCTGACGGCCCGCAACTCCAGCCGTTGATAGGCCACCTGGCTTCTGATGGAGACCAGAGACCGCTCACCTGCAAATCCTCGCAGTTGGTGCCCCAACCCTTCAGGGACGCATCCATGACCATTCGGGCCTGAGGCCAGAAGGGTTCCCTCGCCAATAGATTGCTGCGTGTGTTACACCAGCCGAGTTCGCACACTACCTGGCTGGATACTGAAAGGCGATCTGTGAGTGCTCCCAAATACTGAGACCACTGGTCCCTCAGGAGACACTGGAGGGATCTCATACGCAGCCTGGCCTCTGACACTAGAAAAATACATGAGGCCATGAGACCCAAGAGGCATAGGAAGGAAGCCGCTGGAAGGGTGGCGTGGTTCTGAAACAAATGCACCATCTGAGCTATGTTGCTAACTCTCTCCTCGGGAGGAAAAGCCTTCCCTACCCGGGTGTCTAGGACTGCTCCGATGAACTGGAGCTGTTCAACTGGTGTCAAATGGGACTTCAAGTTGTGGGAGAAGACGAGCCTGTGCAGTAGTAGGCAGGAGTCTTCCAGATGAGACAAGACTTGCCCCACCGACTTCCCGCGGATCAACAGTAGTCCAATTATGGAAATACATGGACTCCAGATCTCCTTAGGTGAGCCACAACTACCGCCAGGAGCTTGGTGAAGACCCTTGGCGCGGAGGTCAACCCAAAGGGAAGCACTTTGAACTGATAGTGCTTGTCCCCTATGAGGAACCTTAAGAACTTCCTGTTCTTTTGGTGTATCGGCATATGGAAATAAGTGCCCTGTAGGTCTCGACACTAGCCAGCCCTGGAGTTCAAGAGCGCGGAGAATCTTTCTCTCAACGTCACCATCCTGAATTTGTGCTTCCTAAGGAATTGAGGTCCAGGATGGGACGGAGACCTTCTCCCTTCTTGGAAAAAAGAAACAAACAGGAATACCAACCTGACCCCCTCTCTGATAGGGAGGTACCTCTTCCACAGCACCCTTTGATAACATGGCTCTTAGTTCTTCCTGGAGAGCCTGTCCTGGTTGGATTTGGGAGGTGGTGGTCCGTCTGGAGGACTCTTTAGAAAAGGCAAACAATAACGCCACCGAATCAGCTGCAGGGCCCAGGCATCGGAAGTTATTTCCTGCCACTGGGGCCAATGCACTGCCAACCGTCCCCCAACTGGTGCATCGTGGCAGGGGAAATCAAAGCGGCTTAGAGAGCACGGGTGTCCCCGCCGCTGTCACCGCTTGCTGGCCTATAGAGGCCGCTCTGTCCCTTCCGGGATGCGAGAAGCGCCTCTGCCCTTGCCTGGCTTGTGGGAGCTGTGCCTTTCTGCAATAGGGCACATAACGTCTAGAGCCTCTGCCCCTGGAGGCGAAGCTGAAGACAATTTTTGCCGGCTGCACCGTTAAGCCGAATGATTTAGCAGCCAACTTGGTTTCTTAAATTTCTCTAGGGGGTTGTCAGCTTTTTGACCGAAAAGCATGTCACCTTCAAAGGGCATGTCCAGGAGGCTGTTATGAACATTTGGAGAGAAACCAGACATTTTTAGATAGGCTTGGTGTCTCATCACTACCGCTGAACCCATTGCTCTGCCAACGCAGTCCGCTGTGACCAGGCCCGTTTGCAATGACTGCTTAGCTACCTCCTTCCCATCCTCCAACAGCTGTAAAAAAACATCCCAAATGGCACCCTCAGATATTTTCAGCAGCATGTTCCACGGGGTTCCATAAACTAAAGAATTACTTGGCGAATCAACATTCTATGTTAGTGGTTTTGGGCACCATGCGGCCAGAGGTGAACATCTTTCTGGCCAATGCTTCAGATTTCTTTCCCTCTCTGTCCGTGGGCAGATTCGAAGTGCATGCCGCAGGTCTGGTGGAAATAGTGACAGGCTGTATAACCAACCCTTCTGGGGAAGAGGTTGTGGCGAGGAAAGAAGGGTCTCCTCTTGCCGACCAATAATTGCCTGTAAAATGAGCATTCACAGAAGGGATAGTACAAGGATGCTGCCATAAGGAGGCTAAAGGGTGCGCAATGGCTGGGTTGAATGGCATATTATGCTCAACTGTGGGACCCTCGTCCAAAATGTCAGTGAGCTCGTAGCCCTGAAGAGGTGTGGCGGAAGCCTTTAACCCAAGGGTGTCAACAACCCTGTGAACCAGATCCCTGAACTTGTTATTAGCATGGGTATAGGGCTGGTTCAGTTCTAACTCAAGGTGTGGGGAAGTATCCAGACCACTGGCGTCTTGTAAACCCCGAGTTAGGGCTAATAAAATCATTGTGGCCGTCAAAAAGAAAAAAAATCAATGCCGCCGGCTCCCGTGTAAACAGGATTCAATGGGTCATCAATACCAAATATGGATTGCATAGAGTTGAAGAAACCCGATCTCGACAGCGGCACAAATGAACCGTCGTCGGCTGAGGGCTTGAGAATGGGTTTCGAAGCCGAAACTTTCCATGTGGAATGTTCTTTCGGTGCCGAGGGATGCTCGGATAACCGATAGGCATCGTGAGCCTCAGCCTTACGGCCCTCTGCGGACTTATGTCTGGTTGGCATGACGCCCAAAAACATGTTCGACATTGATGCTGTTGACGGAATGGCTGGTTTGGGGTTGGGAGCACTGAGTGCCGCTTTTGCCGCCAAAGCTTGCTGGTCGGGGACCGGGGCCGCACTACAGCAATATGTTGCCTAAACATATGAAGCATGGAAGTCTAAAAGTTTTCCCACTCTTCCTGAGTGGTCGGCCCGCTGGGGATTTACCTTGATCCGATGACTGGCTGGACTTGCGTCGATGAGACGGTGGTGCCACCCCTTCTGTCGCAAGGAAGATGAGGAATGGCCTCTGAGGATCGAACGAGGGACTGTGCCAGAGATTTGGTGACCGGTCGGCCCAAAGCCAGTTTCCCAGCCCTCTCACGTAGGGACTTGGGTTGCATCTTTGCACACAACCAGCAGGTCTCTGTGTCGTGCCCAACACCTAGGCACCACTGACACGTCGTGGGACTCGGTTACTGACATTTTGGACTCGCAATCCCAGCATCATTTGAAGCCCGAGACCCTGTGAGATGGCATTGCGTCGAGGTTTTCTGAGAAAACGTATAACTAGGTAAAAACATTTTTGAGTACACGCGAGTCGTGTTCCCGATGCAGCATGCAAGTGCACAGAAAAAAGGAACTGAAGCATGGGGCGTAGTGACGTGCTATATATACAACACCTGATGTCACTTCCGGAGATGACAATCAAGAGCCGGACAGGACGGATCGACCCCCTTTGTCCAAAAGTTTCCAAACAGCAGAGCTGGATGATGGATACCTATCAGGATGAGGAATCTGCGGGAGAAAAGCAATCCATTGAAACAGTCTTGCTTCAGCGCTGTGTGTTAGTGTTTTATGGGAGAATGCAGAAGGCTCCTCCAGCTGCTATTAGTCTGAAGCATATAAAGATGGTGAGCGTGATATCCGTGTCAACGGTATATCAATGGGAGGCAGTGCATCTAAAACACAGAGCTCCACCCCATTACCACGGATCCCAACTGTGCAGGAGATTCAGTAATCATACTCCCAATTTGGAATATGTCAATCAATATGCGGCTTAGATACTATTGCCAACATCGCAGAGTCACTCACTGTTGACAGTATCTCTCGCACCCCAGCTGCACGTCCGTTACTAGCTTGGCCCAGGGGCATTGAGCCTGCCGCTGATGCAAAGGTGGCGTCTGATCTAGGAACAATTGGAATATCCAGAGCATCCCTCAAATGAAAATTGTTGGGGTCAAAGGCCACTTTGATCCTCAGTGCGAACATAACCCTCCACACAACAAAAGATGTAATCGTTGCAGCTCTTACCACCAATCTACTAGTAGCAGGTTGTACATGCCGAAATTCACAGCTCACCAAACCCACACAGGCACTGAAGCACAGGCACAATACTCAAGCTACACATTCCCTGTTTTTACCTTACTCTACTGCACTGCTGAACAGCGACACAGCAGCACATAACACACTGCACACACCGCAATGAAGTGAGGTTTTGAAAGATAGACACCTCCTACTTAGCAGCAAGTGAGGAAAGACTCCACATGTTATCCTCTATAAAGGTAGCTGGTCCAGCAACACAGTAACATACTGCACACTGCTGCTAGCAGCTTGGTGAAAACCCTAGGTGCCAAAGAAAGAATGAAAGGAAGGACTTTGCACTGGTAATGACAGTGCCCCCCTTTGAATCTCAGGTAATTCCTGTGCTGCTTGTGGATAGCCACATGAAAGTAAGCACCCTGGAAATCCAGGGAAACTTGTCAGTCATTCACATCCAAAGCTAAGAGGATCTGGGCTAGAGTAACCATCTTGAACTTGAAGCTGCATATCCAGGATGGGTGTCACACCTCTGTCCTTCTCCAGCACCAGAAAGTATGTTGATTGCCAACCCATGCCTTATTCCGAGCAGGGTACCATCTCTATGCCCCCTTTTGCCAGAAGCTGACAGATCTCCTGTAGCAGGAGAGTTCCGGAGGCAAGGGTTGGTGGCAAAAGGGTGGTCCTGAAGGGTGAGATTCAAAAGGTAGGCAGTATCCCTACTGGGTGACCTACAAGGCACAGTCGTCTGAGGCAGGATTTCGCCATTCCTAGCCAAACTGGGATATCCTTCCTCCCACAGGGGAAGAATAGCGAAAGTCTGCTTCACAGAGGCTTAGCACTGGGTGTGGCAGAGGACACTGAGGAGGATAAAGCTTATCCTCTAGGTGTAACGCGTCCCTCCCCTACGCCTGTAGGGATGGCGTTCTCCTTGCCTGCCCGAGGGAGACTGACCTCTAAACCTCAGGTCGAGGTGAAGGGACGAAAACCCCTGCCAGCCTGGCTCGCCAGACGCTGCTGCTGCACCACCAGCCCCAAGGACTTGGCTATTGCCTTAGAGGCTTGGACATTTTGGAGGAAACGGTCAGCCTTGGTACCGAACAAGTTAATGCAATCAAAGGGCATGTCCAGGAGCTTCTCCTCGACATCAGTGGTGAACCCAGATGTTCTCAGCCAAGAAAGGTGTCTTCCAACAGTACTGGTAGCCATCGTCCTAGTGACACACTGTGCAGTGTTCAGAACAAACTGCAAAATCTGACGGGAGGACTCCTTGCAGTCTTTAATAATAGCCTGGAAGCCATCCTGCATATTCCTTTCTGGGTCTCTGTAACTCTTGGGCTATTAGCTTCTCTCTCCTCCTTATAAATAGCCTTAGTGGATCTTTTATAAGATCTGTGGATCCTGGTTACAAGATTCAACGTATTCTTGAAAAATACTATTTCTCTGGTAGGCCGCCTCTTCTGGACAATTATGGTACACTTTGTTGTGATGTCTTTGATTTTGTATAATGTTCAAAAGGGACAGTTCCTCCGAGCTCTAGCTAATAATATTCTTTTTCTCTTATGTTATTCTCTTCTTGTATAGAATAACCGGGTACTTTCCCCTTTTCCCAGGATATTGTTATGCACCGTTCTTTTCTTTCACTCTCAAGATTTTCAATACTTCCATCTCTTTTATCACAACACTTTAAGTTCATCAGTTTCATGCCCAACTTATCCTCGTGAATTGTATGGGGTCGAGTATCTTGCAGAGTATGATGATTCACTTTGGGCCTCCTGTTATTCACGTTCTCCCAGTTACCTCTGACTGTGAAGGAGAACATCTTCGGGATTCTGGTTTCTCTGGGAGCTTCCATCTTGCTCTGTATTGCCATCGGCTTGCTTCCGCCAGCTTTTCCTTCCTCTGGTTTTCTCTTGTGGTCACAGCATCCCAGTATTCTGTTGAGTGACCTGGACACCTTGTTGCTTTGTGCTTGCAGTGGTAATATCGATAGTTTGTGGGCCGACTGCCTACCACCGATCCTTTTTGGTTACGCCACCACCCCACATCAGGGTTTCTGATAACTCTGGCGTCTCCCTGTTTTGTACAGTGCGAGCTTGAAACTCGCAGGCTTTCACGACTCATGCCTACTCCTCCAGGTGTTGTGCAGCTCGGCGCTTTCCCTTGCCTGCGTATGTGTTCCTCTCAATCTCTCTCTGTTGCTTGCCGGGTATTTGCTATTCAACGTACTCGCCCTAGTTGATTGTACACTTGCATTTAAAGAGAAATATCCTCTTTCTGGGAGATGACACCTATTAATTTTTTTCCTTGTCCAAGTATTGTTGTTTAAAAGTCTCTGGTGTTTTATAGCATCCCATGTAGGCCATGGCATGCATAGCTTTCGGGAATTCCTCACTGGAAAGGGAGTCCTTGTCCCCGAATGGGAGTCTCTCCTGGTGAGGTCCCGTTTGCCTCGACTCCTAGAGAGCGTGTTGGCTGTAGCCTCACAGGAGGGGTGGCTCCCCCTTGGGGAGAAGGATAAGAATTCCCTTGATTCGTCACAAAGGGCACCAGTCAGAAAGGGACAGCATCACAAATGTCCTTCAAATATGACATATACGCTCTTCTTGGGAGTGGTAGGAGCTCTTTAGCGAAACTGGCACCGGCTGTCCGGGTCCATATGTTTGGGGGGTAGATGGGGCTGATGTCCAAAGACAACAGTGCACCCCTTCCTCGTGATCTTATCGCATTGCACTGTGGTCTCCCTGCTGGCTCCCTCCGAGCACGGTCGGATGCACCGGCTCAGCCGAAACGGTTCCCGAGGGCGTTCAACCTACCAGTGCCTTGCGATCATACCAATGGTACATAAGGCGCTATATAAATGCAAAGTAACATAACATAACATCGGGACCAATGCTGCCAATGTTGCAGATGCAGGCGACGGAGCCTTGACGAAGATGTCAAGCATCTTCAAATGGAAAGCCTCTAAAACTACACACTGAGGAATTTCCTCTCTCTTCCTTCAAAATTTCGTGTACTCTGTATAAAGGGAGATGGTCCACAGTAGATCAAAAGTTTCACACCAGTCTACCCTGAACAGCTTCTTTTTGACTAGATTCGGTGTGACGTCTAGCTCTGCTGTAGTTGAGCAGTAGTATTTGACACATTCCCTGCTTGAACTCTTCAATTGAAGTTGCTGAGTGTAGAGTGGAAGGTTCACCTAGGTTTGAATAAAAAGAGTTCCTAGGAGGATTCAAAAATGTAGCATATTCTGCCAGCTTCTTCCAAAGGGCCCTTCCGGCCAAAGAGACTGGACCAAATGTGTGCCCGATGATTACATTTGGTTGGGTGTTTGCCAGGCCCAGCGTTTTCTTCCAGATCGAAGGATACTATGGCCAACCCATACAAGATGGACGGCTCCACCTTCTGTAAAAAAAAAAAAAAAACCTGACCAGGGGAAGTAAGGAGTAACAGCATAGCTGGAAATAAACAGTTTTCATTTGAGCCAAAAAAGGAGTGGCTCCATTCTTCAGAAAGATTTTCCATGCTTCCCTCGAGTGACTATTTGTGAGGGTAAACCCCGATACCACATCCAGGTACCCCACTGCACCAGGGGTGGACTGGCCTATAGGGAACTCTGGAGATTTCCCGGTAGGCCTCTGCACCGGGGGCTTCTTTTGTGCTGTATTTCCACATTTTCTCAGCATTGAACTTGCTGAAAAGGTGTCATGTGGGGCCACTTTGAAAAATATTTACAGGGCCTCCTTTGGTCCCCAGTAATTATTTACAGGGCCTCTTTTAGTTCCCAGTCCACCCCTGCACTGCACACCTTTGCATTATAAAAACGACCTTGGACTTGTACCGATTTACCTTCAGATTATTGTCAAATGCATATTGAAAGAACTTCCTATCAAGTCCTATGGGTGTTTTATCAAACAAGATGATATCATCAGCTAATGCTAGCCAGTTTAGTAACAAGTTGCCTAGTTTTACTTAAAACGTGACTCCTGAGTCATAGAGCCCATTTAAGCCTGAGATATAGAGATTGAAAAGAGTGGGAGACAAGATGCAGAGTTTATTCAGCGGGACGCAAAGCTGAAAGACGATGTAGGCCGGTGGCAGCCTGCGAGAGGGAGACCGGCGTGACTAAGCAAAGAGGTTGTGCGAGTCCCGAGATGCAGGAGGAGCATTGCTTAGCGAGCCAAGCCACAGAGAGCCGCTGGGAGAACAAGCAAGGTACTGCACTGGAAGAAGAGAGACTTGTGGCGGCAGATGACCTCACAGGAATGCCTTCAAGATCCAATCAGTGAGTGTACCAAGAAGGGGTTGGGGACACTGAGCTGGTAGGCAAATATGCAAAGTGAGCAATGAACTTGGATTTGAAAAGAAGCAATCATTTCTATGAATTACCGAATTGCGTGAAAGCGAATATAAGCACATTTGAATACCGAACAGAATGAAAGCAAGTTTGAGCACTTATCAATATTGATTGGAGTGAAAGAAAGTTTACGAATCTGCCGGATACAAAGAACTGTATTATATAAGAAAACTAGCATTGGCCACGGCCTAGAGAATTCAAGGAGCTGTATATTATGAGAAAACACACATTGGCAAGGGCCAAGAGAATACAAAGAAATATAACAAGTTGTAATGCTTTTTGAAATAACTAAAAACATGGAGTTTGTATGAAATGCATTCTGGGTGCACGCAGAACAGCAATGGACATTTTCCTCAAGCCTCAGTGAAAGCTGCATTTTAACGTGAGCTCTGAATACTGTTTGCATTCTTTGAATCACTATGTTAGTCTGCAGTACTTCAAGTACTGTTTTGGCCGATAACGTTGCAGGGGCCGAAAGCAAGCTATGTTGTCTTTCGCGCTCCCATGAGAAAGGGAAGTGTTTATCTCTTGGAGTTACATGTGACATTTCGGTCGAATGCCCATTGCGGCTTGCAACAGGTGAACTTTCTGGAAGAATACTATCCTACATTTTTGGGAGGTCTAAATTGGAGAGCACCAGATTAGGAGACCAGCAGAAGCTTCAGCGAAAGGAACAACCTATCGCTTTTCATTGTCCGTTATGCACACATTTCTCTCTTCGCCTGGTTTGGAGTTTCCCAGTGCAGATTTAGCAGAGACGAGGTGTCCCATGCCTGGCGCTTTAACAGTGATGTATAATTAACCTTTTAATGTAGTGTTTTCTGTTGCATTTATTCATTTATATAATAAACAGCCATAAAGAGACATTTCATAATCTAGCAGTGTGTGTGTGTGTATAAACCATTGCCTATCAAGTGTACAATGTTTTTTGATGTAGTGTACAGGGGTGAAAGAGAGGTTATATATGACCTGTAATGGGTGGACAGTGTGGTCCGGCAAAAGCGCCTAGACCGAGTGCACCTCTGTAAGGAAAAGCCACTGAAAGCACCCACAAAGAAGCTTGTGTTTGAACTGCAACACACTGTTGTGTGATTTTAAAGTCAAGAAACTGAAATATTTATGTGAACTAGTGAAAAGTTATATTAGAAGAACTGGCAAGTGTCCCAAGGAATTCTGTTGTTTTGAAAAGCTGTAAGATTTGAACTCTTGGGGGAAGGGACCCCTTGTGCCTTATGAACTATTTCGAACTTGGGGAAGGGAAAGCTGATTACAAGCCAAGAGCTGGAAGAAACTCTGAACTTAATTTTGAACACTACTTATTTTGAATCCGACATCCCTACGCATTGTACAGACGTGAGGGCTGGTATAGACTTGGGCAGGACGCAAGGGCAAGTATAGGTTTTGAACACAGACATTTGCTTTGGACTTCCTGGCACAGACTATCCTTAGTTTTCTTTAGGAGGGGAAATCCCACATTAGTATAGGGCAAGTTAGGCCTTAGTTCCTGAATTTTGAGTTAATAAAAGTTTGTAGACCAAACCTGATTCTGTTGTCTGTGTCTGCTTCATGATGCCCCCACAGAAGAAAACCTCTCCCCCAAATATACATGCAACAGTTGTTGAGGTACCTGACCCAGCACTTGACCCTGACGAGGATGAGGTGCTGTCTGAATCCCCATGAGCAACCTAAACAGCAGCATTTACTTGTAGAAGGGAGACCCTGTGGTGAAGAGCCCAGTCAAGGTCAGAGGGAAAGTCCATCTTAAGAAGGCCTAAGGAGATAGGCCTGTTCCCAGTTGGAAGGCAAGCCCAGAGGGAAACAAAGGATCTATTGGGAAAGAGAATTAAATTATAGTGAACCCACAGAATGCACAGCACGAGATAGGCTGGTGGGTCCCCAGTATGAAAGACCATTACTCCTCCAGCTGGCACATGAGGTCCCACTTGCAGGTCATCTTGGGACTACTAAATGTGGCTAGCACCCTAAAATGGCTGTGCCACAAGGTTTATGCTCGTCATTTGGCCATATTGTTCTTTGGTCTTCTTCCTGCCTTCTAAGGTCAGGAAATTCTATTTGTGGAATGCCTTTTCCTGCGGAAAGCTGCTGCTTTAGCAGGCAAAAGTGAGGTTTGCATGTGAGCCCCAATGTGGGGGCTGGAACTGACTGGGACACAGGTGCCTGAATGTCTGTTGCTGGGCAGATGTGTGCAGTGTGTGAGGGGTCAGGAATGTGAGGGGGGACAACTTTTGGATGATTTCTCAAAATATGCCATTTTATTAAAATATACATTTCAATAAACGCCTCACTATGCCTACCCTGACCAGGATGTGTCTGCCTATCAAAAACGAAAGGAAACACTAACAAAGGATATCTGGCCTCACACTTATACATAATTCACAACATCAACAATTACATTTCTAATGTATTCACAGTCCCTCTTTATGACATGGCTGAACTCCCTTTCCACAGTTTTCAAGTTCGATTAAGTTCCAATGCTCAACGAAAAGAATCAAGGAAATCTGGGTTTGCAACAAAGTTCCAACACAGTTCCTGGCTCCTTCACTTTGACAAAAGATCTGTTCTTGGCTCCTTTGCTTTGTCAAAAGAAAGTTTTGTTAAACCAATGGTCAACCAAAAGAAAGATTCCTCTTCTTCCTTGAATAATAATTTCCACTTCATCAAATAGCATCAATGAAGTTCTTGGTCAAGATGTTTTGCTACAACTTATGAATGTCAAAGAAAACCCACAGCTCCTTCTCAGATTCAAAGAAACAAAACTTCTTGTTAGCTCTCTCAGCTCTCTCGTAGCACTATAAATCACAGTTGATATCTTTTATATCTTTGTCAGGATGACTTCACAGCACCTCTACTTCCACCAGGTTAACTTGTGCAAGGATTCTACACGCGGGTCTACTCGCCTGCCGAATAGTGTTCCACATTGAACCATGCGTCTTAAATCTACTGACAACCAAAAGGATTACCACAGCTTCGACAGTTGGCAACTTTGTGACTTTTAGCAACTTTTCAGAAAAGACAATATTCACATTAGTGCTCTTCAACACCTTCATGTAGGCAAGGCACTCTTCCTCTGAACATACACCTTCCAGAAAGGCAGCCTCATTGCCACTTTTGACTTTCTGCAATATCAATATTTACCACAGCTTCAGCAGTTTGAAACTTTGTGACTTTAAACAACTTTTCAACACTTCAAAGTAAGCAAGGAATTCTTCTTCTGAAAATTCCCCTTTGCCACTCTTGTCTTTCTGCAACACCAACAACAAAAATGCCTTTAAGGATGTAATTCTACCTTTCCTCTTTTTGGCCTTGGCAATATGAGTTAAACCAACTTTTAGGGAACATTCGCAATCAGTAAGCTCACCTTTTTACAACCTTGCATTCGCCCTTCTTCCTGCCAACCAGAGCAGCTCAATTGTATGTCTTGTTGTTAGTCTCCTTTGGCTTTGGACAATGTTTGTACAATACTTTATGCTTTGGCAATACTTGTACCCCTCTTGGCTTCTGGCAATGCTTGTATTACTCTTGGCTTTGGGAAATGCTTCTTCCACTCTTGGCTTTGGGTAATGCTGGTTTAACTCTTGGCTTGGGCAATGCCTGTTCCCTAGAACTCACAATTATCAAAGTTCAGTCACTGAACTTCAGTGCTACATTGTTCTCAACTGCTTCACAGTTCACTCTTCGGTTAAGCTTTACCTCAGAATCACTTTTAAGCACATGTAAATCTGTTTTCTACAGTTTTAGTATTCAATTAATGTGGTTCAGAGTGTTTTACTCTTACGCAAGTGCTATTGAAGAAGTTCACTCATACACAACTGCTACTTTTGTGGCATTCCATTGTCCGACAATTAACTGTCAGATTAATGCTGTTTTCTTTGGCACGCAAGTGATTCTGCTTGGCTACAGTTCCTTTGTTTGTGCAAGGGATCAGAACGCTCAGTAACACTCACCGGCTTCTGTCTTGCTCCCTTCGTGTGCTGCAGGACTTTAACTGCTTCTGGCTTCATTTGAACATACACCCTTCCTCGGTGAAGGTATCTTTATTCCCGCCATGCAGTCACAGAGCTCGTCTCGCTCCTGGGACACTTGGCTGCACACCATCTTTCAGCCTCAGTCTCCGGCACGCTTCCTGCTGCGCAAACTCTGCAATCGGGTTCACATGGGGAAAAGTAGTCTTCATCACGCTTTCCTCTGGGCAACCTCTGCACTTCAGAGTCAGGAGAAAAGGACCCACTCAGAACCGGCAGCTGCAATCTGCTTCACAGTGGTCCCGGCGCCCTTTCTTTCCACCAACTTCTGACTGCCAACTATGTCTTCTGCTGCTGCCGCTGCTATTGCTGCTGCTGTGACTACTCCAGTTGCATCTCCATCTAATGGCCTGCAACAAAGAGGTCATTTTAAGCATCTCTGCCTCCCTCAGGTGTGGGTCATTATGCTTAACAAGCTGATTACTCCTGGACCATTGCTCTTGAGCCCTCTTCCTCATCCTAGTACTTAGCGGATTATGGACTTGTATTCCCAAACCCCAGAATTAGGCTTTTTTGTCAATTTTCTATTTTATAATGCAGATTTACTTCTCACAATAGTTCACTTGAAAGGGGGAAGGCAGTTTGTTTAAGCCATTATTTATAGGTTTCCTTTTACTGTAAATCTGGGAGTAAGGGGGATTTTTAACTTTACAAGTCTCAAACAGTCTTTCCTTTCTTAGAATGTTTACGGATTTCACATTAGCTTTACCCACATCAGAAGGTTTAATGTGTGGTCCAGATACATCCTAACGAGAATAAGCCATTACATGCCTTGGTACCTGTAAAAGGTTCTTCCCTTTTAAAGACAAATAATGTGTCTCATCGCAAGGGATCGCCTCACCACCCTGGGCCTGGTCTCCTCCTAGGTGATCCTCCCGCAGAACACCACCCCCAAGGTCAGGATCAGGAAGCGTCTGCCTTTCCCTAGCCACATGGGTGTGGACTTTAGGCAGGGGTTTAGTGAGGGATCGTGTGATTCATCACAAGGGGCAATGCATGAGTTGATAGCCACTGACTGTTTGAATCGTGCAGATCCTTGTATTGGTGGACCTGGACGAGCTTCAATCCAAATGCACCAGCTGGAACAGGACCTCCAGCAGGATCTGCGAGCCCTGTTGTTGAAGGGTGCATGGAAGAGGAACCTCCTGAGAAGAGAGGATTGGGCTGGTATTTCGTGGTGCCCAAGAAAGGAGGAAGGCCTCATCCCATTTTGGACCTCAAAGCCTTGAACAAGTTTCCTGGAGAAGGACACATTCAAAATGGTGACGTTACAAGAGATTCTCCAGGCTCTACAGTCACAGGAAAGGGTTGGTGTTGTTGGATCTGCATGATGCATACTTCCATGTGCCCCTCCATCAGAAACACAGGCGATTCCCGAGATGCCTCGTAGGGGATACCAATTACCAAGTCAAGGTGCACCCCTTTGGGCTAACCTCCGCACCAAGGGTCTTAACCAAGCTGATGGCAGTGGAGACGGTGCACCTTAGGAGACCCGATATCCACGTATTCCCCTATGTGGACGACTGGCTGATCTGGGGGAAGTCATAAAAGCAGTTATCGACTCACCTCAAGGATACCTGCTCGCTGCTTCAAAGGTTGGGCTTCTCCCTACATTTCCAGAAGCCCCACACGACACCAACACACGAGGCTCCAGTACATCGGAGCAGTTCACGACACTCGGGAAGGAAGGGCTCACCCTCTGAGGAGAGAGTCGCCAGTGTTAGGCGAATGGTCAAATTCTTCCAGAGCTATGACAGCTTGCCAACGGCCTCCTTTCTGGTCTCTTGGCCTCATGTATTTTTCTGGTGCCAGAAGCCAGGTTGTGAATGCGATATGTGCAGTGATTGCTGAGAAGTCAATGGTTCCAATACTTCAGTGCCATGAGCGAGATTCTCAGGGTGTCTCAGTCGGTAACCAACAATCTAACTTGGTGGACCTGCAAAGACAACATGATGGCAGGGGAACCCTTCTGGCCTCTGTGGCCCTAAACCAGGGTGGTTACGGAATCAGTCGCTGAAGGGTTGGCGTGGTCAATGCAAAGATCTGCAGGTGAGCGGCCTATACAGGCGATCATGCTAGCCTTCATGGCCTTTGAACCCTCTCTCAGGGGGAATATCATGGCGGACAATATGGTGGACATTACCTGAACAAACAGAGTTTTAAGGTCCCTTCCCCTTTGCAGGTAGACGATGCAACTATGGTTCTGGTTTTTTGAGATGGTCTGTTTGGAGGGCTTCTTAAAAATGGTAGACAGTACCCCAAATTTGACGAGCTGCAATGCCCAGACTTTGGAAGTTATATCTCCTGCCACTGAGCAAGTACTCGCCAATCCTCCCTCCAGCCAAGGAAACATAGGGGTAGAACTCAAATCGGCTTTGTGGACCGCACCAAACACGCCACTGCTGCCGCCATCTGCCGGCCCCTAAAGGCTCCCCTGCCCCTTCAGGAAACGCCTCTGCCCTTGCCTGGGTTGTGGGAGCTGTGCCTTGTTCCCATACAGGACCCACCACCTGAAACCCCTTCCTCTGGAAGAAAAACTGATGGATGGCATGTGTGGTTAATGCACAGTCAGGCCCAGAGACTTGGCAGCCAGTATGGATTCTTTAAACTTCTCTAAAGAGCCATCGTCCCTGGGGCCGGACAGGTGTGCGCCATCAAATGCGATGTCCAGCAATTTTGCCGGACTGGGGTTGGAAGCCCTTTGCTGAAATGTTTCAGGGAGAAAAGACTAAGTTATTTTTCTGAAAATAACTTTTGGTCTTCTCTCCCCTGAACATTTCAGCCTTTGCCCTTGCCCCCAGTCCCATACTTACCTTGCGGCGGAACACTTCACTGTGTGCCGCCGACTCGCTGTGTCCTTGCAACGCCTGTTCCCTTTTACTTCCGTGATCGGGAACCGGCGCTGCGGGTCCTTTCCTTTTTTTAACGGGACCGGATGCGGGGGACACCCCCACAACCCCCACTCACAGTTTAGTGAACAAGGGTGCAGATAATACCCCTGCAGCCCCTGCCCCCGAAATGGGGGATTTAGTCAAACATTTCAGCCCTTCAGAATTTTTGAAGGCCGAAATGCTGGCTAAATCTCCCTTTTGAGATTTTAAACAGTCTTTTTTGACGTTTCCATTTTGCCTGGATGTTGGGCGAAAACCTGTGGAGGTAAGCTTGCCTCCGTAATAACTTGGCTGACCCCATAGCTCTGCCCACATAGCCTGCAATTTCCAGGCCTGATTGCAGTGCCTTACAGGCCACTTCCTTCCCACCGTCTGCCATGCGTGATAAACCTTCTTGCATGTCCCCCACAGGTATATGCTCTGCCGCCTGCTCCATCATTCTCCATAAACCATGCAAGTACTTCACAAATGCACATGATACATTCACTGCCTTCAGGGTCATTCTGGTGGAGGGAGGAGAATACTTTTTTTGCCAGGGTGCTGTACTTTTTCAGCTCCCTATCTGTAGGAAGATTAGATGTGGATGTTGATGGCCTTGTGGTGACAGTGGATGCCTGAACTACAAACCCCTCAGGTGTAGGGTGGGAGGAAAGTAACGGTGGACCTCCCCTTGCCAAAAGTAGTGCCCTTTTCAGTTGGTGACCCCTCTGTCCAAGACGTCAGTCAATTTGTAAGCTGACAGGGGCTTCGCTGAGGCACACAGACCTAAAGCATCCACTACCCTGTTAACCAGTTTCCGTTATTTAACAAGGGCGAATAGATCAGCCCGGTAAGAGAAAAATATAAAAAAAGAAAATCACACCTACTCTAACCCTCGTGTCATGGGCCAGAAGCTGAAAAGCAGTTGATCCCCATTGTCATCGAAGATGGATGGCATCATCTCGAAGCAAGATTATCTCGACTTGGAAACAAAAGATCGATCAGCTATCAGCGCCACTGACGATGGCTTTGCATCCAACGGCACAGACTGTGAAGGCTTTGGTGGTATGGTTGGTTTACAGATATTCTGCTTTGAGCCCGAAGGCATCGTACCGAACGCCAGAATCAGGGGGCATAACTAGGGACTGCGGAGGCCTGCTGTGTCAAGGTTGTAACCGTATCAGCAGTGGCTGACTTAAACATTTGAAGCATTTGCTCATTAAAGGCCTCCTGTTAAGACGGATTTCTAAACTCTGACCTGGTGGGTCAGCCTAGTTTCTAGGAACAGGGTAACCTCTTGACAAGCCAGACCAATCAAGGTAGCTATGGTCTGCGGTCAAGACTAAGTCTCAGGAGGGGTGAGGGTGACTGAAGCACCTCAATGAGCACACAGAGCAAGGACACTTACAAATTACTCCCATACAGGTGTATATATCAAACATTGTGATAGGGAAGTAGTGGCAGCCGCCCGAGAGCCTGTGATAAGGGAGGAGGTACCGGAACAGCGCAGCAGGGAGGGGTGTAAGCCAACTATCCCGCCTGACAAAATAATGTTACCCTTGAGTGAATCGAGTATAATAAAAAAACATATGGACTAGATATCCCAGAATGCCCCACCAAATACGACATCAGTACAAAGAAAGAATATGGGAAAGGAAAATAAGCAAGGGAGACGGAAAACCATGCTTCCATATTCTGTCAGACCCACACAGTCAGACACTAAATCCAAGTCTAACACAGCGAGGGCTGAACAGTGAGAGGGGAATCAGCATCAGGTGTGGGGAAACCGTTGCTGGGAGCACCAGGTGTTACTGGGGAGGAGTAGCACACGGGTTAAAAGCATCACCAAATCATTCAGACGGGGTCTTGTCTTGCAGGAGTGGAAGGGGGCTGACAGCGCGGCCCCGGAGTGGAGTGCGGCCAGTCCCGAGTATCGGTTGGCGTACTAGGGAAGAGAGGAAGAACCGCCGGAAAACACCATAACTTATCTGCAGTAAAGAACTGACTGCGCACCAGAGAGAAGCTCCTGACGGAAAGGAGCCTTCGTCCGTGTGAGGACTGACACTTGTTTTTTTAAATTTTTTTTTTTTTATAACGGACGCCTGGCAGGCAATCAGGCTGAATCCTGGAGAGCCTGCAGCCGCGAGCCTGGGGGAAAAAGCTGAAGGAGTTCTGGACATCTGCCTAAATAGATGGGTGTGGGAAGTAAACGCTCGGCCAAGCTACGAACTGTAAGCTGAATTTACTTGAAGGGAAGAGGTTCCCGTATATCCATGGTTTTTGCCTTACGAAGAACGTACCATCTGGTGAGCTGTGGAATAAACCTTGTTTAAACACCTTATTGTCTCTGGCTCATTACTTAAATATATAAACACATTTATTACAAGGCGTCTGTAACTCAACACACAGTAAAAGAATCACAGCAATACTATCAAACCAACACAACACAATCAATGCAAGATATATACAAGACCATTGGGGTCTGAAGGGTTAAAGGCACAAATTATGTTCACAACCTAGAGGGGAAGGAAAATAGGCAGCGCAGATAGTCTTTAGTCCCCTTCAACATCAAATACACACCTAACTAAGAGCCAGTCCAAACCGTAAGAAGAGAGGAGCCTTATGCTCAATAGTACATGCAGTGCAAGCGTACGCGGTTGTTCCAATGGGCGAAATGGGGTCTCTTCAGGGTTCTCTAGCAGCTCAGGAAGGTGGGTGAGGCGATGAAGAATAGATTCCCACTATTCGAGGAGGGCCTCCACTTGAAGGCAGAGGAGATTCCAAGGTTCGGGAATGGGTTGCTAGTTCGTACTAGCATTGGAAAGGAGAGGGACCCCTTGTGCGTAAAAACAGATGGGGGCGCTACGGGTCACCGGTTAAGGTTACTCACCGGCTCCAGGCGCACTCCGGACCAAACTTTGCCAGTCGGGTCCACAGCAGTTGCAGGTTCAAATGCGTCAAAAAGGACGTCTCTGTGGCTTTCAGTTTCGAAGATACAGCGATGATTCCCAAACGGGACAATGGCAATTTCTGCACTCCTGATGGATGGATTAGGCTGGTTTCACTGCAGCAGGATTTAGGGACAAGAGGGTCACAAATGCAGCGCACCTGCAAAGATCGTTGCCGTGGCTGGGCAAGACGGTAACCACATTTACTCCGGTCCTGGCGCTCTCATCTCACTTCAGACCTGGGTATGCCAAGTGTTCAAAATTTGGTGTGAGGGTGCCGGGGACACAGAGGTAGCAGTATATCAAGTTTCGAGGGCCTTCCCGAAAAAGCGGCGGAGACAGAGCAAAGGTCCTGCGTACGCTGGTCAGCCCATTGGTTGGCCCAGGGACACTTCTGAGAAGGCTTACTAGCAGGTTTTGTTGAAGGTGCAGAGAATAGTTGGTCCCACTATTCTAATGGGTCAAAGCGTCTTCGCAGACCTTCTAGGACGACCAGATGCAGAGGGGTGCCACGGGAAGACAGCGTACTCAGGGTGCCAAACCTTCCAGCAGTTCACCAGCGGTTCCTCGACTCGGCTTCTTAGTTTCAGGATACTTGGATCCTATCCTTCGTTCAATGAGAACTCCAGAGATCAACATGGTATGGGTGTTTTCAGCCTCCTCTTATCCAAAGTTCCCTTTCGCGCCAAAACATAGAGGACCCAATGGGAGATCTGCGCACTACAAACACACACTCCATACGTGGACCACAATGGTACCAGTCATTCATAGCACTCCAGACTCTCTGGCACCCAGGATGTGTATTGGGACAGACACCCCAGCCCACATCCTGGAGGCACACACACAAGGCATGCAGAAGCCTGCGAAAATCATGGCGTTTCGTGGGAAACTGCAGGACCAAATAAGGACTGACCCGGGTCAGCTCGACCTGGGGAAGGCAAAGGGGCAAGATGGCCAAAGGACAGGACAAAGAACCTTGTGGCATGGCCATTTTGGAGCCAGGCCACCTATTTGTGGCAAACGCGGTAAGCACGGTTTAAATGGCAGGAAAGGGTTAAAATTATATGAAAAGATACGCTGCCACCAGCCCAGTCCATCACACATATGCATATCTCCAAATAAATCCTACAAGAGTATCTAGGGTCTCTGGAAATGACTGAGACCCAAGTGCACTGTACTGTTAGGTACATTGTGCACTTGTTGCATGTTGCAGAAAGTTGCAACATTGGGAAAAAGACTAAGGGAAACAAAGTCTTGCAGTACTGACTGTCTTAAGGGCATGTCAGATTCCCCATAAAAAGCAAGCAAAAGCCCAGAGGAGGGCACCAGAAGGCTTTGCTCCCCTAGCAAAGTCAGGCTAAGGGGTTTAAACAGCAGAAACAGGTTTGGGGGTGTACAACTGGAGGGAAAATGACACGTAAAATGAAATCTTTCCTAACAGCTCCCACTTGGACGTCGATGTACCCGAACTTGGGTGAGACTTACCCCGTTCCTCTGAAGTCCGAACCGTGACTGCGTCAGTGACGACGCTCTTTCTTGTGGAAGAGTGACTTCACGAGTGCAACCTCTTAGGCACCTTCTTCCAGCGCTTGTCCTCCTTTTCTGGGGTGGGTTCCCCCCAGTCTCCTGCTCTGACGATTGAGGCGGGGACTTTAACGGGGGCACCCTAACGCGAACTGCGATGCCAGCGCCATTAGCGATTTGGGACACATTTTTTTCCCATGACCCGAAATCCTTGCTGATGTGGTTGGCCCGAGACATCACACAAATGCTGTTTGAGTCGGTTATTGACATTTTCACATTGCAGTCCTTACATCTCTTGAAACCTGACACCTTAGGAGTGTACATCACGTCAAAGAACGTCGAATAATCGAATTTTGAAATTCTCTGACGAGAGTTGTTCCTAACAAGCAGCCTGCTGAGGGCGTGGAAAAAAGAAACTGAGGTACGGGGGGCATAGAAACATAGTATATGTATGGCGACCAGTGTTGTGTCCAAAGTTGTCAAGCTACATGTCGAAGAGGAATCGACGATTGAGTCGAGACGCACTGCACCCCCTGTCGAAAGGTTTTCTGAGCAGCTGACGCTGGAAGTGATATCTGTAGATGTTTAAGCACAGGTTGGCCCACTTAGGTGCCATGCTGCCAATTCCAATTTGTGAGTGTTTGGGTATGATACTTGACCCGGTTACTGTATTAATAAGTTGGGAATCTGTTTGAGTTTCACCAGTGGTTGAACGACTATCTTCAAGAGGTGGGGGATATCACGTTTGCCTTGCCCACACTGGTGCAGTAAGAATCTATGTCAATTGTGCGTGTATTATTTTGTGCACCATCTTGTGGAGTAGAAGAGTCGGGGGAGTGTAAGCCAATATTGTAAGCCAATTCATCCAGAATGTGTTCCCTAGTTATCTTTTCTGCGGTTACCTCGAATTCAAGATTGGGCTTGATCAGATTGCCCCATAACGCAAAGATCTGTCAATGTGTTTGTGCGCCTATTTCCCAATCATGATCTTGACTCTGCTTAGACTGTCCGCCAGACAGTTGTGATCTCCAGGAATGAGTTGAACCTGAAGAAAAATATTCCTTCTGGCGCACCAGTGACATCATCTTTGGACTGTGGTATTGTCTGTGTGGACGAGGGCACTCTTGTCCTGAATGTGGTTCTGGAATTAGTTTAGTGGCATCTCTATAGCTAAAAGCTCTAATCTATTAATTTGTTGTTTTCTCAGTTGTTGTAACAGTGCACCCTGTGTTGTAAGTGTGTGACAATGGGCTGCCCATCCAACCTGAGAGGCAACTGTAGTGAGGGTTACCTGTACTGGTGGGATGTTTGTTAGGAACTTGGCAACTTTCCCTCCACAAACCTTTTGCTTTAGTTTTTTAACCTGTCCAGACTTTTTACAGGGAAGTGAAGCCATCAACTTCAATAGAGTGGCCTTTTGCTCATTCTGTTATGGGGAAACTGATCAGCCTTCCAGACTATCACTACTGGGAAACTAGGTTTCCCTTTTGACTTTTACACTTTTGTAACTTCTTATCATGGCCTAAATCATCGTACTATGCAGTGCAATGGGGATAGTTTTGTATCACCTGTAAGGAGCCAGGAATGAAACTCTTACACAAGGGAGTCATGTTTTTGGTTAAAGACGTTTATCATAAATAAAAGGGGGTGGGGGGAGTAATGCCTCTCTGACTTTGCTCTATGAGAGGTTTCCCTACCTAAACCAAAAACTAAGGATCTGGCTGTGCCAGAATGTCCAAAACAAAACCGCCCTGTGTCCAAAGTTCTATTCTGACCCTCACACTCTAATAAACTAAACTCTAAGATGAAGATGGTAATATCTTTGGCTGTGGTTCTTTTAGAAATGTGTTAAAACAAAAGGAAGAATAAATAACTCCAATACAAAGACTCTTCAAGGATAAGAATCCTTGCTCCAGAGGGTGGCTCCCTTACCCTAGATTACTCTTTACTTTCTGATATTTTCACAAGTAGCAGTTCCTTGTGCCTTTCTTGTCCAGCAACAGCTCTGATGCACACAACTGTCTGGTTTTCTACTTTTGCCTCTTTTAGGATACCTGGTATAGTCTCCTGCCAGGTTTCTTGTAATCACACACTTGTAACTGAATGGTATACACTCCTACCAGGGCTTCTGTTCATACGGGGTCGATGCCCTCGTCCAGACTTGCATGTTTACTTTGTTTGATAATGTATATTCTTGATATATTATCCTGTCTGGGTTTCCCATATACTTGCACTGTATACATTCAGACACTTGTAATGTTTTCACTCACAGTTCATTTCACCTTTTGACAATAAGCTCCCTCGCTCCTCCTCTATCAGCTTCTTTATTTACAATTACTTGCATTTGGTGTGGCCGCTGATACGCCCCGGTTTCCCCACTGTCTCTGGGTGGACTCACTGGTTCTTCTTGTTGTTCCTGGTTTCTCTTGCGGCCAGCCAGTGACGGTCTTTTGGTACTTTCTTTATCGCAACTGCTTTCTCTTAGCTTTCCTGTCTCGCGCGGCTTTCGCTGGGCTCATCTGCTTTGTTCCAGGCTTCAGTTAGTTAGATGCTCCTTTCTAACACCTGCAAACACCCAGGAGTCTATCGTCGGCTCCTGGCGATCCCGCAGCATGTCCTCTTCCATTGGCAGCTTCTTTCTTCTTGGCCCTCAAGCCGGTCGGCTCCACCACATTGGTCCCAGTCTTTCAGTCTCTAGATCCGCACGGAGAGGCGCAGCTCTCTCTCGCCAGCAGCACAACTCGATGTTCTGCTTCTGCTCTTCAAATCTTTCAGTCACCGGTGTGTTTATCCAACAACTAGAGCACTCCTTGGGCTTGTGGCCTCCTTCGCTCTGCACTGCTTGGCTCCTCTTCTTTGTCCCAGTATGTTGGTAGTAATGGGAAAGGAAGCTCATTCTTGACAATTAATTGTAATTATTCTTATGGGTTTTCAAGGGGAAGTCAGAGGCGGATGAGAAGACATGACAATAAGCCATGAGGGTATCCGGTATAAGAGGGTTATCCTCAAGGGAAAAAGGTGGGATATCATGTCCCATCCGATGATGCAGCTATATGAGGGAGGATAACATGGGGGAAGGTGCCTTCCCCATGTTAATTTCCCTCATATAGCGGCCCCTAGGGTCAGGATCAGGTAGTGGCTGCCGTCCCCTTGCCACATGGGAGGTGGTCACCGCCAGATTCAACAAACACTCTAGTCATTTACATTTGGGATTTTTGGTTACTTGTTACATTTATATGTGCCTAAACACAAGCTGGTGGCAGAAATTATATTTTTAAAATGTGTGTTATTTCTAGTGTGCACATCTGTGTTTACCGTGTATGGCTTCTAAAGGTGGAGAGAGCCCTGAAAATGTCCACCCGCACGATTTCCATTGTTATTTAACCACATTGTTGTTTGGCCTTCTTCCTGCCTTGCCAGGTCAGAAAATCCCATATAAAGTCATGCACTAGGTCGGGAAAGCTGCTGTTTTCACAAGCAACTGATGTCTTTGTGTGTGCATGGCTCACGAAGTGGGAGGGGCTATCTGGTCCCATTACTAGAGCCGTAGAGTCTAGCTGTGGGGGCATGAGAGAAACCAATAGTTGTCCATGATTGGACAACTACTGGTTGTTTGACTGGTGCATTTCCTTACTATTGGTGGCTTGACTTGCTTGCAGGCTGAATTTTGGATAAGAAGACGACTCCTGCGGCCATTTCTTCAGAGCAGCCTTGGAGCCAAGAATCCTATGAAGAACAAACAAGTGAAGTTCAGAAGAAGACTTGTGAAGAGGCCCATCATCCCCTTTCTGTGTCTGGCCCGGTGAAGCCCTGTTGGACTACCTGATCTGCGAAGGCACTGTGCAGTGCTTCAAACCCTGGACTGGTGGACCAACCAGTCTCGACATGTTCGAGGATTCAGCCGTCCTGAGCTTTAGGAAGTGTCCCTTGACCATCTGGTGGACTGACATGCTCTTCAGTGGGCTACCTCTCTAGAACCGTTGTCATACCATGTTTGCAGCTGGAACCTCGGCAGCTTTTGGTGTAAGTCACCTTCCTGCCAAATGTCAGCCTCCCAGCTTGAAGAGATCCTGCTCTGGCAGGTCTTCCTCAACCGCAAGTGGAAGGACGCCTGCCGTCATCTATATGCAGTGGCTGTTGCTGGAACTCGCCTTCCCCCATCTTGTTAAGTGTCCTGAAGGGGTCTGCATTGGTGTATTCTGCATTTCTCGATCGTCAAGGGTTGCACTCTGCTCCTAAACCGAACCAGAAGAATCCTTCTACCCGCAGCTCCTGGGCACCGGAACCAACAGCAGGAAATCCAACCACCAGCGACCCCTAGTCGACCCATCCAGTCATCTGGGAAAATTAGAGTAATGGGGTTAAGTAAACGCAAAGCATTGGTCTCCCCATGTCCACTATAGGAGAACATTGAGAACAAGTATCTTTGTATGCTTCCATTCCACTGCTTTTTGGTCTTTGCACCCGAGCAGTGTAACCTGAAAGATAAGAACACTTTTTTTTAATACCAGTAACTTTATTCAAGAGAAAAGTTGCAACAATCACCAACACAAGTACTTTACCTACATCAAATATATTCTGGGGAGAAGCATTGTGACTTTTGGGCACAAGGCCCCACTCTTCATTGGAGTTATGAGGTTAGGGCATATTCCTTGCGACTTGGTTCCATCTTACTGCATCACTTACCTTCTTTTATTGATTTAAGTCATTGAATGATTTTTAAGAACCTATAGTGACTTTATATGTGTTTATTATTCAGAGTTGTGCAATATTATCACCTGCTTGTGTCATTTTTAGCGTGCGTTTTGGGCCCAGAATAATTATAGTATTTTTAGGTATTAGCCTACTTGTTCGAAAAACAATTGACCTTTTACTTTTGATTTCACTTTTTTGGGATCATTTTCCTGGTCGAAATTTGGTCAAATTTAATTAATTATGCACATGGGGTGGGGTAAGGAAAAAGGGGTGGGGAGGTTGCGGGGGGGGGGGGTCTCACCCCCCCTCCTGCATTTCCGACCAAAATACATTTGGTCAAATGTGAAAAGGTAAAATATTTTCAATCAAGTAGCCCTAAACCATATTTTTGTACTTTCCTATCTAAATTGAATTATTGTACGCTTCACTGTGTGGACTCATTGTGGACCAATGACCCCACTCATACTCCCCTGAGAACAACTGACTGCTCTCCGTGTTTACCTTGATTTGGTTTTGGCTAATTTATCAGAGTTCCCCTGATCACTATAACTAGAGTGGCCTCCTAAAACTTGCCCAGAGGTAATCCATTTTAATAATGTTGAAGGGTCTGCCCTTTAGCATGTGTGACTCTGTCCACCTCTGTAGACCATTTACCACATTTTGCAACATCACCACTAGATCGGCCCAGCCACGAGGCACCTCAGACCATTGGCCTGTAAATCATTGCTGTAGAGCGCACATGTGTAGTGGGGTGCGGGGCACAATGTAAACACATGAAGCCAATAGCAGTGCTCTGGCTTGATAAAAGGGTAGCTGGGCTTTCAGAGCCTGAAATCTCTCAAGAGGGATAGGCTACTGCATGTTCTGTGTCTAGAATGGCCCTTAGTATTTGTTTTGGTTTGAGAAGGTAAGATACTGTATTTGGTGTCACTGATTGAAACATCCTGGATGGTCAAGTAGGTTCATGCTCTTTAGAGCATTGTGCAAGTGAAGTGCTGGCATTTCCCCTGGTATAAGCCAGTTGTCTAGATAATGGTATATTGGAATGTTTGCCGATGAAGATGTGCTGCCACCACAGCAAGCACGTTGGTGAATACACAAGGTGTATTCCAAAAGGAAAGTGCTTTGAATTGAAAATGGCATGAGCCCACTTTGACCCTACGAAATGTCCTGTTACCTCGGAACATTGAGTTATGAAAGTATGCGTCTTTCATGTCCAGTGTCACCATGTAATTGCTCTTTTTCAGCAGTGGAATTACCTCCTCAAGGGTGGTCATTTGAAATTTGGTAGTTTTGCATACTGTTTAATGTTTAATGGAGGACAGGGAACTGGTTCTATGACATTCTTTGTTAGAAGTGGCTTGACTTATTCCTGCAGGAGTTACAGGTGTTTACACAGTATTGTCCTTTCGCATGGTGGCAGACTGCAGGGCTTGTTTAGGAGTTTGCCACAATACCTTTGAGCCACATTGTCTAGCACCCACTTGCCGGATGGTGTGCCCCTCACATGCATGGGTGAATTAAGTTAATCGCCCACGTACCAGGGAGCCAGGGAAGGGGACTTGAACTTTGTTGTCACTTAGAGGTAAAGATGCCATTATGGGGATCTGTCCTTCTCTCTGTTTGCCTTTGCAGTGTTGGCAGAGTGCAGAACCGAAAGTATAGGTACTTGGTTGTGGTGAAGTAAATCACGGATTACCTGATGTTTTGACTGACCGGGCTGTGGAATGCAAGTAAGGCGTGGGCCAAAAGGACAACCAATTATCCAGAGCTTCTTTGTAGATTCTGACTGCAACTTGGCCTAAGGTCTTAAGGGTATTGTGATATTTTCTCTCTCTTTCAGGTGCATCATCAACCGCCTTCCCAAAGAGGGCAGAATACTCAAAGGGTTTGTCCAGGAGGAAAGCCCTAGTCTCTAGTTTAAAACCAGTTCCCCTTAGCCAGAAATGATGTTTTATGACTGCTCCCCCTGATTTCTCCAATATAGCCAGAGCATTGTTGTTGACAGTAGTAGCTAACTGTTTACCATCTTGTAGAATCTTTAGAAAAGAAGGCTGTAGCTCAGGTAGGATGTCCTTCCCCGGGGCTTTCATGTTTTGAGGCCTGTTTCGGGCCATAGGAGGAGTGGCATCAGCTATACGTACATTGAAAGTTGCTGTTTTCCAGCCAAAATTGTAAATTCTCTTTACTGTCTGTATCTGGAAGATACTCATTAAATGAAAGGGAACCATTTGCCCTCTTCCTAGCAGTAGTAGCCGCTAGTGAGTATTGAGCCTTATGGCCCCTAATATACATTGCATATGTTGGGGCAGGACAATATTCCTTCTCTAAACCTGAGTTCACTGGTTCGCTTGTGACTGGTTTCAATAAAGATAGTGCAATGCATTTAACTGGATCAGAGTAATGCAGCGATACATGGGTACTAATCTAACTCCAGTGCCTTTATACCAAACCTTTTGGATGTATATTGATAATGATCCTTGTTGGTGATGAAGTAACCAGAGGATCTTCCTCCTCAGGTGTGGGCATGACAGATTGTTCTGGATTAAAATGATCCCCTCCATAATTTGTCTGATCAACCCCATACCACCTATATCCTTATCTGATCTTGCGAGTCAGAATAGGTGTCAAGTATGTGTTCCCTGGATTGTAACTTCACATTCTGTCTTTTGGGTTGTGATTCAACATGCTGGTGAGCATGCCCTTTCTGGGCCTAGCTGTTGAAATCATTTTATTCATGGTAACGCTGAAATCCACTGTTAGGATAGTGTTTAGCAACTTTCCCTCCATTTCTATGGACCCCCTAACTTTTTGCTTTTGAACTCTGTCCTGACTTTTTCCAGTGAAGTGAAGCCTCCAGCTCCACTCCACTACACTTTTGCTCATTGCTATGGTGAAACTGACTAGTCCTTAAGCCTTTCAGCATGGGGGAAACTAGGTTTCCCTTTTCTTGATATATGTTATCTATTGTTTGGGTAACTTTTTATCATTGCATAATGCATCTTACAATGCAGTGTAATGGGGTTTCTATGGATGACCCATGACAATACTCAAAGAGATTTTTTGGTTACTTTCATGTGCCTAAAAGACAAGTTGGTGGCAGCAGTTCCAATTTCACTATTTTTGCAATACGTTTCTTTAGCCTACTAATTGTGGCTAGTGTCCCAACATGGCCGTGCCACAAGGTTGTTGCTTGTTCTTTTGTCCATCTTGTCATGTGGCTTTCTTCTTGTTCTGCCAGGTCAGGAAAATCCTTTTATGGCCATGCATTGCCAGGGAAAGCCTTGGTTTTCACAGGCTATTGCAGGGCCATGTGTGTGTGTTCCCAGGAAGTGGGCTTGGACTGTCTGACCCCAGTCCACAAACTGGTTTCTGTAGGTCTAGGGAGTATGCATGAGTTTCACCATCAGTGGTCCTGATTGCACCACTGCTGAGGTGTGTGAGAGGGGCAGATCTTCCATTAGGTGAGCTGAGTTTCTGTCTCACCTGATATTCTTGATAAGAGGAGGAGTCCTGCAGCCATGCCTCAGAGATCCAGGAGAAATCCTGCAAAGAGGCAAGTATCCTGCCCAGCTGTGAATACCTTGGACCCGTCCTATGGAGGACTGGCTGTTAGGTACGTTTTTCTACAGTCCAATTGGTTTTGGACTTATCCCTTGGTTTCAAGGCACCAACTTCTAATATAGGACTGTACTACCCAAGGTTGGTAGAATGGCAGAGCAGCCAGGCGTTTCTTAGGAGGAGGAATGTGAGCTGTAAATCAATACAAGGAAATCAGAACATACATAGATCCAAAGGTTTAGGCAGTCTTTTCCCTAACAAGAAAGGAGGTATTCAGTTCAAGTTTTGGAGGGAAACAAGCAATGCCCAAGTCAATAGGAATGCAACAGTTCTAATACAAATCTTCTTAGTACAAATAAGTAACAAGTTAGTTGGTCTTGGAAACAGTTTGGGAGCTTAGGGGAAGCCTTCCTGGAAGGGCACATGCTATAAGGCCTGGGCGACTGCAAATGGGTGAGAACCCAAACAGTGAAAATTGTGCTGCAAAAGCAAAGGAGCGACAGAAACAGCTTCAGGTAAGTTTCCCTTAAGCCCTACAGTACCTTGCGAGTGAAGAAGTTGATGCAGCTGGGCGCCTTTTGGATGCACAGCTGCAAACTCAGCCTCCTAGTCAGTCCTTGGTCGTGGTGTCGAAAGGGGGGGACCCTGGATGGGTTCCTGCAGCAGTAGTCGAGAGAGGGATTCGCCAGCACAGAAATCTTCATACTTCTGTGTCAGTTTGCGGTTTTGGCATCTTTTTCGCAGCAGCAGCTAACGATCACTGGCAGTTGAAATCCTCCTTGTTTCTCGGTCGTGCACACTGGTGAGGGGACTTTGATGAGGATTTGTGCTTCTAGAGGTCCACACGGATGTCACAGAATTCCAGCGAGATTCATTTACAGCAAGGCAATGCACTTCAAGGTGGAGGTACCCCGGGATTAAGCAGCCCAGGAAGGTCGCATGACTTCGGGGGATGGCTCACATTTAAGAGTGTCTCGAGGGTGGTTATGCCCACCAACACAGAGGAGGAAGTCATCCTTGGTGGAGCTTCCCCGTCGATTCAAAAACAGGGTCAGGACAACAGCGGTGCTTCTGTGGTTACTGGAGGTGCTGCAGGTGTCTCTGGTCTTCTTCAGAGCTTCAGTTCCAGTGCTCGGCTTAGCCTTCTGTTGCAAAAGCCATGTCGCAAAAGCCACACCTTTTATGCAGGAACCCATTGATTCAGCCCTATCGACCTGTCAATCACCTGGGGGTGGCTGTCCTTGTGGGACAGACATCTGCCCAGTTCAAACTGGTTCCAGCCAGGCATACCCTAAGACAAATGCCAGGGAAGTTGCGGCCTCCTCCCTAACTTCCTACCTTAGCAGACACACAGGAGAGCCTAGACAGGGTTCACAAAGGGATGCCGCCAAAGGCAAAACCCAAAGAGGACCCACCCCCACCTGGAATGGTAGAAGAAGGGCCAACAAATGGGACACAAAACGAAAAATGGTGATAAAAGAAAAGTGGGGCAATTTTTGGAAAACGTTCACCCACGGGTGCTGTACTGCAGCTGTGGAAACAGCCTGTGAGTAACTAACACACACATGGTAAAAAGGTATTCATTGACACCAGCCTTTTAGGTTTGTCTGTCACTGTAACTATAAGTTACAGGAGCAGTGGGAAAGGAGTTACAATGTAGCCCCTCAGCACTCCTCATAAGGTGGGGTGTGCTGATCCCACCAAAAGAAAGGCAAGTAAGATAAAAGCACCTTACTAACCTTGAGAACAGTGGTTTTAAGGAAGTCAAAGAACAGGACGGGAAGCCCAGGGGACTCCCCAGAAACACTGCACATAGGGTGCTGTGTGCTGCAATAATTTATTAAAGATGCCTGTAGTGAAACACGTGGGAGGAAAGCATGACTGCATTAAAAGTAAAAATAATCATAGTAGCAGAATTTAGTTCTCATCTCAGAGCAAAAGAATGATTGTTACCACTCAATGTCCCACTCACTCAGTAGAGTGAAACAAATCCCAGAGGTCCAGCAAATGTGCTGGGGGTCTCTCAGGTTGATGGGATTTGGCACAAGAAATGAAAATTCTCCCTAACACTGGCAACCAACTTTTGCTGCAGTCCTGGTGGAGCCCTGTCTGGCTGATGATCAGTCCTTCAGTGGAGCTTCGACCCTTTGAGTGGTTGGACCAACCATTCCAGATGTTGGCAAAGTGTCCTGCAAAGAAAATCCCTCGGAAGTGCCCCAGGACCACCCAGTGGCTGACCAGCTCAAACTTTGGGCTACCATGCTGCAGACATCACTGTTTCGCATTTCAGCCCGGAACTTTGGGGACCACTAGCTTGTCCTAAAAGAGTCGTCTCAGCATCCAAGGGACTTGAGATATGCGGCTGACTCTGACCGCGACAACTGTGTCCCCTCCTGTCGCCGTGCAACAGTGACAATTGCCAGAAACTGCTTTCCCGCATCCAGTTGTGTGCTAAGAGGAGGCCTTCACCAGAGTGAGCTGCATTCTTCAACTGGAACAGATTGCACCAGTATCTGTGGTCGACCGGGGATTCACTTGAACCTGCAACGCCTGAGCACTGAGATCCGGAGGAAACAGCGGTAAACAACCTCAGACGATCCTATGAAGATCTGCCAAGTCCCAAGAGAAACCGCAGTACGGGAGGTGAGTTACAGTTGTACCTACCTGAACCCCTAACTACCCTTTTAAAAAATGTCCTAACTTTTAAAACTTTAACATTGGTTTGGTTTTGCCATTGCTTGTTTGCACAAACACTACGAAAGGTGGGGACAGTTTTATTTGCTATAATAGATCCTTACCTGACTTTTGGTACCTTTCTCCCATCCACAAGACCCTCATCATAAATATTTCCTGCCTTACGAAACTACTTGGAACTTTGTGAACTTTCAGGGCAAAAGCCCCAGTCAATTTAGGGTTGGACTTCTGAAGTAAGGGTTTTATTATTGTGGACTGTCATTGTAAAGCAAACCATACCTTTCTTTTAAGTATTGTGGGGAGGGGGTATTGTGGTTTTATTGCACTGGCTACTGTGACTGTACGTATGTATTTTATTATTAGTTTGTGTGATATTATTCCCCGCTTATAGTCATTTGTATAGTGTTTGCGTGCCCATAAATATAGTGTTTTATAACTACTTGTATAATTGTAATCCTTGATTACTTACCTTGTGAACTTAATATGGACCCTTGGCCGGGCTCAGCCCTTCCTGAGACTTAGCCTTGACCACTCTCCATGCTACCTTGATTAGTTTGGCTACAGCTCCCAAAGTTGTCCCTGTTCTTCAACTAGGTTGGCCTCCTATACATCTGTCCACCAGGCCAGAGTATAGAAATCCAGTCCTAACATCCACCATAACCCATTCCTATCAGTGTATGCCTCTTTAACAGGTTGTACAGGCTGTTGGTTGTGTGTTGTCTTCTTGGATGTCCCTTCCCTTTGTCTCACTGAGCAGACTTGTGTGTAGAACGTGGAGTGTGTTTTCCCAGCATCAGAAGAAGCCACCCGGCTGTGCATGTGTGTTTTACTCTACTCCTTGCATTTCGAGGTATACTCAAAGTCCATGTAGTGACAACATTCTGTGTGTTGTTAGGTGTGTGTGTGTGCGTGTGTGCGCAGCATCCCAGTTGCCATATGTTTTCTCCCTTGCTTGTCTTGAAGGTTAGTCTTGGGAACTGGCGGCCAGCTGGAAGGACTTGGCTGTTGGTGCCTCTTTACATGGTTGCTCTTGGTCCAGTATGCTTGTGTAGGTCGATTCCTCAACAGCAAGAGCATGCACTGTGATGCTGGCCTCGCTCTGTGGCGATTCCGCCCGCACTGCCTAATTAGCCCAGTACTTTTGTTGCCGTTCGCTAAAGGCCTTACCTTATATTGATGACGCGCCCTTCAGTTCTCCTCAAAGTAATCCTGAAAAAAAACGTTGCACACTTTCTGCATGTCTTTCCAGGGAAATGTATAGTTCCGCTTGGACAATATTTAAAAGGGGTATTCTCGATTTAGGGGTCGGCAATCGAGAGTATCCAATAATATCAAACGGGAAGAGAAGAGATATTCTCTATGCTTCTAGGAAATTTGTATTAAGATTCCCCCGTAATCTCCCTACTCTATATCTGAAAATCTAAGACTTTCGAAACTTCATCAGCCTTGGCTTAGTTGGTTGTCCATCGGACAAAATCCATGTTAACGGGGCATAGTAACACCAAATGATGTAAAGATATTCCCTGCTTCTAGAAGTTGTGGCCAACCAATGGCGGAAAAGATCAATCTGAGGACACTGACGTCTGAAGGATCATGGGACTCTTTACACGCAGGATAGGGCTATAGTGACAGAAACACCTCCTGTCAATGTCCTATTTTTTATTTTGAAAAACAAGGTGAATTAATCTGAGCCAGCCAGTAGATGGCAGCCTATGCAAATCCTGTGAATCTAGCCTCAGAAATATCTAGATCAGTGAAAAAAACATTTGTTAACAGAGATAAAATGTTCATCACTTCCCACACCTGCTGAATTTCATGCGTTTTGTTGTGATAAATCAGATCATCTTATCAACTAAAGTTGGTCACCAAAATTTCAAAGGTTTTGTAACGCTAGACCTTCTCCAGGGCCCATGTGCCATGGAATTCGGCCATGGCTATTGTCCCTTTAGTACCAATTATTATACTGACCTTGCCCTATGGCCGTGGCCGTGGCCCACATTCCCTGGAATAGTAAGCAACCAGATAACACAGGCCATGGCTGTCCGCTATCCATCCACATTGCAACAACAAAAGGGCAAAAAACTGTTGCCTATTGCCACGATCCAAATGCCCCTACCCATAGTCAGTGCGCAGGTACTCCCCTCAGGCCCATATCCCTCATGACCCTGCCTAGAAACCTAGCAGATCCCACCTTTAGTAGTGTCCACCGTCCACAATGTAAATATGGGTCAGGCCTATAGCCAAGGTCAATATACTCCTCACAATTAAAAATTCAAATCCCGCTGACCATTGGCCCTGTATGAATGTTGGGAGTCCCCTGCATGCTTTGACATGCATTATGGAAAGATTTATTTCAGACAGTTCCAGCAGAAACTTACAGAACAGTTACTGAGAAATGGCTGTTGATGATTTAAAAAAAATAAATCTGGCGGATTACGCAGGAATTAGAAAATTCGACAATTTAAAAGTCGTCCCATACCCACTGCTTGACCCCTCCTCCTTTTTAGGTCCCCCCCACTTGTGCAAATCCTGCCAGACCCTCTCATCTTACCCCCTTTCACTCGCCGTTTCATCTGACATTTATTTATTTTAATTTTTTTATTATTTTTTTAAGTCATAAGTGTAGTAGTTTTATTTAAATCCAGTATGCATTTTTTCTCCCAATGTTTATGCAAACAGAAACAGCAACTGCGCAGAACACAGTCATGTTGTTTCAAACATAATACTTGGAATGTACCAATTATGAGGGTCTAAAAAGTACATGAATATGTGACATTGTATGCAATAAGACATGGTGCACTATCCTGCCTAACATATTATACTGTGTTTTTTTCACAGAGAAAGAAGCACATCTTTCTCCTTCATTACCATGTACAACAAACTAAATCTAATTACAATACACAGATTATAATGGTTGTATCCAGTGGCCAGATTCAAATGCTGTAAACATATAATGGTTGTCGCCAGTGCCCAAGAATCTGGCCACAACTCGCCCTGAACATCCCCCTCCCATTTCAAATGACGTCTGAAGACATAGAAATGGACCGCCAACCCTATTTTTCACCTATGAAAACATGCCCATTTCATCTATATACCACTCCCCTATCTTTTTTTTTCAACACTTTATTATTTTCCATATAAACAACAATAGTAAAAGTAACAATGCTTCACAATCAGCATAAAGAACGAAATTTACAAAAAGACAAGAGCATCATAAATAATTCAGATCAAACAGAAAACCAACCGTAGTGAAACATAACCAACAAAATAATCACACAAGACAGCACAAACAACAAAAAAGGGGGGGGGGGGGGGGAACTACCACCATAACCGTCAAAACAAGTCCACCTTCCCATCAATCATATAGAGCCATAAATGGACCCCATAATTTCAAATAATCCTCATCCTTATCTTTATCTTTATTATGAAATGAAACCTTATCATACTGTGCCAAAACATGTTATTCCGTCAGCCATTCATCAACATTAGGTTTCTTCCTCGATTTCCAAACCCTGAGTATTAACTTGATAGCCACCATTATGGCCCTATCAATCCAATAAGAATGCCTCGCAATCCGACCACCCCTATCCTTAAGGGAAAGTAGTATGATATTCACTGCCGACCTCCGCAAAACCACACCAAAAATCAAACCAATTCTATCAATCACTGCCGTCCAAAACTCCAGCACTCTCGGGCAGTCCCACAGTAAATGCAATAATGTACCCTTGTCATTATTACAACCCCAACACAAATCATCTGGCCAGAGCCCCAATTTAAATATCCTAACAGGCGTCCAATATAACTTTCCCATATTTTTTTGTCGAATTAAACGTAAACCCATATCAGGACCCAAAGTCAAGTTAACCTTCAGAATGTATTTCCAATCTAACTCAGAAATTTCATCCAGAACATCATCCGACCAAATATTTCTGAATCTAGACCATGCCCCCCGGAGCTTCTCATCAATAGGCATAAATTGCATACAAGTACGTACCCCATATTCCGGACCTTCCAATAAAGTACTAATCTCTGGTTTATTCCCAATAGAACCATCAGCCAATTCCAATCTATTATTTATCATATTCTCAAAAGCCAAATACCTATTCAGTTCACTTCGCCTCAAACCGTACCTATTCATCAATTCCACAAAACTCAACAACCTATCCCCATCCAACACATCTGCCAACTTCAAAATACCCTTATTAATCCAGCTGAGCCAATTCAAACATTTATTATCAATCTGCAAAGCAGTATTATACCATAAAGAAGCATCCCTACTGAAACCATAACTCATTCCATTGTCTCGATACCACTCTCCAATCACTTGTCTAGTGGCCACAATCGGGCGCAACTTCAATCTATTAATTGGCAATTTATCTATACTGTATATGGATCTCATGTCAAAAGGAGCACAAATGACCCTTTCCATACGCAACCAAATTGGTTCATTCACCCCACAATCTCTAAAATAATAGGAGCTTTTTTTAAGTAAAAATGCCTTGTAATATTTTACCAAGTCAGGGAATCCAAATCCCCCATCCTCAACTTTTTGTACTAGCATGCATTTCGGAACCCGAGGCCTTTTTCCAGAACCCCACAATAAAGAGGAAAAAAGAAAAGTAACTGTTTCTTATACAACAACAACGGGATGGACTGAAGAACATACAAGATTTTCAAAACATCTGAACATTTGAACATACAAGATACAAAAGAACCATTTTAAATGCATTGATCTTGGCCCACAGATTCAAAGTCAACCTCTCCCATCTCCTAATCAATAGTGTCATTTGCGCAGTTACCAAATATTGCAGTAATTTCTTTAAATCCCCAATAATATGTATTCCCAGATACTTAACCCCCCCTGGAGACCATTAACAATTCCATGAACTCAAAACTGAACTCTCAAGCCGACCAGACAAGGGGAAAACCTCAGTTTTATCCCAGTTCACCTTATGCCCCGACAATTCACACACCTCTTGAAACATTGATTTTATTACATCCCCACACTTTCTGGATTCGATAACGTAAGAAGCATATCACCAGCGTACGATAGGACTTTCACTTCAACTCTCCCAACATTAATACCTCTAATAATCTCACATTGTCTAAAATAAGTAGCAAGAGGTTCCAACGTCAAATCAAACAAAAAAGGTGACAACGGACAACCCTGCCTCGTGCCCCTGAAACGAATCCGAAACCACACCATTAACCAATACCCGGGCCTTACATCATTATGAATACATTCTACCATTTTCATGAAAATCGGGCCAAAACCCATTTTTAGTAAAGTGAATTTCAGGAACTTCCAGTTTACCCTAACAAAGGCTTTTTCAGCATCAAAAAAACCTATGACTTCATTTGTGTCCTTCCCAAATCGGGCATCAACCACATTTAACACGGTTCGAATGTTGTCATAGCTATACCTCCCCGGAATGAAACCCACCTGTGACCCATCAACCATATCTTTCATACATAATCCCAATCTATTGGCCCAAATTTTAGTGAAAAGTTTGAGGTCTACATTTAGCATTGAAATAGGCCTGTAATTTCCACATCTAGTGTGGTCCTTATTAGGTTTGGGTATCACCACAATCATTGCCTCCTTCATGGAATCACACATCATTCCCGATACAACAAAATCATTATAAAGTTCACACAAAACACGTGCCAACTGAACTTCACATTTTTTTATAAAATTCCAAGACAATACCATTGGGACCCAGTGATTTTCCATCTCTCATTTGTGATATGGCCAAACTAACTTCAGCAACCTCAATTGCAGCATCAAGAGAAGTACGCTTCTCCAGAGTCAGTCTGGAGAGCGAAACCTTCTCAAAAAATGTGTCCAATCTATCAACAGCTGGGTCACAGTCTTCTCTATATAGTGATTCATAATAATCTTTGAAATAACCACAAATGTCACCATTCCTATTTAAGGTAATACCACCATCTGTTTGGATGGAAGAAACACAGTGTTCAGACACCATCTCCCTAAGCTTACACCCAATAATTTGCCATTACGATCATCCGATTCCCAAAACTTCTGTTTCGAATAAAACAGACTTTTACTTGCCAAATTTTGAATGTGAGTTCTCAATTCCTTTCAGCTTGGATCGTCCCGAACCATCAGTAGCACAAACCCTCTTCAAATCTCTGATCTCTGTCTCCAGATCACTAATCAAACATTGCTTCTTACTCTTCACATGGGCGGACCTACTAATCAATTCTCCCCCTCAAAACCGTCTTAAAACAATCCCAAACAGACTTAATACCGGCCGATCCTATATTGTCCTCAAAGTAATGTCCAATGAATGCCTCCAAGCCCTCCGTAACCAATTTATCCTTCAGCGTTTCGGCTTGCATCTTCCACCTTCTCGTCTTAGGACTCATATTGTCCAAAATCAACTGGAGGTCCAATAGAGCATGATCAGAGACATTTCTTTCCAATATATTCGTTGAGATCGTGTGACTACTCAAAGCTACACTAATAAAGAAATAATCAATTCTGGAGAAAGAGTCATGAACATGTGAATGAAAGGGAAACTCTTCATCTCCATGGTGAAGCTCTCTCCATATATCAATAAGATGGTATTTAAATACAAACACCCTGAGCTCCTCACTAATCTTCTCATTATAATATTTACACACCGATTTACGATCCATTTTACTATTCATCACTAAATTAAAGTCACCGCCCAACACCAATGAATCACCCTCCATGTCATCCAACAAAAGGCCCAATTGATTGAGAAAAGAAACGGCAGGCGAGCATGGCGCATATACTGAGCCAAACGTCATCTTTTTCCCATCAAGGAGTACATCAAGTAACAGGATTCTACCTTCCCCATCCATAACTGTCTTTTCAATCTTAAACGACAGGCCTTTCCTAAACAAGATACTCACCACCCTAGATTTAGAATCATAACAATTCGAGACTACTCTAGAATATTTGGAGTTGGCCAAGTATTTTTTAGTATGTTCATCAAGATGAGTCTCTTGAAGGAACACCACATCAGCACCACTTCTCCACAATCTCGCTAGAACCTTGCGTTGTTTCACAACATTCCTGATACCTTTAACATTCCATGAAACAAAAGTTAAAGCAACCATAACTCCCAAATCAGACCAGTAAAATCTAAGCAGTAACCATCAAGGTCAAAGGCAGGGTTCCAAAAAGTGAAAAAAAACAAAAGAAAATGTAGACACAACAAGACAAAATACATAAACGAACAAACAAACAGAAAGCACAAGCATTGTACCAAATTGCCAGTCTGACAAACAGCAGACCTAACATAAGCATAAATATATACATCAAGTAAACCCTTCTGAACCATACCCACCAGAAACGAAACTCCAAACCCAAACCTTATATAAAAATAAATTACAATAATATTCTCCCTTGATATCAATTTTGATCATGTGAATTCCCCATTTACCACCACCCCCCACATCCAGGCCAGGTAAAAACACATTCTCAGAACATCCCCAGAATCCAATACTGTACACCAATCATGACCCCACAACCCAACCCACGAATACCCTTCAAACTATTAAACACAGACGCTTGAAAAGCCTAATCTGAACACCGCCCCCCTAGAACATCAGTCCCACATAAATACAATCTCCTAACCACTAAACTCAAAGCCCATACAAAGGCAAGAGCTAACACGCCAAACTCCCGTTGAATATAAGCCCCCAAATCCACCCCCCCTAAAATCAGCGGAGATATCCCCAACTCCACAAGCAAAATGAGACCAGCAGACAATGCAATCAACATGTCAGCCAGCAAAAGTCGCAATACCACACCCCTATGTACCTCAACCACCGTCAATACCTGCCCCCCAGCTACTCCCACCCTCACACAGCTTGCAAGAAGCAAACATACCCAATATTTAAAAAAAAAAAATATTGACTCAAGCAGATAGACTCAACAGCATAACAAAATGCAGCTAAAAACCTATTCAAGTGCATTCAAACAAGCAAAGTTCCCACCATAATCAACATCATCCAACGTAGAAGATGAAAAGGCACGTCTTGTGGCATTTCCACTGAATTCCCCTGGGAATCCCACAGGATTCCCTTGGTAAAACGAAAATGGGTTGGAACAAACAGGCTCCCCAGCCCACACCCAACTGTCCCACTACATATCTGGTCCTCTTTCTCCACTCCCAACTCTACCCTGATATGAAAACACCCCTTTCCCTCCTCCAAACAATTTCAGCACTTTTCTTTTTCGGATTCCCTCGGGATTACTGAGGGAATCGTCCTCATTGAGAAAGGGAAAAAGGCAGCCTTTCATTGCCAAAAAGCCTCAATGATGCAGTGCACTGTGGGAGAAGTATGAAAGGATTTTGGAGACGGCAGGGTACACCCTTCTCCGTTTAATTACTTCAGAACTACTGCTTGGTTTTACACCAAATGAATAAAAGGCACATCTGCAGCACTTTGTCCCCACGTTGTTTCTTATTTACTGCAAATCTGTCCACGGTTTTACCCTACACGTGTTCAATGGAAGCACCTTTTCCTCTATGGGAAAATGAATGGGAGTAGAACAAAACTAGTTTATTTTGTTTTCTGAAAAACCTTTGAACCGTTTAGCACATTTTCCTCAAAGTATCCTGTTCAGGGCCCATGGCTAGAATTTATTTTGGAAATGTCATCCAAATTAGCCCAGCGAGTCAAAAGTTATTAGCAACTCAATTTGAGGAAAAGTCAATGCAAATAGGTTTTACCTTAACTATAGGGCGGCAAACAGGTTATCACAGTTTTGGAATTACAGATCAAGAACAAATTACTTACCTGAGGTTCTTTCTGATGGATAGATTCTCTGCTAGATAGGAATTTTCAGGTATATCCTCGCCGGCGCAGCGGATATTGAAAACATGTTATCCCAGCAGAGGGTGGTAAGTACCTTGGTGTCTGCCCCGCCTGAAGGTCCGTTCTTCGACTACAGAAGTGTAGACAACCACAGTAGAAATAGGGAACACAATGCATGTGACCTCAGACCCATCTAAATTTTCCCCCGTGCTCAGCAGCTGAGGGGAGTACTGAGGCACGTATCAGGAATTTTTGTATTTAAGTTTCTCTCCCTCAAGACAATTAGACTTAGCTGCACTCCTATTGTGGGGATATTGTGAATGGGCAGCCTGCCAGAAATAACTACACTGACTCTTTAGAAAAGTCAAAGGGTGCCTATTAAGCTTAACTATCAGAATGGCTGTTTCTGTTCTGGTTCTTCAAGTTGCTGAGGGCCTAATGGGCTGGGAACATTGGCACTAGGGCCATCCCTTTTCACTCTCGACTTCCGTAGGCCTGGGTCCCACCTCTGAGCCCCAGACGTCCTTACTAGGCTGTTAGTCACTACCGATTAGTAACACCTATCTGTTCTTCTTAATATGACTATAGGCGTTTTCCCTAAGATGCTGGCTAGTTGTCTCACAAACGAAATTCTAACTTTCCCTCTATCATTGGTTAGCCTCTACGGGATTAGGCACTGGCGCCTTCTTTCACCCAGCATCACACTTGCCTTTCACAGCCTCTGGCTCCTGACCTTTCACTATACTGAACCTTCGAACTGTTCTACTCCGACCACATCACTGTCGCTCCAATCTCACACTGAGCATGTCCACCTCCACCCTTTGATCTTACTTCCTTTCCCACTCTTTTTCTTACTCCCACTTGTACCTCGAACTGTCCCTCTACCGGTTTTCTTTCCTTTCACTCTACTTCCCCGCCTCTTGCTATTCCTCTCGTTCTCAATTAATGCCAATAGCCACTCCTATTCTCCCACTGTCGCTCTTCCTGCTCTACTAGTGTTCTTATTACGCTACTACCACTCACTCTCTATTACTACTGTCTCCCTCTCACCAGACCTCCAGGGATATCGTGCCCTGCTCACCTCTCTCGCTAACCCCTGGTCAGACCCCCAGGGACACCAAGGGATAAGGTGCCCTGCACACCCCTCTATTAGCCATTACCACCCATCTCCTTCACTCGCTACTCCCACCACCTACTTTACTTCCAGCTACTACCAGTTACTACCACCTCTACCACTACTTCAGTCTGCCACTACTTCTCTAATACTCTCACTCTCCCTCACTCACACAAACACTCCACAGACGTCCTCTTTAACAGCCTACGCTAAGAGTCAAAATTACGAGCTCAATGAAAGATAAGTCGTTAAATATTAACAGGACCTATTACTGAGGAAAGGCAAAGCAGTCTTGGTTAAATATAAAAGAGAGCGGCGAAATCTGAATGAGAAGTTAAATCGTATCTCATCAGAAGAACAAAAAGAGAACTGTAAACCACACTGCTTTCAGCCATTTATTTGGACGGTGCACCGCCCGATAGCAGGAGCCTTGGCTAAGGAAATCCATTGCTTACATTCTTTTGATGAGGAGACATGGATCCAAAAAAGGTCCTTAAGGCGTGAACTCAGACGGCTGAAGTATTCCTTCCCGAATGCATCTGAACTTTACATAGAACAGAAAAAGCTGCTTAGGAATTATAAACAATGGTCACGGTCAAGAAAGATCCTCCGTCATCAACAGGACAACAAACAGATGCTCTTTGTGAAAATAGTACCCGTAATTTCTGGTCAATAATAAATAGTAAAGGAAAGAAATCAGCCAGTAATTTACCCAATGTAACCTGGCTCCAGAAAAGAGGTGGATAGAATACCTGACAGCGAACTTTAAAAACACGTCAGCTACCATGGAAAATCAACAGGAGGTCGCCAAGTGGGAACTTAACTTTGATGCAAAATTAATAGAAGATCTAATTTTGAGCGCCTCATCATCAAAGGCAGCGTCCCCACACGGGCTAATTTATCAGGTTTTGAAGTCTAATGTTAACACCTGGGCGACACTTCTTGACACCCTCTATAGGGAAATACTAGAGTCAAAATGCTTCCCTCCTTCTTGGAAACAAGCAGTTATAATACCCTTCTACAAAGGAGGGGATAGATCACAGCCCAAAAATTATAGGCCAATTGCCCTCTTGGACATCGAGAGCAAGATATTCATGTGTATACGCTTGATAGAGTTAGAGGATTGGGCCAAAACAAATAACATCATCTCCAAATTTCAAACAGGCTTCAGGCGAGGAATGTCCACAACATTAAATGGCCTCACCCTGAGTCTGTTAGAAGAACATACAAGGAAATTTGGAGAGGGTCCGCTTTTTGGTGCCTGGGTAGATCTCTCCAAAGCTTTTGACCTAGTAAACAGGGAGATGTTTTGGGCAAAATTGGGAAGTTGGGGTCTCCCAAATAAGCTCCTGGCAACATTAATTGAGCTCCACAAAAATATCTCGCTCATGGTAAGATTAGATGAGGCTGGTCATCTCTCCAATACATCAGCGTGGAGCAAGGGGTATGACAGGGATGTATTCAACCTATACTTGTCAGATCTGGGAGACTTTCTTCAAAAATGGACAATAGCAAGTCCCAAACTTAATTGCATTAAGGTTTTTGGGCTCGCCTATGCAGATGACATCGTCTTGATTGATAGGACATCGATAGGCTTGCAGCATTTACTCAATGGGCTAAGTGAATATACTAAACTAAATCGACTACAAGTAAATCCAAGAAAGTCAACAATGTTGGTGTTGAAACACCCAAAAATGGAAATTAACGTTAGCAAATGGTTTTTTGAAGGAGAAGCAATTACAAGGGTAGACAAATTAGTTTATCTGGGTAATACGATGTTTGCTATCCCTCAGTGTGTAAAGTGGAACTTGAAATCAGATCCAAAGCTGACATAATACCTCAGATGAAAAAGATCTTCTTTGAGCTTTGTAAGTTTTCAATTAAACCATTAATAAAGTTTTATAACGCCAAAGTCATCCCTGTTATATTGTATGGGTTGGAGGCCCAACCAAAGCTCTGGGACATAGACTGGCAACAGGTGGAGGGTCACATTTGGAAGAGCTTGTTGGGCCTGCCCTGTTGTCTTCCCATCTAGGTCTTAAGGTTTGAGCTCGGCTTGAAATCATTGCAGCAACAGGTAACTTGGAGATTGCTTTCTCTCTACAGGTTAATAATAACTCCACAAAAGACTCTCTTTATGAAGATGTTAATCATCATTTCCAAAAGGACAACTCTAAGATCCTCCATCAGCTGGCTCTAAAAGCTAAAAGAAATCTAGAAGGAGCTGACTCAACGGTAACAACCCCGATAGAGAATCCTCTGGAAGCAAAGAAAGAACTGGAAATAATGGACTGGATTAAAACTGGAATGGAAATGAGGCTGGTAAAACCGAAGAATAGCTTCCTAGACGTGGAAAGAAAACTGGGAGAGTTGCCCAATTATCTGTTAAAACATCCTTGCAGTGAAATAAAAATATGTTTTTCTTAGGGCCCGCCTTAACCTAATTCATACAGGCGAGATCCTAAGTATTAGAGGACGAAGCCAGAATATAATATTTTGTAAAATATGTGTAACTCAAAACAAGCAAAATTTGCATCATTTACTCATAGAATGTAAAGGAACTTGGGAGACTAGAGTCCTCTATTTTGGGAAATTTGGGTATAAAATGGACTGCCTGCACTCAGAGGACTTTTGGAATCGCTTGATCCCGGGACACAACACAGCTCTGACGGTTGTAGTGGGTCAGGTCCTTTTAAAACTTGGCATGACCCAACCAAGCGGTGGGCAGTCCGAGATCAATGCCTCTCCAGTCATTACGGCTTAATATAGCAATAGAAACTAATGATGTAATATGGGGTGCAGGTTTTTGGGGAATCTTTTTTAGGCTTGTTTGTTATTTTTATTGAAATGTTTTGATAGATAATTGTATTTTTACTGTGGTAATTTGGCAAAATGTTGGTTTTTATATTTTGTAAAGATCTATTTGAACCAAACAAATCAAAAACATTTTTTTTTTTTAAAAAACAGTCTACGCACTCCAGGTGCTCCTGCCTCCTCTGGTCCCTAGGGCGGGTCCTCTGCCGCCAGTCCTCACTCAACTGTAGCTGACGCCAAACAACTCTCAAGCTCCCCCTTACATATACCTCCCCCTCTCTCGATTGGCCACTTCCCTACCAATGGCTTACCTTGCTTTCAAGGGGCGTGAGAGGGGAGGGCTTGGGAGGTTACACAAGGGCTTTAAACCCTGCCCCCTTTTCTACACAGTCTTGCTGTATTAGAGAGTTTGTCGTGGTGAGCTGACTCTTCTTTTCTGGTTGGTGGTTTTTCTTGCAGGGATGTTATGCAGCGTGACGCCAAGTCCTGCCATGGTACAGTACCGGCAGGTAAGGAGATGGTGGGAGGAAGCCCGTCTACACATTCTCTGGCAGCCAGGGTTGTTGGGGTCGGGCTCCCTCCCATCCCCGACGGGGCTGAATTCACAGTCCTGTCCCAATGGTTAAGAGGGTGATGAGGAATCCGTGGGAGGAGCCATACATCAGAAATAACATTACCTCAGGTAAGTAATGCATTCTTCTAATGGATGGAGTTCTCCAATGGATTCCTTATCTTCGTATATGGTGGAAGCTAGAAAGAAAAGTTTGCTTCCCTACACCTCCAACAAGTCCAAATAAACATTGGTCAATCCTTAGTTGATATGGGGAATGCTGATGAGCAATGGTTTTAACCAAGAACCTACTGTTGCCTGTGGTGTCGGAAACGGCGTCGGAGCATGGTGCCGGCTTGATACTAGCCGTAGTTAGGTCCTTTCCTTTAGGGCACTAGTATGATCTCCCTCGTGCTGACGGCAGTCTCCCTCTGTTCTGACCTGGGACGCTGGGACATTGGATTGCTGCTGGATGCTGTCTCACGAGCCGTTGGTGTACTAACAGCTCCAGGGTTTTTTGGTCTCACTGATAGACAACTTCTTGTCATGCCGGACCTTGGCACACTGGAAACTATGTTAGTAAGACAGAGGAAACACTGCGAAGCTATCCTCTCTCGGTACATCACTATGTGCATGGATCCCACTCCTTTTGATGGTTCATGTTTGGATTTAGCTATGGGGGTACTGTGCACCCTGGTGTGATGCCTGTGCATAGGCCCATTCTTTCTACTATGCCACTCTTGTCTGAATCCCCGATGTACACTTTGCATCTCTTCAAGATTGCACATAAACTGGTCTTATCTATTCCTAGTTCTGATTCCACTACTAGGTGTTCCATGACTCCAGTGGCATTGTCTACACCAGCAACCATTTATATATACCAAATATCTCATTATAATCCAGCTAGTAGTAACCCAGCTACAGACCCTGATTCTCTCACTCAACCAGTGGTCGAAGTGGGCGGGAGCTGTTGGGAGCGGTGCTCCTCTACTTTTGTCTAGGTTTTACTGTTCCTATACTTTTATTTTAAAAATAAACCATTCCAGAATGGTTTCTCTGTAAAATAAAAGTGTAGGAAGAAGTTGAAACTTGCACTTTTAGTGCATGCCACTGAACGTTCCCTTAATCAGCAGGCACATGAGTTTGGGGGTTTACATTGTGCGTGGGAGAGGGCGTGGCAATGTGGTTTGTGGGGAGCGGGGACAGGCCATTAGGGAACTAGTTCCACTACTTCTTTTTGTACACTTTGACTACTGCTCTCAACACTAGATTATTGCATCAACCTGACATAGTCTGCACTGTACATACCATAATGGCTACACACCATCATAGCTACAGTGATTCTATCAAGCCCATAATGCCTAAAACTTTAGCGGCTCCTTTATAAAATATTGTTGAGCCTGGTGCTCCAAATACTCCTTCTGATTCCGATTATTTGACTTTTACAGCCGATTTACGGGTGATATGGCTGAGCCTCATTCGTTAAAACCAAAAGGTGATGGGAGGAAGGTTTTGAATTAATCTTAACTACTGGCATTGCTCTGGGCAACCTTCCACACCACCGATTTTTAGCCTGTCTGCGCCATTCCAAAAGAAGTCCAGCCATATGCAAATCAGTCGGGTACTGCCACCAAGGGGAGCAGTCCAGCTCAAACTGCTAGGCCAGGTCCCCTCTGCACTGAAACACAAGCAACACCAGACATTTTTCGGCCATGTTGGGCCTCAGTAAGGTGTAGCTTGGTTGCCTATTGTCTTTCCCCTTTTGTAATGGCTTGGTAGGCGAAGAACGATGGTTTGGGGGGTTGCCCAGAGCAATACCAGAGGTTATGATCAATTCCAAACCTTCCAGCCACCACCGCTTTTGTTTTGCAAAAGTCACCCCTCGTGGGACGAGTATGCTCAGACGTGGGTCCCGTGGCTACTGGGCCTAGAGACCCAAGCTACTCCTCACTGATGAGGCCCTACAATGCCGAAAACCTTTGGGGATGCGTGTGGTCTCGTGCAGAAGGGATTTCACCAAGCAGTTCAGCTGGACTGCCTCTTTTGGGTTGGGCCCAAGCCAAATTTGCAGTGGTCTTTTCCCTTTTGTAATGGCTTTGCAGGCGAAAAAACGATGGTCTGGAGGGTTGCCAGTAGCAATGCCACAGGTTAGGGTTAATTCCGAACGTTCCAGCCATCACCTCTTTTGTTTTGCGTGAGCCTCATTCGTTAGACATTCTTCTTAAATCTATTCAGAAATTGCACAATTGTCCTCTCATAAAATGTGCAATTTTGAACACATAATCCCTTGTGAAACAATCCACTAAAGTGGCTGATCTTATTTGTGAATTCAGAATTGATATTACGTTTTTGACAGAGACATGGCTGCGGGTCCCTCTGACTTTAGCCATTCCACACTCCCCCTTATTATGTATAAAGACCAAACAGATGGGGTCAGAGGTGGAGTGGCTGTCATCTTCTCTAACAATCTCAATATTCATTTGTTAGATGTTCACCCCATAACTGGGTGTGAAATCTTGCAGATCAAACTTTTGGCAAATCCCAATTGGACATTTAATTTCTCATGCATAAATCGCTGTCCTGACAATATGCCAGAGTTTAAAAACGTACTGATTCAAGCAATTGATTCTTTCATGACTAATTCATCAATTAACATAATCCAGGGGGGTCTTAATTTTGGATATTTGGATCCCAATGACAGGGAGGCACTTCACTGCTTAACTACTCCTGCCAAGTCTCAATTAGTCTGAGGGCTGTAAAGAACTAATGGTGACAACAGTAAAGACAGACACAAGTGATCACAGTTCAAGGGTATATGCAGGTTGGAAAAACACGTAATCTAAGCCTAAATCTAAGATGGGAGCAAGCTATGTTCATCAAATAATAATAAGGCAGTCCTATTGACGTGTTGTCAAATAAAAGGGCCTACACTAAGAAAAACCTATTGCCAATCCTTACGCTAAATACAAAGTGTGGGGGATAGGGCTCACAGGAAAGAAAGAAGTGTTCACAAATAATAAGTCAGGATGCGGTAGTCGGGGTCTCCCTTCCCTACGTTTTGAGTATGGAACAAGGTGGGACTCCTGAGCACAGCAAACACTCAAGCTTCCCCAGCACGAGCTAACAGTTCCACTCTCAGTTTATCAGGGCCTTCGGTGGTTAAGTCTCTTTTCTACAAAAAGTCTCATGCCTCTGAAAACATGAGCTCTTCAACAGAAAAATAAACAAAACGTTCCTTTCTGCTTTCACGTTGGGCAATGCCTTTTCACCCCTGGATCCCCCTCTTCCGGGCTCAGATGCACAAGAGGTTTTTAGCATAATCAGGCCCTTCGGTATTCAAGCTTCTCGCTGCAGAGGGTCTGATGGGCACCAAATACTAAACAAAAGGTTAACAAAAATTCCATAGTTCTTCTCTGTTTGTCTCTGCTTGTGTTTGGGTGATAGCTCTTCACCCCTGGGTCTCCCTCTTCTGGGTTCCTACCCTTCTTGATTGCTAGCCTCCCTCCGACGGTTTCACTATCGCTTTCAACACAATCTCATCTGTGACATCTAATTGATTTACAAATCTTAAGGTCTTTTTGAACAGTCACTGTGGACATCCCTCTGCCGGGTTCACTCTTGTCAACACACTATTCATTAGGACTTCAGACTTCACCCCCTTTTATCGGCATGCCTCGGTCGGGTTTACTCTTGCCAACTTTTCCAATTCTTATAGTTCCTTGAAAAGTTCTTATGATGCAGGATTCACTACCCTTAGCATCACAATCATCCGTCGGTCAAAGGCTTTCAACTGTACAGAGGATTTTACTAGACCCCTGTATGACCACTTTGACCCCCTTCCCGCCTTTCTCCCAAGGCCTTCAGGTAACGCTAGTTTCAACAATAGGGTAATCGCCCAGAGTTTCCTGAGTGAGCACCCACGTGATGATTTACTCTTCTATAGCTGGCTTTTCCCTTGCATATCACCAGTTCTTTGTACTTTATTTAATCAGCCACTTGCTACTTTTTTAAAATTATTTTTTATTTAATTTAGTTTATTACAAACTTTTTAAAAATAAGAACAGTAAATGTCCCGCTTTACATTTGATTTTCTCACATAAAATTACTCCTTCAATCTTGATTGGCTTACATTTCTCAGGACAGATCCAGCTTTAGATTAATTCATCTAGATCTTTGTCAATTTGTATACATATATCATACTCAATCAGATGTCGCACTTTTTAGATCAATTAACATTCAGTCCATTTTAAACAGGAAATGTGACTAAGCATATAATACTTTGTCTTTTGCATTGGCAAACATAACCCACCAATCTTCCCTGCTTAGAGAAGGGTTTTGCATTATCAACTGGCGAGATACATCGATCTCAGCGCTCTCAGACCAGGACAATACAAAATTAGATGCTTTATGGTCTCTGGATGTGCTTTACAACATTGACATGTCAGATTTTCATCACTTTTTCTAAATCTAAGATTTAGCCTTACATTAGTGTCAAATGGATTCAGACGAAACTTCATAAACATTCTTTGATAGTTTATATTTGGAGATTTTACCATGTACCTAGGTACATTTTTCCGTTCTTTTCCTTCTTTAGCTGCGTCTTTCATCAGTTTGTAACGGTTCCTTTCACTGAGCGTTGTGCACCAATCCTGAGCCCATACATTTTTTTTCACCTGATTTGGATTATTTTCCAGGGTATCGCAATTAGTATGCAACTCTTAAGTAGTTTTCACAAGCAAGTGCCCATTTAACAGGAACTGATGCAGAGAACCCATTTTTTAAATCAGCTAGAATATCAAACTAGGGAGCACGCTTGTCAAGGATGGTCTTTCTGTATATAGACAACATGTTCCAGAGAACTCTCACATTGATAGACACCAAGCCCAGCTCATATCGCAGGCACACTATTGGTAGACCTTTGCGCAAATTCAGAACACACCTCCAATAGAGATTTTCTAGTTGTGGCCACAATGCCGCAGGGGCTCCTAGTGCACATTCGGCTCTGTATATTAGTGTGGGTACTGTTTTCTGATTGTAGTGCTCAATCACTGGTTTCAGGGAAAATGTCTATTTCCTGTTTATGATGGCACCTTGGCATGCCAATTGTTTGCATTTTAATTTTGCATTTTCAATCCATTTGCTGGTCATTTAACCATATACCAAGATACTTTACTTTTTTTTTTTTTTTTTTTTTTTTTTTTTTTTTTACAGATTTTAGTGGTTCGTTATTCAGCCACCATGATGGATCAATGGTTTTGTTCGACCTTTTAGCTCTTGTAAGGTCTTGTAAGATCATGACTTCGGACTTGGCCGGGTTTATTTTTAAGTTGTTTCCGTTCACATACCTTTCTAACGCGGCTAATTTGCGTTTAAATCCAAGGGGGTTAAGTCTAACAGGACAATGTCATCAGCGTAAAGTAGCCAGTTTATTTCAGTGCCATTAATTTTTGGGGGAAATGAACTGACAAGTCCCAAAGTTTCTCCAATATCTGATAAGAATGGCCAAAACAAAATAGCGGCTAGAGGACATCCCTGCTTAACGCAGAGGTTGGACAGAATTGGGACACTTAAAGATCCAGCATTATCCAGTCTGATTTTGATTTCTGTCTCTGAATGCAGTGCCTTAATAGGACCTAAGAGCTTTTCCGGGTAATTTCATTTCTTCAGCTTCCACCACAACAAATCTCGATTAACGTTTGACAGGTCGACGAAAGCGATGTAGATTTTCTTCTGTCGTATAGCTTCCATCTTCAAAAAGTTTATGATTGTGAAATTTAGGTTACAGCCAACTCCTTTTATGAAACCTGATTGATGTGGGTCAAATCTCCGGGCTTCCTGAAGCCACTTTAGTAGCTGTAATGAAGTGGTTCAGGAGAGTGCCTCACGCTCAAAGTCCAACTCTAGTCAGTAAGCAATTCATCCAAGAAATCTAGAAAATTAGCTTGGTGATGAGTCGTGGTTTATTCTTTTGTGATAGAGGAAAACAGCCGACACGTGTTTCGACCCCTGGTCGTTGTCAAGGCTGTACACAGTAAGTATACATATTCAAAGTGGTCAGTCCCATTAGGCATAGACATTATAGAGAATATTAACATAGGCAAACAGTAACAAAAAACATTTAGCAATTAAACATTAATCGACCATACCATGTTGAAGTCACATGTCAGGCCAGGGTTGGAGGGGTGGCATCAAATGTAGATAAGAAATGCAGAAAATCAAACAGATGGAAAAACACCATTAATTAGATGTTAACAATTCTTGAATAAAGGATCTATTTTAGTGAAGATATATATGGATATATGTATATATATCTATAATCATAGACTTGATACTAGTACGTGCACCCAGAGCAAAACTGTTTAATTATATAAAGCCCCTTAGGGGGTTAATGTGTGAGCAATATCTAGCATGTGGCCATAAAAGCATGCACACCAGTAACCCATGGGTAATATGGTGCGTTATATCAAAAAGTGAGATTAAAGGCATGGTCTAGTAAAATTTTTTATTGTCCCTACGGGTCGGCCATGTTTTTTTAAGCCTAAGTGGCTCGATTTTAGAAAACGTTCCTATGGACCTTACCCAAGTTTTCGTCCATTAAACGCACGTGAAAACAAGCACCAGGGTGCCGCCATTTTATGATAATCCTATCACTTGCCGCATCGCCCTGGCTGACCTGCTTCTGCGGCACTAAATCAATTCCCCCGCCCCTGAGCCTGACATTATCCAAACATTCATATTCCGCGCCTCTCTCCGTGACGTTACTGTGCTGCGTAGGCAAACGCGCCCAGTCGTCTTCTACGCGACGCCACACAGAACCCGGAAACCAACACAGACCATCTCACAACACAGCGCGCCATAATTCGAAATATGAAACTGTACTTTAAAATCAAACAGCAACACGGTACATTTGGTAAAGTACATTTATTTGACATTAAATGTTTAGAGAATATTCAGCAATTGCCATATGAACTCCGAAAGCCATTTATTTTCTTTTATCTTTATCCGCCATGGTACACAGGGTGTTGCTTTTCGTTAAAAGAAGCACATTGGAAGCACGGTGAACCGCAAGGCTGTTCCATCAACTAGGCACTAGTCTATCGTAAAGGTTGATATGTTGCTTCTAGCCACTAGTACAGCGTGAGGGCATGTGGGCCCTTGGCGATCGTCCCATAAAATTGTCAGTGTGCTCCAGTTGTTCACACAAAGCTGCAGGTGTCTACTGTAAAAGCCATCTGCTGGTGTCTCAAACCGATAGCAGTAGCAGAAGGGGAGCAAATACCTAAAAAAAATTATAATTAGTCTCGCCCGCCGATCTTCATTAATATTACTCATTTTATTTGTTACAGCCGATCAGAAACTATTTGCTTGCAAGGATAGTTCAATGGAGTATGTTCGGCTCTAAAATCAATGCGAAAAGTAACGAAATAAATCGAGGCCAACACACAATGATAAACGACAGTCTACATGCGTGAGGAATATGATATGATATATGATATGGCATTTGTAACGCGCCTATACTCAAGTGTTTCAAGGCGCGACGAGGCAGGTGGGGAACAAGGGCAGACAGACAACGATCCTACTAGGCCAGGTGTCTTTCTGATTGCGCATGGGTTAGGGGGGAGAGGGGTAAAAGTGCTGTACATGGTTAGTTGAATACAAATTAAATAATAGGGCCAGCTGGTGGCAAGTGCAAGGTAAAGCCCGGGAGAAGGGGCTGAAGGATACAGACACAGTCCCGTAGTGCAGCTAGGCAGTGCAGGGAAAAGTGGCTGGGCCAAGGACCGAGATCGGTGAGACCAGTGGACCTGCATGCCCATGTGCCCACTACGAACACGTTTTCCTTGCTTTTCCTAGCTCTTCATTCATTCATTTATTCATGCATCTATTCATTAAATCTTCATTCCGGTATAAAAGCGTGTAAAGATTTACTTACATTATATTTGAAATTTCCATTGTGTCTCTTCGTAATGCAGTCTGTAAAACGGACCGTGCTCTTGACAACGATTTTTCGTATACTGAACTAAAATGAAACTCGGTCTAGTTCCTGAATTTTCTGCCGTATCGTCTCTTACGTTATTGCGCACCCCCTTCAAATGTAGTTCTTTCGGCATGGTCCCTGTCTCAAGGTAAAAAAACAATAGACCCTTATATACTTCCAGTGCGACTTGTGGGCTTCATGTGGGCGCAAGCTGAAAATCAAAGCCTCTGTCCTTCGCATTCTTTATTTGCAACATCACGTAGTATAGGCATCTGTGAGAACTTGAAGTTTAGAATCCGTCTATGTAGTGCACCTCAATGTGCAAATGCGAACTGGCTTCTCTCCCAAATGCCACGGCCCGCTTGGCGCGTTCTAAGTGCCCCAATTTTGTCCCCGTTGTCTGCGAGCTTTGTAGCCCAAATTGAGACATTTAATTTTTGGCGGAAGGTCAGGGAAAGTATAAAGTACCACAGGAGTTGAGTTAAAAGTGAGATTTATTGTTTGTTTGTTTGTTTTATTATTTGCAATACGCAAGCCTCCCCTCCGTTAAGAGTGCGCAGAATTTACATTTACATGAGATGACACATGAGAAAAATATATACATACACATATATGAGGTGAATAGAGAGAATTCAAAGATGACACCCAGCTTGTTCGCCACCCATGATGGTGAAGGTAGGGGTTAGGGTTACAGGTACACTGTACAATAACATTTATTTAAAAAAAGACAATCGTATTGCATATATTTAAACCGGCTGTGCTTCGGGTGGGCATGGCACAGTCGCAATGTTCGGTGGCAATGGATCACTGCTCTGCACAGAAACATCCAAAATTCCATATCGGTGCGTCTCTAACACAGCAACAATAAGGCCTTTCACAAAGTCGAACTGCATTTCATCATAGACTGGTTTGATCACCCATTGCTTACTTCGTTTTGAAAACACCTTAGTGTAGCGAGGCATCCCTACTTTACCCATAGTCCTAGATTGTTCACGTCCGACATTGCTGTTATGGGCCAAGACCGCTAGTAGAGTGCGATGTTTCATGCCCTGAAAGCTAAAATGCAAGCGCTTTGGCCTGTACTTTAGACACATATTGTGGAACACCTCCAAATCTCCTGTGTGACAGAATTCTGTCAGTCCTCTCAAATCTCTTGATCGAGTTTTGTCGAAAACAATCTTCTCAATGGCTTTGTGTGTCGGTGAAGATGGAATCAACCACTACTTCTTCCGTGCCTCCTCTGGGGACAAAGGGCCATGTTCACATTGGTGGAAATATTGATTTGCTGTCCAGCGGTGAACGTTGGTACAGTGGTGCATCAGTGACCGCCATTTTTCAAGTAGTATTTCCACTGACCCTTCACAAGTTTTTGAGCTCCACCAAAGATGGTTGGTGATAGAATGGGACCACTGCAAAATACTTTCAAAACCTTTTTTTTCCCTGCAGCCAAGATTTTCTTATTGATTGATTTAGCAAGATGCCATACGTCAAATTGATGTTTAATATGTGGGAACTGCTCTCTCATTGTTTTGGCAATTGAAAGGTATATGTCCGTGGCTATGAGGTTGATGTGCATTCCCCTTGATTGTAGATATTCCACTGATTTTATAAATCCTAGTTTCTCCATGGCCACTGACGATGTACATTGTGTTACCTGCACGACCACCAAACTCACTCATTTTCTTACTATCCATGTCCTGAAAGTGGTAGGTGCAGTACTTGGCAGAAAATCCAGGGCTGTCGCACTGTCCATCGCCGGCTAGCCTGAATCGTTTGCCTTCGAATGCTAGAGACAATTGTTCAATTTTCCAACCATCACTAATGTCCGGAAACAGATAATCACGTTGGTATATGTAGTACAGCGCTTTAGAAATGAAATGGAGTCCCACAAACTGAAAGAAAGCCTCTAACTTTCTAAAACTGGAGCCACTAAAAAGTGATGCAGCTGCACACAGTAGATTTGCCTGCTGGCGGTTTTCCCCAGCATCGGTTGTGCAGACCATGAGAACCTACGATTTAATCTACAGGCGGCATTTATTTTGACGTTACTGCCTTTTATTTGACAAGTCACATTAATCAATGGCTTCCCACATACTTTCCCTCTAATGGAATGCACACATTTCAGCATACATATAATTTCCATCAAACAACTGTCGAATACAATGTATTTGCTCTCTTTCATTAGATTGTCATCCTGCGTCAACGTTGTTTCGGCCTGTGACGTTGTGGAGATTTCAACACATTGGAAAGTAATATCGCTGATATCAAGTTCTGATGCGTCTATGGATGCTGCGGCTGGTTCATTCTCTGTCATTTCGACATCTATTACTTCAACATTGATGGGAGAACACAACAATGTCGACAGGTTTTTTGGTGGCATATTTTTGGCGGGTGTAGATTGTGTGAATTGATCTGCAACTACTTCAGAGCTATCTTCAATACTTCAATAACATCTTCTTGTGGTGGTGCGGTCGCACTGCAGCTATGGTCCAATGCAACTTTGCTGTAGTCTCCAAACACAGTAAATTCATGTTCTGGCCATTGGACATGAGCATCTCAAGCATGAACACGCCTCGCCTCAATTAATAGTTCCTCCATAGTGTACATGGTCTGGCAAGCAACATCTCTCATTCGCTTCACTGTCTGTGTATGTATAGTTCGTAGACCCACGGGTAACTAGAGGACAGATCGGAAAAGGGATGTTCAGTTTAAACACAAGATAACGTATAGTACAATTGACTGGAAAAAAACATAAAATAGTCCCCAGCACAAATAAAATTCTAAAGTTATGAACTGTTTGTAACTAACCTTTTTTTGTTTTTTTTTCTTTGCAACTTTTTTGACTCGACCTTCAACATCTGCACGCTGTAGCTCCGATTCGTTTCCGCATGTCCTCCCTTCCTCTTACGCTGCAACGACTATATTTTCTGTATCCGCATAGACAGCACGGAATGAGGCTCCATCGTCTCCCTGAAACATAGTACTTTCATTGCTATGTATCAAAATATTGTTAGCATAAAACACACGTGAGGACACAAACACGGGTACATCTCAACAGCCAAACACGATTTAAACATTGTGTGCAACAATGAAACGACAAGTATTCGACCAGTGATGCTCTATTTCGATGGAGCTGTCAGTATCCATACCTCTGGCTCTGCATGGAGTGCCATGAATGGTTGTATTGGAGAGGAGGCATCCGCATCTCCCTGAAACACAGTACTTGCATTAGTATGCTTTTCAATATTGGAAACATAACACACACTTGGAGTCGAACGCACAGGTACATATAAAGAGATAACCACAAATGATGCATTGTCCAAAAGAATCAAGGAAAATCTAAATATGATCACATTTCATCGACTTATTTCTCCGATTTATTTACATCTGCATCATCTAAATTGGATGTTGTGATTGTAGTGGAAGCTTCGTCGTCTCCCTCAAACACAGCACTTGCGTTAATAGGGAAGAAAGTATAGCAAATGGAATCACGTTATATGATCATGCATGATGGAGCTGTCAGTATCCATACCTCGTGCTGCTGAAGAATATCTATGGATGTTGCAAATGTAGTGCGCACTTCCGAAAGCTGTTGCACCGATTCGTATACGCATGGTCCCGCTTCCACTTCCCCTGGAATTACTTGAATGTCAGGCTCTGCATCAGGTGCAGGGGTTGACGCTCCATCAACTGCCTGAAACATAGTACTTGCATTAGTGAGGATTACAATAGTGAAAACATAACACACACCTGGGGTCGACAGCACAGGTACATATCAACGGCTAACCACTAATGAAACATTGTGTAGAACAATCAAACGACAAGAATTCCAGCTCTGATGATGACACTCGATGGAGCTGTCAGTATCCATACCTCCTGCTGGTGAAGAACATCTAGAAATGTTGTAGATGTGGCGGACGCTTCAGAATCTCCTTTAAAGACAGTACTTGCATTAGTATGGATAACATTAATTATAACTGAAAACAAACACCAGTGGACGATAACTAAGGTGTATATCAATTGGAAAGCACTAACCAAACATTCGGTAAAATAATTACACGATAAAATAAAACTATTACTTGACATGCATAAAACAAGTCTGTAGCGGATTAGCCTAGTAAGATTACCTGATACGCGCTAGAAGTGGTTGATAACTGCGACCACGTCAAGGATGTAGAATGTTCTTGCGTCAGATTCAAGGGATATTCAAGAAGTTGTAAAGGTAAATTAATGATTGATAATGAAATGCCAATATTAAAAATAGCCATGTAAGGCGACAGAATACTTGAAAAATGCTCAATGCAGCACAGTTCCCTGTTCCCATATATATACATTGCGTTTGTGGGTTATGAAATCGAAAAAGAATATATTGGTAAATGTCATTATTCAATAAACTATACACTCATATCAATATTGAAATTATTACAAGGGATAGAACACCTACAATATCAATTAATCCGTTTGGCTACCTACACACTACCGCAAGGCCTAAAGCTAAATCCGGACACTTGACTCACCGGTGGCGGAATGTGGACGAATAGAGTGGGAATAGCGTTGTCGAGCAATTTCCGTGTCGTTCGCCGTTTATTTTTCTTTATTACCCAAGATGTTGTGTACATGTCCAAGGAAAAGTGCCGCTGCAGATGCGGTATCGATCACCCCTCTTGTCCTGTAAGACTTGTTGGACTCTACTTTCCAGCTCATCCAGTGGATATCTGCAATGTCTGACCCATTCTCTTATTCGATCAACCGTTTTCGGGAATACATGCATTGTAGTGCCTTCAGATTTCGCATGGGTCTTCGAAGGGCAACCGCTAATCAAACAGGCAGGCATTGTTGATAAATCTGAAAAGTAAATATCGACATTATTATACAATCTTCAAGAATAAAGATTTGGAACAAAAGTAAATGACTCATACAATGATCAATGCAAGGTTTGTTTTGGTTGCAGGAACTATACCAGTTCATTATGTGCGGCTTAGTATTTGCATAACTTGCAGAAATGTATAAATGATGTGACTAAAATCTGAACATGTGACTCGTCCCTTGGATGTTCTGTCTTGCACGAGAAGGTAACATGCTTACATTATAGACTGGACCCCCGAAGGATGCAATTCGATGACAATAGACAGATGAAAATAAATAGATATATTGATATCATAGCAATGGAAACTCAAGTCAATAGCAATGAGACCAATGAACATAGCACTATTGTGTACTCTACTCGCAAATAGATAGAAATTTTAAAATCTGCGAAATATGACTGGGATACATGGCCTTACCTTGACCAACAAACAGTTGGATTCAGCAAGCAGAGCAGTATGTTGCAGGAGAATAGGTGGGTGGCCACAGGTAGCACACTGATGGGTTTGCTCTAAGCGGTCACAGAAGTTTACGGATAGCACGATGACTAGCAGATTAGCGTAGATCTCAGTGGTTGCCAGGTAACACGTTCAGGAGTTGACTTGCAAAGCACAAAGATGTTCTCATGAGACATATCAAGTGGTTTATAAAGTATTAGAAACAGGGGTGTGCTTGTGAATGAATGACGTATGTATGTCGTGGTCTTAGGGGGGCGGCCTGCTTCAAGGGGAGGCCTGGCTGGAGACACGGGGTCTGAGGAGGCCATGTGACCGATGGCCCCTTGGCGTGGGATACCTTTTGAAGTGTACATGCTGTTTGGCACCTTGGCCGTTTGCGCCTGTCTCAGCCTCCAATGCCAGCGCTCATCCCCAAGTGTGAACCGCCTTTGATAGAGGGGGGTGGGATGGATGGGCCTGGGGTGTGCAGATAAGGCACAGGAAGACTGCTGAATGGAGACACACTTATGTGGATTGCAGGGGGGCGGCCTGCTTCAAGGGGAGGCCTGGCTGGAGACACGGGGTCTGAGGAGGCCATGTGAGCAATGGCCCCTTGGCGTGGGATACCTTTTGAAGTGTACATGCAGTTTGGAACCTTGGCCTTTCGCGCCCCTGACAGCCCCCCATGCCAGCGCTCATCCCCGGGTGTGAACCGCCTTTGATAGAGGGGGGTGGGATGGATGGGCCTGGGGCGTGCAGATAAGGCACAGGAAGACTGCTGAATGGAGAAACACTTATGTGGATTGCAGGGGGGCGGCCTGCTTCAAGGGGAGGCCTGGCTGGAGACACGGGGTCTGAGGAGGCCATGTGACCGATGGCCCCTTGGCGTGGGATACCTTTTGAAGTGTACATGCAGTTTGGCACCTTGGCCTTTCGCGCCCCTGACAGCCCCCCATGCCAGCGCTCATCCACTGGCGAACCGCCTTTGATAGTATATCGTTGCTTATCAATAACAAATGCCACATACCGGAGATTCTTGTGAGCACAGACCCACACTTCAACCAGTGTATTATAGTGGTCAAGACCCTAAGGCCTGTATAATCCAATGGTAATTGTTAGTATAGATATATGTGTGACTTTTATAGAGACATAACCTACTGAAAGACTTTGAACAAGTGTTATTTAGTGCATGCATTATCGAGAATATGTTATGTTAGCTTAGATAGATAGTGACCACCCCGCTTCACAGCGACCAGACCTTCACCCATTCGGAGCACAGATGTCTGACGTCCATCCTTGAATGGAGACACACGTGATTCATTTAAAAAATTGAAACAACCGTTATTAAAATATATGTGGTGTTTTATTTTGTATCTTATTTTCATGACACAAAAATACAAGACTTTAAAAATTATACAGGTCATGTTGCAGCACAGCGAGAGAAAATCCCCTGTACTGACCGCTGTCACTCGGGAACGTTTCTCTAATGGCACGAACGGCACAGGCGGGTATCGCTCTTCGAACGCGGTGTCCAAGCCTCCCGTGGAGCCACCATGTAAAGGAACGATAGGCCACCAGCCTGTACCACCTGTGAAAAGGAATGAAACAAACTGTTTTTAAATGACCAAGATAAGTTTAATAAACGTTTGTTGTCAATGACAATTCTTGTAACTAATGGCATTCTGCACGGACAAATGCTATCTAGACAATGCACACTATTGAACGACTTACATGCGTTACAATATGTAGATGTAATTTTGGATATAGTAGAAGAACATGAAATAGGAGTGGCATGACAAGCAGAGTATACTTACTCGTTACTCGGATTATGAGGACGAACAGTTGCGCGAAGTTTGTGTATAAGCACCATCATTATTCTCAACACGGCCCGTGTGAGGCAGGCTGCCCTGAAGTCTGGCAGCTCGGTGATGCATTGCGGTCGTGGCTCGCCTTCCGAAATGTAGGCCAGGCATCCAGAGTTTTCTCGGCAGCAGCAGTTCTCGTCCTCGGTTGGCATTAGCTCGCACCGATTGCATGTGCACCAGTTGGAGACGCCGTCCATGCGACTAGGCCCAGGCTCTTCATCTGTTGATTCGTCCTGCCAACTGCTGTCCGAATCCCCATCGTTTTCGCGTGCTTCCCTTTCCAGTAGTTCCTCCTCCATATACTCGGGCTCGTACATGTAGGGCATTATTTTAGCCATTGTGTGGTAAACAAAGTAAAATAATTTACCGAGATGGTACAGGTGTTCACAGAGGCTACAAGCGGCGAAGGTAGCTGTCCAGAGCACAGAAACGAGTCACAGAATAATCCAAGTAACACAGAGAGGAATGGAATCGAAAATCTGCTGCTGTGTGTTGTGAAACGGTCTGTTTATACTTATTGAAGAAAAGAGGCGTCCTGCCATTTCCATGGCAACACGTCATTAGCTGAAGCACAGCACATGTTGACACAAGACGTGCTTTGGCGTTGGGAAATGGGCGGTACGAGTCTGCTGATGACAGGCTCAGGGGCGGGGGGTATGATTTAGTGCTGCAAAAGCAGGTCAGCCAGGGCGATGGGGGAAATGATAGGATTATCACAAAATGGCAGCTCCGTGGTGCTTGTTTTCGCTTGCGTTTAATGGATGAAAACTCGGGTAAGGTCCATAGGAAAGTTTTCTAACATCGAGCCACTTAGGCTTAAAAAACATGGCCGACCCGTAGGGACAATAAACATTTTTACTAGACCATGCCTTTAAGGTGGCCTAAACTTGGTGCAGCAGAATAATTGTGATCATAATATCCAGCACACCCTAAATTAATTCCATATATTGTATGTCTGGTTCAGGAGATTAAACTGGAGTTTTCCAGTGGAGATTGATCTTTGATTACTATTATTGGTGAATCCAAGGTTTATATAGATCCTGAAACATTAAAATAAAATATGAAGAAGGTATATATGTTGCTGTAAATTAGATTAATTGTCATGATACCATAATTCATCTATAAAGAAAAGAGATCCTTACCTTAAACTATAACAAGCCTTAAATGGCCGACTCAGATATATCATGCGGTGCAAGACATCAATTATAGTGCACCATTGTTTTAATTGTTAACAGAGTCCCTGAAAGTAGGGAAGGATTCATTGAAGTGAACTGTATGGGGAGCACCTCCTTTTGTACTTGTGAAGAACATACTTCCAAATAGTAATGTACATATATGAGATCTGATGACACTAGTCACATACATGATTATGATATGCAATGCAAATACTGGTGTAAATAAATAAATAAGGCATTTTTTCCAAAAAAGGAATCCTAATGCCAGGACCCCAAAGTATGAAGGGCTTGCAATCCCCAAAATATAGAATGAGAGTGATGTCATAATTTGAGCAAAAAATATAAAAGCTCTTACCTCTAAAATGGGTTAGATCCCAAGCGAAATCATGGCAGAACAGCTTTCTTGTACTCTGTTTCTAGCGTTAGTTAAAATACAGTAATAGCGGGCAAAACAAGATGGCCCCGTAACGTGATGTCACGCGTAACGTGACACGTGACGTCATTAGGTAAAAAACAATGTAAATAAACGCATCGTCATTGCTGGCACGCGCAAGTTATAGAATGTTATCCTCTTGTTACTGCCGTAATTTAAAAGCTGCAAAAAAGGGTAAATTGGTGCATATCAATATGTTTATTGAAATAACAAGTGTAGAAGCAAAATGATGTAGGCAGTTACATGCCTGGTATGGAGTATAAAACAAAATGAACAGTTACAAGAGCACTTGAAAATGTATGTTTAATGGTATCTCATTTGAACTGACTAGGTCTCTATTGGCAAAACTAAGTGGATATTACAGCCTGTGAGTTGTCTATTACTCTGAGTTAAGCCTATTTCACTGAATCTATTTCAGTAATTCTATAAAGTAGGCGAAGCCATATCTCTAATTTCAACTAGCGAGTTAAGCCTATTCCTCTAAATCCCTGTCAGTAATTCTGTAAAATGAGCTAAGCCATACTTCTAAGTTACACTGAATGTGATTAATGTCGTCATTGGTTGTTCCTGATGCATTAAGTGAGCAAAGGGACAAGCAAACCCTCCAGCACAGTGAGGCCTGTTGGGTGGTAAACCATCCTACAAGGGCATATTATTTTCCTTGGTGTTATACCAAGCGGTGTGTCATTGTATTACTGGTGGTTGACGTAATTACTGCCACATGGGTTATTATGGCCCACAGTGGTTTATTTAGCTGAACAATACGCTATTGTTATCAATCATAAAAACACATGCATCTCATGGTCTCAATTTAAACGAGTTTGTGTACATCTCAAAAAACAAATAAGTTTACTTTCCTGTTCTCACAGTTTGAGCTTCACATTGCCGCCTCTTTTCCCTAACTTAGCCATTATTAGACCAATAAAACGAATATCATCACTGTTGTCCATTTGGTGTTGTTCTCACCAATGAGCCTCTTCCGGGCTCAGATGCACAAGAGGTTTTTAGCATTATCAGGCCCTTCGGTATTCAAGCTTCTCGCTGCAGAGGGTCTGATGGGCACCAAATACTAAACAAAAGGTTAACAAAAATTCCCAAGTTCTTCTCTGTTTGTCTCTGCTTGTGTTTGGGTGATAGCTCTTCACCCATGGGTCTCCCTCTTCCGGGTTCAGACCCTTCTTGATTGCTAGCCTCCCTCCGATGGTTTCACTATCGCTTTCAACACAATCTCATCTGTGACATCCAATTGATTTACAAATCTTAAGGTCTTTTTGAACAGTCACTGTGGACATCCCTCTGCTGGGTTCACTCTTGTCAACACACTATTCATTAGGACTTCAGACTTCACCCCCTTTTATCGGCATGCCTCGGTCGGGTTTACTCTTGCCAACTTTTCCAATTCTTATAGTTCCTTGAAAAGTTCTTATGATGCAGGATTCACTACCCTTAGCATCACAATCATCCGTCGGTCAAAGGCTTTCAAATGTACAGAGGATTTTACGAGACCCCTGTATGACCACTTTGACCCCCTTCCCGCCTTTCTCCCAAGGCCTTCAGGTAACGCTAGTTTTAACAATAGGGTCATCGCCCAGAGTTTCCTGAGTGAGCACCCACGTGATGATTTACTCTTCTATAGCTGGCTTTTCCCTTGCATATCACCAGATCTTTGTACTTTATTTAATCAGCCACTTGCTACTTTTTTTAAAATTATTTTTTATTTAATTTAGTTTATTACAAACTTTTTAAAAATAAGAACAATAAATGTCCCGCTTTACATTTGATTTTCTCACATAAAATTACTCCTTCAATCTTGATTGGCTTACATTTCTCAGGACAGATCCAGCTTTAGATTAATTCATCTAGATCTTTGTCAATTTGTATACATATATCATACTCAATCAGATGACGCACTTTTTCGATCAATTAACATTCAGTCCATTTTAAACAGGAAATGTGACTAAGCATATAATACTCTGTCTTTTGCATTGGCAAACATAACCCACCAATGTTCCCTGCTTAGAGAAGGGTTTTGCATTAACAACTGCCCGAGATACATCGATCTCAGCGCTCTCAGACCAGGACAATACAAAATTAGATGTTTTAGGGTCTCTGGATGTGCTTTACAACATTGAAATGTCAGATTTTCATCACTTTTTCTAAATATAAGATTTAGCCTTACTTCAGTGTCAAATAGATTCAGACGAAACTTCATAAACGTTCTTTGATAGTTTATATTTGGAGATTTTACCATGTACCTAGGTACATTTTTCCGTTCTTTTCCTTCTTTAGCTGCGTCTTTCATCAGTTTGTAACGGTTCCTTTCACTGAGCGTTGTGCACCAATCCTGATCCCATACATTTTTTTTTCACCTGATTTGGATTATTTTCCAGGGTATCGCAATTAGTATGCAACTCTTAAGTAGTTTTCACAAGCAAGTGCCCATTTAACAGGAACTGATGCAGAGCACCCATTTTTTAAATCAGCTAGAATATCAAACTAGGGAGCACGCTTGTCAAGGATGGTCTTTCTGTATATAGACAACATGTTCCAAAGAACTCTCACATTGATAGACACCAAGCCCAGCTCATATCGCAGGCACGCTATTGGTAGACCTTTGCGCAAATTCAGAACACACCTCCAATAGAGATTTTCTAGTTGTGGCCACAATGCCGCAGGGGCTCCTAGTGCACATTCGGCTCTGTATATTAGTGTGGGTACTGTTTTCTGATTGTAGTGCTCAATCACCGGTTTCAGGGAAAATGTCCCGTATTTCCTGTTTATGATGGCACCTTGGCATGCCAATTGTTTGCATTTTAATTTTGCATTTTCAACCCATTTGCTGGTCATTTAACCATATACCAAGATACATTACTTTTTTTTTTTTTTTACAGATTTTAGTGGTTCGTTATTCAGCCACCATGATGGATCGATGGTTTTGTTCGACCTTTTAGCTCTTGTAAGGTCTTGTAAGATCATGACTTCGGACTTGGCCGGGTTTATTTTTAAGTTGTTTCCGTTCACATACCTTTCTAACGCAGCTAATTTGCATTTAAATCCAAGGGGGTTAAGTCTAACAGGACAATGTCATCAGCGTAAAGTAGCCAGTTTATTTCAGTGCCATTAATTTTTGGGGGAAATGAACTGACAAGTCCCAAAGTTTCTCCAATATCTGATAAGAATGGGCAAAACAAAATAGCGGCTAGAGGACATCCCTGCTTAACGCAGAGGTTGGAGATAAATGGGACACTTAAAGATCCAGCATTATCCAGTCTGATTTTGATTTCGGTCTCTGAATGCAGTGCCTTAATAGGACCTAAGAGCTTTTCTGGGTAATTTCATTTCTTCAGCTTCCACCACAACAAATCTCGATTAACAGTACCAAACAGTAGAGATTGATCTTTGACTACTATTATTGGTGAATCCAAAGTTTATATAGATCCTGAAACATTAAAATAAAATAAGAAGAAGGTATATATGTTGCTGTAAATTAGATAAAATGTCATGATACCATAATTCATCTATAAAGAAAAGAGATCCTTACCTTGCCCTATAACAAGCCTTAAATGGCCGACTCAGATATATCATGCGGTGCAAGACATCAATTATAGTGCACCATTGTTTTAATTGTTAACAGAGTCCCTGAAAGTAGGGAAGGATTCATTGAAGTGAACTATATGGGGAGCTCCTCTTTTTGTACTTGTGAAGAACATACTTCCAAATAGTAATGTACATATATGAGATATGATGACACTAGTCACATACATGATTATGATATACAATGCAAATACTGGTGTAAATAAATAAATAAGGCATTTTTTCCAAAAAAGGAATCCTAATGCCAGGACCCCAATGTATGAAGGGCTTGCAATCCCCAAAATATAGAATGAGCTTGATGTCATAATTTGAGCAAAAAATATAAAAGCTCTTAGCTCTAAAATGGGTTAGATCCCAAGCGAAATCATGGCAGAACAGCTTTCTTGTAACTCTGTTTCTAGCGTTAGTTAAAATACAGTAATAGCGGGCAAAACAAGATGGCCCAGTAACGTGATGGCGTCACGCGTAACGTGACACGTGACGTCATTAGGTAAAAAACAATGTAAATAAACGCATCGTCATTGCTGGCACGCGCAAGTTATAGAATGTTATCCTCTTGTTACTGCCGTAATTTAAAAGCTGCAAAAAAGGGTAAATTGGTGCATATCAATATGTTTATTGAAATAACAAGTGTAGAAGCAAAATGATGTAGGCAGTTACATGCCTGGTATGGAGTATAAAACAAAATGAACAGTTACAAGAGCACTTGAAAATGTATGTTTAATGGTATCTCATTTGAACTGACTAGGTCTCTATTGGCAAAACTAAGTGGATATTACAGCCTGTGAGTTGTCTATTACTCTGAGTTAAGCCTATTTCACTGAATCTATCTCAGTAATTCTATAAAGTAGGCAAAGCCATATCTCTAATTTCAACTAGCGAGTTGAGCCTATTCCTCTAAATCCCTGTCAGTAATTCTGTAAAATGAGCTAAGCCATACTTCTAAGTTACACTGAATGTGATAAATGGTGTCATTGGTTGTTCCTGATGCATTAAGTGAGCAAAGGGACAAGCAAACCCTCCAGCACAGTGAGGCCTGTTAGGGTGGTAAACCATCCTACAAGGGCATATTATTATTCCTTTGGTGTTATACCAAGCGGTGTGTCATTGTATTACTGGTGGTTGATGTAATTACTGCCACATGCTAAGATACAAGTAGTACACAGTGGGTTATTATGGCCCACAGTAGTTTATTTAGCTGAACAATACGCCATTGTTATCAATCATAAAAACACATGCATCTCATGGTCTCAATTTAAACGTGTTTGTGTACATCTCAAAAAACAAATAAGTTTACTTTCCTGTTGTCTCAGTTTGAGCTTCACATTGCCGCCTCTTTTCCCTAACTTAGCCATTATTAGACCAATAAAACGAATATCATCACTGTTGTCCATTTGGTGTTGTTCTTGCCAATGTATGGCCAGTGGTGATTTAGGATCGTTATTTCTCAGGCTTGCCATGTGTTCCCTGATGCGAATTCTCAATTGTCTAATAGTGCTACCTACATATATTTTGCTACATGCACATATGATCGCATATACCACATTAATGATTTCATCAATTGTAAAACCTGTAATGCGGATTTTGGTTCCATTCTTGTCAATAAAAAATTGGCAGTTAGAATGAGCATATTTGCAAAAGTTACAGTTGCCGCATTTATAAAAACCGGCAGTCTTTTTTAACCACTTGTCATTCGTGTCAACATCTTGAGGCCTCAAAAAAGATGGGCTGCGCTTTTGTTTGATGGTCTGTGCTCGTGTGTAAGTAAACTTTGGTTTTTGAGATAGATATGGTAACAGATCAGTATCTAATCTCAGAATATTCCAAAGCTTCTGTACCAAGCGATAGAAAGTCGGAGCATCCCTGGAAAACTGGGTGATGATAGCAATGTGCATGGGATCTTGTCTAACAGTAGGTTGATCACCAAGTAGGTCTATAATGTCTATGCCTAATGGGACTGACCACTTTGAATATGTATACTTACTGTGTATGTGTACAGCCTTGACAATGGCCAGGGGTCGAAACACATGTCGGCTGTTATCTTCTATCAGAAAAGAATAAACCACTACTCCCCACCAAGCTGATTTTTCTAGATTTCTTGGATGAATTGTTTACTGACTAGAGTTCGACTTTGAGCACTAGGCACTCTCCCGAACCACTTCATTTAAGCATTTCTTTATATAGGCCTTGTGGGAGGCTTGAGGGAGCTGGTTGTTTTCTTGCTGCCAAGTAATTTACCCAATAATTTTGAACCACATGTGCAATCTTAGAGGGGGGACTAGTGCACTTTTGAGATCGATCCCACAACCTAATATTCTTCATTTTCCTAATCGATCATTTGGTGCCTGCTGAATCCCACTTAGTCAATATGGCAGATAATATGAGCAATAGAGATGAGGACAGAGCGGCACTCTTTGCTTCAAGAGGCAGTACTGCTAATGCTTTTAAAAGTAGTCACAGCTCTGTTGAAACCCTCAGACAGAAATGTATTAAATTGGAGCGTATATCTAAGAGAGATCAATAAATACTGGGAGCATGCATCCCTAGCAAATTAATTAGAAAATTGTATTATTCCCAGAGGTTTAAGGGTACTTATGCCTAACTTTGATAATGAAGAGGACTCGGATTTGGCTGAAAACTGGGAGAAGAACCTTAACTTAAGTTCAAGAAAAATGTTGGAATTACTTATAACACATGCCACTCAGGAACACAAAAAAGAATGATAGCACACATCAATACTTTGAAGGAAGAAATCGCAAACATGACCAATGCAGAAACTAAAAGTAAAAATTATTAAATGAATATGATATTGCGCGAATACCAGGATGAAATCAAATTAAGAAAGTTCAGAAAGTTTTATAGAGATGATAATGATTATAGAAAGGATAGAGTATATACTTTTCAGTCTAAATACGATAATGTTATCAAGCAAAAACCTAGCTCATCAAACACTACACCAGCTAGTTCAGACCCAGATTCAGAGAATGACTCCACCAATCCAGAGAATGGTAGCAAAGAAGTGTCTGAAACTGCCTCAGGAGGAGGGTGAAGCTTTTAGACCAAATAAAATGATACAAAAAGGGAACCCAAAGATTTCTGTATTAAATAAAGGGTTATCCTTTGCTCCAAGTATGCGCACTGATTTTTTGAACTTCCAAATTGGCTTATTTACATTTTTTAGAAAACTTAAATTGAATAATTATTTCTCTACACAGGTACAGATTTTTGAGCCCAAAGCCCCACTTGAACCACTTATCGCACATTCCATAGTGGACGTCAGGAATATTGAGACTCTCATGACACTTAATGATAACAACCAAACAGGTACTGATACTATCTGTCGATAGCTAGGAATAAGTACCAGACACCTAGCTATTAGAGAATTGAAACCCAAATCTAAATTCACAACCTAGTTGGGTATCGACAATGTTATTGAGACTTTCCACAAAGCCATTACTAAAGACATACATGAATATCTGGATAAGAACTTTCATACGAAGAAAAAAGCAAGATCCAATTTGAGCCATATAGAAATCAAAGCATTGGAAGGTCTTGCCAAGGCCAACTCAATTACGATCAAAGAAGCCGATAAGGGAGGCAGTATAGTGGTGATGGACACAACTGATTATATTACAATGTCTATGTCTCATTTGAATACTCCCGACTATTACATGCCATTGAAATCCAATCCTACTAAGAAGGTGGTTACTGAGCTACTTGATCTAATACAATTTTGGTATGAGAAGGGTTTACTTACTGACGATGAGAAAATGTTTTCGACTAACAGAACCAGTAATGCCCACTCTATTTTTTACCAAAGATTCATAAACCCTTTAGTACTCTCCCATCTGTTAGGCCCATAATGAGTGGTATTGGGTGGGCCACAGAGGGCTTATCACAGTATTTGGATGAAGTTCGAAAATCTTATGTCATTCGTATGCAGTCTTATGTCAGAGACAGTACACAAGTATTACAGTTGATCAAGTCTTTAAAATGGGAATCAGACTATTTGCTAGCTACATTGGATGTTACAGCTTTATATACCAGTATAGACCACAAATTGGCAATACAAACCATTGATTACATTTTCAAGGATCTTTCAGCATCCTTTCTAGAGCATGTTAATCTACTGAAAAGTTTTCTCAAATTCACACTGGATAACAATGTGTTCACTTTCAATGACCAATACTATGTCCAAGTGAAAGGGGTTGCTATGGGTGCTAAATTTGCCCCATCCCTGGCCAATCTTTTTATGGAGCAATTTGAGGACACAAATACACAAACATGAAACATACAGTACAAATCTGATTTTGTGGAAATGTTTTATAGATGACATACTCATTGTATGGAAAGGGGACCTTGACTCATTTGCTAGCCTTGTGCAATACATTAATAACAATGATTATGGTATCAATTTTGTGGGCTCTGCTAATGCCGAAACAATTGCCTTTCTAGATCTATGTATATTTGTGGAAGGCAGGCTCCATACTCGGACTTTTCGCAAACCTACAGAGGTCAACTCTATACTTTTATCCCAAAGCAGTCATCAACGCTCAACCATTAACAATATTCCGACAGGGTAATTTTACAGTGCAAGAAGAAATTGTAGCAAGGACACCGATTACGAGGAGGAATCCAACTTTTTGACCAAGAGATTTTTGAACAGAGGATATAATAGGGAGTGCATACACAAAGCCAAGCGTAAATACATGGCATACAAACAGTCAGACTTACTTGGTGATTAACCTACTGTTAGACAATATCCCACGCACATCCTAGTTTTCTAAGGATGCTCCGACTCTCTATCGCTTGGTACAGAAGCATTGGAATATTCTGAGATTAGACACTGATCTGTTACCATATCTCTCTGAAAAACCGAAGTTTACCCCCTAACACACAAGCACAGACTATCAAACAAAAGCTCAGCCCATTTTTTTTGAGGCCTCAAGATGTTGACATGAATGACAAGTGGTTAAAAAAGACTGTCGGTTTTTATAAATGCGGCAACTGTAACTTTTGCAAATATGCTCATTCTAAATGCCAATTTCATATTGACAAGAATGGAACCAAAATGCGAATTAATGATTTCATCAATTGTAAAACATGTAATGTGGTATATGCGATCATATGTGCATGTAGCAAAATATATGTAGGAAGCACTATTAGACAATTGAGAATTTGCATCAGGGAACACATGGCAAGCCTGAGAAATAACGATCCTAAATCACCACTGGCCATACATTGGCGAGAACAACACCAAATGGACAACAGTGATGACATTCGTTTTATTGGTCTAATAAGGGCTAAGTTAGGGAAAAGAGGCGGCAATGTGAAGCTCAAACTGAGACAACAGGAAAGTAAACTTCTTTGTTTTTTGAGATGTACACAAACGGGTTTAAATTGTGACCATGTGATGCATGTGTTTTTATGATATATGACAATAGAGTATTGTTCAGCAAAATAAACCACTGTGGGCCATAATAACCCACTGTGTACTACTTGTATCTTCGCATGTGGCGGTAATTACGTGACCCACCAGTAACACAATGACACACCGCTTGGTAGAACACCAAGGAATAATAATATGCCCTTGTAGGATGGTTTACCACCCTAACAGGCCTCGCTGTGCTGGAGGGTTTGCTTGTCTCTTTGCTCACTTAATGCATCAGGAACAACCAATGACACCATTTATCACATTCAGTGTAACTTAGAAGTATGGCTTAGCTCATTTTACAGAATTACTGACAGGGATTTAGAGGCATAGGCTCAACTCACTGGTTGAAATTAGAGATATGGTTTCGCATACTTTATAGAATTACTGAGATAGGTTCAGTGAAATAGGCTTAACTCAGAGTAATAGACAACTCACAGGCTGTAATATCCACTTACTTTTGCCAATAGAGACCTAGTCAATTCGAATGAGATACCATTAATCATACATTTTCAAGTGCTCTTGTAACTGTTGATTTTGTTTTATACTCCATACCAGGCGTGTAACTGCCTACATCATTTCGCTTCGACATTTGTTATTTCAATAAACATATTGATATGCATCAATTTACCCTTTTTTGCAGCTTTTAAACTACCCCCTAACAAGAGGATAACATACTATAACTCGCGCATGCCAGCAATGATGAGCATTTATTTACATTGTTTTTTATCTAATGACGTCACGCGTGAACGTGTGACGTCATCGCGTTACGGGGGCCATCTGTTTTGCACGCCATCACTGTATTTGAACTAACGCTAGGAAGAGAGTAGAGCAAAGCTGTTTTGCCATGCTTTCGCTTGGGATCCAACCCATTTTAGAGGTAAGAGATGTTTTATTTTTTGCTCAAATTATGACATCAAGCTCATTCTATATTTTGGGGATTACAAGCCCTTCATACTTTGGGGGTCCTGGCATTAGGATTCCTTTTTTGGAAAAAAGGCCTTATTTATTTATTTACACCAGTATTTGCAATGCATTTCATAATCTTGTATGTGACTAGCGACGTCAGATCTAATATACTCATTACTATTTGGAAGCATGTTCTTCAAAAGTACAAAAAGAGGTGCTCCCATATAGTTCACTTCAATGAATCCTTCTCTACTTCAGGGACTCCAGTAACAATTAAAACAATGGTGCACTATAATTGATGGCTTGCACCGCATGATATATCTGAGTCGGCCTTTTAAGGATTGTTATAGGTTAAGGTAAGGATCTCTTTTCTTTATAGATGAATTATGGTATGATGACATTTAATCTAAATTACAGTAACATATATACCTTCTTCATATTTTATTTTAATGTTTCAGGATCTATATAAACTTTGTATTCGCCAATAATAGTAATCAAAGATCAATCTCCACTGGAAGTCTCCAGTTTAATCTCCTGAACCAGACATGCAATATATGGAACTAATTTAGGGTGAGCTGGATATTATAATCACAATTATTCTGCTGCGCCAAGTTTAGGCCACCTTAATCTCACTTTTCCGACATAACGCACCATATTATCCATGGGTTACTGGTGTGCATGCTTTTATGGCCACATGCTAGATATCGCTCGCACAATAACCCCCGAAGTGGCTTTATATAATTAAACTGTTTTGCATTGGGTGCACATACTAGTATCAAGTCTATGATTATAGATATATAGACATATATCCATATATATCTTCACTAAAATTGACGCTTTATTCAAGGATTGTTAACACCTAATTAATGGTGTTTTTCCATCTGTTTGATTTTCTGCTTTTCTTATCTACATTTGATGCCACCCATCCAACCCTGGCCTGACGTGTGACTTCAACACGGTATGGTCGATTAATGTTTCATTGCTAAATGTTTTTGTTACTGTTTGCCTATGTTAATATTCTCTATAATGTCTATGCCTAATGGGACTGACCACTTTCAATATGTATACTTACTGTGTATGTGTACAGCATTGACATCGACCGGGGGTCGTAACACATGTCAGCTGTTTTTCTCTATCACAAAAGAATAAACCACGACTCATCACCAAGCTGATTTTTCTAGATTTCGTGGATGAATTGTTTACTGACTAGAGTTGGACTTTGAGCGCGAGGCACTCTCCCGAACCACTTAATTTAAGCATTTCTTTATACAGGCCTTGTGGGAGGCTTGAGGGAGCTGGTTGCTTTCTCGCTGCCAAGAAATTTACCCAATAATTTTGAACCACATGTGCAATCTTAGAGTGCGGACTAGTGCACTTTTGAGATCGATCCAACAACCTAATATTCTTCACTTTAGTAGCTGCGCCTGCAATTGAGTGGCAAATACTTTCCCGAGCACATCAAGGAGTGCAATCGGGCAATAGTTCTTAGGATCTTGTCTTGTACAGGCACGCTATGAATGCCATATCATAAAGACAAAATCTCCTCATCGAAAAATTCGACTAAGAAACTCTTTAGCCTACTAGGCAGTCTTCAGAAAAGCAATAGAACAACTACTCGCCCTCCTGCTTCGTCTGACTGGTGCAATAAACATGCATCGTATTTTGTCCAAAGTATTGCCAACATTAGGGACAAAATCAGGGCTAAACTGTCCATCAAACAAACGGCTTTCCGAGGCTCCCGTCAACCTCCCAGGGCCTTCTCCCGCATCTGAGAGCCACAGACAACCCTATTCCACAGTTTATGTTCTCTCATGTGTCCACTGAAGATGTCTATAAAGTTATTTGGGAGCTCTACGCTAATAATTGCGCTGAGGTATGCCATGGCAAAGTCATTAAAGAATGTGCCCCACCATTGGTTCACGCCATTACCGCAATAGTCCACAACACTTTTTCTTCTGGCTTCATACCCGATTCACTGAAAAAGACCTGTGCTATCCCCCATCCTAAAAAAGCTCTCTTTAGACCCTTCTGATCCTGGCAACTCTTGGCCTATTACCAACGTCAGTTTGCTCCTTAAAATCTTAGACAACATTGCTTACTCACAGCTGCAGCGCTTCGTCATCAATCATAACCTTTTGGGCACTCACCAGTCGGGTTTTCCACCAGCGCACAGTACAGAAAATGCTGGACAATGAGTCTGGCATATTTGACATTCTGTCTGAAGGTAAAGCTGGCCTGTTGATGTTTCTGAACCTCTCTGTAGCCTTTGACGTGCGCAATCAAGATATTCTCTAGGGCATGACTTGCACAGGCCTCAACCCTGATCACCTTGCCATTAGTTGGATTAGTTCCTTCCTTCAGGGAATGACTGTTTCAGTAGTGTTTAAAGATGTGAAGGCAGGCGGCTCTGTTACCAGTCTTTAGCTTCTCCTCCTAACGCACGTTTTCATGACTTCATCAATCTTCAGGCGGGTCTGCATTTCTGTTTCAGGTGTGACAGGTTAATTAGCTCTGAGGATTCTGGTACTTGTATTTTTTGCACTTGATTTTGCTGGCAGGTGACATCAATGCCTTACATTGGAGAGCCACAACCATGGCTTTCCCCCTACCCCCATCAAGTGGAAGATCTGTGCTGTAGAGGGAGTTGTTTCCAGTCACCTGCCAGCAAAATCAAGTGCGAAAAATACAAGTGCCAGAATCCTCAGAGCCGATTAACTTGTCACACCTGAAACAGAAATGCAGACCCGCCTGAAAAAACAAAGAAACTCAGCCTCCCTGAAGATTGATGAAGTCAAGTCATGAGAACGTGCGCTAGGAGGAGAAGCTAAAGACTGGTAACAGAGCGCCTGCCTTTACATCTTTAAACACTGTTTCAGTGGTGGTGGGTCAGCATTCATCTCACTACAATTTGGTCATGGAGGGAGTCCCCCAGGACCCAGGAAGCATGACTGACTCACCTTCTTTTCAATCTATATATAGGACTCCTTCAGGACCTTCTGCATATTAGGGAGGTCCAGTTTCAAAATGATGCTGATGACACTGTGTTGCTGTTTCTATTTGGCGAGATTGCCAGAGACACCAATTCATGTTAATAATATCTTCAATGCCACCAACTCATAGATGAGAGACGACTGGTTATGTTTGAATGATCAAAAGAATTAATTATATCTGCTGGCAGCTCCTAACACCATCATGAAACTGGGAAATTCTTTAGACTTTATGTCCATAAATACTCATACCATTGTTATATGGAGGAAAGCTAAATCCTTGGGTATCTATCTTAACAAGTAGATGAACATGGATACCCAGGTTTCAGCTAACGCTCACTCCAGTCTTTACTATCTTTGCTTGCTTCATCAGATAAGACCATTTATCACTGAAACAAATGCTGCTTCAATAGCTCAGGCTATTATCGGAAGCAAACTTGATTTTGGCAACGCACTGCTTGCCGGAGCACAAGCATATGAGATTGCAAGGCTCAAAGTAATACAGAATGCGGTTGCTCGGACTGTAGCTAATATTCTCAGAAGATCTCAAATCACTCCAATGTTGAAAAAGCCTACATTGGTTGCCAAGAGAATCAAGTTTAAGACAGGACTATCACTCATAAATGTGTGTATGGTGATGTCCAGTCATATCTTAAAGCTAGATTACATTCCTATAAGCCATCTCGCTCCCTCCGCTGAAGCTCACAACAACTTTTATGTAACAAATGCTATAAGGTTAGTCGTGCAGGTGGCAGATCCTTTCAAACGTATGCTACAGCTCTGTGGGAGTATTTCACTTAATTTGTATGTCCCTTTTGCAGGTTTGACTTCCTGATCACTAGTCCTTCGCTACTCCTTTGTGTTTTGTTAGTCCCTCTACTGTCTCATATGTGTTAGCACTTTGAAGACTGTGCGCTTAAGCACCCTTCAAATAAATAAATGGGCACATACATCATTTTCATTCACAATAGGCAGGAATGCCTTAGACCAGGTAACTTCAAATAACTGATGCTTGCATCCTGAGCAATCATTGAATCCAGACGGTAATGTTTGGAGTAGGCATGTACAGAAGTCCACGTGGCCAGCTGGCAAATGCCCAAGACAAGGACACCTCTGTGAAGAGCCACAGTGACTGCGGCTCTTCTCTTGGAATGTGCCCGCAACCCCAAGCATGCCTCCTTCTGAGCCAGTCTATAGCATGTGACAATACAAAGAACTATCCACCTGGATACGGTTTGTTTCACAACCGCTGCACCATGCTTGGGGCCTGCATAGGCAATGAATAGATGATTATCCTTTCTGAGTTCTCTCAATCTGGAGATATAGAGACTCAGTGCGCTCTTGAGTTCCAGCTGGTGTAGACTGTACTCCTCCTTGTAGGGGTGAGGTGGAGGATAAAATATAGATAAATCAATTTTCTGAGCAAGAGGAACAACTTAAAATAGCTTGGGTAGAAAAGAGGGCTTGACCCTCGGAGTAACATTTATTGCTGAAAAAGAGAGGTAAAAAGGCTTAGCGGAAAGGGCATGCAGCTCCCTTACACTCTTGGCTGATGTTATTGCCATTAGAAAGGTGGTCTTAAAATGTAAATACCTCAGTGAACAGGAATGCATCGGCTCAAATGGTGAGGCCATAAGAAAAGTAAGAACTAAATTCAAGTCCAATGGAGGCACAATGAACTGAGTGGCAAAATGTTATCCAATACCTGGACAAACGGCACCATCATAGGGACCCAATAATAAGACCCCTACTCAGTGTCCTCTTAAATACTGAGATGGCCGCCTAATAACCTTTTACCGTCCAAACTTGTAGGCCCCTACAAGTTAGTGTTAAAAGGAACTGAATGACAGAAGCTGCAGGGCAAGCAAGCAGGCCGAAGTCCCTCTCTCCGCCCCAAGCTCAACATTGTTTCCAATTCTAGTCTTAGATGGCCATGGTAAGTGGCATTCATGCAGCGAGAAGACGCACCACAAACGCATCGGACAGTCAATCCCTATACCTCAACCTTTCAAGAACCATACATTGATACCTAGGGTGTTGACATTGCGATAAAGAATAACCCTGCCTACTCCTACTCCATGGTACAGGTCTCCTTTAATTGGGAGTCATCAAGGAGTACATATACATACAGCATACCACGTCCTCTGTACCCATTCTTGAGTGATCAGAATCATCATGGTCTGGAACCTCCTTCGTCTCTTGAGAACCTGTGGGAGGACGGTGTTGGGAAAGATTTTCTTTTTGTTGCTTTCCCTCCATAGACATCTATGGAACCCCCCCAACATTTTGCTGTTTTGCACCTGTCTCGACTTTTGAAGGGAAGTGAAGCCTTTTTACTTCCATTGCCTTGCTAAGCTCATCTGTTTTAGGGGCACTGACCATTCCCTATGATTAACCATACTGGAGAACGCAGTCCTGCATTCGGCCACTGTTATGGTGGATTTCAGGAGGCCACACCAATTCTAGTGAAAATAGAACTCTGAGAGGTTAATCAAAACCCAATCAAGGTAGCAACGGAGAGCAGTCAAGGCTTATTCTCACAAGAGTGAAAGTGAGGTGGGGTCAGGGTACCTCAATAATTCAATTTAGACAGAAAGTATGAACATAGTTATTTATTATAGGCATTCTGAACACACTGAAAAATGATTCTAACATGTAGTATTATCACACAATACTCTATGAATACAATGACCACAGTTCAAATATGCATTATAGTGACTTATTCAGCAAACAGGAAAGAAGAATGAATGCAATAAATGATGGGACCAAACCAGTGAGTGCTTCTTCAGGGGGCTCTGTGGGCTTACTAACTATTAACCCACCTTACCTTTAGACTCCATGCCCCTCAGAGGATTCAACTTCCAACTGACACAAGGCCTTGCTTTCAAGTCCTTCAAGTGATTGGACACTTTTGTTAGCTCTTACTCACAGCTCCTCCTCCATGGAGTCCACTTCAGCAATCAAGCTTGACAGTTCAGGAATCTCCAGGGAATAAAGATTTTCTGACAACCCCCCCTTCCTCAGCAGGTCCAAGGGTTTGGCCAACTACCTCACCTTCAGTTGTAGGAATGGCAGAGGAAATATTCTTCTTACCTCTTCCTTGATATTTTCTTTCTCCATTCACCTTTTCCCATGGGCTGGCTTTTAGACTTGGCTCAGGCAGCCTGGTTTCGAGACCTAGTGCTTGAAATGTCTGCTGCGTTTCTCTCAGGACCTAAGACTTGGAGTTTTATCTCTGACAGACAGAACTGGTCTAGGAAACTTCCTCCTCCACCGACAGGTGCCATAACCACTTCTCTTCTGACAGCTAAAGTGACAGGCATTTCTGGGAAGTTGAGCGAGGGACCATCAATAAACTGGATAGTCACCCAAGGAGCTCTGGCCAGAGCCCCTAGGTTTACCAATGTGGAATGTGGAATCCACTAGAGGTGGACTACGCCCATTGTTCCTAATAGTAGAGGTACTTACAGCTTCTACCAGTACACTATCCTCAAGAAAATTAATCTGGGGGTTAAGATGTATGGGAGCACAAGCTCCAGCAATTCTAGAATCCCTGGTTCCTGGGGAATCTAAATCAACTTCAGATGTAACACCATTGGGCAAGGTATCTGAAGAGAAGGGTACTCCTGGGATAATTTTTTCCTCGTTATAAGGAAGGGCCAGATTCACAGAATGGACCACCCCAGATCTTACCCTTACATCTGCCTCTCCCTCGCCTCATTCACATGGTCACTTTCTCCACAGGATACACAAAATGGATGTGTATATATAGGGAAGCTTAGAGTGTCCACTTTCATGCTTGGGATGCTGAGTCCCACTACCCTTCACAAAATCATGTGACTTAAAACCCCTTATTAAACTTTTTGCGGGCCTTATTGGGAGTGTTTCTATCACTAGGCCCACCCTCTTTCTCCTTCTCCTTCTCCTTCTTTCCCACCTCATGCTTACAATAAGCATGCTTGTCCTTATGGGACACTATGCGAAACCCACAAATCGGCAGCAATTGCAAACTTCTTACGATCTAACTCCTTTGAATCTGCCAAATGCTGTTTTGGCTAAGAGTAAGAATAAATATGTTTAGGCGTGAACAAATTGATCATGCCATCTAAAGTGGTTGACCTATAGCCTTCTACCCAGCCACACAACTTCAAAGAGACAGTTAATAATGACACCAAAGTATTACTCTTTTTTTCTTGTATTCTCTAAATCTCTTTAGGTATTGGGCAGGTGACTTCCCAAACATTAAAAGTACAGCCTGTTTGACAGGGTGGGGTGGGTTTTTATGCCTGCTGTCTTGAAGCAATGTGGGTTTAGGAGTAGAGTTTTAAAGGGGATCAGGGCTATTTACATGGACACCAGTGTGAGAGTGGCAGTAAATAGAACATTTTCAAGATGGTTCCCTTTATACAGGGAAGGAGACAGGGTTGTCTGCAGTCTCAAATACTGTTTGTCCTAACACTGGAACCGTTACCGAACAGATTAGAGTCCCTCCTCGGGTGGAAGCTTTACATGTGAGAAATAAAGAATTTAAAATGGGACTGTATGCGGACAATATTCTTTTACATCTCGAGAGTCCATGTGACTGGCAGTGTTTGAAATAATTGAGGAATATGTGGCATTCGTAGGATTTAAAACTAACTAAAGGAAATCAGTTCTCTTCCCATCTGGGTGAGGATTTCAGAGCAGGACTTCGAGTCACTGGAGGTTCTGGTGCTGGAGATCAGTCTCAAAAGTATCACACATCTCTGTGTTAAAGTAACCAGTACGCTTGAGGAGTTACTGGAAGTGACCTTTCCTCAATTGTTGAGTTCTTAAACAAGGAAACGGCTGCTGGAGTAAGCTGACCCTCTCCTGGATGGGGAGACGAAATGCCTTGAAGATGAATGTTCTTCCCAGAGTTCTGAATTTGTTTCAGGTGTTGCTAATTAGGATACTAGATCAGATGATAGGAGAGGCAAAGAATGACATACATTACTTACTTTAATCGCATTTCTGGTGCTTGTGTCTGCTTAGATTCACATTTTGTGCATATAGTCAGACATCTAGTGGTAATCGCAGAGTATTGCATCTTTTTTTTCAAAGATCGAAAAGTGACATCGACCTGGGCATGTCTAACACTATCCGTACCGTGATGGGTAGTGTACCCATGATCCCTCACGCGTGTAGGTCCCCCCCCCGGGTTGTTTTTGTTCTGCCATGAGGGAGCCTAAAGAGAATATGTGAGTGAGTACAGAAGAAAAGAAGGTGTAAGATGTCGATGTTCCGTCAACTCAAAGAGGGGAGGAAGGGTGGGCGCATGTGAATCTAAGCAGATAAAAGCACCAGAAATAAGATTACGGTGAGTAATGCATGTCTTTTGATGCTTGCGAATCTGCTTAGAATCACATGCTGTGCATAGAGTAGCGGGCAGTACCAGGAGATGGTGGTGGGTTGTGTGAAGGAACTGCAGCAAAGAGATGTCTTAAAACTGCCTAAACCGCCTGACCCACCTGAGAATCAGTCTTATAGTGTGCATCTAAGCAGTAATGTTGTGTAAAGGTGTGAACAGAACTCCAGGTAGCTGCTTTGCAAATAGGAATATTTGCAATGAAAGCTATAGTAGCTCCTGTTCCTCCCTTGAGTAGACTGAATTGTAGGTCCAAAAGGTAGTGCTCTCTTTGAAAGAGAGTAACACATTTGGATACATTTAATGATCCATTTAGAGATTGCCGGCTTAGAGACAGGATCCCCTTCTCTATCAGCGGCAACATATACAAAGAATTGACCTGTCTTTTAAAGTGGTTTTGTCTTATTCAGGTAATACATGACTGCTCTCCTAACATCTAGTGTATGGAGACTTCTCTCAGCCGAGTTAGTAGGATTCTGAAAGAAAGTTGAAGTTCAATGGATTGGTTTACATGAAACCTGGTAATTAATTTAGGTGCAAAAATGTGGATGTGTGCAAACCACTTTGTCCTTGTGAATAGTAGAAAATGGGTCTTGAACTGAGAGAGTCTGCAGTTCACTAACTCTCCTAATGGAAGTAATAGCCACTAGAAAAGCAGTCTTCTGGGTGAGAGCCTTAAGACTAGCTTTGTGCTTTGGCTCAAAAGGAAGCCCTATGAGTTTAGTAAGGACAACACTCAAGTCCCATCCGGGAGTTGGATTAGAAAAAGGTGGGTGACGTCTTTTCACCCCTTCTGTGAAAGCCTTGATTACTGCGACTTTTAACCAGGAAATCTTGCTCCGAGAGGTGGTGTAAGCAGAGAGGGTAGTAAAGTGGACTTTCAGCGAGGTTAAAAACTAGTCCTGAGTCTAAGAGGTGAAGGACTTGTGTGTGGGTAACCAGTCAATTGGGTTGATGTTACAAGTACCACACCAAATGACATAACAGCTCCATGTACTGATTTACTGGAATAAGAGTGTCTGTTATTTCATTTCCATGCCTGTCTAAGAACGTCCATACATCTTTGAGGCAGTTGGAGATGCCCAAACTCTAGGACATCAGGAGCCATGCTAAATTGAGAGTTTGAGGGCTAGAGTGCAGTGGTGTCCCCTGATCTTGGGACAGCATGTTGTAGGGGTAAGGCAGCTTCACCAGAGGGCAAAGTGACATTCTCATGAGATGCGAGAACCATGGTTGACATGCCCACAATGGTGCTATCAGGATTAGTGTAACTTGTACCTGGTGCATCTTGTCAATCATCTTGTTGAGGAAAGGAGTTGGGGGTGGGGGAAGCGTAAGCAAATCTCCCAGACCATTTTATCGAGAGACTGTTCCCCATGGATTTCTTTTTGGGTTACCTGGAGGCGTAGTCTGGGCATTGTTTGTTCTATAGTGTTGCAAAGAGGTCGCTGTCTGAATGCCCCCATTCTGCAAAGACATTGTGCAAAATGTGTTATTGTAAACGCCACTCATGATCTACGGGTAGATGAATGTCCCTGCTGAGCCCGTCTGCAAGAAGATTGTGTTCCCCATTTTCTAAAACATTCTATGGGTTTTTTTGAGAAAAAAAAAGCGGCAAAAAACCCAGCGAAAAAACAACCCGCGACGAAAGGACGTCGTACAGAGCTCCCCACCCTAAAAGGGATGTGTCTGTGGTGAGAGTGGCCTGCGTGGGTGTGAATGATTTCCACTTCATAAGGTGGTCCTTCGTACACCATTGCAGTGATAGAAGAGGGTCTTCGAGGTAACCACTACATCGTCCCAATGACCGGTTGCTTGACACCATTGATCGAGAGCCACTCTTGCATAGGAAACATGTGCCGATGGCATGAGGAACCAGGAAAATGCAGGATGCCATTGTTCCTAATAGCTGCATGGCTCTCCATAGGGTTATCTGATTAACCGGCTACATATTGAGGGATCTGGAACAACATGTTGTGGTCCATCTCGGAGGGTAAGACAAGATCTTCTGTTTGAATTAGGGCTCCCATAAATAGTTTTACTAGGCTGGGGACAAGACTATTTCTTTTCGTTGATAGAGAACCCCCATTGAAAGAGTCAGTCTACTGTCTTTTAGGTGTTCTCTAGACACACCTAATATGTGTCTCCTGTTATGAGCCAGTCGTCTAGATAAGGGTACACCAGAACAGACTGTCTGTGCAAGTGAGCTGCTGCCACTGTCAGAACCTTAGTATAAATCCTCAGGGCTCAGGCAATACCAAAGAGGAGTACTTTGAATTGATAGTGAGTGTTCTCTATCTTGAATCTTAGGTACCTTCTGTGCACTGGCAACATTGAAATATGGAAGTATGCATCTTTCCTATCCAAGGTGGCCATGTAATCCCTTTTCTTCAGCAGTGGAATTACCTCCTGCAGAGTTGTCATCCTGCACCTTTTAGGCTTGACATTCTTGTCTGCAGGGAGCAGGTCTAATACAGGGTGCACGGTTAGATCCTTTTTGGGTGCAAGCAAGTATAATAAATAGCTACCCTTGTTTACCTGATGATCTGTGATGAGTGAGTTCTATAGCTCCCTTTTACAGCAGAACCTCCACTTCTGCCTGAAGGATGAGGAGATGGTCTGGAGACATTCTGTTTTTTGGCGGGTACCGAGGTGTTTGAAGTACTTGCCGACTGTTTTGAGCACCAACTTGTCTGAAGTGATCCCATCCCATGCGTGGGTGAAGCATGTTATTCGACTTCCTACTGGAGATGCATGGGAGATGACTTGGACAGGAGAGTCAGTTCCTCACAGAGGAAACTCTGGAGGCTGCATTCCTACCCCTTTCTTTGCCACGCCAAAGCCCCCGCTGTTAATGGGCCTGATATGCATTGGACACTCCTTGGCCAGAGTACCATAGCGAGCCTTCTGTACCATAGCAACCCTGTGCAGGTAATCAGAGGATTGCCCCCGAAAGGAGCAGTGGGTATTAAAAACCCTGCGCTGCACATGCAAGAAATCTGGTTGAGAGATTTTAAGTGTTTCATGTTCTTTCTTTGCCGCCTCGAGTGTGTCATCCACCGCCTTTCCAAAGCGAGACAACTCTTCAATGGGCTTATTGATAAGTGAGGCCCGCGTCTCGGGTTTGAAACCTGAGTTTTTTTTAGCCAAGCATGGAGTTTTCAAAGAGTCCCTTCTGCCAACACTCTGACAGCCGTCTCAGCATCAGTGTGTTTTAAAAAATATTCTGCTTGACCTGACGTCCCTCCTGCACAATATCAAGCAGCTGTGATTTAGCCGTTATTGGCAATGCGTGTACTTTAAGCAGCAGAAGAAGTGATTATTTTGCACAAGGCGTAGAGTCTTTTACACTATTTGTCGAGAGGATCCTCAGACGAAGACAATGGAAAGCCTATACGCTTTCTGGTTGTGGTGACCACCATGGAGTCCGGAATAGAGTGTCCCCGAATATAGAACGGATCAGAGTGTGCAGGTCGAAACATTCTCAATGCGTGGGTTCACAGTCCGAGTAACGGAGGGAATATGTAAAGAAGAGGCAGTACGCTTCTTAATGGAGTTGAGAAGGGGAAAAGCTTGGCTGACTGGAATCTTCTCTGAGGATGTCCTCCGCAAAGTCCGAGTCAGGCACTGCCTCCTCTGTAATAATTTTGAAATGGTCCACTGCCTCCTTAAGAAAGTTATTGAAGGGTAGCTGGTCATAGATAGGGGAAGCCTCCCTGGGCTGTTTGGCAATAGTGGCGTCCAAAAGAATGTTGTCAGGCTCTTCCTCATGAGCAGGGGTAGTGGGCCAGGCCCCCTGGTCATCCGTGTCAATCCAGGCGTATGGGTCCTGTGAGGCAGGATTTTGGGACACATCATACTGGTCTGAGACATACAACATTTCTTCATCTTGATCATACTAATCATCCTGAAAAAGATCTTCTAGGCGGTCAGTGAACTTAAGTACAGAAGTGGTAGAGCGGACAACAGGGGACCCAAGCCTAGGAGACTTGCAGGGCCTAGGTTCTTTCTCAAAGGAATGAGTATTCTTATGAACAATCTTGTCAAATCTTTCTGGGAAATCAATGAACTCTGAGAGTTTGTCCATGCACTCCTCAAACAGTCCACTAGTGCAGGAGCTTGTAATTGATGTTCTGGGAGTGGGACATCCAAATCTTCTTGAATAGGACCTTTAAGACCCTGCAAGGACTGTGACAGGTTAGAGGAGGCCTGGATATAGCCTTGAGGTAAAGATGGGGGTGAGAGGGGACCAGAAACATTTGAATCCTGGTGTAGAATGGCCATAGACAGCTTTTCCCTTAATTTAGGGTGTGTTTTACTTAAAGATGAGTTTTTCGACATGTCCTTCGACGTGTCAGAAACATGTGTTGAAACTTTTGAGGGAGCACTGTGTGTAGTTGAAGACTTGGTATAATGCGTCACATGCAGAGGAGCAGAGGGTCGAGAACCGGAAGGTTCTACAGGCCTCGCCTAAGGATGATATGCCTGTGGATACCATTGGCTTCTTCGACGGTACCGTCGAAGGATTCTGAGGAGTTGTGTGCTTAGCCTTGGTGGTGTGAGCATGTGCGGCCCTGTTGCCAGTGGGTGGTCTCCCCATAGCAGTGTGTTCGGCATGTGTAGCAGGGCTGGGGACAGGCACGCGGGAGTCAGCCGACTCCGGTACAGAGTCATCAGTCTACAAACTGGAGCTGTGGGCTGCTGGAGGGGCCCTCGTCCAATGCGACAGCAGAGGTGTGGGAATGGGATTCGGCCTGCATGGCCTAGGCTGCCCACTGCTTTGTTCTCCTTTATTTAAGTGTGTTAGGCTTAAAGAGTGGACAGGCTTTGCAGCACCACTCATCGTGGTCACGAGGTAAGCAGTTATTACACTCCCTAGGAGTTGCCCTCCAAGGAAACATACTATTACAGGAAAGACCAAATGGAGTTCTCTCCATTATTAAGTGGAAAAATAGCAGCTAGACAAGGGAAAGAAGAGGGGAAAGCAAGAAAAGGCATTCTCTAAAGAGTAATGTAGAGAATAAGGATCCCCACTCTCCCTACTGTAAAAGCCAAAGCCAGAGGTGAACTGAGAACCAAAAGAAGCCCTGGAAATAATTTCAAAGTGTCCCCATATTACACATTTTCTGCAAGCCCAACCCTTTTCCTATGAGAAAATGTGGAAATAAAATAAGTTACCAGACAAAAAAAGCCCAGGGTGCAGAGGCCCACCAGGAAATATCCAGAGTTCTCTAAGGGCCAAAGCCTGATGGTGAAGGCCACCGCCAGCTGTCAAGAAGTTAACCAGAGATTCGTTGACAGGAAAAAGGAACAGTCGTCAATGAAATCGTTGAGAGTATGGGACGAAGAAACTATGAATATACCAATAAATCACATTAACACAAGATCCATAATAAAGCTAGCTACCAGCATGGCAGAAAAAAATTAAACTTGGGGGACCTCGATGCGTGAGGGAACATGGGTAGAATGCACGTCACAGTAAGGATAGTGTTACAGGCACACCCAGGTCAACGACCCTTTTCGATCTTTGAGGAAAAAAAAAAGATACAATACTCTGCGAGTAACACTAGATGTCAGACTATATGCACAGCATGTGATTCTAACAAGATTCACAAGCATTAGAAAGGATGTTGCATATTCTATGTCATGGTAAGGAGCAAAGGGTGGCTTACAGCATGCTCATTTAGCCTAAGGAAAAGGGTGGGGTTGGCCTCTGGGATTGGGGTACATTTTACAGTGCAGCGCAGTTGCAAGTATTGGTCACGGATGGATTGACAAAAGCATTGGATTTACTTGGAAAATGTTAGATTGCAACCAGTTACAGTAGGGGAGTGGTTATGGGTCCCACAGGGTAAAATTTCTAGGAGGATTAGGGAGCATGGTATTTTGGGCATGTTGTGGGCAATTTGGAGACAACACCCCGGTATGCAGAGGGTTACAACATGGCCATCACTCATGAGTCATTTCTGGGAGCCTCCATTGAGGGACGAGTGGCCAAACCCGCTGAGATTTGAAGGATAGTATGAGGCAGGGCTAGAGAGGGTGGATCAACTGTAGGTAGAGGGGAAGTATATTTCAATTTAGGAAATGGAGACCACCCTGGGTATCAGTAAGCTCTCAATGTTTTTGTACTTGCAGTTGAGGGGTGTGGTGACGGCTGAAAAGTGGAGGCTCAAGATACAGTGGGCTATATGCCGGTAGAAAACATCTTGGATACATGTCTTGGGAATAAGGTGTTAATCTCTGTCCTCTATGGCCCCTTGCTGACGGCAAGGGGTGGAAGCTCCGAACATGGTAAGGTCATATGGGAATGGGATAAAGAGGGAAATAAATGAGTGTCTGGAGAGCAATGTGCAGGGGGGCGTTTAAGACATCAATACTGTGCCATTATAAGATGCACGGGATAACGCTTCTGCACAGGGGGCAGTACGATCCAGTGCGGCTGTCCAGAAGGTTTCCCACTGTTGATCCGATGTGTTGGCGGGGCTGTGGGCACAGGGCTTCCTATTGGCACATGTAGAGGTCTTGAAGTAAGGTGCAGGCCTTTCGGAAGGAAGTGGTAGGGTAGATCAGGGAAGTGGAAGGTCTTGAGTGTCAAATGGACCAGATACGGGTGTTGTTCAGGTTGGAGGAAGATGAGAGGACTTGGAGGCCGCTTCCAAATATAGTTTCCTTTTTATTGTTGGCCCCTAGGGCCCGTTTGGTGATTGGATGGAAAAAGGGAGAATTTGTCGTTTAAGAGGTAATGGGTGCTTAAGGCCAAGGAAATATACCCGATGGAGAATATTACAGCTACACTACACAATGTTCTGTCTTCCAGGGAAGTGGAATGGTTGAACTTCTTCCAAAAGTATAAGGATGTGAGATTAGTAACCTTTGCTGGTTTCTTGGGTCAGAGTAGGACCTGGGATTGAGGGTTATTTCTCCGCCATTTTTATTTGCAACCATGACCGAGAGCCATGAAATTTGGTGGATAGTTGGAGATCAGTCCCTAAGGGGATTATAAATAAGGGGTTTGCTAGCCTTTGCATCATTGTATCGTGATATTGTAACTGCACACTGGTGGGTGGTGGGAGCGGGGTCGGTGAAGTGGACCGGAGGAAGAGGTTGGTACAATCATTGTTCTTCTTTAAGGCTTGTTGTACCGTAATTTGAAAAATGATAACTAACGGAAAAAAAAGTAGAGTCTGTTTTAATTTATCTAAATCTTTTCTGTCAGCTTTAGACATATCCATAATGGTACTGCAGCTAGAATGGGGTAGTATACTGAGCAGCCAACCAATCTTATCAGGCGCTCCTATTTATTGCACTTTACAGGCATATTCAAAAGCAGTCAACCAATCAATGATATAATGTTTCTCATCATAAATCATCAACAGATACGTAAGAAATCTTGAAGACCTAGAGCCACTCCCAGAACCTCTTGAGGAGCCATGAGACCCTTGCAGGCTGGCCAACTCCATCTGGTGTTCCTTGTCATTCTGTTTTTCAGGCTTTACTTCCCTTCAAAAAGTCAGAACAGGTTTGAAAACAGAGCAAGAAGAATGGGGGTCCATAGGAACTATGGAGCGAAAGATGAAAAGAGAGAAATCTTTCCTAACAGCAACCACAAATACAAATAAATGCCCGTCCCTCCAATGCTGAAGCAAAATGGAAGAAAAAGAAGAAAAATTAAAGTAATCACCACTCTCATAGTGACAATCCTCATTTAAGAAGTGGCACTGGAGGGAACAATGCCAGAGCCCGGTGAGTCTGCACCTCAACTGGCCCAAGTAAGTGAAAAACCTACTTTCCCTACATCCTCTGGGAAACATTCTCTAATGCGATCTCCCATTCAGATTGCTCCCTCTTCACAGTTCAGGGCACCACAAATCACACATCTGCATAGCTAGAAGCTCGGGCCTGGGTAAGGCACAGGAAGAGCTGGTGTCTTCAGCACTCGCAAAGTACCTCCCATCCTTGTCCGAGCCATCATTGAAGCTATTATCTGTGCCTCAAAGACTGATAGATTCGATACTGGAACCTGCTGCACTGTTTAGTAGAGATCTAACAGATGATTGTGCCTGGAACCAAAGAGAATTCCATGTATAGGGCTATTTTTGATACGCACGAAAAGAATGTCAACGTGCCCTTTTCTTCCGGGTGTCTTTTGGAAAACATTTCGGAGCAGACTGTGCATGAAGAGGATTTCAGAAGAGGAATCTTTGGCAGGAGTGTATTAATTAGAAATCTATGTTTGTAGCAGAGCAAATTGCCTGGAAGAGACTCTGATAAGGCAGTTGGGCATATTGTGAAGTAGGGAAAAAGATGCTTGCCAAAGACAAAATGGCATTAAGACTGCTCCGATGACATGAAACATGCACATTGTAACTTTGGTGTTTTTGTTCTGTGGTGTCAGTCTGAAGGCAATGAAAAGACAATTTCAAAAAGGCAAATAAACACTCATTGCAAGTTTAAATGCTCAAAATATATAGTCATTCGGCTATTTCTTGAATCCGCTGTTTTCATGAGTATTCAGCATGCAGCCTTACCTGGATCCTCTCCCATTGCAATAAACATGCTGATTTTTCTCACCCTTGCCCACAATTAACCCAATGGTGTGCACTGATAGCAGATGTGCAGTCACCACGTGCTCCGTGCATTGCAGTCATACCTTTGCTAGTGCTATACAACCCAGCGCCCTCAAGACAAGAGAAGTATGTTCCACGCGCCACCAGGCCAGATTTTCAAGGACTTCATTTGCGAGTATTGAAAGTCCCACTGTGAAAATAAGGCCCATGAAAGCTAAGACGAGAATGCCAGGCACAAAGACAAGAAAAAAGTTCCAGACAGGTGACCTCAAGCCCTATGGTGAAGCAAAGAGTTATTGCAAGCTGGTGGCACTCGTAATTGCCGACCAACATGCTTTTTGTTTGAGCAATTAAAATCACAGGCATGTGCATGACAGCATAGTGAGAATAAGGAGAAAGAGTGAAGCACAGGAATAAATCAAGCACTTTCTGAAGTAAAGTTAGATCTTTTTGGTTTGGTAAGGATGTGTTGGGAAGCCATCAGTCTGTGATCTCAATGTTCTCTATGCGTAGAGCAGGAAAAGCCTGCAGTCATTACTTTGCTGTACATTCTGAATTTGTGTAAAAAGTGGGAAAGTACTGGAAACTGAAGCCCTCCATGCACTCCCAGATCTGGGACAGCAGCAGGATGAACCTCTTAATATTGCCTGCCAATTAACAAATTACTTACCTCTCTGTAATGTTTTTCTGATGGATGTTAGTTACATGGATTTCTCATCTATGATATCTCTCTTATCCCAGCGCAGCTTCTCTTTGAAAACTGTCTCTGCCTCGTCGGCTCGCCCCAATACCTCAAAGTGCCGGACATGATTCGGGGCTAATATATATTGGGGTGCCATGCTCCGTGACCTTAGTTCCACCTGTTTTCTCTAGCCCTCTGACACTGTGAAACCACAGAAACAAGGTGTACTAGCTATCCACAAGCAGGGTAGGTAGTGAGTATGAGGAGGAATCCCTGGGAGGAACATTCATCAGAAAGAACATTCTCGAGATGTAAGTAGTTTGTTCTTTTAAGTGATTCCTTCTACCCATGGAGTCCTCCTCTATGCAAGACTCCCATAGCAGTATGTAGATCTAGAAGAGGGAGGAGAGAGGGGACACCAAAGAAACCAGAACACTCTGAAGGATAGTTCTACCAAAACGAGCATCCTGTCCTAACCGAGAATCCAAGCAATAATGTTTAGCTAACTTCTGCAAAGAAGCCCATGTAGCCGCCTGCCAAATGCCCAGAACAGGGACCCCCACATTGAAGAGGCGCTTATTACTTTGGTGGAAGGAGCCTCGAGACCCTCAGGCACATCCTTACCAGCCAAATCGTAGCATTCCGAGATGCAGAGGATGATCCACCTTGGCAGGGTCTGTTTAGTCACAGCACTGCCAGTATCAGCACCAGTATAGCAAACAAAAAGCTGGTCATCTTTTCTGATCTCCCTCCCTGGAGAAACATAGTAGATGAGGGTCTGCACCAGATCCAGCAGATAGAATAATTCCTTTGCCTTGGAAGTATGAGGTGGAGAAACACAGACATGAAGATGGATCTTTTGATAGGGACCACTTTCGGAAGGAAGGAAAGTCTCATTCTCCACGTCACCTTCTCTTTGGAAAAAAATAACTGGTAACAGCTGGAGCTCACATACTTGTCTAGCAGCAGTCATGGCGAACAGGAAAAACACCTTAAGGGTGAGCAATCTTAATGAACAAGAAGGGAGGGGATCAAATGGAGCACCCAAAAGAACCATTAATACTAAATTCAGATCCCAAGCTGGAACAACAAACTGGCCAAGGGGAAAATGATTACACAATCCCTGCAGAAACTGCATGACTTGTGGGGATTGCGAACAATTACCCTGGCTCAATGTTCGCTTGAAAAAGAAATATCTGCAAGAGACCCTTCACAGTGCCAATCTACAGACCCAGCCGAGCCAAAGAAAGAAGAATATCCAAAACCGAGGATGTGGAGCAAGTAAAAGGATTCAGATCACTCTCCCAGCACCAGGCTGAAAACGTATGCCACCTACCGGCATAAATGGACTTGGTGACGGGCCTGTGGGTAGAGAGGAGTATGTCCAAGATGTCCTCTGACAAATCCTACTCTTTAAACTTCAACCATTCAGCGTCAGGCATGACGGTTCACGCTCCAGAGGTTTGGATGGAGGAGTTGTCCTCCCGAATGTGAGCGCAGAGCAACTCCAGGTAACACTTCTCCAGGCCCAGTCTCGAGCAATCAAGATCATTATGTACCTGAAAAGGCGTAGTCTCCTGAGAACCAGCAAAATGACAAGGATCGTCAGGAATGCACCAAGCAGGTTGAAAGTTCACTCTACTTGTAAGTGCGACCCTAGAGCCCCCCGTTGAGGAAATTTGCTGGAGCAGAACGACTTGCACTTCCTGTTCTCACTGGAAGGGAAGAAGTCCAACTGAGGAGTCTCCCAACAGAAGGAAACCTTCTCCAGAACCTCCTGACAGAGCTTCCACTTTGAGAGGCCAAATTCTGTTTGCTCAAGGGATCTGCCAGGACGTTCGCATTCCCAGCCAGATGGGCTGCAGTCAGAAAGATGTTGTCCAGTGCCCAGAACCACAGTTGCATTGCTTCTCTGCACAGAGACAAGGAAGCTGCAACACCTTGTTTGTTGAGGTAGTACATGCTAACCGTGTTGTCTATCAAGACAAGCATGGTTTTGTCCTGTACAAAGGGGAGAAAAGCGACCAGGGCCAGCCTGACCAATCTCAACACCAGAAGGTGGATGTGTTCTCATCATTCTAATGGAGAATACAGGTCGCTCACCACCAGGTCTGTTATTTGAGCACCACAGCTATCAGGGATTCCGTCCAACCCTGCCCTCACCCCACGGGCTGCATCTCTTGCTCACTCACTTCGCCACATCACGGCTGCTATAGACGAGACTGGAGACTTACAAGGCATTGGGGACTACATGTCCCAGCAGTTTTGCAGTGTGTGCAGGACCGCAGCACACAAAGTCATGATCCCGGAAGCCCTTCTGCGTTTAGATCCAGCTTCAGAGAAATGAGACGTTCGACAAACCATCAGTGAGTTGTGTCTTTTCTTCTGTATTTTTGTTACCGGAGTATTTATGTTTTCTGACTTGACCACCTCACCTGCCTTTGAGCCCCTGGAACTATTGCCTGCTTCTATACTGTTTGTTTACCATGTGCTTGACCCAGACCATCTGACCTGCCTGTGAAAGTCCATGAAACTTGCATCTAACTAATTGCCTGCTTGTGTTTAACCCAGGCAGCCAGACCACTCTTATCCCACTCCCTGCTGGCATCATTCGGAATCTGGTCCTTTATAAACTGACTGCCACACCCGGTTTCCCTATCCCTATTGTGGATTACTGTGGTACAGCGTTAGAGTGCACCCTCATGCTGCACAGGAGCCTCCCACATCCTTAGTTCTTTGCGTCCTAGTGCAGTTCGTGCAGCTTTTCCCATTGAATTCACAAAGACTTGCTGTACCACTCTGACACCCTGGTCTATATTCATTACAAGGATCCTCCACAACCAGACCTCAGACATCGCTGGGATCCTGCATCCATACCTTTTCATTGTCTGCCATAAGACAAAGTTAGGTCAACATCTTTCCTGATTATTATTGTTTTCTATGGTGCCTGGGCTCTGGGAACACCCCTTGTGAACTGTACCCCCGGCACCAGTCTTTCAAGGTCACGTCTGTGACTAAAGTCAGTTGGGGGCCAGGGTTGATGAAACGGCGCCCCCTTTACAAGGTTGTCTCTGTGGGACCACCACCCTAGGTATTAGGAGTCCTTTCCAGAACCCTGAAGAAGATCAGAAGGGAGTCCCAGGAATTGAGACACCCAGCCTGACAACAGAGAAGCCACTGAAGTGACCTCATGTGCAGCCGGGCTTCTAGCACTACGAGAATGCAGGAATCCATAAGGCCAAACAAGCGACTCAATCCTCGGGCGAGAAGGCCCGCTACAAGACAGCCTCAATCAATTGGAAGGACTAGGACAGCAAAAGGGAGATTTCGGGAAGTTCAGGGAGAAGCTCAAGCTGTGCAACAAACAGCACTTTTGGACCAAGTGTGTCGACACGGGGTCCATGGAGCGAACTCAGACGAGCCATTCAACCAGATAAGGAAAGCCATGAATTCCCTCCCTTCTGAGGCGAGCCACTACCACTGCCATTAGCTTTTTGAAGACCCTAGGTGCCGAAGAAAGATGAAACAGCAGGACCTTGGATTGGTAGTGCCAACGTCCTACGGTGAACCTCTGGAACCTTCTGCACCAGAGCAAACCCTTACCAGTGCAAAGGTAAGGGTTCGGGTGGTGCAGATCTAGAATGGGGTGCAAGCCCCCATCCTTCTTCCACACCATATAATAGGTTGAGGACCATTACATGCGTTGTTCGATCGGGGGCAGTGGGTGGGGGTACCTGTTCTACGGCACCTTTCTCCAGAAGAGGACAGGCTTCCTCCAACATGAGAGGGTCTTGAAGCAAGTGCTGGATGGATAGGAGGGGTCCAGAGGGCTTTGAACAAAGGGGAGGCAGTCTCCCTGGTGAATGACCTATAAGGCCTAGGCGTCGGACGTGGTAAGACTCCATTCCTCGCTAACTAGTATATCCTGCCCCTACCCACAGAGGATGAATTACGGAAGTGGCCTGCGTTTTGTGCTCTTCTCTGAGGCAGTATAGACATATTCAGTGCAGATCGGCGACAGACATCTGGTGCCCACAGTCCATGCAGGGTTTAACCCCCGAAGGCGGCTTCAGATTTGGCATTGCAAAATATAAATTACAAAAACTTCTAACGAAGCAGTGTTCCTGAAGCGAGCAGATTGTGCGGAACAAAGGTGATGGGGCCTGGCGCCTCAATATATCCTGGCCCCAACGACATTTCTGGTGTGGGGCACGTGCAGGCATGGAGCGAACAAGATGCAGAGCCGCAATGCCACCCCCTTGCAGTGGAACATTTTCTGAAGAGGAGCAGTGCTGGAATAAGAGATATCAAAGATGAGGAATCAATTGGAGAAAGGATTCAATTAGTAATGCCACATTGCTGCCATGTCATATTGTCTGCCAATGTGGCATTTTGTTGCTCTGAAAAGGCCACCACAAATGGTAAACTAGTGAGAAAGGTCTGAATGGACAAACCTTAAGGGTCTGCAACCTTTGTCTCTCCAGATAGCTTGGACTACAGAGCCCTTGATCTTTTCCCCTTGACTAAGATGCCTAGGCATGATGGCAGTTGTAGTACCAAAGATCTGGGGAGCCAAAGGTTGTAGACCGCAGGCAAAACTATCGTTTCTCTGGATGGATCCACTCTACATAGGAGAGCAGAGTTCATTTTTCATGCTAGTTCAATTATTGGCTTCTCGCTGAATCACCTTCAAACTTTAGAGAGAGATCAGTCCCAATATGTATACACTGACTAGCTTATCTCTGAAAAGATCATCAAGAAGGCATAACAGGAGGAGTAACATACCTAACGAATCATTGCTTCTCTTTATGGCAGTCATTTCTAAAATGTTCCAATAACGTAACACCTGGAAACACCCAAACTGGCGGATACATTAACATCTATTGAAGGGCCAAAGCAGAGTACACACTGTGTCTCTCTAGTTCACTCAAAAGATTATTCAGAGAAACACCTAAAGCCAAAGGCAGGTGTGTTTCAGCATAGATTGTCTGGTCTTTGCTCAATCTACTATTTACTGCAGTTGCCAGTATGTGACAGAAACCAGACCTGTTGCCACAAATGTTGCAGAACAATTATGTGACTGACTACTACTGGAATTTCTATACTTTTGAGGACCGGGAATTTAATACTCAAGAGCGAAAATGTTGTCATGTGGCCTCTTTACTTGGGACATATATCTATTGGTTTACCACTGGTTATCTTGCAAAGACCTAATTGTTTCCTCTGTAGCATGAGTGTCAACTTGGTCCTCACAAGTTTTTCCAACAAACAAGTTAACAAACAAGTTGTTGCTTTTCACGTTGGGTCCTCACTAGTAAAACAGGCCCTCACTTCAACTGTGATAATCCTTGCAAGATCCTCACAAGTATACACATACCAGGCAGCATATGAATAAGTGTGTCTGTATCTAACCTATGCATTATGTCTTGAGTGTTTAAGGGAAGCTTGCATTGGTATTATCTTTGGTCTGTTTGTGTGTGTGGGAAGGAAAAGCTGTTTATTTCAAATAACAGGTTTTCAGCATAAGACTGCTTCTCAGATTCACAAGCTTAAAATATTCCTCCCCGAGACGTAGGACCGGAGAACACATTTTCAATCTCCCTTTCATAGGCCTGCAAACTTCACAAGAGCTCTGCATCTTTAGAAATTCCTAGCTCCACTGGTAGAGTTGACTATCAGAATGCAGACACCCACTGCAGCACCTCTGCTACAATTAAGAATTCGTTTAGGACATTCCAACAACAAAAACATTGAGGTTGGAGAGGTCAAATGTGAATCTAAGGATACCTACACTATTATTACATGCAGACACTAGTCCTTTCTTCAGCATGGGGTCTCTGATCGACGAGATTAGTCCAGATCAAGCATTAGCCATCCCAAAAGGAGCTACACTGGGGAGTCCTGAAATAAATGCAAAAGACTTTTGAGGGATGCCCATCCCACATTAGTGGCAATACAATCAAAGCGGTAAGGCCTACAAAACAGGATGATTTCTATATAACTGCACTAGGGACCATACTTAGGAGCATTTTCTGGACACTTGGCGGTCTCACTTACCTATAGATTGAGATGTAGGTGAGCCCTGGCATAGCATGCAATTGAAAATATATAGTTTTGGTAATACAATTTGTAAAATAAATGAATCCCAAAGTGACTCCTGTTTGTAATGGCACTGCTTTGAACGTGAGATTTCTTTTGTCCAACCAAGGTAAATTTAATTTTCTTCATATAACATGAATGATGAGGGGGCTTGGCCAGGGTCCATGCTGTGAGAACATGCCTGCCGTGAGCTCCTGCTTGGATCCTTATATTGATCCTTCCAGCAGTGCACTTTACTATGCTGCTGCATGAACTTCCACTAATTAAGGCTGCGGCAGGGCTGCACTAAGTTTGGGATGTCCTCTGACAGCTGCCGGAGCCCCCTGGGACGAGATAGCAAACGGCTTCATTCCACCCAATAAATACAAAATGGCAGCTGTGCCGTAACTGGGCACTAACTAGAAGAAGACTGGGTGGCCGCGACCCTCTACAGCAACTCCAGCTGTGCCAGACCTGCAGCGAGGCGGGCGAGCTTGTGCTGTGACCCGTGCGGTAGTTGGAGTGCCTTCCGCAGGGCTGTATGGGCAGAACAGCTGCAATGACGCACACATTGGGCTTCCTCTAAGCTTGCCGCAGCAGCGACAAGCGCTGGATCGGAGAGGACGAGCCCCAAAGGTGACCGGTGCGCTGCAAAAGGGGGTCATGCAGAGGCGCACACGGCCCCAGTGTTCCATATTTCCCCTGCAGGATTGGTCCAGAAGAAGAGGCTTCTTCATCATGGAAGGAGTCATGAAAATGCATACAGCTTGGTGAAGGGTTACGAATGCAAACAGCTTGGTGAAGGGCTGTGAATTACATTGACAATACCGGTATCCTGGAGGGAGACGCCAACAGCTGCGCGAGTAGTCTGGTCTAGGGGAGCCGGCTGGATCTTGCCACATACAGCTTCAGTACCAGGTGGGGGCACACATCCAAGTGCACCACGCTTTTTGGAACACATGACTGTATGGTCCATAGTAAGGAGCCAACCATAAATTGGGTAAAGTGTTAGATTGGGTCACTACAAAGAAGTAGGTGTTTAGCCCATTATGTGTTAAACCATGTGTCTCTTCAGACCATGTTTTGGTTACTTTCAAATTGACCTTTCCTTTTCCAGTAATCCAGAGGAATAACATTAAGAAAAGTTACAAGCAGGAATTTTAATAAGGTGCACTATGCCGACTTGGAACATTGTCTTGACGGATTAATGAATTCTACTACGTATACTGACTCACCAATCTCCCTGGTAGTAGGATATGAGAAGGCAATAACTAGTTGCCTTGATAGGGTGGCCCTGCGTAAAACTAGGTTTATTAGAAAGAAGTCTAATTACCAAAAATGGTTCTCTCCAGCCCTAACTGCTAGAAAAAAGGAAAGCAGAAAGAATCTGGCAAAGGGACCAGACACAGGTAAATAGAGAGGCTTGGAATGACCCTAGAAAAATGATATCGCAGCAAACTTTCGTCAGCTAAGAAATCCTATTTTGACTCCCAAATAGTGAACTCTAAAAACGATTCTAGAAAGCGATTTGAAATCCTTCGAGATTTTGAAAAACCTATAGCAATGCTCCATCAATTTAGAACAACAGAGGAGGATTGTGAGGCAGTGCAGAAGGTGTTTGCGGACAGGCTCGCTGCAGCCCATGCTCAAATTAAGGAAAATCTGTCCAATCCAGAGCATGAAACTTCGGTACAGACTAGGGAGGATGTAAAACATGTGTAACCCAGTATTCACATTCCAAGCCATCTCTGAAGAAACCTTGTTTAAAGCTCTTATAAAATGAAACCTACCACATGCAAAGGTGAAACCCTGCCCGCTAAAGTCATTTTGAAAAATCTTAAGGTATTCATCGCCTTTTTAACTTGTTTCACCAATGCCACTTTAAGGGGAAATCTAAATCCGGATTCACTGAAAAATGCAGCATTGACTCCACTGTTGAAAAAGCCAGGACTGGATCCGGAGGTGTTCACTAATTACAGGCCTATCACCAACATGCCTTTCTTGATAAAAGTGAAAGACAAAGTGGCTACATTTCAACTACAGGAACACCTGGAGAAATATGAAGTTTACCATCCCAGGCAGTCTGGCTCAAGATCGCATCATGGCACAGAAAGTGCTTTGTTGGGCCTGCAGACAGAGATCTTTAAAATCATGAACAACAGTAAAGCTGGGCTGCTGATACTACTAGATCTTTCAGCAGACTTTGATCTTGTTGATCATGAGAAACATATTGACCACCTTAAAAACATAGGTGGCTGGTCTAGCAAAGCAGCCCCCCTGGATCAAATCTTTCCTCCATAATAGAATGTCTAAATTTGTATGGGGCGAAGCACGCTCTAAACCAGAAAGACTGGGCTATGGAGTGCCACAAGGCACTTGCCTTTCACCGGCTCTCTTCAATGTTTACTGCTGCCCACTATGCAACCTCCTAGTTGAATTAGGAGTGTGCTTCTCTAATTATGCTGACGATACTCAGCTGATGCTAAATATTAGTGGAAAATATGAAAAAGACTCTTCAAAGGATTTCTTTGATTTATGGAACTATCCAAAATTGGATGGCGACTAACGGAATGTGCCTGAACGCTGCCAAGACCAAACTTTAAAATGTTTGGCTCCTCTCAGGCACATTCCAGATTTGACAGCAAGTACTCATGCTTTGCTGTTCAAAGCCACAATGTTAACACAAGCCCCAAGGTGAAGACCTTGGGAGTTGTCCTTGAGGCCTCCCTTAACGTAGATGCACCACATCACCACTAAAACACAATATCATTTTAGATTACTTAGGCTGGTGAAGCCCTTCATCTCAGAAACCAACTGCATCACACTGTCCGACCACTGATTATGTCAAGAATAGATTATTGTAGAGCACTGCTAGCCGGCACAAATAAAACCATCTTGAGAAAACTACAGATTCTACAGAACGATGTCATGCGCATCGTAAAAAAACATCCACAGACAGGAGCCTATCTCGGTCCATAGTAGGAACCTGCACTGGTTTCCAGTGGAAGCCAGGATTCACTTTAATGTTTGCACAGTGATGCATAAATGTCTCTACGATCAAGCACTCAGATACCTAAAAGATTCCATTAGTGTTTCCAGCCCCAAGAGAACGACTAGATCTCGTGACTTCATATACCTGGTTGGCCAAAGAGCAAACGGGCGAAAGGGCTTGGCAGGTCTTCCGGTCACAGGCAGCAGGTGCATGGACTAAACTCCCAAAAGTCCTGCGTGCGGATAGTAATCATGTTACATTTAGGAAACGTTTGAAAACAGCATTTTATTTTAATGAACTTTTGACTTACCTATCCCTGACCTTGATCTTATGTTCTCTCCTTTTTCTGTGCCCAGATGCCTGTTGGCTCTGGCACAATATAAACAAATAAATAAGGGACATGCCATATTATATGTGATTTTGGAGGAGTGGCTGGAATGCTTTAAGTGAAAGGATTAAACTGCCCGAGTGCAAGGAAACTACACCTTACTGTGTTCGCAGTCAGAAGCTGCCTGAACTGAAGATGCCCTTGGCTTTCTATTGGGTTAACGGCTTTACTCTCACATCGCCACACACATGGGCCCGATTTGCAATTGAGACAATTCAGCGCGAGAGACCTGGTAATACCACCTTCCTGAGACACATTGGGCTTGCGCTCCACCCCTGACCCACCTTCCTGTCTTGCTGGGAAATGGGGACATGTGCCGGGCGCAAGGTCCCCTAGCTGCCACACATGCTCTGGAGCCCCCAAAGAAGGGTGCATTCACGTGTACATTTTCCCTTTCAGCTACTGGTCGGCATCACGCTGTGAACTGTGGGGCATGCATCCTGCATGCTCCTGTTATGCCGGCACCAAACAAAAAGGTGGGAATAAGAGCACACTCATGGAGTACTTTGGGGCCCAGGCGAAGCACTGCGACTCGACCCAGGTAAAGGAGGCAGATGCGCTGCTAGCGCAGAGGGAGTCCCAAGAAGTCCTTGCGTGATACTATTGATCACCTTGTTTTCCGCTAGAGACTAAAAACTCTGCTTTTCTAACTACTTCCTGGCAGCATGCCGCTCCCTCCTCAGCGCCAAGATACCTCCGGGCGAAAGTGCGCTTACACAAATGCCTATAACATAACATAACAAGATAAGATCCTGGCTGCAATCGCAGCTTCGCAGACCTCTTTGGAGGGTAAGAGTGAAGAAGTTGTAATAGATGTACACCTCTTGAGGCATGACGTTCGATATTTGGCAGAAAGGGTCACAGCTAGGGAATCACTGCTGCAGGAAACTGCGACGGCCACTACGGACCTGAAGTCGAGAGTGAGAGGCCTGGAAACAAAGAATGCTGTGCTAGAAATGCATGCTGAGGATGCAGGAGGGAGGTTGTGAAGGAATAAAATATTGGTGATGGGCCTGCCTGAAGAAAATAGAAAATGTGATACTACAAGAGGCTGGCCCAGGAAGGTTATGCCGGGGCTTCACGATTGAGAGGGCGCACGGCTCACTGCAGAAGAGGCCACCACCACAAACCATTCCACAGCCCCTAATTGCCAGGGTCCTTAATTTCAAAGACAGGGAGGTGATACTGCAGTCTTCCAGAGAGGACGGCACTATACAGCGGGGCAACTCCAGGATTGCCATATACCCAGATTATACGCCGTTAGTTCAAAATAAGAGAAACATATTTGTGTCCATGAAAGAGAGGCTTTGTAAATTGGGACTCAAATATATGCTTGTATATCATGTCAAATTGAAAGTGCTATACAAAGTAAAAGCGATCATCTTGGAGACCCCAGAGGCAGCGAATTTGTGGATGGACCATAGTAGCATGATGGACAGGATTCGGATGATGGACCGGACACAGGGAGGAAGGGTCCCTGAACTTATCCAAGTGGGCTTTGTGCAGTAATCAACAGAATGCAATTGGCACTCACATTGTCACTGCTGCACAGGGAGGCGCTTTGGAGCGGGAGCGCAACGCTGTTGTCCATGGTGTGAAACCTTTTAACCTCCATGGAACATTTGACTCAGCTGGTACTTGGCCTCAGCCGATACCCTCGGCCCGATGACAAGGTTTTGCTTTGAGGGATCGGGTGTACCCGAACGGCTTGATGCTGTTGAGCATTGTTTTGCCCCACTGTTGGGGGCGTACTATCTTTGTTACACCATTCAGAATTGGGAGTTGGCAGGAGGCGGGGTCTGGAGCTGCAGGGGATGTGACTCTACACATAGACCCTGTGGGTGTGCAAGGGGGGTCTGTTGGTGGGGGGCTGAATACTTCGTCTGGAAGACCTGGGACTGATGGTGGTTGTGGTTCATGAGTTATTTGGATGGCATAGATTAGAATATTGACCTGGAATGTCAGGGGGATGGGCTCCTATCTGCACAGGAACTGGGTGCAGTCCTACCTATGCATGAACAGAATATCAATTGCCTTATTGCAGGAAACGTATCTACTCCCTGAGGAGCAGGTGGGTTGTTGTCAAGTGGGGGAGAAGGGTATGGATCCACATATTCTAAAATTTGCTAGAGGAGTTTTGCTGTGGATAGACGCTGCATTTCACTTTCGGCACCTGAATATGGAGGCGGAAGAGTAGGGCAGGTGTCTTGTTGTGCACGACTACGTGGAGCATCAAGAGGTGTGCATAGTGAACATCTACTGCCTTAATCAAGGGATTCCGGCTCACCTTTGCCCCTTGAGCAGCAAGCTGGCCCAAATGAGGAATTCTCTGTTCCTCTGGGGTGGAGATTTTAACTGCGTTAGAGACCCAATCCCAGATAGGTCGGAGCCTGTACAGGGCAGTTCCTCGCCAGCGTTGACAGCTCTTAATGCATTACTAACTGAACTATCGCTAGTGGATATTTGGTGGGAGATGAACGCGGGCAGAAGGGGATACTCTTACTACTCAGGCCCTCACAGACTGTACACTAGAATAGACTACTTGTTTGTGGGCGCTAAACATTTGGCTGTATTCTCAGGCGCAGAATATATAGGGCGATATGTTTCAGACACCTTCCCGCTGGTGGTGTGTTGGGATAATAGGGGACCCAGGCCGCCGGTTCTAATGTGGCGCATGTTGGGAGAGGGATTGCGGTATCATGCCTTTAGAGGCTGCTTGGAGGATTTGCTTCCAGCTTTTTTGTCGACTAATGTGGGTAGTGTGGACTGTGGAGTGAGTGTGGGAGAATCTAAAGGTGGTAACTAGGGGGAGGTAATTGACGGGGCAGGAGGGATTAGGAGAACGCTGCAAGAAGACTTGGGGGCTTTGGAAGACCGGATTCGCACTGTAGAATCGGACAAATCTGAACTTCTCTTGCTGCAGACCCAATGTACGGAGGCATGGGAGAGACTCCACAAATTTCATTACCCAGTACACATGGCACGCATGCATGGCAAAGGGGACAAATCTGGGAGGTTGTTAGCGTGGCTGTGCAGGATTGAACAACCCTCGCATGTGATCACACTGCTACATGACGAGTGCAGGTCCCCTTGCGATCTCAGGCAGAGATAAACAATATTTTCAGCACATTTTATAGTTGACTATATAAACATGAGATATAAATCGACCCGGAGGAGCTTGATCTCTCCGCTCTCCCAGATTCTGTTGCCACAGCTCACTGCTGAACAAGCTGCTACACTTGAGCTGCCTTTAAAGGAGGATGAGTTAGGTGGGGTGATTGCGTCCCTGGCAACTGGGAAGACATTTGGGGGCGATGGAGTCCCCATGGTGTTCTACAAAATGTTTAGCTGTACGCTCACCCCTGTTCTATTGAAACTGTATGAAGAAGACTATGAAAAAGGCTTACTCCCACCTATCATGCGTGAGATAATGATAGTCCCCATACCAAGACCCGGGAAACTGGCAGAACAGGGCTACTCATATCGGCCTGTGGCAATGCTAAATCAAGACGTCAAAATATTAACTGCACTGCTAGCTGGGCAGCTTCATAGGGTAATTGACACCTTAATACACAAGGACCAAATAGGATTTGTGCCCGGACAAAGCACCTCTATGAACCTTCTCCGTTTGCAACACATAATTGACAAGACTAACCCCCAAGACGCACTGTACGTGGTTGAGGCATAGACGCTATTAAAGCGTTCAAGTCAGTCTATTGGGAATGGATGAGCGCTGCGTTACAGGGCTTTGGGATTGGAGAGGGCTTCATCCGATGGGTTATGTTGCTATACACCAGGCTGAAAACAGGGAGGCATGTGTCTGGATCATAGGACATACAGAGAGGAACCCGACAGTGGTGCCCGCTACCCCCCATGATTTATATACTGGCAGTGGAACCACTGGCAGTGTTTTTTTGGCAGGAATTCTCTATTGCTGCGTTGAGGTGGGGTGGAATCTAGGCATCTTGTTTCTCTTTACGCAGATGATGTCCTCCTGTACCTGGGCGGAACATAATCTACCCATCATCCTAGAGGTTCTGGACGACTTTGCTAGGCTGTCAGGGATGTCTTTTAGCCGAAAGAAGTCGTGTCTTTTCCCCCTGACAAGACTACGACGATATGACGTTAGGGACCTGCCAGACCTGGTGTTGTGGTGGGAGGTACACACTTTCTAATACCTGGGTATACACACAGGACACACGCCGGAGGGCATGCACACCTGAAATACAGTTAAGACGGTAAAGGGGGTGAGACATACCATGAAATTCTGGGGTAAACTGCCACAATCTCGAATGGGGCTGGCAGCGTTAGTAAAAATTATAATACTGCCACGTCTACTTCATGCTTTTGCGAACATACATGCTATATTGCAGCTGGCCACCTGGCTGCTATACTCAGGAGATTTATCTGGGGGTAACGGTAGACAGAAGATCGCTTTGAATACCCTGTGCATGGCATATAAAGATGGCGGTGTGCAACTCCCGCGATTGGAACTGTATTACCTTGCTGTTCAACTCCAATAGGTGGTTGCCTGGCTTTCAGAGGAACCTACTATGGATTCCAGTCTGCTGCAAGATGTGCTATGCCAGGTAGTGATTAAGGAGGCTTTGTGGGTCGCAGACCGTTGCATAGACCAACTGGCACTGCTGGCCAGGTTGGGATGACAGGTGTGGGGTAGAGTGATGAAGGTATTGAAGCTACGCAATCCCTACTCGCTGCATGTCCCCATAACAGCTGATGCGTGCTCTGAGGTGGGCGTGTTGGCAGTCAACAGGTGGCGGGATGAGATGGTGCTCATTACATGGGGGAATATGTACAAAGACAGGCTTTTGCATGATCTGGAATACCTGATGCAGATGAAGGGTCTCTCCAAATGCTAGTCCTTACGACATTTAAAACTTGTGACAGTGACAAAAAGAAAGTGGATGAATTGGACGCGAGAGCCGGGGACTGCCGCGCTGCTAACACTGATGTATGAGTTGGAGGATGGCTGGTGCCCAGTATCCTGGTTTCATGGGTGCTTGCTGTGTGCGGTCAGTGTGAGGAAAGTGAGGTTGAAGGTGCAGTGGGAGGTGGATTTGGGTCGGGAGCTTACTGACGCTCAATGGGACAATTCATTGATTTTTGCCAATAGGGTTTTGTGTAAGGCAAAGTTTTGCCTCCTACAACTTAATGTGTTCCATCGAATGTACATGACACCCAGATTTGATCCCACGGTGCTGCCTGTCTGTCCATGGTGTGGTGCTGATGGTGCAGATCTTATTCATATAATCTGGCGATGTGCTCTGGTGCATGCTTTTTGACACCAGATAGAGTTGGCTTGTGTTAACGCTGGAGATACGCGATATCAGTGGGACCCAGTAGAATGCTTGCTGGGTGCTTACCCTAGGCTGGACAAATATAGGCATATGATGAAATGTATGGACAAAGAATGTGTCTTAGCTAAAAGACGTATAGCAATGTCCTGGAAGCTAAAGAAGGGGCCACAGTATTGTTTATGGTGCAGAGATTTTGAGCTATGGAGTGCAGCAGAGACTGCTGCCTCGTACAGGGCCCTGAGAGATGGCACTCAGGAACTTTCAGAGAATGTTGAGGTATGGAACGCCCATCGGACGATAAATACCTGTGAACACTTGCTTGTGACTTTACTTGAACATATGACTCAATAGGTTTCCCGTTAATAAGTGACATTTATGTTAGCCCACGGGCATCAATTGACCACAATGTACCCACCCCTATGAGGGTCGTCTGAAAGGATGCGTTGCAGGCGTGTGCTGACTCCTGCCGAATCATTGGATGATTTTAATCCAAGATGCCTTCTTTTCTTTTATGCTCTTCTTTTTCTGTTTACAGCTATACCCCGTTTGTTGCTTTACATACTATTTGGCATTGGTTCTGCTTCTTTGAGGATGTGATTTTATCTGTGGATTTGAACAAATAAGATTGTATACTGCTAATAAACAGAATTTAAAATTAAATAAGATGGATGAGGAAATCTTGTTCAAATGAGTACTACTCTCTGAAAAGAAAATATGAAGATTTGCCCAATTGTTAATGAAAATCAACATATGTTAAAAAAAACATGGAAGAAATACTGTGCCTGAATAACTAGCTGAAAAGGTATGTATTTCAGTACATCTCACTTTTACCCCCCAAATCCTCATAGTAGAGAGATCTGTCAGGGCTGTGCACTATTGAAGTTGCCTAGGAGATTTTCATGCCAGATACTGCCCCATTTCTGTGTAACTTTCGTAACTTTAGAAGTCCTTATCTCCCTGGAGAAACCCTATTCCATAACTGAAGATTCCAAAATGCTAGCATACAGATGTTCAAAACATATTCTTAATTGGCCCTTAGCCTTGCCACTCCCTATGTTACCGCATAAAGTTCCAAGGATTGGCCAAAATCAATAGTCTACAAATTCCCTAAGCTCCATAAGTCTATCTCTAGACTTAAAATGAAACGAGTTCTTATTTGACCCGCAGTCTGGGTCCTCCTGGCACTCTATGCTTTCACATGGTTCTCCTCCCTGGGCTCTGGGTTGGATGATCTTCTCCCCATCTTTCTTGATGCAAGCCCTTTTCTAGGCTTGATGTCCGACTTCCACCCATGATGATCCTTTACATGCCCTGTGAATCTGCTGTGTTCTCTGGTTGAATTCTCAATTTTTTAAGGCTTTTGTTCAAGGTTTGCAGTTTTGGTTTTCATCTGGTTGACTTCTGGACCTGGTATTCAAAGAGAGCAACAAAGGTCCCAGGTCTGCTTTTGGTCCTTCTTGAGTGATTGATGCTATCTTTCCTAAGCACTTAGATGTTGCTCTGTGTTTCACCCAGTCAGTTTCCTTCTCCTGTCTTTAGGTCACGGTGTACTGGGCGAGTTGCATGATCCTCCTCCGAGTTGTCCCTGCTGTATCTCCTAATTTTCTAGGTAATGACTGCAGGTATTTTCACCTCTGGGTTCTTGTTAGGCAGTTGTCATTTTTTATTGTGCCCTCCTGCCACAGGCATGACTGAAGTCTTCGGGTCACAGGTCATGGCACTGCTAATTCCTGGAAGGTTACCGGTTCAGTCCTTCCCCTTCGTGGTTGACTTCAGGGTGGTCGTTACTTCCACCACAGTAATTTCTCCTGATGTGTAGCAGCCTCTGCCAGCACCTTTTTTAATTCAAGGGCTCCAGAGATCGGTTCCTGGGTCCGGTATTTCAGTGTCCACATCTGGTGAAATTTTGAATTAGAACATAACGAAGTAGAAATGACCAAGTTTTTTTGGCTGAATTTTTGTACATTTGTTTTAAAAAATAGGTGGGGGTGGGAAGTGTATATGGTAAGGTAGGGGGGAGTGGGGTGGGTTCAGCGGGCCTTCCCTCACATTATTTGTTTTTTAAAGTGCAAAAACTCAAAAGTTTTTTTGTTTTTTGACCAAAAAAAACGTGGTTAGTTCTACTTTGTTATTTTTATTTTAGATTATTTCACGGACATCCCAACTGGTGACTGATTCCTCAAAGACTGGTATCCTCGTACCTCTTTGATTTTCTAGGGAGGGGGCTTCAGAATACTCCTCTTAGCCCACTCTCCCCCTTTCACCTTAGTCACAGGTTACTTCTCTCTTTTAAAGTATAAGATCCCTGGAGCTTTGGGGCATTTCGACCAGAGGCCAGTATTTTGTCCTCTCCTTCTTTGGGTCGTAATCCCTCAACCCATGCAACACTTAATTGCCAAGGTCAGCCAATAGACCTCAGGTTCACCGGTGGAGGTGCAAGGTTGTGGCACCCCAATTCTCTGAAGGTCAGATGGTAATGCTTTCTCCACCTTCCTAGGAAGCTTTGATATTATTAGTCTTCTCAGGGCAAATCTTCTCCCAGATGCGCAGAAGCCTTTTCCAGAATCTCACAGGATTCCACCATGTAGTAGTCACTTAGTATTCCTCCTTTCTCAGATGCGCTCTTAGTGTCAAGGGATCGTCTATCCCTTGGGATCCGCTTCTCGGCTGGGCTCCTCCAGTCCCTTTTATTCTCCCCTCACCCCCTATTGATTGCCCTAATTTGGGATTTGAATGTTGGAGAGTGATTTATTAATTGTGTAGTGGCCATGGTTCCATATAATGAGGGTTGGTGAAGGTTCAAGGAGCAGCATGGAAGTCTGCTCCATTTCGGAGCTTACCAGTTGAGGAACGCATACTTGCACGGTTTTGTGTCTCGTCCGCCAAGCTGTTCCATCAGAATTGCTGACCAACCTTACAGGTATTCTTCCACATCCTGATCTTCCTTCAAGTAATACAAATTGTGTCTGTAATGAATGTTGTTGATTGGCAGTGCAGCCCACTCCATGTCTAGGATGTATGAGAAGTGCGCAAGTTTGCGGTTTTCCAAATACTGCTTTCCATTGAGGTTTCCCTGCTGCCAGGGCCCTCCAGGGACCTATAGTGCCAAAAATCATTATATGTTGGTTCGGTTTCCCCTTTTAGGGGCCAAGGTCTGCTAAGTGGTAGTAGGCCCCCAGGCTCACACCTCAAACGCCCTTGGGGAGGCACACTGGGGAGGGGCTAGACCAATCTCTTCCCTGATGGTCCATTACCCCTGCAGATTAACATGCAGGGTTTGGAGAACTTGCCACACATCACAGGAAAAAACAGGAACATATCAAACTACTGAAATTGAATGAAAATCAAGCAACATGTTACCTATCAAAGGCAAAGAAAGTGGAGAAGTTTAAGAATCTAACCCTAATTAGGCAGAAGCCAAAGAATGCCTGCTCGTGGTTAATGCCAAAAAATGGTGCAGTACATTTTGAGTCACTCCCAGAATATGGGGAAGAAGTGAAACAAGACTGAAGTAGGAGTGAACTCTGTTCAAGTGAAAAGATGCTAAATGGGTTACTTACATTGGGTTCTGGGGTCCCCCTTAATAGCTGGGAATTTTATAAGCTTGTAAATAGTAAAATGATCTAAACTTGTGAGTTTTCAAAGCATCTGATTCAGGCGAAGAATGTCCTTTACCTGTGTGTTTTGTTCATTTGTGTGATGGAAATGTGCAATGGTGTATCAGTTTTCTATAAAACAAAGTAAACTGACATTTTGACATTTTACTTTAATGCTTACATGGGGCACTTCAGTTTCCAGCACTAGCATTGCAGCAATAGTAATTTTGAATCGAACCAATTTCGGAGTGTGTGCAAATGGTCTAATGTTAGGGAACAGGAAACTCCTGCATTTCCCGTCCCTTCTTGCGTTGTACTTGACAGTTGCTTTTTTCCTGAGCTTGCAGCAGAAAACAAGAAATTGGAAGGAGCAGGTTAGTCGAAAAGGAAAAGCAGTAGCAAAGCACACAGTACCGGGAAGTCGTTAACAACTTGTATGGACCAACGCCGCCGGGCAGAGATAGGAGACATCTGTTGTGAAAACGTTACCCAGGACGAGGAGGAAGAGGAGAAGGAGGCGGCGCAGGAGGAAGATGAGGAGGGAAGAAAAACACCAAGAAAATTAAAGGCAAAAGTCAAAAAAATACTGTCAATGAAAAATGGACAAGATCAATGTTGCCTAGTCCCTAATAGGGCCAACCATTCACATGTTCTGATACCGTCATTATTCTCCTATCTATCTGCTGTGGAGGCCAATGATAATAATCTCACTAGTACGATGCCACTGCTCCCACCACAGTCATCAACGTAGTATTTAAATTAGTGAAGGACATATACTATTACATTAAATGGCAGTTAAATGATACACCCTATATCCAACTCCAGATTACCTCTATCAGCTCTGGAACTACAGCAATTCACTGGAAAAACACACTGTCTCTGCAAGCAGGAGATGGGGCCCTATCATCAACGACGGGGGGTTTAGAATCCAGCTTTTATAACAATCTGGTGTATAAAAGACAAACATCCCTGAGTCATCTTCCCACGGCCCAATATGTATTGAGACCTTTATGCCAGGGTTTTCATTTTGGAATAAACTATATTTCTTAAGTACAGGTTATTATTGAAAAAGCAAAAAAAGCTAATATATTATAGTGCAACATAAAAGGTATATACTGCTATGCAATACTGTTTGTCAGTATTCTCCAATCTGTCTACACTCCGATAATTCTTCATCTCATGTTTGGCTATATGCTCTCATCTTCGGCTTCATTCCTCCATCTCAATCCAGAGAAATCTAATGATATCTCTATATATCTGACCTTCGTTTGCTCATCTCTGGCTCTTTTGCATTATATTTGCCTCTTAGCCTCATTCTCCCAATGTTGTGTTATCTTTAGCTCGATCCCCTACAATTTATCTCACTATGACAACACATGTGTAACTCCAATTTCCTGCCGGAATCTCTGCCTTTTCTTACATTTTCTTTCTACTTTTTGACAGTCACCTGCTCTTCTTCTACTACCCACTTTCCTTTTGATCTCTGACACAGCTTCCTGCATTTACCCTTCTTGGCCACCTCACCACGACCTCCATACCCTCATCTGTTATTGCAATGTCACCTTTCCTTCACCTCTCTATTCCCTTACAGGGTCTTCGCCTTCTGTTCTCTTGGCCAGTTAAATAAACATTTCAGATACTAGATAGAAGCAGCATTCAGGCACCTTAGAAGCACTTATTCAGCTGCTTCGATGGCATCTGCTCCTTAGCTAATTCTTATTACCCAGCCGATGTCCCGAGGGGGTTTAGAAGGTGTAGCGTTTGTCGCACACCTTATCCCCAGTGAAGCATGTGATTTGTTTGGGTGTTTTGGAGATGGCGGTCTAGGAAGAAAAAGGCTGTACATGTTGCCTCTGCCGACAGCCTGAATAAATCTACAACACCAACTACATGGCTGAGGTGAACACTCGCCACACTGGACAAGCATCACCCTTGCTTTAAATCCAACTGAAATCTGTGCTCCATAGTTGGCTACCAGACGGAAGAAATGTGAGAAGGCAGGGTGGCAAGAGATAGCTGGAAATAGACTGCCACTGGGACATGTTGAAGCGGGCAATACCCTATGCTGTGAGCATGCTGAAGTGGCCAATAGCAGCATGTGAGGGAATGCAGAAGATCACAGCGTCTGTGACAGAGCATGCAGAAGCAAGTAATAACTGTTAATGGAGTTATTTGGCAAAGTTATTACTGAGAGATTGTGTGAATGTACAAATTTGATCTTTGGAAGTTCGATCCCCGGGTCCCCGCTTAGAAACCTCTGGGTATTAAGCGCGTTATAGATAACCTATCATATCATATATATAACCGGCAACAGTGAAAGATGAAAATACATGTACTGTGGACATGGGGAACCAGACCACACAAATAACTAGGGGCATGTGGAAACTAAAATTCCAACTGGAAGGCAAAGTAAAGCTGGCAATACATGTTCCTAGAGACACAAGGTGCGGGGAATATCGGATTGTATAGGCATATGGAAAGCTAGCAATGCCTGCTACTTGGACCTTCAATTGCAGGAAGCATGTGAGAGATGGATGTACCATTCACTTGGAAGCTCATGATATTGATAAGGAAGAAAGTCCCTCTTTCTTACTTATGTGTACGCCATAGTAGGTTGGATGGCTTTTATCATGACCTGCTTTTGTTAACAGTGAGATTTTTCAAAAACCTCAGTGAAGATTCCAAAACCTTTAAACAAAAAAAAATCACCTTAGTAACCAATAGCAGGGGATCATGCATCTCTGGGTTGCAAGATGTTTTAATGGATCTATGTGATCACTGCGCCGCCCGTAACTGCGACGGCCAAAATGCCGACGCCAATTACGGTGCAGCGCAGTGATCATATGGATCACTGTGCCCCCTTCCCCTGGCTTGAATTATCCCTCGCAACCCCCGACTCCACTTACCTGTAGGGCGGCACACGCAGAAGTGTGCCGCCCGTACTCTGCGATCCCTGCCGTGCCAGCTCCTCCCACTAACATGGGTTGGAGCTGACACCGCAGGGTGCTTTTCTTTTTTTTCTTACGTGTTCCCCCCGCGTTCGGAAATGGTAACCAAGGGACACCCACGCAGCCCCCAGCCCCCATTACTACACCCAGGAAGAGCGGGGGGACACCCCCGCTCTGCTTGGGCGGAGTAAATGTCACCCTCATTTTGTGCCCCTCCAAAGTGGCAGTGTCTGCAGGGGCACACACATGAGGGCGACATTTTTGCACAATACCGTTTTAGCAAAAACTCCCATCAATCCTGGCCAGTAAAGTCATTGAAGGATCATGGGAGTTGTAGTCCAAAACATCTGAAAAACCATAGGTTGCAGATGCCTACCATATGGTCACCTTAAAAGTGCCCCACATGCTGTTTGGGGGAGTTCTTTCAAGTAATCTGTGTGTCAGTGTTACAGGCTATATGCAGCTCAATAGGTTATATAGCAGGTAAGCTGGATGACAAAAATCCAGCTATTCAGTTGCTCTCTAATATTGTCCCAAATGCAGGGTTTCAAAAAACGTACTGTCTCTTCAAATGTTGTGCTTTGAATATTTTGTTAATTCTTGTAAAAAATCAATCGTAGTCATGAATTTCTGTTTTGAAGTAATTCTCTTTAGTTATATTCACTAAATATTACTTAGATGAGGCAGAACTCAGCACAAATAGAGATACATATGAGGGTTCTAGTGCCAATGCATTTCGGAATATAGTTCCTTCGTCAGGGCAAGCTCCATAGTCTCTGCATATATAGTAATTGTAACATCACAATAAAATAAAACACATACCATCCATCCAAATGTTTCATATTGTTGTCAGCCCATTTGGTGGAAAAGAAAAAGAAATACAGAGAAAGTATGTCAATTAAACAAATGATGCATTACTAATCATTAGGTTATGTGAAATATCACATCTCATGTTACCTGAATGTGCATTTCCTTTAAATAGTGCTGTGTCAGTTCTTAGTACGGCACAAGTGCCGCTATGTAGAATACAGGAGCTGTTTAGTGGAAACATATTCCCAATGTCATGATCTCTGCTTCCAAAAGGTCAGGGTTTTCCCAACTCCCTTGGAAGCAGATCCATAACCCAGGTTCCGAGTGCCAACCAGTCCCAATTGGGACCTTTTGGACCCAGTCCTGGCGCCAGTGGCACCAGGCTCATAAATATGCCCAGTCCCAGCGCTAGAAGCGCCGGGCTCATAATGCTTGGGTGGACTTACCTGCAGCAGACCATGCTGCTTACTTGCCTGCCAGTTGAGTCTCTGATCCTCTTCTGTTTGGAACTACTTTTCCTGTTGGGTGGGGCAGGAGCCACTCCCTAGATTCAGAACACTGGAACTCTTCTGGAAAGCAGGAACTCTTTTCTTACCTAGGCGTGGCTGTGGAAGGAGACACCTAAGAACTACAGGAGGCTATTTAAACCACACCCGATGGATGAATCTTGCTTTGCGTTATTCTGCATCCTCAGCAGCAGAACGCTCATCGTGTCTTCTGCATCTGATCCTGGGCCTAAGGAAAAAGGCTTACCATCCTGAATCCAGTCTTCAGCAACACCTATAAAGACAAGAAAGAACAGGTTAGCATTACGGTCTTCAGTGACAGCTCTTCACTTACCTGGTCCATCGGCTGTCACCAACGCCTCGCGCTGCATTCCGGCATCTGAAAGACAAAGGCTTACCTACTCTTCGTGCGCTCCGGAGGTCTTCACACTGCATTCCGGCATCTGAAAGACAAAAACTTACCAACTCTTCGCACTCTCCGGAGGCCTTCGGCGCTGCATCCCGCATCTGAAAGACAAAACAAGGTGCGTTTAAAGACATTGGGGAACTTTAATACTCACGTGCCATTACTCCTTTCCACATCTAACCCAGTGGGTATTCCGGCACCCTGCAGCCGCCCCGAACTTGTACCTGCAAAATAAAAAGACAGTTAGAGCGCATCATGAAGCAGGCAACAAGCGCTTACTTACGTGCTTCCAGGCGCTTACATTCATCACACGGGCTCCATCTTCAACTCACTTCAGCCCGCCATCTGCCATCGCCGGAACCCTGCAAAACAAGAGACCTCATTACTAAAGACATTAGAATTACTGAAAGACAAAGGCTTACCTACTCTTCGTGCGCTCCGGAGGTCTTCACACTGCATTCCGGCATCTGAAAGACAAAAACTTACCAACTCTTCGCACTCTCCGGAGGCCTTCGGCGCTGCATCCCGCATCTGAAAGACAAAACAAGGTGCGTTTAAAGACATTGGGGAACTTTAATACTCACGTGCCATTACTCCTTTCCACATCTAACCCAGTGGGTATTCCGGCACCCTGCAGCCGCCCCGAACTTGTACCTGCAAAATAAAAAGACAGTTAGAGCGCATCATGAAGCAGGCAACAAGCGCTTACTTATGTGCTTCCAGGCGCTTACATTCATCACACGGGCTCCATCTTCAACTCACTTCAGCCCGCCATCTGCCATCGCCGGAACCCTGCAAAACAAGAGACCTCATTACTAAAGACATTAGAATTACTCGAAACTTACCGTTTGTGCAGTAAACGACGGACAGCAGTCCTCTGAAGTCAAGAGGCCTGCTCCCCTTATCCAGTGAAGAAACTGGTTACAGCACCCTGCCTCGAGGCAGATGGAGAGCACGACGTTCACTTACCTAAGGTGAGAGCGTTAACCTTTGGGGTTCTACAGGAGAAGAGAAAGGGAAGAAGAGAGAGACATTCAATAACCCAGTTCATTAATCCCACATTTTCTATCTGCAGACATCTTACCCTTCGAGCCAGACATACAGTGCACAGAGGTCCAGCCCAAAGAGCCAGCCGTGGGTTACACATCACCTTTGAAGATACGGTATACGCCCAGTCAAGACCGGCGCCTCTACGGGAATCAGATGAGCGTTACAGAACGCAAAGCCTACCACATAACTCCCGTCCAGGCGCTATGGAAACCTCGGATACCGACCAGCTAGCCCAGTTACTTGGGGAACTAAGGGCAGAAGTGCATGCAGCCCGTCAGGAAACGAACGCTCTAAGAAGGGAACTGATTATTTCCAAGGAGCGAACAGATGATCTCGCTAGACAATTGCTACAGTCACAAGCCGGACAGACCCCGTTACCCGCATCTGGGGGAAATCTTCCTTCTACATCCTCTATGAATCCAGTGCAGATCAACCTACCTGGGAATGTACCTCTGGCTCCGCCCGAACGATTTTCTGGTGACCCAAAGAGGTTTGCAGTATTTATCAATCAGTGCCGGTTGCATTTCTTATGCCGGCCAGCAGCCTTTCCAACTGATCAAGCTAAAGTAGCTTTCGTGCTTTTGTACCTTAGTGGCAATGCGGCAGACTGGTCGATCCCTCTAGTAAATCAAGATGATCCGGTCCTCCATGATTTTCAAGCTTTTCAGCTCAGTATGGAAAAACTGTTCGCAAGACATTCACAGGGGCAGGCCTTGGACAATGAGCTTCTTTCGTTGCGACAAGGTAATCAAGACCTTTTGGCTTATATTGCGTCTTTCAACAGACTGATAGTGGAAACTCAATGGCCTGAGGACAAAAGGATTACGCTGTTTTATAGAGGTCTACGCGGAGAGCTCAAAGATGTGTTAGCCCAAGTAGTGAATCCCCCACAAGATTGTTCGGACTATATAGACTTAGTCGTTCAAATAGATCACAGACTGCAGAACAGGAAGGCCGATCGTTCCAAGTTTGATGCTCGAGTATTTTCCAAACCGCCAACTCCTTCCAAAGGAGTACACTCCGGGGAACCCATGCAAATAGGGGGTCTGAAAGGTCCTCTAACACAAAAGGAGCGGGAAAGGAGAAAACAGTTGCAATTATGCCTCTATTGCGGAAACTCAGGGCACTTTCTTCGAGACTGTCCGGTGAAACCTGCCAAGAAGGCAGTAGGAGCTGCAGTTACCAAAGTTACAAACTCTGAGCAGGGAAACTACCTCGCCCGACAAGAATAGAGGTCCTCTTGCCGAGCGTGAAAACCAGTTCCCTGACCTCGCATTTCGTGATACCTATGGTCCTCATTAGCCCTGATAATCCGGATCGATTACATGCAATTGAAGCTTACGT